>NW_027361868.1:6619166-7878333 GCF_039654945.1 Dendrobates tinctorius | reverse complement strand
CTTGTTTGTGTCAGGCATTCCTGTAGTTGTTATCTAGAAAAGTTAGAAGTTTACACCTTCCGTTCTGCCTGTCACAAAAGATTTACAACAGGATTTGTCCGCGTTCAGTTTGGCCTGCAGAAGCAGGCCTTTTCCAGGGGCACCACGAGGAGGAACGGACTCACCCCCATACACTGCTTAGTCTTCTTCTGCTTATAAATAAGATAATATCATTTGCTCAGAGTATTAGTCTTATGCTTAATGTTCTTCTGCTTTGTTTTTTTTATGCTTCTTTGTCTTCTCTCTCTTGTTGTTCTGCATCTTGGTGGTTGTCTTCCTGTTCTTTGTCCTCTTGAACCAGCTGACGGTACTGGCACCCGGAGGGGCAGCAGAAGGAACAAGAGCCAATGGCACTACCGAGGACCAGCTGACGGTGCTGGAACCCGGTTACTAAGCAGGAGGTACCTGTGCTACAAAGCACTACCAAGGACCAGCAGACGTTGCCGGAACTCGGATACCGAGATGGAGGCACCTAGGCCAAAGGCTCTGACGAGAACCAGCTGACGGTGCTGGAACCCGGAGGGGTAGCATAAGCTGCAAGAGCAAATGGAAATAGCGAGGACCAGCTGACAGTGCTGGCACCCGGAGGGGCAGCAGAAGGAATAAGAGCCAATGGCACAACCGAGGACCAGCTGACGGTGCTGGAACCCGGTTACTAAGCAGGAGGTACCTGTGCTACAAAGCACTACCAAGGACCAGCAGACGTTGCTGGAACTCGGATACCGAGATGGAGGCACCTAGGCCAAAGGCTCTGATGAGAACCAGCTGACGGTGCTGGAACCCGGAGGGGTATCAGAAGTTACCCCTGAAAAGCAAAGTTGGCATGCCGCAAGCTGGCCGCAGTTACCGAATCACACAGTCCTACAGGGGGTGCTTGTCCTACTGGCACTATGGAACAAACCTTTCTTACCAGAACCCGCAGTCCACATAGGAAGCACCTAAACTGCTGGCACCCTAGCCTCGGCTAACCCAACCGCAACACGACATGGCAACTTGGGGTGGCAAACTGACATTGACACTTCCCGGAAACAGCAGGCAGGGCTGGAACCAAGCTGGGCAGGAGGGAGTACCCGTGCCAAAGTCAGTTATGAGCAGCAACTGGCGATGTTGGAGCCCAGGACAAGCACTTAGCAGGCTGAGGCCTGATGTGCTGTCAATTGGGAGGCAGCAGGACAGATTGCCATCAAAACAGCAGGGGAACAGCTGACGTTACTGAACCCCACAAACACAGGAGCTAGTGTTTTACTCTGTGAAGACGGCACTTCCGAGCAACAACTGGCTGTGTTGAAGCCCAGGGACAAGCACGGAGCAGGCTTAGGCTGCATTGAAGAAATTTTAAGATCGGTTGTAGACTACTAATTTGAACCAAGCTCCACTTAGGCCTGTGGATTCACTGATTTTCGTATTTCCCCTGTCCTCCAACCCCGCCAGTTACAGCTCCGAAGTGGCGTCTGCACAATCCACACTTGTTCCTGTGTTACAGGTGTTCAGTCCGGTCAGTTAATCCCCTGATGTGTGTCCGGCAATGTCGCCTGCTCTGTCCACATTCCGATAATGGGAATGTGGACAGAGCAGGCGACATTGCCGGACACACATCAGGGGATTAACTGATCGGACTGAACACCTGTAACACAGGAACAAGTGTGGATTGTGCAGACGCCACTTCGGAGCTGTAACTGGCAGGGTTGGAGGACAGGGGAAATACGAGAGACAGTGGAGCCACAGGCCTAATTGGAGCACGGTTAAAAATCAGTAGTGGTACGACTGTGTAGGCAGCAGGAGACTTTGCCATCCACACAGCAGGGGATCAGCTGACATTACTGAACCCCACTGAGACACGGGAGCAAGTATCTCTTTCCGTGTGGACGGCACTTCCGAACTACAACTGGCTGTGTTGAAGCCCAGGAAATAGGAGGGTGTAGGCAGAGGCCTACTGTATTTTGAATGAGTTTACAGCAGGAGAGACTGCCATCCACAAAGCAGGGGATCAGCTGACGTTACTGAACCCCACTGAGACACGGGAGCAAGTATCTCTTTCCGTGTGGACGGCACTTCCGAACTACAACTGGCTGTGTTGAAGCCCAGGAAATAGGAGGGTGTAGGCAGAGGCCTACTGTATTTTGAATGAGTTTACAGCAGGAGAGACTGCCATCCACACAGCAGGGGATCAGCTGACGTTACTGAACCCCACTGAGACACGGGAGCAAGTATCTCTTTCCGTGTGGACGGCACTTCCGAACTACAACTGGCTGTGTTGAAGCCCAGGAAATAGGAGGGTGTAGGCAGAGGCCTACTGAATTTTGAATGAGGTGACAGCAGGAGAGACTGCCATCCACACAGCAGGGGATCAGCTGACGTTACTGAACCCCACTGAGACACGGGAGCAAGTGTCTCTTTCCGTGTGGACGGCACTTCCGAACTACAACTGGCTGTGTTGAAGCCCAGGAAATAGGAGGGTGTAGGCAGAGGCCTACTGTATTTTGAATGAGTTTACAGCAGGAGAGACTGCCATCCACACAGCAGGGGATCAGCTGACGTTACTGAACCCCACTGAGACACGGGAGCAAGTGTCTCTTTCCGTGTGGACGGCACTTCCGAACTACAACTGGCTGTGTTGAAGCCCAGGAAATAGGAGGGTGTAGGCAGAGGCCTACTGAATTTTGAATGAGGTGACAGCAGGAGAGACTGCCATCCACACAGCAGGGGATCAGCTGACGTTACTGAACCCCACTGAGACACGGGAGCAAGTATCTCTTTCCGTGTGGACGGCACTTCCGAACTACAACTGGCTGTGTTGAAGCCCAGGAAATAGGAGGGTGTAGGCAGAGGCCTACTGTATTTTGAATGAGTTTACAGCAGGAGAGACTGCCATCCACACAGCAGGGGATCAGCTGACGTTACTGAACCCCACTGAGACACGGGAGCAAGTGTCTCTTTCCGTGTGGACGGCACTTCCGAACTACAACTGGCTGTGTTGAAGCCCAGGAAATAGGAGGGTGTAGGCAGAGGCCTACTGTATTTTGAATGAGTTTACAGCAGGAGAGACTGCCATCCACACAGCAGGGGATCAGCTGACGTTACTGAACCCCACTGAGACACGGGAGCAAGTATCTCTTTCCGTGTGGACGGCACTTCCGAACTACAACTGGCTGTGTTGAAGCCCAGGAAATAGGAGGGTGTAGGCAGAGGCCTACTGAATTTTGAATGAGGTGACAGCAGGAGAGACTGCCATCCACACAGCAGGGGATCAGCTGACGTTACTGAACCCCACTGAGACACGGGAGCAAGTGTCTCTTTCCGTGTGGACGGCACTTCCGAACTACAACTGGCTGTGTTGAAGCCCAGGAAATAGGAGGGTGTAGGCAGAGGCCTACTGTATTTTGAATGAGTTTACAGCAGGAGAGACTGCCATCCACACAGCAGGGGATCAGCTGACGTTACTGAACCCCACTGAGACACGGGAGCAAGTGTCTCTTTCCGTGTGGACGGCACTTCCGAACTACAACTGGCTGTGTTGAAGCCCAGGAAATAGGAGGGTGTAGGCAGAGGCCTACTGAATTTTGAATGAGGTGACAGCAGGAGAGACTGCCATCCACACAGCAGGGGATCAGCTGACGTTACTGAACCCCACTGAGACACGGGAGCAAGTATCTCTTTCCGTGTGGACGGCACTTCCGAACTACAACTGGCTGTGTTGAAGCCCAGGAAATAGGAGGGTGTAGGCAGAGGCCTACTGTCTTTGTAATGCGGAGACAGCAGGAGAGACTGCCATCTCCACAGCAGGGGAACAGCTGGCAGTGCTGAACCCCACTAACACTTGAACGAATGTGTTTGGCTCTGTGGAGACGACACTTCTGAACACCAACTGACGCTGTTGGAGCCCAGGATTAGGCGAGGAGCAGGCTGGGGCCTACTGGATTTGGGCAGGTGAAGGCAGCAGGAGACTTGCCATCTCCACAGCAGGGGAACAGCTGGCAGTGCTGAACCCCACTAACACTTGAACGAATGTGTTTGGCTCTGTGGAGACGACACTTCTGAACACCAACTGACGCTGTTGGAGCCCAGGATTAGGCGAGGAGCAGGCTGGGGCCTACTGGATTTTGGCAGGTGAAGGCAGCAGGAGACTTGCCATCTCCACAGCAGGGGAACAGCTGGCAGTGCTGAACCCCACTAACACTTGAACGAATGTGTTTGGTTCTGTGGAGACGACACTTCTGAACACCAACTGACGCTGTTGGAGCCCAGGATTAGGCGAGGAGCAGGCTGGGGCCTAATGGTTTTTGGCAGGTGAATGCAGCAGGAGACTTGCCATCTCCACAGCAGGGGAACAGCTGGCAGTGCTGAACCCCACTAACACTTGAACGAACGTGTTTGGCTCTGTGGAGACGACACTTCTGAACACCAACTGACGCTGTTGGAGCCCAGGATTAGGCGAGGAGCAGGCTGGGGCCTACTGGATTTTGGCAGGTGAAGGCAGCAGGAGACTTGCCATCTCCACAGCAGGGGAACAGCTGGCAGTGCTGAACCCCACTAACACTTGAACGAATGTGTTTGGCTCTGTGGAGACGACACTTCTGAACACCAACTGACGCTGTTGGAGCCCAGGATTAGGCGAGGAGCAGGCTGGGGCCTACTGGATTTGGGCAGGTGAAGGCAGCAGGAGACTTGCCATCTCCACAGCAGGGGAACAGCTGGCAGTGTTGAACCCCACTAACACTTGAACGAACGTGTTTGGTTCTGTGGAGACGACACTTCTGAACACCAACTGACGCTGTTGGAGCCCAGGATTAGGCGAGGAGCAGGCTGGGGCCTACTGGATTTTGGCAGGTGAATGCAGCAGGAGACTTGCCATCTCCACAGCAGGGGAACAGCTGGCAGTGCTGAACCCCACTAACACTTGAACGAACGTGTTTGGCTCTGTGGAGACGACACTTCTAAACACCAACTGACGCTGTTGGAGCCCAGGATTAGGCGAGGAGCAGGCTGGGGCCTACTGGATTTTGGCAGGTGAAGGCAGCAGGAGACTTGCCATCTCCACAGCAGGGGAACAGCTGGCAGTGCTGAACCCCACTAACACTTGAACGAATGTGTTTGGCTCTGTGGAGACGACACTTCTGAACACCAACTGACGCTGTTGGAGCCCAGGATTAGGCGAGGAGCAGGCTGGGGCCTACTGGATTTTGGCAGGTGAAGGCAGCAGGAGACTTGCCATCTCCACAGCAGGGGAACAGCTGGCAGTGCTGAACCCCACTAACACTTGAACGAACGTGTTTGGCTCTGTGGAGACGACACTTCTGAACACCAACTGACGCTGTTGGAGCCCAGGATTAGGCGAGGAGCAGGCTGGGGCCTACTGGATTTTGGCAGGTGAAGGCAGCAGGAGACTTGCCATCTCCACAGCAGGGGAACAGCTGGCAGTGCTGAACCCCACTAACACTTGAACGAATGTGTTTGGCTCTGTGGAGACGACACTTCTGAACACCAACTGACGCTGTTGGAGCCCAGGATTAGGCGAGGAGCAGGCTGGGGCCTACTGGATTTTGGCAGGTGAAGGCAGCAGGAGACTTGCCATCTCCACAGCAGGGGAACAGCTGGCAGTGCTGAACCCCACTAACACTTGAACGAATGTGTTTGGTTCTGTGGAGACGACACTTCTGAACACCAACTGACGCTGTTGGAGCCCAGGATTAGGCGAGGAGCAGGCTGGGGCCTAATGGTTTTTGGCAGGTGAATGCAGCAGGAGACTTGCCATCTCCACAGCAGGGGAACAGCTGGCAGTGCTGAACCCCACTAACACTTGAACGAACGTGTTTGGCTCTGTGGAGACGACACTTCTGAACACCAACTGACGCTGTTGGAGCCCAGGATTAGGCGAGGAGCAGGCTGGGGCCTACTGGATTTTGGCAGGTGAAGGCAGCAGGAGACTTGCCATCTCCACAGCAGGGGAACAGCTGGCAGTGCTGAACCCCACTAACACTTGAACGAATGTGTTTGGCTCTGTGGAGACGACACTTCTGAACACCAACTGACGCTGTTGGAGCCCAGGATTAGGCGAGGAGCAGGCTGGGGCCTACTGGATTTTGGCAGGTGAAGGCAGCAGGAGACTTGCCATCTCCACAGCAGGGGAACAGCTGGCAGTGCTGAACCCCACTAACACTTGAACGAACGTGTTTGGCTCTGTGGAGACGACACTTCTGAACACCAACTGACGCTGTTGGAGCCCAGGATTAGGCGAGGAGCAGGCTGGGGCCTACTGGATTTTGGCAGGTGAAGGCAGCAGGAGACTTGCCATCTCCACAGCAGGGGAACAGCTGGCAGTGCTGAACCCCACTAACACTTGAACGAATGTGTTTGGTTCTGTGGAGACGACACTTCTGAACACCAACTGACGCTGTTGGAGCCCAGGATTAGGCGAGGAGCAGGCTGGGGCCTAATGGTTTTTGGCAGGTGAATGCAGCAGGAGACTTGCCATCTCCACAGCAGGGGAACAGCTGGCAGTGCTGAACCCCACTAACACTTGAACGAACGTGTTTGGCTCTGTGGAGACGACACTTCTGAACACCAACTGACGCTGTTGGAGCCCAGGATTAGGCGAGGAGCAGGCTGGGGCCTACTGGATTTTGGCAGGTGAAGGCAGCAGGAGACTTGCCATCTCCACAGCAGGGGAACAGCTGGCAGTGCTGAACCCCACTAACACTTGAACGAATGTGTTTGGCTCTGTGGAGACGACACTTCTGAACACCAACTGACGCTGTTGGAGCCCAGGATTAGGCGAGGAGCAGGCTGGGGCCTACTGGATTTTGGCAGGTGAAGGCAGCAGGAGACTTGCCATCTCCACAGCAGGGGAACAGCTGGCAGTGCTGAACCCCACTAACACTTGAACGAACGTGTTTGGCTCTGTGGAGACGACACTTCTGAACACCAACTGACGCTGTTGGAGCCCAGGATTAGGCGAGGAGCAGGCTGGGGCCTACTGGATTTTGGCAGGTGAAGGCAGCAGGAGACTTGCCATCTCCACAGCAGGGGAACAGCTGGCAGTGCTGAACCCCACTAACACTTGAACGAATGTGTTTGGCTCTGTGGAGACGACACTTCTGAACACCAACTGACGCTGTTGGAGCCCAGGATTAGGCGAGGAGCAGGCTGGGGCCTACTGGATTTTGGCAGGTGAATGCAGCAGGAGACTTGCCATCTCCACAGCAGGGGAACAGCTGGCAGTGCTGAACCCCACTAACACTTGAACGAATGTGTTTGGCTCTGTGGAGACGACACTTCTGAACACCAACTGACGCTGTTGGAGCCCAGGATTAGGCGAGGAGCAGGCTGGGGCCTACTGGATTTGGGCAGGTGAAGGCAGCAGGAGACTTGCCATCTCCACAGCAGGGGAACAGCTGGCAGTGCTGAACCCCACTAACACTTGAACGAATGTGTTTGGCTCTGTGGAGACGACACTTCTGAACACCAACTGACGCTGTTGGTGCCCAGGATTACGCATGCCGCATGCAGAGGCCAATGGGCAGCGGTTTTTATGGAGGTTGTGGACTACTACTGATTCTAACCATGCTCCACTTAGGCCTCTGGCTCCACTGTCTCTACTATTTACCCTGGCCTCCAACCCCGCCAGCTACATCTCTGAAGTGGCGTCAGCACAATCTACACTTGTTCCTGTGTTACTGGTGCTCAGTCCCATCAGTTGATCCCCTGATGTTTGTCCGGCAAGTTCGCCAGCTCTGTCCTCATTCCCACTACTGGTTATGGGAATGTGGACAGAGCAGGAGACCTTGCCGGACACACATCAGGGGATAAACTGATGGGACTGAGCCACAGGAACACAGGAACAAGTGTAGATTGTGCTGACGCCACTTCAGAGATGTAGATGGCGGGGTTGGAGGTCAGGGGAAATAGTAGAGACAGTGGAGCCAGAGACCTAAGTTGGGCACGGTTAAAAATCAGTAGTGGTTTGAATGTTGATGGAGCTGGTGACTCTGCCGTCCACACAGCAGGGGATCAGCTGGCATTACTGAACCCCAGTAACACAGGAGCTAGTGTGTTTCTCTGTGCAGACGACACATCTGAGCGACAACTGGCTGTGTTGAAGCACAGGGATTATAGTTCAGGTGGTAGAAAAATGAACACACCAGCAGACCTGGATACAGTTGCCAACCACTAATTTAGTCTGTAAGAGGAATGGCAAAGTCTTTGGAGATCCAGGCCTTGTTCATTTTCAGAAAAGTCAGCCGGTCAACATTATCGGAAGATAGTCGCGTGCGACGGTCTGTTAGTACACCACCTGCGGCACTAAAGACACGTTCCGATAATACACTGGCAGCAGGGCAAGCCAGCACCTCCAATGCATACTGGCTAAGCTCTGGCCATGTATCCAGCTTAGAGACCCAAAACTTGAAGGGGGAAGAGCCATCTGGGAGTACAGCGACAGGGCAAGACATGTAGTCTGACACCATCTGACGGAAGCGTTGCCTCCTGCTGACTCGAGGCGTCGCTGATGGTGTAGACAATTGTGGTGGACACACAAAACTTTGCCACATTTGGGCCATAGTGGTCTTGCCTTGTGCTGCGGCACTGCCTCTGCTCCCTCTTTGTGCAGAGTTTCCTCCACTGCCTCGACGCACAGAGCTGCTTTGTAAAGCACTTGCAACAATGCTGTCGGGTGGAATGGAAAACATTATGGACTGCACCAGTGACTCTTCGTACTCCCGCATTTTACGCTCCCGGTTCAACGTTGGTATGAGCCTTTGTACGCTGTCCCGGTAGCGAGGATCTAGGAGGGTGTACACCCAATAATCAGCCGAGACGAGAATGTGGGCGATGCGGCGGTCGTTTCTCAGGCACTGCAGCATGAAATCAACCATGTGCTGCAGACTCCCAACTGCCAAAGAACCGCTGTCCCCTGTTTGAGGCGTGACCTCGACCTGCTCTGCATCACCCCACCCTCGCTGTACATACTGAGTAGAGGTTTGTGTACCTCCCTGCTCTGGAGAGATGTCTTCCTCCTCCATCGACTCCTCCTCATCCTCCTCACAAAGTGTCCCCTGCCTAGGCCTTTGTGAGGAAACACGTAGCGCAGACTGTCCAGAAGCAGATGGCATTTGGGACTCCTCATCCTCCACCTCTTCTGAAACCTCATCCCTTAGTGCTTGCAGTGTTTGTTGAAGCAGGCAGATAAGGGGGACAGTCATGCTGACTAGTGCATCATCTGCACTCGCCATCCGCGTGGATTCATCGAAGGCACGCAAAACGAGGCAGATGTCCTTCATAGAGGCCCACTCAATGGTGCTGAAGTGTGAACGGCGCACAGTGCGACTTGTTTGCGCCTGATGCAGCTGGTACTCCATGACTGCTGCCTGCTGCTCACACAACCGCTCCAACATATGTAACGTTGAATTCCACCGGGTGGGTAGGTCACATATGATGCGATGTTCTGGAAGGCCAAATCGTCGCTGCAGAGCAGCGAGGCGCGATCTTGCCGTGCTGGAACGTCGCAAGTGAGCGCACTCTATGCGGACCTTGTGCAACAGTGCATCAAGATCCGGATAGTCCCTCAGAAAGCTCTGCACGACCAAGTTAAGAACATGTGCCAGACATGGGATGTGTGTGAGGTTGCCTAGGCCAAGAGCTGCCACCAGATTTCGGCCATTGTCACACACTACCAAGCCCGGCTGGAGATTCGCTGGCCCAAACCACACATCGCTCTCCAGCTTGATAGCATTCCAGAGCTCCTGCGCTGTGTGGCTTCGATTCCCCAAAGAAATTAATTTGAGTACAGCCTGTTGACGTTTGGCCACGGCTGTGCTCATATCGGTCGTAACAGGCTCCTGCTCTGCTGTTTCTGAGGAACTTGAGTAGGAGGAGGAGTCTATGTGTACAGACTGGAGTCCTGCAATCCGTGGCGTTGGAAGAACACGTACAGCGCCACTCTCCAGATCCGTACCCGGCTCCACAACATTGACCCAGTGGGCAGTGAGGGAAAGGTATCGTCCCTGTCCATGGTTACTGGTCCACGCATCGGTGGTCAGGTGGACCTTGCTACTAACGGCGTTTAGTAGCGCATGTTTTATTTTGCCCTCAACATGTTTCTGCAGGGCAGGGACGGCTCGCCTGCTGAAATAAAAGCGGCTGGGCACGTTGTATTGGGGGACTGCCAATGCCATTAAGTCCCGGAAGGTGTCAGTGTCCACCAGCCTGAATGACAGCATTTCAACTGCCAGAAGTTTGGCAATGCCAGCATTCAGAGACTGTGCTCGGGGATGGTTTGCCGAGTAAGGGCGCCTTTTATCCCATGCCTGTGCTACCGATGGCTGTGATGGATGGGAACGTGCTGTTATGGGTGGAATCTGACAGGGTCTCCGGACAACAGTGGCAGAGGTTCTTCCTTGGCGATCCTGTGAGGAAGCCGAACCAGCAGTGTGTGAGCTGGAGGAAGAGGGCCCAACACGAACTGAAGAGGTGGTAGGTGGTGCTGTACGTTGGCCTACGTCTTGAGGGTGTCTCTGCAACTCCAACTCGTGCTTGGTGCGCACATGTTTCCACATATTTGTGGTATTGAGGTTGCTGACATTTCTCCCTCTTTTGACTCTCTGATGACACAGCTTGCATTTGACAAAGCAAATGTCATCTGCAACTGTGTCAAAAAAGGACCACGCACTGCAACTCTTGTGAGCGCCCGGTTTGCCTTTGGAAGGAGGAATGCTCCTAACGGGTGCCGAAGTGGAGGGTACAGGCAACCAAGTCTTCCCCCTCCCTCTGCCTCCTGTTTTGGCCGGTAGGGGAATCTCTTCCTCCGAGCTGCTCCCACCACCTTCCTGTTGCTCACGCCATGATGGGTCAAGGACCTCATCATCTTCCCTCCCCTCTTCAAACAGCTGCTTCTCCGGGGTTGTCTCGCCAGCACCGTACGCACCAGAAAGTGGCAACTGAGTCTCGTCATCATCTGATGCGTACTGAGGTGTGCTGACCATAGGCACTGGCCCACTCGCCTCTTCAGATTCAGAGGGACAAAGAAGTTGCGCATCACTGCATACTCCCTCTTCTTCACATTCAGGAATGCTGCTTGGCTGGCCCCCTCTTTCCAAGCCAACAGATTCCGAGAACAGAAGTAGAGATTGTGATGGCTCCTGTCCATGTCTCTCTGACTGCCTGGGCACTTTGGCAGGTGGTGAAGAGACAGATGGTTGCTCTTCGGTGCTCTGACCCTGAGAGGATGCGGAAGTAATTGAAGTCGATGCGTTAGCTGCCATCCATCCGACAACGGCTTCAATTTGTTCCTCCCGCAGCAGTGGGGTACGTTGAGGTCCTACAAAGCTGCGCATAAAGGACTGTTGCCTGCTAAAACTGGGGGATGCTGATCCACTGGTGCCCGCAGCAGGCCCAGAATCCCCACGTCCTCTACCTGTAGAATCCCCACGTCCTCTCCCTGCAGAATCCCCACGTCCTCTCCCTGCTGAAACTCCACGCCCACGCCCACGCCCCCGCGCCTTACTCCCTGCCTTCTTCATCTTGCAAGACTGCTTAAGATAGGCAAAAAAGGACAAAGGGGGGCCTTAGTGTGCTTATTCCTGAACAGCTGGTTACAGGTACAAGAAACACTAATTTTATGAAGTGTGTGTGTGTGGACTAGACTTTAATAGGAGCTGATGTGGCCTACACAAGTTCAAAATGTAGTGTTTGGTGAACTTTTTATGTGGTTTCTTTGTTTGAAACAAACTCAAAGTATGAGAACAAAGAATTGAAACTGATAGTATCACCAACTTTTTGGAGCTATTACAATGCAGGCAGGTAACCTACAATGCAAAAGATGAGGCTCCAAAAAAATTGGGTAATACTAATCTGGCTGCGCCGGCAGGGCACAAGCCAGAAAAAAAGGCTCCTCTATCTACTCCTATATAGTGTTTGCAACCAACCAATGTTGATGGATACGGATGGATGCACACTAATAGGAGAAGAAAAAATGAGCTGCACTCAGAGACAAATATGTGTGAGGCAGTGACGCACGTTGAGCGTCCTACAACCAGACGTAGCTGCAGGACACTCTACTCAGCGTGAGCTGCACTCACACACAGTCAGAGACCTCTCAGACAGCCGTCAACAGTGCAGCTAAGTGGGCACTGGCACTGACAGGCTGCAGAAAGGCTCCGCTGTGTACTCCTATATAGTGTTTGCAACCACCGTAGATGGAGACGGATGGATGCACACTAATAGAAGAAAAAATGAGCTGCACTCAAATAAAAATATGTGTGAGGCAGTGACGCACGCTGAGCGTCCTACAGCCAGACGTAGCTGCAGGACACACTACTCAGCGTGAGCTGCACTCACACACAGTCAGAGACCTCTCAGACAGCCGTGAACAGTGCAGCAAAGTGGACACTAGCACTGAAAGGCTGCAGAAAGGCTCCGCTGTCTACTACTAGTGTTTGCAACCAACGTATATGGATACGGATGGAAGCACACTAGATTGAAATTATTTAAAAAATGCAGCTCAAAAAATAAAAGATGTATGAGGCAGCAGTGATCACACTGGGTGGCCTACAGCCTGACGTGGCTGCAGGACCCACTCCACAGCGTGAGCTGCACTCACACAGCCCTTGCAGACAGCTGTGAAAACAGCGCTGCTAGGGAAAAGCAAGCTACAGTGGTGGTTTATGTAGCCTGGATAAAGCACAATATTGTTTTTAGAATCGCTATTTCTAACTGTCCCTCACAGTCTTCTACAGCAGCCTGTCCCTAACTGAATTCACAGCAGAGTGACCAGAAATGGCGGCTGCGGTGGCTTTTATAGTGCATCATGACATCATTTCGGCAGCCAATCACAGCCATGCCAATAGTTAACATGCCTACATGCCTAACAGGATGTGCCCACACTTCGGAGGATTCCCATTGGCTTAATCAAAGCAAGCAGGCTCATAGCATGATGGGAACTTCCTATTCCGATTCCGATCCCGGAATCCGATATGAAAAAAGTATCGGAATTAAGTATCGGAATTCCGATACCGCTGATATCGGCCGATACCCGATACTTGCGGTATCGGAATGCTCAACACTAGTCACCACCTTTCAGTCCAACCACCCTGTAGGTGAGTATTATGAAAGGTCTTTTTCTTGCCTTGCAGGCCATATTGGGGGCTTAAATACAGCATATTAGAATGCTGTATATCAGGGCTGAAAGGTGGTGGTCTTATTTCATATGGGACAAACCTGGTGACAGGATGCCTTTAAAATTGAAAAATTAGCAAGTGTAATGATCTTAGTGACTTTATTGCCCTTTTGAAAGTCCTCAATGTGCATAATAAAATAGGAAAAAAGCATACTTACCCCCCTACCTTTCTAACTGATAGGCCATAGCTCTCACATAACATCATCATCAATGTCACAAAGTTTCCAGAAGACACAACCAGGGCCGGTTTTAGGCAAAGTGGGGCCCTAGGCAAAGTTTAAAATGGGGCCCAAATGCTAACATATTGCACATCACACAGAAGCATTTCGGTTGTAGTTACATGCGCTGAGTTCAGGCCGCTAAATGAGTGTGATCAACAATATTGAAGTCGTTCAACGCTTGTTTTCCGGCCTCTTTCCACCTCTGAGAAAGAATGATGGGGACAGAACAATCATTAATAGATCACTAACAGATCACCATACAGTATCATGTTATCAGCAGCACATCTTCAGTTTACACCCCATAGTCCTCCATATAATATAATGTGCCCTATAGTCCTCCATATAATAATGTGCCCCATAGTCCTGCATATAGTATAATACACTCCCTATAGTCCTACATTAATATAATGTGCCCCATAGTCCTCCATATAGTATAATACACTCCCCATAGCCCTCCATATAGTATAATACACTCCTCATAGCCCTCCTTATATTAAAATACACACAGTCCTCCATATAGTATAATACACTTCTCAGTCCTCCATATAGTATAATACACTCCTCATAGTCCTCCATATATTAAAATACACTGCTCAGTCCTCCATATAGTATAATACACTCTTCATAGTGCTCCATATAGTATAATACACCGCCAGTCATCCATGTATTACAATTCACTTCCCATAGTATAATGCACCCCATAGTTCTTCATATAGTATAATGTATTCCCCATAGTCCTCAATACAGTATAATGCAGCCCACATATAGTATAATGCATCCACCCCTTAGAGCATAATGCAGCCACCCCACAGAGTATAATGCAACTACCCCTCAGAGTATAATGTAACCCCCCATAGAATATAATGCAGCCCCTCCATAGAGTATATGGCAGCTCCCTCATAGAGTATAATGCAGCCCCTCCATAGAATATAATGCAGCCCCTTATATAGTACTGTATAATGTAGCCCCTCCATGCAGTACAATGTAGCTCTCCTCATATAGTATAATGCAGCCCCCATAGAATATAAAGTAGCCCCCTCTTAAAGTATAATGAAGCCCCCATACAATATAATCTAGCCCCCCATAGAATATAATGCAGCCCCCCATAGAATACATTGTAGCCTCCTCATATAGTATAATGTAGCCCCTCATAGAGTATGATGCAATCACCCCTCATAGAATATAATATAATACAGCCCCCCAACAGAATATAATGTAGCCCCAAATAGAATATGATACAGCCCACCTCCCCTTGAAATATAATGTAGCCCCCATAGAGTATAATGTAGCCCCCCATATTATATAACACAGACTCCCCATAGAATATAATGCAAAATGTACCCCCATGACATCATCGCGCACCCACATTCAATGTCAGAAGCAGAGGGGAATGATCGGAGAAGGAACATCAGCTGACGCTCTCTCCTCCATCATTGCTTTGAACTGTATTAGCGTCTATGACGCTGGTATAGTTCAATGCCACCGTGGCGGGGGAGTCGGCGCTGGCGGCAGGCGGGTCCCCCTGCCTCATGGGCCCCATAGCGGCTCCGTGATGTGCCGCTAGATGGGGGCCCCTGGGGGAGCAGGGGCCCTAGGCAGCTGCCTGGTCTGTCTGCCACTAACGCCGGCCCTGGACACAACTCTTAGTGAAGGAGTGCCAGTGAGCCTGATGGTGAAACACAGATAAAATTTGAGTCTAAGGCCTCTTTCACACATCAGTTTTTTGCCGTCAGGCGCGATCCGGCTTTTTTTTGTAAAACCGGATCCGGCAAAATGCAATGCCGGATCCAGTTTTTCCCCATTGACTTGCATTAGCGCCGGATCGCACCGGATGGCATTGCGTTTCATCCGTTTTTTGCCGGATCCGGCTACTTGTCTCATTCCGGCGTCTGGAAAAAATGGCTACTGTAACGTTTTTTGTCTCCAGCGAAAAAGCCGGAAGCGCCGGATCCGGCGCTTACAGCTTTTTGCTACAATGAAAGTCTATGGGCGCCGGAATGCGCCGGATCCAGAAAAAGACGGATCCAGCCACCGGATCCGTTTTTTTAAGTCTGCGCATGCTCAGATCCAATTGGCCAGCCCCCAGGAAACAGATATAACCTGCTAGACGGATCCAGCAAAAAAACGGATCCGTTTCTACAGTTCTCCAAAATTTATGCCGGATCCGTTTTTTCTAAAAATAGCCGGATCCTGCCTGACGGCAAAAAACTGATGTGTGAAAGTAGCCTTAGAGATGCCGCATGCACTTAGCCTAAAAATTGTTCCCGAAAAGCCACCTAGACAACCAGCGAGAGGGTCATGGATGCCCAAAGCTCATTGATTCATGTAAAAGGCTGTCCCATCTGGTCCAATTCCACAAGCATTGTGACAATATTATTTTATTTTGTATATTTTTGCCTGTTTACCAAATTGCCAACGTACAAAGTGAAGTGTATTTTTCGACATCACAAAGAGATATTACACTTCCTATGTTTCTGGCATGTGTTTCAGCAATGTGGAAACCAAACAGATTCTGCGCTAAACCTTAAGGCAAAGATTGAAGTCCAGTGTATGTTCATTGTCCTTACAAGGTTCCTGTTAGGTGTCAGGTTTCTGCGTCTGCTCTGCAGGAATCCTGAGCCTCACATTCTGTGGTCTCCTGCTGTCTTTATACTGCAGAGGAGATTACTTTGCAGCAGACCGCTCCAGAGACTAAGTCCCTCTGTGCTCCTACTGGGCATGCTCATGAGACGATCTCCCATTGGAGATCGGGAGTCATGTGTCCAGGTCCTGCTCCAGATCTCATTGGTCCATCTTGGAGATCTGGAAGGTCCCGCACGGCTATAAAAAGCGCTCATAGCCGTTCCGCCATGCGCTAGTATAGACTATACTGCTATTTGTGAATGGTGACGGATGTATGATTCTGGTGACTGACTTATTATGAAACCCCTTCCCTCTGATATTACGCATGTGGTTAGGAAATTAGTTCAGTAGTCTGCGCCAGTCTGTGGCAAGCCTTAGGCCACTGTGCACACCGCACCTCTGCGCTAGCGTCAGACATAGCGCCTGCTTTGTAGCTGTGTCGTCCAGCGGCAGTGTCCTGCGCCGCGCTGCGGTTGCAGCCCTTCTTGGCGTTTGTAGTAGCGACACGGCACACACGGTAGGTCTAGACGGACGCATCCCCTCTGTCTTAGTTCCTGCTCCTGTGACCATATACCATGTGCATTTACCTGAGGCCTGTGACTCTAACAGGCTCAGCCTTTTTGTATGTTTTTGTTGCGGCGCCTCTGTGTGTGAACAGAGCCCGCTCTGCGCACTTCGGGTAAAGTTGAACCCGTGCGCATTATATCGCCATATTGCTCGTCTGCCATTACTCAGCAGCGGTTGTAACACCTACTGCACAGTGGACCCCGAGCGGCGAACACACTTTATTATTATTTTTATTAAGTGCGTTCCGCCGTTCCTAACAGTTCCAAATTCAAAGAAAAGAACTAGCGGAAGTTTTACAGTTCAAAGGCAGAAAGGGTCCGCCTCGGATTATGAGAGCCTAGAAAGAAGCTTTTGAAGTCAGCTGAGTTGCGTGTTCCGGTTGTATTACTTCTATTTTAGACAGCAGATGGAGGGTTATGATGTAAAGCACATATACATACAGTTGTGGCCAAAAGTATTGACACCCCTGCAATTCTGTCAGATAATACTCAGTTTCTTCCTGAAAATGATTGCAAACACAAATTCTTTGGTATTATTATCTTCATTTAATTTGTTTTAAATGAAAAAACACAAAAAGAATTGTCCTAAAGCTAAATTGGATATAATTCCACACCAAACATAAAAAAGAGGGTGGACAAAAGTATTGGCACTGTTCGAAAAATCATGTGATGCTTCTCTAATATGTGTAATTAACAGCACCTGTAACTTACCTGTGGCACCTAACAGGTGTTGGCAATAACTAAATCACACTTGCAGCCAGTTGACATGGATTAAAGTTGACTCAACCTCCTCCAGCAGAGCATTGTAAGAAACTCATTGATGGTTACCGGAAGCGGTTGGTCACAGTTATTTTGGCTAAAGGTTGTGTAACTAAGTTTTAGGCTGAGGGTGCCAATACTTTTGTCTGGCCCATTTTTGGAGTTTTGTGTGAAATGATAAATGTTTTGCTTTTTGCTTCATTCTCTTTTGTGTTTTTTCATTTAAGACAAATTAAATGAAGATAATAATACCAAAGAATTTGTGATTGCAATCATTTTCAGGAAGAAACTGAGTATTATCTGACAGAATTGCAGGGGTGTCAATACTTTTGGCCACAACTGTACATATATACAAGCACACAATGTGACCACATTGAAGCGTGCACCGATACCCACCCTTCTTTCCAAGACTGGTTTTAATTACACCTAAGGCTAAGCTGGATCTGATCTCTTCCTCACATTCATATGAGTCCTAGTTAGGCACATAGAGAGGTGAGTCACTAGCGTTAAGGTCCATCCAATGTGGTCGCTAGTAGATGGTTATACATTCTTGATAAAACATGCTAAGTAACTGTTTGTTTTTTTACATGTGATTTAAGAGTGGAATTTATGTACGAGTGTTTCTTAGTGTTTGTGTATATTTTTGCGTTTTAACCACCCACTTTTTTGTGGATTGACCATAGGTTCTCAATTGCAGTTTACTGGCTGTGGATGCAAGCTTTCAATGTTTTGTTTACCGAGCTACCAAGCCTTTGGTGTCACTTTTGCCTTGTGACATGGTCTCCATCATGCTGGGAAAAGAATTGTTCATCACCAAATTGTTCCTGGATCATTGGGAGAGCGATAAACCTAACTCCTGCCCGAAAGAAGATGATCACAGTGAAATCGCCATACATGCTACACAACTTTATCAAAGACAAGGAGCAACACATTTGGTGCAGATTTTGAACTTTCAAAGTGAAGGTTGGATTTCTGTCCAACCCTGAAAAACTAGGGAGTGGACGATTACTGCACATAGGAGCGGCAACCCTGACCAGCTGGGGGATGTTTGGTTCCCAACAGCATTCATCCATAGCAAACCTAGGCAAACTGTGGCACTCCATGCATTGGCCATCTGCTGTCACCGCTATCTGCATCCTCAGGATGCAGGTATCAGTGAATACATTGGTGGAGGAGAAGCCTCTGGCTCCATCTTCCACCAATTAGAGTGTGAGCCAACAATTGTGATGACGCTATTTCATCCCATTGTTTCTGAGACTCAATGCACAGGAAACTGCTGCAGAACGACAGAGGACTGGGAGCAAGGTGAGTATGTGTTGTCTTTTTTTCTTGTGTATGGGATATTTGTATGTACATAGGAGACTGCAGGGCTCACAGTGTATATACAGTATGTACCCTATGTACTTACAGAAAGTCATTTCTCTCTGTAAGACTCCACTGCAAAAGTCCTTGGCAAGGGGAGAAAGGAGCAGCTGGGTCAGGAGTTGAAGAAGGGAATGATAAACGCAAGGACAAGAGACTTCCTGTTTATACATAGAGCTTAGAAGGATTCAGCTAGTCGGTTTTTAATCACATGATGTCATAGACTTAATGGAAAAGAGAACAATTATCTGGGTAGA
Organism: Dendrobates tinctorius; assembly: GCF_039654945.1. Lineage (NCBI taxonomy): Eukaryota > Metazoa > Chordata > Amphibia > Anura > Dendrobatidae > Dendrobates > Dendrobates tinctorius. Next base: position 7,859,339 of record NW_027361868.1, on the reverse strand, counting down.
AGGGCAAAATGAGCAATTGTAAGTACAGAGTGCTGTATAATATGATGACTGCAATATATTAAGAGGATGAAAACTTTGATGGGAGGAGTGATTCTTTAAAATTGGCTGGTTGTTTTGATCTTTAAGTAGGCTATCAACAAGAAGCTCAAGAAAATGTCTGCCTCCATGATCACTGCTTCATTTCACATATCTCCAGTTCTAAGTACCTCCAGAAACATTTGAATACATGTGTGTGAGTGACCTCAGGAGCTTCAGTTATAACACAGAACTTATATAATATGACAACTTTAGGGTTTGTGTCCCTTTAAATCACCATGTAATGACATTGGCTAAAGTCTACATGTCCGGAGCTTGTCAGCCCCATTCAGCAGATAATTCATGAATGTTTTGTGCACTTTCCTTTCTTCCCAGCACAGCGTTTTTTCCTCCAAGTCTTATCTTTATTTGTGTCTGAAGCTTGCCTTTTATTACAAGATTACACCCTTTGCTTTCTATCTTCTTAATTATCTCTCTCCTTGTTCTCTTTATATTTGTATTTGGTTTCTTTTGTAACTTTTGCAGTATCTTGTTTTGTTTCCGACTTTCTGTTCTTTTGTCTGACTTATTGGTTTTCCTTTTTGTTGTATCAGAGCTTCCCAAACTCAAGCAAAATATCCTTCCTGGAGGACAGTTATCTCCTCCAATAACGCTGATAATAATAATGAGAGCTGATAATAATATTAAAGTTATAATTCACTTGTTGATATTAACCTAGATAGAGGGAATTTACAAATGTCCTCATCTTTCCATGAGCTGTTGTGGGGATCAGGTATCCATCATATTGTTGTGCTTTCCTTAAAATGACAGACAGTTGGGGGACGATTGGGGGAGGAAAAAGAAAAAAACAAACAAGCATTTTAAAATATATTTGGCGCCTCCTGTAGGGGTTTCATCAGCCAGTGCTCTATCCAGCTGGAGCTACTGGCTGCGCGATTCCCTACGGAACGGGACAAGGTGGGGTTTATTGTATCCCTTTTGTCGGGTAAGGCGTTGGAGTAGGCTACACCACTATGGGAGCGTGGTGACCCAGAGGTTCGGCCTGCTGCTCAGTTTTTAACAGCTATTAAGCAGGTCTTCCTCGGTCCACGGGTCACGCACGACACCTCTCTTCAGCTTCTCGCTTTGACTCAGGGTTCTCTCTTGGTTAGTCAGTATGCCGTCCGTTTTTGGACACTGGCTTCCGAGCTGGAGTGGTCCGACAAAGCCCTCATCCCTGTGTTTTGGAGAGGTTTGGCGGAGCACGTTAAATATGCTCTCTCTACCAGAGAGGTTCCTGCAAGTTTGGAAGAGCTGATTGCCATTTCCACTCGCATTGATCTCCGTTTTTCGGAGCGCGGTATGGAGCATGCTCAATGCAAACGGAAGGTTACCTCAGCTCCCAATTTTTTTGAGCCTCTGGAATTACTCGAGCCAGAGGTTCCACTCCCAGAGCCCATGGAGGTGTCTCACGACGTTCTCCAGGCGCGTCCGGCAGAAGACTCCAGTTGCGGTTATCATTGTCAACACACTGTTTCTCAGGACAACAGTGCCCCGCAACGGCCAAACTGTGCTGCCGGGCAAGACTCTCGTTCCTCCTCGCCTACGGCCGAAGGTTCTCACGTGGGCACACGCGTCCAGGAGGGGTGGTCACTGTGGCTATATCCAGACCACAAAACTCCTGGCAGGGTCTTACTGGTGGCCGCACAGGGCTCGGGATGTTAAAAAATATATTCGGGCCTGCGCCTTTTGTGCTTGGAATAGCCTCTCTAAACGAAGGGTGGAGACGCCTGCCGACACACGGTGGCGTTCCACTTTAAATTCCGCTCCCGTTGTCTCCCATGGGTCCCTTCTCAAACCTGGCGACCTTGCCACCCCTGATGCCTTCCACTTGTCCCGGGTCTCTCTGTCACCTACCGGGACATCTGACTTGCCTTCGGACGAGTCTGAGGTCTATACCTCTGATGGGCACAAGTTGCTGGATCAGAAGGCTCAGGGGGGAGGGGGCCCTAGGAGGGGGGGGTAATGTTAGGCGTTGGATTTCTGCGTTTACTCTGCAGGGATCCAGACCCTCACATTCTGCAGTCTCCTGCTGTTTATCTACTGCAGAGGAGATTGCAGAGGAGATTGCCTTGCAGCAAATCTCTCCTGAGGCTAAGGGTACCGTTACACCTAGCGATGCACCAGCGATCCCGACTAGCGATATGACGTGGTCAGGATTGCTGGTACATCGCTAAGTGGTCGCTAGTGAGCTGCCGCACAGTGAGATCTCACCCGCGACATCGCTGGGGACGGGGATCGCTACTTACCTGTCAGACGCGGCGATCCTGACGTCCTCCCGCCCGGCTCCACACGTTGCTCGTTGGCGCCACAGGAAGCCCAGCAGGAAGTGGCCAACGAGGAATGGTCCAGGAGCTTCTCTTGCGACCAGCGATAACCAGCGGGGGAGCCGGTCGGAGGTAAGTATCACATGCAGCGATATTGCTAGCAATATCGCTGCTACGTCACAAAATCGGTGACTTTACAGCGATATTGTTAGCGATATCGCAGTGTGTAACGGGGGCTTAAGCCCTCCTACTGAGCATGCTCATGGGACGATCTCCCATTGGAGATCGGGAGTCATGTGCTCAGGTCCTGCTCCAGATCTCATTGGTCCATCTCAGAGATCTGGAGGCTTGCATAAGGTCCCGGCTGCTATAAAAGGCACGCATGGCTGTTCCACCATGCGCTAGTATAGACTTACTTGCTGCTGTGTGTATGAGGACGGATGTATGATTCTGGTGAATGACTCATTATAAAACCCCTTCCCTCTGATATTACGTATGTGGTTAGGGACCGAGTTAGAATCTGTGCCAGCGCTCCTCTGCTGCAACATCCACAGCTGCTAGCGTCCGACATTGCGCTTGCGTCATAGCTTTGTCGTTTAGCGGCAGTGTCCACGCCGCGCTGCAGTAGCAGCTCTCCTTAGCGTCCACAGCTGCGATGCCGCACACACGGTAGGTCTAGACGGACGTAGTGCTGCCGTCTTGGGCTACTCCTGTGACCAGATACCATGTGTGTATTTATACTGAGTACTGTGACCTCAACAGGTTCAGTCTGTGTATTTGTGTTTATTTGGCATCTCCGTGACTTAACAGAGATTGCTCTGCGCACCTGGGTGACGTTTAACCGTGTGCGCATTACCGCCATATTGCTCCTGCCACCACTTAGCAGCGGTTATATCACCTACTGCACAGTGGACCCCGAGCGGCGAACGCACATTATTATTATTTAGTGTGTTCCGCCGTTCCTAACAAATGGCGCCCTCTGTAATGAAGTCAGTGGGGATGGCACCACTCCCTTACAATGTGTGAGGATATAGACTGTCTTGCCCTGTTCCTGGTTCAAAGACAACCACTGCATACATAAGTGTAATGTGAATAGTGTTATGTGGTTTTATGCCTATAATGTGTATGTGTATAACCTCTATGTAATGTGTCAAGGTAATGTGTAGAATAGCGGGGTTAATGTGGGAATCCCATGTATAAGAATAAGTGCTGTATAGATAATATGGGAAAAGATTATTAATAAAATAACATAAGGATAGGAAATAGATATCGAATAGCTAGTGTTAGATACAGGCCCACAGATAGGAGGGTAATAGTGTTAAGAAGCACTTCCTGATTGAAGAGAGTCGGTAGTAGACGAAAAGATAAGCAAGTTCTCTATTGAGGTAAAGTGCCAACATGGACCTATCACTCAGAGCAGTGGATTGCCATATAAGCTTTCCGTGTGGATCCATCGATTGGCTCAGGACCTCAAGACTGGCGTATGAGCCATCGGACACATTACGCCTGCAGGACTGCAGGGAAAGATGGACACGGACTCCATAAGGTAGAAGGAAATAAAATCCGGGTGCCCTGCCAGTGGAGTCAGCAGAAAAAGGGATGTTCTATCCAGAACGAGCCCACAAGTGAGTGTGGGTCGCCCTCCCAGGGCTGTGGGGTACTCGGTACTGGGCCCGTGTCAGGGGAATGTGTCACAGCAGCGGTGACCCGGTCCGTGGCCCTGGGCGCCCAAATCAATGGTGGAATGTATATGTAGTTAATGTAATGGAATAGTTTGTGACGCCACCTGTGGTGTTCGGCAAGGGAGATGTTAAGCCGATGCTGCAGACAGATCCGCTGGGACTGATGGTATGGTGCAGGCAAGATGTAATAGCTCCCCACAGGTGAAGCTGTAGTCCCAGGGCAGTGTAGAGGTGGTTGGCGTGGGGATGTAGCAGTGCCGTAAAGGTAGGAAGCAGACAAGACACAGCGGGGTGCAATTTCTGTACCTTTACTTGATAACTGCAATCCAGGGTCCTGATTACAGATGGTAATGGAGCAGGCTCGCCTGGAAGCAACTCAGGGATTCTCTCTCAGCAGACGGGCTGTGCAGTCTCCTTCCTAGCGCTTGTTTGAATGAAGTACTCCAGTACTAAGTTACTCTGAAGTTCCTCCTGTCAGATGTTCCCAAGAACCTTACTTGCATGGCAGACAGCTGTAGCCTCTCTCGGGGACTCCTCTTTCTGTCTCTCTATCCAAGCTGCTGTTGTGCCTCAAGTCTTAGATGGGAGTAGGGCATTTACAGCCTCCTACTCCTCTGGTATCTGCTGTAGGACCATTAGTATCCATACAGCCGTGGAGACCAGGCTCCAGTTCTTGCGCTCTCACTGCGAGGGAGCTCTCCTTTCTTAGCTCAACCTCCAGCAGCTCTCTACACGTCTGCACACTTCACCCTCTGCAGACTAACTAACTACCCCTTCCTCCTGGCCCTCAGAGAGCACTCCTCCCCTTAATCCTGGTTCAGAGTTCCCCCTGCTGGCCTGGAGTGGAACTGTGTTGCATGTATGGATTGACTGCGCGAGAGACCCATCATTGCCTCCAAGCCTGGCATTACCCTCCCCTGGAGGAAGGCAAAGTCACTGTGGCGGCCATACTCCTGGGGGCGCCACAAGTGTGATACACCCCACACCCGATAGCACACTGGGACACGATTTTCTTGTAGGGTGCCAGAGCATGAAAGAGAAGCAGCTCGCCCACAACTACCAGCTCAGGCAACTTACAAATGAACAAGCTATTTTGGCCTTCAAACCATCAATGTTTCCTAATGAACAATCCCATCCTGCTCTTTAGCCCTCTGATGGAGCCATCCTAGGTCTAAAGTTTTTACATGAGTTAAACACAGGTCTGCTGGGCCTGCCACATGCTGATACAGGTTACTCAACAATTAAGTGTAAATGCTGCCGCCAATCAATCCACAGTCTAGTGTAAGCGCTGCCACCCGTCAGTCCACAGTCTAGTGTAAACTCTGCTCTTAGTGGAATGGGACCTAATCATATCATAAGACGTTTTCCCTACCTTCTCTCTATACCTACACCACCCTTGACCAACCACGCTACTGAAACAGATCATCAGAGATGTTATTGACAATGATTTATGTAGACCACTGACATAGACCACCATGAATTTACTGAAGTCTGCCAAACCTGTCGGAATTGGTTGACAGTCTAATAAATGTGGGGGCCTCCCACCTGTACACTTACAGATGGCGTCGGGAGGAGGAAAGTATCCGGACAGTTGGATTTTCAGCACTCTATTTTGATGTTCTGGAGATAAGATGCCATCAGGGGAGTCTAACATTGGTTTTCTCATAGAGAACACAGGAGCGCTCCTGTGTATGGGGGGATTCAGGGGAAATAGCTGTCGGCAAATCGATTGTGTAATTTGTGGGGGCCCTTACTCTTTTCTCTGGAGTTGAATATAAGGGTTATTGATGCCCAAGCTAGACCACTTGTGATATTTGCATCAAGCACGACAAAAGATAAGGTATGAACACATAACGAACCACAACATGTATTATTAACCTTCCAATCACTGTACACTGCCAGAATTATTCGGTACTGACCTACTTATCTGGGTTTCCGACCCCTCCTGCCGCCATTTATTTTTGTGTTTCTCCAGTCCGGTAGATATTACAGCCTTGCAGAATGGAGCTCTCTGCATCGTTTATTCCTCCAAATCACGGCTTTTACGGCTTGGGAATATTCTCCACACGTTTATTAAAACAGCTGAAAGGCTCTAAATAAGTGATACTGGAAACATTAGCTCACAATGTAGCGGCATTTTAAAGACTGCATTTTTTCTTAGCTCTTTTTAACAATTCGCCGCACACTTTTTCCCTGGAGATGATAATTGTTCCTAGTAAAAACTGCGCCTCAGGAAAGGAGAACGTGGTGCCACCAGCCTTTGTTAAGAACCCCACTAGGCTTTTCCCATTCATATCAATGGCAAGAGCCCAATACCTTCTCAGATCCATTTTCAGCTTTTTGTACAACAAAACCATACTGCTGGGATCTTCCTGCAAATAGAGACAGTCTCATTTACTGGAAGGCTGCGGTTGAGCCACAAATATTAATCTCAATGAAACCTTAGAGCCGGATCATTTATTTTATCATAAGCTCGTATAACCAAGAATGGTTCATTGTCATTCCTTCAAAATTTTTCTTTTGTTACTTTTTTTTTTTGCATTTAATATTAGAACTTTAAAAAAAAAAAATTTTTTCTTAACGTGGGCAATAGAAATAAAGCAAATGTTACCTCTTATCGTTAGGATAAAAAAGATCCTAATCACTCTGCCGCTGTGCACGGTAAAGAACCACATAAAAACCTGGCCTTGACTGCCAACTCCCATTCATTTCAGAGGCCGCAAGCTGCTCCTTTCAATGTAATATTTTCCCTCAACATGTCTGCGGATGATCGTTCGGCTAGATTTGTATAAACACTTTAGAGAAAATTAACATAGAAATAACGAAGAATGATAAAATAAAATAAAAAAAACAACAACAACAACAAAACATCCAGAAAAAGGCAGAGATCGTCTATCTGAGCGTAATGTCGGACACTGTGATACTGCACAAAGGAGATTTTAGAGTATGATAAACCTTTGATACATGCTAGTATACAGGAATTGAGTGGAGATGAGAAACCATTAAAGTCTTTCCATTCAAAAGCAGTAAAAAAAAGAATGATGAAAAGTTTCAAGAAGTTTCCAAACTTGACAAAGTAATAATAATAAAAAAATTGCCTCTCAGGCAGGGTTGCTTCTGCAATAATGTAACATCAAGATGAGTCTCTCGCCTCAGGCGGCATGATCAGGTGGCTAAATGCCCTTCTCTGAATTCCCAACCAAAGACTCTTCCACAGTAAACTGTGTGCACGGGTGGGCTGGGCTGGTCTCCCAGTAGGTATTTATGGGCCCTAAGGAGCAATAAGCCACAAAAGCCTGAGACAGAGTGGCACAGAGATAAGAGGGGGTGGGATATAGGCTGTTTATCAAAGCTACAATTATTATTCCTCCTCTGTTCTGCAGGAAATCTAATTATTTTGTCCAGTAGGTGGCAGTATCCATATGCTGCCTCCTGCTGGTGTTATAGCACAGAAGTTGGGGCAGGCATTATAATCTGTGCTTGCCCAGGGAGGACAGAAGAGAAGAAATGTGCATCAGACCTCTTTACCACCTGCTACCTCCTGTCTTACTCTAATCCCCATCAAGAGCCCATACAACCTATTGTCTTACTTTGATCCCTCCCAAGAACCCCTTCTACCCACTTTCTTCCTGGAATCCCCACCAAGAGCCCTTGCTATGTACTGTTTCCCTCTAATTCCCACCAAGGGCTGCTGACATTCCCTAATCTCCACGAGAAGACCCTGCTACTCACTGTATTCTTGTAATCCTCACCAAGAGCTCCTGCTATCCACTGTCTAACGCTGACCCTCCCAAGAGCCCCTTACACACACTGTCTCCCTATGACCCATGCGAGAGTCTCTGCCACTCACTGTATTATTCTAAACCCCATTAAAAACCCCTACTATCCACTGTCTTTCTCTAATTCCCACCAAGGGCCCCGGCTACCCACTGACTCCCAAGTTCCTACCAAGAGCCCTTGCCAGCGACTTTCTCTTTCTAATCTCCACCAAGAGCCCCTACCACCCACTGTCTTCCTCTAATCCTTACTAATGTCTCTGCCAAGTACTGTGCCCTTATGAACACTCTATCCCTAGAGCCCCCGGCAGAAAGTGTCTCCTTTACTGTCAAATAGTGTTGAATTCTTGTTCACTTTCTTAACAGAGCTCCACCACCTCTTTTTGTTGATTGGTTCCCATCTTTTAACAAATTAAAGGAGTTGTCAGACGCTGACAGCAGTCCAGCTCGCGACCGAATGGAGCAGACATCACTTCCGGAGCAGCCTGCATCCAATCCGCTGAGGTGCAGAAAGGCGAGTATGCGTTTCTATATGTCACTGTAATGACCTGTGCTGCTTTTATTGGGCAGGCAGATGGAAAGAAGGTAAGGATGTGCCAATACTCATGGGTGTGTGCTTTGTGCTTTCCTCCAGTCTGAAATTTGTCAGCTAGCCCATGATTGTGTAGAATGAGCTCAGAAACTGGTCTCTCCTCCCATGACATCTCTCTGTAACAGCAGCGGCCAGAGGTGAGTTTCACTCCATGCCGTTAACCGTTTAGATGCTGCTGCCAATCTTTGACATTTTTGGCATTTAAAGTGAGCAAATGCAGCATACCAATGAGTTATGATGACAGCTGGGGGCCTTCTGAAGGCCCCTGTTGCTGTCATGTGGCTCTCTTGTGAAGCTCATCCATAGGTGGGGCTTCTTCAGATACTGTGATTTTCCCTATATACAGCCATAGTGTGGTATTTCAGTATAGAGTATAAAATAAGCGATCAGATGATTGCATGTTTATGTACCATAAGAGGACTACAAAATAAAGTAAAAACATACGTTTTCAAAAATATTAAAAAAATACAATTTTTCAATTTCGCCTCTCAGTTACAAAGGTATTATTTAGCAATCAACGTTTTTGACACTTAAACAGTTAATTTTTTTAAAGTCTAAGTGGGCGTTACCAGAGAGATTTCACTGGGGGCATGTATGTTTTTCTCTTTCTAATGTTGACCAATAGAGTTGAGAGACTTTGGTCGGATCGGGTTTTGTGAAACCCGACTGAAACAAAATTTGAGTCCGATGAAACTGGTCTGACTAGGGCAAAAAAAAGTCGGAGTTTCGTCCGATACCCGACCCCAATGTAAGTCAATGGGGAATAAAAGTCGGCATTGAGTGGATGAATGTCATCCTCAATGCCGACTTTTATTCCCCATTGACTTGAATTGGGGTCGGGTTTCGGACAAAACTCTGACTTTTTTTGCCCTAGTCGGACAAGGCAAAAAATTTTTCTCAAATTTTGTTTCAGTCGGGTTTCACAAAACCCGATCCGACCAAAGTCGCTCAACTTTACTGACCAATTGTAAGCAGGCAGCAACACTCTGTAAAAAGAAGAACACAACTGCACCATAGCTTAGAAAAATTAACTGTTTAAGTAAAACATGAAAAATGTAGGTGATCATTTATTTTTAAAGATAAAAGCATTAAAAAGATCTAAAGAAAAATAAAAAAAATCTATAAAAATAATAAAGTTAATGAATGAATTTATAATCTAAATGCCGGAAAGGAAAAATCTAAACACAGGAAAAAAAATACATATTTAATATCTGCGCAATTCTACTGACCTGGAGAATCATACTGCCAGGTCAGATTTACCGTATAGTGAACGTGGTAAATAATAAAAAACAATTATTAAATTGCACTTTTTTTTTACAATTTTACAGCGCTTGCAATTTTTACCTTTTTTTTCCTGCTCTTTAGTACATCACATGATAAAAAGAATGATGTCATTTAAAAATAAAACTCATCCCGCAGTCAACAACTGAGCAGAACCCCCCCAAAAAAAAAAGTTATAGTTCTTAGAAGAAGGGTAGAAAAACGGAAAAAAAATGGAAAAACGCTGTGTCACGAAAGTGTTAAAACGGGACATACATCTTTCGACAAGAGCCGTGCATGAATTGATAATGTGCGTATTTTTTTCTGCTTGTTCCATAGAGTTGGCCTACAGCAATATCTGACTCTTTTCTGCCCCGATCTCCTAGTCTTCCATACACAGCCCAATTTTCATGAAAAATGACTCCCAGTTTAGAATCATTTACAGCTTTCTCAGTAATCTGCCCATGTATTTGCAGTTATAGCATTCGATTATTTATACTTGCCTATATTAACAAAAGCTGGTGTTTACCGTGGTTAAAAAAGGACATTTCTAAACTGTGTACCTATTGTCTGCCGGCAGAACATAACAAATGAATCAATTAGGAACAATACAACAACCGGTGTAAACAGCCATGATACCGTTCCATTCACAGAACCCCTACAATGAAAACATAGTTTTAATTCTCATTTTCCCAGTAACTATTGTTTTTTGTGTTTTTTTTTTTTACAAAAATACAAATCTAGTTGTATTTGCAAAACTTAAAGTGCAAATGTTAGCAGCGGACATGTTTCTTTAGAATATTCATCTACCACTTCGTTTTGGATATTGGCAAGGGTCTCAACCGCCAGATCCCAAGACATTTAAATATTTCATCCCTATTTTAAATAAGTGTTTTCTTAATGTGTGCATACCTCACATTACTTCTCCTGTACTGATCCTGAGTTACAGTGCCTTGTAAAAGTATTTCTACCCCGTGAACTTTTCCACATTTTACCCTTAAACTTAAATGTATTTTATTGGCATTTTATATGATATACCAACACAAAGTAGCAAGTTTTTGTGAAGTGTAATAGAAACTCTACATGGTTTTCTAATTTTTCTAAAAATATAAATATGAAAATTGTGATGTGCATTTGTATTCAGACCCTGTAGTCTGATACCCCTAAATAAAATCGTGAGTGACCAATTGCCTCCAGAAGTCACATAATTAGTAAATTGTGTCCACCTGTGTGTAGTTTATTCTCAGTTCTCTGTGAAGGCCTCAAAGGTTTGTCTCAGAACATTAGGGATAAACAGCATCAAGAAAACCAAGGAACACACCATACAAGTCAAGGATAAAGTTGTAGAGAAGAGTAAAGCCGGGTAAGGTTCTAAAAAATAGCCCAAGCTCTGAACATCTCACGGAGCCGTTTTCAATCCATCATCCAAAATGGAAGGTGTATGGCACAACTGCAATCGTACCAAGACATGGTCGTCCACCTAAACTGACATCCAAGTCCGGATTGGTAATATAACCAACCGGGCATTTTCCCGCTGGGCCGCTGTCATGTGGGCCGCAGGCGGCAGCGCCCACTCATCTGACCGCTTGCCAGCTGATGCGGCCACTGGCCTGGCTGTTCTTCCTGCCGCCGGTCCTCTGCGGGCACGGCGGTTATAGTTTCCAACCCTCCCACACTGCAGGGAGATAAGCCGCCACGCACCCCATCCTCCCGCCCCCCCACAGCCACTCACAGCGTCGCTTGCCAGCTCTCTTCTCTGTACACAGGACCTGTGATGAGGTCACAGGAGGGGAGGAGTCAGGGGTCACATGATCAGGAGCCTTTGTCCAGACCCCTGATCATGTGACCCCTGACTCCGCCCCTCCTGTGACCTCATCACAGGTCCTGTGCGCACAGCCCTGCCTCTTGGTGTCTGCCAGACTCTGCTGTGCTGGTTGTCATGGTGCTGGATGAGGTAAGTATGTGTGGGGTCAGTAGGGGTTTACAGGGTAGATGTAGCAGAGCTGTGTGTGTATGAGGTGTACGGAGGAGCCGTGTGTGTACGAGGTGTACGGAGAGGAGCCGTGTGTGAACGAGGTGTACGGACCGGAGCCGTGTGTGTACGAGGTGTACGGACTGGAGCCGTGTGTGTACAAGGTATATGGACCGGAGCCATGTGTGTACTTGGTGTACGGAGCATAGCCGCGTGTGTATGGGGTGTACGGAGCGGAGCCGCGCATGTACGAGGTGTACGGAGAGGAGCCGCGCATGTACGAGGTGTACGGAGAGGAGCCGCGCGTGTACGAGGTGTATGGAGAGGAGCCGCGCATGTACGAGGTGTACGGAGGGGAGCCGCTCGTGTACGAGGTGTACGGAGGTGAGCCGCGCGTGTACGAGGTGTACGGAGGGGAGCCGCACGAGTACGAGGTGTACGGAGAGGAGCCGCGCGTGTACGAGGTGTACGGAGAGGAGCCGTGCGTGTACGAGGTGTACGGAGAGGAGCTGCGTGTGTACGAGGTGTACGGAGCGGAGCCACGCGTATACGAGGCGTACGGAGCGGAGCCGCGTGTGTACGGGGTGTACGGAGAGGAGCCGTGTGTGTACGAGGTGTACGGAGGAGCCGCGTGTGTACGAGGTGTACGGAGCGGAGCCGTGTGTGTACAGGGTGTACAGAGAGGAGCCGTGTGTACGAGGTGTACGGAGAGGAGCCGTGTGTACGAGGTGTACGGAGAGGAGCCGTGTGTACGAGGTGTACGGAGAGGAGCCGTGTGTACGAGGTGTACGGAGAGGAGCCGTGTGTGTACGAGGTGTACGGAGAGGAGCTGTGTGTGTATAAGGTGCAAGGTGTACGGACCGGAGCCGTGTGTGTACTTGGTGTACGGAGCGGAGCCACGTGTGTATGGGGTATACGGAGCGGAGCCGTGTGTGTACTTGGTGTACGGAGCGGAGCCGTGTGTGAACGGAGTGGAGCCATATGTGTACGGGATGTACGGAGCAGAGCCAAGTGTGTACGAAGCATACAAATTGGGCTTTTTCCAAGGACACAGGAGTACACGGCCGAGCCCCGAAACTCACACATGACGTTCCACCGGAAGTGATATGCTGGAAGCTGACCGGAAATGAGATAATTTCATGAGGAGATTGTGACGGAACTAGGAATGCTTCAGTTCCGCCACCATGTCCTCCTCCGACAGCGCGGACAGCGGGATCGCCTTGGAATCGGGGATGCCGGCCATGTGAGCAGATCATGATATGTCCTGGATTGGGAGGCTCAGGTGGGCACTACAATGGGAGCCGGGCTGCTAGAGTATCTTTATAGAATCTTTCTTTATTTCTTTCTCTCTTTTTCTTTCTTTATTTCTCTGTTCTTTCTTTCTTTCTCTCTCTAATCTTTCTTTTTTCTTTCTCTCTCTGTTTTTTCTTTCCCCTCTTTCTTTTTCTTTCCTCTCTTTCTTTCTCTCTGTTCTTTCTTTCTTTTCTTTACTTCTTTCTTTCTCTCTCTGTTCTTTCTCTGTCCTTTCTTTCCCCTCTTTCTTTCTCTCTCTGTTCTTTCTTCTTTCTCTCTCTGTTCTTTCTTTCTCTCTCGCTCTCCTTTACTTCTCTCTCTCTGTTTTCTTTTTTCTCTCTCTCTCTCTGTTTTCGCTCTTCCTTAGTGCCAGTCAGTGTGCCCATAATGCCAGCCACTGTGCCCTCAGTACCAGTCAGTGTGATCAGCAGTGCTAAATGGGTGCGGTTGGGTGTGGACATGGGTGTGAATAGTTTGCAAAATGGATGTGGCTGGGGCGTGGCCTAAAATTTGCAGCGGCGTGCTGCACGCGCCGCTGTCTTTCTCCCTCTTTCCCTTCTTCAAAAGTTGGGAGGTATGATAGGGGGCAGCTATGACCAGGGAGTCTGGTTTCCCGCATGGATAGCCGTTCTGCCAGGAATTCTGTCAACGTGCGTACAAAAGGGTACAGAGCTTTGGGAGGAGTACTGCAACTAAAAGCAATAAATAGGACTGAGCTGAAATACTGGGCACAGCTGTGACTACATGTTATATAGTCGTGTTAATCTCCTCTCACTTCTTGCAACCAACAAGTGTACAAAGATATTATATAGTCACCATGTGACTAGTGGGCCTGTATAACTTCAAATGCCAGGGCTGAATTTTAGTCCCAGTCCGGCCCTGCTGACATCCCAAGCAAGGAGAACACTAATTAGAGGAGCAGCCAAGAGGCCCATGGTCACTCTAGAGGAACCTCGGAGATCCACTGCTCAGAAGAGAGAATATATCCACAGGATAACTACTACTCCACAAATCTGGCATTTAAGGAAGAGTGGCAAGAAGAAAGCCATTTTTAAAAGCAAGCCATAAGAAGTCTTGATAGCAGTTAGAAAGAAGACATATAGGCGACACAGCAAGCATGTGGAAGAAGGGACTGTGGTCATTTGAGACCAAAGTAGAATTTTTTGGGATAAATGCAAGATGCTATGTGTGCCAGAAAACTAACACTGCGCATCAACCTCAAAACACCATCCCCACTGTCACACATGGTGGTGAAAGCTTCATGCTGTGGGGAAGCTTTTCTCCAGCAGGGACAAGGAAGCTGGTCAGAGCTGATCGGAAAATGGATGTAGCTAAGTACAAGGCAATTCTAAAGGAAGACCTGCAAACAACTTGAGACTGGGGCGTAGGTTCACCTTCCAACAGGACAACGGGACTAAATATACTGCCAAAGCTACAATGGATGCTCAAAGCATATTCTTGTGTGTGGGTATGGCCCAGTCACAATCCAGACCGAAATCCTATTGAGAATCTGTTACAAGACTTTAAAATTACTGTTTGTAGACATCTCCATCCAATATCACTGAACGAGTTTGCAAAGAAAAAAGGGCAATATTTCAGGCTCTGGATATGCAAAGCTGGTAGAGAAATACCCCAAAAAGAAACAAAGCAGTATTTGCAGCGAAATATGGTTCTACAAGTATTGACCCGGGGGGGCTGAATGCATGTCACAATTTTCATATTTATATTTTTAAAATATATACAAAACCATGAATCATTTCCTTTACACTTCACAAATGCTTGTTACTGGTATATCACATAAAATTGCAGTAAAATACATTTATGTTTGTGGGTATAATGTGAATAAACGTGAAAAATTCTTGGGGTATGAACACTTTTTCAAGTCACTGTATATCCTGTAGATCTTTATTATAAAAATGAAAAACATAACAATAATAATAATAACAGAAACATAACAAAAATATCAACCAGAAAATAATATAATGAATACTGGTCCAGTCACTAATTCTCTCCTCACACGCATATTATACATGCAGTTGTGATCAAAAGTTTACATACCCTGGCAGAATTTCTTGGCCTTTTTTCAGAGAATATGAATGATAACACCAAAACATTTTCTCCACTCATGGTTAATGGTTAGGTGAACCATTTAACGTCAAACTACTGTGTTTTCTCTATTTAAATAATAATGACATCCCAAAACTTCATAATGATCCTGATCAAAAGTTCACATACCCTGGTGATTTTAGCCTGATAACATGCACAGAAGTTGATGCAAATGGGTTTGATGGGCTACTAAATGTAACATCCTCACCTGTGACCTGTTTGCTTGTAATCAATGTGTGTACATGAAAGCTGAGTGAGTTTCTGGGATCCAGACAGACTCTTGCATCTTTCATCCAGCCACTGAAGTTTTTTTGTTATGAGCAAAAGAATTGTCAATGGATCTACGGGAAAAGGTAGTTGAACTGTGTAAAACAGGAAAGGGATGCAAAAAGATATCCAAGGAATTTATAACACCAGTCAGCAGCGTTCAAACTGTGATTACCAAATGGAAAATCAGGGGCTCTGTAAAAACAAAACCATGGTCAGGTAGACCAACGAAAATTTTGGACACAATTGCCTGGAAAATTTTTCGGAATGCAAAGAAAAACATCAGCTGAAATACTGGACTCTGTGAAAACTAGCGGTGTGGTTGTTTCAAGATGCACAATAAGGAGACACTTGAAGAAAAATGGGCTACATGGTTGAGTCACCAGAAGAAAGCCATTACTGTGCAAATGCCACAAAGTATCTCGCCTACAATACATAAAACAGAGACAAGCTTCAAAACTTCTGGAATGAGGTAATTTGTAGTGATGACACCAAAATTGAACTTTTTGGCCACAACCATAAACGTTAAATTTGGAGAGAGGTCAACAAGGCCTATGATGAAATGAAAAACATTCCTACTGTAAAGCACGGAGGTGGATTGCTGATGTTTTGGAGATGTGTGAGCTACAAAGGCACAGGAAACTTGGTCAAAGTTGAAGGAAAGATTAATGCAGCACGTTATCAGCAAAAACTGGAGGCAAATTTGCACTCATCAGCCTGGAAGCTGCTCATGGGACGTACTTGGACATTCCAACATGACAACAATCCAAAACACAAGGCCAAGTCAACCTGTTATTGGATACAGCAGAACAAAGTGAAGGTTCTGGAATGGCCATCACAGTCTCCTGACCTTAATATCATTGAGCCATTCTGGGGAGATCTCAAGCACACAGTTCATGCTAGACAGCCCAGGTATTTACAGGAACTGGAGGCTTTTTACCAAGAAGAGTGGGCAGGTTTACCATCTGAGAAAATAAAGAACCTCATCCACAACTACCACAAAAGACTTCAAGCTGTCATTGATGTTAGAGGGGGCAATACACCGTATTAAGAAACGGGGTATGTGAACTTTTGACATTATGATTTAAAAAGAAAAAACACAGTAGTTTGACAATAAATGGCTGAACCAAACCACTAAACATGAGTGGAGAAAAAGGTTTGGTCTTATCATTCATATTCTCTGAAAAAAGGCCAAGAAAGCAAAAATTCTGCCGGGGTATATAAATGTTTGAGCACAACTGTATATATATCCTGGCTCCCCTGTCATTGGATAACTCTGTAGGCATAGTTACTATTCAAATAGGACCTTCTTCACACTTATTCAGGACCTTATACACGTGACCAATGACACCATTAGCTGCAATGACAGTGGACTGGGTGGAACGCATGCTCCCATAGCGTTCCAGGTGACTCTGCCTCAGAATCTGTCTGCCGCCACATCATGTGATTGCGGCGTCAGTGGTCAAGTGGGGTGTGTGTGTGGTGATGCTTAGTAACCTCCTATGCGAGCGCGTGTCATGCCAGGCTCACACCCACTCTCATTGCTTGCTCCCCTTTCTTAAATTATCCTCCTTGTGGATGACATCACTCCCTGACAAAGGCAGACACCAAAACGCGCGTCGAGGTGGACGCATCCAAGAAACAGTTACCGCTGACATTCGTACAGGTAGCATGGATTTTTTCATACCCCCTTTTCTTTTACAGTGCACCCGTATGTGAGGCCCTGATACTTGCACATTATTCTTTCATATATACTTATGTGACTCCTCTGACATTGTCCATAGAAAATAGCTAATAAGTATATATGCACGTGCACATTATCAATCTTCTAGGATATCCACAGTACAATTTCACCTGTATTATACTTGATATCTGTCAGTATAGCATATACTACACACAATTCTTGGCAATTTTTTAAGTTTAGTTTTTATTATTTAGTGATCTAGGCATCATGGTCTTTTGAGTTACTCTCATGTACATATGCACTTTATTGATTTCCTAATATATTGGTAGATATTCAGTAATAGCTCTCTACCCTAACACATGAGACTCTCGCCTACCATGGAAACCTTCAAAAAGAACCTGAAGACCCACCTCTTCTGAAAAGCCTTCAACCTGCAGTGTTCCTCAGTCTACTGAACCGCCACACAACCAGTTCTACCCTCTCCTAGTGTATCCTCACCCATCCCCAGTAGACTGTGAGCCCTTGCGGGTAGGTTCCTCTCTCCTTCTGTACTTGTGTGTGTCTTGTATTGCTCATGTTTATTGTACTTGTCTATATTTACCCCTTTTCACATGTAAAGCACCATGGAATAAATGTATAATAATAATAATAAATAATACTTCCATCTTGTTACAAATATTATCTACTTATCATTTGATATTAACTCTACATACATATTTTCTGTACCAAAGGTGCCCTTTTAGTTTAAATTATATACTCTTTTTGCCATTATTGCGTAAAGATTTATCAGCACCTATGATTGTCTGCATTCGCTTTTTGACCTGGTTGTTTTTCCCACTTTTACCAAATTTTATCATTTTCCCTTTATCCATAAAGTCATATTATTTTCTCATTATGGACTCCTATTTTCAGTCTTTTCTCTTTTTTTAAGCATAGGCCAGATCTGGCAGTGCCAGTTTTTCACCCCAGTGTCACAAATCCCATAAGATGAACCTACCTCTCCCCTTTTCCAACCACCCAACCTACCACCTACACTCAAATCTATATCCTATATACAATCTATATACAATATATACAGGAAAAACACTGCAATAACCACAAATAACAAAGCCCAAGTTTGCCGCCTTCAGCCCTACATCACTGTATATTGAGCAAAACAAAAACCTACAGTGTCATCAGCAGCCCACCACCAGGAAATGAGCTGACCAGACTAGGCCACACTAAAAGAAAAGCCCATCCAGGGGAACAAGCCCCACGAGTGCCTAGTTTCACATTCTCCAGAGAGCGCACCTTCATCAGGTCACCGAGTATGGTCTTAAATGCATTGTCCACTTGGAGGATTTTCTGATGCGTCGATACTAAGCACCACTCGTTCCACTTGTGATACCTAACCACTATGCTAACTAGAAATAAGGTGCTGCGGTCCCAACCACCCAGGTCTCTGAATGCTCCATAGGCCCATTCCGTATAAGAGAAACTGGCTAGCTGACGCTAGCTAATGGAGGCATCCACTCTCTTCTATACCTCTGGGTTAAAGGTACAATGAAGCAGGAAGTGGTCCATGTTTTCCAGCATGGTGCCACAATATTCCCAAGGACAGTTCCTGTTATCAGAGCTCCTACACTTCCGATTGTCCCTTACACACAGTTTCCCATGGAAGCAGCGCCAAGCCAAATCCCAAAACTTTGAGGGGATCCTGAGAGAATTTAAAAGCTACAAACCCACTTCAAGATCCTGACTTTGGCAATCCCTGAGAGCCAGAGGCCTCTGAAAAGGGGTCAACAGAATAGAGTCCTGATCTCCCACATTCTAGGACCCCATCAGTGAATTACCTTCAGAACCAAGGGAGCTTAAACCAGAAGATGTCCATGCGGTGTTCGAAGATCCTTCACTTGCACTTCTCTCTCCCATTCCTGGAAGAAAGGCTGAAACCATCTCCAACAAGAAGAATACCCATGGAGGAGCCCTCTCTTTCCAGAGGTTTGCAATTAGTGAAGGTATTTATAAGGAATAACAGAGGGATGACCATACCCAACCCTCCTAGTCTCCTCGTATGGTAAGTAACCACCCTCTTGATCAGGTTCAGTCTATTCCCCCATAACAGTGAAGCTCCGGCAAGATACACACTGCCCAGATAAATCAGAAAAGGAAGCAGGTATATTTTGATGAGGTTTACCCTTTCCCTTAGGTTCAAAGACCAATTCTTAAAATTGGTTCACCTGAGTGGTGATCTCTAGCTTTCTGCCCCAATTTTGTTTGGGTGATCCCCCTGGCCAAATTCGATGTCAAGGACTTTTGCAAAGATTTTGAGTCCTGGATGTGTGTCTGAGAGGTCAAAACCAGGATGTCCTCCTCTAAAACAGAGAATTACACTTATTCTGGTTGATCCTTGACCTGGATGCCTTCGAGTAGCAATCTACTTCTGACATTAGCCACTCTACCTCCTCATGATAGGAAACAAAAATAGCTACATCATCAGCATACATCACCACCCTCAGAGTGGCTTTTGGTGCTGCCTGGTCCATCCCTACCCTACCACGTTCCACCTTCCTAAGAAGTGGGTCAATCGCAAACATGTACAGCAACAGGTTCAAAGGACAACTATGGCGAACACCAGACCCAACCTCAAAAGAGCTGCCAATCCAACTGTTCACAAGTGGGAAACTTTCTGCCCCAGTGTACAAGGTCTTAAGCCAATCAACAAACTCCCCCAGAAGGCCATATCTCAGAAGGACAAACCAGATTAAACACTTTTGCCTGGTCCAATAACGGCATGTTCTCCTTTCCAGTGACCAGACCTACCCAGCTCCATGGCCTCTCGGACACAGAGCACAGCACTAAATGTGCTGCGGCCTACAACAGAGCAATCCTAGGTCTCGAAAGGAGTTGGGGTGCAAATTTCACTAGCCAAATAAACAGCACCTTCATCAAAACCGTCCTGTCTGCTTTGAGAAGCACTAGGGGACGCCAATTCTCAACGCAAGATGAGTCCTTACACTTTGACAGGATGATAAGTTCAGATCTCCTCATTGACTTTGTCAGAGTTCCCTAGGAAAGATACTCATTGAATACCTCAGTCAAGAGGGGAACCAAGGTGTCCTTAAAGGTCTTATAGAATTCAGATGTTAAGCCATATGGACTGGGTGATTTCTTTAGGGCTATCCCTTCAATCGCCAACTTAACTTCATCTTCCCTGATCATGTCTGTCAAAACATCAAGAGAGGGAAGTACCTCTGGTTCAGGGATGGCTTCAGCCAGGAAAGCCAACATTTCATCCCAATCAAGATCCCCTTCTCCCAAGAGATGCAAGCAGAAGGATCTGGCGATGACCTCTAGTATCCCTGATCTGGATCTTTTTTCAGGGACATCACAATGTCAACCAGTCCTGTAACTACTTTACTATTCATTGACACCTTGCAGTTTCTGTAAGGGTAAAGTTTCTGCAAGCGGTACTTCCCATAATCCCTCTCAAAACCCAAAAATGCACTTTTATAATACTGACGCCTCATTAGCAAAGATTTCACTCTGGAGTTCTCCTTGTGGCTGCCTCCAGGTGAGACCAGATGGGCAAGCTTCCTCCTCAGGTCCTGATACCTCTGCTCAGGTGATACTTGTACTGACTTCTGAGGCTCAAGAGCTGGCTGAAGAATCTTGCCACCCTTTTCTTAAACATTTCCCACCACTCTGACTTTCTACTACAAAGATCCAGTAAGGGTGCCTGGCTCTGAAGAAAATCCTCAAAGGACTGTCATATCTCCGCTTCTTCGAAAAGAATTAAATTGAGCCTCCAAAAGCCTCTTCCCATCAGGGGTTCTCTGATTTAGAGAAAACAAAGTCAAACAGTGATCAGAGAACTCCACTTCAACAACAGACACTGCTGAAGAGATGGCTTCCTCCTTTAAATAAAACCTGTCTATTCTGGACCTACAGTTACCTCTATGATAGGTGAACACCTCATTGCCTGGGGTGTGCCGGATGTGGAAATACACCAGGCAAGCCTCACTAGCTATACTATTAAGGGGGACGCTATGATAAGTCAGCTTGTCTCTGGGACCTTCTCTATCTCAAAGCCTCGTGACTGTGTTGAAGTCCTTTCCAAAGATGACCTGCCGACTTGTAAAATGGTATGGCTTGATCCTCATAAAGAGACACTTCTGATCCCACTTAGATTGGGAATCATAGATATTAATAAACTGGAGGTCTTGTCCCTTCATGAGGACATCTAAGATCAGGCTAACTCAATAACCTGTCGGCATTTTATCAGTGTGGTAAAAAGGACCGCCACTCCGCTATATGACTCCTCTGCAAGAGACCAATAGAAAGGTCCGAGTCTCCATCCCCTCTTAGCTTTAAATACGTCTGTCATTTTTGGTAGCCTGTTCTCTTGCAAAAAGAAAATGTCAGCTTCAAACAGGCTGAAAAAATCAAAGGCCGCAAATCTAGCTGTATTTGACTTTATGCTGGCGACATTAATGGACGCCAGCGTCAACGGAGTGGGTATCGCCATCATTGGTGATTGAGTTAAATGGCTTTCTTCTTCCCACTTCCCCTTATCCTCTGCTTCAAAGGAGGAATCCTTCCCCCTCTTTAATGACATAGAGTTGTCCATTCCCTTGTGTTTTTTCTTTTTATCGTCCTCGTCTCCGGACTTTGGGCCAGTCCCTCCCTCCAAAGACCTTACATTTCCAGAAGAAGAAGACTCGGCATCCGCTGTAAGCCCCGCCGAAGCTGGAACCTCACACTCAGCTTCCTCCTCAGAGGAAGAGATGTTCTCATGGGCTTGGAACCGGTTAGAAAGACCAACCACAGGGGAGTCCGTTTTTCCTTCCTTAGGTACCTTGGTCAGAGCGGAGCAGAAGAAGATGTTTTACCTCCCTTCTTTCTCTTTTTTTGGTGTCGAGCTTACGCTTGTTCTCTAGCCACTGCCTTTTGTCCTCATCTATACTTTCATAATGGGAGGATTTGGAGGCAGTGGCGCTTTCCTCCCTGTGGATCCTCCTGACCTCCTCATCAAACTCATCATCCCTTGGGGACTCAGCAGCAAGACTGGCGTCCAGGACAGGGGCTGTCCCAGTAGCCCAGAGCTCGCCCAGCTCCCTTTCCTGTCTGCGCTTGTCTAGACGCCTCAGCTAAGCAGGTGTCTTTTAATTGCTTTTCCTCCTTGGACTCTCAGCTCCCTCACCCCTACTAGTCCCTTCCCCAGCAGAATCTGCATCACAGCTTTCTCCCACCGGGGTCACGACTGCATTAGCAAAGGAGCGAGGACAAGGGCTGAAAGGGTGACCTAACTCACCACACAGGTGGCACCTAACCTCCACACGATGCGGCAAGTTGGCCGATATCCCCACACAATGCACATTTCTGCACAGTGCAGTTTGCACTGAAGTGTGTGGGCTCACCGCACCTGTGACAGAGCTTTGGTTGCCCCTGGTAGAAGACCAGGATACGATACCTACCCAGGAAGGCAGATGATGGAATGTGGGCAACCATACCACCTGAACGTTTAAGTTTTACCATAAACATCCAGGCCCCTGACCAGGTACTAAACTCTTCATGGTTTTTCTTTGGCATCTCCACCACCTCTCCCTATCGGCCAAGCCACGTCATGATGTCATAACAAGAAAGTGACTCTTTACAAGTCATCATGATCACTTTCTTGACTTGGTTTTGGCGAGACCCCGCCTGAATGGCAAAGTCTCGCCAACTGGGATCATTATTTGCCAACTCATAATTTGACCAGAAGAGCTCAAGCCCCTCTGGCCGAACAAAGCTGAAATCAAACTCTGGTGTGGAATAGGGATGTATCAAGGCATAGATATCAATTGCCTTGAAGCCCATCTTCAGCAGGAGCCCCACAACCTTAGACCTTGGAAGACATGCATCACTGCCCCTCCACCGAAGACGGACCACATTCCTACACACACTAGCCGGCCCTGCTGTTGGGAGGGACCACACTGCATCCCCCCTTTTTGCACTCGGAAGGCCCCGAGGCAATGTCTCTCTATCCAGAAGGATAGATCAACCTCTTGACGCTCTACCATTAGTGATCTTTCCCCCTTCTTTAGAGCCTCCAAGAGACGTCACTGCAACATGCCGTCCCCAGAGCCCAGAGCCAAGGAGGACACCCTATTTCCCCGTGACAGTGGCATAACTCCTGACGGGTTCTGTCACCACCGGGTGGGCAACCGCACCAGTGACCACTGACCACATCAACACCAACAGTACCACTATTACCCACCTCCATAACCCCCTCACCCTCCACCAAACCAGCAACCACACCACTAGACAAAGAATTTTTCTCACCCCCGAATCCTCTGATGTGCAGGCGGTTTGCTGGATTCTCCTGCTCTTCCGCCGGCCTGGACCGGGGAACAGAAGCCTGGGACTTGGCTCCTTCACTCATCCCAGGAATCCCACTCTCTCCCTGGGTAAGAGAGAGAGCAGGTTCCAGGGTAGAGAGGTGGTGGTTCTCAGAGCTCAGGAGCACACAGCAGGATCAGCAGCGAAAACACCCACAATCACTGCAGCGAGCAACAGGTGAACAGAGCTGCACTCACTATTCTGCTGGTGCAGTCACTGTGTACATACATTACATTACTGAACCTGAGTAACATCCTGTATTATACCCCAGAGCTGCACTCACTATAGTGCTGGTGCAGTTACTGTGTACATACATTGCATTACTGATCCTGAGTTACATCCTGTATTGAACCCCAGAGCTGCACACAATATTCTGCTGGTGCAGTCACTGTGTACATACATTACATTACTGATCCTGAGTTACATCCTGTATTATACTCCAGAGCTGCACTCACTATTATGCTGGTGCAGTCACTGTGTACATACATTACATTACTGATCCTGTACTGATCCTGAGTTACATCCTGTATTATACCCCAGAGCTGCACTCACTATTCTGCTGGTGCAGTCACTGTGTACATACAGTACATTACATCCCTATTCATTTGGAGTACAACAAATATATACCATATGCATTTGCGTAATTTATATCCTGGCCGCTGCATTCACACACATCCACCGCCCTGGCATTAACTCTCTACACTCCATCGATATCGGCCCCTCGCTTCTTTCCTCTCCTATGTATAGCACTCACGCTCTTTTCACATTGTTAAATTGCACAGATCCATTCAGTCCCCCCATTCAACATAAGAGACGCTCTCACAAATCACTTAACCATCTGCTCACTCTTTCTATCCTCCTTCTCCTAGTCGCAGGAGACATTGCTCCCAACCCTGGTCCCTCATGTTATAGAAAGTCACACCCCCCCAACTGCTACACTCAGAAACCCCTCTAATCTTATTAATATTCCCTGCATGCCATCTGTCTCTCTTAATTGTGCACTTTGGAATTCTCGCTCAGTGTGTAACAAACTCTCCTTCATTCATGACTTTTTCCTTTCTAATTCTCTTAACCTCCTGGCTCTTACAGAAACCTGGATCCATCAGTCAGACACTACCGCTGCTGCTGCTGCTCTTTCATAAGGTGGACTACACTTCTCTCATACCCCAAGATCAGACAATAGAGCAGGTGGAGGCGTTGGTCTGCTTCTATCACCAAAATGTACCTTTCAGGTTATCCCTCAACTACCCTCACTAGTCTTCCCTTCTTTCGAGGTCCATGCCGTCAGACTCTACACCCCCTTCTCCATGCGAGTGGCGGTGGTGTATCGTCCTCCCGGCCCCTCCCATCAGTTCCTGGATCATTTTTCCACTTGGCTTCCACATTTTCTCTCCTGTGACATCCCTACCCTCATCATGGGAGATTTCAATATCCCCATTGCTCTTCCCCTCTCCCCATCTGCTACTCACCTTTTATCTCTAACCTCCTTGTTTGGCCTTTCGCAGCTTACTAATTCTCCAAAGCATGAAGACGGAAACTCCCTCGACTTGGTCTTCTCTCGGCTTTGTGCAGTGGATGATTTTGCAAACTCCCCTCTCCCGCTCTCTGACCACAATCTTCTTTCATTCTCTATAAAGAACTGCCAGGCTGCTCAGGTCACCCCCACTGTCCAGACTTATAGAAACACACAGGCCATTAACACCCAGAAACTTACAAGGAACTTGCAGTCTTCATTGGCCCCTATCTCCTCCCTCTCATGTCCTGATTCTGCATTGAAGCATTACAATGAAACACTTCAAAGTGCCCTGAATGAATTTGCACCCCCTATAAATAGAACACCACAACACAGACGGCGACAACCCTGGCACACCCTGCAAACACGTTTCCTGCAGTGGTGCTCCAGGTGCGCCGAACGTCTGTGGAGAAAATCCAACCTACACGAAGATTTCATCCATTATAAGATTATGCTTCGAACATACAACACTGCCCTTCACCTCTCCAAACAAACCTATTTCAACACCCTCATCACCTCACTGTCCAATAACCCGAAACATCTCTTTGACACTTTTCATTCTCTACTCAACCCAAAAGTACAGGCCCCAACCACGGAGCTCTGAGCTGACGATCTGGCCAATTGCTTCAAAGAAAAAATTGACCAGATCCGACAGGAAATTATCTCCCAATCACCTCATACCATGCACTGTCCTCCCTCCCCCACTGCATCTAGCTCACTCTCTGATTTTGAACCAGTCACAGAAGAAGTAAGCAGGCTCCTTGCATCTTCTCGCTCAACCACTTGCATCAGTGACCCATTTCTGTCATATCTCCTCCAGTCCCTTGCCCCTGCTGTCACCACTCACCTAACTAAAATATTTAACCTCTCTCTCTCTTCTGGTATCTTTCCCTCCTCATTTAAGCATGCCATCATACATCCACTACTTAAAAAACCATCCCTTGACCAAAACTGTGCTGCTAACTGTAGACCTGTCTCTAATCTTCCCTTCATCTCTAAACTCCTGAAACGCCTGGTCCACTCCCGTCTTATCCGCTATCTCTCTGATAACTCTCTTCTCGACCCTCTCCAATCCGGCTTCCGCTCCTTACACTCTACTGAAACTGCCCTCACTAAAGTCTCTAATGATCTACTAACAGCTAAATCTAATGGTCATTACTTCATGCTAATTCTCTTGGATCTCTCTGCAGCATTTGACACTGTGGATCATCAGTGCCTCCTCACTATGCTCCGTTTCATTGGCCACAAGGACACCGTTCTCTCCTGGTTCTCCTCCTATCTCTCTGACAGCTCCTTTACTGTATCTTTTGCCGGTTCCTCCTCCTCTCATCTTCCCCTTACTGTTGGGGTTTCTCAAGGATCAGTCCTAGGCCCCCTCCTCTTCTCCTTGTACACTGCCCCTATTGGTCAAACAATCAATAGATTTGGTTTCCAGTGCCATCTCTATGCTGATGACACCCAATTATACGCTTCTTCTCTTGACATCACGCCAGCCTTTCTAGAAAACACCAGCGATTGTCTAAATGCTGTGTCAAAGACTGAACTCCTTGTGTTTCCTCCCTCTACTAATGTGCCTATACCCGACATTGCCATTTATGTGTGTGCCTCCACTATTACTCCCCAGCAACATGCCCGCTGTCTTGGGGTCATACTTGATTCCGAGCTTTCCTTTGCCCCCCCCCACATTCAATCACTGGCTCGCTCTTGTCATCTGCACTTCAAAAACATTTCTAGAATTCGACCTTTTCTTACTTTTGAGTCTGCAAAAACTCTTACTGTTTCTCTTATTCATTCTCGTCTCGACTATTGTAACTCTCTTCTAATCGGTCTCCCTCTTACCAAACTTTCCCCTCTCCAATCTGTCTTGAATGCTGCAGCCAGGATCATATTCCTCACCAATCGTTACACCGATGCCTCTACCTTGTGCCAGTCATTACACTGGCTACCCATCCACTCCAGAATTCAGTATAAACTTATTACCCTCACCCACAAAGCCCTCCATGGCTCAGCACCACCCTACATCTCCTCCCATGTTTCAGTATACCACCCTACCCGCACCCTCCGTTCTGCTGATGACCTGAGGTTAGCATCCTCAATAATCAGAACCTCCCACTCCCGTCTCCAAGATTTTACACGTGCTGTGCCAATTCTTTGGAATGCACTTCCCAGGTCAATGCGTTTAGTCTCCAATCCCCACAATTTTAAGCGTGCCCTGAAAACGCATTTATTCAGACTGACCTATCGCCTCAATATATTAACCTAATCTATCCCTGGGTGGCAGAGCCAAAAGTTTCACCATAACCAGATTTCCCGCATCATGTTCCCACATGCTTTATGCATCCATTAGCCCTCTGTGTCTGTACTGTTTCTCACTTAACATTATGACTGGTCCATACAATCAGGGCAACTGTTACCACCCACCTTTCGTGTCTCCCTTTTTTCCTCATAGATTGTAAGCTTGCGAGCAGGGCCCTCATTCCTCTTGGTATCTGTTATAATCTATGTGATTATTGTTATGCTGTAATGTCTATTGTCTGTACAAATCCCCTCTGAAATGTAAAGTGCTGCGGCTAGCGCCCTGCGCTATAGAAATAAAATTATTATTATTATTACATTACTGATCCTGAGTTACATCCTGTATTATACTCCAGAGCTGCACTCACTATTCTGCTGGTGCCGTTACTGTGTACATACATTACATTACTGATCCTGTACTGATCCTGAGTTACATCCTGTATTATACCCCAGAGCTGCACTCACTATTCTGCTGGTACAGTCACTGTGTACATATATTACATGACTTATTCTCTAAGAACATTCTAAATGTGGTAAAATTGAAAAAAAAGACAATGATCACTTCCAATTTAGCTATTTTTTTAACTACTTTTTTGTAGATATATAATAAATATTGTCCACCCCCCCACCACCACCTAATGTGGGGATGCTGGTGGTAAAATCAAAACAAGGATCTTGAAAGGTAAGGAAGAACAAAAAACAAGAAAAAAAATATCCCCAAAACCTCCCTTCCACCGCCCTACCGACAGCATTTCCAACCCATTCTGCCTCTTGCTAAATATTTCCACTACTCTGAAATGAATCAGTACCCTGCTACATTTTCTTGTTTGCCCGTTCGTCGGAGATTATGTCTCGCACTGTTACCTTCCTAATTCCTCCGATACATTTTGCAAATCTTTCACCCCCTTTTTTAACAATAGTAAGAAACAAATGGCCGACGGTAACAACAGCATCGCCCCTCCAACAAAAGCTCACAATTATTACAATTATACCATTCTTGATTAGTCTCCCATGCACGGCATTTCAATGTAATTGATGTTGTAGGTTGAAACATTGGACAGCAAATATTCTCGCCTGTCCCTTTCCTCTTTTGTTTCAGACCCTGATTTGCATTTTCTATGCTTTTAGTAATGAAGACTTAGCACTCTTCCTCCATTAGAAAAAAAAAAGGAGAGAGGGAGAGAGAGAGAGAGAAGAGACACACACACAATAATTTGAAACTCGGCACTTGTTTAAGGATTCTGACCCTCAAAAATACCACTTTGCTTCACACATTAGCTGCTTACAAAGACGGAAGCTAATGTATCATCTAATTGGGCGAACCACTGCATCTGATTTCTCTCAATCAGACTATTAGCGTCGTAATTACCCATCTGCCTCATGTGGAAAAAAAACGGCAAGACGTACACCCAGCTAATAACATTCTCAAGAGCTCTCTAACACAATGAGATAAGCATGATGTTGTGGGACTCGATCCCTAACCATTTCGGTGCCAAGATGTGAACACAATGCACAAGATTTTTGCCAATCTTTTGCCAGTGAATGCTAATGAGTTTCATTTTTTTTTTCCTTCCTCCGCTGGGCATACTTAGCGCTGCCAGTAAAAAAATAAAAATGAAAAAAAAATAAAATAAAGCTCTGCAAGCAGGCATCTTAACACGGAGAGCTTTAGAAAAACGTAGTATGATCCAAAACATCTTATTATTTAGGTGGTTTTACAGGATGAGTTTCTAAGTTACTTGAGTGGAGGATTTTGGGGGAGTTTGGTAAAGATAAATAGAAGGAACAAGGTGAAGCGGAAGATCAACAACCCGATGACTTGCTACTATCAAGACAACGCGGAGAAGACCCTGTGGATCTCTCTAGGCGTACACAAGATCGATCTTCCTATAGATCATTCATCCATCAAGTCTCCATGGCTCAAAAAAAAATGGGTGCAATCGATATGTGGCAGAGGTGATACAGCTGATCATTTCCAAGTGATGGGCAAATCTTATGAAGTTCTTTTCCAGCACATTCACATGATTTAATTGGCAGACTGGATTTGATCTGAGTAAAATCTCCCCAATCAAAAGTGTCTTGATTCTTATGAGAATACTAGCTGAAGAGCCCGGCGCTGCCCGGGCATAGTAACTAACTGTGGTTAGTTATAACAAATTATAATGATTATCCTCCATTCCATAGTCCTGTGCCCATATACCCATCACACATCCTCCATCCCATAGTCCCCTGCCTATATACCCATCACACATCCTCCATCCCATAGTCCCCTGCCTATATACCCATCATACATCCTCCATTTCATAGTCCTGTTCCCATATACCCATCACACATATCCTCCATCTCATAGTCCCATGCCCATATACATATCCTCCATCCCATAGTCCCGTGCCCATGTACCCGTCACACATCCTCCTTCCCATAGTCCCATGGCATGCCCATATACCCATCACACATCCTCCATCCCATAGTCCCATGCCCATATACCCATCATACATCCTCCATCCCATAGTCCCATGCCCATATACCCATCATACACATCCTCCATCCCATAGTCGAGTGCCCATATACCCATCACACATCCTCCATCCCATAGTCCCGTGCCCATATACCCATCATACATCCTCCATCCCATAGTCCCATGCCCATATACCCATCACACATCCTCCATCCCATAGTCCCATGCCCATATACCCATCATACATCCTCCATCCCATAGTCCCATGCCCATATACCCATCACACATCCTCCATCCCATAGTCCTGTGTTTTGGTGCATTTTTGGTGCTTTTTTCATGCATTTTTGTGTCTCTTTGAGTGCCCCAAGAGTAAAAAAAAATTACTGCTTCCTGTAGAACCACCCATAACATTAATGCTTATCCTCCTATACCAAGACATGGCTACTACCAGACACTCCCTCACAATAGCTCTCTATCAGGACACCTCACTGCCACACACTCCCTCACAATAGCTCACTATCAGGACACCTCACTGCCACACACTCCCTCACAATAGCTCTCTATCAGGACACCTCACTGCCAGACACTCCCTCACAATTGCTCTCTATCAGGACACCTCACTGCCACACACTCCCTCACAATAGCTCACTATCAGGACACCTCACTGCCACACACTCCCTCACAATAGCTCACTATCAGGACACCTCACTGCCAGACACTCCCTCACAATAGCTCTCTATCAGGACACCTCACTGCCAGACACTCCCTCACAATTGCTCTCTATCAGGACACCTCACTGCCACACACTCCCTCACAATAGCTCTCTATCAGGACACCTCACTGCCACACACTCCCTCACAATAGCTCACTATCAGGACACCTCACTGCCAGACACTCCCTCACAATAGCTCTCTATCAGGACACCTCACTGCCACACACTCCTTCACAATTGCTCTCTATCAGGACACCTCACTGCCAGACACTCCCTCACAATAGCTCTCTATCAGGACACCTCACTGCCACACACTCCCTCACAATAGCTCTCTATCAGGACACCTCACTGCCACACACTCCCTCACAATTGCTCTCTATCAGGACACCTCACTGCCAGACACTCCCTCACAATAGCTCTCTATCAGGACACCTCACTGCCAGACACTCCCTCACAATAGCTCACTATCAGGACACCTCACTGCCAGACACTCCCTCACAATAGCTCTCTATCAGGACACCTCACTGCCAGACACTCCCTCACAATAGCTCTCTATCAGGACACCTCACTGCCAGACACTCCCTCACAATAGCTCTCTATCAGGACACCTCACTGCCACACACTCCCTCACAATAGCTCACTATCAGGACACCTCACTGCCACACACTCCCTCACAATAGCTCTCTATCAGGACACCTCACTGCCAAACATTCCCTCACAATTGCTCTCTATCAGGACACCTGACTGCCAGACACTCCCTCACAATAGCTATCAGGACACCTCACTGCCAGACACTCCCTCACAATAGCTCTCTATCAGGACACCTCACTGCCAGACACTCCCTCACAATAGCTCACTATCAGGACACCTCACTGCCAGACACTCCCTCACAATAGCTCTCTATCAGGACACCTCACTGCCAGACACTCCCTCACAATAGCTCTCTATCAGGACACCTCACTGCCAGACACTCCCTCACAATAGCTCTCTATCAGGACACCTCACTGCCACACACTCCCTCACAATAGCTCACTATCAGGACACCTCACTGCCACACACTCCCTCACAATAGCTCTCTATCAGGACACCTCACTGCCAAACATTCCCTCACAATTGCTCTCTATCAGGACACCTGACTGCCAGACACTCCCTCACAATAGCTATCAGGACACCTCACTGCCAGACACTCCCTCACAATAGCTCTCTATCAGGACACCTCACTTCCAGACACTCCCTCACAATAGCTCACTATCAGGACACCTCACTGCCACACACTCCCTCACAATAGCTCTCTATCAGGACACCTCACTGCCAGACACTCCCTCACAATAGCTCTCTATCAGGACACCTCACTGCCAGACACTCCCTCACAATAGCTCTCTATCAGGACACCTCACTGCCAGACACTCCCTCACAATAGCTCTCTATCAGGACACCTCACTGCCAGACACTCCCTCACAATTGCTCTCTATCAGGACACCTCACTGCCACACACTCCCTCACAATAGCTCACTATCAGGACACCTCACTGCCACACACTCCCTCACAATAGCTCTCTATCAGGACACCTCACTGCCAGACACTCCCTCACAATTGCTCTCTATCAGGACACCTCACTGCCACACACTCCCTCACAATAGCTCACTATCAGGACACCTCACTGCCACACACTCCCTCACAATAGCTCTCTATCAGGACACCTCACTGCCAGACACTCCCTCACAATTGCTCTCTATCAGGACACCTCACTGCCAGACACTCCCTCACAATAGCTCTCTATCAGGACACCTCACTGCCAGACACTCCCTCACAATAGCTCTCTATCAGGTCACCTCCCTACCAGACACTCCCTCACAATAGCTCTCTATCAGGACACCTCCCTACCAGACACTCCCTCACAATAGCTCTCTATCAGGACACCTCACTGCCAGACACTCCCTCACAATAGCTCACTATCAGGACACCTCACTGCCAGACACTCCCTCACAATAGCTCTCTATCAGGACACCTCACTGCCAGACACTCCCTCACAATTGCTCTCTATCAGGACACCTCACTGCCACACACTCCCTCACAATAGCTCTCTATCAGGACACCTCACTACCACACACTCCCTCACAATAGCTCACTATCAGGACACCTCACTGCCAGACACTCCCTCACAATAGCTCTCTATCAGGACACCTCACTGCCACACACTCCTTCACAATTGCTCTCTATCAGGACACCTCACTGCCAGACACTCCCTCACAATAGCTCTCTATCAGGACACCTCACTGCCACACACTCCCTCACAATAGCTCTCTATCAGGACACCTCACTGCCACACACTCCCTCACAATTGCTCTCTATCAGGACACCTCACTGCCAGACACTCCCTCACAATAGCTCTCTATCAGGACACCTCACTGCCAGACACTCCCTCACAATAGCTCACTATCAGGACACCTCACTGCCAGACACTCCCTCACAATAGCTCTCTATCAGGACACCTCACTGCCAGACACTCCCTCACAATAGCTCTCTATCAGGACACCTCACTGCCAGACACTCCCTCACAATAGCTCTCTATCAGGACACCTCACTGCCACACACTCCCTCACAATAGCTCACTATCAGGACACCTCACTGCCACACACTCCCTCACAATAGCTCTCTATCAGGACACCTCACTGCCAGACATTCCCTCACAATTGCTCTCTATCAGGACACCTGACTGCCAGACACTCCCTCACAATAGCTCACTATCAGGACACCTCACTGCCAGACACTCCCTCACAATAGCTATCAGGACACCTCACTGCCAGACACTCCCTCACAATAGCTCTCTATCAGGACACCTCACTTCCAGACACTCCCTCACAATAGCTCACTATCAGGACACCTCACTGCCACACACTCCCTCACAATAGCTCTCTATCAGGACACCTCACTGCCAGACATTCCCTCACAATTGCTCTCTATCAGGACACCTCACTGCCAGACACTCCCTCACAATAGCTCACTATCAGGACACCTCACTGCCAGACACTCCCTCACAATAGCTCTCTATCAGGACACCTCACTGCCAGACATTCCCTCACAATTGCTCACTATCAGGACACCTCACTGCCACACACTCCCTCACAATAGCTCTCTATCAGGACACCTCACTGCCAGACACTCCCTCACAATAGCTCACTATCAGGACACCTCACTGCCAGACACTCCCTCACAATAGCTCTCTATCAGGACACCTCACTGCCAGACACTCCCTCACAATAGCTCACTATCAGGACACCTCACTGCCAGACACTCCCTCACAATAGCTCTCTATCAGGACACCTCACTGCCACACACTCCCTCACAATAGCTCTCTATCAGGACACCTCACTGCCAGACATTCCCTCACAATTGCTCTCTCTCAGGACACCTGACTGCCAGACACTCCCTCACAATAGCTCACTATCAGGACACCTCACTGCCAGACACTCCCTCACAATAGCTATCAGGACACCTCACTGCCAGACACTCCCTCACAATAGCTCTCTATCAGGACACCTCACTTCCAGACACTCCCTCACAATAGCTCACTATCAGGACACCTCACTGCCACACACTCCCTCACAATAGCTCTCTATCAGGACACCTCACTGCCAGACATTCCCTCACAATTGCTCACTATCAGGACACCTCACTGCTAGACACTCCCTCACAATAGCTCTCTATCAGGACACCTCACTGCCAGACACTCCCTCACAATAGCTCACTATCAGGACACCTCACTGCCAGACACTCCCTCACAATAGCTCTCTATCAGGACACCTCACTGCCACACACTCCCTCACAATAGCTCTCTATCAGGACACCTCACTGCCACACACTCCCTCACAATAGCTCTCTATCAGGACACCTCACTGCCACACACTCCTTCACAATTGCTCTCTATCAGGACACCTCACTGCCAGACACTCCCTCACAATAGCTCACTATCAGGACACCTCACTGCCACACACTCCCTCACAATAGCTCTCTATCAGGACACCTCACTGCCAGACACTCCCTCACAATAGCTCACTATCAGGACACCTCACTGCCAGACACTCCCTCACAATAGCTCTCTATCAGGACACCTCACTGCCAGACATTCCCTCACAATTGCTCACTATCAGGACACCTCACTGCCAGACACTCCCTCACAATAGCTCTCTATCAGGACACCTCACTGCCACACACTCCCTCACAATAGCTCACTATCAGGACACCTCACTGCCAGACACTCCCTCACAATAGCTCTCTATCAGGACACCTCACTGCCACACACTCCCTCACAATAGCTCTCTATCAGGACACCTCACTGCCACACACTCCCTCACAATAGCTCTCTATCAGGACACCTCACTGCCACACACTCCTTCACAATTGCTCTCTATCAGGACACCTCACTGCCAGACACTCCCTCACAATAGCTCACTATCAGGACACCTCACTGCCACACACTCCCTCACAATAGCTCTCTATCAGGACACCTCACTGCCAGACACTCCCTCACAATAGCTCTCTATCAGGACACCTCACTGCCACACACTCCCTCACAATTGCTCTCTATCAGGACACCTCACTGCCAGACACTCCCTCACAATAGCTCTCTATCAGGACACCTCACTGCCAGACACTCCCTCACAATAGCTCTCTATCAGGACACCTCACTGCCAGACACTCCCTCACAATAGCTCTCTATCAGGACACCTCACTGCCACACACTCCCTCACAATAGCTCACTATCAGGACACCTCACTGCCACACACTCCCTCACAATAGCTCTCTATCAGGACACCTCACTGCCAGACATTCCCTCACAATTGCTCTCTATCAGGACACCTGACTGCCAGACACTCCCTCACAATAGCTCACTATCAGGACACCTCACTGCCAGACACTCCCTCACAATAGCTATCAGGACACCTCACTGCCAGACACTCCCTCACAATAGCTCTCTATCAGGACACCTCAC
The DNA here is from genome assembly GCF_039654945.1 of Dendrobates tinctorius. Classification (NCBI taxonomy): domain Eukaryota; kingdom Metazoa; phylum Chordata; class Amphibia; order Anura; family Dendrobatidae; genus Dendrobates; species Dendrobates tinctorius. The sequence goes on along the minus strand of NW_027361868.1, from coordinate 7,824,034 downwards.
TTCCAGACACTCCCTCACAATAGCTCACTATCAGGACACCTCACTGCCACACACTCCCTCACAATAGCTCTCTATCAGGACACCTCACTGCCAGACATTCCCTCACAATTGCTCTCTATCAGGACACCTCACTGCCAGACACTCCCTCACAATAGCTCACTATCAGGACACCTCACTGCCAGACACTCCCTCACAATAGCTCTCTATCAGGACACCTCACTGCCAGACATTCCCTCACAATTGCTCACTATCAGGACACCTCACTGCCAGACACTCCCTCACAATAGCTCTCTATCAGGACACCTCACTGCCAGACACTCCCTCACAATAGCTCACTATCAGGACACCTCACTGCCAGACACTCCCTCACAATAGCTCTCTATCAGGACACCTCACTGCCACACACTCCCTCACAATAGCTCTCTATCAGGACACCTCACTGCCACACACTCCTTCACAATTGCTCTCTATCAGGACACCTCACTGCCAGACACTCCCTCACAATAGCTCACTATCAGGACACCTCACTTCCACACACTCCCTCACAATAGCTCTCTATCAGGACACCTCACTGCCAGACACTCCCTCACAATAGCTCACTATCAGGACACCTCACTGCCAGACACTCCCTCACAATAGCTCTCTATCAGGACACCTCACTGCCAGACATTCCCTCACAATTGCTCACTATCAGGACACCTCACTGCCAGACACTCCCTCACAATAGCTCTCTATCAGGACACCTCACTGCCAGACACTCCCTCACAATAGCTCACTATCAGGACACCTCACTGCCACACACTCCCTCACAATAGCTCTCTATCAGGACACCTCACTGCCACACACTCCCTCACAATAGCTCTCTATCAGGACACCTCACTGCCACACACTCCCTCACAATTGCTCTCTATCAGGACACCTCACTGCCAGACACTCCCTCACAATAGCTCTCTATCAGGACACCTCACTGCCACACACTCCCTCACAATTGCTCTCTATCAGGACACCTCACTGCCAGACACTCCCTCACAATAGCTCTCTATCAGGACACCTCACTGCCACACACTCCCTCACAATTGCTCTCTATCAGGACACCTCACTGCCAGACACTCCCTCACAATAGCTCTCTATCAGGACACCTCACTGCCAGACACTCCCTCACAATAGCTCACTATCAGGACACCTCACTGCCAGACACTCCCTCACAATAGCTCTCTATCAGGACACCTCACTGCCAGACACTCCCTCACAATAGCTCACTATCAGGACACCTCACTGCCAGACACTCCCTCACAATAGCTCTCTATCAGGACACCTCACTGCCACACACTCCCTCACAATAGCTCACTATCAGGACACCTCACTGCCACACACTCCCTCACAATAGCTCTCTATCAGGACACCTCACTGCCAGACATTCCCTCACAATTGCTCTCTATCAGGACACCTGACTGCCAGACACTCCCTCACAATAGCTCTCTATCAGGACACCTCACTGCCAGACACTCCCTCACAATAGCTCTCTATCAGGACACCTCACTGCCAGACACTCCCTCACAATAGCTATCAGGACACCTCACTGCCAGACACTCCCTCACAATAGCTCTCTATCAGGACACCTCACTTCCAGACACTCCCTCACAATAGCTCACTATCAGGACACCTCACTGCCACACACTCCCTCACAATAGCTCTCTATCAGGACACCTCACTGCCAGACACTCCCTCACAATAGCTCTCTATCAGGACACCTCACTTCCAGACACTCCCTCACAATAGCTCACTATCAGGACACCTCACTGCCACACACTCCCTCACAATAGCTCTCTATCAGGACACCTCACTGCCAGACACTCCCTCACAATTGCTCTCTATCAGGACACCTCACTGCCAGACACTCCCTCACAATAGCTCACTATCAGGACACCTCACTGCCAGACACTCCCTCACAATAGCTCTCTATCAGGACACCTCACTGCCACACACTCCCTCACAATAGCTCACTATCAGGACACCTCACTGCCAGACACTCCCTCACAATTGCTATCTATCAGGACACCTCACTGCCAGACACTCCTTCACAATAGCTCACTATCAGGACACCTCACTGCCAGACACTCCCTCACAATAGCTCTCTATCAGGACACCTCACTGCCACACACTCCCTCACAATAGCTCACTATCAGGACACCTCACTGCCAGACACTCCCTCACAATAGCTCTCTATCAGGACACCTCACTGCCACACACTCCCTCACAATAGCTCACTATCAGGACACCTCACTGCCAGACACTCCCTCACAATAGCTCACTATCAGGACACCTCACTGCCACACACTCCCTCACAATAGCTCACTATCAGGACACCTCACTGCCACACACTCCCTCACAATAGCTCACTATCAGGACACCTCACTGCCAGACACTCCCTCACAATAGCTCACTATCAGGACACCTCACTGCCAGACACTCCCTCACAATAGCTCTCTATCAGGAATCCTCACTGCCACACACTCCCTCACAATAGCTCACTATCAGGACACCTCACTGCCACACACTCCCTCACAATAGCTCACTATCAGGACACCTCACTGCCAGACACTCCCTCACAATAGCTCACTATCAGGACACCTCACTGCCAGACACTCCCTCACAATAGCTCACTATCAGGACACCTCACTGCCAGACACTCCCTCACAATAGCTCACTATCAGGACACCTCACTGCCAGACACTCCCTCACAATAGCTCACTATCAGGACACCTCACTGCCAGACACTCCCTCACAATAGCTCACTATCAGGACACCTCACTGCCACACACTCCCTCACAATAGCTCTCTATCAGGACACCTCACTGCCAGACACTCCCTCACAATAGCTCACTATCAGGACACCTCACTGCCACACACTCCCTCACAATAGCTCTCTATCAGGACACCTCACTGCCAGACACTCCCTCACAATAGCTCTCTATCAGGACACCTCACTGCCACACACTCCCTCACAAAAGCTCACTATCAGGACACCTCACTGCCAGACACTCCCTCACAATAGCTCTCTATCAGGACACCTCACTGCCAGACACTCCCTCACAATAGCTCACTATCAGGACACCTCACTGCCAGACACTCCCTCACAATAGCTCTCTATCAGGAATCCTCACTGCCACACACTCCCTCACAATAGCTCACTATCAGGACACCTCACTGCCACACACTCCCTCACAATAGCTCACTATCAGGACACCTCACTGCCAGACACTCCCTCACAATAGCTCACTATCAGGACACCTCACTGCCAGACACTCCCTCACAATAGCTCACTATCAGGACACCTCACTGCCAGACACTCCCTCACAATAGCTCACTATCAGGACACCTCACTGCCAGACACTCCCTCACAATAGCTCACTATCAGGACACCTCACTGCCAGACACTCCCTCACAATAGCTCACTATCAGGACACCTCACTGCCAGACACTCCCTCACAATAGCTCACTATCAGGACACCTCACTGCCAGACACTCCCTCACAATAGCTCTCTATCAGGACACCTCACTGCCACACAGTCCCTCACAATAGCTCTCTATCAGGACACCTCACTGCCAGACACTCCCTCACAATAGCTCACTATCAGGACACCTCACTGCCACACACTCCCTCACAGTAGCTCTCTATCAGGACACCTCACTGCCAGACACTCCCTCACAATAGCTCTCTATCAGGACACCTCACTGCCACACACTCCCTCACAATAGCTCACTATCAGGACACCTCACTGCCAGACACTCCCTCACAATAGCTCTCTATCAGGACACCTCACTGCCAGACACTCCCTCACAATAGCTCACTATCAGGACACCTCACTGCCAGACACTCCCTCACAATAGCTCACTATCAGGACACCTCACTGCCAGACACTCCCTCACAATAGCTCACTATCAGGACACCTCACTGCCAGACACTCCCTCACAATAGCTCACTATCAGGACACCTCACTGCCAGACACTCCCTCACAATAGCTCTCTATCAGGACACCTCACTGCCAGACACTCCCTCACAATAGCTCTCTATCAGGACACCTCACTGCCAGACACTCCCTCACAATAGCTCACTATCAGGACACCTCACTGCCAGACACTCCCGCAAAATAGCTCACTATCAGGACTCCTCACTGCCAGACACTCCCTCACAATAGCTCTCTATCAGGACACCTCACTGCCAGACACTCCCTCACAATAGCTCTCTATCAGGACACCTCACTGCCAGACACTCCCTCACAATAGCTCACTATCAGGACACCTCACTGCCAGACACTCCCTCACAATAGCTCACTATCAGGACACCTCACTGCCAGACACTCCCTCACAATAGCTCACTATCAGGACACCTCACTGCCAGACACTCCCTCACAATAGCTCTCTATCAGGACACCTCACTGCCAGACACTCCCTCACAATAGCTCTCTATCAGGACACCTCACTGCCAGACACTCCCTCACAATAGCTCACTATCAGGACACCTCACTGCCAGACACTCCCTCACAATAGCTCACTATCAGGACTCCTCACTGCCAGACACTCCCTCACAATAGCTCTCTATCAGGACACCTCACTGCCAGACATTCCCTCACAATTGCTCTCTATCAGGACACCTCACTGCCAGACACTCCCTCACAATAGCTCTCTATCAGGACACCTCACTGCCAGACACTCCCTCACAATAGCTCTCTATCAGGACACCTCACTGCCAGACACTCCCTCACAATAGCTCTCTATCAGGACACCTCACTGCCAGACACTCCCTCACAATAGCTCTCTATCAGGACACCTCACTGCCAGACACTCCCTCACAATAGCTCTCTATCAGGACACCTCACTGCCAGACACTCCCTCACAATAGCTCACTATCACTATAGACACCTCACTAACCACATCCCAAGCTCTTGGCTGTGAGGTCACTTCCTGCTGGCCATGAGTTTTCTGCAGAAAAAAGCAGCAAGTAATGATACCTGCATTTTTGCAGCGTTTATTCCAACACCCATTCAAGCCAATGGGCGAAAAAACGCAGCAAAAACACTGAAAGAAGTGACGTGCTCCATGTCCAAAAAACGCAGCAAAGCACAAAATCCTGATGATGACACAAAAAGCCAATGTGTGCATGAGATTTCTGAAATCTCATAGGCTTTGCTGGTAATGGAAAAAGCAGCTGAAAATTAGCATAAAAAAGCTGTACAAAACGCAGCGAAAGCGCCCTATGTGAACTTACTCTAATAGAGGAGGGGGTGATTCATTTGTCAAGTGCTTTCTGCTCCTTTCTGGGGGGCAGACAATGGCTCGGAGCTTATGTTCCTGGGGATGCTAAATTTCTCCCACCCTATCAGTGTCTGCTGAGGTGTTGTGGAGTGGGAAAACTGTTGCTCATAGCAACCAATCACAGCTCAGCTTTCATCTTTTAAACAGCTCTGGTGAAATGAAAAATGCTTAGTGATTGGTTGCTATGGGCAACACAGGCAAGTGTAACCTGTTGTGATCAAGAAGATGTGCCTATGAAATATCTATATTACGGTAGATATTTATTTTAGATAAATATATATATATTAGATATTTATTATATATATTAGATATTTATGATATATATTAGCGTGTGGAGTGAGTGTGGCTATGCGGAGTGGGAGGGGCTATGTGGAGTGGGCGTGGCCTGACACACACACACATACACACATACATACACTCATTTTTATATATATAGATATTTATTATGCTCTGAAGTCTTTATAGACCCCCAAAGCACAATTAGCTTGATTCTTTATGCCCCAGCTCCCCAGTCCTCCATGCTGGTCTTCAGGTGTTCCGGTGCTGAGGTCACTTACCCCCTATGTGACCGTGTACGGCCTTCTGGTGTCGAGGTCAGTGATTGGCCTCATGCAGTCGTGTAGGGGGAAGGTGATGTACAAAATTCATATGAGTTTCATCAGTTGACTCCCATGTGATCACACAAGATCCTCCGGAGCTGAGGTCAGTGATCTGCTTCACACGGTTACATTGATATCAATAATGCATGATGCCTTCCACGTTACTGAGAGAGGACTTCTGGTGCTGTGGTCGGTTATTGGCCTCTTGTGGGGAGGAGGTAGGCAATACACATCATTGACCTCAATGACATGAGTGGCCCTCCCAAGTGGACATGTGAGGCTGTCTGGTGGTGAGTTCAATGATTGACCTCTCGCCGTAAGGTTGGACATATGTCAATGATATTTACCCGCCCCACATGCCTTCATGAGTCCAGTCAATGGCTTCAACACCGAATGGGAGTGCCAGAAGAACCAAAGACTAATATTAAGGTGTTATGGTGGCGAAAGTAGCATAAAGAAAGCTAAGGGCCTAGGACAAGTTACTTAGAAGACAACAAAAGGAAGGGCAGCTGGATTTGTTTGAACCTTATCCAAAAATTTCAGATTCACCAGACTTTTGAAGAAATTCACTACAATTTTGATTCTTTATGGATCGATTTGCTCATTCTAAGCACGACCCCTGTCCACAGCGAGACGCAATACTACTCCCACCACTAGACAGGTGTGGTGCTGCTTCTGGAAGACAGCAGTTTTTGAAATCTTGACAGCCGTTTTTACTCTTTTGATGGAACACTAAGAACCTTAGAGTTGTCCTGAGGGTCCTCCATAATATGGAAAGCGGTGGAGAATACAATAACTTTGTCTTGTGGACTCAGAGACAAGCAGACATATAATATGGGCCATTGTTTTATCGAAACCACATGGCAATGTGTATGAAACCTATACACTTAGGTACATTTTAGTTGATTAAATTGAGCAATATCAATGAAAATTATTGCTTTTTGGGCAAAACTTAAGATTAGATCTTTACACTTTCTCCATCCCCTCATAAGCTCCGTCAACCAAGTCTATCTTCTTAACGTTAGGACATACAGTACTTCGCAACCTTCCTGGAGCAACTGGAAAACACAAAAACAATGGCGGCATGGCTCTTTATTTCTTTATTTTCCTGCCACCAAAAAAAGTTATAAAAATTAATAAATAAATTCTAAGTACCCAAAAATCAAAAAATAAAAACTTTAATCCATCCTGGAATAATAAACCCTATTACGGCTATGTTGAAGAAAGAAAGAAAAGTTATGACTCTGATGATACAGAAGCCTAAAAAGTTCTGGCTCCTGAAGTTTGAAAATTAAAAATTCAATTCCTTTAACTTTAAAGAATAAGAACTGTAAAATATTTTTCCATAAATGCATGGATTTTAGGGTATAATCATTTTTGCAATTGGGATTATTTAAAAATAATGGACACTTTGGCCTAAATTCATGAATTGCATTTTTTTTTTGTCTTGTGCTATTCGCTGATGTTTATTACTCCAGATTCATCAAAATGGGGCACGCGGCTAATGAATTTTGCGCTAAGTAAAAAAAATGCATATTTTTCTAAAAGTTGTAAATATAGAATTTTTAAAAAACATGTATAAAATCACACCAGGGTGGTAGAGAGGTGGAACTGCACCAAATTTTACAATTTTTTAAAAAGACGCAATTGAGGAATCAGGCGAAAACATCTGGAATTGGGTGCAAAAAAAAAAAAGGTGCAAAACACATAAAACTAGTCAAAAAACAGGAGCAAAGGCAATGACGAATCGGGGCCTTGGGCTTCTACAGCCTGTATGCATCACAGTACACAGCTGGCTGCAGAATGAGTTAATGGCTGTTTAATCAATCAGTGAGCTTGTTCTCTCTGCAGAGATCTTAAGGCAGGACAAGACAGCGACATCCCACGACGCACGGCCAAAAATTGCTCCATAATGTTGCTACATTGCAACATAATGAGAGCATGTTGTAAAAAATCCACATGATTTTGATATTTTGCAATGATGTGTGTTCCACCAACCCATGTAGGATGTAATATGATCTCCATTCATTCACATGATGCTGCTATACAGCCAATGTCACCAAGGAGCCTCAGCCTTACAAACTTTGCAATCAAAAACACTCATTATCAGCTCCACTGGTAACTTATTCTGCAGCCACCTATGTACTGTGACACACAGTGGATGTAGAAGACAAACTGTCTGAACTTTTAATGAAACCCTAATATAAAAATTATTTTTAACTAACATTGCCCCTTGCAAGGTACTCCGACTTCTCCAAGTACGTTTCAAAAACTCAAAATCAGTTCAATTTTTTGTGACTTGCTTGTGGTGGTAGCTTGTGGCTTGCGACCCCATTCAATTGCAATATGCTGCGATGTAGCAACGGCGTATATATATAGTGATGGCCTGTCGCGTTCAAAGTCACTGAGTAGCCCCGGTTTTGGCATTATCTCATTTTATATGAACTTTCCATAAGTTGGCTTACATGACCACTGCAAGGGTTCAGCTTTGATGTGGTGATAAATAATCATGGAATATTTCAGAAGAGTTAATATAAGGCTACGGTCACACAACCATTTTTCTTTCATCCAAGAAAATCGAGCCGATTATGCTTATCACACTCAGATTGGAATTTGATCAGATTGTGATCATAGTGTGATTTGATTTTCTTGGATTAGGAGAGGATGTAAAAAAAAGTCATCATCTTCTATCAGTCCGTGAATATCGGACTGCACTCAGATGTCATCCAAGTGCAGTCTGATTTTTTCCACAGACCCATAGACATGGATGGCTGAGTACAATGTGATAATCGAATGAAACCCGTGCATGGTGCAAATGTTCTCCTCTGATCACTTGGTACAAGGAAAAAAATGGGACATGTCCACAGCCTCATTAAATAAACATAGGCACCACTGCGATCCATCAAAACTATTTTTATGGTCGTCTGCATGAGCCCTAAGAGTCAAAAATGTTTCTGCCAGATAAAGCTCACTGATGGACTAGTAACTCATCCTACGGTCACATATATATATATATATATATACTGAACATATATATATATATATACTAGCTGAAGAGCCCGGCGCTGCCCGGGCATAGTAACTAACTGTGCTGTGGTTAGTTATAGCAAATTATAATTTTCCTCCATCCCATAGTCCCATGCCCATATACCCGTCATACATACTGTATCCACGATCCCATAGGCCCGTCCCCATATACCCATCATACATATCCTCCATCCCATAGTCGAGTGCCCATATACCCATCACACATCCTCCATCCCATAGTCCCATGCCCATATACCCATCATACATATTTGCCATCCCATAGTCGAGTGCCCATATACCCATCATACATATCCTCCATCCCATAGTCCCGTGCCCATATACCCATCATACATATCTGCCATCCCATAGTCGAGTGCCCATATACCCATCACACATCCTCCATCCCATAGTCCCGTGCCCATATACCCATCATTCATATCCTCCATCCCATAGTCGAGTGCCCATATACCCATCACACATCCTTTATCCCATAGTCCCATGTCCATATACCCATCACACATCCTTCATCTCATAGTCCAATGCCCATATACCCATCACACATATTCTCCATCCCATAGTCCCATGCCCATATACCCATCATACATATTTGCCATCCCATAGTCGAGTGCCCATATACCCATCACACATCCTTCATCCCATAGTCCCGTGCCCATATACCCATCATACATATCCTCCATCCCATAGTCCAGTGCCCATATACCCATCACACATCCTTCATCTCATAGTCCAATGCCCATATACCCATCACACATCCTTCATCCCATAGTCCCGTGCCCATATACCCATCATACATATCCTCCATCCCATAGTCCAGTGCCCATATACCCATCATACATATCCTCCATCCCATAGTCCAGTGCCCATATACCCATCACAGATCCTTCATCTCATAGTCCAATGCCCATATACCCATCATACATATCCGCCATCCCATAGTCCCGTGCCCATATACCCATCATACATATCCTCCATCCCATAGGCCCGTGCCCATATACCCATCATACATATCCTCCATCCCATAGTCCCGTGCCCATATACCCATCACACATCCTCCATCCCATAGTCCCGTGCCCATATACCCATCATACATATCCGCCATCCCATAGTCCCGTGCCCATATACCCATCATACATATCCTCCATCCCATAGTCCAGTGCCCATATACCCATCATACATATCCTCCATCCCATAGTCGAGTCCCCATATACCCATCACACATCCTCCATCCCATAGTCAACCATTCTGACATCATAATGAGGGGCGGGGCTTGACGCGCACACACTTTTCCCCAGTATGTAGATAGGGGCAAAATTGTTTGGTGAATTGGAACGAGCGGGGTTAAAATTTCGCCTCACAGCACAGCTAGGACACTCTCCGGGTCCAGACGTGTGACTGTGCCAAATTTTGTGGCTGTAGCTGCAACGGTGCGGATGCCTCTCCCGGACATACATACATACATACATACATACACACACTTGAGCTTTATATAATATATATATATATTTTTGAATGGAATCCTATTTGTCAGCAGGATTTTACTGTGTAATCTGATGATCCAGGCAAAGACCCTGATTCCAGTGATATGTCACTTGCTAGGCTGTGTTTTGCTGTATCAATACAATCAGTGATTTATCAGCAGAAGATTATCTCTCCAGGACTAGGTGTCTCGTGCCTCAAGGCCAACCCCACCCCCTAGCACTGATTGGCCACTTTCTAGCAATACCCAGTGTACACAGAAAAAGGCCAATCAGTGATGTGGGCGTGGTTATACACAGCTCAGCATTTGAGCCCCGCTGGATCTGCAGAAAAGAAAACTTTGATTTTTTTCACAACTGCTGCACCTAGTAAACTAAATGACACATCACTGGAATCAGGGTCTCTGCCCCTACATCATGCTTCTGTCAGATTAAATAGCAAAAATACTGCTGACATATTCCCTTTAAGAGAGGCGGATGCAGTTTTTTTTTCCATTTGAGAAATTGCCCTTGCTGCCTCTACTCCAAAAACCTCACACTTGTAGCTCTACGTGCTTCCGTATTATGCTTCTAATTGAAAACCTTTTTGTAAATAATTCATCCGGTTTGCTACACTCTGCAATGGGTTCTGACTCTCTACCCCAGGGTTCCCCAACTCCAGTCCTCAAGGCCCACCAACAGGTCATGTTTTCAGGATTTCCTTAGTATTGCTCAGGTGATAATTGCTTCAGAGGAAATCCTGAAAACATGACCTGTTGGTGGGCCTTGAGGACTGGAGTTGGGGAACCCTGCTCTACCCTATAGGTAGCTTTACCCTAAAAGCATTTTAAAATATATTATTTATTTTTACATTTTCCTTTGCGATCTTCGATTCTTCTTTCTTTTATCATCCGTGTTCCTTTATAGATACAACCACCTATTGTTCGACATCAAACATCAGGCCGCATCATCTAGAGATGTGCTTCACACCAAAGAGGTAAAAAAAAAAAAAAAGAAAAGAAAAGCACAAACCGTAATTAGACAACTAATGGATTTTGCATCACATGAAATAAGTCATTTGAGCCCAGAATTCAAATCTTGCAATAATCTTAGATAAAATGATTTCGTTATGCTTTGGTTTGCAAATTAGCTCATGATTAAGAGTCTCTTCAGCCGACATCCATTGTTAATGTAGGTCTGTTCCCCCAATACAGCCCTGATCCCGCACCTACTTACAGCTCAAGTACAAAGCTCGAGAACAACCAGGGAACAATTACTATGAAGTGAAGTACTTACAGATTTATAGCCAAATCAATGAACTTTTCAAGTGATTTGGATCATATTTTGCAGATGTTTTGTTTATCACGTTGGTGTGTGATGTTTGAGTTCGGAGTTTTGCATCGGTTCTCTGGGTACTTCATCAAATTCTTTCCTTTTATTGTTAAATTAAAAGACAGATGTCATAATAATGCAGGAAGGCGACATTAAAGAAGGAGGTTGTAGAAGAGGGACACTTAATCAAAATTGCTTGGTTATTGATGGGTATTCATCATAGCCCATAAAAAGATCCTTAAGGCTGGTTTCACATTTGCGTTTTTTAGCGCTGGAAAAAAACGCATATGTGCGCATGCGTTTTTTCCCCTATATTTAACATGGGTGCGCATACCTGCGCGCTTGTAAGCACATGTATGCGATTTTCATGCGCTGCGTTTTTTTGGGGTGTGCGTTTGTATTTTCCAGACGCAGCATGTTGCATTTTTTGGCCCTGCAAAAAAGCGCATGCGCACATATGCGCACGTTTTGCGCTAAAAATGGCCATTATAGCCTATGGATGCGCATATGTGCGCACTGGCATGCTCATGTATGCGGTTTTTTGCATATGTGTTTTTTTTTTTAACCATGGAATTTAGGGGTTTGGGTTAGAGTTAGGGTTAGTTAAGGGGGTTTAGGGTTAGGGTTAGGTTCAGGGTCAGGGTTAGGGTTGGGGTTTGGGTCAGGGTTAGGGTTAAGTATGGTTTGGTTAAGGGTTAGGGTCAGGGTTAGGGTCAGGATTAGGGTTAAGTATGGTTTGGTTAAGGGTTAGGGTCAGGGTTAGGGTTAGGGTTAGGGTCAGGGTTAGGGTTAGGGTCAGGGTTAGGGTTAGGGTCAGGGTTAGGGTTAAGTATGGTTTTGTTAAGGATTAGGGTCAGGGTTAGGGTCAGGATTAGGGTTAAGTATGGTTTGGTTAAGGGTTAGGGTCAGGGTTAGGGTTAGGGTTAGGGTTAGGGTCAGGGTTAGGGTCAGGATTAGGGTTAAGTATGGTTTGGTTAAGGGTTAGGGTTAAGTATGGTTTTGTTAAGGGTTAGGGTCAGGGTTAGGGTCAGGATTAGGGTTAAGTATGGTTTTGTTAAGGGTTAGGGTCAGGGTTAGGGTTAGGGTTAGGGTCAGGGTTAGGGTCAGGATTAGGGTTAAGTATGGTTTGGTTAAGGGTTAGGGTCAGGGTTAGGGTTAGGGTTAGGGTTAGGGTCAGGGTTAGGGTTAAGTATGGTTTTGTTAAGGGTTAGGGTCAGGGTTAGGGTTAGGGTTAGGGTTAGGGTTAGGGTCAGGGTTAGGGTTAGGGTCAGGGTTAGGGTTAGGGTTAGTTAGGGTTTAGGGTTTGGGTTAGGGTTAAGTATGATTTGGTTAAGGGTTAGGGTCAGGGTTAGGGTTAGGGTCAGGGTTAGGGTTAGGGTTAGGGTCAGGGTTAGGGTTAGTAAAGTCATGGTTTGGGTTAGTGTGAGGGGCCACCTAAAAATGTTGGAAAAAAACGCAAACGCGGTAAAAACGCACTAAAAACGCATACAAACGCATAAAAACGCTGCGTTTTTTTCATGCATGCTCATAAAAATGCTTGAAAAAAACGCAGCAGTTGTATGCTTTTGTATGCGTTTTTTCAATGCGTTTTTTTGCGGGAAAAACGCGCTGCAAATAAAAGCAAGTGTGAAACTAGCCTAAGGTCTTAGAAAATGTGGCTGACGGACATTTAAGGAAAACGTTTCATGAAAAAGTGACCTATTTTTATGTCAGGTTTTTCAATTACATTTTACCTTTACAAATTGACATTTTTTTTCCCATATCACGATCTTTACTAAAGAAAAAAAACAAAAATAGCAATCTTGGAATTTTCACACTGACCACTGGGGCTTGTTCAGACTTCCTGTCCTTTCAGCAAGAGTTTTCAGCAGTCTCCTTATCATCAGAGGGAGAATTACAATGACAGATAACGCCCCTATACACAACTGATAACACAGGACCCACCAATCACAATAGTTTATTTTTTATTAAAAAAAACAAAATGAACAATCTTGGAATTTTCACACTGACTACAGGTTTTTTTTTTAAGACTTCCTGTATGCTCAGCAAAAGTTTTCCGCAGTCTCCTTATCATTAGAGGGAGGATTACAGTGACAGGGAATGCTTCTATACACAGCTGATAACACAGGATTCACCAGTTGCAATTGTTTATCTTTATTAAAATCCAAAATTAGCATTTTTGCAATTTTTACATCCACTAGGGCTTTTGTAGACTTTCTGTACTTTCACAGGCAGAAGGAAAATCCAGTCATCAGGTCAAATAGCAAAATAAGATCAATTTTATTAATATACAGTGGGGCAAAAAAGTATTTAGTCAGTCAGCAATAGTGCAAGTTCCACCACTTAAAAAGATGAGAGGCGTCTGTAATTTACATCATAGGTTGACCTCAACTATGGGAGACAAACTGAGAAAAAAAAATCCAGAAAATCACATTGTCTGTTTTTTTTTCATTTTATTTGCATATTATGGTGGAAAATAAGTATTTGGTCAGAAACAAGCAATCAAGATTTCTGGCTCTCACAGACCTGTAACTTCTTCTTTAAGAGTCTCCTCTTTCCTCCACTCATTACCTGTAGTAATGGCACCTGTTTAAACTTGTTATCAGTATAAAAAGACACCTGTGCACACCCTCAAACAGTCTGACTCCAAACTCCACTATGGTGAAGACCAAAGAGCTGTCAAAGGACACCAGAAACAAAATTGTAGCCCTGCACCAGGCTGGGAAGACTGAATCTGCAATAGCCAACCAGCTTGGAGTGAAGAAATCAACTGTGGGAGCAATAATTAGAAAATGGAAGACATGCAAGACCACTGATAATCTCCCTCTATCTGGTGCTCCACGCAAAATCCCACCCCGTGGGGTCAGAATGATCACAAGAACGGTGAGCAATAATCCCAGAACCACGCGGGGGGACCTAGTGAATGAACTGCAGAGAGCTGGGACCAATGTAACAAGGCCTACCATAAGTAACACACTACGCCACCATGGACTCAGATCCTGCAGTGCCAGACGTGTCCCACTGCTTAAGCCTGTACATGTCCGGGCCCGTCTGAAGTTTGCTAGAGAGCATTTGGATGATCCAGAGGAGTTTTGGGAGAATGTCCTATGGTCTGATGAAACCAAACTGGAACTGTTTGGTAGAAACACAACTTGTCGTGTTTGGAGGAAAAAGAATACTGAGTTGCATCCATCAAACACCATACCTACTGTAAAGCATGGTGGTGGAAACATCATGCTTTGGGGCTGTTTCTCTGCAAAGGGGCCAGGACGACTGATCCGGGTACATGAAAGAATGAATGGGGCCATTTATCGTGAGATTTTGAGTGCAAACCTCCTTCCATCAGCAAGGGCATTGAATATGAAATGTGGCTGGGTCTTTCAACATGACAATGATCCAAAGCACACCGCCAGGGCAACAAAGGAGTGGCTTCGTAAGAAGCATTTCAAGGTCCTGGAGTGGCCTAGCCAGTATCCAGATCTCAACCCTATAGAAAACCTTTGGAGGGAGTTGAAAGTCCGTGTTGCCAAGCGAAAAGCCAAAAACATCACTGCTCTAGAGGAGATCTGCATGGAGGAATGGGCCAACATAACAACAACAGTGTGTGGCAACCTTGTGAAGACTTACAGAAAACGTTTGACCTCTGTCATTGCCAACAAAGGATATATCACAAAGTTTTGAGATGAAATTTTGTTTGTGACCAAATACTTATTTTCCACCATAATATGCAAATAAAATGAAAAAAAAACAGACAATGTGATTTTCTGGATTTTTTTTTCTCAGTTTGTCTCCCATAGTTGAGGTCTACCTATGATGTAAATTACAGACGCCTCTCATCTTTTTAAGTGGTGGAACTTGCACTATTGCTGACTGACTAAATACTTTTTTGACCCACTGTATATTAAAAAATTGTACAGACAAACAGGCATACAGTAGGGCTGGAAGATGAAAGACTGCCCTTCCCGTGGTTGTTCCTTCCCGGTGAAAGACCTGGCTAGTCATTGCTTGCGTTGAGAAACATGTGATGGTGTCTCCGCGGCTTCTGTTTTTTGCATGTTTTACATATTTCCCATAAGGAATGGGGGCAGTGCTCTAGAATCACTGCGTTGAGAAACACGTGATGGTGTCTCCGCAGTGTCGGATGTTGATCTCCATGAGGTCAATCATCCTCATTTTTTCATAGTCTTTTACTAGGCATTGCTCCTACTAACCAGTTTCCTACTCCACACTGATGAGGGGCAATACCCCGAAACAGCTGTCTGTGGATGGACACCATGTTTTGGCAAAGGTGGTTTCCTTCATTGGAGACTGCCCTTCCCGGTGAAAGACCTGGCTAGTCATTGCTTGCGTTGAGAAACATGTGATGGTGTCTCCGCGGCTTCTGTTTTTTGCATGTTTTACATATTTCCCATAAGGGATGGGGGCAGTGCTCTAGAATCACTGCGTTGAGAAACACGTGATGGTGTCTCCGCAGTGTCGGATGTTGATCTCCATGAGGTCAATCATCCTCATTTTTTCATAGTCTTTTAATAGGCATTGCTTCTACTAGACAGTTTCCTACTCCACACTGATGAGGGGCAATACCCCGAAACAGCTGTCTGTGGATGGATACCATGTTTTGGCATAGGTGGTTTCCTTCATTGGAGACTGCCCTTCCCGTGGCTTTCCTTCCCGGTGAAAGACCTGGCTAGTCATTGCTTGCGTTGAGAAACATGTGATGGAGTCTCCGCGGCTTCTGTTTTTTGCATGTTTTACATATTTCCCATAAGGGATGGGGGCAGTGCTCTAGAATCACTGCGTTGAGAAACACGTGATGGTGTCTCCGCAGTGTCGGATGTTGATCTCCATGAGGTCAATCATCCTCATTTTTTCATAGTCTTTTACTAGGCATTGCTCCTACTAACCAGTTTCCTACTCCACACTGATGAGGGGCAATACCCTGAAACAGCTGTCTGTGGATGGACACCATGTTTTGGCAAAGGTGGTTTCCTTCATTGGAGACTGCCCTTCCCGGTGAAAGACCTGGCTAGTCATTGCTTGCGTTGAGAAACATGTGATGGTGTCTCCGCAGCTTCTGTTTTTTGCATGTTTTACATATTTCCCATAAGGGATGGGGGCAGTGCTCTAGAATCATTGCGTTGAGAAACACGTGATGGTGCCTCCGCAGTGTCGGATGTTGATCTCCATGAGGTCAATCATCCTCATTTTTTCATAGTCTTTTACTAGGCATTGCTCCTACTAGCCAGTTTCCTACTCCACACTGATGAGGGGCAATACCCCGAAACAGCTGTCTGTGGATGGATACCATGTTTTGGCATAGGTGGTTTCCTTCATTGGAGACTGCCCTTCCCGTGGTTTTCCTTCCCGGTGAAAGACCTGGCTAGTCATTGCTTGCGTTGAGAAACATGTGATGGTGTCTCCGCGGCTTCTGTTTTTTGCATGTTTTACATATTTCCCATAAGGGATGGGGGCAGTGCTCTAGAATCACTGCGTTGAGAAACACGTGATGGTGTCTCCGCAGTGTCGGATGTTGATCTCCATGAGGTCAATCATCCTCATTTTTTCATAGTCTTTTACTAGGCATTGCTCCTACTAGCCAGTTTCCTACTCCACACTGATGAGGGGCAATACCCCGAAACAGCTTTCTGTGGATGGACACCATGTTTTGGCATAGGTGGTTTCCTTCATTGGAGACTGCCCTTCCCGTGGTTGTTCCTTCCCGGTGAAAGACCTGGCTAGTCATTGCTTGCGTTGAGAAACATGTGATGGAGTCTCCGCGGCTTCTGTTTTTTGCATGTTTTACATATTTCCCATAAGGGATGGGGGCAGTGCTCTAGAATCACTGCGTTGAGAAACACGTGATGGTGTCTCCGCAGTGTCGGATGTTGATCTCCATGAGGTCAATCATCCTCATTTTTTCATAGTCTTTTACTAGGCATTGCTCCTGCTAGCCAGTTTCCTACTCCACACTGATGAGGGGCAATACCCTGAAACAGCTGTCTGTGGATGGATACCATGTTTTGGCATAGGTGGTTTCCTTCATTGGAGACTGCCCTTCCCGTGGTTGTTCCTTCCCGGTGAAAGATCTGGCTAGTCATTGCTTGCGTTGAGAAACATGTGATGGTGTCTCCGTGGCTTCTGTTTTTTGCATGTTTTACATATTTCCCATAAGGGATGGGGGCAGTGCTCTAGAATCACTGCGTTGAGAAACACGTGATGGTGTCTCCGCAGTGTCGGATGTTGATCTCCATGAGGTCAATCATCCTCATTTTTTCATAGTCTTTTACTAGGCATTGCTCCTGCTAGCCAGTTTCCTACTCCACACTGATGAGGGGCAATACCCCGAAACAGCTGTCTGTGGATGGACACCATGTTTTGGCATAGGTGGCTTCCTTCATTGGAGACTGCCCTTCCCGTGGTTATTCCTTCCCGGTGAAAGACCTGGCTAGTCATTGCTTGCGTTGAGAAACATGTGATGGTGTCTCCGCGGCTTCTGTTTTTTGCATGTTTTACATATTTCCCATAAGGGATGGGGGCAGTGATCTAGAATCACTGCGTTGAGAAACATGTGATGGTGTCTCCGCAGTGTCGGATGTTGATCTCCATGAGGTCAATCATCCTCATTTTTTCATAGTCTTTTACTAGGCATTTCTCCTACTAGCCAGTTTCCTACTCCACACTGATGAGGGGCAATACCCCTAAACAGCTGTCAGTGGATGGATACCATGTTTTGGCATAGGTGGTTTCCTTCATTGGAGACTGCCCTTCCTGTGGTTGTTCCTTCCCGGTGAAAGACCTGGCTAGTCATTGCTTGCGTTGAGAAACATGTGATGGTGTCTCCGCGGCTTCTGTTTTTTGCATGTTTTACATATTTCCCATAAGGGATGGGGGCAGTGCTCTAGAATCACTGCGTTGAGAAACACGTGATGGTGTCTCCGCAGTGTCGGATGTTGATCTCCATGAGGTCAATCATCCTCATTTTTTCATAGTCTTTTACTAGGCATTGCTCCTACTAGCCAGTTTCCTACTCCACACTGATGAGGGGCAATACCCCGAAACAGCTTTCTGTGGATGGACGCCATGTTTTGGCATAGGTGGTTTCCTTCATTGGAGACTGCCCTTCCCGTGGTTGTTCCTTCCCGGTGAAAGACCTGGCTAGTGATTGCTTGCGTGAGAAACATGTGATGGAGTCTCCGCGGCTTCTGTTTTTTGCATGTTTTACATATTTCCCATAAGGGATGGGGGCAGTGCTCTAGAATCATTGCGTTGAGAAACACGTGATGGTGTCTCCGCGGTGTCAGATGTTGATCTCCATGAGGTCAATCATCCTCATTTTTTCATAGTCTTTTACTAGGCATTACTCCTGCTAGCCAGTTTCCTACTCCACACTGATGAGGGGCAATACCCCGAAACAGCTGTCTGTGGATGGATACCATGTTTTGGCAAAGGTGGTTTCCTTCATTGGAGACTGCCCTTCCCGTGGTTGTTCCTTCCCGGTGAAAGACCTGGCTAGTCATTGCTTGCGTTGAGAAACATGTGATGGTGTCTTCGCGGCTTCTGTTTTTTGCATGTTTTACATATTTCCCATAAGGGATGGGGGCAGTGCTCTAGAATCACTGCGTTGAGAAACACGTGATGGTGTCTCCGCAGTGTCGGATGTTGATCTCCATGAGGTCAATCATCCTCATTTTTTCATAGTCTTTTACTAGGCATTGCTCCTACTAGCCAGTTTCCTACTCCACACTGATGAGGGGCAATACCCCGAAACAGCTGTCTGTGGATGGACACCATGTTTTGGCAAAGGTGGTTTCCTTCATTGGAGACTGCCCTCCCCGTGGATGTTCCTTCCCGGTGAAAGACCTGGCTAGTCATTGCTTGCGTTGAGAAACATGTGATGGAGTCTCCGCGGCTTCTGTTTTTTGCATGTTTTACATATTTCCCATAAGGGATGGGGGCAGTGCTCTAGAATCACTGCGTTGAGAAACACTTGATGGTGTCTCCGCAGTGTCGGATGTTGATCTCCATGAGGTCAATCATCCTCTTTTTTTCATAGTCTTTAACTAGGCATTGCTCCTACTAGCCAGTTTCCTACTCCACACTGATGAGGGGCAATACACCGAAACAGCTGTCTGTGGATGGATACCATGTTTTGGCATAGGTGGTTTCCTTCATTGGAGACTGCCCTTCCCGTGGTTGTTCCTTCCCGGTGAAAGACCTGGCTAGTCATTGCTTGCGTTGAGAAACATGTGATGGTGTCTCCGCGGCTTCTGTTTTTTGCATGTTTTACATATTTCCCATAAGGGATGGGGGCAGTGCTCTAGAATCACTGCGTTGAGAAACACGTGATGGTGTCTCCGCAGTGTCGGATGTTGATCTCCATGAGGACAATCGTCCTCATTTTTTCATAGTCTTTTACTAGGCATTGCTCCTACTAGCCAGTTTCCTACTCCACACTGATGAGGGGCAATACCCCGAAACAGCTGTCTGTGGATAGACACCATGTTTTGGCATAGGTGGTTTCCTTCATTGGAGACTGCCCTTCCCGTGGTTGTTCCTTCCCGGTGAAAGACCTGGCTAGTCATTGCTTGCGTTGAGAAACATGTGATGGAGTCTCCGCGGCTTCTGTTTTTTGCATGTTTTACATATTTCCCATAAGGGATGGGGGCAGTGCTCTAGAATCACTGCGTTGAGAAACACGTGATGGTGTCTCTGCAGTGTCGGATGTTGATCTCCATGAGGTCAATCATCCTCATTTTTTCATAGTCTTTTACTAGGCATTGCTCCTACTAGCCAGTTTCCTACTCCACACGGATGAGGGGCAATACCCCGAAACAGCTGTCTGTGGATGGATGCCATGTTTTGGCATAGGTGGTTTCCTTCATTGGAGACTGCCCATCCTGTGGTTGTTCCTTCCCGGTGAAAGACCTGGTTAGTCACTGCTTGCGTTGAGAAACATGTGATGGTGTCTCCGCGGCTTTTGTTTTTTGCATGTTTTACATATTTCCCATAAGGGATGGGGGCAGTGCTCTAGAATCACTGAGTTGAGAAACACGTGATGGTGTCTCTGCAGTGTCGGATGTTGATCTCCATGAGGTCAATCATCCTCATTTTTTCATAGTCTTTTACTAGGCATTGATCCTGCTAGCCAGTTTCCTACTCCACACTGATGAGGGGCAATACCCCGAAACAGCTGTCTGTGGATGGATACCATGTTTTGGCATAGGTGGTTTCCTTCATTGGAGACTACCCTTCCCGTGGTTGTTCCTTCCCGGTGAAAGACCTGGCTAGTCATTGCTTGCGTTGAGAAACATGTGATGGTGTCTCCGCGGCTTCTGTTTTTTGCATGTTTTACATATTTCCCATAAGGGATGGGGGCAGTGCTCTAGAATCACTGCGTTGAGAAACACGTGATGGTGTCTCCGCAGTGTCGGATGTTGATCTCCATGAGGTCAATCATCCTCATTTTTTCATAGTCTTTTACTAGGCATTGCTCCTACTAGCCAGTTTCCTACTCCACACTGATGAGGGGCAATACCCTGAAACAGCTGTCTGGGGATGGATACCATGTTTTGGCATAGGTGGTTTCCTTCATTGGAGACTGCCCTTCCCCTGGTTGTTCCTTCCCGGTGAAAGACCTGGCTAGTCATTGCTTGCGTTGAGAAACATGTGATGGAGTCTCCGCGGCTTCTGTTTTTTGCATGTTTTACATATTTCCCATAAGGGATGGGGGCAGTGCTCTAGAATCACTGCGTTGAGAAACACGTGATGGTGTCTCCGCAGTGTCGGATAAGGGATGGGGGCAGTGCTCTAGAATCACTGCTTTGAGAAACACGTGATGGTGTCTCCGCAGTGTCGGATGTTGATCTCCATGAGGTCAATCATCCTCATTTTTTCATAGTCTTTTACTAGGCATTGCTCCTACTAGCTAGTTTCCTACTCCACACTGATGAGGGGCAATACCCCGAAACAGCTGTCTGTGGATGGATACCATGTTTTGGCATAGGTGGTTTCCTTCATTGGAGACTGCCCTTCCCGTGGTTGTTCCTTCCCGGTGAAAGACCTGGCTAGTCATTGCTTGCGTTGAGAAACATGTGATGGTGTCTCCGCGGCTTCTGTTTTTTGCATGTTTTACATATTTCCCATAAGGGATGGGGGCAGTGCTCTAGAATCACTGCGTTGAGAAACACATGATGGTGTCTCCGCAGTGTCGGATGTTGATCTCCATGAGGTCAATCATCCTCATTTTTTCATAGTCTTTTTCTAGGCATTGCTCCTACTAGCCAGTTTCCTACTCCACACTGAAGAGGGGCAATACCCCGAAACAGCTGTCTGTGGATGGATACCATGTTTTGGCATAGGTGGTTTCCTTCATTGGAGACTGCCCTTCCCGTGGTTGTTCTTTCCCGGTGAAAGACCTGGCTAGTCATTGCTTGCGTTGAGAAACATGTGATGGTGTCTCCGCGGCTTCTGTTTTTTGCATGTTTTACATATTTCCCATAAAGGATGGGGGCAGTGCTCTAGAATCACTGCGTTGAGAAACACGTGATGGTGTCTCCGCAGTGTCGGATGTTGATCTCCATGAGGTCAATCATCCTCATTTTTTCATAGTCTTTTACTAGGCATTGCTCCTACTAGCCAGTTTCCTACTCCACATTGATGAGGGGCAATACCCCGAAACAGCTGTCTGTGGATAGACACCATGTTTTGGCATAGGTGGTTTCCTTCATTGGAGACTGCCCTTCCCGTGGTTGTTCCTTCTCGGTGAAAGACCTGGCTAGTCATTGCTTGCGTTGAGAAACATGTGATGGAGTCTCCGCAGCTTCTGTTTTTTGCATGTTTTACATATTTCCCATAAGGGATGGGGGCAGTGCTCTAGAATCACTGCGTTGAGAAACACGTGATGGTGTCTCCGCATTGTCGGATGTTGATCTCCATGAGGTCAATCATCCTCATTTTTTCATAGTCTTTTACTAGGCATTGCTCCTACTAGCCAGTTTCCTACTCCACACTGATGAGGGGCAATACCCCGAAACAGCTGTCTGTGGATGGATACCATGTTTTGGCATAGGTGGTTTCCTTCATTGGAGACTGCCCTTCCCGTGGTTGTTCCTTCCCGGTGAAAGACCTGGCTAGTCATTGCTTGCGTTGAGAAACATGTGATGGTGTCTCCGCGGCTTCTGTTTTTTGCATGTTTTACATATTTCCCATAAGGGATGGGGGCAGTGCTCTAGAATCACTGCGTTGAGAAACACGTGATGGTGTCTCCACAGTGTCGGATGTTGATCTCCATGAGGTCAATCATCCTCATTTTTTCATAGTCTTTTACTAGGCATTGCTCCTACTAGCCAGTTTCCTACTCCACACTGATGAGGGGCAATACCCCGAAACAGCTGTCTGTGGATGGACACCATGTTTTGGCATAGGTGGTTTCCTTCATTGGAGACTGCCCTTCCCCTGGTTGTTCCTTCCCGGTGAAAGACCTGGCTAGTCATTGCTTGCGTTGAGAAACATGTGATGGAGTCTCCGCGGCTTCTGTTTTTTGCATGTTTTACATATTTCCCATAAGGGATGGGGGCAGTGCTCTAGAATCACTGCGTTGAGAAACACGTGATGGTGTCTCCGTAGTGTCGGATAAGGGATGGGGGCAGTGCTCTACAATCACTGCGTTGAGAAACACGTGATGGTGTCTCCGCAGTGTCGGTTGTTGATCTCCATGAGGTCAATCATCCTCATTTTTTCATTATCAGTAGCAGCTGTCATCTCCTATCTCAGTAATCAAACAATCTGTCTTCGCTGAATACAGATTTTACCTGTGAATTGAGAATTTTGAAAATAAATAATAATCAGTCCAGGAGGAGAAAGAAAAAACACAAAAAAATTGACCTTGGTTAAAGTTGGTATACATGCAACATATAAACCCATATTCACTTTGGCAATAAAATAGTGAAAACACCTACAAGAAGTAAAATAAACATAAACCCTGCTATAACTAAATAAGTAAAAAGCAAAAGTGGGTTTAAATAACACAGGGTTCTTAGTGATATATGAAAGCCATCTCACCATTGACAAGGTGACCCTGATCGGGACGGTCCTACACTGTCTAATATTAAAAACTTTACCATGTGTTAAAGTTGACCTCAGTGTGTGAATAAGGGCAGACAAAAGGACCAGGTCCTGACCCAAGGATACTAGCTTGTGGAGTTTTTTAAATGTAATTTACAGCTCAAGAGGGTGACACCACACCCCTTATTCACACACTGAGGTCAACAAATAAATTGTCATTTATAGAGAATTATGTTGCCTTATGTTGTATTTTTGTATTCTGTGCAGGTCAGGGTGTGGCCTCACCCTCTTGAGCTGTAAATTACATTTAAAAGCCTCCCCAGACTGGTGTCTACAGGTCGGGATCCGATCATTTTGTCTGCCCTTATTCACACACTGAGGTCAACTTTGACACATGGTAAGGTTTTTAATATTAGACAGTGTAGGACCGCCCCGACCACAGAGTCACCTTGTCGACGGTGAGATGGCTTTCATGCTATTTTTGAACAGAAATAGTATTACTAAGAACCCTGTGCTATTTAAACGCACTTTTGCTTTTTTACTTATTTAGTTATAGCAGGGTTTATGTTTATTTTGCTTCTTGTAGGTTTTTTTCAGGAGGAGAAAGAAGCGAATTTCTCAGATAATATATATTACAAAGTGCTATTTTCATGTGTACTTTTGACTTATGAAATACAAATTTAAATGTCTTGTTTTTGTGAAATGTTTTATTGTATTTTCAAATGTTATTCATTCTTCCCTTCACAAAACAGATAGCACAAGAAACGCAATTATCAGCACAGTTGCCTGTGACATGACATGCAAGCATACCATTTCTGACTGACACTGATTTCAAATTTTTTTTTTGTAAAAGATATTGTGCTGGTTTGCTGTTGCTTTCTAGTGCATTAAGAATGAAGAAAAACAAACGTAGAAGTCGTATGCAGCAAGAGAGGTGCCAGATACATAATTTCACTGGTCAATTAAATTAAGTTTGTCACTCCTGTTTTAACACTCCTATCTCTTGCTCTATCAATTGAATCTGTTTATTTTTTGGAGACTAATTATCTCATCTATTTCACTGCTACAGTTGTACAGTACACTACTATCTCTGTTGCTAAGCCGTGAGCTCTAACACCCTCTCACTATTCAAAAATTACCTTAAAATGGCTGCTGCATTCACTGTCTCAGCTTATACAGGGGCTCTTATAGTTCTTCATGATTGACTGTACTGTACAATATAATGTGATAGCTGCAAAGCATTATGGGAAAGTCTGCGCAGCTGCACATGAGGTTATGTTAGCCTTTTGTTGCTTACGCAATCTTGTAATTTAGCAGTGGGTATTTTTTGGTTATTTGTGAAAATCAAATTAAAATTTGTTCGCACTGCCAGGGACCTGCAAATTTCATACAATTCTACATAAATGTAATTTTCATCAAAGCAATATCAATTCGCTCACCTCTGATGATAACCTAAGCAATGCAGGGCTATCCTGATACTTCAGCAAACTTGCAAGTTAGAGTGGACACTATTTTCTACACTAAAGCAACCCTATAAAAGAGGCATTAAACAGCACTCTTTAAATCAATGGGTCACCCATGAAAAACAGAAATGGGTCCACCAGTGGATGAACTGCTCTTTTACACAAGACTTCACTCTAGTAAGCAGGAAACCCAGCCTACGATGATCATATACCCTAAACAAAAATACGTCTTTCCCTTCATTACCAATTACTAGAGAGAAAGTTGACATACATGCTATTTTATAAACCATATAGTTGGCTTTGGACAAGAACATATGGAACCTCTAATATATATGAATATCATTGTTATTTTTTATGCTGTCGTACATGTTAGATCGCCGTCTGCTGAACAGTTTATTCCTCCAAACTCCAAATACGGTCTCTAATTCTTTGTGTGAACAAAGGATCTGACGTGAAAATTTTAAAGAGGATCTGTCACCAATCAAAAGTAGACAGTAGAGTTGAGCGAAACAGGTCGGCCAGATTCAAAAGTCGCCGACTTATGCCAAAGTCGGGTTTCGCCGACCGAAACCCGACCACAGCGTGAAGTCGGCCACGCGGTCGGCAAAACGAGCGCCAAAGTCGGATTTACGAGAATGCTTGCACGTGACTTTTTTCAGCCAATGAGCAAGGACGTACACTGTGGGCAACGAGATGACATGTGCAGCGTCCGGGGAGAGAGATAGAGAGAGAGTTGCATTGGGTTTCGTGTTTCAGTTGGCCTTCGACTCTTCCTGATAGTCGAACGATTTCATTCGACTAGACTTTTGAAAAAGTCGGGCTTCATGAAACCCGTCTCGACCCTAAAAAAGCCAAAGTCGCTCATCTCTAGTAGCCAGTTTTTGCTCTTATTTTATTCCTGCCGATCCCCTGAGTATTCAGCTTTACTTTTTAAATCCTGTTACTGTTTCAGAGATATGGGCCTTTTTTCTTATTTTGCTAATTTTTATAGTCTTTATCAAGGGTGATCAACTCAAAAGACTCCCTGGGGGTGTGTGCTTTAGACTTCTCTCCATAATTACGCTGAGAGTCACACCCATAAACACCATTAAAATTTGCACTAAGTAGAATGTTCCATATCTCTGGAAACATATAGCAGATTTAAAAAAAAATAATTAAAAACCAGCATACTCTGAGGAACAGCACAAATTTAAGTAAGAGCAAAATCTGACCACGTTTGACTGTGTGATAGATCTTTTAATGTCCAATCCATATTTTTTGTGTCATTTGCTGGAATATCCCAATACACATTAAATAATTGGCCAGTACAGCACAAATCAGCCGGTTTAATAAACTTTCCTCTATTATGTATGGGAAACTTTAAGGCTGAAAGAGTTGGCACCTTTGAAATTGTTCCAGAAAATAAAGTATTTCTCCCAGAAAATGATTGCAATTGCCCATGTTTTGTTATCACACGTGTTCATTTCCTTTGTGTGTATTGGAACAACACAAAAGAAAGAGAAATAAAGGGTAATTGGATATAATTTCAAACACAACGACAAAAATGAGCCAGACAAAATTGTTGGCACCCTCAACTTAATATTTGATTGGACACACTTGACAAGCTTCTTATACCTCTCAGCTGGAATTTTGGGCCATTTTTCTTTTGTCTACTGCTCCAGGTCTCTCATATTTAGAAGGTGCCATCTCCCAACACAAATTTTAAGATCTCTCCAGAGGTATTCAATGGAATTTGAAACCGGACTCATTGCTGGCCACTTTATAACTCTCTAGTGCATTGATACCATCCATTTGTGGCTGCTACTTGAAGTATGCTTGGAGTCATTGTCCTACTGGAAGACCCATGACCTAGAAGGTAATCTCAGCTTTCTGACACAGGGCACTACATTGCAACCCAAAAACCTTTGATAATCTTCAAATTTAATGATGCATTGCACACAGTCAAGGCCCTCAGTTCCAGTGGCAGCAAAATAAACCCAAAACATCTTTGAACCTCCACCATATTCCTCTGTAGGTACTGCGCTGCTCTCTTTCTAGGCCATATTCCATTTTCGGTAAACAGTAGAATGATTTGCTTACCAAAAATCTCTATCTTGGTCTCATCTATCCACAAGATGCTTTCCCAGAAAGATTTTGGTTTGATCATGTATATTTTGGCAAACTGCTGCCTAGATTTTTTATGTCTCTGTGTCAGCAATCAAGTCTTCCTGAGTGTCCTGCCATAGCATTTCATTCCATTCAAATGTTGACGGATAGTTCACGCTAACAATGATGCCCCCGACCAGGGAGGTGGAAAGCCGAAATGTTTAGGATTAAGCTAACCAGGCACACAAGGGAAGATGGACAGGGATAAATGAAAACAACAATAATAGAAAATACACTCACCAAACAACAGTGCAGGAGTTTGTGAAATCAGACACTGTGATCTTCTGGCCCCTCTATGTTGCGGTATCACCATGACATTTGGTTCTCAAGTCCTCAGATAGTTCTTTTCTCCTCTCTCTGTTCTCCATACTTAGTGTAGCACACACAGACACACAACGCAAAGATTGATTCAACTTCTCCCCTTTTTTTCTGATTTCAGGTGTGATTTTTATATTGCCCACACCTATTACTTGCTACAAGGTAAATAGGCAAAAGGGAGAAAAAATCCAGCGGTAGGCGGAGGTGGCTAAAATTTAACTTTTAATCAAAAAAAGTACTAAAAACCATGAAAACATATTGTTGGGCACTGAGTACACCAGAGAACAGATCAACGCGTTTCGACAAAAGTCTTCATCATGATCTTGTGGTTGCTCAACCAGATCCGTGCGAGGTGTTGGCAGGTAGCAGGGAGTCATTACACAGCACATGGTAAGCAGACTACAGCTGTTACTGCAAGTAACAGCATTTGTTACTTGCCACAGGTGAGTTTGAACGAGCATCACATGCTTGAAACAAAGTTGCTTACCCACAATTTTGGAAAGGTGTCGACAATTTTGTCTGGCCCATTTTTGTTGTTTTGTGTGAAATTCTGTCCAATTTGTCTTTTTTCCCTCTGTTTTTTTTTGTGTTGTTCCAATGCACACAAAGGAAATAAACATGTGTATAACAAAACACGTGTAATTGCACTAAGTTTCTGCAAGAAATACATCATAACATTCTCGGTCATGACTGTATATCATATAGGCGAGTTCAGAATTTGACTAACTTTGGCTTTGCACATACTCGGCCATCGCTCCATTCATAATGGACACTTTGGTGCTCTGTTCTTTGGATCAGTGGGACCCCCCCAGTGAACAGAAAGTTATCATCTATCTTGTTGACAGTTTACAACTTGCTAAGGCAACCATCCAATAGGACAGGCACATGAGATCCAACATGCAGCCGATGATCACGTCTCTCCCCTCCTGATGCAATTTACCTTAAATAACTGTGTACAGAGATTGGTTTTCTCTGGCCGCCCCATAGACAATAAAACGAAAGGTGGTGCGCCTGCACTGACATCACTCTATTCCAATGGTTCATTTCATAGCCCCCTTCTTTGGATTAGTTGGACCACAAGTAATCTGTGATCTTGCTAAGTTGAGACAATCCATTTAATAGGACAGCTACAGGAGACCTGGCATGTGGCTGATGCGTTCCACCATATCAGCCATGCCTCTCACTTCCCGATGTGGAATGGAAAGGTGCTGGATAATCTCTTTTATCTGCACAACACAAATTACTGTAATATTACATATCCCTAAATCATCTAATTTCTGATACAGCCAATCTGCCAATTAAGGACTGGAGAAACCTTCATTTTTTCTCCATATCCAATAGTGAAACTTTGCAGTATATCTAATCAGAGAAATCTTCTTTTTTTTCTTCTCCGGGACCGATCTTCCATTCTCAAAATTGTCAATTCACAGGTAAAATGTGCCTTTAGTGAATACAGATTTTCCCACTACTGAGATAAGATATGTCAGTTGGTGCTCATAAAGTTCTATGGAGAACGGTAACTGATGTATTAGTAACTGCCTCTAGCTTCTCCCCTCTCCATAGAATTTTGCAAGCACCAACTGTCACTTCCTATCTCAGTAATGGGAGAATCTGTCTTCACTGGAGATACATTTTTACCTGTGAATTGACAATTTTTAAAGTGAATGATCAGTCCAGGAGGAGACAGAAGCAGATGCATCTGTTAAGATGTCTTACAAAGTTGCTTATTTTCATGTGTACTATTGATATACAAAAGAATAATTAAGATGACCGTCACACTTTAACATCACTCAGTTATTACATGGCCGATGAGATGTAAAGTCATTTACACCTTTATCTTCCTTCTCCTCTGAGTTAAGCAACGCAACGTTCTTAATGGCTCAGTGCAAATGTAACTCGCTGGTGTTTTGTTACAGACGCATCACAGAGATGCAAAAAAAAAAATAAATAAAAAATAAGGAACAGGTCATAAAACAAAAATAAAAAAAAATAAAAAATAAGGAACAGGTCATAAAACTTACCGATGTTGTAGCCTTCTGAAAAGAGTACAAAGGAGGACCATTAAGAGATGAAATGTCCAGGTCTGCTCTCCCGCAAGAACAACAGGTAGAAATGGATAGCTAGTTGACCTTAAGTGCTCGAGCGCTCCCATTACAGATCATTCATTGTTAGATAATGGCAAATTTCTAATAGTGAGAACTTTTAAGTACTTGCTTCCCATGACAGGACAATTTCAATGGTCAAGGTAACGCCGTCTCTAAGAGAAAGGAGAATTTGGTTCTTAGTAACAACGAGTACGTATCAAATGTACGACGATGCTTCAAGGTGAGATAACCTGTGTATGTATTATTCCATTGTCTTGTGAATAAAAAGTGCTCTCTTCCATTGTCACATCCTTCCTATTTATATGGAGACATTTGCTTCCGTGAGATATTTGACACCGAGCACAACATGAGAGATACAAACATCATTTTATAACGTTTCTGTAAATCTATTATTTAATATATATTTTTTTTTTCTGGGGGACATCTCATATTGTATCAGCTGTCGGAGCAGTCCAGAAAAATAAGTGCTTATATGGAATTTACTAGAGACGAGAGAATCTTTTGAAATTCAAATTGGCAGCTGCGATACATATTTTTTCTAAAAATTTGATTTGCCTCGTCGTATGTATAGAATGGTGCAGAGATCACTGATACCAGGAAGGTAATGTAATAAGAACCGTCTGGGTAACAAGTCTGTTCCTTGCATTTCTTACCTCCTAAATCTTCCCCCATCACCTGTGAGTAATATTATTGGGAAGTGGAAGGACCAGTAGCAACTCGGCCACAAAGTGGAGACCCAATAACGTTACAGAGCAGCAGGCCGAGTTCTGAGGAACAGAGGGCAGAAAAGTCATCGCCGCTCTGCTGACTCCATAACTGCAGAGTCCAGACCTCCTCTGTTAATAATGTCAGCACAAAAACTGCACCCCCGCCGAGAGCTTCAAGGCTAAGCAGCGGCATGCAGCCATACATCACCAAGCACAATGCCCAGCGTCAGATGGAGTGGTGTAAAGCAGCCAATACTGGGCTCTGGAGGAAACATGTTCTGTGCAGTTATGGATCCCAATTCTCTATCTGGCATCTGATGTAGGAGTCTGGATTTGATTAATTCCAGGAGAACGTTACCCCCAAACTGCATTGTGCCCACTGTACAGTGTCATGGAGGAGGGATAATACTATGGGTTTGTTTTTCAGGGGTTGGCCTTGTCCCACTGGCGTAACTACCGGGGTAGCAGCCAAAGCGGTTGCTTTGGGGCCCGTCCTATATAGGCAATTAAGTACATAATCACCTCTCCTGCATGTCTCTTGCAGCCCCCCTGCTTATTCCATCTTCTCAGCACTGTTCGTCCTGCTTTCAGCGGCCGCTCATTACATATGTGCATATGTAATGAGTGGCTCATTACATATGCGCATATGTAATGAGCGGCACCAAGTGGACACTGAAAGCAGGAAGAACAGCGCTGAGATGGAATAAGCACGGGGAGGAGGCTGCAAGAGATATGCAGGAGAGGTGAGTATAACCGAGCGCCGATAGAAATTTGGCTCATCTTTCATCGTTTTTTAAGAAATCTCAAGATGGAAGAGGCCAGGAGCCATTTGGTGAGCTGCATTTCTTGCTACATGTTCACAGATTTACCAGTGGAAAAGCCAAACTTCACATGCCACAAATGCAAGCTTGTGTCCCTGTTGGAGGAAAAGTTGCAAAATCTCGAAGAGAGGTTAGCTACGTTGAAGATCATTAAGGAAGGTGAAGAGTTCTTGGACAGAGCAGAATTATCTCTTCATGTTACAGAAAGAGAAGAAATTCGAAGTGCACCTGAAGAAACAGAGGAATGGAGACATGTGACCCAGAGAAGCAGGAGGATCAGGAGGCAGTCAGCACCCATACTGCTCAGAAACCAGTACCAGGTTCTCACGCAGGAAAACGATGAAGAAATGCATCAGGATAAGACTTTGCCAACAAACAGCAACCTTGTACGCCCTCAGAGTCCTCCTGGATGGAGAAAGAAAAATGTTGTGAAGAAGAAACGGAGAGTGGTGGTCATGGGGGATTCCCTGTTGAGAGGAACAGAGGCCGCTATCTGCAGACCGGATATAACTACAAGAGAAATGTGCTGTCTTCCAGGTGCAAAAATTAAAGATGTGTCTGACAGGATATCAGGACTCTTCAGACCTACAGATGACTACCCATTCCTGCTACTACATGTGGGGACAAATGACACCGCAAGAAACGACCTGGAAATCATCTGCAGAGACTTTGAAGACTTAGGCAAGAAAGTGAAAGAACTGGGAGCGCAGGTGGTCTTCTCTTCCATCCTCCCAGTGGATGGCCATGGAACAAGGAGGTGGAATAAGATTCTGCAGGTGAACAACTGGCTACGTCGATGGTGCCGTCAGCAACGATTTGGATTTCTGGATCACGGAGTGAACTACTTATACGATGGACTACTTGCTAGAGATGGGGTGCACCTTACGAAGACTGGAAAGCATGTATTTGGAAGTCGCCTTGCTACACTTGTAAGGAGAGCTTTAAACTAGAACAACATGGGAAGGGAAGCAAAAGACCAGAAAAAGCCATACACCTGACAAATGCTATTGAGAACTCTGCTATTAGAAGTGGAAAGGAAGAACAAAGACAAAAGGATCTAATTAATAAAAATATTGGAGAAAGAGAAACCAATCACAAACTAAAATGTTTCTATACTAATGCACAAAGCATGGGCAACAAACAAGGAGAATTGGAACTACTAACACAGGAACAGAAATATGATGTAATTGGAATCACTGAAACTTGGTGGGACAATACACATGATTGGAATACAAGACTAGAAGGATACAACTTATTTGCAAGAAACAGACTTGATAAACGAGGAGGGGGTGTCGCATTGTATGTTCGAAACGCGTATATCTGCACAGAGATTGAAGCTTCAGAGACTGGGAGTTCTGTGGAAACTGTTTGGGTAAGAATACAAGGACAGAACAATGGAAAGGACACCATTGTAGGCATTTACTACAGGCCGCCTGTGCAAGCCGAATATATAGATGAACTCTTTATGCATCAGATGGCCAAGTTCTCCAAAAAATATGACATAGTTGTCATGGGAGATTTCAACTATCCAGACATTTGTTGGGAATCTCTCTCAGGCAAAACTAACAGGTCAAGGAAATTCTTATCCTCTCTTGCTGACAACTTTATCTTCCAAAAGGTAAGGGAGAAAACAAGGGGAACTGCTACCTTGGATCTAATCCTTATAAACAGGGAGGAAATGGTTGAGGAGGTAAAAGTGGCTGGGACCCTAGGAGGTAGCGACCATGCTATTTTAGAATTTTGGATTACTAGAGGTGGAAGACCTGTGAAGACTCAGACGTCAAGGTTAGATTTCAGAAAGGCAGATTTTAAGGGATTCAGAAAGAGAATTGGAGGGATCCAATGGCTGGATATCCTTAAAGACAAAAATGTCCAGGAAGGATGGGAAATCTTGAAAAATGAAATTCTCAAAGCACAGTTGTTAACAATTCCGAAAAGAGGGAAGAATAGGAAGCATTTAAGGAAACCAGGATGGATGAACACAGAACTTAAGCACATGCTAAAAAGGAAGAAAAAAATGTTTATAAAATGGAAAGAGGGAGGCATATCTAAAGAAGAATATAATGCTGTCTGCAGAACCTGCAGGGCACAAATCAGATTAGCTAAAGCTGAAAATGAACTGAGGCTTGCAAGAGATGTCAAAAGCAATAATAAAGGATTTTGGGGATATGTCAAAAGTAAAAGAAAAGTCAAAGATGCTATAGGATTTTTACAGGATGAAAATGATGAAATGGTAAGACAGGATGTTGAGAAGGCTGAACTTTTAAATTCCTATTTTGCATCTGTTTTCTCTCAGAAAGGAAATGCAACATCAACTGTTATTCACTGCCCTATTAAGGGAATAGAAGAATCCAGGATATCTATAAACAGAAAGATAGTGAGGAAACACTTAGCTAACCTAAATGAATTCAAGTCTCCAGGTCCAGATGAATTACACCCCAGAGTACTGAAGGAGATAGCAGAAGAAATTTTTGAACCCCTCTCCATAATCTTTGAAAATTCTTGGAGAACAGGAGAAGTGCCAGAAGACTGGAGAAGAGCAAATGTTGTTCCTATCTTCAAAAAGGGGAAGAAGGTGGACCCAGGCAACTATAGGCCAGTGAGTCTGACTTCTATACCAGGAAAGATCTTTGAACAAATTATTAAACAACATGTATGTCAATACCTGGATAAGAATGAAGTGATTAAACAGAGTCAGCATGGGTTTCTAACTAATAAGTCATGTCAGACTAACTTAATTTCCTTCTATGACGGTATCACTGATTGGGTGGATCAAGGAAATGCTGTAGATATAGTATATCTTGACTTCAGCAAAGCATTTGACAAAGTCTCTCATACAATCCTTATTGAAAAAATGACTAAGTATGGAATGGACAAGGCAACTGTTAGGTGGATTCATAACTGGCTTAGTGATCGGACCCAAAGAGTGGTCATAAATGG
Organism: Dendrobates tinctorius; assembly: GCF_039654945.1. NCBI lineage: Eukaryota > Metazoa > Chordata > Amphibia > Anura > Dendrobatidae > Dendrobates > Dendrobates tinctorius. The sequence continues at coordinate 7,789,723 of NW_027361868.1, read as the reverse complement.
CTGCACATCCAGTTGGAAGAATGTCTCAAGTGGGGTACCACAGGGCTCTGTCCTGGGCCCTGTATTGTTCAACATCTTTATCAACGATTTAGATGAAGGAATTGAGGGTAAACTGATTAAATTTGCTGATGACACAAAGCTAGGAGGGATAGCTAATACTAGAGAAGAGAGAGAGAGGATTCAAAAAGATTTAAATAAACTGGAGAAGTGGGCAGCAACTAACAGAATGGTTTTTAACAGGGAGAAATGCAAAGTACTACATCTGGGCAATAAAAATGAAAAAAGCATATATAGAATGGGAGGAATAGGGCTAAGTGACAGCACATGTGAAAAAGACTTGGGTATACTAATAGATCACAGACTGAATATGAGTCAACAGTGTGATGCAGCAGCAAAAAAGGCAAATGCAATTCTAGGATGTATTAACAGAAGCATACAGTCTAGATCACGTGAAGTCATTATTTCCCTCTACTCCTCTTTGGTCAGACCTCATCTGGAATATTGTGTCCAGTTTTGGGCACCACATTTTAAAAAAGACATCAACAAACTGGAGCAAGTTCAGAAAAGAGCGACCAGAATGGTGACCGGTCTGCAAACCCTGTCTTATGAGGAAAGGTTGCAGGATTTGGGAATGTTTAGTTTGCAAAAGAGAAGACTGAGAGGAGACTTAATAGCTGTCTACAAATATCTAAAGGGCTGTCACATTGTAGAAGGATCAACTTTATTCTCATTTGCACAAGGAAAGACTAGAAGCAATGGGATGAAACTGAATGGGAAGAGACACAGATTAGATATTAGAAAAAACTTTTTGACAGTTAGAGTGATCAATGAGTGGAACAGGCTGCCACGAGAAGTGGTGAGTTCTCCTTCAATGGAAGTCTTCAAACAGAGGCTGGACAGACATCTGACTGGGATGATTTAGCGAATCCTGCTTTGAGCAGGGGGTTGGACCAGATGGCCCAGGAGGTCCCTTCCAACTCTACGATTCTATGATTCTATGATTCTATGATTCTATAACGGAGGGAGCCATATTCACCTGTCCCCCGTTCCACCGCTGCACGTCACTCTGCTGTCTTGCTTCCTCTGGCAGTGACGTTCAGGTCAGAGGGCGCCATGTCATAGTTAGCAGGCGCCCTCTGCCTGAACAGTCACTGTGCAGGGCCGGCAATGCTGAGGAGCAGCAGCAGAGACGAGGTGAGTATATAAGTTTTTTTCTTTTTCTTTAATTGAGACAGCGGCAGCAGCATTGTAAGGGGCCACTAATGACCGTGCAGCATTACAAGGGGCCAGTAATCACTGTGCAGCATTACAAGGGGCCACTAATCACTGTGCAGCACTACAAGGGGCCACTAATTACTGCAGCATTACAAGGGGCCAATAATCACTGTGCTGCATTACAAGGGGCCAATAATCACTGTGCAGCATTACAAGGGGCCATTAATCACTGTGCAGCATTACAAGGGGCCACCAATCACTGTGCAGGATTACAAGGGCCACTAATCACTGCAGCATTACAAGGGGCCAATAATCACTGTGCAGCATTTCAAGGGGCCACTAATCACTGCAGCATTACAAGGGGCCACTAATCACTGCAGCATTTCAAGGGGCCAGTAATCACTGTGCAGCATTACAAGGGGCCACTAATCATGTTATAGGGCCACCATTATTCACTGTGCAGCATTATTAGGCATATTTTTGTATGGAGCATCTTATGAAACCCATCATGAACTTTATGGAGCATCTTATGGGGCCCATTTTATTTTTGAAATTTACCAGTAGCTTTGGCATTTCCCACCCTAGCCTTATACGCGAGTCAGTAAGTTTTCCCAGTTTTTTGTAACAAAATTAGGGGGGTCGGCTTATACACAGGTCGGCTTATACACGAGTATATACGGTGCATTACTGCGGTGCTCCGGCGGGTGCTGTGGCCAATGCTGTCTTGGGGGCCCGCCGGCCCGGTGTGTGTAGTGTAGGGGATCCGGGGCCCCGGTGGAAAAAAATGTACACTATGATTTTGCAGCCTACGCTGCATTTCTGTGCCTGCTGTGCGGAGCGAAGCACATATTGAGCCCGCCTCCCTGCCTGCAGCCAGTTTATTGCTTCAGACTAGTTCAGTCCCACCCCTTCCCTGAGCCCTCGCTGTCTATTAGCTCTTTGCAGAGCTGCCTGCCGCATGGACCTCTGGGAAATGTAGTTCCTGGAGGTCGGTTTGCGCGGAGGAAGGCAGGCAGCCCTCACTGTCTCAGCTTAATTAATGCCAAGCCAGCCACTCAGCCAACTTTAGTATGCATTATCGGTAAGAGGGTGCCTCTAGAAGGGGGTGCGTCTAGAAGGGTGTGTGTCTTGAAGTGGGTGTGTCTTTGAGGGGGGTGTCTTTGAGGGGGCCCCGTTTAAAAGTTTGCTATGGGGCCCAATCAGTTCTAGTTACGCCCCTGCCTTGTCCCCTTAGGGTACCTTTACACTTAGCGATGCACCAGCGATCCCGACAACGATATGGATCACTGGTGCATCGCTAAGTGGTCGCTAGTGAGCTGCCACACAGGCAGATCTCACCAGCAACATCGCAGGGGTCGGGGGTCGCTACTTACCTGTCAGATGCGTCGATCCTGACGTCCTCCCGCCCGCGTCCACGCGTCGCTTGTCGGCGCCACAGGAAGCCCAGCAGGAAGTGGCCGCCGAGAAACGGTCCATGACCTTCTCGCGCAATCAGCGATAGCCAGCGGGGGAGCCAGTTGGAGGTAAGTATCACACATAGCGATATCGCTAGCAATATCGCTGCTACGTCACAAAACCAGTGACATTACAGCGATATTGCTAGCGATATCGCTATGTGTAATGGGGGCTTTAGATTAAGTAAAGGGAAATCTTAATTCTCCAGCACAAAACATTGTGGACAATTGTAGCTTCCAGCTTTGTGGGAACAGTTTGTAGAAGGCCCTTTTCCCCATGACAGTACCCAGCACATAAGGTCCATTCAGGCAGAGTAGTTTCATGTGGAAGAACTTGACCGGTCAAACAGAACCCGGACCTCAACCCAATCCAACACCTTTGTGATGAACTAGAACAGAAATTGTGAGCCTTTTCAACATCAGGATCTGACCTCACAAATGCTCTCCTGGGTGAAAAGGCAAAAATTCCCAAAGACTCCTCCAAAATCTTGAATACTTCCCAGAAGAGTGGAAGTTATTACTGATGCCAAGTGGGGACGCTTTAAAGATTTTCCATTTGCTTATCACTGAATTACCCCATTTATGGCCGTTCCAAAGAGAGAATCCAGAAAACTCCATTTAATCCATAACTTATTTCACCCAAAAGGTCAACGACGGTATTTCAAAGGAGGAAGCATCTCTTTCCTATGTCTCTTTTTGACCATACCGTTGTGCTTATCAGGGCAAGCCCCTGTGCTCTGTTAGCAAAATCAAACATATAATCGACTTTTAGATTATTACCAGCAGTTCTCTCCGACAGGTCCCACCTGCTGAGCTGCATAGTGGAGGAGTTATTGTTTTGATGTGTGCCCTCAGGGGCTGCTTCATTTTGTGCCACTATTTTGATATGTTTTTCTTATTTCTTGCATGGGTGATACGACATGAGACTGATTCTAGAGCCACCAAACATTATTTGTTGGACAGCAATAATGTCAATTCCTTTTACATTCTTTTTGGTCGATTGTGGAACGTTTCAGTATTCCCTTGTCTGAAGAAAAAACAGAAGGGTCAACAGCATGTTTGATATTTTTAGGAATAGAGTCAGACACAATTACTATGGTTTTACGTTCACCAAGGAACAAGTCGGACCACCTGGTAGATCTTATGTCAGGCTTCCATAGTTACTACAAATGCAATCCTTGCTGCGACTCTTGGCTATCACTTGCTGGATGATGCCCATAAGGCAAGTTTGGTGTCTGGAGTAGTGTAGTTTGTTCTGCAGACAAATAGTTGGTTCCTGCAGAAGAAGTCCGAGCTAGCAGAGAGATCTGAGGGAATGTAGTCCAGATAGTAATAATTTACCATCATCCCCAAGTGCACTCTGCTTGGTAGGATGCAGAGGAAGCCAGATGGGAATGCACAAGAAAATTATGAAGTCAAGGATGAGTGATTCTGCACTGGGAAGAAATTGTACTGCATGGAGTGGAAGTGAGACGAAGCATGCAGACCAGAATCCCAGAAGATACTGCACTGAGGCCGTTGATTATGGTGGACAGTATGCCTGCTACTGCTGTTATATATGAAGCATGTGCCTCTATATGAAATAGTTACGCTTGTGTACTGCCATTCGTAACCTGAGGAAAAGCGAATTCTTGTTGCAACTAATACTACACTTCTGTTCTCCTCTTTATATGTCATCATGGGTTGCAACAAGAAACCATCCAACAGTGAGAAGAACATTGCAGCTGGTGTCACCTCTGCACATTCCTAACTACGAGCCCACCATTGCATTAAAAGCACAAGGCGTCAGGCTCTGCCACCACTTGTGACAATAGGACCCGAGCCATTACTGATGCACTTGTTTCTGCAGAATGCACTGGGTTGACCAAAGAGCAGAATGTTACCCTGGTGGAAAAAGTCTCAGTTTTGAAGTAGATGAGATGATTCACTAGAAAGAAATGTTCACAAGGCCCTGTAGTTCCAGCAAAGGGCAAGAGATTCAGGAGTGCCAGACAGGGCCTCCAGGCAAACCTGTCTTGGTTTGTTAGAGGTAGGCAAGGAGATGTGATTCGCCCCATGCAACTCAAGGATGACAACAGCCATCTTATGAGGTCAGATCAGTGATAATAATAATATTAACCTAGATATATTCTTGTGTCTCATCTAAGATGACACTCCTCCTTCTGGGTGGTGATAGGTGTTGGTGTACGCACATTCCTCGTGGTTGGTCTTCAAAAGAAAAATCTGGTCCACCAAGAGTCTCACATCAATGCTATCCTAGATGGGCGTTTGACCCAAAGTTGTTAAACCTATCAGTTGTTGATTAGTTCTGAATAAAAGCTGTGGCCAAACCCCACCCAAAAATATTCTAAGGGTGTCTGCCTCATTTGTCTTTTACCCAAGTGAAGCAGTTTGATTATTGGTGAATGAAGAATCTTTTTGGAAAACACTGGTGATTGTCTTACCGCTGTCTCTAACATCATGTCCTCCCTCTATCTGAAACTGAACATGTCAAAAACTGAACTCGTGTTTCCTCCCTCTACTAACCTACCTATGCCTCACATTGCCATTTCCGTGTGTGGTTCCACCATTACTCCCCAGCAACATGCCCGCTGTCTTGGGGTCATACTTGATTCAAAGCTTTCATTCACCCCCCACATCCCTTCACTGGCTCGCTCTTGTTATCTGCACCTCAAAAACATTTCTAGAATTCGACCCTTTCTTACTTTCGACTCTGCAAAAACTCTTACTGTTTCTCTTATTCATTCTCGCCTGGGCTATTGTAACTCTCTTCTAATCGGTCTCCCTCTTAACAAACTCTTCCCCCTCCAATCTGTCTTGAATGCTGCAGCCAGGATCATATTCCTTACCAATCGTTACACCGATGCTTCTACCTTGCGCCAGTCCTTACAATGGCTACCCATCTACTCCAGAATTCAGTATAAACTTATTACCCTCACCCACAAAGCTCTCCATAGCTCAGCACCACCCTACATTTCCTCCCTCGTCTCAGCCTACCACCCTACCCTTGCCCTCTGTTCTGCCAACGACCTGAGGTTAACATCCTCATTATTCAGAACCTCCAACTCACGTCTCCAAGACTCCAGGCAAGTATGATTAATCCCCAATGCCCACAGTTTTAAGCGTGCTTTAAAAACGCATTTGTTCAGACTGGCCTATCGCCTCAACGCATTAACCTAAATATCCCTGTGTGGCTCATTTAAATTTTTTTTACCATAACCAGGTTCCTCGCATCATGTTCTCACATGCTTTTTGCATTTAATAGCCCTCTGTGTCTGTACTGTTATGTGGCGCCCCTGAGGGTTCAGTCGCCACAGAGGTACTGCACCGCCTCCTGAGGTGTGGTACCCCACCATTCAGGTAAGGTGGAGACCCCTGACCACGCTCCAACACCTGCATCCCACACAACACAGTAGTGTAGCAAAGCACCCTTTGGTGGCTCACTGCTTGGAAAACGAAGCGTGCTGGGAGGCGGGTGGAGTTTAGTCTGCACTAAAGAGCGGGAAGAGGATAGGATATGGGGAGTTGGTCACAGGAGTCTGACGAGGTCGGACCTGTGTAAGGAGATCCCCTGAAAGGGATGAAGAAAGGAAAGTGCTGCAGCTGACCTCAGTGATCTGGTCCGCTGGCACAGGAAAGGAACACTGAAAGAAAGCCTGACTCTCCATAAGAAGGAAAGGATTAGTACGGAATGTGAGGAGAGAAAGAGAACAGAGGATTGAGGGTTAGAGGAGAACCCCACTCAAGTTCTAGGCGCAAGGCCGGGGTCCGGTCCCCGAGGTTGTTTGGATACTTAATGTTCCCGCAACAGACACTGGAGGAATAGAAGTTTGTCATCATTTTATTCCCACATCAGACTTGGGGGCACAACAGCAACGAGATAGAGAGCCGGGACTTGGTAGCAGAGAGTCCCCGAAGCAGGCTACAGCTGTCTGCCGTACAAGTAGAGTTCATAGGAACATCGGACAGGAGGAACTCCAGCGTAACTCAGTACTAGGAGTACTTCACTTAAAGGCGTTAAGAGGAAGACGTTCAGAAAAGGCACATATGTTGGCGGAGTGTTGGAAAGGAGTACTTCATCTTGCCTGGAAGTTGGCTGAGCTCCTGACCCGGAGGACACGGCACCGATGCGGGCTCTGGAGCCACCACAGACTGTGAGTAAAGCTTTGGAACTACATGCCCTGGTGTCCTCCACTTATTCCTGCATCAACTCGCCCAGCACTGCTACATCCCTTGCGCCCGACACTACACCATCTAAGTGTCGCTACATCCACTCTGCCCTGGGACTACAGCCCTGCCTATGGAGGGCTATACCATCACTGCTGCACCATACCATTTGTCCCAGAGGAACTGTCTGCAGCGTCAGCTTAACATCTACCTTGCCGAACACCACAGGTGGCGTCACGACTTACACATTGACACTGAACATTTACATGGGCGCCCAGTGCCAAGGGCCGGGTTCCAGCTACCGTGACAGCTCCCATTGAGGACCATCGGGCCTGGTACAGAGTACCCCACAGCCCTGGGTGTGAGGACGACCCATTTTTGGCATCACGAACAGGATAACAAAGTCCGGTGCCACCGGGTTCTGTGTGCCTACGATTTATTGAGCTTAAAAGATTGTGGAAATGTGCAGAAAACCGCACACATGGCGGTTGCACGTCTGTCAGATTGGCTCATGCGGCTCCCCTGACCATGACACGTCAGATGGGGGTGTGGCTGGGCGGCTGGCGGCGCACTCCCGCTGTGTGGTGCGTTGTGCTGGGGTTGCATCACCCTGGGTGTCTCCAGCTCCTCCCCCTTCCTGACGTGTTGGATGGGGGAATGCCGGGGCGGTGGGTGGCGTACCTCAGGATGACGTCACATGCCGGGTACTGCTGCGAAATGATCGCCTCTATGGCGGTGATGGGACATTATGAGACGGAGGTCCATGTTCACACCTCGGGAGTTGAGCACAGTGCCTGGTAGGATGCATACTGCTGGAATCAGCATGATATGGCGGAACTTTTTCTTAGCACATATGATGTATAATTTTCTAATTTGATGGGGTTATAAAAGGATAGCAGCCCATGAGAACCACACAATCTACCCCCCTGGACGAAGCTGTGGCGAAACGCGCGTCGTGGATAACACCATACAAGGTTGTATGTTTCCTCTATGTATTTTGCACTCCCATGCATCTTGCTTACTAGTGTGGGGATTATAGGGTGACTGTTTTTACAACATGCCCAACCTCTCATTTGTGGGCAGTCATTGTTTATGCTAGTCAGATTGAGATACCTTATTGATCACCATTGTTTGTAATAGCTGCTTTCTACATCTGGGAACGCCTGTGTGATTGGTGCTCACATGAATTTGAACATTATGCACCTTGCCAACTTTGTGGCCTAACTGTTTCCGACCAGCACATGGTAGATGTTAAAATAGCTATATATGGTCTGGGCAATGATGTCATTTCTTCGGACAGTCACATATTGAGTGCTATGTACACTGTACATATTATTATCATTACTTTTATCATGAGTATTGTACATTGAGGACACATTATGTACCCTGCAGGGAATGCTGATTGAGCAGATATCATTTAGACATTTGTATTTCTGATCTCCCTGCTGTGTACATTTTTCCACATAGGATACATAGTTGCATATTTCCTTGTTCGGTGTATGGATTGGCATCTCCTTTTAATATACATTTTAATGGTTGTACACTAGTGGTTTAATAAAGTTGTAATTTTATGGCTGAACTTCTTTGTCTAGTTTGATGTATTTGAGTTTGAAGTGCCATCATTTAGTAGGCCTTCTTTTGGGATATATCTAATATATAAAGCTCAAGTGTGTGTATGTTTGTATGTCCGGGATTGGCATCCGCACCGTCGCAGCTACAGCCACAAAATTTGGCACACTCACACGTCTGGACCCCGAGAGTGTCCTAAGCTATGTTGTGAGGCGAAATTTTAACCCCGCGCATTCCAATTCACCAAACAATTTTGCCCCTATCTACATAATGGGGAAAAAGTGTGTGTGTATATCAAGCCCCGCCCCTCATTATGATGTCATAATGGTTGACTATGGGATGGAGGATGTTTGATGGGTATATGGGCACTGGACTATGGGATGGAGGATATGTATGACGGGTATATGGGCACGGACTATGGGATGGAGGATGTGTGATGGGTATATGGGCACTGGACTATGGGATGGAGGATATGTATGACGGGTATATGGGCACGGGACTATGGGATGGTGGATATGTATCTATATTGGGTATATGGGCACGGGACTATGGGATGGAGGATATGTATGACGGGTATATGGGCACGGGACTATGGGATGGTGGATATGTATGTATATTGGGTATATGGGCACGGGACTATGGGATGGAGAATATGTATGATGGGTATATGGGCATGGGACTATGAGATGAAGGCTGTGTGATGGGTATATGGGCACTCGACTATGGGATGGCGAATATGTATGATGGGTATATAGGCATGGAACTATGGGATGGAGAATATGTATGATGGGTATATGGGCATGGGACTATGAGATGAAGGATGTGTGATGGGAATATGGGCACTCGACTATGGGATGGCGAATATGTATGATGGGTATATAGGCATGGGACTATAGGATGGAGGATGTGTGATGGGTATATGGGCACTCGACTATGGGATGGACGATATGTATGATGGGTATATGGGCACGGGACTATGGGATGGAGGATAATTATAATTTGTTATTACTAACCACAGTTAGTTACTATGCCCGGGCAGCGCCAGGCTCTTCAACTAGTTATATTATATTAAAGACTGTGGGGAACATTATACTGGAAGCTGTGGGGGGCAATATACTGGGAGCTGTGTGGGAGAATATCCTGAGAACTGTGGGGGATATTATACCTGGGCTGTGGGGACATCATACTATATACAATATGAAGGGCATCATTGTATAGGGGGCTGTGGTGGGATCATACAGTATATGGGGTTGTGGGGGACATCATAATGTATATTGGGGCTGTGGGGGACATCATACTGTATATTGGGAGCTGTGGTGGACATCATAGTGTATATTGGGGGATGTTGTGGATATCACACTGTGTTCACCATCATACCGTGTAGGGGAACAGTGTGAGAGGGGATACAGTTTGGAGAGGACAACATGGTGGGCAGTATGAAGGTACAGAGTGAAAAGGGGCACAGAATGGAGATGGAGAGGGGGTAGCATGAAACTAGGACACAGTATGGAGAGATGTTAGCATGGCGGGGGGGACAGTGTGGAGATACAGAGAGTGTAAGGGAAAACTAGAGATAAGGCAGTCATGGCATTGGCCATGGTTCATAAGGGCGAGCAGTGGCGATTATAGCTGATAATGGAAGTGTGCTAGGTGTAGCTCATTAAGGTCATATACCATAGGAGGCTTATTTAGGTCACAATATGGGCAGATTTTATTATGCAGAGGGCATTTTAACAATGCTGTTATTTTTAAAGGGCACCGTGTCGGGATGTGCTGCAGGAGACCGGAGAAGAGAGGAGTCTGCAGAGAAGGGCTGTGGATGTGAAAAGCCATGGTGTCTACCCAAGATGGAGATGAAAAGAAAGGACTCAATCAGAGAAGATGTCACCTATAAGGTACCTGGATGTAACTGTTCACTTTTTGATACTGACCACTTCTCAACTCCCAGCTTCTTTTTACCATTGTTAAGGACATACTAGGAGTTGTAGGTCAATGAGATACAATTGTATATGTGTAAGGTGGCCAGGGTGGTAGTCATGACAACGAGCTGTTCTGTTCCCACACCCTGGTGCTCCACAGGTGAAATATAAAGGCAGCATGGTGGCTCAGTTTATAGCACTGCAGCCTTGCAGCGCTGGAGTCCTGGGTTTGAATTCCACCAAGGACAACATCTGCAAGGAGTTTGCATGTTCTCTCTGTGTTTGTGTGGGTTTCCTCCCACATTCCAAAAACATACTAATAGGGATTTTAGATTGTGAGCCCCATCGGGGTCAGTGATGATAATGTGTGCAAACTGTAAAGTGCTGTGGAATACAGTATGTTAGCGCTATATAAAGATTATTATTATTAATGTATTTCCCGCTGCATGTGCAGTCCCCTCGGCGGCTGTCACTCTGGTTCCGCATCCATGAGTTTCACAAACCACTTCAGAGTCAATGTCCTTTTCCAACAGTTTAACTTTACTGAGCAATAGGGTATCCATCACATATGCAGAACAATCTACACAGAGTGGTATTTCCTCAGTTTTCCCTGTTTCTCCTGCAGTATCTTTCTCCTTCCGGCAATCCCTGTCTTACTTATGGACAATCTCTGTCCCACTCCTGGACAATCCCTGTCCCGTTCGTGCTCCAGGCCCACCAGCTTCCTACCATTCCCTGGTCCAGCCTCAATAGGAAAAGGTGCCAGGTTTGCTGTCTCAGCTTCACCTACCCCAGTCGTAGACCTCGGATTTTCTTTGGGTTGGTTTATATTCGAGCTGGTGACCACCCGCATACCACTCAGCCTGGGGCCCCTTCCTGACGTAGCAGCATTATTCCCACAGCTACTCCCACTGTTCACTGCTGCATCCTAACTGCACTGACCCCTAACCAGGAAGTCCCTCTCTATATCCCTTTCTATATGCTGCACTGCTCTGTAGCCCCTCCCAACAGGAAAACCCCTATGCTTACTAAACCTAAGTTAATAATCCTATTACCTATTATTATTATTTATTTATATAGCACCATTGATTCCATGTTGCTGTACATGAGAAGGGGTTACATACAAATTACAGATATCACTTACAGTAAACAAACTAACAATGACAGACTGATACAGATGGGAGAGAGGACCCTGCCCTTTCGGGCTTACATGCTACAGGATGGTGGGGAAGGAGACAGTAGGTTGGTGGGTTGCAGCAGTTCCGGTGTTGGTTGAGGTGATATCACCGATAGTGGTGAGAGAGAAGGAGGTAGTGGGGTCATTGCAGGCTGTAGGCTTTCTTGAAGAGGTGGGTTTTCAGGTTCCGTCTGAAGGATCCAAATGTGGTTGATAGTCGGACTTGCTGGGGCAAAGAATTCCAGAGGATGAGGGCTATTCGGGAGAAGTCTTGGAGGCGGTTGGGTGAGGAGCGAATAAGTGTGGAGGAGAGAAGGAGGTCTTGGGAGGACCGGAGATTAAGTGAGGGAAGGTATTAGAGAGATTAGAGAGATTATCTCTAATGTGCCCCACTAATCTAGCCCCACTATTATCCTATGCTAACTTCTATACTATCCCTATTTCTACACATATCAAATACATCACAATGCAGTACATAAACAATACAGCAACACTACATTAGCATTAGTAAACAACAAAATACCGTACGCAATCATGTGAACAATATCCAAAGAAGGGAGGCACCGCCTTAGGCTAAGTTCACACTTGCGTTTGGCTTGACTGTGTAGGGCTGCGTACTTCCTCCCTTAAGCTCCCCCTACTTGCACATGCGTCCTGCGTCGTCCTGCATACCTATCTTTAACATTCCCATGAATAATCTTACCTGATGTGTTTGAACTTGGCCCACTATGACGTGTCTCCCTCTCGCACTTTCTCTCCTGGGCTTCCTCAATCCACATGTTCCTCTCATTGTTTAGGAGACAATTCAGTAAACCTTGAGTCCTGTTGTGATTATTTATTATTGTCTTCATCTTGGACACAGTCACTGTCACTTCCTTCCTTGGGCTCTTAAAGCCAATGACCTTTCTGACCGGTGGTCTGTCACCTGTTCTTCGGAATTTCTCCCATCTATTTAAAAAAAATCGTAAATTATAATTAATGTTTTTAGATGTTTTTAGATGTAGAAATTGCAGGAACGCGGGATGCAGTGACGGAGAGGAGGCAGAGCAAGGGTTAACAGGTTTATTTACAGAGGAATACTCCACACAGGGAGGTAAAGGGTTAAACAAGGGATTAACAGTATAAATGGCAAAAGGATATGGTAAGTAGAAGAACAATGATACAGATCACGGCGGTTCCGATGAAAGTCGCTGGTTTCTCAGTCCATGAAGTGAATAGCACCGACAAAGGCTGGCGTGGTGTCCTTTTCAATGGGATCCGGTAAATAATAATACCCTGTCTTCTGGCGACAGTGGTCGGTCTTCGGTACCTTCCACTGCCCCAGTCCATATACTGCAGTGGCTGACAATGGTGAGGGCCACAGTCCGGTACGAGCCCAACGTGACTCTGCAAATATACGCTGGCAAAGTCAGGGTACAAGTGTCTGGGCCGATATTCACTAGCAAAGTCAGGGTCCACGCCTATGGGAGTGGAGATGCATGCATATTCATTACCTTAATGAGCGGCATCACGTGATCGCGCTGGAAGGGCTGCTGTAAGCCGGAACCATGGAGATCCTGTGAAGATGCCGACCCACCGAGAATTTTGCAAGGGCACACTGGTGGGTGAGTAGGATGTCTTCTGGAGGCTGGCGGCTGTCACTGTGCGCTGCTATAAGAGAAATAAATATTCATTTCTCTTTAGCTGCGGGCACAGTTACAGCCGCAGGACCCGCCGCTCCCCCTCCCCCACAGGCTTTCTGGACAATTGCCTCATGTATAAGCTGAGGGGGGCATTTTCAGCACAAAAAAGAGCTGAAAAACTTGGCTTATACATGAGTATATACGGTACGTAATGTATAAATTTAAGGAAACATAAAACAGGTCTCTCCATCCAGGGGCAGGAGTAGAGGTGGCAGTCTCACCTTGGACTAGTTGCATAATGGATCCCAAAGACTTCTCTGCCAAATCAGAAGACACCAGTATAGTGGACACTCTAAGGTGTAGTGAGGGTGACTTATTATCTGCTCACCCTCTTCTTTAAATTTAGAAACTGTTAGTCCTGTGATTGTTGCCCTTTGGGTGGCCTTAGTCAATAAAAGACCACTTACCTTACTGCTGACCAACCTGAAATCTTTTATAAATTCCATCCCCATCAATCTTCTTCCCTCAGCTGTCACTGTTCCACCCATCAGTGTGTCTGGGATGCAGTTACTGACAGCTCAGCCATCCAATTTGGTAAAGGAGTGTGCTGAAGCTGTCAGTACTTTGATTGACAGCTCAGCCATCCAATCTGGTACAGGGGCATGCTGAGCTGTCAGAGTGTTGATTGACAGCTCAAGTATCCAATCTGAGACTGGGAGACGTCGGCTGTCTCCAAGTGTTCATTATCCCGGGTGATTGCCATGCTACTTAACTGAGCTATTTATTCCAGACCTCTGCCAGACGTACATTCAGCCAAGTGAGGTTTGTTTCTCTATGCCTTAAGCTCTGTATGTTGATCTTCCGTTGCCTGACCTTGGTCCTCGTTCTGACCATACATCTGTTTAGCCCCTTCTGCTCTGATCCGCTATCCTCCTTGTATTCTGACCTTGGAATGTTACCTGACTATGCTTTTGTCTGATCCTTCTGCTTATTGTGTACCCTCCTGGGTTCTGACCTTGGACTTCTTGACTATCCTGATTCACGGTTTGGCCATGAAAAGTGACTAGCGTCCCATCGGCATTCTGGGTTGTGGCAGGTTTGTTTCCTCTCCATGCTTCCCATTTTTACGAAGACATACCTGACCATTTTGAATGTTTATTGTACTATATTGCTGTGTTTTTCCTATAGCAGTTTATACTTTTCATAGTTTTTTTAGTGTTGAAGGAAGACTTAAGTCCATCAAGTTCAACCTATACGCTAACATGTTGTTGGAAGGCAAAAAAGATGTCAATAGCCCCATATTAGTGGAAAAGAGTTACAAAGAAGATTTTTAATCCTATATGTCAAAATAATAAAGCACGGTTGGCCTCAGGAGCTGACTTACTCACCGAGGGTCAGATGTCAGCATAAGGGTATGTGCACACGATCAGTAAACTCTGCGGGTTGGATGCTGTGTACTTGTGGAGCTTCCAACCCGCAGCGTTCAGGTGTTACAGCATAGTGGATGGGATTTCAAGAAATCCCATGCGCACTATGCGTCCAGAGACGCCCGGCAGAGACCTACATGCTGCGTGCCTTTCCAGACCGCAGCATGTCTATATCTTTTGCAGTGACACCACCCATATAATATATTGGAAGTGGGGAATCCGAACTGTTCAGTGAACACATGCGGATTCACCTTCGTTCAATAGACAGCAGCGCTTTGGACGTAGCGGACATGCACTGCATCCAAAACGCTGCCATTTCCTGATCGTCTGCACATACAACACTTCTGACCTTATGTTTCTTCCAGATGTTCCAAACAATCTAAAGGAGATATAACTTTGGCAAAGTAGAAAACAGGCGCCCACACTTAAATAAAAACAATTATAAGGAGAATAATTTAATTTTAAACAATGATATAAATGATTAAAACACTGGACCACAAGGGAAAAAAGGGCCGTAGATGGAAAGGGGGTGAAGCAGGACACGTGGAATGTCTGAATATATATAGTTGTATATAGCAAACAATTAGTATCCAAGAGAGTAAACAGCACTGGTGAGCCTAATTAATTGAAATTTTAAAGTAGTAATTTTTTTTTTTTAAATATAAAGACTAAATAATACAAATATGTAGTGCTAAAAGCTGGATAAAAAATGTGCTATAAGATTCCACAATTAGGAACCAGATGTCAAAATACGGTCAGTAATAAAATCCTACAACTCTACAAGCCAAGTATGCACAACACATCAAATATTACAAGTATATAGCGATTGATACTAAAGGCTTTATGGAAGAAAGAAGCCCAAGCACGGGCCACTCAGATGGTATTATAATGGAGTTGTCACAGTAGATCATAAGTAATAATAAAAAAGGCGGCCAATGCAAGATCATGTAAGACAGTATATAAAGGTAGCAATACCTTATTGATCCAGGAGAGCAAGTGTGGCGCACACCCCGACGTGCGTTTCAGAATCATCCTTCGTCAGGGGGTGGTGTCATACTGAAACTGTGGTATTATAAAAGCATACACAGTCAATGGTAGGAGACCAGAAAGAACTGCCACATCCAATGCAAGGAGGAACCGGGTGGTTAACATGTTGTCCAGGTGACCAAGTGGAAGTGTATGGAGGGAATAAAGGAGTGCCAATGAAAAATGAAAAGCATGTGTGCAAATGTGATACATCACTTTAACCAAGGAGGGGTAACAATGAGTTTTAAGGGAGCACATGTGCAGATGTGAGCGAAAACGTGTAGTAGGGGAAAGTGGAAGGAGGGGAAGGATGAGGGTGTGTAGTGTTAAGGGAATGATGTAGTCATATATATTCATGTATAAGATATTCATCTCTAGGTGGAAAATATACATCCATCATCAAGTATGTACATATAAAGTGCCTATAAACACATATGCACATACTGTATCACATAATATCGGAAAGGATATCTGGGCTAAGACATATAAGGAAGGATGCATAAAAATAATAAATATAAATACCGTAAGTACTGAAAGGAAATGATGGAAAAGTGCTAAATGTGGGAAGATGATGGAATGTGGTTGTGTAGAAACAAAGGAAAGAGAGACCATGAAAAGGAAGAGAGAAGGGGAGGAACGGGGTAAGAGAAAGGGAAGAGGAAAGGGAAAAGAAAAGAGACAAGAGGGGAATGATAATGCCATCTTGATGACCAAATGTTTGGTGTTTTTCTTTTTTGGGTTACTAATTCCTCCAAATCGTCTGCCATTCATCTCCAACAAATATATGTCCAGTATAGTTTCTGCTCTATATGTGATATACACATCACCTTGCGGTTTGACATATATTAAGTGCTTAGTTCTGAATATGCCCAGTTAATACATCGCCACTGAAGTATACGGACGAAGCATTGGGTATGAATTGGTGAACAAACCCATCCACATGATATCTGAGGTTGACAGGGATGTCATTTATGCCAATTTTATGATACCGCTGGATAGAGCACATCTATTGTACTGTGCCAAGCACTGCTCTGGTAAGGGGGTGATGGGCTGGGGGCCCGCTACTGCACCTGGGCCCAGTGGAGGATTCACCCTTTCCTCTGTTGGCCAGTCTAGTCAGTACTATTGTTACTCATGTGCTATAGTCAGTACTGTTAAAAATAATAACTCTTATGTCTCTGTAAGGAGATGCAGATAGAAGATAGGAGACACAAAAGCGCAATAGGGTCTTATCTCACGTTACATAGGGTACACCCACCCAGAGAACTACTCACCTGGTGAGGACGATAAAAAGACATGTAATAATGGCGGCTGCTGCAGATCCACAGGTCAGTGCAGGACCTGGTAGAAGTATACATATACCAATATTGTAAGTGGTATGTCCTGACGAAGGGGTCGCCTGAACCCTGAAACGCGTTGAATAAACCACGTTGAACTTTTACTACTCCTGGAATTCTTCTGGCGGCAGCGCGGTGATGATCCTTTTCTCCTACTAAGTGTGTAAGGAGATGGAGATACTACCCACATTCCCCCTTGAAGACACATGTATTGTTGAAGTGTATTCTAATGTGTAAAGTGTATTGTGACATGCATTATTGGTGAGAGTATTGTGTTCTGCCCGACAGTAAGGAGAATTAAGGTTAATATTAGGGACTAGTCCAAAGTTGGAGGATCTAAGGTTAAGGTACAGAGACAGTTTCCTGACAGGATGTCACATAAGACCCAGTATACCATAGAAGGAGATCCTAAGTCCTGATCAGTCAGCAGAGAAGCATAACGCTGGTGTCCCTTCATGAGTGGATACCGAGTCAGAGGATAACATGATCCTGAGTAGAGAGAGAGAAAAGTGACAGAAGGGCGGAGTGATCAATTGGAGATGGGTCTTGGGACAGGACGCCTAGCAGTATGGTTCCGGGTTTATAACTCAGAGAGGTAACGGGTCAGAAGAACGGAACAGAGAATGTGAGACGAGAAGAGTGGCCAGGGCAGGAGATCTAAAGTGCCAGAAGCAAAGAAGCTAAGTACTTGCCATATTGACAAACTAGTTCTCTTGAGAGGTTGGAGAATAAGACTCACACTAACTGGGATGTAGCACTGAGCTGGATTGTGGTGAAGGCATGTGAACCCATGGAGACTAAGACCAAGCAAGTTAAGAGAAAAAGAGACTGTGTGTGAAAATGCTCCGTATTGTGAAGGAAACATTCATTAAGCTGTGTACCCGCTACCTCCTTTACATAATCAAAGTTGTCTTTCAGTAAAAAGTTTATTTTTGACTTGTGGACTCCCGCATTAAGGTCCACAACATCTGGTTCCGGCCAGCCAAAGTCATCGATAACATGCGGCCTGCAAGGGCGTAGTGCCCCATAAGCGAAGTCCACACACTTGGCCAGGACCCCCAGTGTCATGTAAGATGCCTAGGCATTAGAGACGAGTTTCTCGCCCACAGCTATCGCCTTGCTCTACATTACATCTGCTATCATGATAGAAACAGGAATCAAACCCAAGTCAGGTAGCTAAGCACACTTATCTTCCAGCTAATAATATATATGCCATGTTTTGTAACTTTATACAGATTTTATAGCTGGTACTGTTACTGATGACCTTCATTTGCTGGTGAAAGCGCCCAGACTGATTTCTGTCTACTGTCAGTAGTGTGGCAAATCAGCATCAAGTTTTTTGTATATTATGTGGACGGCCGATTGCGTGAATGTCACTTACCTGGGCAAAAAATGGCCTCAGGATGCACTAAGGTAAGAAGACAAGCCGGCAGAGGTAGCGTGATAGGTCAATGTTCTGCTAGGAAATCTGGCATCATTTGGATGTGACACGTACCAAACATTGCAGAGACCAAGTACCGCCCTTCATGGCAGCCATATTCTCTAATGTCATTGCCTCTTTCAGCAGGATAAACCTTGCAAACCTTGTCCAGGAATAGTTTGACGAGCATGACCATGAGATCAAGGTGATGACCTCTCCAAGTTCTCCTGATCTCAACCTGATCCATCATCTGTGAGATTTGGTGGAAAAATAAGTCCATTCCATGGAGGCCACACATCACAACCTACCGGACATAAAAGATTTGCTGTGATGAACAGTTATATAAACTACAGGTCATTCTCAGATGTCTTCTGGAGTTCATTCCTCAATGGATCAAAGCTGTTTTCTAGGCCCCAAACAAGACAAATGGCCGGGGTATAACTATAGCGAGTGCCGCGATTGCCATCACACGTAATGCCTTGAGCCTAGAAGAGTCTAAAAGGTCCCTTTGTCCCACAGGAGAAGACTAGTTCCATTAAAGACCAGTGATTGTCGGAGGTTTTTCATTAGGGTGCTAAAAGCTTCAAGTCCTTCAAGGGTGCAGAAACAATGAAAAATCAAGAAAGTTATTTTCTGGATGCCCCTTATTATAGATTACCCTGACATTTCGAGCCGTAGTTTTGCTGTTACACCTTTGTTTTCATTAAAAGCTCTAATTATTAAACTACATATAAAGGGTTTATTTCTTGTGTCTTGTAATGATCTTGTATTGTCTGGGAGAATAGTCTTTTATGTGAATGAAGAATTTTTTTTTGACATTATATCCAGTTTGTTAGCTTTTAATATATCTTAACTCCCACAGGGAACAAAAGGCAAATTAACCCTTCTATTGCTAATGACCATATTAAATCAATTATCTATTCACTGGCGCTGAGAGATGGCTGCAATTAGCTTTACAGGTACAGGTTGATTAAGTCGTATTTTCATAGTAGCATTATCAGAGCTGCGTCTAATAGGGATTGAGTAATTACGGCTAATGTTATTGATAGCTGCTTGATCCATTTGCTAGTTACATTGTGGCTGTATTTAGATAGCAGATGGAGTTAACTTACCGGCTGCAAATATCATTCATGGTCTCTTATGGGAGACTTTATGTAGCACAATATAGCGGTATTATTTATAGAAATTCATATAGTGAATTTAAAGACAAAGTGAAAACTAAAGACCATTTGTATGATGCTGTTTGTTCCGTAATCCCCATATAAAGTATATGTGTAGATACGGACGAATCAGGACACAAATGGAAAAAAAATGGTGGTCAATCAAATATACAGACCGGCATGAAAGTTTGGAATGAGTATGCAACAGCTGCAGGCTTATGTGTGGGGGCAGTGTTGAAGAGATAGCGGATGCCTCAGTGATAAAGGGAATCTGTCAGCAGGTTTTTGCTTTGTAATCTGAGAGCACCATGATGTAGAGGCAGTGTCCCTGATTCCAGCAATGTGTCACTTATTAGACTGTGTTTTGCTGTTTCAATACAATTAGAGTTTTATTAGCAGGAGATTATCACTACAGGACTAGGCATCTTGTGCCTCCTGGTCCAACCGTGCCCCCAGCATTGATTAGCAGCTTTCTGTCAATGCACAGTGTACACAGAAAGATGTCAATCAGTGGTATTTGCGGGATTATACAGAGCTCAGCATTCTGAGCTCTGCTAAATCTACAACAGAAAGAAATGTAATTTTTATCATAACTGCTGCATCCAGTAAACTAAGTGATACAACGCTGAAATCAGAGTCTCTGCCCCTACATCATGATACTGTTATATTACACAGCAAAACTTGCTGACAGGTTTCCTTTAATTGTTAAAGTTGGTCTATATGTTTCTTAATGACACATCTAGTTTGTTTCCTGCCTGTGCTTTACTGTAATCCTCCAGGTTGCTATTGATGATGATAATGATGATGATATTAGTTGCTATATATTCCAAGTCGAACAGTTCATTCTACCACAATGTCTGAGTACTGAGGATGACTCTGCTGAAAGCAGAAATCTACAGCAGTCACCTGGGTAAATGTACTATGGAGGCAGCTTTTGTAGCTGGTGAGAGACCCTTTCAGAGGGTGGACCAAGCCCAAGTTGACCCCTTTCCATTACTAATAGTTGCTTTCCATTACTAATAGTTGTCGAGAATCTGTACAGGCCTCTTCCTTTTACATGAACCCCATTGTGAGCAATCAGGTTGGTGGAGAATAAACTCAAAGGTGAATCCTCTGAACTTCAAATTGGGCACATTGAGTCAATATAGGGGCAAAGGGAGATGGAATAAATTCAGTGTGCATCAAATCTGGGTTAGAGTAAAAAAAACCCTCATTCTTGTCTTACCTCAACCTTCCAACTACATGCCCCATCACCATTTGGACCACCAAGTCGGCCTTCAACTCCTTCCCGTAACTTCTGCTCCTTCTCTCCTCTGACACTGCTGTTGACTAGCGCCATGTGTTCACATTGGGAGTGATGCACCTGACTGGCATTAATGACGCATATATTAAACCTCAGATGACTGTGTGAACCCTAATTTGGGGAAGAGGAACAATTAGAGGACCGGGTGAGGCGCAGTGGCAGTCGGAGAAGTATAAGAAGAGCCAAGAAGAGGTGACTATAAGGTCTCATTCAGACGTTTGATTTTCTTTGCGTAAAAGAAAATTGGACCGATTATTTTGATTAGACTCTGATCAGAGTGTGGAAAGCGTGTCATCTGGTTTTCTCTTACGTGGAGAAATAAAAATTTCTTTTTTTCCAATTTCTCCATTTTGACAGTCCATGAAAATCGGATCACACTCGGATGTCACGTTTTTCCCAGACCCATTGACTTGCATTGCCGATTTTGATCCGACCCTGGGATGCAGATTGGACAAGCCTTGGATATTTTTCACAGACCACTTGGTCCGAGGGAAAGTTTGGACATGAGAAAGGCCCCATAGGCTACCACTGGCTGGTACGAGTGCTATTTGTGAAAAACACAGATCGGACTGGTACATGAAAATTGGATGTGTGAATGAGCCCTTTCATTTTGACTTTTTTTTTAAAATTCCTGTCGGTTCTCAGAATTCAGTAAAATGTTGGCTGGCAAATCGAATACCCCTCCCAAATTTTCTATTCATTAGAATCCCAAAATTTTGAAAAATGTATCCATTAGTTTAGAATTGATTAATTTATTTTTTTATCAAGTCTCATAAATTTCTAGAACTTATAAACGTATACATTTACTAACGTCTTGACCTAGGCTTATCCGCATTCCAAGTAAAATTACGCCCCAGATGTATTTTTAATAAACCGCTGATGAATGAAACATTACAATACTGGAGGAATTACTTACTGTCTGATCTGTCCTTTGACTTTTCCTCTCCAATAAAACGGGGCGCTAAATGTGAAACTCAATACAAATCAATTACTAATTAAATTTATGTCTAAATTAATAAATCAGATCTATTCGGCTTCATGTTCTGATGACTAATTTCTATTATGGTGAATGCAGTTATTAGATTCAGAATTTAATGAACCATATTGTTGAATGAAATTCTTGTGACAATTGGGAATAATGGAATATATTAACCTCTCGTCAGCTCCTCGCGACTCCACATTAGGTGACAAATTAAAGGATAATAGTGACGAGATCCTCATGATTAATAGTGGTGTGCTGAGATTCTGATCCACCAGATTATCCATTTGTCTCCAAACATGCAGAGGAGTGTTGACGCTGATATGAGAATTAAGTCATAAAAGGTCTATTCAAGCCATGTAGACAACTACACATCATCTGCACACATATACACTGTACAATATACACAGTATGATTTGCTTGGGTGCCTTTGCTACCTCTGCATCCCCTATAGCTACATCTTTGCAATATTTAGATTGTGAGCCCCATCGGGGACAGTGATGGCAATGTGTGCAAATTGTAAAGCGCTGCGGAATATGTTAGCGCTATATAAAAATTAAGATTATTATAATTAAGATTATTATTTAACTGACCCAGGCAGTCTGTAATGTGTACTTGTCGTTTTTGCCTCTGTGTGTTTTATTTCTAGTTTTCAGTTGTCCCTGAGCTGGTGGGTGGAGACCATCTGCAATGATGTCTCCAAAACACAGCACGTAGTAAAGTGTCCGAGTGCAGTAGCCGCGAGTGAGCTGTTCTCAGGGTGCGCTCTGGCACTTTACAGACAATGGGTGTCCCAGTGTGCTGTAGGGTGTGGGGGGAATCACATTCACTTATAGGCCGCAGGCCTTAGCTGGTTCCAGGCCTCTGACCTCAAGAGCTGCCGCACACAATGCATGGGACACCAAGTTCTTGGTAACAGTCACATTTTTACTAAACAGTTCAAGTTCATTAGGTGGACACAGGTGGGATAGGACACTGCGATTCGCACTTCCTTCATCCTTAGTACAACTCTCCCTCTTCTATTCTGCCACCCGTTTGTTCTGGACTAACCCTAACCCCACTGATTCTGTCAGCATCATGGATTCGCTGTCCATTTCGGCAGTGCACCCGGGACTGGTCACCTGTCTCCCATGTAATTCCATGTCCACCAAACCTTGTGATGTCAGAAGAACAGGCCCGCTCCATGGTACCTGGCCTGAGCTCTAGATGCTTTTGGACTGTCCTTCAGGGATCTCCATTTGGCATCCCACTGCTTCGAACGGTTGGCCTATGCTGCCCCAAGTGGCACACCGCACCTGAACTTGAACTCACTATCCACTTCATTAGCTGACACTGAACTCTCTCTAACCAGGAAGTGCCCCCTTCATATCAGCACTAGTGCCCACCACCGGGCTACTTCTATCCTTAACCATTTCCTCTCTTATGTGGAAAAATATTCAGAAGTGAGAGTCCTCAGTGGTTGATACCTTTTAATTGCTAACTGTAATGATGGTAACACATTGCAAGCTTTCGAGACTACTCAGGTCTTTTCATCAGGTTAGACTAATACAATATCTGAAGAATCACATATTTATGCACAACACAGCACAGAAAAAATGCAACAGATAACACAAGTGACGTGAAGCAGAACTATCATTATGGGAGAGGGATAAACATAAATATTGGACCAGTTCATAGATATGGAGTGGCGGTTTTATTGTCCTCTGGGGTCTGGTTCTGTGTTGTGATGCCCCCACAAGGTCTTAGGAGCAAATTCCTTAATTGATGTAAAAAGACATAAATCCATGCGACACATTCATTCCAGCATTTAGAGTGTCAAGGGTGATCATGAGCTTGTACTCCCAAACTCTTCTATCTCTCTGAGATGTGAAGTTACTTTTCAATACCAATTGAATACCATCCCAAATTACTAAAAACTGTGTTATTTAAATGCACTTTTGCTTTATTTACTTAGTTACAGCAGGGTTTTTACTCATTTTTTCTCTTGTAGGTTTTATATGTTGTATGGCCAATGTGAACATGCGTTTATGTGCTGCATGTATACCAAGTCAAATCAAGCTCAATTTTTGTGCTTTTTCTTTGTATTATTGCATTCTGTGCAAGCTGGGGTGTGGCCTCCGTCTTCTGAGCTGGAAATTGGATATAAGGTTTTCCCAGACCCGTGTCCACTGGTTGGGCTCAGTCCTTTTGTTTGCTCTTATTCACACACTGAGGTCAACTTTGACACATGGTAAGGTTTTTAATATTAGACAGTGCAGGACGGTCATTGGGGGGTTTATATGGGTTTTTGCCCCCGGTGGCCACAGATGTTATTACATGTCTGATAGTTTCACTTTGCTATACCTTTTGCCCCCGGTGGTCACTGGGGTTATTACATTTTTGTTGGTTTTGCTGCTGATGGTGACCACTCCCCCTTTCCTATATAAGGTCACCTGGTGTATCAGCTGGTGTTGGTTATAGCAGGTCTTTTGTGGATTCCAACCACGGTGAAGTTAGCAGCTGGCTCTGAGGTCCTTAGCCACTGCTGAAAGCTGTTCTGGTGCTGATCTCTGCTGCCCGGTGTCTGTAGCAGAGAAAACGGTGAAGGTAGCAGTGGGCTCTGAGGTGTTGAGCCACTGCTGAAAGTTGATCTGGTGCTGAGCTCTGCTGCCCGGTGTCTGCAGCAGAGAAAGATAAGTGTTTGTTGTTTCCCCCTGTTTGTTGTATTTTTCTTGGTGTGTATTAGTGAAGCGATGTGACCAGTGTCCGCACTTTCCAATTCCCTAGGGAGGGATAGTTGCAGGGCAAGTCAGGGACCAGGTATCCTGCTCGGCAACAGGTGAAGAGCCTGTATAGGGAACGTTAGGAGTGTTCAGGGACACTGCCTCAGGGGAGTGCAGGAGGTCTCCACGTCCCCGTTCCCTAATGCAGGGTCCACCATTGTAACTGTTTCCCCGGTGTTCCCCTTTTGTCTTGTTGTTTCAGCTACCAACCTGCGGGTCGTGTCACACAGGACAAGTACACGCGACAGTAAAGCCATGATTCTACTTGGGAATGATGCAAAAAGTTTTTCACACCTGGATTTGGGGATCCTTTGCCATTCTTCCTTACAGATCCTCTCCAGTTCCGTCAGGTTGGATGGTGAGCGTTGGTGGACAGCCATTTTCAGGTATCTCCAGAGATGCTTAGTTGGGTATAGGTCAGGGCTCTGGCTGGGCCAGTCAAGAATGGTCACAGAGTTGTTCTGAAGCCACTCCTTTGTTATTTTAGCTGTGTGCTTAGGGTCATTGTCTTGTTGGAAGGTGAACCTTTGGCCAAGTCTGAGGTCCAGAGGTTTTCATCCAAGATATCTCTGTACTTGGCCACATTCATGTTTCCTTCAATTGCAACCAGTCGTCCTGTCCGTGCAGCTTAAAAACACCCCCATAGCATGATGCCACCAACATGTTTCACTGTTGGGATTGTATCAGGCAGGTGATGAGCAGTGCCTGGTTTTCTCCACACATACTGCTTAGAGTTATTACCAAAAAGTTCCTTCTTCATCTCATCAGTCCAGAGAATCTTATTTCTCATAGTCTGAGAGTCCTTCATGTGTTTTTTTAGCAAACTGTATGCGGGCTTTCATATTTCTTGCACTGAGGAGAGACTTCTGTTAGGCCACTCTGCCATAAAGACTCAACTGGTGAAGGGCTGCAGTGGTATTGACTTTGTGGAACTTTTATTTTGATTGGGGAGAAAGGGGGGTGATTTGAACTTTTATGGGTTTTTTTTATTTTTTTCTCGAGGAGACCTCTGATTGTGATGGCAACGCAGCGATGACCCCCAATCACGTGACGGAGGTCATCGCTGCATATATTTCCGGACCGGCATCCAGAAGTGCATTTAAATGCCTGCTGTCAGAGTTTGACAGTGGCATTTAACTACTTAATAGGCGCCAGCAGATCACGATTCCACTCACGCCTATTGTGGGCACATGCCAACTGATAAAATCAGCTCACATGTCATGGCTTTGAGGTGGGCTCACCGCCGGAGCCCAGCACAAAGCGGGGGATACTGCCAGCTGACGTACTATTCCGTCAGCTGGCAATAAGGGGGTAAGAAACAACAGTTTATAGTCTACATTATGAAGTCCATGACCCTACATACATGTGTATCGATGTCAGTAGCAAAAACAATTGTTCATAAGTGTTTTGCAGACGACTTTCCATTATAATCCGTGTCAGATGCTTCTCGAATAAGATTCCAGCAGTAGTCAGCCAGCATTGACGTACTCCACTTTCCCTGGTACCATCAGCGCAATGTCTTGGTGAAATCTTTCACCGTGTTCATCGCTAACGGCACCAAGATTGGCTGGAAAAAAGTCAAAGTGAGAATGTAGAAAATGCATTTTTTAGTGACATATTGCAGTTCATCAAATGATATGCTGTGAGCATGTTGTCCACGAGTTGTTCAAAGTTCGGTGCCCTGCTGTTGCCAAGGAAGTTGAAGGTCACATCTTTAAAGGCTCTCCATGCCACTTGTTCAGCACCTTGCAAAAGACCATTAAAGCTACTGTCATTCATTATATCTCTGACCTGTGGACCAATAAAAATACCTTCTTTAATCTTTGCATCACTTAAGGGGGTTTTACACATAGCGATATCGCTAGCGATAACGCTATAACGTCACCGATTTTGTGACGTTATAGCGATATCGCTAGCGATATCGCTATGTGTGATACTTACCTCCGACCGGCTCCCCCACTGTCCATCGCTGATCACGCGAGAATGTCCGGCTCCATTTCTCGTCGGGCGCTTCCTGCTGGGCTTCCTGCTGGCGCCGACGAGCGACGCGTGGAGGCGGGCGGGAGGACGTCAGGATCACTGTGTGTGAAAGGTGAGTATCGTGCGCTGCGTCGCTGCTGCATCGCTGTGAGGTCTGCCTGTGTGACAGCTTGACAGCTCACTAGCGATCATTTAGTGATGCACCAGCGATCCTGATGGGGTCAGATCGCTGGTCGGATCGCTGGTGCATCGCTAAATGTAAAGGAGCCTTTCTTCTTGGAAATTTCTGTGTCAAGTAAGAAAAGGCTTCCGATTCTTTGTTCATTGCTTTGACAAAATTCTTCATAAGCCCAAGTTTAATATGCAAAGGAGGGAGAAATATCTTTGCTGGATCAACGAGAGGATTATGTTTAACATTCTTCTGTCCAGCAACCAGATTTTCGCGGAGTGGCCAGTCCTTTCTGAAATAGTGCATTTCTCGTGCACAACTGTCCCACTCACAAATAAAACAACAATACTTGGTATATCCAACCTGCAGTCCAAGAAGAAGTGCAACAACTTTTAGATCACCACACATGTTCCAGTTATAATTTCTATAATTAATGTTGGTCAACAGTAACTCCATGCACCTGCAATTACAATTACATGCTCCAATTCTCATATGCTTCTTTCTTGTGTAGGGGAAGTGGACTGACATACGGACCTGTCTGCAGCAGAAAGGGTTAATGTACAATATGCTGGACATGGACTGCTGTATAGGAAGGTCAGAGACAGCTAGACAGAGGGGAAGGATGTTGTAGTACAGGGTTTTTGGCACTAGGGGGAGACCAAGGACAGCAGAAATGAAGGAAGATGTGTAGTGCTGCAGTTTAGCCACAAGATGGGAGTAGAGAGTTGTGAGAAAAGGACTGAACATCAGCTTAGAGCTACGAAACCGCACAGTCATGGGGGCGGGGTTACAGGAACTCTATAGGGGAATTCCCAGAAAAAGAGGGGATATAAGAGAGAGAAGAGAGTTCCAGAAGGTCAGTCCAGGGAGAGGAGCTAAAAGGAAGAGACAGAAGGAGGAGATAGACAAAGAACAAGATCCAGGAAGGACTGGTGAGAGAGATGGTCAGGGGGTGGCCCTGACATGAGAGCTGCAGGACAGAGAAGGCCCCAGGGTTCCAAACACAGATGGACTCGGATGGGTGAAGCGCTGTGGTGGTAGGCCTAGGGCAGCCACAGTGAAAGAGCCACGAGGGACGTCAATCAAGAAGACAGAAGAAAGGGAAAGGTACCCGGGCCCGTGTGCGGAGCTCATTGTGCAGCTGCTGTGTGGTGCTGCGGTCGTTGAGAGTACGACCAATAAAGGAGGATCTGTTGGATGCACATCAGTCTCTGTCTCAGTCTGTTCACAGCGAAGAAAGGGGCCACCCCCGGTCGGCACACGTACCTACATGTACGGCATGTCCAAAAGGTATAGAAGGATATATATTTCCGTTGTGTAGTAAAAACAGCCTTCAGACTTAAAACTGATGAGTCAATGAATGGTCGCCATTCCTTTGGGTCATGTTCGCATCCAAGAGCACCAAACAACCCCAAGACATTGTTGCAAAAGGTTAAACTGTCGACATGGTTGAAAAATTGATTAAGGTCTTCTTGACAACTGTGAAAAACAGAAACTCTTGTTCCTGGTAATAAGAGATTCCGTTCTTGTAGCCTTGATCCCAATAATTCACCCGCCTCTTTGACAATTTCAGATCTCTGACCAAGTCACTCAGATCAGCTTGACTGAACAGCTGTGGATTAGATGTAGAAGGCTCAAAGTCTGGGTCTGCAGCAGTTTCATTTTCCACTGACATTGTTAGTTCATCTTCATCATCCTCCATTGTCCATACTTTGGGCGGCTTTGGAAGACTTTCATCGTGTGGCTCTGGTCTTATGGCTGAAGGAAGTTTAGGATATTCTATTAATTTCTTGTTCTATGCTGAATATCCTGTTACATTTGTAAGGCAGAAGTAGCAATCTGTTACATGATTTCTCTGCTCTCTCCATATCATTGGAACAGCGAATGGCATTGAAGGTCGTGATCTATTCAGCCATGCTCTAAGTATGTCAGTGTTGTCTTTTGATTCCTCCCCTGCCCAGGAGATGTGGCATGCTCCGTACACGGTCAGCCGTGCTTGCATATGTGTAGATCAGCGATTTATGTTATTTGAGTGGAAAATTCAGAATATACTGTTTCAGAAAAAGTTCATATATGAGTTTTTAGAATTATAACAGAATATTTCAATGTTTCGCATCATGTCTAAAAAAAACCTTACGTGATAGGAAAAATCTGAAGTCATTTCTGAAATCAGAATGAAAAAATCTATCAGGAACACTCAAAATTGTCTGAGGGACAAAACCTTGGTAGCACAGTGTTATACCTTCAAAGATGGGGCAAATATTATATCAATAAGGGGAGTGTAATTATTTTACGTAATGGAATAAATTTTAAACTCCACATTCAATCCCGCAGGTTTTAGAGTATTCAGTTTGTAAGAAAGACCAAGAAAGGCCCATAATTGTTGCGGTCAAAATAGTAAAAGGAATGTTCTCACCAGGTCTTTCAGTATACAGTGGAAGTCCTAGCCATAGTCTCCTGACACGTTTCATCATGCAGGACTCATCAGGGGAGCCACACCAGGACATGTATATGAAAGTCTGCTGTCCAGGGTCTTTCTTGGTAGTTTTATGCATTTTTATTTTGCTGCATGTATTATGGAATAAAGGGACACCAGTTCATTAATTATTCTGGATGCCCTCAGTTGATGTACATGTGGTCTCCTGAGGTTTGAGAATTACTTTGCTTTAATGCTTGCTGATGCTCACTATACCCTCAGTTTGGACCTTCAGAAGCATGGTTTTCAATCATTCTTGTTCATGCTGACAATAGGTTTGATACCAGGAGCAGGAGAACCTGTGTAGCTGTCAAATTGAAGCTTTGTGTATCAGAGGACTACTAGGCGCTTCCACTGTACCAACAGTTTTGCCCTTCTTTATATGGACCCAATGGGACAATGTTAGTAAGCTCTACTGCACTCTATTAGCAATTGAACCTCTGATATTTGGGCTAAACCCACACATTGATTTTTGTAATTTGTCTGCGTCCATTTTGCACATTACTCACTTGCACCTAAGCACTTTTTATAAATCAACACACAACTTTTTTACCGCTTAATTGATTAAAAGTTATATTTTACCCATTTGCTATTCCCCTCTTACTATTGGGTTATTTTTCCTAGCTAACTAACATAGTGTTCTATATTGTAGCTGAGAACCATTACAAGGTGAGTAAAGGTAGGTCCCTTTAACATTAACAAGCAATTTACATGAGACAAACATGGATAACACCCTTTTCTCTGTATACCCGTTAATAGGTTTAAGGAGATTTCTAAAATGTGCCAATATTGGAATATACAGGTCGATCCCCTATGTTCCTAATTCTTCGGTAAGAAAACAGAAGAGGGTTTTTAAATTCCACATTTGGCAAACATTTGTTTAACATATCCCAACATTTCTTAATTATATTATCTATTTCTTTGCTTTCTTCAGTGTAAGTTTTCGTCACCATTGCCACTCTATTGAATTATTTTTTATCTTTTTTTGCAATTTAATAAAGACAATCTTGTAGATTTAGAGGCCTTATTCTTGTGATGATCTAATAAACCTCTAGGATAGCCCCTATTCAAAAATATTTTTATCAAACGATCTAAGGCATGATCAGAATTTCCATCCTCTCCATGCTCTGATGAATTGGATGTATGGTATTGATGCAATTGTTTTCTGTGGATGTTGAATACTATATTGTAAAATGTATTTGATGTCCGTTGGTTTAACAAAAAGAGTGGTAGTAAGTTTCCCTTATCCTATTTCACCATTACATCCCAAAATTGTATGTCATCGCTTGAGTAGACCAGGGTAAATTTAATGCTGGGATCTATCTCATGGAAATACATGTGAAAATCAGACAACTGGCTTTCAGTTACTATCCACAGGAGGAAGACGTAATCTACGTACCTCCACCACCCCTACCTACGCGAATATAGTGATGAGTGTCCTGAATTAAACATCATCTATGTACCTCCACCACCCCGCCTATCCAAATATAGTGACGAGTGTCCTGAATTAGACATCATCTATGTACCTCCACCACCCCTGTCTACTCGAATATAGTGATGAGTGTCCTGAATTAGATATAATCTACGTACCTCCACCACTCCTGCCTACGCGAATATAGTGATGAGTGTCCTGAATTAGACAACATCTACGTACCTTCACCACCCCTGCCTATGCAAATATAGTGGTGAGTGTCTTGAATTAGACGTCATCTATGTACCTCCACCACCCTTGCCTACGCAAATATAGTGATGAGTGTCCTGAATTAGACATCATCCACGTACCTCCACCATCCCTGCCTATGCAAATATAGTGACGAGTGTCCTGAATTAGACATCATCTTGTACCTCCACCATCCCTGCCTACATGAATATAGTGATGAGTGTCCTGAATTAGACATCATCTACGTACCTTCACCACCCCTGCCTGTTATGAATGAGTCACCGGGGAGGAAAAAATAAAAGGCAAGCTAAGCCCAGAAAACCGGAGAGGTTGGTAACTAGCGGACTGCAGACCCCTGATCCTATCCACAACAACTAGCAGTAGCCGTGGAGCGTGCCTACGTTGGCCCTAGACGCCTCGTCACGGCCGGGGAACTAAATAAGCCTAAAGAAAGAAAGGGAAAATCTAAACTGCCCCAGAGCAGACCCCAAAGCAATAGACAGCCCCCAACATGTATTGTCGGTGAAACAAGATGAAAACACACAGATAGAAAGATAGGCTGAGCAAATGATGGGGCCCTCACTAACTAGAAAGGACAGGAAAGAAAAGTTTCTGTCTGCAATCACGCAAAAAACCCTGCCAAAAAATGTCCAACACGTCTGATAGAAAAAGGCCCTGAAGTCGCTAGACTTCAATTCCCTATATCAGCACTCAGGTATATTCTGAAGACAGAGCAAAAGAGATCAACTGATCAGAGACAAAATGGGGATTCAGCCCAGTCCCAGCCAGGGCTGGCTGAACACAAAAACTAAGTAAACCAGACAAAAACTCATATGAACAATAGCAGAGAAAACTTAGCTTTAGAAAGGCAGGAACCAAACTGGAAACCAGAAGCCACAGTCAGGAAAAATCACCAGCAAGAAACTAGGGAGTCGGCTGCCTTAAATCCAATCAGAAACTCCTGATGTCCAATCGCAGTCCTCTTCCTCAGGTGGCCGGTCTCTGCCATTTAGATCAGCTTCATTACCTCCCTTGACCAACAGAGGGAGTCCAGATAGAGAACTCACTACTCCTCTGTCAGCACAGCCACCTCCATAACCCTCACCAGAAGCCAGAGGCAAACCCGAAAATGAGCTCACAACAGTACCCCCCCTTGAGGAGGGGTCACCGAACCCTCATCCACGCCACCGGGCCGATCAGGATGGGCCTGATGAAAAGCACGAACCAATCTATAGGCATGAATATCAGAGGCAGAGACCCAAGAATTGTCCTCCTGGCCATAACCCTTCCACTTGACCAATTACTGGAGTCTCCGTCTAGCCAGACAGGAATCCAGTATTTTCTCTACAACATATTCCACATTACCTTCAACCAATACAGGGTCAGGAGGTGCCGCCATAGGAACTACTGGCTCAACATATCTCTTCAACAGCGACTTATGAAACACGTTATGGATCTTAAACGTAACAGGAAGAGCCAATCGAAAAGAAACCGGATTAAGAATCTCCAAAATCTTGTAAGGTCCAATAAATCTTGGCTTGAGCTTCGGAGAAGCCACTGTTGTGAGTTCATTTTGCCCTTCACCATTGAGGTCTGATGAACTCCCTCTTCTGGTGAAGGAAGGTAGTGAGGCTGATTACAAAGCACCTGAGCAGAATGATGATGACTGGGTGACTGGAATTGCTGACTGGATATAAGGCAGCCGACGCCCTTCTGCCTTGCGGGTGATTTCTCTGAGGGATTCTAGGAGACCAGTCTGATTCCTGCTCCTCAAAAGCTAAGTTTTCTGCTCTTCTTTTTGCATTTGTGTTTTGTTTCTGTTTTGCCTTGTTTTTCTGGATTTCTGCCTTCCCCTGCAGGGTGAGCTGAATTCCTTTTTGCTCTGTCTTCAGAAAATACCTGAGTACTGATATAGTCTTTTTGAAGCCTAGTGTCTTCAGGGCTTTTTTCCCTATCAGTCTGTTGGCTCTTGTTTTGAGAGGGTTTTGGCGGATTGCAGACAGCAGCTTTTCTATTCTGCCCTATTTAGTTAGCTTGGGCCCCATCATTTGCTCAGCCTATCTTTCTATCTGTGTGAGTGTTTTTTCATCTTGCTTCACCGTCATTATATGTTGGGGGCTGCCTATTGCTTTGTGGCCTGCTCTGGGGCAGTTTAGATTTCCCTTTCTGTCTTTAGGTTATGTAGTTCTCCGGCTGTGATCGAGGGGTCTAGGGCACCGTAGGAACCCCCCACGGCTACTGCTAGTTGTTGTTGTTAGGTTCAGGGGTCTGCAATCCGATAGCTGCCAACTTCTCTGGTTTTCTGGACTTAGCTAGTATTTCTGTTTTTGCCTCCTACGGTGACTCATTCATAACAAGCCACCTTCATAGAGATATTCTTTGATGACAACCAAACTATATCACCCACTTTAAACCGGGACCAATGGTCCTATGCCGGTTAGAAAACCGCTGGGCCTTTTCCTGGGAGAGAGACAACTTATTCACTACTTGGTCCCAAATCTGCTGCATTCTCTCTATCACAGTGTCAACACCTGGGCAGGCTGAAGATTCCACTTGCCCTGAAGAAAATCGAGGATGAAACCCAAAGTTACAGAAAAAGGGCGACATCAAGGTGGCAGAACTAGCTCTATTATTTAAAGCGAATTCGGCCAAGGGCGAAAATGAAACCCAATCATCCTGATCAGCAGATATAAAACATCTCAAATAGGACTCCAAAGTCTGGTTTGTTCTCTCTGTCTGCCCATTGGTCTGAGGATGAAACGCAGAGGAGAAGGACAACTGAATTCCTAGCTTGGAGCAAAAGGCTTTCCAGAATCTGGAAACAAAGTGAACTCCTCTGTCCGATACAATGTTCTCAGGAATCCCATGCAACCGAACCACCTGTTGTAAAAACAAGGGTACCAACTCTGAGGAAGATGGCAACTTTGGGAGCGGTACAAGATGGACCATCTTAGAGAATCTATCACAAATCACCCAGATAACAGTCATTCTCTGAGAGATAGGAAGATCAGAAATAAAATCCATTGAAATATGGGTCCATGGCCTCTTAGGCACCGGCAAGGGCATCAACAACCCACTAGAGCGAGAACAGGATTTAGACCGGTAACAAGTCCCACAGGACTGCACAAAATTCCTTACATCATGAGATAAGGCAGGCCACCAAAAAGACCGACTCACCAAATCTCTGGTACCAAAAATACCTGGATGACCAGCCAATGCGGAGCAATGAACTTCAGACATCACTCTCTTCCTCCACTGGTCAGGAACATACAATTTTCCCATAGGACAACGCTCAGGTTTGTCCTCCTGGAATTCTTCCAGAGCACGTCTCAAATCGGGCGAGATGGCAGAAAGAACTACCCCCTCACCTAGGACGGTTGTAGGCTTGGTCACAATAGGAGAATCAGCAAAGAAACTCCTAGAAAGGGCATCTGCCTTAACATTCTTAGTGCCTGGAAGAAAGGAGACCACAAAATCAAAACGCGTAAAAAACAAGGCCCACCTAGCCTGTCTACGATTCAAGCGTTTGGCCGACTCAAGGTAAATCAAATTCTTGTGGTCAGTGAGGACCACAACTTGATGTCTAGCTCCCTCCAACCAATGTCTCCACTCCTCAAATGCCCATTTCATGGCTAACAATTCCCGATTCCCTAGTTGCGTTCAGATGGGGAGAACTTTCGGGAAAAGAAGGCACAGGGATTCATTTTAGACGTCACCGGATCTTTTTGGGACAAAACAGCTCCTGCACCAATCTCTGAAGCGTCTACCTCCACCTGAAAAGGAAGTGAGACATCAGGTTGCCGCAAAACCGGAGCAGAAGTGAACCTCTCCTTCAGCTCCTGAAAGGCCGAAACAGCCTCTGAAGACCAATTCAGCACATCAGCACCCTTCTTAGTTAAATCAGTCAGTGGTTTAGCAATACCAGAAAAATTAGCTATCAATTTACGATAAAAACTAGCAAAACCCAAAAACTTCTGGAGAGCCTTCAAAGAAGTTGGTTAAACCCAATCATAAATGGCCTGTACCTTGGCCGGGTCCATTTCAATAGTTGACGGAGACAGAATAAATCACAAAAATTAAATCCTCTCTACACCAAAAATGCACTTCGATCCCTTAACATACAAAGAATTCTCCCTCAAAATCCGGAACACAGTCCGAACATGTTCCACATGAGAATCCCAATCCCTGGAAAAGATCAAAATATCATCCAGATAGATGATCAAAAACTTATCCACAAAGACCCGGAAAATATCATTCATCAAGGATTGGAAGACAGAAGGGGCATTAGTGAGCCCAAAAGGCATCACCAGGTACTCAAAATGTCCCTCTGGAGTATTAAACGCCGTCTTTCATTCATCCCCATGCTTGACGCGAATAAGATTATACGCCCCCCTGAGGTCAAGCTTAGTAAACCAGCAAGCACCTTTAACTCTGGAGAATAAATCAGAAATCAGGGGTATCGGATACTGAAATTTAACCGTAATTTTGTTGAGGGAACGATAGTCAATACAAGGTCTTAATGAACCATCTTTCTTGGCCACGAAACAAAACCCAGCACCTAAGGGCGAAGAGGATGGTCTAATATGACCCTTCTCCAACGACTCCTTAATATAAGATCGCATAGCCTCGTGTTCGGGTACAGATAAATTGAAAAGTCGACCCTTACACCCAGGTCTCAACTCAATTGCACAGTCATAACTCCTATGAGGAGGCAAAGACGCAGACTAGCTCTCACTAAATACATCATAAAAATCAGCCAAATAGTCAGGAATATCATGAGACTGGGGAGAGGTGGAGAAAACAGGAGTGTCGCCAAGAGCACACCGACAACCCCAACTCACCACAGACACAGATTTCCAATCCAAAACCGGATTATGGATTTGCAACCAGGGAAAACCCAGAACAATGGTATCATGTAAATTATGCAACACCAAAAATCTGCAATTTTCTTGGCGGTCTGGGGCGACCCACATTAACACCTGGGTCCAAAACTGAGGTTTATTCTTCGCCAAAGGAGTAGCATCAATACCCCTCAAAGGAATAGGCATCCGCAGAGGTGTCATAGGAAAACCACAACGTTTAGCAAAATCCAAGTCCATCAGATTCAAGGCCACTCCTGAATCCACAAAAGTCTTCGCGGAAAATGTGGATAAGGAGCAGATCAGAGTAATTGCCAAAAAAAACTTAGGTTGCATACTGCCCACAGCAAATGTGTGTGCAAAATGTTTCTCTTGTTTAGGGCAGACAGAAATAACATGAGAGGCATCTCCACAGAAAAAACACAGCTTATTACGCCTTCTAAACTCCTGACGTTGCGCTCTAGACAAAACCCCATCACATTGCATAGGTTCAGACGTTTGTTCAAGAGGTGGCAGCGCCTCCCGTTAGTTTTACGTTCACGCAAACGCCGATCAAATTGAATGGCTAATGACATAGAATCATCCAGACCAGAGGGAACAGGAAATCCCACCATAACATCTTTTACGGTCTCTGATAAACCCTTCCGAAAGAGGGCTGCCAATGCACTATCATTCCATGTAGTAAGGACCACCCACTTTCGGAATTTCTGACAGTATAACTCTGCAGGATCCTGACCCTGGTTCAATGCCAATAGGGCTCTCTCAGCTTGATCAATAGCATTAGGTTCATCATATAACAACCCCAAGGCTTGAAAAAATGCATCCACATTAGTCAAAACAGGATCTTCAGGTGTCAAAGAAAACGCCCAATCCTGGGGATCGCCGCGCAGCAAGG
Organism: Dendrobates tinctorius; assembly: GCF_039654945.1. Lineage (NCBI taxonomy): Eukaryota > Metazoa > Chordata > Amphibia > Anura > Dendrobatidae > Dendrobates > Dendrobates tinctorius. Next base: position 7,753,147 of record NW_027361868.1, on the reverse strand, counting down.
AGATGACAATTTTAACCTGCTGCGCAGAGCTTCCCGATGAGTTAGGCTTCAAGGCAAGAAATAATTTACAATTATTCTTAAAATTCAAAAATTTAGACCGATCCCCAAAAAACACATCAGTAGCAGGGATCCTTGGTTCAACAGCATGTGAATGAGTGAGATAGGCGGAAATTCCCCGCACTTCAGCAGCGAGCTGCTCCACACAATCAGACAATTGCTTAATCTCCATCAAGGAGAAAAAGAAAAAAAAAAAAAGAATCCTCCTACGGCCCCAGAGAAAAAGAGGAGAAAATATACATATAAAAAAAAAAAAATTCTGACACTCTTTTTTTTTTTTAACAATTCTCTCCTGCTTTTGAGTACCCTAGAATCTGCGGTATGGCTGGTGATTCTGTTATGAATGAGTCACCGAGGAGGAAAAGACAAAAAGCAAGCTAAGCCCAGAAAACCGGAGAGGTTGGTAACTAGCGCACTGCAGACCTCTGATCCTATCCACAACAACTAGCAGTAGCCGTGGAGCGTGCCTACGGTGGTCCTAGATGCCTCGTCACGGCCGGGGAACTAAATAAGCCTAAAGAAAGAAAGGGAAAATCTAAACTGCCCCAGAGCAGACCCCAAAGCAATAGACAGCCCCCAACATGTATTGTCGGTGAAACAAGATGAAAGCACAGACACAGATAGAAAGATAGGCTGAGCAAACGATGGGGCCCTCACTAACTAGAAAGGACAGGAAAGAAAAGTTTCTGTCTGCAATCACGCAAAAAACCCTGCCAAAAAATGTCCAACACGTCTGATAGAAAAAGGCCCTGAAGTCGCTAGACTTCAATTCCCTATATCAGCACTCAGGTATATTCTGAAGACAGAGCAAAAGAGATCAACTGATTAGAGACAAAATGGGGATTCAGTCCAGTCCCAGCCAGGGCTGGCTGAACACAAAAACCAGACAAAACCAGACAAAAACTCATATGAACAATAGCAGAGAAAACTTAGCATTAGGAAGGCAGGAACCAAACTGGAAACTAGAAGCCACAGTCAGGAAAAATCACCAGCAAGAAACTAGGGAGTCGGCTGCCTTAAATCCAATCAGAAACTCCTGATGTCCAATCGCAGTCCTCTTCCTCAGGTGGCCGGTCTCTACCATTTAGATCAGCTTCATTACCTCCCTTCACCAACAGAGGGAGTCCAGATAGAGAACTCACTACTCCTCTGTCAGCACAGCCAGCTCCATAACCCTCACCAGAAGCCAGTGGCAAACCCGAAAATGAGCTCACAACACCTGCCTATGCGAATATAGTGATGAGTGTCCTGAATTAGACATTATCTACAGTATGTACTTCCACCACCCCTGCCTACGCGAATATAGTGATGAGTGTCCTGAAGTAGACATCATCTGCGTACCTCCACCACTCCTGCCTACGCAAATATATTGATGAGTGTCCTGAATTAGACATCAACTACATACTTCCACCACCCCTGCCTATGCGAATATAGTGATGAGTGTCCTGAATTAGACGTCATCTACGTACCTCCACTATCCTTGCCTATGCAAATATAGTGATGAGTGTCTTGAATTAGGACTTCATCTATGTATTCCACCACTTCCAGAAAGTACAGGGGTGGGGTATGTCATGGGGATTAAGGTAGGTGGTGTACAGTAGGGTCATCATACTGTGTGTGCAAAGGGTACTGTGGAGAAACTCACTGTGGGGGTATCATACTGTGTTCGAAGCACTTTATGGTACCATACTTTATTATCCGAACTATTTAAGGTTTTTTATACTTTGTTACTACATATGTAAATTAAGCCATATGATTTTTACTGCTGTTACATAACTTATATTATTCCCAAATTTTATTCTAAGATCTATTAATTAAAATGTACGATACTTTGTTATTGGGACAAACCTTTTAAGTTTGTTTCTATATGAAGAAGTTCATTGTTATGTTTGGTGATAAGGAAAAACTCAATTGTAAACTTTTTTTTAATAAATATCAAGGTTGGCCCACAACATTGTCCAAGCTTTTCGCCCTCTGTGTATTTGAGTTTGACATCCCTGATCTATACTGTTGGGATAGACCTCTTAATAATTGAATTTAGCTTTTAATTCATTCCTATTCATGCCTATAACATACCTTTACGAAGATATGTGACAGAACGACCGGTAGTGCAGAGCTCACTGATACCAGTACAGTTCTGTAATAGGAGACACCTATGTAACAACTCCATTTATTAAATCCCTCCTAAATCTTCCCCCATAACCTGTGAGTGATATCATTGAGAAGAGGAAGGATTTGACACAACTCAGTTATGACATGGCGACTCTGTGACGTTACAGAGCGGGGGTCCGAGTGCTGAGGAGCAAAGGCCGGAAAAGTCACCAATGCTCTGCTGACTCCATAACTGCAGAGTCCAGATCTCCTCTGGTATTAACATCACCACAAACACTACACCTTCGCTAGGAGATTCATGTCTGAACAGCTGCACGCAGCCGTACATCACCAAGCACAATGCCGAGCGTCAGATGGAGAGATGTAAAGCTGCCACCACTGGACTCTGAATGAGATGTGTTCTGTGCAGTGAAGGTTCACACTTCTCTATCTGGCGTCTGATGGACCAGTCTGGGAGAACATTACCAGGAGAACATTACCCACTGGACTGCATTGTACTACTATACAGTTTGGTAGAGGTGGGATAGTGCTATGGGGTTGTTATGAGAGTTTGGCCCCTTAATTCCAGTGAATGGAAATCTTAATTCTCCAGCATAAGACATTGTGGACAACTACACTTTTTGGGAGACTTTTTGGGGAAGGCCCTTTTCTGTTCCACATGACTGTGACCAGCGCACAATGTCCATAAAAACATGGTTGGTGCAAAAATATGACCCGCTAAGCAGAGCCTGGATCCCAACCTTTGGGAATTATAACAGAGATTGTGAGCCCGGCTTCTCCCCCAAATCAGTGCCTGACCTCACAAATGCTCTTTTGGATGTGTGAACAGGTTACTAGAATGCAACACAGCAAATAATGATGATGTGGAATTAATCAACCAAAGCTATTTATTTTCCTACCACATAATGAAAGTCTAATTATAGGAACAGATGGTTATTCAGATACAGTGGCTTTCTAAAGTATTCACTCCCCCTTGGCTTTCTTTCTTACATCACGATCTGTATGTAAATATTTTTGGAATCTGATTTGTTTGTGATGCATCAGCAGTAAATAGTGTAAGTTAGTGAAGTGAGAAAAATATAGGCATAAATTAGAGAAGTTGGACAACTCATTTTCATACCCCTCGCTTGGCCCCCTTAATATAATAAAGCTTATACTCCCCTCCCATCCTGGTGCTGCTCCTATGGTGTCAGCACTCGCTCTCCCTTTGGGCTCTCGTGTGGTGTTGTGACATGTGATGCCAGCACCCAATAAGTGCTGGCGTTACTGTCCCCACCTCCTGTCGAATTGAGCAGGAAGATGATGTCCAAGATCAGCTGAAGCCCGGACTTCCTCTTTATGTTCAATTTGTCCGAAGGCGGAGACAGTGACGCTGACGCTGATTGGTCACCGGTGTCACAACATTGTATGAAAACCCCGGGTAGAGCGAGTGCCGACACCACAGGAACAGCACCAGCATGGGAAGTGAGTGTAAGCTTTATTATTTTATTGTGGCCTAGCATTTTGATCAAGAAAGGGTTGCACTAGTAGTGAACAACCCCTTTAAAATTATTTGGTGAAATAACTAAAAATTGTCATGTGCATATGTACTCACCCCTTTTGCGATGAAGCTCCTAAAAATTTGTGGTGCAAGCAATTATCTTCATAAGTCACATGTTTTGTGAAAATAAGTTCACCTGTGTGCAATATAAGTGTCACATGTCTGTCAGTATATACACTTTACCATTTCTGAAAGGCCACAGAGGCTGCAACATCATTAAACTGTTGAGAAGTACAAGTGAGGCTTGGGTTAGGAAAAAAATCAACATCATCATCATCATCAAATGGAAAGAACATGGCACTACAACAAACCTGCACCCACCAAAACTCTCAGTCCGGGCAAGAAGGGCATTAATCAGAGAGGCAGGACAGAGACCAAAGGTAACACTGAAGGAGCTGCAGAGACTGGAGTATCTGTACATAAGACCACAATAAGGCTAGTTTCACACTAGCGTTATCAGGCGCAGCGCATGACCACCACTAAGCTCCTCCCCCTGCCGTGCCCCCTCCGGTCAGCTCCTCCTATGGGCGCATGACGCTGCATGCAACCTGCGTCCCTTGTATTTAGCGTTGGGTACACAGGCCGTGTGCTGGTATGCTTTTGCCGGCGCATGCGCCCTTTTGGCGCTGCACCGATGTGCGCCAAACGCACCGTGTTGCATTTTAGTGCGCTCGGCGCAGCACCAAAAGGACACATGCATCCGCAAAAGCATACCAGCACATGGCCTGCATACACAATGCTAAATATAGGAGACGCAGGTCGCATGCAGCGTCATGCGAACATAAGAGGAGCTGATCGGAGGGGGAGCAGCAGGGGGCGGAGCTTAGCGGGGGCCCTGCGCTGCGCCTCATAACGCCAGTCTGAAAGTAGCCTAAGCCGTACACTCCCTAGACATGGCCTTTGTGAAAGAGTGGGCAGAAAAAAGGCTTTACTTACACACAAAACATATAAGGCTTGTTTTGAATTTGCCAAAAGACCTGAGGGAGACTCACCAAATGTTTGTAGGAAGGCGTTGTGGTCATGTAAGGAGGTGGCAGGAACCCTCATTTACTCCTCCCTCACAGGGGGCCTATGGGGTCCTTTCTACATTATGCTGTATTTGTTATGCAGTGTATAATGTCATGTGCTGTATGCTGTGATGTGTTTGCAATGTGTGTACCGCCATATGTTGCACCTGTTTACTATGTATTGTGGATGTTCCCCTTCAAATGACTGTATATAGTTAGGGACAGTGAATAGTTAATTTTGGAGGCTGAGCCAACAGCAGAAAGGTGGGAAGTAGCTGCTGTCCCCAGTCAGAAGCTCAGGTACATTAGCCCTGAGCAGATCTATAGTAACAGCCGGGGCATTACCAGACTCCCAGATGGGGATAGATCTCTTGCCCAGGGTCAAAGGACTCAGAGGAGCTTGAAAGGACACAAGAGGACTCAAGAGAGGTCCCAAAGACTAAAAAGGACTAAAGACCGCAACTCGGGTCTCAGGACTCTGGAAGGACCCCCGCTGAAGAGGTTTTAAGCGCCTAGATTCCAGCAAGTGAACTACTGTGAATCTTCAGCTGCTGCAGCTGCTGAGGGTGCGGCTGTGGAGAGTGTCAGGGAGAGACCAGGAATCCAACCTTGTATTCTTCTTCTTTTATGCCATCCCTGGTCATTAAAAGTTATTCCTTGTTGGACAACAGTTGCCTTCTAGGACTCTAATTTGCCTGGACTACCGTGGCAAGAGAGAGAACAAGGTAAACTGCGAGAAAAGCTGTGTCGGACCCGCCTATTTATGTGCAAGGGGCCAGGAGTGCTCGCTGACCGTATGCTCAGTGGACTCTGTCTGTGAACTGTGCCTTTAAATAACTCGGCCACAACTGCTTCCCCCCGGTCGCACTTGTTACAGTCAGATAAGACCAAAATTTTACTTTTTGGCCATCATGGCAAACGCTATGTCTGGTGCCAAAACAACACAGCTCATCACCTCAAGAATACCATCCCCACAGTGAAACATGGTGGTGGAGGGATATTTTTCGACAGTAGGGACAGGGTAAATGGTCTGAGTTGAGGGGAAGATGTCTGGTGTGAAATACAGGGATATTCTTGAGCAAAACTTGTATCAGTCTGACAGTGATTAAAGACTGGGCCGGAGGTTCACCTTCCAACAAGACAATGACCCAAAGCATACTGCTAAAGCAACACTCAAGTAGTTTAAGAAGAAATGTGTAAATATTTTACAGTGGCCTAGTCAAAGCCCAGACCTTAATCCAACTGAGAATCTGTGATTAGACTTGAAGATTGCAATTCACCAGAGCAGACCTGGGCAAAGTTCAGCCCATGAGCCACATCTGGCCCTCTGGCTGTCTCAGTCTGGCTCGTGGATCGAGACAGCCATGGAGCTGGAAGCCAGAGGCCCACGGGTCTCACCGTGACCACCCACTCGCTGTCTCCATCTCCTGACTGCATTGGTAGAGGAGGGGCCTCCGGCTACTTTGTCCACCAATCAGCATGTGAAACAGCTGACACGATGACGTAACTTCATCGCGTCAGCTGTGTATTGCGGAGAGTCAGTGCACTGTTCAAAGTTAAGTGATACAATTAATATTAATATAATTATCAATAATATAATAATAACAATATATAATATTAATATTGAGTAGAATATTAATTTCAGGCTATTGAATCAGCTCTCCACAACAGTCACGGTCTCTCAAGTGGCCCCTTGGGAAAGTTAAATGCCCGCCCATGCACCAGAGGAAACCATCTAACTTGAAGGAGCAGTTTTACCTTGTAGAATGCACAAAAATCCCAGTGGCAGTATGGGGAAATCTCATAGAGACTTATCGAAAGCGACTTGCAGCTGTAATTGCAGCAAAATGAGGCTCTAGAAAGTACTGTCTATAGGGGTGTGAATAGTTATGCACATTAAAGTTTTCTGTTATTTTGTCCTATTAGTTGTTTGCTTCACAATAAAAAGAAAACCAAATGTTCACAGTTGTAGGCATGTTCTTTACTTGAACTGATGTAACCCCCCCAAAAAAACAGTGAAATTCCAGGTTATGATAGCAAAACGGGAGAAATAGCAAGGGGGTGTATACTTTTGCAAAACACTGTGCATGAAAACAAGTAGCTTAATCTTATTTATAATAACAATAATAGCAGTATAATAATATATCTTATTCTATGTTCTAACTAGCTATTTCTCTGTTAAATGACTATTAATGTCTTTCCGCCCTAACTTAATGGTCCCAACATCAGTCCCAATGATAGGCCTGTAGCCATAATATGCTCTTCAAGTGCCTTTGATTATTAAACTGGCACTAACGGGGGTCCGGTATTTCCCGTTAGGGCGCAAGTCCCTTTTATGCGTGTCACTTAGTTCCCTGTGCGTTCGTCACACTGGCCTCCCTCGTTTTCCCCTCTGAAGTGCAGCCATTGCCCACACACTGTATCATACGTCTATGCTGGAAGTAACGACCTGGTTCACTCAGGTCTACCTTGTCACCACGTGAGATGTTCGGCCTCATCCAGTGATCAGCTCCCAACCTTCGGTGCTTGACCTGCGGTGTTCGGATGTTGGATCTTGACTGATGAAGACTGGGTTTCAGATCTTTACCAACAGAGTCTGGGCTTCAGGTCTTGGCTGACGAAGACTGGGCTTCAGTACTTGACCAATGATGTCTCGCTCATCCCGTTCTTCAACCACTCTTCAGTCACTCTGCTTCTGCGGTCCACTACTCACATGTCCTCCCTGTCTCACATGCTGGCGTCAACTGCCCTACCACCTTACCATTCAGGACTTTTATATTTGATAACTGCGCCACTGGTCCAACCTGACAAGGTGTTCCTTTATAATTCTTTCCTCCAGAAATACTTCCTCCAGCTTTTAATTCCAGCCTATTCGGTTCACTTAGCAGATGGTGACATTTGGTCGTGAGTGCTATAGACCAGTGAGGAGCCACAATTTCTGCTCTACACCCCATTACAAATATAAGGGCAAAAATTCCCACAAAAATCTCCAAAATCTTGAAGAAAACCTTACCAAAAGAGCAGTAGCTTTTAAAGCTCTAAAAGTAAGTATGTCAAAAGCGAAAGAAAAGTCAAAGATGCTATAGGATTTTTACAGGACGAAAAAGGTGAAGTGGTCGGGAATTATGTTGAGAAGGCCAAACTTTTAAATTCCTATTTTGCATTTGTGTTCTCTAAGAAAGCAATTGTAACATGAATTGATCTTCACCATGGTATCAAAGGAATAAAAGAATCCACACGATCTATAAACAGAGACATGGTGAGAGAACACTGAACTAATTTAAATGAATTTAATTCTCCTGGTTCAGATAATTTAGATCCTAGGGTACTGAGAGAGTTAGCAGAAGAAATTGCATAGCCACTAGCCAGAATCTTTGAAAAATCCTGGAGAACATGAGAAGTCCTAGAAGATTGGAGAAGGGCAAATGATTTCCCTATCTTCAAAAATGGAAAGAAGATGGAGCCAGGAAATTACAGGCCAATGAGCCTTACTGCTATACCAGGAGAGATCTTTGAACAAATTATTAAACTGCGTGTATGTAAGTACTTGTATAAGACTACAGTAATTAACCAGAGCCAGCATGGGTTTGTAGCAAACAAGTCATGCCAGACTAATATAATTTCCTTCTATGATGGAATCACTGACTGAGTGGATAAGGGAAATGCGGTAGATATAGTATATCTCGACTTCAGCAAAGCATTTGAAAGTATCTCATACTATCTTTATTGAAAAAATAACCAAGTATAGGATTGACAAGGCTATGGTTAGGTGGATTCATAACTGGCTCAGTGATCGTGGTGATAAATGGTTGCACATCCAATTGGAAGAGTTTCAAGTAGGGTACCACAAGGCTCTGTCCTGACCCCGGTGTTGTTCAACATTTATATAAATGATCTAGATAACGGAGCTGAAGGTAATCAAATTTGCAGACGATGCAAAGCTAGGAGGGATAGCTAACACTAGAGAACACATATAGGATTCAGGAGGATCTAGATCAGCTTGGGCAGCTTCTAATAGAATGGTATTTAACAGGGAGAAATGTAAGATTCTACAGATGGGCAAGAAAAGTGAAAAGTACATCAACAGAATCGGAAGGATAGAATTAAGCAACAGCACATGTGAAAAAGACTGGTATAATAATAGATCACAGACTGCACATGATTCAACAGTGTGATTCAGCAGCAAAAAAGGCAAACAGAGTTTTAGGATGTATTAAGAGAAGCATAGAGTATAGATCACATGAAGTAATTATACCCCTCTAATCCTCCTTGGTCAGAACTTATCTGGAATACTGTGTCCAGTTCTTGGCACCTCATTTTAATAAATACATTGAAAAACTGGAGCAAGTTCAGAGAAGTGCTACCAGGATGGTGAGCAGACTGCAAAGTATGTCCTACGAGGAACTGTTAGAGGATTTGGGAATGTTTAGCCTGCAAAAAAGAAGGGTAAGAGGAGACTTAATAGCTGTCTACAAATATCTGAAGGGATGTTACAGTGTAGAGGGATAATCTTTATTCTCATTTGCACATGGAAACATGAGAAGCAATGAGATGAAACTGAAAGGGAGAAGTTTAAAATTAGATATTAGAAAAAACTTTTTGACAGTGAGGGTGATCAATGAGTGGAACAGGCAGCCACCAGAGTTGGTGAGTTCTCCTTCAATGGAAGTCTTCAATCAGAGGCTGGACAGACATCTGTCTGAGATGGTTTATTGAATCCTTCATTGAGCAGGGGGTTGGACATGATGACCGTGGAGGTCCCTTCCAACTCTAACATTCTATGATCCTATGATAAGACCAGTTGCTTATTGATGGATTTGTAATGGGAGGTCAGAACATCTTCTATACTGTAATGTAGAAATGTCCCAATACTTCTGTCCATAGAGTGTATTTTGCTATCTGTCTACTATATTATTTGTCTGTATAACTAGACACATATTTCTTGACTCTCTCTGCTGTCCTTCAGATGCTGTCACATATGCCGTGCTTGTCCTTGTATTGTTTGGTGCGATTACAACTATTAAACTTCATTCAGTGACACAATTTGCTTTGGTTGATTAGCACTTGCAGAATTTATCAGGAATTAAACATAAACAACGCAGCAAAGGATTTCACTTGAGAGTCGATAAGGAGGTTACCTTCAACAATCATTTCAGCAACAAATCCGATTTCCTTCATCATTCAGAACTTAACTGTAAGGTGGCGACAACTAATCCAAAGTTTATATATTATTATGTACAGGATTTATGATGTTTGTTCAAGATGGCCAAATACTGTATGTGATAGAAGTAATTCTTCAGACAAATATTTGTGCAAGTTATTAACTGTTTTACAAGATATTTCAGAAGCCATTGTCTAATGGAACTTAAAGAGGATGTCTGCTATACAAAATCCATTTTTAAATACCTTTCGAGCACTCTTAATTTATAGATCAGGTCTATTGTCTGGGTCCATCATCTACTAAATAGTGCTAAGTACACCTACTATACAGAAAACTTTTCCAGCTTGGAAGGACTGAGAATGCTTCAAACAATCCATAGTTTAATGATTTCATTGGGTATTCTGTAATGCTTCTTTTCTCCTGTGGAGGCACTGCAGGAGATTTCAACACTTATTAACAGACTTCCCCAGACTTGCACTGGGGTTTCCAGCGGCAGGAAACCTTGTGACAAGCTTTTAATCAGGGGAGCCTTTAAAAGCAATAGATTTGATCAAGAAAAATGGAACTAATTAATTGGGGGAAATTTATCATTTCCTGTATGCTGACATAAAAAAAATGTACATTTTTGCTTATTTCCAGACTTCAATTTTGCCTGGATTATTGGGAAATTTGGTGTGGATTAGTAGGAAATGGTGATAAAGTTATTATAATTTATGCCAGAAAACTGGCATAAGTAATATCTGAAATCTATAAAGAAGGGGAAAACTTTTTTAATGAGGCCTTTACATTCAGAACTTGATGACAGATGGACTTCATCGTTACTATAATTTATCCCAGTAAAATATTACAATAAACATGAAAAGGCGAAGTTCTGATACTATATCAGAGATTTCACCAGCCGTAGAAATTATATCGAGGGTGAACTTATTGAGGCCCATTTGCAGCATTTAGGTTGCTCATGTATTCCTTATTGTTGCCGGTTGCTTTAAGGAGTTTTCTTCATAATCCAGATTTCATGGTCTATAGAAATGATTCCTGAAAGTATAGTCCTCTATTACCAGGATATCAGCTATCCATATGCTAGATGATAAATGTATGATCACTGAGAATCCAGTTGCTGAGACACCCACTGACCCACAAAAGAAAAGCCCATAGTCCACTATGTGAATGGAACGATAGTGAGGAAGTACAGTATGTCTATAAATTGTACCAGTGACTTTTTGTGCCGGTCCTTTAAATTGCATGTATACACTGTTCTTGTTGGATAGAGTGATTTCCTCACTCAAGGTCGATGATGATCGATTCTGGGAACAGTTCAGATGACTTTTACTCATTAGAAGGCAGTAAGCTTGATATTTAAAATGTCTCTTTTTAAGACTTAACAGGTATGAACACTGGGGAAATATGATTTACAGTAACAAGCCAACACTGGCAACACATTGATCATATCTGCGACTAGAGTTGAGCGACTTTTGGTTTTTTAGGGTCGCGTTTCGTTTCGTGAAACCCGACATTTCCAAAAGTCGGGTCGAGCAAGATCGTCCGATTATAGGGAAAAGTCGGGGTCGTCCCGAAACACGAAACCCAATGTAAGTCAATGGGGAATAAAAGTCGGCAGTGAGAGGAGGACAGGAAACACACCTACAGTGCCCATTTGAATGCCAAAAGCATCAATTCTTCTTTCTTAAGCTTGTCAACCTTAATTAACTTCATAATACAAGTTACGCACTGAAAAATGGGGGTTATTTGGCTACAAACTGTGGGGGGGGGGAGGGCTGGCTCCAGGTTTTCATGTGCCCTGGGCGAAAGAGCGCCCCTTTAACACATACCACAACTCATCATGCTCCGATACGGCAGAGAAATAGCGGTATAGTACAATGAAAAATACCTCACTTTTTACATCTCATGACGAGGTCCATCTATTTCTCCATACAGAATCATTGGTCCCATATAATGTTTGAAACAGTATATGATGAGCTCCACATAATGCTACAGTATATGTTGGTCCCCATGGATGAAGCTCCACTGTCTTATGGGCCCAAATAATGCTCCAAACATAATGGGCCCCATTTCTAATGCTCTAGTGTGTAATGGGCCCTGTAAATGCTGCTCCAGTGTCTGATGTCCACCTTTGGAATGTTCCAGTGTATGGTGGGCCCCATCTATCATTCTCCAGAGTATAGTGCTCCCCAAAAATTGCTGTCCCAACATTGAAAACAATCAAATAAGTCTCCTCGCTAGGGAATCCCTGTACTTGTCTGGACAGGTGCTGTAGCTTGCTTAACAGCTCGCCAGCCGTTCTCACGCCCAGTATGGATTACACGTGATTGCACAAAGGTGAGAAAGGGTACCGTATCCCCAGATAACATGTATGGATAGCATACACATTCAAAATATATGTCTCAGGAGGCAGGCTCAGACGGTGTTAGGCCCAGTATGGATTGCACGTGATTGCACAAAGGTTAGAAAGGGTACCGTATCCCCGGATAACATGTATGGATAGCGTACACATTCAAAATATATGTCTATACAGCATGAGGCAGGCTCAGACGGTGTTAGGCCCCGTATGGATTGCACGTGATTGCACAAAGGTTAGAAAGGGTACCGTATCCCCGGATAACATGTATGGATAGCGTACACATTCAAAATATATGTCTATACAGCATGAGGCAGGCTCAGACGGTGTTAGGCCCAGTATGGATTGCACGTGATTGCACAAAGGTTAGAAAGGGTACCGTATCCCTGGATAACATGTATGGATAGCGTACACATTCAAAATATATGTCTATACAGCATGAGGCAGGCTCAGACGGTGTTAGGCCCAGTATGGATTGCACGTGATTGCACAAAGGTTAGAAAGGGTACCGTATCCCTGGATAACATGTATGGATAGCGTACACATTCAAAATATATGTCTCAGGAGGCAGGCTCAGACGGTGTTAGGCCCAGTATGGATTGCACGTGATTGCACAAAGGTTAGAAAGGGTACCGTATCCCTGGATAACATGTATGGATAGCGTACACATTCAAAATATATGTCTATACAGCATGAGGCAGGCTCAGACGGTGTTAGGCCCAGTATGGATTGCACGTGATTGCACAAAGGTTAGAAAGGGTACCGTATCCCTGGATAACATGTATGGATAGCGTACACATTCAAAATATATGTCTCAGGAGGCAGGCTCAGACGGTGTTAGGCCCAGTATGGATTGCACGTGATTGCACAAAGGTTAGAAAGGGTACCGTATCCCTGGATAACATGTATGGATAGCGTACACATTCAAAATATATGTCTATACAGCATGAGGCAGGCTCAGACGGTGTTAGGCCCAGTATGGATTGCACGTGATTGCACAAAGGTTAGAAAGGGTACCGTATCCCTGGATAACATGTATGGATAGCGTACACATTCAAAATATATGTCTCAGGAGGCAGGCTCAGACGGTGTTAGGCCCAGTATGGATCGCACGTGATTGCACAAAGGTTAGAAAGGGTACCGTATCCCTGGATAACAAGTATGGATAGCGTACACATTCAAAATATATGTCTCAGGAGGCAGGCTCAGACGGTGTCAGGCACAGTATGGATTTGACGGCCCAGATTACACAGCGGAGAAGCAGGGAGAGGTAAAGATTGCAAATGCTGGGGCCCTGCCCAAGCAAGGGGGGCCCACTCGTGGGCGTCGGTACTGGCACTGGGCCCCTCATAGTACAGCGGTGTTTCTGACGGCGGGTGTGCACCACCACCGTCAGAGACACTTGATTGCACTATGAGGGACCCTGTGCCAGTGCCCGCGCCCAAGAGTCGGCCTACCCACCTGTCCAGGGCAACGGCACTCGCACGGTGTCGTGCGGTAGGTGGTGACCCCGGCCATGGGGGGGGAGGCAGCACAGTTAGGGAGTTTTAGAAAGTGGCATATGTTGATGTTGGACATTCAGCTGATGCAAAAGGCGAAATAGGTGAAGTACCAGGAAGAGGTGGACCAAAGCAAGCCATTTTTCTGTCACCCTATGTGTCATCAGGGGAAGGTGGGACAAAATCCTTGGAAACCCATGTGTGGTTCATTTTAATGAAGGTTAAATCATCCACATTTTGGGTTGACAGACGGGTCCTTTTTTCTGTCAGGATTGATCCAGCTGCACTGAAGACTCTTTCCGATAGCACACTTGCAGCTGGGCAAGCGAGCTCCTGTAAGGCATATTGGGCCAATTCAGGCCAGGTGTCCAGTTTAGCGGCCCAATAGTCAAAGGGGAATGACCTGTGTGGGAGAACATCGATATGGGAGGAAAAGTAGTTTGTTACCATAGTTGACAACTGCTGTCTCCTGTCACTTTCCATCGATGCAGTATTACCAGTTGTGTGAGCGGTATTTGAAAAATCAGTCCACAACATTGTCATGAAACCCCTGTCTCCAACGCCACTTCTGCTGTGTGCACCACGAACACCTCTGCCAAGCTGCCCCCGGCCCGTACGGCTCGTGTGAGAACCATCACCGCTGCTGTGTGCTGGGAATGCCTCAAGCAACCGATTTATCAGAGTTGCTTGTTTATTAGCCAATATTAGGTCAAGGTTCTCCTGTGGCATGATGTTTTGTAATTTGCCTTTATAGCGTGGATCCAGGATGCTGGCCAACCAGTAGTCGTCATCGTTCATCATTTTGGCAATGCGGGGGTCCCTTTTTAGGATCTGCAAGGCATAATCTGACATGTGGGCCAATGTTCCCGGTGTCAATGATGCACTGCGAGTGCTGGGTGGAGGAGCACTTTCTGGCAAATCCACATCCCTCCAGTCACGCACAAACCCTGTACCAGACCTTGCCACGCCAACATTTTCACTTGCCCCACGAGATGCATCCTCCTCCCCTAAGTAATCATCCCCATCATCCTCCTCCTCCTCTTCTTCCTCCACCTCGTCCAGGAGAGGTCCCTGAGCAGACAATGGCTGAATGTCATCAAGGATTCCCTCCTCCTCTTCCTCCTCATCAACATTGGCTGCAGACGCCTGCTCCTTAAGGTGCGTCAAAGTTTGCATGAGCAGACGCATAAGTGGGATGCTCATGCTTAGGATGGCGTCGTCTGCGCTTACCAGCTGTGTGCATTCCTCAAAACACTGAAGGACTTTACAAAGGTCTTTCAGCTTCGACCACTGCACACCTGTCAACTCCATGTCTGCTCTCAAAGTGCCTGGCCGTGTATCCTCCCACAAATGCATTATGGCCTGCCTCTGCTCGCACAGCCGCTCCACCATGTGCAGGGTGGAGTTCCACCTTGTTGCAATGTCGATAATGAGGCGGTGGTTGGGAAGGTGGAGCAATCGCTGCAGCTTCTGCATACGAACGGAGTGTACAGGCGACCGGCGGATGTGCGCGCACAGTCTTCGCACCTTCTGGAGCAGGGCTGTTAACTCCGGATAATTTTTGAGGAAGCACTGCACCACCAGGTTCAAGGTGTGAGCCAAGCAAGGTATGTGGCTGAGTTTTGAAAGGGCTATGGCTGCCACAAAATTACGGCCGTTATCACTAACTACCTTGCCTGCCTCAAGATGTACACTGCCCAGCCATGACTCAGTTTGTCGCTTCAAGTACTCGGCCAGCACCTCGGCGGTGTGTCTGTCGCCCAAACACATCATCTGCAACACAGCCTGCTGACGCTTTCCACTAGCTGCTCGATAGGGGGACACATCGTGTGCAACAGTGGCAGCTGCAGATGGAGTGCTCGTACGACTGCGCTCTGTGGACGAGCTTTCGCTTCTGGAGGAGGTGGAGGAGGAGGAGGGTCGAACGCCTACAGCCAACTGTTTCCTATACCGTGGGCTAGGCAGCACTGTCCCACCACTGCTGTCCCCTGTGGACCCTGCATCCACCACATTAACCCAGTGCGCAGTGATGGACACGTAACGGCCCTGGCCATGCCGACTGGACCATGCATCAGTTGTGAGGTGCACCTTTCCGCTCACTGACTGCTTGAGTGCATGGACAATGCGGTCTTTCACATGATGGTGGAGGGCTGGGATGGCTTTGCGAGAGAAGAAGTGGCGACTGGGTAGGTCATAGCGTGGTACTGCATAGGCCATGAGTTCGCGGAAAGCTGTGCTTTCCACCAACCGAAAGGGCATCATCTCAAACGAGATTAGTTTGGCAATGTGGGCGTTCAAACCCAGTGTACGCGGATGAGAGACTGAGTACTTTCTTGACCTACTCATAGTGTCTGGGAGGGTGAGCTGGACTTGAGAGCTGCATATGGTGGAAGTAGCGGTGGACAGGGCGGACTGAGAGAGGGTTGATGATGGTGATGGAGTTGGTGTTCTTTCTGATGGCCTAGAATCAGTCTTTCGTTGATATAACAGTGGGATTCCCTGACTGCTGTGGCCTTGCAACGACACCTCAACATTTGCTGCTGTGCTAACCGGTGGGCTTACAGTGGGGGAAACAATGTAGCTTTGCTGACTACCTTCGTTGTGATCAGTTGCACATGTGGCACTTGAGGTTTGGTGTTGTGTCCACGCTTGCAAGTGCATGCTGGTTAAATGTCTAAGCATGCAACTGGTATTCAAATTTTTCAGATTTTTCCCTCGGCTAAAGGTCTTTGCGCACTTCTTACAGATAACCTTGGCCTGATCATGAGGATTTTGTTCAAAAAAGTGCCACACTGCACTCTTCCTACTTTGGCAGACATTTTGCGGCCTAGCACGCTGTGATCTTTTGACCCTCTGGACAAGCTGTCCAGCAACTCTTTTGATGTTTGGAACCTGTCTTTGGAGTGCTCCGGGCCAGCCAGATAACAGCTGTGGCGATGTCGATGTCTGCTGTGGATGCTCCTCATCTGAGCTATTGGAAGCAGCACCCTCTTCCCCCAATGGATGCCAATCTGGGTCAACAACAGGGTCATCCATCACCTCCTCTTCTATGTCATGTGCACCTTCCTCTGTGTCACCGTGTATGGTGGTATAGTGTGCGGGAAGGGGCACCTGAGTCTCATCAGGGTCAGAATCTGGCTCTGTACACTGCGAGGACAATGTAGTGCTCTGAGTGAATGTACCAGCAGAATCATCCATCAGCGGCTGTGCATCAGTGCACTCCATGTCAGATTCATCTTGGCCTGGGTAATTCACCATTTCACTTGATAATCCAGGCATGGTATGTGAAAACAGCTCCATGGAGTAATCAGTAGTATGGCCTGCGTCATCCTTCAATCTTGGTTGGGGTGAAGGACACAAGGAAAGGTGTGGTTCATGAACATGAGCCTCCAATGACGACTCAGTGCTTTTACTTTTTACAACTGAAGAAGAGGAGGCGATAGAGCTGGAGGCTGAGTCAGCAATGTAAGACAAAACTTTTTCCTGATGCTCTGGCTTTAAAAGCGGTTTGCCAACTCCTAGAAAACTAAGCGTTCGAGGCCTTATGTAGCCAGACGATGACGCAGGCTCAACACCTCCTGCATTCGGTCCTATTTTGCTCTTGCCACTACCATCA
Source organism: Dendrobates tinctorius (assembly GCF_039654945.1). Lineage (NCBI taxonomy): Eukaryota > Metazoa > Chordata > Amphibia > Anura > Dendrobatidae > Dendrobates > Dendrobates tinctorius. The sequence goes on along the minus strand of NW_027361868.1, from coordinate 7,735,799 downwards.
GATCCACCACCAACACCATCATTACCAGCTGCCAACCCCCGCCCAATTCCACGGCCTCTTCCACCAGCCTTCCTCATTTTTGGTAGAAATGTAGACAAAATCCAACAAACTATATAGTATGTAAAACAAGGTGTCTATAGGACAGGGGAGATTTTGAATTTCTGCACACACTTTTGGACACTGGACACTTTTGGATTGTGTGAGGCCCACTGATATCTGAGCGCTATGTGACAGGCTCGATGGCACAGCTGTGACCTAAGTGACTAGAGAATAAGTGAGATTTTGAATCTCTGCACACACTTTTGGACACTGGACACTTTTGGATTGTGTGAGGCCCACTGATATCTGAGCGCTATGTGACAGGCTCGATGGCACAGCTGTGACCTAAGTGACTAGAGAATAAGTGAGATTTTGAATCTCTGCACACACTTTTGGACACTGGACACTTTTGGATTGTGTGAGGCCCAATGAATATCTGAGCGCTATGTGACAAGCTCGATGGCACAGCTGTGACCTAAGTGACTAGAGGATAAGTGAGAGTTTGAATCTCTGCACACACTTTTGGACACTGGACACTTTTGGATTGTGTGAGGCCCAATGAATATCTGAGCGCTATGTGACAAGCTCGATGGCACAGCTGTGACCTAAGTGACTAGAGGATAAGTGAGAGTTTGAATCTCTGCACACACTTTTGGACACTGGACACTTTTGGATTGTGTGAGGCCCAATGAATATCTGAGCGCTATGTGACAAGCTCGATGGCACAGCTGTGACCTAAGTGACTAGAGGATAAGTGAGAGTTTGAATCTCTGCACACACTTTTGGACACTGGACACTTTTGGATTGTGTGAGGCCCAATGAATATCTGAGCGCTATGTGACAAGCTCGATGGCACAGCTGTGACCTAAGTGACTAGAGGATAAGTGAGAGTTTGAATCTCTGCACACACTTTTGGACACTGGACACTTTTGGATTGTGTGAGGCCCAATGAATATCTGAGCGCTATGTGACAAGCTCGATGGCACAGCTGTGACCTAAGCGACTAGAGGATAAGTGAGAGTTTGAATCTCTGCACACACTTTTGGACACTGGACACTTTGGATTGTGTGAGGCCCAATGAATATCTGAGCGCTATGTGACAAGCTCGATGGCACAGCTGTGACCTAAGTGACTAGAGGATAAGTGAGAGTTTGAATCTCTGCACACACTTTTGGACACTGGACACTTTTGGATTGTGTGTGGCCCAATGAATATCTGAGCGCTATGTGACAAGCTCGATGGCACAGCTGTGACCTAAGTGACTAGAGAATAAGTGAGATTTTGAATCTCTGCATACACTTTTGGACACTGGACACTTTTGGATTGTGTGAGACCCAATGAATATCTGAGCGCTATGTGACAAGCTCGATGGCACAGCTGTGACCTAAGTGACTAGAGGATAAGTGAGAGTTTGAATCTCTGCACACACTTTTGGACACTGGACACTTTTGGATTGTGTGAGGCCCAATGAATATCTGAGCGCTATGTGACAAGCTCGATGGCACAGCTGTGACCTAAGTGACTAGAGGATAAGTGAGAGTTTGAATCTCTGCACACACTTTTGGACACTGGACACTTTTGGATTGTGTGAGGCCCAATGAATATCTGAGCGCTATGTGACAAGCTCGATGGCACAGCTGTGACCTAAGTGACTAGAGGATAAGTGAGAGTTTGAATCTCTGCACACACTTTTGGACACTGGACACTTTTGGATTGTGTGAGGCCCAATGAATATCTGAGCGCTATGTGACAAGCTCGATGGCACAGCTGTGACCTAAGTGACTAGAGGATAAGTGAGAGTTTGAATCTCTGCACACACTTTTGGACACTGGACACTTTTGGATTGTGTGAGGCCCAATGAATATCTGAGCGCTATGTGACAAGCTCGATGGCACAGCTGTGACCTAAGTGACTAGAGAATAAGTGAGATTTTGAATCTCTGCACACACTTTTGGACACTGGACACTTTTGGATTGCGTGAGGCCCAATGAATATCTGAGCGCTATGTGACAGGCTCGATGGCACAGCTGTGACCTAAGTGACTAGAGAATAAGTGAGATTTTGAATCTCTGCACACACTTTTGGACACTGGACACTTTTGGATTGTGTGAGGCCCAATGAATATCTGAGCGCTATGTGACAAGCTCGATGGCACAGCTGTGACCTAAGTGACTAGAGGATAAGTGAGAGTTTGAATCTCTGCACACACTTTTGGACACTGGACACTTTTGGATTGTGTGAGGCCCAATGAATATCTGAGCGCTATGTGACAAGCTCGATGGCACAGCTGTGACCTAAGTGACTAGAGAATAAGTGAGATTTTGAATCTCTGCACACACTTTTGGACACTGGACACTTTTGGATTGTGTGAGGCCCAATGAATATCTGAGCGCTATGTGACAAGCTCGATGGCACAGCTGTGACCTAAGTGACTAGAGGATAAGTGAGAGTTTGAATCTCTGCACACACTTTTGGACACTGGACACTTTTGGATTGTGTGAGGCCCAATGAATATCTGAGCTCTATGTGACAAGCTCGATGGCACAGCTGTGACCTAAGTGACTAGAGGATAAGTGAGAGTTTGAATCTCTGCACACACTTTTGGACACTGGACACTTTTGGATTGTGTGAGGCCCAATGAATATCTGAGCGCTATGTGACAAGCTCGATGGCACAGCTGTGACCTAAGTGACTAGAGGATAAGGGAGATTGGATTGCTTTTAAAAAAGCAGTTTGCGGAGCAGTGGGTAAACAGCAATGCCAGCCTGTCAGGAAGCCTTAAAAGGCAGCCCAACAACCAACACCACTGATACACCACTATATAGCCTCCCCTTGCACTGCACACAGTGACTGGTGTGTTGTGCAGGCCAAATTGCTATCAGCAGCAGAAGCAGTTTTTTTTTCTTCTCAGCAGGACAAAAAAAAAAAATTGGGATTGCTTTTAAAAAAGCAGTTTGAGGCCCAATGAATATCTGAGCGCTATGTGACAGGCTCGATGGCACAGCTGTGACCAAAGTGACTAGAGGATAAGGGAGTTTGGATTGCTTTTAAAAAAGCAGTTTGCGGAGCAGTGGGTAAACAGCAATGCCAGCCTGTCAGGAAGCCTTAGAAGGCAGCCCAACAACCAACACCACTGATACTCCACTATATAGCCTCCCCTTGCACTGCACACACAGTGACTGGTGTGTTGTGCAGGCCAAATCGCTAGCAGCAGAAGCAGTTTTTTGGTCTTCTTCCCTGCCTAACGCTCTCCCTACAGAATCAGCAGCAACCTCTCTCTATACTGAGATCGGCAGAAGTAAGATGGCGGTCGGCGTGCACGCCCTTTTATACCCCCTGTGACGCCCACCAAAGCAAGCCAATCACTTGCATGCCCTTCTGAAAGATGGTGGTGACCCGTGCCTATGTCATCACGTTGCCCACAGTGTCCGTGGATCCTGATTGGCTGAAAAAGAGCGCAAAACAAACTTTTGAAACGCGACTTTGGCGCGTAAGTCGCCGACCTCGTGGCTGACCTCATCCTAGGGTCGGGTTTCGTTTCATGAAACCCGACTTTGCCAAAAGTCGGCGACTTTTGAATTTTTTCGACCCGTTTCGCTCAACTCTATCTGCGACAATCTGCTGGCAAACACCTCAACAGCACTTCCTTCTCAAAGACTGAATCTCTTTGCCTCCTTCACATTGTAGCAAAGTACACATCTACAGTTCTGGTCATGACTTCTTCTCAAGGTCTACTCTTGTGGCAACAGTACCCTGTAGTATCACTTGCAGTCTTCTCACTCAGTTATGGCCCCGTCACTCTAAACGATGTCCCAGCGATCCCACCAACGATCCGACATGATGGGATCGCTGGGACATCGTTAGGCTGATCGCTGGTGAGCTGTCACATATGGCCCCGCCACACTAAACGATGTCCCAGCGATCCCACCAACGATCCAACATGATGGGATCGCTGGGACATTGTTAGGCTGATCGCTGGTGAGCTGTCACATAGACAGCCCCAGCGATCAGGACCAGCGACGCTGGATGCTGGTTTCTAATGTAAACGTCCGGTATCCAGGAGCCGCGCGACTCCTGGATACCCGCTGATTACCTTGGAAACTGGCATACACGTTGGTTTCCAAGATAAACATCAGGTATCTAGGAGCCGCGGCTCCTGGATACCCAATGTTTACATTAGAAGCCAGCGTCCAGCGTCGCTGATCGCTGGTCTCTCGCTGCCACACGCAGCGATGCGTGCTGGGCAGCGGGAGACCAGCGATCGAAAAACGGCCCAGGCCGCTCGAGTACGATCAGCGATAACCGGCAGGGGGGCCGGTCGCTGATCCCCGTCACACACAGCGATCTCGCTAGCGAGATGTGACGGGGCCTTTACTGTGCCACAGTTTCTCATTAAGCCACCTGTTTCTGATTTTCGCTGAGGTGGTGATTCTGTTCACATTCAGGACACAGACATTTCTTATTTAGCAAACCTTATCAGTCATGAATAAACCTTTTTGCTCCTTGCTACTGTATCTATCTTTGCTCTTATGGTGGTTAACTTTGTCCTGTTGGCAAATACCTTTTTATTTACTGGAATAAAACTCTTTAATCCCCCGTGTGACGGAAATTCTTATCTTCTCTCTGTAATGCTGTCTCATCCTGGAGAGCATACATGGAATAGACTACAGCCTCTACAGTGCAGGATGGAGAATCTTAAATGCTCCTGTATAGCTCTTATTAGTGCCGTGGGATGGTGGACCAAACACTAAGTGTTACTCATTCATTCACTTGATAACTCGGAATCTGGGGTTCTTGCTTTGATTGTAATTCAATTCTGAGTACAAACAATACACTCTGTAAACAACAAGGAATCATGAACAGACATGATTATCCTCACTCCAAACTCCCAATGATTCAGTATCTCCCACAGCAGCTCAGTGTATTAATTGTTTATGCTCCGCATTCAGTCATCACATCTACTGCTCAATGGTCTTCTGCTTGGTCATTTCAGACCCAGTGTGTTTCTCCTACAAAATTTATTGATGCACACAATATCAATTTCACTACGCCACATTGGAGTTCACATAACAACAGTCTGTGATAGTTGTCATATGAGATTGAACCCATGTTCAACCCTGCTCGCTGTCACTCCATTAACAACCCTGCTCGCTGTCACTCCATTAACAACCCTGCTCGCTGTCGCTCCATTTACAAAAGGCGACTTTGGGACTCCTATTCTCTTAACCATTGAGGATTCCAGCAGTCATACAATGTTCAAGTTTTGTGATTTTTACACGGACTTCTCAAACTTTTTCTTTCTACTTTCATGTCAATTGTTTTTTTTTATTGATTTTTTTTCTTGCAACAAAAGGTCAAAAATACAAGCTAAACGATAAGCAACCATAGTCGAGAAACAAATGAAAACCCTTTCTAGGGGTGAACAGGTCAAAACAATACAATAATTTTTTTAGTAAGAATGAATGAAGCTTTAGGAAATATAAAAATTGATAATGCTGAAAATGTATCTGATCGATAGAAGGGGTGATATAGAGATGATCAGATTGATATATATATTTTTGTGGGAAAAATTTCAGTAAAGCTTACTTTTTATTCACTGAAATCGCTGATGTCAGTATGCATTAGACAAGTAAGAGATTCTTTTCAAGTCATTAACAGTCTGTATGCATGCAGAAATACCTATCAATCACAGAGTAGGACCGCCCACTGGACTTATCTGCATGCAAGCACCTGAGATCAGATGGCATCTACAACAGGACAAGTTCCTTTTAATGTCTTCCTAACTTGTCCAGAATTCTTCATGCCCCTTTCTTTCTGCATAGTTCTTTAGATTTTTGTTGTCCTGGCAATATGAGTGCTTTTCCCTACTTTTGGTAGGAGGGGGGCAAGTTATATTTTTAATGCCATAATTTATTATACTGTATTCTGTATGGAAAAAATAAAAACTTTAAGTGTGGAGTGGGAAAATACCCAGCAGATTTCTTTTGGGTTTGGTTGTTATGCCACTTACTGTGTGATAAAAATTACATTAACTTTTTTCTTTATATCAATACCACAGCTGCATGTTTTTTTCAATACTTTACTACTTTTTATATTTTCTGAGATTTATAACTTTTTTCTTTTCTTGATGAAGCTTGGTTTTCCCAAGGAATTTAATAGTTTTTGTCAGTACTAGAGTTGAACAAAACAGGTCGGCCAGATTCATAAGTCGCCGACTTATGGCAAAGTCGGGTTTCGCCAACCGAAACCCGACCACAGAGTGAAGTCGGCCATGCGGTCGGCAAAATGAGCGCCAAAGTCGGATTTCCCAGAATGCTTGCACGCTGCACGTGATTTTTTTCAGCCATTGAGCAAGGACGTACACTGTGGGCAACGAGATGACATGTGCAACGTCGAGAGAGAGATTTCGCGCACTTTAAAAAAGCGGTCCGGCATGTAGGTGTGCTTACTGTCCTCCACTCCCTGCCGACTTTGCTTCCCCATTGACTTGCATTGGGTTTCGTGTTTCAGTCGGACCTTCGACTTTTCACGATAGTCGGCCGATTTCGTTCGACTTGACTTTTGAGAAAGTCGGGTTTCATGAAACGCGACTCGACCCTAAAAAAGGCAAAGTCGCTCATCTCTAGTTAGTACCATTCTTGGGGGACCTACAACTTTTTATTCAGAAGAAAAATGATACAAGTGTCAAAGACGGAATAAAATCAAGGATCTTTATTAAATCTTCTAGCTTGGTGATTAAAATGAGCTTTGACCTTGATGATTAAAATGTCTTCTTAAGACGTTACAGGCTTGAACAAAGGAGAAAATCGATTTACAGCAACAAGCTAACGCTGGCAACACTTTGCTCATACTTGCATACTTGCAAAAATCTGCTGGCAAACACATCATCAGCACTTCCTTCTCACAGGCTTAATAGTTTTGCTTCCCTCACATTGCAACAAAGCCCTACACTTAAATACTGTATTATACTGTTCACTAGGATGCCATGTGGCCCTTATCCCGTGTGTCTAGCTAGGATATTCCATCAATGTTTGATAGATGAAGGGGTCAAAGCGGTATGAATTCCTGTTAGCTTAACTTTTTTTAAGCCTAATATACAAAAATGAAAACATACAGTCATATAATCCATAAAAATCATCATCTTTATTAAACACATATACTAAAATTAATTACACAGACAGCAAGACAAATAAGGCTAAAAAATGGTAACATGATGATATCAGCATCCAAAATGCCTAAGGTTAGGTATGTCACTGGATGTAAAACATATAATCTCATAACAAAGTGTGGCGTCCACACAAAGAAATGACAATTAACATATAATAAAGATCAGCTCAATAGCAACAATATATCTATGTATACACAGTACCTTGAATATGAATATTCTACAGGACAATACCCGCCCACCCCGACGCACGTTTCGGTAGCAGTACCTTCCTCAAGCTCTCTTGTACTCCGATGATGCTCATCAAAATAATTATATATATTTTTTTAAACCTGCTGTGTCATCCTATTATAGTCAATGATTGACCACATAACTGCTCTTTCTAGTGACAGTATTACAGTGTTAAAACCCCCTCCTAAAAGATCCCCTTCAAAGGGATAATCTCCAAATAGTTGGTTATTACCTATGCATGGGATTGGGTATATACTGATTGCTTGGGGATTGACCTCTAGCACCGATCCTTTAAATAGGGCTCTGGAAACCAGGAAATGTGCTCTGCGGAGCTCAAATTTAGTGGAACTGCCCAGGCATGCCCCTGCTTAAGTATATTGTTTGTGGAACTGACGAAAAAAACGTAGTGGTCTGCTATTCTCGACAGTCCTATAGCCAGTAAATGCAATAAATCTTTTTTTGAGATGGGACTCTGAAGAGTTCATGGTTCCCAGAGCCCCATTCTCAGGATCATTGAGAGTCCCAAGAATCAGAAAGTTATATCAAGATAATCGTGAATGAGCATTGTGAAAAATTATGAATTGCATGAAATAATTTTTTTGCTCCAAAAATCATCATTCTCAGCAGTGCTTCATCCTGTATAATTAGGACTTGCCAAGAACTATGAATTAGAATGCCGAGAACTATGGCAGCCTATTCGCACTGAGTGATCTAGTATAGATCGCTCCCTGTGGATTGTTTACTTTGGTCTTTAACGACCGCAGCTGGGTAAAAGTTTACCGATTAGCGGTTGTATCGTGTCACAAGTCGGTCTATGTAAACGGACCCTTAGGACTGGTGATAACGTACTATCTTTTGACTAACTCTTTAACTTCTCAGAACTTCATGGCCATGGATATATAAACAAAAAGTAAAGAACACGTACCCAAAAAGATGTGATCCATATACATCACACATAAATGACATAAATGACTATTATTTACTGTGCAACTGCAAATTCTGCGCCCCCTCTATACCCTTTATCGTCCTAAACCATTGCAGGTAAATATTCATCCTCTATTTCTAGATTAGGCAGAACAGGAAATGTTTTATATATTTCACAAAAAAAAGAACAACTTCATATATTAAAAACAGAGCTGGCAAAAAAATGATATTAAAATAGAAATTATTAAAAAAAAATTGTAATTAATATTTTTCAGACATTTTAGATTTTCCCTAAGGAAAATCTATTAATTGTTCTATGTAGTAAAATATTTGAGTGGCTTCCGCATCAACTGACGGTCCCGATAATACTGTTGAAAACAGTAAACTTTGTCATTTAAAAGACAGCTCCATTAACTGTCCTTGACATACCCATAGCACTCAGCGGAGATGTCTTTGTATCCGGTTTTCCTATTTGTTCAGAAATTTCATAGACAAACAGCGTGTTCATGAATCTTTAGTGATGCCTGGTACTTACCCTGTAATTTAAGACAAAGGTGGATGCAGTCGTTTTGTATTAATAGGTTTCGCCTTTCTTGTCTTTGAAAAGAGATGCGCCATTTCCAAAGCCCCCAGTTGACTTATCAGTAAGTAAATTGTACTTGCACTCTTTTGAATGCCATATAATACGGTTTAAGAGACAAAAAAAAGTCAAGTTTGTAACCTGCACTCTCCGGCGTACTTCGACAAGATGTTCCATCTAACATAAAATCTATTTCAATTACCATGCTGTTTTTTTGGACCATCTGAATAAGATGAATGTTCTATATTCCATCTCGGGTATTGTCTTCTTCTAAGTGCGGAATATATTTTTTTCTTTCTATTTAAATTTAAACTTTTTGCATAGTCTTGGACCTTGTGTTACCCTTTAAGAATTTTCTCCTGTGAATGGTAATTGCAAATTTCTGATAAAATAACATTTTAGCAGAATAAAAAGCTTACCTAATCAGCGAGCCTTTGAGATGCCCATCCGCCCCGAGCAGTAAAGATCTTTAATACTATATTCCAGGTAATTACCATTAATGGCATTACTTAGAGCTTTTGGTCCAGCCTGCAATACAGATTCTCCAAGATATCATGGGCTATGTACTACAGTTAGGTCCATATATATTTGGACAGAGTCAACATTTTTCTAATTTTGGTTCTAGACATTACCACAATGAATTTTAAACAAAACAATTCAGATGCAGTTGAAGTTCAGACTTTCAGCTTTCATTTGAGGGTATCCACATTAAAATTGGATGAAGGGTTTAGGAGTTTCAGCTCCTTAACATGTGCCACCCTGTTTTCAAAGGGACCAAAAGTAATTGGACAATTGACTCCAAGGCTATTTCATGGACAGGTGTGGGCAATCCCTTCGTTATGTCATTCTCAGTTAAGCAGATAAAAGGCCTGGAGTTGATTTGAGGTGTGGTGCTTGCATTTGGAAGGTTTTGCTGTGAAGGAAACATGCGATCAAAGGAGCTCTCCATGCAGGTGAAACAAGCCATCCTTAAGCTGCAAAAACAGAAAAAAAAATCTGAGAAATTGCTACAACATTAGGAGTCGCAAAATCTACAGTTTGGTACATCCAGAGAAAGAAAGAACTCATCAATGCAAAAAGACCTGGGCTCCCACGGAAAACAACAGTGGTGGATGATCGCAGAATAGTCTCCTTGGTGAAGAGAAACCCCTTTACAACAGCCAACCAAGTGAACAACACTCTCCAGGAGGTAAGCGTATCAATATCCAAATCTACCATAAAGAGAAGACTGAATGAAAGTAAATACAGAGGGTTCACTGCATGATGCAAGCAACTCATAAGCATCAAGAATAAAAAGGCTAGACTGGACTTTGCTAAAAAACATCTAAAAAAGCCAGCACAGTTCTGGAAGAACATTCTTTGGACAGATGAAACCAAGATCAACCTCTACCAGAATGATGGAAAGAGAAAAGTATGGCGAAGGAGTGGTACAGCTCATGATCCAAAGCATACCACATCATCTGTAAAACACGGCGGAGGCATTGAGATGGCTTGGGCATGCATGGCTGCCAGTGGCACTGGGTCACTAGTGTTTATTGATGATGTGACACAGGACAGAAGCAGCCGAATGAATTCTGAGGTACTCAGAGCCATATACTGTGTGCTCAGATCCAGCCAAATGCAGCCAAACTGATTGGTCATCGTTTCATACTACAGATGGACAATGACCCAAAACATAAAGCCAAAGCAATCCAGGAGTTTATTAAAGCAAAGAAGTGGAATATTCTTGAATGGCCAAGTCAGTCACCTAATCTCAACCCAATTGAGCATGCATTTCACTTGTTAAAGACTAAATTTCAGACAGAAAGGCCCACAAACAAACAGCAACTGAAAACCACCGGAGTGAAGGCCTGGCAGAGCATCAAAAAGGAGGAAACAGCGTCTGGTGATGTCCATGAGTTCAAGACTTCAGGCAGTCATTCCCAACAAAGGGTTTTCAACCAAGTACATGAAATGAACATTTTATTTATAATTATTTAATCTGTCCAATTACTTTTGGTCCCTTTAAAAACAGGGTGGCACTCCTAAACCCTTCATCCAATTTTAATGTGGATACCCTCAAATGAAAGCTGAAAGTCTGAACTTCAACTGCATCTGAATTGTTTTGTTTAAAATTCATTGTGGTAATGTCTAGAACCAAAATGAGAAAAATGTTGTCTCTGTCCAAATATATATGGACCAGCTGTATACTCAGGGTCTGGAACCCCACAAAGATCCAGACCCTGCGAGTTACTGCTACCTATTTGCTGGTTATAGCTACTCAACTACTTGCCATCAAAACTGTAAAAGGTATTGAGCTCTATGTATTTACTTGGACATTTTCTCACAGCTCCTCTGGGAACTGCTCCTGTGATGCTTGCTTCTGTCACCAGGCACCACAGTTTTGATTCTGTGGGTGGAGGAGAACTGGAAGCTCTTGGCAACACAATCTCTGTCCAACTACAAAAAATAAGGTGGTGAGGACTTGCAGTGCCATCCAGTGTGGCAGTATGGGTGTGAACAGTAGCGTAGCTACCGGGGGGCAGAGGGGGCGGTCGCCCGGGCCCCAAGCTTTGAAGGGCCCACCGAGCTACGCTACTGTAACTGTATCTGCGTGCACAGCGCGCCCATACAGTTACATTCTGCGGCAGAGCAGGGAGAATCGATCTCCCTACTCTGCCGCCCAGCCGCTATGGGCCCCTGAGAAGGCAGTGGGGGGCCCTGTGCCAGCAGTACGCCCCCCACCTCACAGCCAGCAATGTCATCCTGGACTCCTGGACTTTAATTTCTGTGCTCACAGGACCTATGATGAGGTCACGGGAGGGGCGGAGTCAGGGGGTCACATGATCAGGGGCTTCAGCTGCTGCAGGGCTCTGCTGTGCTGGTTGCCATGGTGCTGGATGAGGTGAAGTAAGTTTCTGTATGGGGTCAGGATTGGTTTACAAGGTGGATGTAGCAGAGCCGTGTGTGTTTGAGGTGTATGGAGCAGAGATATGCATGTATGAGTTGTACAGAGGAGCGGAGCCGTGTGTGTATGGGGTGAGCAGAGCTGTTTGTGTACTGAGCGGAGCCAAGTGTGTATGGGGTGTACAGAGCAGAGCCGTGTGTGTGCGGCGTGTACGGAGTGGAGCCATGTGTGCAAGGTGTACGGATTTGAGCCGTATGTGTACGAGGTGTATGGTGCGGAGCTGCGTGTGTACGGGGTGTGCGGAGCAGAGCCGTATGTGTACAAGGTGTACAGAGCGGAGCCAGGTGTGTACAAGGTGTACGGAGCGGAGCCGCATGTGTACAGCGTGTATGGAGCAGAGCCGTGTGTGCATAGGGGGTGTGGAGCAGTGCAGTGTGTGTATAAGGGGTATCAGGTGCAGTAATAGGGACACATACGGCAGCAGCGGCTCAGCATTGGGGTATCAGGTGCAGTAATAGGGACACATACAGCAGCAGCGGCTCAGTATTGGGGTATCAGGTGTAGTAATAGGGACACATACGGCAGCAGCGGCTTAGCATTGGGGTATCAAGTGCAGTAATAGGAACACATACGGCAGCAGCAGCTCAGTATTGGTGTATCAGGTGCAGTAATAGGAACACATACGGCAGCAGCAGCTCAGTATTGGGGTATCAGGTGTAGTAATAAGGACACATACGGCAGAGGCTCAGTATTGGGGTATCAAGTGCAGTAATAGGGACATATACGGCAGCAGCGGCTCAGTATTGGGGTATCAGGTGCAGTAATAGGAACACATACGGCAGCAGCGGCTCAGTATTGGGGTATCAGTGTAGTAATAGGGACACATACGGCAGCAGCGGCTCAATATTGGGGTATCAAGTGCAGTAATAGGAACACATACGGCAGCAGCGGCTCAGTATTGGGGTATCAGGTGCAGTAATAGGGACACATACGGCAGCAGCGGCTCAGCATTGGGGTATCAGGTTCTGTAATAGGGACACATACGGCAGCAGCGGCTCAGCATTGGGGTATCAGCAGGATGAGGAGTTTGTGCAAGTTGGGGATACATGGTGATGGGGCTGGAATATGAGAAGTGAAACTTGTCGTTGTTGTATTCTCTGTAGCCGAGTCCTGGCTGGAGGAGTTGTCATGTCGGTCTGGGCAATATGGAAAAGACGTGAAAAGTAACCCATTCCATCAGAGAGAACGTCAGCGGTAAGACACCAACTATACCTGTGCAGTAATCACATATGTTTTGTAGGACTGGTATTTACCACTGACCATATTGCGGTAATATCAATGTTGGTCTTTATATAAGGATAATTTTCAGTAACAGCGCAGTCATCTCTTAAGGTACTGTCACACTTAGCGATGTACCAGCGATCCCGACCAGCGATATGACGCGGTCAGGATTGCTGGTGTATCGCTAAGTGGTCGCTAGTGAGCTGCCACACAGGCAGATCTCACTAGCGACATCGCTGGGGACGGGGGTTGCTACTTACCTGTCAGACCAGGCGATCCTGCGTCCTCCCGCCCGGCTCCACGCGTCGCTCGTCCTCACAGCAGGAAGCGCCACAGGAAGCTGACGACGAGAAACAGTCCTGGACGTTCTCGCACGATCAACGATAACCAGCGGGGGAGCCGGTCGTAGGTAAGTATCAGACACAGAGATATCGCTAGCAATATCGCTATAACGTCACTAGTTATAGCGATATTGCTAGCGATATCTCTTAGTGTGACATGCCCTTTACATCCACTATTAGGGGGCGTCACCGAGTTGTAATCAAAGTTACCTAGTTAGGGGCCCACTCAGAAGTTTGGCCCCCCCTGAACCGAAACCCTAGCTACGCCTCTGGGTGTGAGCTGTCCAGCTGGCGAAATCATCTCCTTGCTTAAGCTAATTGGAAAAGAACCACACCCTACTAAAGCTCCTGGCATATTGCTGGAACCTGGCAGATGTTCTCCTCTGCTTTAATTCTATCTACTCAACTCCTGTTTTGTGCACTTGTTTCCTGTTTTAACCTCGGCCTGTTTAGTAACTACTCTTGTATCTTCTGAGTCTCTACTTTTTGTGACCTTTTTGCTCTCCTGCCAACCAGCACCACCAGCCAGCAGCTGACTCCTTGGCCTCAATGGCCCTTGTGTAAGTCCGGATCCCTGTACAGGTATTAAAGCGTGAAGACCATGACAACCCCTGGGATTCTGGTAAGCGGAGTTGCTTAAGCTAAGCCTGTCCAAGGCAGCCAATTTTAGAGATTCCAGGCGACCACTGATCACAGCTGCATTACACTTTCTTTCTAATCCAGGAAGGCAGTCACTTTTATGAAGAAACAGAAACAGTTATAATAAATGCTTGTTAAAGTGCATTTATAGTAGACTGTAATTTTGTCTTCAAGTAATGGTGCTACTTAAAGGGAAACTGTCGTGTCAGATAACTCTATTAACCTGCAGATATAGTGTTAATCTTTAATTTAATTGTCTTATAAAGGTTCCCGGTTACAGTACTGAAAGTGCGTCACCCGGGAGAGAATGAACTCTATCACCCAGGAGCTTTCAGTCATGCAGGAGTGCCCAGAGCAATTACTGTCACAGAACTGAGGGTGGCGACGTAAGAACATCCATGACTGTGTAAGGGTGGTGGACTGTACTGTCGCATTCCTGCCCCTGAAGACAACAATCACGTCATGTATATTATTTCATGTGTCTTTGTACTGTATATATTGTGTCATGTGAATCGTATTGCATTGTGTTGTTTGCCTGTGCAATGTATAGAGTGCAATAAGTATTATTAGTACAATATGCATAGTGTTTGGCAGTGTTATAGAGAATGTATTGTGTAAGATAACTAATGTAGTGTATAGTGTGAGGTGTAAAGAAGTTCTGCCCAGCAACAGACATCAGGGTCAGAACTAGTTAAGTGCTTGTACTAGACCACATGTGTGGGCTTAATGATAGGGCCAACACTGTGCTTCCTGGAGAGATAGAGTTTAGAGAGTAATAAGCATGCAGTTCTGCCAAGGGGTGATCCACAGCCAGAAGAAGAGACTGGAGCAAGTAATAGCAGGATCCTAAAAAGAGCTTCTGACTAGGGATGATGAACCTGAACTGTTCATACCCCGAACTCCAAACATAGCCTTTTCCCGGAAGTCTACTTTACTGTTCGGGATCAGTACCAAATAAAGTTTGATGAAAGGTTGTAAGTACTTTCAGAGCCATCACAGCCACCACGTCACCTGGCCTGTATAACTGCCTGATCATGGGTGGTGACACCATTCTGCTCTGAATAGCATAGGGACATGATGAAGCTCGACTGAAGGACCGTGTTAGGTTCTGTGCTTGTACTCTGCAAAATATCCTCTTTGAGTATACTCTGCAAAACAGCCTTTGCGGGCTGTGATTGGCTGGCGTAACCACCGGATCATGGGTGGTGCTGCCATTATGCTATGTTTAGTGTAGGGACAGTATAAATTAAATAAATAGTCTAAATAAAGACTGGGGCCCCCCCTATTTTTAATAACTAGCCAAAGGAAAGCAGACAGCTGTGAGCTGGTCTTATGCTGAGAAGGGGCTAATATTCATGAACCTTCCCAGCCTATTAATATCAGCCCACAGCTGTCTGCTTTTCTTTTGATGGTTATTAAAAATGGGGGACCAAAAAATTGACATGGGGTCCCCCCTATGTTTAGTAACCAGCTAAGGCTAAGCAGACAGCGGCGAGCTGATATTAATAGATCACAGACTGAATATGAGTCAACAGTGTGATGCAGCAGCAAAAAAGGCAAATGCAATTCTAGGATGTATTAACAGAAGCATACAGTCTAGATCACGTGAAGTCATTATTTCCCTCTACTCCTCTTTGGTCAGACCTCATCTGGAATATTGTGTTGAGTTTGGGGCACCACATTTTAAAAAAGACATCAACAAACTGGAGCAAGTTCAGAAAAGAGCAACCAGAATGGTGACCGGTCTGCAAACCCTGTCTTATGAGGAAAGGTTGCAGGATTTGGGATTGTTTAGTTTGCAAAAGAGAAGACTGAGAGGATACTTAATAGCTGTCTACAAATATCTAAAGGGCTGTCACATTGTAGAAGGATCAACTTTATTCTCATTTGCACAAGGAAAGACTAGAAGCAATGGGATGAAACTGAATGGGAGGAGACACAGATTAGATATTAGAAAAAACTTTTTGACAGAGTGATCAATGAGTGGAACAAGCTGCCACGAGAAGTGGTGAGTTCTCCTTCAATGGAAGTCTTCAAACAAAGGCTGGACAGACATCTGACTGGGATGATTTAGCGAATCCTGCTTTGAGCAGGGGGTTGGACCAGATGGCCCAGGAGGTCCCTTCCAACTCTACGATTCTATGATTCTATGAATAGGCTGGGAACACCATGGATGGATATTGGCCCCTTGCCAGCCCAATAAGACCAGCCCTCAGCCGCCCCAGAAATGGCACATCCATTAGATGCGCCAATTCTGGCGCTTAGCTTTGGCTCTTCCCGATTGCCCTGGTGCAGTGGCAATTGGGGTAATATTTTTGGGGGTTGATATCAGCTGTGTAATGTCAGATGGTATCAAGCCCAGGGGTTAATCATGGAGAAGTGTCTATCAAACATCCCCATCACTAACCCCCATACTAACCCCATATTTAAAACTAAAAAGACACACACACAGGAAAAAAATTTTTTGAATAAAGACTCCCCCAAACATTCTCTGGTTTACCAATTTATTTTTAAAAAATAATCCCAGCAGCTCCAATGTAATCTATTGTGGTTCCCACAATGTCCAGCTATTCTCTCCTAGAACCTATGGAACATTGTTCTGAGAACGATGCTTCATAGGTTACTCGCGGTCATGTCTCACGGGCGATAACGTCCAGGTGAAAGGTGTAAGAAGATTATTTATGGTTATAGGAAGCGATTGATTGCAGTCATTTATTCCAAAGGGTGTGCAACCAAATATTAAGTAGAGGGTGCCAACAATTTTGTCCGGACCATATTGGGGGTTTTGTGTAAAATTATGCCCAAATTGTTTTTTTTCTGTTTTTTTTTTGGTTGTTCCAATGCACACAAAGGAAATAGACATGTATAACAAGGCGTATATTTGTGACTGGTAATTTTCTGGGAGAAATTCTTCATTTTACATCCATCCTTCCTTCTTTCCTTCACTTCCTCCTTCAGTGTCATCCTTCCTTCCCAATCTCTTTAGATTCTTCCATTCTTCTTTTCTTCTTCCATTGTTCCTTCCTCTTCTCTCTTCCTTTCTCCCTCACATCTATCCATCCTTCCTTCTTTCCTTTCTTCTGCTCTTCCTTCCTTTATTCTCTTCTTCTTTCTTTTCTTTCTTCCTCTCTTACTTTCTCCCTTACTCCCGCATCCATTCATCCTTCCTTCCTTCCATCCTTCCTTCTTCCCTTCCTTCCTCCTTTCTTTCCTTTCTTCCCTTCCTTCCTCCTTTCGTTCCTTCCTCCTTTCTTTCCTTTCTTCCCTTCTTCTTTCTTCCTCTTACTTTCTCCCTTACTCCCTCACTTCCATCCACCCATCCGTCCACCCATCCATTCTTCCGTCCTTTCTTCCTTCCTCCTTTCATTCCTTTCTCCTTCCTTCCTTCCTTCCTTCCTTCCTTCCTTCCTTCCTTCCTTCCATCCTTCCTTCCTCCCTCCTTTCGTTCCTTCCTCTTTTCTTTCCTTTCTTCCCTCCTTCTTTCCTTTTTTCCTTCCTCTCCTATTTTCTTTCTTTCTCCCTCTCTTCCTTTCATCCTTCTTTCCCTTTACTCTACCTTCTCTATTATCTATACTTGACCTCAGGTTAGGCATTTTGGGTGCATATATCGCTGCTTTACATTTTAGCATTCTTGTCACGTGTGCAGCGTTTGGGAGAGAATGAAGTTCATCTTTACTATCTGTACATCAGAGGTTTAAACTCCTGTATGTTTCAATTATCGCTCTATTATCCGGCCGGTGTTTGAATCTATTTATTATTCAGATCAGCGACGATCACTATTCTGCTGTTGTGTAAACAACTCTCAATTGCAGAAACAATGATTAGCGGGCGCTGTCACATGGAGGTGTACTTACAGGTACTTACACTCCCGAGTGTATATGATAAACAACAAGGAAGACAATGCTCGAGTGACTACTTGCCATCCTGTGTCCAATAATCAGATCGGTCTTGGAGCAGAACGAGCAGGTTTATTAAATTTTTCATTTATACTTCATAATGATACATTGTTTCTATAAAATCTCACTGAATAGATAAATCTTTAGTATCACATAGGCAAGAGTGCTCAGATACATATTATCCTTTTTTTATCTCAGTGCTTTATAAAGCATGTTTAACCTCTTCTTCATTAAAGGTTTAACCACCACCTCTCACTTCCCGCATTTGAAAGGTGAGAGGTGCCACCAATGTGAGATCCAGTGGCTATTTGTCCAGTTTTGTGCACAGCTGGCAGGTATTCTGCATGTGTCCAATTCTAACACCTGCTGTCAGTACACAAGCCTTGGCAGGTTGCCGATGGACAATGGAGGTGAGAGGCACCGGATAACCCTTCAAAGCTCATGAACCTTCAAATACATATTATCCCAAAGGATGGGTTGGGACCTGCACCTTTTAAACATTTATTATCGGTTCTCCGAGGGTCGCACCGGGGTTACTGAGTGCACCAGAAGAAATTATTCTGTAATCCCTCCGTCAATCATCTATACAATATCAGCACAAACACTTTACAATTACATCATACAGGCAGTGGCATAACTAGAGTCAGCTGACTTTGGTGTGCCTGCTATGATAGATGCATTACTGCTAAGCATCACCTGTGACTGGCATTAGCTGCTGGCATCTACATCACAATACATTTCAGCTTATTGAGCATCCTCGGATGCACCTCCTTCTCGTATAGGCGCTAGCATTGGCGAGCCCCACTCCCACATGGGTCCGGTCATGGTCACACCCCCTGCGACCACGATCTTTACGCTCTTGCATACATGACATCTCCTAGACAGGTGGCATCTGGGACAAAGACTACTTTTTGGCCATGATTACACCCCAGTTTTAAAAAGCAGTCCTTGATTACTATTCTTCCAACAGCAAAGTCATTGTTTTGAGTGATTGGTGAATTTACTAAAATTAAAATTTGGCAGTTTGCTGAAATTTGGTCATGAAATTCGATTTGCATTAAGTTTATTTAATACAAGTCAGAAGTGTATTATTTTGCTCTGAGGTCTCTCCAAAATCCAGAGCATTCTAAAGGTTAAAAAAAAAAAAAAAATATATATATATATATTATATATAATATGAATATTACGTTTTATTATTCATTTAGCTCTGCTCCAAGAACTTTGAATCCAGCAAAATTTCAGCTGGCAATTGTTATATTGGATTTGCACAAATCAATTAGAAAAAAAAAATTAAATTCGGTGAACCCAACTTTTTTGTAAAATTGAAAGCAAATTCAATCTGCTTAGAAATGATTTGCTAATTTTAAATTTTCTCCAAAATCACCTCTAAATGGGATTTTCTTTATGATCTGCCCATTATATTGTCAGAGCGCCTGGTATTTTGATGGACTATTCCAGCCCCACCGGTTCCTGCATCTTTAGTTTTGACGTGATGACTTCAGTTTGACCATGAGAAATATTTTGTTTTTGTATAGGTCTTGTATATTTCTCAAACCCTATTTATAAGAAATTATTGGAAAAGGTTAACTTTACTACGTAAATTGAAGATCTTGCCGTAGAGAAAATCAAACAACCATTAAAGAAATAAAGAATAAAAAAAATAGCAATAAATGACTCACTGTCCATCAAGTATTTGTCCTCTATGTCTCAGATGCTTCTGGTGGGGGTCTTAAACACATGTTTTGCAGTCAAGATAACAAAATTAATTGTGACCATGACAACTTGGAGGGGTTATCTCCAAGATGAGGACATCATGTTCTTACAGAGTTGAGCAACCTTGCACAGATCTCAAAACCACATACAACAGGGCTTATATAATTGACTTATTCTTAAGTACTTTCCACATTATAGTAAATTGTTTGTCCATTAAAAATGTTTTAGTTCATTTGATAAATATCTTTATTTTTTCTTTTCTCCTGACTTTCTTTAATGTTAAAGGATAAACTATATTACTGGCTTTTACACTCTTTTAATACTCCTCCTGTCTTGGGGCACTAGAGGTTAAACCCATTGAACTTGTTTGACAAAATCTTCTTTTTCCATGTTCCTCTTAAAACACTTCTTATCACTTTGCAGTCCATGCTTCATGAGTATGCAAAAAGGGTTGAAATGGAGTCCTTCACCCTTTTATAAGGCATAAAGGGGATGTCCCACAAGCAAAGTAGATTTAAATTAATAGATCTTGGAATAATAGGTTCCACAATTGGACATGTTAAAAAATGTTCCTGTGCTGGGATAATCTTATAAATGTACCCATGTTATATACTATATTATTTCCTTATTATTTTTTTATTTTAGGATATTTGTGTTTTGTACTTTGTTTTTGGTTTTCTCTGTGTAATGCTCATGTGTTAATATGCATTTACATTCTGCATACACATTAACTTACTTTTTCAGCTCAGACCTAGTTTCTCATTTAGTTCAATGGGCATTCTGTGCTTATAAGGGTGTGACCGCCCTGTTTCTGAGCTGGGAAAACCATCCTGTCTGGCCTATGCTTTTACTGTAGGTTCAGTCCCTCGGTCCTTGTTCACATTTACATCACGTGACAAGTGGAAAGGTTTTAAATACAAGAGTTAGGACTGTCCCACAAGGGTTGCCTTGACGTGGCAGGATGACTTGTACATTCTTTTGATCAAAATTATTGTTTACTAAATACCCTTATTATTATTACTACATTCATGCATTTTTTGCAGTTTATTTTATATTTTAGGATATTTGTGTTTTGTGCTTTGTTTTTGGTTTTCATGGTCAGCAGTATCAACCCCTGAAGAAGTAGCGTTATGCTTCGAAACGCGTAGGGATTAAAGGGTTAACTTTTTTAACCTTGTGTGGTTATTGAATCTGTCTGGCAGCGCACTTAAAGTCCAAGAACTTATTCCTTATTTAACTCTGAAAGTAGCAGCTATGAAGACCTGACGTGTCATCTTTATACGCTCTTATTATAAGTCACTTATGCTTCCTTCCCTGATTATTAGATGTGGTATGTGCTGATCATGAACGGGAGCAACTCTGCATGGTCAGACACAGCCATTGAACAATAAACAGGAAGGGCACATTTATAAGATTATCTCGGCACAGAAACCTTTTTTAAAGAGACTCTGTCACCCCATTTTTGGCCTATAAGCTGTGGCTACCACCATCAGGGGCTTACCGTATCTACAGCATTCTGTAATGCTGTAGATAAGCCCCCAATGTAACCTGAAAGATAAGAAAAATGAGTTAGATTATAATCACCCGGGGATCCGGTCTGGTCAGATGAGTGTCACGGTCCGGCGCCTCCCATCTTCTAGAGATGATGTCCTCCTACTTACTTCTGCTGCGGCTCCTGCACAGACGTACTTTCTCTGCCATGTTGAGGGCAGAGCAGAGTATTGCAGTGCGCAGGCGCCGGACCTCTCTGACATTTCCCGTCGACTGCGCACTGCAGTACTTTACTCTGCCCTCAACAGGGCAGAGAAAGTACACCTGCGCAGGAGCCACGGCAGAAGTAAGAAGAGGGATGTCATCGCATGAAGATGGGAGGACCTGGACCAGACCGCGACATCCACCGCACCCCCACCTGCCCCCGCCCCCGGTAAGTATAATCTAACTTGTTTTTCTTATCTTTCAGGTTACATCGGGGGCTTATCTACAGCATTACAGAATGCTGTAGATAAGCCCCTGATGGCGGTGGCCGCATCTTATTGGCCGAGAATGGGGTGACAGATTCCCTTTAACACATCCAATTGTGTAACTCATTATTATTCCAAGATCTATTAATGAAAATGTACTTTGTGGGTGAGTGAGTGTGCTGCAGGAATGTGCAAGACTGTCAGACATGCTATTGCAGTGCATTTCTGTAAAGAGGCCACTTCGAGAGTCGGCTAAACTGAATCAGACATTGTGAAAACGTGTGCTGTGATATATTACACTCATTTCATGGTGCTTATATTTTAAAATAAGCAGTGATTATTGTGCTATTTAAAAGCATTCTTCTCAATTTCTTTTTATAACGGACAAACTCTTTTATTTTGTCTTATTGCAATTAAAACTAAGAGGAGAATCGTCTGCTGCAACCAGTGGTCTTACAGTCAAATACAGGACATTGAGGAGAAGGACAAGGGTGGCCTTTGTGGATCTCCTGGAACTTATAAAACAGATATCTTTAGATATATTTCTCATGACACAAAATAGAAAAACTGATGGAAAAAGATAAAAGGAGCAAAAACTGAGGTATTCCTTATTTTTTTGTGCATTTTCTATGCTTGATGGTACTTTGAAGAAGATACGGTATCTTGGGAATTTGACACCTCTTTTGGGACATTAGTGATTTTTCTCTTTTTCTGGGAGAGTGTGGCCATGTTGCAAGTATGGTCTTTGTAAACAGCACTGAACACAGTAACACCGTAATATCTTGTCTCCTATCCGGGATGATACGATCGGCAGGTGCTGATGCGTGGTGGCATTTGGTTCTTGGAGCATTTGTCCATTACTAAGTAAAGCTCTGAATACAATTTTGCTCTAATCAGTGAGATAACAGTATGTCCATTATTACCGCCCATGTGTGATTATGCTTTCATGCAGAGATGATTCTCTGCTTTGAATTTCCTGAATGATATGAAAGCGTTTTACTATTGATGGATTTTCAAATAAAGTAGTATAAAACTCATTATCATATCCATCTATATATATTGAATTTGCTTTGGGGAGGGGGTTACTATAAAATTAGTGAAAGGGCAGAATTTCAAATATTTTTAGCAAACTGGCTGGGCAGTCACAAATTCTTAAAGTGAACATCCATGGTTTTGTACTTCTTGATGAACGTAGCATTTCTCAAATTATGGTAGTGCCTCGTCGGATGGAGGTTTAAACTATAATCTCCAATAGTTTTACGTATTTCTATAATTGGAGTTGAGCGAATGTCCTGAAAATTCAATTAGGGCAGATTTGCTTAGTTTGGGAGGGGAGGGTGTGGGGTGTGATTTCCATCAAATAAATTTGCTATGAATCTAATCTTTCCAGAAGGGGAGGCACGTGACGCTCGTCATTGATATTCGTCACAACAAATGTGACCATGAGGAGCCTATTCAATGGCAGCATCAAAAAAGAAAAGAATCAGAAATGATTGTAAGGAGAAGAATGCTGACAATTGTTTGGATGATAGAACCTATTCACAAGTACAAAATGAAATGATAATACTGTATGTGCACAAAGATATCTTTCTGTCACGGTCCTGTCAGCGCCGGCGTGCAGCCACCGCTGAGCAGGGACTCACCCACACTGCAGAGGGGCCCGGGGTCAGATACGGCCGGGAAGCTCAGGCAAACAGGACATGGAGACGTTGAAGTTAGCAAGCAGTGAAGGACCTTCGGTCATGTGACTGTAAGGGGCAGGGCTTAGCATCCTGCTGCCTGAGATCAGCAGGACACAACTACAGGAATGCTCAGGTCAGACAAACGGGGGTCATACACAGAGATAGCAGTAAAGTACCAGGGATGAGACAGAACGGATAGTCGGGGCCAGGCAATGGTCAAAGCCAAACAGACATAGAAGGTACCAAGCAGAATCCAACAAGCAGTATCCAGAGAACAGACCGAGTCGAAACCAAAGTATCAGGCAAACAAGAACACAGTACAAACACACTCGGGTCAACACACTCTGCCAAGGGCGAAAGCATAACTGACGGGGATTGGAGCATCCTGAGGCTATAAAAAGCTTTCCCAGAACCAAAGAAAGGCCACAATAATAAGCCCCAGGTGTGCAGGTAAGAGCCTGCCTTAGGATCATAACATTTAACCCCAGAAGTGCAGGTCATCAGCACTGGTTCCAGACATTAACTCCAAGTGTAAAAAAAAAATATATATATCTATTTTTGCATTCTGTGCAACCTGGGGTGTGGCCTCCCTCTCCTGAGCTGGAAATTGTATTTAAAGGCTTCCCCTGACTAGTGTCCACTGGTTGGGACCCGGTCCTTGTCTGCCCTTATTCACACAGACGTCAACTTTGACACATGATAAGGTTATTAATACTATACAGTGTATGACCGCCCCGACCACAGAGTCACCTTGTCAATGGTGGGACGGCTTTTATGCTATGTTTGATCAAATACAGTATTACTAAGAACTCTGTATGATTTAAATGCACTTTTGCTTTTTACTTATTTAATTATAGCAGGGTTTTTTTCATTTTGTCTTTTGTAGGTTTTATTAACCCCAAGCGTGCGGGTCCAACCAGCACTGAGATCATGACAGTACCCCCCTTTCAACAGGGGGCCTATGGACCCCCAGGTGTGCCCGGGTGCCTAGCATGGAAAGCCCGAACCAGGCAATCCGCATGCATCAACCGGGCCGGCACCCAGGACCTGTCCTCCGACCCATACCCCTTCCAGTGAACCAGGCACTGTACTGACCGCCGTACCAACCTGGAATCAACGATATGACCAATCTCATATTCCACATGCCCCTCAACCAAAACCGGAGGAACAGCGGACTCGGACTCTCCCCGGACTGCTTCAAAAGGTTTCAGTAGAGATCTATGGAAGACGTTAGGGATCTTGAAAGAGGGTGGAAGGCACAGCCTGTATGCCACTGGATTGATTTTTTCCACAATCTTGTATGGGCCAATGAATTTGGGCCCCAACTTGCCTGAAGGAATCTTCAACTTAATGTTTCGCGTGGAGAGCCAAACTTTCTTTCCAACCTGAAACGTGGGACCTGGTATTCGTTTCCTGCCCACGAAAAACTTATACCTGCCTTGAGATCTAGATATATTTTGCTGGACTTCCGCCCACGTATTCCTTAACCGCTGAACAGAGCCCTCAGCCCCGGGACACACCGAATCCAGATGAGAAAACTCACCAAAATGAGGACTGAACCCATAGTTAATCAAGAAAGGAGACATACCCGTGGATTGACTCACCCAACTATTGAAGGCAAATTCAGCCAACGGCAGTATATCACACCAGTCATTCTGTCTAGCAGAAGTCAGACATCTGAGGATCTGTTCCAGAGACTGATTAGTGAGTTCCGTCTTACCATTGCTCTCAGGATGGTATGCAGACAAAAAGGACAGAGACATCCCTAATTTTTTGCAGAAAGCACGCCAAAACTTAGCCACAAATTGTACACCACGATCAGACACCACATTCAGGGGTACCCCATGCAACCGGATCACATGCTGCACAAACAATCTGGATAAAGTCTCAGCTGAAGGTAGTGCGGACAGGGGTACAAAATGAGCCTGCTTTGAAAATCTATCCACCACGACCCATACCACTGTATTACCCTTGGATGGAGGAAGATTGGTAACAAAATCCATGGACAAGTGGGTCCGTGGTCTTTCAGGAACTGCCAAGGGCATCAGCTCCCTCGCCGGCCAGCTATGAGAGCTTTTAGAACGAGCGCAGACCCCACAACCAGAAATTAATTTTTTTATGTCAGAACTAAGGGTAGGCCACCAAAAGATCCAAGCCACCGCCAGACGCGTGGCTGATATACCAGGGTGAGCACTCAGCTTGGATTCATGGAACTCCTGCAAGAGTTTAAGGCGAAGTTGCTCTGGGACAAACAACTTACCCCCTGGCTTTGCCGCAGGAGCCAGCGACTGGGCCCCCTCAATCTCCCGTTCCAATTCAGACGAGACCCCTGCTAACACAACCCCAGGGTGAAGAATGGTGGACGGTGGCTCAGGAGAGGACACAGGCTGAAAACTGCAAGATAAGGCATCAGCCTTGACATTCTTTGACCTGGGAGGAATTGTATTAGTAAACTGAAAACGGGAAAAAAAAGCGACCAACGGGCCTGTCTGGGCGTTAGTCCTTTAGCAGACTCAATGTATGACAAATTTTTGTGATCGTGATCACAGTAACCGGGTGACTGGCCCCCTCCAAAAAGTGCCTCCATTCTTCAAACGCCAATTTGACTGCAAGAAGCTCTTTATTGCCTACGTCGCAATTTCTTTCAGCAGCAGAGAACTTCCTGGAAAAGAAAGCACATGGCATGAGGTTGGTTAGAGTGGCAGGCCCTTGGGACAACACCGCCCCCACCCCCACCTCGGAGGCATCCACTTCCATAACAAATGGTTTGGACGGATCTGGCTGTACTAACACAGGAGCAGACATAAAGCATTTTTTCAGGGTCACAAACGCCTCTTTTGCGAGCAAGGACCAATTTCTCACATCCGCACCTTTGCATGTTAGATATGTGAGTGGTTTGACCACCTGTGAAAACCCCCGAATAAATTTGCGGTAAAAATTGGTGAACCCCAAGAAGCGCTGAAGACCCTTAAGATCTCGGAGTTGCACCCAATCCGCAATGGCCTGCACCTTCTTGGGGTCCATGCAAAAACCCTCACAGGACACAATTAATCCCAAAAAAGACAATTCCTGAACAAAAAATGCACATTTCTCCAATTTGGCAAACAGATGATTTTCCCTCAGTCTTTGAAGAGCGGTTTGTACATGTTTCAGATGAGAATGACTGTCGGAGGAGTATATCAGAATATCGTCCAAGTAAATAACAACAAAACAACCAATGAGATCCGAGAATACTACGCTGCTGAAATTCTGAAATATGGCGGGGGCATTGGTAAGACCAAATGGCATGACTAAATTTTCAAATAGTCCCTCGGTCGTGAGGAACGCAGTTTTCCATTCATCCCCCTCCCGGACCCTTATCAAATTATATGCCCCCCGAAGATCCAGTTTAGAGAACCATTTTGCCCCTGAAAGTTGGTTACACAAATCAGGAATCAACAGGAGGGGGTACGTATTCCGTACAGTAATCTTATTAAGCTCACAAAAATCGAGACAGGGATGTAAACCGCCATCTTTTTTCTTTACAAAAAAACCCCTGCCGCCACAGGTGAGACTGAGGTACGTATGTGTCCCTTGCGAAGGCTCTCAGCAATGTAATCCTTCATAGCTAAGCGCTCAGGGCCAGAAAAATTAAACAGACGGGCTTTAGGCAATTTAGCCCCCGGGACTAACTCAATAGCGCAGTCAAAGGGTCTATGTGGCGACAACGTCTTGGCCTCGCTTGCGGAGAATACATCATCAAAGTCTTTCAGGTACTCCGGAATACCTTCCAGCTCGACAGATGACACAGACACAGATTTAACAGGTTCAACCAGTAGTATAGATTTATCACATAACTTAGAATCATTAAACCCCCATTGAACAATCTCCCCAGTTTTCCAGTTGATAACTGGGTTATGGCGTTGTAACCAGGGCATGCCCAACACCAATCCTGCTGGCAGATTGTCCAGAACCAAACAGCTTAAGTTTTCCACATGGGTAGCGCCCACTCTGAGCGAAAACAAATCAGACATAAAGAGAATTCCCTCTTTAGTGAGGGGGGAGGAGTCAATAGCCACCACCTTGATTGGAACCTTGAGCCTAGCTGTCCCTATCTTGCAGCGTGTGACCAATTGTGAGTCAATAAGATTGATGGATGATCTGCAGTCCACAAAGGTTGTAGAGGAAAAAAAACAACTGTCCACTAACAGTTCCACATGAAGCAAAACCTTAGAAAACGAGGAAAAGGGTACCTGAGCTTCTGAGTAGTCTCCCCGCTGACTACCCAGACCTAGTCACTTCCCGCTGACCGGGTCGAGGATGGGCAATCAGGACACTCCCTTTTTCCAATGTCCCGATTTACTGCAGTAGAAGCATAACTGCTTTTCTCTCCAGCGTTTTCTCTCCTTTTTCTTCAGGGAGAGAGCGCCTACGTCCATGGGCTCAGAGACAGTCTCTTTTCCACTGGGGAACAATGGAGTCTCCACCTGCATCACCCCCCTGGCCCACAACCTGCGGTTCATCTGGACGGCCTGGGTCATGGCGTCCTCGAGAGAGTTAGGTGGGGGATGTGATGCCAAGGCATCCTGCAGCCGCTCGGACAAGCCTCTGCCAAAGAGACCTCGGAGCGCGGCGTCGTCCGAAGTGACCTCTGCGGCCCAGCGGCGGAGTTCAGTACAAAACTACTCAGCCGAGTGTTTCCCCTGACAGACACTCATCACCATGTTCTCTGCCAATCGTACTCGGCCCGGCTCATCATATATGTGTCCGAGGACCTCAAAAAATGCATTCACTCTCTCAGGGGCAGTGGGAGAAAGGGAAAGAGCCCGAGTTTGTGGGGACCCACTTAATAAGGACATAATGACCCCTACCTTCTGGCTTTCGTCCCCAGAGGAACGTGGTCTCAAATTAAAGAAAAGTTTGCAACCCTCCATGAAGATCCTGAACTCCTTTTTGTTCCCAGAAAAGAAGTCAGGCAGTTTGGTTCCGGGGACACCAGAACAACATCACTCGCCCCAGCCCCCAGAGACCCAGCAGATAAAGTCCCCCGCACTGTCTCAGAAACCTGCTGCTGCGAACGAGCAAGAGCTTGTGTCAGGAACACCGCACTGCACTTGCTCACTGAGCCAGGGCGCGTGTCCTGAGTACAAAGACTGTGCACAAAGATACCTGCTGAGCGAGCAGCAGTGGTGACAATGCATGCTCCAGGACCTGAATCACGTGACTGCTGGGGGCGTGGCCTAAGCTCCACAGAGCTAGGAGCTGCAGGGAAACTCCTAGAAGGGTAACTACAGGACAATGTTACCAAGGAGCATAGACAGAGACAGACACCAGATCAAGCCGGGTCAAAGCACGAGATAGCAGGACAGTACCAAAGGGCTTAGACAGAAAGAATAGTCAGGACGTAGCAATAGATCAGAAAACCAGAACAGGTATTAGACGGTACAATAGGGGTAAACTGTAACGGAGTAACGATAGCCAAGCCAGGAGGTCAGAACCAGAAAAGACAATGGTACCAAAAACGAGAGACGGAGTACAGAGTGAAGGAACAAGCCGGGTCATACACGGGAAGCAAACAAACAATGCAGAGTACACACACACCAGGGGTCAGACACACCAGAATAGCAGTATAACTGACAGAGAATGCCAGTATGGAGTGAGCATAAATACCCCTCCCAGATCCAAAGAGAGGCTGGCAATGTTAACCCTGTCAGAACAGGACATTAACCATGTCCTAACCATGACAGTACCCCCTCTTAATGGGGGGCCACCGGACCCCCAGGTTTCTCAGGGTACCTGGCATGAAAAGCCCGCACCAGTCGATCAGCGTGCACCGAACTGGCCGGAACCCACGATCGATCCTCAACGGAATATCCCTTCCAATGGATAAGGTACTGAAGTCTCCGGCGCACCCACCGCGAATCAATGATGCACCCTACCTCGTACTCCAGTTGACCCTCTACCAACACTGGTGGAGCCACGGATGAGGGATCTTCTCTAACAGTCCCCACAGGTTTTAATAGGGACCTGTGGAAGACATTAGAGATTTTGAAGGAGGTGGGCAACTGTATGCCACCGGGTTGATCACCTCTACAATCTTGTATGGGCCAATAAATTTGGGGCCCAACTTCATAGAGGGTATTTTAAGTTTGATGTTACGAGTGGACACCCAGACTTTTTCCCCCACTGTCAACGCAGGAAACACCCCCCTCCTCCTGTCTGCAAAATGTTTGAACTTCTTCTGGGCTTTGGAGATGTTCCCCTGTACCTCCTTCCAGAGGGTTTTTAATTGTTGTACCATCCCCTCGGCACCAGGGCAATCCGAATCCATACGGGAAAATTCCCCAAACTGCGGAACAAACCCATAATTGATCAGAAAGGGAGGCTTTCCTTTAGACTGATTAACCCGACAGTTGAATGCAAATTCTGCCATGGGCAATACCTCACACCAGTCTTCCTGTCTGGAGGAGGCCAGGCATCTCAGAATCTGCTCCAATGACTGGTTGGTGCGTTCCGTTTGTCCGTTAGATTCCGGGTGATAGGCAGAGGAGAATGACAACGTGACCCCCAACTTCATACAAAACGCTCTCCAAAACCTGGCCACAAATTGCACACCCCTGTCCAACACCACGTTCACTCCATGCAGTCGAACAATGTGCTGTATAAACAAACGAGCCAAGGTTTCAGCAGATGGTAACGCAGGTAATGGCACAAAGTGGGCTTGCTTAGAAAATCTATCAACCACTACCCATACCACTGAGTTGCCCTTGGAAGGTGGAAGGTTAGTGATAAAGTCCATGGACAGGTGTGTCCATGGTTTATCCGGAATTGGCAAAGGCACCAATTCCCCGGCCGGCCGGACCTGAGAGCTTTTAGA
The DNA here is from genome assembly GCF_039654945.1 of Dendrobates tinctorius. Lineage (NCBI taxonomy): Eukaryota > Metazoa > Chordata > Amphibia > Anura > Dendrobatidae > Dendrobates > Dendrobates tinctorius. Next base: position 7,705,604 of record NW_027361868.1, on the reverse strand, counting down.
GCGCGCGCACACCCCACAAGTATTCACAAACCTTTTTATATCAGTACCCATAGGTGGCCACCAAAAACCCCTAGCTACTGTCCCCCGGGTAGCTGCAATACCAGGGTGTGCACTTAACATAGAGTCATGAAATTCTTGAAGGAGTGTGGGACGGAATTGTTCGGGTACAAACAATTTACCTGGGGGTTTATTCCTGGGAGCTTGTGCTTGTGCTTCCAGAATCTCTCTCTGTAACTCAGAGGAGATTTTGGCTACAACCACTCCCGGTTGAAGAATGGAGGAAGGAGGTTCTGGAGGGGACACAGAATCAAAACTTCGGGATAAGGCATCTGCCTTTACATTTTTAGACCCTGGTTGGAACGTGATGGTAAATTGAAATCGAGAAAAAAAAAGTGCCCACCGAGCCTGTCTGGGGGTTAATCTCTTAGCAGACTCGATATAGGCCAGGTTTTTATGATCAGTGACGACCGTAATGGGATGAGCGGCCCCCTCCAAAAAATGCCTCCATTCTTCAAAGGCCAATTTAACTGCTAACAGTTCCCTGTTAGCCACATCATAGTTTCTCTCGGCTGACGAGAACTTCTTAGAGAAAAAGGCACAGGGTTTGAGGTTAGTAAGGGTAGAGGGGCCCTGTGACAATACTGCCCCCACCCCCACATCCGAAGCGTCGACCTCGACGAAAAAAGGTCTTGACGAATCGGGTTGTACCAACACAGGGGCTGTAGTAAAACACTTCTTTAATGCCAGGAAGGAATTTTTTGCGGCCACAGACCAACTTTTTACATCTGCCCCTTTAAGAGTGAGGTCCGTCAAGGGTTTTACCACCTGCGAGAACCCTTTAATGAACTTCCTATAATAATTAGCGAAGCCCAGAAATCGCTGCAACCCCTTCAGGTCATGAGGCTGCACCCAATCTGTAATGGCCTGAACCTTCCCTGAATCCATGCGGAATCCCTCCCCGGATACAATTACACCCAGAAAAAACAGTTCTTGCATACAAAATGAGCACTTCTCCAGCTTAGCATACAAATGGTTCTCCCGGAGTCTCATAAGCACCGTACGCAGATGATGCAAGTGTGACTGACTGTCCTCAGAGTAAATCAAGATGTCATCCAGGTAAATGACTACATAACGTCCAATCAAGTCAGAAAAAACAACATTAATAAAGTTCTGAAAAACCGCAGGAGCATTAGTGAGGCCGAAGGGCATAACCAGGTTTTCAAACAGCCCCTCAGTTGTCAGGAACGCTGTTTTCCATTCGTCCCCCTCCCGGATCCTTATAAGGTTATAAGCCCCTCGTAGATCGAGCTTAGAAAACCATTTGGCCCCCGTGAGTTGATTGCATAGATCAGGAATCAACGGGAGAGGGTACGTGTTCTTAACAGTAATTTTGTTCAGTTCTCGAAAGTCGAGGCACGGTCGCAACCCACCATCTTTTTTCTTTACAAAGAAAAACCCCGCTGCCACGGGTGAGACCGAGGGCCGAATATGCCCCTTGCGAAGGCTTTCTTTAATGTACTCTTTCATAGCTTGGCGCTCAGGCCCGGACAAATTAAACAAACGAGCCTTGGGTAATTTGGCTCCAGGTACTAAATCGATAGCACAATCATATGGTCTATGTGGTGGGAGCGTCTCGGCCTCGCTTTCGGAAAACACATCTTTAAGGTCTCTCAGGTACTCCGGAATACCCTCCAGACCGACAGATGACACAGATACAGATTTTATCGGATTGACAAAAGGAACCGGGTTACAACACAGACCATTATCATTACATCCCCAACGGGTGATCTCCCCCTTCACCCAATCAATAAGAGGATTGTGGCGTTGCAACCAGGGCATTCCCAATACCAGTCCTGCAGGCAGATTATTCATAACGAAACAACTTAAATTTTCCACATGAGTGGAACCCACTTTCATAGAAAAAACTTCAGACATAAAACAAATTCCATCCCGGGTAAGAGGGGATGAATCCACAGCCACAATTTTAACAGGGTCTTTTAACCTGACTGTCCATATCTTATTAAGAGTCACAACTTGGGCATCAATCAGATTAATGGAGGAACCACAGTCAACAAAGGCGGTGGTCATAACAGGACCGCCAGCAATTTCCAATTCAACCTGGAGGACCATTTTTATACGTGAGAAAAAATGTACCTGGGAGTCTGGACAACCTCCTCGATTGTTGCCCAGACTCAGTCATTTCTCTGAAGGTTTCTCTGAAGAAGGGCAGGAGGGACAATTCCTTTTCCAATGTCCAGAGGCTCCACAGTAAAAACATAGTAGGTTGTCTCTGCGGTGCCTTCTCTCTTTCTCCTTAACCGAGACTGACCCAACGTTCATGGGCTCAGATACGGGTGAAGTGTCACACAATTTGGGGTACAAGGGAGACTCTTGTTGCATCATTCCTCTAGCACGGAGTCTCCGGTCCATACGGACCGCCTGCATCATGGCGTCCTCCAGGGTATCAGGAGGCGGATGTAATGCCAGAGCGTCCTGCAGATGGTCAGAAAGGCCCCTGCGAAACAACCCCCTCAGGGCAGCGTCATTCCAGGATACTTCGGCGGTCCAACGTCTAAACTCTGAGCAGAACCATTCAGCAGAGTGCCTTCCCTGTGTCACACTCATCACCATATCCTCTGCCAGACGCACTCTATCAGGCTCGTCATAAATGTGCCCCAGAGCCTCAAAGAACAAGTTCACTGACATACGTTCAGGAGCAGAGGAAGACAGAGAGAAAGCCCATGCTTGCGGAGCCCCCCGAAGTAGGGAAATAATGACCCCCACCCTCTGGAACTCATCCCCGGAGGAGCGGGGCCTTAGAGAAAAAAAAGCTTGCATCCTTCTCTGAAAGACCTGAACTCCTTTTTATCCCCTGAGAAGGGATCGGGCAATTTGACTGGAGATTCAGGGGACGCTAATGACACCCCCTACCCCCAGAACTAGAAGCCCCTGCATCGACAGCCCCCTGCACAGTAACCACCAACTGTTGCTGGGTATGGGCCATCGTGCGCTGTTCCACATTGAGTTTATGGAACATTTGGGTCAGGTGCTTGACCTGATCAGCCAAGGCTTGTATGGATCCATGAGGATAACACACACTTTTTTTTTTTTTTTTTCCTTCAGAGGAAAGAAAACCTGAAACGGTCAGTTACAATGTCAGAAACACCGCACTGCACTTGCTCACTGAGCCAGGGTGCGTGTCCTGAGTACAAAGACTGTGCACAAAGATACCTGCGGAGCGAGCAGCAGTGGTGACAATGCATGCTCCAGGACCTGAATCACGTGACTGCTGGGGGCGTGGCCTAAGCTCCACAGAGCTAGGAGCTGCAGGGAAACTCCTAGAAGGGTAACTACAGGACAATGTTACCAAGGAGCATAGACAGAGACAGACACCAGATCAAGCCGGGTCAAAGCATGAGATAGCAGGACAGTACCAAAGGGCTTAGACAGAAAGAATAGTCAGGACGTAGCAATAGATCAGAAAACCAGAACAGGTATTAGACGGTACAATAGGGGTAAACTGTAACGGAGTAACGATAGCCAAGCCAGGAGGTCAGAACCAGAAAAGACAATGGTACCAAAAACGAGAGACGGAGTACAGAGTGAAGGAACAAGCCGGGTCATACACGGGAAGCAAACAAACAATGCAGAGTACACACACATCAGGGGTCAGACACACCAGAATAGCAGTATAACTGACAGAGAATGCCAGTATGGAGCGAGCATAAATACCCCTCCCAGATCCAAAGAGAGGCCGGCAATGTTAACCCTGTCAGAACAGGACATTAACCATGTCCTAACCATGACAGCTTGCTGCTCCAGAGATAAACCCTGAAACATCTGACTCAGATTTTTCATCTGTTAAGCCAGAGACTGTATGGGATCCATAATTCTCTGCAAAAAACCCCCCAAAAATTTAAGGGTCAGTTATAATGTCACGGTCCTGTCAGCGACGGCGTGCAGCCACCGCTGAGCAGGGACTCACCCACACTGCATAGGGGCCTGGGGTCAGATACGGCCGGGAAGCTCAGGCAAACAGGACCTGGAGACGTTGAAGTTAGCAAGCAGTGAAGGACTTACGGTCATGTGACTACAAGGGGCAGGGCTTAGCATCCTGCTGCCAGAGATCAGCAGGACACATGGGTCGCCCTTCCAGGGCTGTGGGGTACTCGGTACCAGGCCGGTGTCAGTGGGATGTGTCACAGCGGCGGTGACCCGGACCGTGGCCCTGGGCGCCCAAGTAATAGAAAGATGTGAGTTAAAATGAATAGTTCGTGACGCCACCTGTGGTGTTCGGCAAGGGAGCTGTTAAGCCGACGCTCCATGCAGATCCTCTGGGACAGATGGTGTGGTGCAGCAATGATGGTATAGCCCTCCACAGGCAGGGCTGTTGTCCCAGGGCAGTGTAGATGTGGAGACACTTAGGTGATGTAGTGTCCGGAGCAGGGGATGTAGCAGTGCCAAGCGGACGGATGCAGGAAGGAATGGAGGACACCAGGGCATGTAGTTCCAAAGCTTTACTCACAGTCTGTAGTGCCCGCTTCTGTGCCGTGTCCTCCGGGTCAGGGACTCAGTCAACCTCCAGGCAAGATGGAAAACTCCCTTCCACACTCCGCCAACTTATGTGTCTTTCCTGAACGTCTCCTCTATAGCGCCTTTAAGTGTGAAGATCTCCAGTACCGTGTTACACTGGAGTTCCTCCTGACAGATGTTCCCAAGAACTCTACTTGCACGGCAGACAGCTGTAGCCTGCTTCGGGGACTCTCTACTCCTAAGTCCCGGCTCTCTATCCGTGTTGCTGTTGTGCCCTCAAGTCTTAGATGGGAGGAGTGCATTTACAGCCCACTTCTCCACCGGTGTCTGCTGCAGAACCATTAGTGTCCATACAACCTCGGGGACCGGGACCCGGCCTTGCGCTTAGAACTTCTAGGCAGGGTTCTTCCTCTAACCCACGTCCTCTGTGTTCTCTTTTACTCCTACATTCCGTACTTGTTCTTTCCCTTCTATGGAAGCTCAGGCTTCAGGTCAATGTCTTTCTCCTTCTTTCCTTTCCTTTCCCGTGCCAGCTGGCTCAGGTCACTGAGGCAGCTGCAGCACTCCTTCCTCCATCCCTTCCTCCAGGGATCCCCACTCCTCCCAAGTGGCTTCCTTCCTCACTGACCTCCTGTCAGACTGACCTATCATCCTAAACCATCCCACTCATATATATATTCTGAACTCCACCTACCTCCCAGCACATCTAGTGTTCCAAGCAGGGAACCACCAAAGGTGCTCTGCTTCTCTCTAAGCATGGAGCGGCAATGTGGTTGTGCTGAACTACTCTATTGTGTGGGGTGCGAGTGTTGGAGCATGGTCAGGAGCCTCCAACTTACCTAGATGGTGGGGCACCACACTTTAGGAGAGAGGAAGGTGCAGTACCTCTGTGGCAACTGGGCCTCAGGCACGCCACACACAACTACAGGAATGCTCAGGTCAGACAAACGGGGGTCATACACTGAGATAGCAGTAAAGTACCAGGGATGAGACAGAACGGATAGTCGGGGCCAGGCAGTGGTTAAAGCCAAACAGACATAGAAGGTACTAAGCAGAATCCAACAAGCAGTATCCAGAGAACAGACCGAGTCGAAACCAAAGTATCAGGCAAACAAGAAAACAAGAACACAGCACAAACACACTCAGGGGTCAACACACTCTGCCAAGGGCGAAAGTATAACTGACGGGGATTGGAGCTTCCTGAGGCTATAAAAAGCTTTCCCAGAACCAAGGAGAGGCCACAATAATAAGCCCCAGGTGTGCAGGTAAGAGCCTGCACTGGGATCATAACATTTAGCTCCAAAAGTGCAGGTCATCAGCACTGGTTCCAGACATTAACCCCAAGCGTGCGGGTTCAACCCGCACTGAGATCATGACACTTTCTGTACAAAATTAATGTCACACTTTCAATTAATAAAACATAATTATTTGTTGAAATTGTCTAGACTTATTACTGTACATGAAAATATCAATCAGAAAATATCAAGGAAATGCAAAAAACAACAAAAAAAACAGATATACTCAAGTGAGGGCACAATAAATGTTGAGTAATAAGTTCAAAACGTACAAGAGATGGAATAATGTCCATCTAAAAATGCATGTGTAATAATATACCTCAATATATCAAGTATAATAGCAATGACATAGTCACAAGCATAATAAATAATGTATAAATACCATGAGAATGACTGCACTATGAGGTGCGTTTTGCTTGCTGCTTCCTCAAGGGCATTCGCCATTGTATGGGTGGCCAATGAAGGATTATTGACTTTTTAACCACTTTCTGGCCCTCAGAATCCAGCAAAATCAAGTCCAGAAAGCTGTCATTTTGAAGGATTCGTGCAAATCGTATCCCCCAAAATTTGGATTCTAGCAATTTTTCTGGAAATTTGTGACTGATTTGATTCAAATCCCATTGTTCATCTCTAACTACTTTACATAATGTTTTATTGTACATTAGTCTTATTCTTTTTATTATATTGTAAATATTTTATTAGACTTTATGTAGTTTTCTACATTTTATCAATAATATTTTGTTAATGTATATTAGGGATGGGCGAATCCTGAAATACTCGGAATCGCTAGACTGTAACGAGTCCGAGTCGGAAACTCGCTATTCGTTGCAAGTCTAGCGAGTCCAATGTTAATGAATGGGGATGCGAGTATTGCAGCGATTCCTGTGCTGGGGAGAGAGAGAGAGAGATATTACTACAAGCAATTCTAGTTTCTTAGCGATTTTGTGTCCCCCTGCTGACACAAAATCGCTAAGAAACTAGAATTGCTTGTATTAAACTCTGAAAAAAAAAAAAATAGGAGTCTTAGCGATTTTGTGTCCCCCTGCTGACTAGTGTTGAGCTTTCCGATTGGCTGCCGAAATGACGTCATCATGATGCGCTGTCTGTGCGCATCATGATGCGCCGTCAGTTCGGGCCTTCGGGGGGGCTGTGCCGACTGTCCGGGGGTCTGTACCGGCCTGCTGGTGGTCTGTGCAGGCTCCGGTGGTCTGTGCCGGCCTGCCGGTGGTCTGTGCCGGCCTGCCGGTGGTCTGTGCAGGCTCCGGGGGGCTGTGCCGGCCTGCCGGTGGTCTGTGCAGGCTCCGGGGGGCTGTGCCGGCCTGCCGGGGGGCTGTGCCGGCCTGCCGGTGGTCTGTGCAGGCTCCGGTGGTCTGTGCAGGCATCGTCCGATGGGACTACAAGTCCCATCGGGCTATGCCTGCTACCATGACAGTGATTGACACATTAGCCAATGATGGGACAGTAGTAGTCCCATCATCCGGCTAATGTGTTGAATGTAAAAAAAAAAAAAAATTACATGCTACATACATACAACATGCATACTACATATATACTACATGCAACATACATACTACATATATACTACATGTAACATACATACTACATATATACTACATGCAACATACATACTACATACATGCTACATACTACATGCATGCTACATACTACATACATGCTACATACATACTACATACATACTACATGCATGCAACATACAACATATATGCTACATGCATGCAACATGCATACTACATATATACTATATATACTACATGTAACATACATACTACATATATACTACATGCTACATACATGCAACATACATACTACATACATGCTACATACTACATGCATACTACATACATACTACATACAACATATATACTACATATACTACATGTAACATACATACACTCTACATGCTACATACATGCAACATACTACATACATGCTACATACATGCAACATACATACTACATACATGCTACATACATGCTACATACATGCTACATACATAAAACATATATACTACATATATACTATATATACTACATACATACACACACACTACATGCTACATACATGCAACATACATACTACATACATGCAACATACATACTATATACATGCAACATACATACTACATACATACTACATACTATATGCATACTACATACATACTACATACATATAACATATATACTACATATATACTATATATACTACATGTAACATACATACTACATATATACTACATGCTACATACATGCAACATACATGCTACATACTACATGCATACTACATACATACTACATACATACAACATATACTGTATACTACATGTAACATACATACTACATACATGCTACATACATACTACATACATGCTACATACATGCTACATACATACCACATGCATGCAAGATGCATACTACATATATACTGCATATATACTACATGCATACAACATACATATATACTACATACAATACATACATATAGACATACAGTACATATAACATAGAGTACATACTTACCGTCACTTGTCACTTTGATCCCCGAAGCCATTGTCACCTGAGAGTTAAATATCAAAATAAAAAAACACCAATATACTTACCCCGATCCGCAGAAGTCCATGAGGGTCCCACGTCCATCTTGCGTGGAGAACAGCAGCATCAGCTGATGCTACCGTTCTCTACCAGCTCCAGGAATACAATGACGGAAGGTAGGTATCCTTCCGCACTGTATTCCTCCACCACTGTAAAAAAAAAAAAGTCCCTAGTCTCACTTTATGCCATTGCTGCGTGGGAATTTCGCAAATATTTCGTAAAACCGGATGTGACGGATCCGTTTTTCTGCCGGATCCATCTTGTTCTTCACAGACAAAACCGGATCCGTCTCATCCGGTTCATCCGGTTTTTGTTCCGTTTTTCGATGGATTACGCCGGATCCGGTTTTTAAAATCGCCCCTTGTGGCCTTCCGAACGGGATTGGCTACTGAAAAACTATAAATAGCATGTTCCTACAGCCCTTCTTTGACAGGTTGGAGAGGAGAAAGTGCAGGTTGGAGAGAAGAGCAAGTTACTGGCGAAGATGGATGTTGTGATTGGAAATATTTTGAAGAATTTGGCGGATTTTACAGCGGAGGCGAATCGTTTGAGGGTGATTGTTCTGGAGAAGGAGAGAGCGAGACAGCAGCGCATCAGGCATCGTAGACGACGTTTGTGGATCCACCCCATCACAGCCAAGAGAATGATGCGTGGGGTCTATTCTACACTATGCATGGACCTTCGACGAAACCCGGAGAAATTTTTTGGATATGTTAGGATGAAAATGGAGAATTTTGATTACTTGGTGGAGCGCATTGCACACCTCATAAGAAAGCGGACACCTATTGCCGCTTCTCTGTTTCACCCGCAGAGCGTCTGTTGGTGACTTTAAGGTAAGCCACATTTATTGGATGTGCTCGCATCAGAGCACACTTTCACTGCAATCTTGTTGGTGGTAGTTTGTATCTCCAAGTGTTATAGGTGAGTTTTGGTATGTAATGCTGTGATTTTAAACTAATTGATTGTTTTTTAATTCCCCACAGATTTCTTGCAACTGGAGAATCCCTTTCGTCACTGCATTTCCAGTACAGACTCGGGATTTCCACCATATCTGGAATAGTGAAGTACACATGCCGTGCACTGTGGGACTCCTTAGCTGAAGAGTTTTTACCAGAGCCCACAACAGAGAGGTGGATTGAAATTTCAGAAAAGTTTCAACAGATATGTCAGTTTCCAAACTGCTTGGGCGCTGTGGACGGGAAACATATCCGCATTGTAAAGCCAGCCGGATCGGGATCGGAATATTTCAATTACAAGAAATATTTTTCCATTGTCCTCATGGACATCGCTGACGCGGAATACAAATTTATTGCTGTTGATATTGGGGCCTATGGCCGCTCCAATGACTCTCAAGTTTTCAAACTGTCTGCCATGGGGCGTAAACTGTATGGAAACACCTTCCAGTTCCCACCCCCTAGACCGCTGCTGCAAACATCTGGTCCACCTATGCCATTTGTCTGTGTAGGGGATGAAGCCTTCCAGCTGTCAGAACACCTTTTGAAACCGTACTCTAGCAGAGGATTGTCAAGAACAAAACGCATTTTTAATTACCGCCTCACAAGAGCAAGAAGAATGGTTGAATGTACCTTTGGTATTCTGACAGCCAAATGGCGGGTCCTATTGACTGCTATCAACCTCAAGACAGAAACTGTGGACGAGGTGATCAAAGCTTGCGTGGTACTCCACAATGTTGTTATCTGCAAGGAACCCATTTCCATTGAGGACACCTCTGAAGAAACCACCTTGCAAGATTACCATGACATTACCACTAGAAGTTCTGTGATGGTTTCATGAATGAGGGACAATTTTGCACTATACTTTATGTCACCTCAAGGCAGAGTACACTGGCAGTATGACAGAGTGTGAAAGATTTGTGCCCTTAACCAAACTTGTGTACCAACAGTATATACCTTTGCCAACCAAAGTTGGCTATCTTGTCATGGTCTTACTATTTTTACCTTTAGGCCACAGGTGTGTACCTGGTTGTGTTTTATGCAAAGTATTTCACCTTTTAACAAAAGTTGTGTACATTGTTAGGAAATCACCAACAATAAACACAACTTTTTAGGTGAAATACTTTGCTTCAAACACAACCAGGAACAAAACTGTGGCAAAAAGGTCAAATTTACCCACAGTTATATACCAGGTTTTGAATACCTTTTGACCTTTGAAATTATTTAACCTTTTTTTGTAAACATATTTCGCCGCAGGAAGAAATGACAGACAACCATTGTAAAAGTAATTTAACTTTTATTTACATTTTTTTTTTTTTTGTAAAATGTTTTTAAAGTTAAAAAAACTTTTTGAATAAATGTTTGAAAACAAACAAATGGCCATTTTTATTAAAAAAAACATTACAACTCGGTGTAGTGTGGGGTGGAAATACTGCTGGAGGGGCTGCGGGACACTTCGACACTGGGAGTGTAGAGAGAGGACTGGGATCGTGGTGGGGAAGGAACAGTTAAAGGTGAAGGTGTGGAAAAAGCTACAGAATGGGTGGACATGTGGGAGGCAGAAGAGGTGGTGGGCGGTGGAGTGGAGGGTTGGGCAGGGACTGTAGGAGCAGATGATGTTGATGGCAAGTTGTATGGGGAAGGAGTTTGGTACGGGGCAGGTTGCTGGAAGTGGGGAGATGTCTGGTACTGGGGAGGTTGCTGGTACTGGGGAGTTTGCTGGTACTGGGGAGTTTGCAGGTACTGGGGAGGTTGCTGGTACTGGGGAGGTGGCTGGTGCTGGGGAGGTGGATGGTATGTAATAGGAGGGGGAGGATGGAAAGTGGCTGGAGGGGGTGCAGGTGGAGGAACTACTGTGGTGGGAGGAGGAGGTTGGGAGGTAACGTGCTGGAGAGCACTGTGGCATGAATGCATTACATGCATCTGCTGGGTAGGAGAGAGCGTTTCCATGCGCTCCACAACAGACCTGAAAAAGGTGTGGGTTGGCGAAGATCTTGCTTCTGAATGCATGGTTTGCAGAAGTGTCTTCATCTCCAGAATGCTGGAGTTGATCTGCTGAATGCCTGCGGAGATTTGCTCTGACAAGACTTTTAGACAGTTCTGGAAAGATGCATTCAGATGCAAGAACTCTTGCGCATAACTCTTTTCCTGACCCCTCTGCCGCTGCCGCCCAGTACCCGCAGGTGTACTAGAGGTGGCAGGGGCAGAAGGGTGGGGTAAAGGGAAAGCGATCTCCTCACCAGCAGCTTCATGTAATGTAGGCGGCCACGATGCTCCTGTGCTGGTGGATGGGACAGATGAGTCGAATGTGTGGGAAGGCTGGGAAGGTGCAGATGTACCGGGGCGGTCGAAGTGTCCCTCGGTGCCGGTCTCCTCAGGGATCGCCTCAGAAGGGTCCAATCGTGCAGGCTCCCGAGTGCTGCTCACCGTGCTGTGGAATAAAGAGAAAAAACCCCAATTAAAATAGTGACATGGTATGGCCCTGGCTGAAAAAAAAAAGTTACATCTAAACATTTTTTTGTCACATGTGGTGTGTAATATTTACCTTCTGGTGACCATTGTATCCCGGAGGAACGACAGGGCTCGTGCGTACTTGTACTTGCTCCTGCGTCCTCCAGATCCACTTGGGGCCCGCATCTCTTTATTGAACTCCTTCTTGAAACGATCCCTCACAGACCGCCACCGCTTCACAATTCTCTCCCCTGAAACGAGAAAGGACAAAGTGGTTAGTATACAACATCAGTGTTTCCCAAACTCCAGTCCTCATGGTCCCCAGGGGTCATGTTTTCAGGATTTCCAAAGTAAATAGAAATCCTGAACACATGATCCGTGGGGACCACGAGGACTGGAGTTCGGGAAACACTGGTTTAAATCAAGCAATCGGTACTGTATATACTTACGCTCTTTAATCTGGGCCCGAGCATCGAGGTCCTCCCAGCGGTCCACAAGGAGCGAACAGATTTCCTCCCAGAGTCGTCGGGTAACGATAAGGTCAGCATGGCGGCGGTCAGCCATATTCCAGAGCGGCTCCCTTTCTCTGACGAGATCGATGAGGTGGTCCACATCGATTCCTCCATCCTCACCGTCAGAGTCGGGAGCACGCTGTGAAGGCTGTTAAAGAAAAAGACAAAAATAACATAATTAGCCTCCACAAAAGAAACGAAATAAAAAGTGCAAAAAAAAAAGCAAAAATATTTATACTTACACGCTGGTGACCGCCGCGTTGCTGTCGCCGACGACCCTGGGAGGCACTGCGAGGACCTCTTGGCCGAGCACCAGATTGGGAAGACTAGAGAAGAAAACAAAAAATGTTATGTCTTTGGATGTAGGCATTTGTTTGCTGTGTGTGGTCTGCAGAACATTGTTTTCTATGTGTTGTGTGTAGTGTGATGTTGTGTTTCTGCGTTTGATGCCAAAATCTTACCAATTGTGAGCCCACTCCAGGTGTCTGTCCACCCCTTCCTTCTTCTTCTGGGAGCTCCTCTTCATCTTGTGATTCCTGTTTTGAAATAAAAGGCAATGAATAGACATATATTACAGAGATGATGGATTTTGGAAATAAAAACTTACCGTCAAACGCTGACGATGCGAGGGAGGGCTCCCAGAAGAAGATGTGCTGTCTTCCTGCTGGCCAGACTCCATGGCTGTGGGTGGTGTTCCTGCTGCTGCCATTGCTGCTGCTGCTGCTGCTGCATCTCTTGGGTGGCTGTTGAATAAAGAGAAACAAAGGGCCAATGAATATCTTGATATTCCATAGCCCTAGTTTGGAGGAAAGGGGGATTTGATAATTACCGTCTCTCATCTGCTGCTGGACTCCCCTCCCGTTGTTCAGCATGCTGCTCCAATTGGGGTGGTGGTGGTGCTGATGTTGCTGCTGCAGATGTCTCCTGCCTTCTCCTGCTCCTGGTTCTTGGCTTGGGTGGCATGTTGGGTGTGGCTGAGGGTCCCACTGTCTTGCTTTTATATATGTCTTGTGGGCAGAGCTACTGAGCATGCTCAGACCAAAAAAAACGGATCCGGCCACCGGATCCGGCTGTCGCCGGATCAGGCGCATTGCGGCGCTCATAGGCTTTCATTGTGTGAAAAAGCCGGACACGCCGGATCCGGCGTGTCCGGCTTTTTCGCCGGAGACAAAAAACGTTACAGTAGCCGTTTTTTCCAGACAATGAAAGCCTATGAGCGCCGCAATGCGCCTGATCCGGCGAAAGCCGGATCCGGTGGCCGGATCCGGTTTTTTGGTCTGAGCATGCTCAGTAGCTCTGCCCACAAGACATATATAAAAGCAAGACAGTGGGACCCACAGCCACACCCAACATGCCACCCAAGAAAGCAACCAAGCGCAGCAGGAGAAGGCAGGAGACCACTGCAGCACCATCAGCACCACCACCACCCCAAATGGAGCAGCAAATGGAACATGCTGAGGAGGGGAGGCCAGCAGCAGATGAGAGACGGTAATTATCAAATCCCCCATTCCTCCAAACTAGGGCTATTGAATATCAAGATATTCATTGGCCCTTTGTTTCTCTTTATTCAACAGCCGCCCAATAGATGCAGCAGCAGCAGCAGCAGCAGCAATGGCAGCAGCTGGAACACCACCCACAGCCATGGAGTCTGGCCATCAGGAAGACAGCACATCTTCTTCTTGGAGCCCTCCCTCGCATCGTCAGCGTTTGACGGTAAGTTTTTATTTCCAAAATCCATCATCTCTGTAATATATGTCTATTCATTGCCTTTTATTTCAAAACAGGATTCACAAGATGAAGAGGAGCTCCCAGAAGAAGAAGGAAGGGGTGGACAGACACTTGGAGTGGGCTCACAATTGGTAAGTTTTTTGCATCAAACGCAGAAACACAACATCACACTACACACAACACATAGAAAACAATGTTCTGCAGACCACACACAGCAAACAAATGCCTACATCCAAAGACATAACATTTTTTGTTTTCTTCTCTAGTCTTCCCAATCTGGTGCTCGGCCAAGAGGTCCTCGCAGTGCCTCCCAGGGTCGTCGGCGACAGCAACGCGGCGGTCACCAGCGTGTAAGTATAAATATTTTTGCTTTTTTTTTTGCACTTTTTATTTCATTTCTTTTGTGGAGGCTAATTATGTTATTTTTGTCTTTTTCTTTAACAGCCTTCACAGGGTGCTCCCGACTCTGACGGTGAGGATGGAGGACTCGATGTGGACCACCTCATCGATCTCGTCAGAGAAAGGGAGCCGCTCTGGAATATGGCTGACCGCCGCCACGCTGACCTTATTGTTACCCGACGACTCTGGGAGGAAATCTGTTCGCTCCTTGTGGGCCGCTGGGAGGACCTCGATGTTCGGGCCCAGATTAAAGAGCGTAAGTATATACAGTACCGGTTGCTTGATGTAAACCAGTGTTTCCCGAACTCCAGTCCTCGTGGTCCCCACAGATCATGTGTTCAGGATTTCTATTTACTATGGAAATCCTGAAAACATGACCCCTGGGGACCATGAGGACTGGAGTTTGTGAAACACTGATGTTGTATACTAACCACTCCTTTCTCGTTTCAGGGAACGGTCTGTGAGGTCTCGTTTCGGTGGCGGTCTGTGAGGGATCGTTTCAAGAAGGAGTTCAATAAAGAGATGCGGGCCCCGAGTGGATCTGGAGGACGCAGGAGCAAGTACAAGTACGCACAAGCCCTTTCGTTCATCCGGGAAACAATGGTCACTAGAAGGTAAATATTACACACCACATGTGAAAAAAATGTAACTTTTTTTTTTCAGCAAGGGCCATACCATGTCAGTATTTTAATTGTTTTTTTTTCTCTTTATTCCACAGCACGGTGAGCAGCACTCGGGAGCCTGCACGATTGGACCCTTCTGAGGCGATCCCTGAGGAGACCGGCACCGAGGGACACTTCGACCGCCCCGGTACATCTGCACCTTCCCAGCCTTCCCACACATTCGACCCATCTGTCCCATCCACCAGCACAGGAGCATCGTGGCCGCCTACATTACATGAAGCTGCTGGTGAGGAGATCGCTTTCCCTTTACCCCACCCTTCTGCCCCTGCCACCTCTAGTACACCTGCGGGTACTGGGCGGCAGCGGCAGAGGGGTCAGGAAAAGAGTTATGCGCCAGAGTTCTTGCATCTGAATGCATCTTTCCAGAACTGTCTAAAAGTCTTGTCAGAGCAAATCTCCGCAGGCTTTCAGCAGATCAACTCCAGCATTCTGGAGGTGAAGACACTTCTGCAAACCATGCATTCAGAAGCAAGATCTTCGCCAAACCACACCTTTTTCAGGTCTGTTGTGGAGCGCATGGCAACACTATCTCCTACCCAGCAGATGCATGTAATGCATTCGTGCCATGGTGCTCTACAGCAGGTTACCTCCCAACCTCCACCTCCCACCACTGTAGTTCCTCCACCTGCACCCCCTCCAGCCACTTTCCATCCTCCCCCTCCTATTACATCTGCACCCCCTCCAGCCACTTTCCATCCTCCCCCTCCTATTACATCTGCACCCCCTCCAGCCACTTTCCATCCTCCCCCTCCTATTACATACCAGCAACCTCACCAGTACCAGCAACCTTCCCAGTACCAGCAACCTCCCCAGTACCAGACATCTCCCCACTTCCAGCAACCTGCCCCGTACCAAACTCCTTCCCCGTACCAAACTCCTTCCCCATACAACTTTCCATCAACATCATCTGCTCCTACAGTCCCTGCCCAACCCTCCACTCCACCGCCCACCACCTCTTCTGCCTCCCACATGTCCACCCATTCTGTAGCTTTTTCCACACCATCACCTCTAACTGTTCCTTCCCCACCACGATCCCAGTCCTCTCTCCACACTCCCATTGTCGAAGTGTCCCGCAGCCCATCCAGCAGTATTTCCACCCCACACTACACAGATTTATGATGTGTTTTGTAATAAAAATGCCCTGTTGGTTTCAAACCTTTATTACAAAAGTTTTTTTAACTTTAAAAACAGTTTACAAAAAAAAAATATTTTAAATAAAAGTTAAATTATTGTTTAAACTGGTTGTCTGTCATTTCTTTCTGCGGTGAAATATGTTTAAAAAAAAGGTTAAATACAGGGTATTTAAAAGGTAAAAAGGTTTTCAAAACCAGGTATATAACTGTGGGTAAATTTTAGCTTTTTGCCACAGTTGTGTTCCTGGTTGTGTTTGAAGCAAAGTATTTCACCTAAAAAGTTGTGTTTATTGTTGGTGATTTCCTAACAATGTACACAACTTTTGTTAAAAGGTGAAATACTTTGCATAAAACACAACCAGGTACACACCTGTGGCCTAAAGCTAAAAATAGTAAGACCATGACAAGATAGCCAACTTTGGTTGGCAAAGGTATATACTGTTGGTCCAGAAGGTACACAAGTTTTAGGGCACAAATCTTTCACACTCTGTCATCCTGCCAGTGTACTCTGCCTTGAGGTGACATAAAGTATAGTGCAAAATTGTCCCTCATTACTGAAACCGTCACAGAACTTCTAGTGGTAATATTTCCAATGACAACATCCATCTTCGCCAGTAACTTGCTCTTCTCTCCAACCTGCACTTTCTCCTCTACAACCTGTCAAAGAAGGGCTGTAGGAACATGCTATATATAGTTTTCCAGTAGCCAATCCCGTTCGGAAGGCCACAAGGGTCAATTTTAAAAACCAGATCCGGCGTAATCCGTCGAAAAACGGATAGAAAAACGGATGAACCGGATGAGACGGATCCGGTTTTGTCTGTCAAGAACAAGACGGATCCGGCAGAAAACCGGATCCGGCACATCAGGTTTTACTAAACATTTGCCGGATCCGGCATTCCGGCACGACGCCGGATCGCGCCTGACGACGAAAACCTGATGTGTGAAAGTAGCCTAAGAGAGTCAATTTCTTCTGTTATAACAGTTTACATCCCAATAGTTTTTTGATTGAAATGTGAATCTTGAGTAGAGATGAGTGAACTTGTTCGGAAAACGTTCGCCAATCTCAAACATTCAAATTTGTTTGGATTCCTGAGCATTTTCCTCAAAATCAGCAAAATTCGGACAAAATTTGGTACATGCTTGCGTTTACACTAATACTTTTGTTAGGACTTTGGCTAGGATAGTTATGCTGTTTCTTGAGCGGGGGGATGTCTTTAATGAGGGGAGATGGCCGGGAGAGGTCAGAGTGGCCGCAGACTTTTTTTTTTATTAACTTAATGTGTGGAGATACCAGCAGCCAATAAGGGTGCAGAAACCATCCGCTACGTCCAGACACAAGGGCTTCTGTCATTGATTATGTAAATTTTGCCAGAAGCCCTGGAAAGGGAAGCACGCACTTGTAGACAATCTTAAGGGTGGTTTCCCCCAAGACAGCAGTGAGGCACACAGTGTGCCACACTGTTATAGACTTCCAACCCCGAGAACATTGAGTTGTCAACACAATACCATTAGCAGCAGCAGTGTAAGTCGCAGAAGCAATTTCTGTGAAGCGTTTCACACATTTTTTAGACCAGTCCATGCACTAGCAGTACAGAGTATGAGTCTGACATGTTGTGAATGACTGGAGAGGATGGTGCAGGAGTATCTCGAGCTCAATATCAATGCCATCAGGGGGGTTTGAACCCTTTTACATTTTGGTTTTCATAAAGGTTACCACAAGTCGCTGAGGCTGCGTTGCCAGCTGGGCCACTGAACTGTGGTGACTGCAGAACCTTGAGAAAAAGTCAGTGAGTTCACCGCAGTTCAAGCTCAGTGAGTATACTGCAGTTAATCATGAGACTTTTCTCACATTGAACTGCAGTGAACTCACTGAGCTTGAACTGCAAGGAACTCACCGATTTTTTATCACGGTGCTAAGGTCACTGCAGTTCAGGGGCCCGGCTGATAACGCAGCCTCAGTGACCAGCGATAACCTCTATGATGTCACCACTAATCACTGATGTTGAGCTCGCAGCAGCTCTTTCCTCTGTGATTCTCAACCTGAACGTTCGCATCTTGGCTCCATCCAGATTGAAAACTATTTATCCCAGACAAGGATTACGATGCAGGACAGAACAACAGACAGGTAAGGAATATGGTTGCTTTTTATTTTTGTTTTATTACAGGAGATGAGGGTTTCAATTGAATAGGCATTAGGTTAGTATAACTTTGATTGTTATTTTTAAATAAAAACGTAAAAGTGTGCTTTTTTTATTCCAAATAAAGGACTTTATTCTGGCTGTGCATTTATTTACAATATAACTATAGGATGGATTAGTAATGGATAGGTGTCTTATAGATGCCTCTCCATTACTAAACAGTGGGCTTGATGTCACCAGACAATGCAAAGGTGACATCAACCCCACAAATATGAACCCCACTTGCCACTGCCACAGGTCAAGTGGGAAGTGCCAGGCAAAGCATCTAATAGATTTGCTTTTTCTAGAGCGGCTGTGGGCTGCTATTTTTAGGCTGGTGGGGCCAATATCCATGGCTCCTTACCAGCCTGAAAATACCAGCCCCCAGCTGTCTGCTTTAGTTTGGCTGGTTGTAAAAAATGGAGAGGACACCTTGCCATTTTTTTAAATTATTTATTTAAATAATTAAAAATTACGGCGTGGAGACCCCTCTATTCTTGATAATTAGCCTTGCTAAAGCTGACAGCTGAGGGTTGCAACCCTCAGCTATCAGTTTTGCCTTGGTGGTTATCAAAAACACGGGGGAACCCCCACATAATTTGTTAAAAATGTATTTATTTACAGCACAGGATGCGGCTGCTGAATACTCCCATTAGCCCCCACCTGCTCTTGCTGATAAAAGATAACTCTGCCCTTCACCTCGCCAAACAGACCTACTTCACCACCCTGATCTCCTCACTAGCCAACAACCCCAAGAAACTTTTTGACACCTTTCACTTCCTCCTCAGGCCAAAAGCACAAGCTCCTACCTCAGAAATTTGTGCAAATGACCTGGCCTCCCATTTTATAGAGAAAATAGATAATATCCGTCAGGAAATCCGCTCCCAACCACCAAGTGCTGTGACTCCCATCCCTACCTGCATTTTCCCTGGCTCACTTTCCACATTTGATCCCATCACAGAAGAAGAAGTCTCCAGACTCCACTCTTCTTCTCGCCCAATTACATGCACTACCGACCCCATTCCCTCACAACTCCTCCAGTCTCCCTCTCCAGTCATCACAACTCACCTAACTACAATCTTTAATCTCTCCCTCTCCTCAGGCATTTTCCCATCCTCCTTCAAACACTCTATCATTACTCCATTATTAAAGAAACCTGCTCTCGACCCATCCTGCACAAACAACTACAGACCAGTCTCCAATCTCCCCTTCATCTCTAAACTCTTGGAGCACCTAGTCTACTCCCGCCTTACCCATTACCTCTCCACTCACTCCCTCCTAGACCCTTCACAGTCCGACTTCCGACCCCTACATTCGACTGAAACTGCACTCATCAAAGTGACCAATGACCTTCTGACAGCAAAATGTAATGGTGATCACTCTCTGCTCATTCTTCTCGACCTTTCTGCAGCTTTTGACACTGTTGACCACCGTCTCCTACTCCATAGGCTCCAGTCACTAGGCATTAAGGACATCGCTCTCTCCTGGTTCTCTTCCTATCTCTCTGACCTCTCCTTCAGTGTTTTGTTCGCTGGCTCCACGTCATCTCCTCTTCCTCTCGCTGTCAGAGTACCTCAGGGCTCAGTCCTTGGCCCCCTTCTTTTCTCTCTCTACACGGCCCTAATTGGACTGATCATCAGCAGATTTGGCTTTCAGTACCATCTTTATGCTGATGATGCACAACTCTATACGTCATCCCCTGACCTTACCCCCTCTGTACTACAGAACGCCAGTGACTGTCTGTCCGCAGTTTCCAACATCATGTCCGCTCTCTATCTGAAACTTAACCTCTCAAAAACTGAACTTCTGCTCCCGCCATCTATTAACCTCCCTAAATCTGACACTTCCCTCTCCGTGGGTGGCACCATAATAACACCCCGGCAGCAGGCATGCTGTCTGGGTGTTATGTTTGACACCAATCTCTCCTTCACATCCCATATACAATCTCTTGCCCGCTCTTGCCGCCTACACCTAAAGAACATCTCCAGAATTCGCCCTTTTCTCACCATGGAAACAACAAAAACCCTCACTGTCGCATTGATCCACTCCCACCTGGACTACTGCAATGCTCTATTAATTGGCCTCTCGCTACTCGACTTTCCCCTCTCCAGTCCATACTTAATGCAGCAGCCAGGGTCATCTATCTGGCTAATTGGTACTCAGACGCGTCCGCTCTTCGCCAGTCCTTACATTGGCTGCCCATTCATTATAGGGTTCAATTCAAAGTACTTGTTCTCACCCACAAAGCTCTCCACAGTGCGGCACCCCCCTACATCTCCTCCCTCATTTCTGTCTATCGGCCTAGCCGACCGCTGCGCTCTTCAAAAGACTTTCAACTAACCTCTGCATTAATCCGCATCTCCCACTCCCGCTCCAAGACTTCTCCAGCGCTGCCCCAATCCTCTGGAATGCTCTACCTCAAGAAATTAGGACTAGCCACAATTTGCACAGTTTTAGGCGCTCCCTCAAAACACATCTATTCAGAGTAGCCTATCACGTTCACTAATGAAAGTCATTTTATGTGCAAGTGTGAGTATGCAGCCCATTCACTATCTCTGTCCCCCACCTTCTCAAGATGGCTGGACCGTCATTGTAAATACATCATTGTAAATACACACCTGTACTTTGCATCTCCCCCACCTCATTGTAGATTGTAAGCTCTCACGAGCAGGGTCGTCTTATTTTACTTTAATTACTGTATTGTTAACGTTGTTACTTATGACTTGTGTTTTGAAACTGTTAAACTGTAAAGCGCTGAGGAATATGTTGGCGCTATATAAATAAAGATTATTATTATTATTATTATTATTATAACAGTTGAATGCAACTCTCAACATTGTCCCCTGCTAGTGCTGACCGCAGCACCAGCGACGAAAAATGATGTCAGCTGTCTTCAGTACCTGGTGTTGGGGAACAGCGCGAACAGTACTGCTGATTCCCAGGCGCTGGTACGTGTAATACTGATGCAGCACACGGGCGGCACATGGTTGCCACAGGTATGCCATACGTATTTACCACATGTACACACGAACACGGATATCTCTGGTACTGGAAGTATCAGGATGTGTGAAAAATCCCTAAATGTTTCTAACAGTAGTCTACCAAGCTGATATTTGTGCCACCTGAGTGTGTCTGAGCAGAAAAGTAGATTGAGCTGTTGCATGAGGTATCAGGGCTCACAGCACAGCAGGTTTAAACCGGTCCCCCACCCACCTCATCTTAATTTACACTTAAATTCAACACTCTGAATGCTGGCCCAAGCCCTGATGACTCATCTATGGCCCTTGACCGACTGCTGCTGTGTCAGTCTAAAATTTCTACTGTCGGTGAATTGATCAGTCAACTACCTGTGTTACCATGCTTAAATTTTTCTAACATTAGTGGTCTACCAAGCTGATATTTGTGCTACATGAGTGTGGCTGAGTGAAAAAGCAGTTTGAGCTGTTGCATGAGGTATCACAGTTCCTAGCACAGCTGGCCTACACCGATCCCTCACATACCTTGTCTTAATTCAAACTTAAATTCAAAGCTGTAAATGCTGGCCCAGACCTTGCTAACTCATGCATTGCCCATGGCTGTGCCATTATTAAATTTCTACTGTGGGTCAACTGATGTCACTTTTCTTGGTGTCTGCCCTTAATTATTGGAAATGTTTGGACTCCAAGTTGGGTCGCCTTCATGTGTTGCCTACATCTGTCACATATCCACCTCTTACTGATCAATGTTTAAGCTAGAAATGCTGATCCAAGCCCTGTCCCATGCCCTGTCCCATGTATCCATACTGCGCAAATATACTATTTGCACTCTGGGTCAATTGATTCCAATTTTCCTGGTGTCTGCCCCTAATTTGAGCTATTTTGGCAGCTTTTTGGTGCCCCTGAAAATGTTGTCTATGCGATTGGTTTTGCCTCCCATTGAATTCAGTGGGGTTCCGATATGTTCAGCTAACTGTTCGGCAAATATTGGGATATTTCAAAAATCGCAACCGTACCTTGAAAGGTTCACTCCTCTCTAATCTTGAGCAATTTCTCTTGTTTGAAACAACATGATAATTTTGTATCTCAAAGAACATAAACATCTAAAAAGAAAAGAAAAGAAGAAACACCATAAAAGCCAAGTAAGGTCTATGAAAATTTTAACTTTTACACATCAAAAAGGAAATATAGGATTATAAAAGCAAAGCGTCATAACCGTATATTGATTATATGCAAAGTATAACAGGTTAGAGTGCCAATAGGTAGCCTGTTCGATCTTGGCACTTGTCAGATGGTGGAGTGCTTCAGCATATAATCAATACTTCATTGTTTGTATTTTACAGTAGAGTTTATTTTTCTGATAATTTTATACTTTATCTTATTTTTTAAAAATGTTTGTTTCCTTGCTATTCTATGATAAAAGGGTCTTCATATTGATTGTTGTATTATCGTCTGGTCACTTTAATCATTTACCCTTTTATCATGTCTTAATAATAGATTTTTTTTCTACACATAGAGCTAAGCCTGTTATGAATGATTCACCGTAGGAGGAAAAAGCAGAAATACAAGCTAAGTCCAGAAAACCAGAGAAGTTGGCAACTATCAGATTGCAGACCCCTGAACCTATCAACACAACTAGCAGTAGCCGTGGGGGGTTCCTACGATGCCCTAGACCCCTCGATCACAGCCGGAGAAATACATAGGCCTAAAGAAAGAAAGGGGAAATCTAAACTGCCCCAGAGCAGACCCCAAAGCAATAGGCAGCCCCCAACATATAATGACGGTGAAGCAAGATGAAAATACTAACACAGACAGAAAGATAGACTGAGCAAAGACGGGGCCCCAAAACTACCTAGATAGGAAAGGACAGGAAGGCTGCTGTCTGCAATCTGCCAAAACCCTATCAAAGACATAAGCCAACCAGCTGATATGAAAAAGGCCCTGAAGCAGCTAGGCTTCAAAAACTGAATCAGCACTCAGGTATTTTCAGAAGACAGAGCTAAATGAATTCAGCACACCCCAGCAGGGAATGGCAGAAATCCAGAAAAACAAAGCAAAAACAAAGTCAAAGAACAAAAGCAAAAGGCCGAGCAGCAAACTTAGCTTTGGAGGAGCAGGAATTCAGACTGGTCTCCAAGGATCCCACAGAGAAATCACCCGCAGGGCAGAAGGGCGTCGGCAGCATTATATCCAGTCCGTAACTCCACTCAGCCAGTCACAATCATCAGCCTCAGGTGTTTGACAATCAGGCTCACTACCTTTCTTTACCAGAAGAGGGAGTTCCTCGGGCCTCAGTAATGAAGGGGAAAATGAACTCACAACATAAGCCCCTGATCAGCCATAATATTAAAATATGTGTAGCTTAAAGGGGTTGTCCAGTGAAAACAAGTTATTAGCTATCCATAGGATCAGTGATAGCATATTGATTAGTGAGTCTCTGACCACTTGTACATGCGACAATTTGCAGAAAAGGGAACTTTTATGGACTAGTAAGTCGGATACCCAACATCTACTCCATTCTTTCTATATGGACTGTCGAAAAAAGCCGAGAACAGTGCTTGGCAGCACCATAGGGAATGAGTGTAATGGCAGTCATGCATGCTGGTTACAGCTCCATTCTAAACGGGATAAAAATTCTGCTGATCGTCTCAGAGGTCGGACCCCCATCAGTCAACAAGTTTTACAGTTATCCATGGATCAGACTATTTTTTCCAGCCCATCCCAAAGATGATCGACCTGTGCAGTCTCTTCTCAGCAAAAATTCTGGCTTAACGCTCTTTAGCTGCAACACAAGCCACTCTGCTCAACTTCCCCAGCTGACTGCTTCCAGTGAACACATGGCCTGGTTCTAGTCATAGCTAGCCAGGTTCACCTAATTAGTTCCTCTAGTGCTAGGATTTAACCTCGTCCTAGAAGGCTTTCCTATAAGTTTAGCATCGGTGGTCGGTCTCCTAGAATGAGATATAAAGAAAAACATTAACATCTCAAGAACAGCTGAAAATTTTAGGAAGTAATATATTGCAGAAGTGTTTGTATTTCTAAACACTATCCAACAATACCCATTTATGAAAATGGGAATAAACCTTTAAAGCGGATATCCAGAACAATTTATTTTTTTTACTACGGGCCTAAGAACTTACAGTCAGTTAGTTGCCAACTACCTGCCTGTCATTCCTGGCCCCAATCTCTGCTGACACGAAACAGTGACAGACCATTCCTTTTAGCGATTCAGCGGCTTCCGCTGTCATGACGTCAACAGAATAGCAGATTGTCTTCCATTCTGACCCTGTTAATGGTACATGACACTCAACATCATGCTAACTGACAGCCAGCTCCCTGCTGTCTGACTGCGGGGAGCCAGCTGTTAATCAGCAAGACGTCGGCAGTCACACCCTGTCAACAGAGCAGCCCCCAAAAGGAAGAGTTAAGGCCCTTTTACATTTAGCGATGCACCAGCGATCCCGACCCGGTCAGAATCGCTGGTGCATCGCTAAATGATCGCTAGTGAGCTGCCAGACAGGCAGATCTCACAGCGATGCAGCAGTGATACAGCGGACGATACTTACCTCTCAGACGCGGCGATCCTGACGTCCTCCCGCCCGCGTTCACACGTCGCTCGTCGGCGCCACAGGAAGCCCAGCAGGAAGCGCCCGACGAGAAATGGAGCTGCGCGATCTCGAGCGATCAGCGACAGACAGCGGGGGAGCCGGTCGGAGGTAAGTATCACACATAGCGATATCGCTAGCAATATCGCTATAACGTCACAAAATCGGTGACGTTATAGCGATATTGCTAGCGATATCGCTATGTGTAAACCCCCCTTTACTCTGTTGATGTGGAGCAGCTGAATTGCCAGCAGGAGTGACTCTCTGGGCCAGTGAGCAACTATCTACTTCTTTGTTTTTAGGCCAATAGCAAAAAAAAAAAAGAAAAGTTGTAGATAACCCATTTAAGTGCTTGCTACCTGTACTGCACATTTACAGTACAAGATAGGAAGAAATTATGAAAAGGGAATTTTTTTTAATCCCTAGCTTTTCCTTATTTCATGGCACACAAAGTTTTGTGTTACAGAGGAATTTTCTCCTAGAAGCATTTCTATGCGTACAATGCCATGTAAGCGAGACGTAAATCAGGAAAAAAAATATTTGAACCCAAGTCTAGTATTTTTTTTTATCGAAAATCTTATAATTTATGGCCAGATTTATTTACCCTGCTTTTAAATGTTTACTTATTTATTTTACAGCATTATTATTAATTAATTACATCTTTATTTTGTATTACATTGCCTTGGGCTACTATAACTGAGCGATACGGCGAGGAGCGCATCTGTCTCTTCATTCTATGGTGGGATGTGTAATGACTGTCTAATTATGTCTGAACCCGGCTCACTCATCAATTATCACGTGATTATGTAAGAATTGTAGATCCCATACACGTAGTGTTTTTCCTTTACTTCACCTGTACTTTCTGAAGAGAATGAAAACTCTATTGTTGAATAGTTCACAGTTATGGCCTATTTGGCGGAGCCAATCTTCCAGGAATGATTGCTCATAGGAAAACTGACTGCCCACCTAAACCGATCTGCAATCATCCAACGAACGAGCAAAATGCATGAATGTATCGCCTTCTAATACCTCTTTTAGACGTGCCGATCCAGGCAGTTAAATGACTGCCGATTGGCTCCATACAAGCCAATATGCAGTGGTTTACTTGCCTCTTTATAACAGCCGAAGAGCGCACTGTGTGTACAGAACGATCAATAATATGATTGTTCTGTGCGCATAGAACATCCTGTTATTGGCAGCATATCTCCTGCATATAGTGGACGATGGGCTGCAGAGAACAATTATTATTATTATTAATATTTATTTATATAGTGACATTGATTCCATGGTGCTGTACATGAGAAGGGGTTACATACAAATTACAGATATCACTTACAGTAAACAAACAAACAATCACAGACTGATATAGAGGGGAGAGAGGACCCTTTCGGTCTTACATTCTACAGAGACAGTAGGCTGGGGGGTTGCGGTAGCTCCGGTGTTGGTGAGGAGGCCGTGGGGTCATTGCAGGCTGTAGGCTTTCCTGAAGAGGTGGGTTTTCAGGTTCCATCTGAAGGATCCGACTGTGGTTGATAGCCGGACATGTTGGGGCAAAGAATTCCAGAGGATGGGGGATATTCGGGAGAAGTCTTGGAGGCGATTGGGTGAGGAGCGAATAAGTGTGGAGGAGAGGAGGAGGTCTTGAGAGGACCGGAGATTAAGTGAGGGAAGATATCGGGAGATTAGTTCAGAGATATATGGAGGAGACAGGTTATAGATGGCCTTGTAGGTCAGTATTAGTAATTTGAATTGGATACGCTGAGGGAGTGGGAGCCAGTGAAGAGATTTGCAGAGGGGAGAAGCGGAGGAGTAGCGAGGAGAGAGATGAATTAGTTGGGCAGCAGAGCTAAGGATGGACTTGAGAGGTGCGAGGGTGTTAGCAGGGAGGCCGCAGAAAAGGATGTTGAAATAGTCGAGACGGGAGATGATGAGGGCAATGATTTTATAAGTGCATTAAAAGATAATTTCACCTGTCGAGTTAGTTTTGATGATCCTTTGGGTGAATGGCCAACTTATGAATGCTCATTCTCCAATTGTTGGCTCATCTAATGGACCGTAAACCAGCTTAAAAAAATCATTATTCTCAGCAGCACATGTAAACAGGGAATGGGTTGCTGATCTGCCGATAACGTGATATTCTATGTGCACAGAACAATCATTTCAATGATGGAATGTTGATCGGTCTATCTAAATTAATCAGTAAATGACCGGCAATCGGCTTGCTTATAGTCATTTGGTGGTTGCTTAATGATTCAGATCGGCCCATGTAAAGGGGGCATTAACCACAAACACAGTTGAGAGGAGAAGTAACTACATGTGAGCACAGGTCTAGGCATAGCCGGTCACTGAAGCAGGGGGCAGAGATGCAGTGGACGGTGCCGTGCCATTGCCTCGCAATGAAGAGCAGTCAGGAAAAGATAATATTAAGAGGTGGCACCAAGACGTGCCTGAGTCTCTGACAATGTGTTTGCCGGAATCACATTAGGTGGGCTGCACTGTGCGAAATGAGGAGCCATAGATAAGGTTTTTATTAGCACCAATGCTTTTTGGTGCTGGAACGGCGTCTTTTTCAAGGTCAAAAATCCAAATGAGCAGGGTACAGCACCTACAAGATTTATAAAGGGTAAAGGACTGGCAAGAATAGAGAAAATCTCCCACTTATGAGGGAGGGTGGAAAAACAAGGACAAAAGTGAAGATACAGGGAAGTTGGGGTAATCAATAAAGAGAATAAAAAATAGAAAGAAGGCATAAATTCTATTATTGCCACCCTTTTACCCTTCTAAGACTTGTAGCAGGGTACAGCTCTTTTTTTTGACCTTGAGAAAGGTGTCAGTCTGGTGCTGAAACAAGTTGGTACAAATAAAAATCTTATCTAAAGTTCCAAGGCTCCTCATTTTCCGCAGCGTAGCCCATCTAACGTGAATTTCTCCATTCTGGTAAGTATACATCTGGAAAATATCTCCTTCAACCACAGTACAGCAACACCTTCACACAACACCATCAGTTTAGCGTAACCACCAGAAGGGTTATTCCTTTTCAACCATACTGCCTTATTGTTTGCACTTTTGCCCCTCTCTAGAGTTCTTCAAGTCTCATGTGCAGATAAAGACACTTGTGATAGTAGGAGATCTGACTCCTTGAATTGAGATCAGCAGCAAAAGAAACACCCTTTGACTTTGAACATCCACACAGAGGACTTCTTGGAAACAACAGTAAGCCAACCCTCCCATGAAGGCCCAACAGCATCTGCTGAACTATTATTCCTTCTTTGGGCAGCACGGTGGCTCAGTGGTTAGCACTGCAGCCTTGCAGTGCTGGGGTTCAAATCCCACCAAGGACAACATCTGCAAGGAGTTTGTATGTTCTCCCTGTGTTTGTGTGGGTTTCCTCCGGGTTCTCCGGTTTCCTCCCACATTCCAAAGACATACTGATAGGGAATTTAGATTGTGAGCCCCATCGGGGACAGTGATGATAATGGGTGCAAACTAAAGCTCTGCGGAATATGTTAGCACTATATAAAAATAAAGATTATTATTGTAAGTATAGAGCCGTGTTTCGTAAATGAGTCATCATTAGTAATCAGACAAAAGTTCTCCATCTACAACTATTGTGACTTTGATGTTATAGGAAAACTGAAGTAAATGTGCAGTCCTTAAAGAGGTTGTCCGATTTAAAATGAAAAGTCTGCAGTCCCTTTGTGTGACTGCAGATTTTGAATCCTCGCAGTCCACACTTTGCGCTGTGAGGATTCATTGTTTTTTACCCCAGGAACGGTGGTGATGTATGTGATATGTATCCTCCTGGGCAGAACCAGTCAAGCGGGCATCCACAAGATGGGTTCTGCATTGGAGTATACATATTACATACTTAGCCACCTTTCCTGGGACAGAAAACTGTGAATCCTTGCAGCGCGCAGTGTTTGCACTGGAAGGATTCAAAAGTCTGCAGTCACACACCGTGACTCCAGACTTTTAATTTTAGAAGAGACAATGCCTTTAAGGAGGGACTATACTTTTAAAGGGACTGTCCACTATTTAGGATATTTAGGATAATACATCAAAATTGGATCGGTGAGTGTCCAACACCCTGATGCAGCGTGTTGTTCCGTGTCTAGTGTCAGACTCCCACCGATCTGACACTGATGTCCTATCCATGTCATCCATGTCCTATGTCATTTATATCTAAGAAGTGTAAAACCTTTTAAATAAGTGTATTTGGACGGCAATGATTATTAATATGTTTGTACTGGCACTGTTCCCTGTAACTTTAGCAGCACTTTTGTGTTTGCTGGAGATCTGAATTATGTCCACATGAGACAAAGGTCCTTGAAAGGTAGTGACCAGGAGGCCTCATAAGGAGGTATAACCATGTTCAGTTTTCGGTCAGTATTTTACATCAGTGTATGTAACACAATCAGAAGTGGAACAATCAGAGCAAAAGTATAAGGCCAGAGTCAGACGCAACGTTTAAAAAATCGGTCCGATTTTGTCATGCGATAATCGCACAACTGTTTTCCATATGTTGATTCATATGTAATCCTTTTTAAATGCGATGATGCGATTTTCTCGCATCTAAGCATCCGTGTGACATCCGTATGACGAGACGGCTTGGAAACTGGACATATAATGGAGCCCAATGATAGGTTCAAACACAAACGAAAAAATAGATATATACACATAGAATACATATACAGTTGTGGCCAAAAGTATTGACACCCCTGCAATTCTGTCAGATAATACTCAGTTTCTTCCTGAAAATGATTGCAAACACAAATTCTTTGGTATTATTATCTTCATTTAATTTGTCTTAAATGAAAAAACACAAAAAGAATTGTCCTGAAGCCAAATTGGATATAATTCCACACCAAACATAAAAAAGAGGGTGGACAAAAGTATTGGCACTGTTCGAAAAATCATGTGATGCTTCTCTAATTTGTGTAATTAAAATTGCAGGAGTGTCAATACTTTTGGCCACAACTGTATACAGTATATATATATATATATGTCATTGAGACACATATATATATATATATTTATATTTCATAGAGTTCTACATAGCATAATAGCCGCTAAATCAATTGCCGGCTTCTGTAAAATCATTACAGAACCAGACATGAAATGACACATGGTTTACATACAGTAAACCATTTCATTTCATTTATTTTTTTAGATGTATTTGACTAATAATTCGATTATTGTATGTGTGTAAAATTTAGGACATGTAGGTGTTAAATTAATGGGTAAATTCATTGTAAAAAATTGGGTGGGCTCCCGTGGTATTTTCTCCGCGAGAGAGGGAAAGCCAGTGAGTGAGGGGATGATATTAATAGCCTAGAGCGGGACCATTGTTTTTGACCCCTCCGTGACTAAAAAAAAATCTGCCCCCAGATCTATAAGATGTGCCTTTTCTGGCACTTAGCCTCTCCATTCCCATTGCCTTTAGTGGTGGCTCATGGGTTAATAAAAGGGGTTAATGTCACCTTGCTACTGAAAGGTGAAATTAAGCTGGGTTAATAATGGAGAGGTGTCGATAACACACCTCTCCATTATTAATCCTATACCAGAAAAGGCGCATCTATAAGATGCACCTTTTCTGGCACTTAGCCTCTCTATTCCCATTGCCTTTAGTGGTGGCTCATCGGTTAATAAAAGGGGTTAATGTCACCTTGCTATTGAAAGGTGACATTAAGCTGGGTTAATAATGGAGAAGTGTTGATAAGACACCTATCCATTATTAATCCTATAGTAGTAAAGGGTAAAAAAAATACACACAGACATTAATTACAAATTATTTTATTGAAATAATTACTCAAAGTTTTTTACCAAATTTATCATTTTGCTAATCCAAATGAATCCCTTGTTCTCCTATAAAAAAAAACCAAAACAACAATACCCATACCTCTCCGCCTTTCAGTCAGGTCCCTCGCTGCAATCCATCACAAGGGGTTGACTAGTTTACAACGGGGACCGGTGCTAATGCTACCTCCCTGACTACCGCTGATGTCACTGAGGCTGCGCGGAGTCTCCGGCTGACCTGACGAGAACTCAGGAGCGTGGAAAAAATATCAGAAACTTTCCCACGCTAATGAGTTCATCACTAGTCAGCCAGGGCGCCTGCGTAGACATGATTTCATTCATTCTGCAGTGGTTTACAGCGGGGCCGGTAGCATTAGCACCAGTCCCTGTTGTAAACTAGTTAACCCCTTATGATGGATTGCAGCAGGGGACCTGACTGATCGGTGGAGAGGTATGGATATTGTTGTTTTTTGGTTTTTTTTGGATAGGAGAACAAGGGATTCAGTTGGATTAGCAGAATAATAAATTTGGTAAAAAACTTTGTGTAATTATTTCATTACCTTCTCCTGACGAAGCTACACCAGGTAGCGATACGCGTAGGGATGTATGGGATCTGTTATATGGCTTTATAACTACCATTTGGCAAGTATGTATTTTCTACCTCAATGTTGAATGGATTTATCTTTGACACTTAAGGTGCTTTCTTGTAATATACATGTCAGATCACACTGCTGAGACTTTTTTGATGATATACCTGGTATCTTTTCATGTTGATGTGTGCATGAAATATTTTACAGAATATTTTTATAGTTTCATTTGCGTATATATTAACTCAGCAGTAATATTTAGAATTGACGGTCATGCTTAATATGTTAGCTATTTTTTAGCTTATTAGATTAATATCAGATGCATTTCAGCTTACTTCTATAAATCAATAGCACTTTAGCTGTGGATATATTAGTATCTGCACATTTTTGTGTCTCTTTTTTTCTTCGTGTCAAGATATTTCTTTTGATATTGTATTTACACTCAAATAATTACTATGATCTTCCATTCCATTCACGCACATACCAATATGATGTGATACAGCCATTTTTGTCTGTGTTTTGGTGGTTTTGTTTTTATGCATGTGCACTTCGTGTTGTCTAAATAAAGCTCTTTTTCACGGATTTAATGGGAGTGTGCATCGTTTATTGTGCCTGCTTTCTTTATTCTGGCCGTTAATTTAACACCATCATGTCCCAAATTTTACACACATACAATAATCTAATTATTAGTCAAATACATATAAAAAAAATAAATATAATGAAATGGTTTACTGTATGTAAACCATGTGTCATTTCATGTCGGGCTTTGTAATGATTTTACTGAAGCCAGGAATTGATTTTGCGGCTATTCTGCTATGTAGAACTCTATGAAATGTAAATATATATATGTCTCAATGACATGTGTATATATATATATATATATATGTATTCTATGTGTATATATCTATTCTTTATTAAACCTGTCAGTGTGATTTTACTGTATCGCGCACTGAATTGCTGGCTTTTGTTAAAGGACACCGGTGCGTATTTCTCGCCAGTCACACGCATGGTCCGTGTGTAATCCATTTTTCTCTGGCACCCATAGACTTGAATTGGTGAGTCTCGGCCGAGATACGCGAACAATCGCAGCATGCTGCGATTTCTCTCGCACGTATAAAACATGAGAGAAAAAAAAGGATGATGGGAGCTGACCCATAGATTAACATTGGGACGAGTGCTATGCAATTTTTTATCGCCTAGCACTCGTCCGTATTATACAGTAGTGTGACTCCGGCCTAATAGAAACCCGTCACCACTTCTGCATTTATCACCCACTCCTGCTTTTGGCTTACAAATACTGATGTAAAATACTGATCACAAATACTGACTGTGTGAACGTGGCCTTAGCAATCAAAGCCAGAGAGGATATACCTAATTAAAATGTTTCGATTAGTTCCTACAAAAATGAAATCTATATATCCTTTACATCTCTAATAGGGTCCTGAGATGTTCTCGTAAAATTGTCTTTCTATTTGACTATATATATCCGACGTTGTGTATTTCATAGGGAAACAGAGATTCCAACCAACACACTGCCGCAGCCCCCTGCTGGCTCCATTCACAGAATGCAGACAGTGAAGACCAGACATGGATTTAGCTGAAGGCACGGTGTCGGGAATGCCACCATGATGAATTTATATTCCTTATGTGCGCTCTTCTGTGTTAACCCAATTCTTCATAAAGAATTAGTTGTATAAGAAAATTGCTAATATTGTGCGGTGATTTGAAGGTGACGGTATGGCATTTAGAAGACAAAACATTTCAGAATTTTCTTTTAAAGGGCGTTGGACAACCCCTACTTGATAAATTGATCATACGCTGTCCACCTGTTGGGATCCTCAATGATGAGCTGTAATTTTACAAAAAGCATGACTGCAAATGTTCAGTTTCTCTTCAAGCTCCATCAATTGGGAAATGAAATATTACATGGAGTGCAATCACAAGAATATATTGTCTGTGTAATACAGGACAGGTCCTCCAAAGCGAGAGACACTATGCAAGCATTTTTCACTCTGGCCAAATGTTGAAGATCTTGAACAACGCGCTTAGGTAACAATGTCTGTCTCATCTTGGAAGTTGGTCAGATCAGGGTGGGTTTCATGGCCTATCTGGGCTTCCTGTGTCCTAGTCAAATTCCCCAAACTTGGTGCCACCCATTTATACTATAAATTACCCTGGAGTTTGATTTTAGTTTTTTTTACCATCTTCTGGGTTAATTCCTGGATGTCCGCTCTGGTTAGACGTTGAACTGTCTGGCTGCTCTCTGTTTACACATTCTTCCTTAAATCTCCTGGACTGGCCACTTTTGACTACATGTTTTGTATCTGATTCCGCATTTTTGTTGTTGATTCTATAGTTCTGACCCAGATTGGCTAATTTTCCATCAGCTCCATCGGGGAGCAGCTACTCTGCATTTACAACCTGGAGGCCCCTGCGCTGAAGACCAGATCCTCATATAGGATTCGAGGGATGAAATCCAAGGAGAACATTAGAAGTTCACTATGAGTTGATGCATTGATACAGTTGGGATTCCAAGTATAACTAACCTCCTTATATCAGCAAGGACGTGTGCATTACCTGCATTACTTCCTTTTCCAGAAATGTACCATCACTTTATCACAAACCTTAATCACCAAGTATTTTGACATTGGTACGGTACTTTTACCCCCAGAGATTGCCAAGGATAACAATGTATTAACACTATATTTAGCAAAATGATTGACATAACCTTGTTGGTACTCCTTGGCACCAGGTCCAGAGCCCTGCAAATCTCCGACAACCTGTCAACATCCTGGGCACCTCTTCTGATTATAATCATATAAAGAAATTGTGTAGCTATGACCAGATCATAAAGTCATTAAGATACAAAAGTTTATTTAAACAAAAAATCATAAAATAAAATGCAATTAACAAATATATAGACCAGCTGAAACCAATGCAGCGGTGCACCAGACAGATAATATGCACAAGGGTATGGATATAAGTTGATAACTAAGAATCCTCTATATTAAAACAAACAGCGCATGGGACTTTAAAATAAAATCAAAGTCACAGTATGTAGGTAAGAGAAAAAATAATAGCAAGTGCAATCAGATCAGCATAAACTGCAGGATATGGATAAATACTTGTCCCAGCCTAGTTACTTGTAGTCCTAAAGTGCAAGTACGAATATACAGCTCTGGCAAAAATTAAGAGACCTCTTCCAAATGTTCATTTTGTCTGATTTTTCTCTTTATAGGTATATTTTTGTATTTTTCCACTTGGGAACAGCGGTAAAGCAGCAGTGGGGACCAGAACCAGTGACTGCCATTGAGGAGCCAGAACCAGAAGTGAAGGCCAAGCCGGCCCTATGTCAGCAGAAGTCAGAGTGCGCAGCAGCGTCTGCGGCCGGGTCTCTAAAATCATCTGCGGTGAGTGCGCCACGACCCCTGACACCGGAGGGTTAGTGGAAAGATTCCGCCTTCCGGTGATGTTTCTGCTCTGGTCGTGGTGGAAGCTCTGGCGCGGCACTTTCTCCTGGAGAAGGTTCCTTCTGGGCAGACGCTGTCTCCAGCACCTGGCGTTGATGCTCCCGCTCGTGGTGACGTGTTGCTTCTGCCTCCGGCAGCCGCTGGTGACTTTCCCCCGCAGAGAGCAGGTAACCGGTATCAGTGTCATCTTCTTTACGTCTGGGCCGGGTTCTTTCCTACTCTTGTCTCCACTTCCATTCTATGCAGCCTATGCCTCCGCAGTAACAAGTACAGGAATGGTGCATCGCTGCTGGCGCCGTATCTCATAATGAAGCCTTCCAGCTGCACATGGGATTTTCTTCTGGGCCCCACCCATTCCAGGGTGGGGTCGCTTCCAGCCGGTCCACCAATTTCCTTGTAATCAGTTGTAAGGGGCACGTTCCTCTCCTTCTTAGACGCACCCACCAGAGGCAGGCAACATGGTTAGGCCACAGACTCTGACAGACAGCTTTTCGCGCCAATTGTCCATCAGGATGCCCATGAGGGAGGGATCAGAGTTGTTGTCCCTCAATTGCGCGCCATCAACTGCCATCCTTAGAGCAACCATGTTGGCCACCATCCTGTCAGTCTCATTCAAGGTTTTTGATAAGTTCAACGTTTCAGTCACATCCAGCATTTCAGTAGTATCAACAATAACTTCATCTCTTTCATTTTTGGTCACATAATTTGCATCATCCACGGGTTTCTCACGCGGCATCACTTCGGCATCATGCCGACTATGACAATTGTACTGGTTAGCCAGGGCCGTATTCGTGGCTGGGTTCATCAGACCATGTGTGCCCCAGCCTTCCAATGCATAAAAATAGTGCCCCTCTGTCAGCTTACTTGCCTCTCTGTCCCCTGGGTCATCAGGGACCGTTCTCCATTCTTTATGGTCACCTCTGGCCGCTTCTGAATAAACAGAGACACAGACCAGGTGCAACTCAAAACAGAAAACTTTAGTTTCATGACTTTGCAGCACATCCAGATCCGTTATAACATTTTCAACAACTTGTACATTACACGTTACTTCATCTTTCCCTGCACTCCTCTCCCTGTCATGCTGCACATTCCTGGGTCGGACCATTTCCAACCGCTCCTCAGCGTCCTCCCTGGCCAGCCTCACTGCATACAGGTGTTCCCTAAGCCATTTCACCTCATTTCTGAGGGCATCAGCCCAAGCTATGACCTGCCACATGGTGAGCGACCTGCTCTGCAGTGCTGCAGTGACTTCTGTGTCCCAAGTTCCTGTAGAAGCTGCCTCTGCTCTTACTGAAACTATGTTGTCCCACTGTCTCTGGATGGCTGGGTTCCTTCTTAAATGTTGTGGGGAGCTGAGTAGTTCGGGCATTTAGCCCACCTGAGCACTTTGGGCTACCTAGCCCTGACTCAATCTACCAGATCCTATTCCTGCCTTAAATCCAGCTAACCCCTCCTACAGTTAACCATTTACACGTATGAACTCTTGTCCTACACTAAGCACACCTATAATATCCCATCTAGTGGCCAAACTTGTACACTACACTTTTCCTAATCGTATACATATCTACATAACAGATTCTGTACACATCATTACGAGTAAGCATTCTATACGTAATTACACAAATATACACAATAAACTGGGACAAGTTTGGAGGCTCGGGGTAGTTTTTGTACCCCCCTTACGTTTTAAACCAAAAGCCATCCTAGGCCATCAGGCATATCCCTGAGCAACGACACTAAATTTTCAATGAGCCGGTTCAGTTCTAAGTTCGATCTCTCTAATATCGTGGCCATTAAGGCATTAATATTATTGTGGCACAAGCACAACGATAAACCGGTAGCAGTTGGTGCAGTCACCAGAAGATATACTGTATACCTAGATCATTGATATCTGGAACACACAGCTAAACTTAGTGGAAAGCTATCGTCCAGACCATTTCTTCCTATAAATATGTTACGACAAGACATTCATGGTGTACATTAGGAAGAAGCATTGAGAAACACTCAATCATCAAAGTGGGGGGGAATATATAATTTTTAAAATATTGCAATTTGTTGATTATGCAGTATAAAGCACTCTCGCAGTAAAAGCAATCACAGGTCAGCGAAGATCACAAAAATATCTGAAAACTAGTGACGAATACAAAGAAAGAGCCTTGCATTACATGACTGGCTCACGGGAACGAAGAGCACTGTTCTGTGACACCGCCTGTGCCTAGGCGGCTGTTATTATGTCTTGGAAGGCAAATGTGTTTGTACAAGAAGCACTTCAGGTATCATGAAAGACACAGAGTTAGAGCAATACATGCAAGATGGGAAACACTTGCCTTGATTCTCTTTTTTCTTATTCTTGTGATGTTTTTGTTTATTTCATCTAAACAACACACTCGATCGTAAAGGTGATCTAACAAATAACAGGGTGCTATTGCTTTGTTTTCGCTCTTAGGCTTAAGCCTGAAATTAA
Organism: Dendrobates tinctorius; assembly: GCF_039654945.1. Classification (NCBI taxonomy): domain Eukaryota; kingdom Metazoa; phylum Chordata; class Amphibia; order Anura; family Dendrobatidae; genus Dendrobates; species Dendrobates tinctorius. The sequence goes on along the minus strand of NW_027361868.1, from coordinate 7,668,234 downwards.
AATAACATAGAATTTTTTGTGGTTAGACTGACGAACCAAGAAAATTAGGGTGGTCCAGGCTCTGATACAATAAGGCCCCTCATACATATTAGACAGCTATCTCACCAGCTTACTTTTCTTCTGATGGGACCTTAACCATTTATTTCAGATATGCTCTTCTCCCTCCACCCTGTAACATGATTGTAGGGGGTCTGATGGCAGGGGCATAATGATCACATTTGCTGACTCCAATTTCACCTGGATGTACATCCCCGGATGCACATTCAGCTGAATTGAGCCAGGCTCCTGTGCTGCAATACATGCTGCCAGCCAATCAGAGGTCATCAGCTGACGTTGGTTTGCCAGTGACGTCATGTGCTGCCCGTGGCAGAAGACCGAAGTCAGCTAAAGGCTTCTGCGCCAGCTACAGAAGAGAATGGGAGTAGGGAAAGGTGAGTAGAATAATTTATGGGTCACATTATACCAGAATGTGGACATTACACAGAATGGGGACATTATACCAGGATGGGGGAAAATAGACTAAAATAGTCCCTTAGATACCCAATGTGTACGTTAGTTACCAGCTGATCGCTGGTCTCCCGCCTTTCACACTCAGCGATGCATGCTGACCAGCGGGAGACCAGCGACAAAAGAAATGTCCAGCGGTTTCCTACAGCGATCAGCGATACCGGCAGGGGGGGCCGGTCGCTGATCACAGTCACACACAGCGATCTCGCTGGTGAGATCGCTATTGTGTCACAAAACTTGTGACTCAGCAGCGATCTCGCTAGCGAGATCGCTATGTGTGATGGGGCCCTTACTGGAAAGGGTCCAGGATGGGGGAATTAATACAAGAAGGAGATAGGACTGGGACATTTTTACATGGGGAGGGGCCTGCAAACACATATGTCTTTATAGATTCTAGAACACTACAAGGGCATATACATCTGACCAACATGCAGGTTGAGGTCAAGGTTCACATTTTGCACCTGGGCCCATCAAACTCTAGCTACGCCACTTGCTGATGATATTGACAGCCCAGAGCCTACTGAATTTCCCCTTGTCTGCTGTGTTTGTACCCCCCAGAATTGGCTTTATTGGAAACTGGTAATTTTACAATACCTATTAGAGTATTGCACCCTATTGTACAAGTAATACTTGTTTATTGGGGGATCAATAAAAAATAAGTATTTAAAACTTCATATCATTCCCCTTTTCTTAAAATGTAAATAAAATCTGGATACAAATATATATCTGGAATTTTAAATGAATTAATCAAACATCAGAATATTTATCCCATACAGTGAAGGCCAAAATGGAAAAAAAAATTCTGAATTTCTTTTTTTGGTCACTTTACCACACCGAAAAATGGAATAAGATGAAATAAAAAAGTTGCATGAATCCAAAGTGTTAATGATAAAACTCCAACTTCTACCAGAGCCCAAATACAAATCTATCAACCAAAACATAAAAAGTCTCTTGGAAGACAAGGAGGAAAAAAACCAAGGCGAAGAGGGATCCAATGGGCTTGTCTAAACCTTGAGCTGGCCCTGTCTCTATCTATGAACAACGTACAACATAACACAGTAGGACACAATGCTACATGTCTTTACTATGTTGCTTAGATATGGTAATTGCCTTGTTTTTCCCATTAATTAGATGCAGTTGAATCTTACACCTTTCGCTCCCCAAGGCTGTATGTAAATATATAGCCATTTCCCAAATTCTTCACTCTATGAATCCCATTGACTTTGGAATAGACCAGCAACAAATAACATTGCAGTGGAAGGTTCTACATTGTAGCCGATGAACAATGGGGCTCCAGAAGAGATCTTGTCCGGAACCTCGTCGCCCATTGAACAGATCTTATGTATTAGCGTCTAAGCAGTAATCAGGAAACAAAGACACGCATCACAACAACATTGTCCTATTCCCAGAGACAAAAGACAAGTCGTCCATATGGCACACGGATATTTCCATTATGTATATTGAATGCTCGGTTGTGTTGAACACAGCTACCTATTGATATACCAAAAAAAAAAGGAAAAAGATCATACGGTAACTAAAACATTCTTTACCCCACCTGTTTCCATGTTTTATACTGCGACTATAAAGCTGCGTCTTCACAGATTACTGCAGCTGACAGATGTTTTTTTAATTAGAAGAATTCAGGTAGTGTAATGAAATGACTGAAAAAACGAGGAACCGAACAAAGGAAGAAAACACTGGAGCTTGGAACGTTACAGCTGTTGTCTGGTCGTCCTGTTCTCATAGATGATGTACCGGGAAAGAAAAGCTCATATTGGAGCGGCGTGTCCCTGTATTATGTGGAAGGTTTCTATCTATACAGTCAACTTTGGAAACTACTCGTAACTTATAACCCTTATTGCGCTGCTGAAGGAATCCTGGAGCCTGATTGGTTGACAACTTTCCGATATTCTTCGATGTTGTAGAGGAATCGGAGAATCATTCTTCATGGATGGTGAAAGTAGTGTCGCTATTATGTCCATTTTTTGAACTTATAGGGGTCATCCACTACTACTACTCCTTGGGATAGGTCATCAATATCAGATCTGTAGGGGTCCCACACCCGATACACTTACCAGTTCTGGTACTAGCCAGTGTACAAAACAGTATACCCCTGCTCTATCAGATTGTGACACCTGCCATCAACCCAGACGTGGCTACCGAACAGTGTCATGGAGGGGTGCAGTTCCACTCCATATAACGTGTGCATCGATAACTAACGATTATTAGGTGCAGATTGCTAGACCACCCCCAGTCTGACATTGTTGACCCATTCTAGAGATAAGTCATCAATATTGTGATAGTAGCAACCCCTTTAAGTTGACTCCTGCTGTCTTACTTTCATACACATCCCTGAATAAAGAACCAAGGAAAACTGATGGCACCCAAAGCCACTGGTCCTTTATTCGAACAAGTAGAGGTATTTTTTAGCAACAGGACCATCCCATGAAAATAACTTCTGTTGTTTCTTCAAGCACTCCCATCAAAGTTTTTAAAGGTTTAAATATATTGCAGTCATCATATTATAGAGCACTGTGCACTTACAATTGCTCATTTTGCCTTTCTACCCAGATAATTCTTCTCATTTCCCTTAAGGCTATGACTTCACATGATTAAAAAATGACTAGTTGAATCCTTCTAACTTCTATGTAGAAACAGGAAGTCTCTTTTCCCTGTATGAGTCATCTTTAGAACTACAATTCTACATCACTGCAAAGTCCCTGGTAGAGGGGGAGAGGAGTATCTGGGTCAGGAGTTGAAGAACGGGGCGTTATCAGTGTGAGACATGTAATGAGTGACAGTCTATTCTCCTGATCTACAAGTCTCACGCTGGGGAGACATGTAGATCAGTTAATATAAGCTCTGGAGGCAGATTCCTGGAGAGATCTATGTCCGGCCCATAGATCTTAACAGCTTGTTTACATATTAGGAAACACACAGATCTCTCTGGAATAAGACATCGAATCGCAGATATCAAGGTATCATTTTATTCGTCTTTCAATGACCTACATGCCCATATAGACAGTTTAGGAGGGTTGTTTCTACTGACAGATTCCCTTTAAGGAAGTGGTGGGTTGCTGTCCAAATTTCCTTTGTGCAAACTTTATAATAAAACATATTAGAATATTCCATTTTTTTCTCCTCCTCAATTGATCATTCATTCTTGCAGTGACTACAGATTTTGAGATAGGTGATGACAGTTGCTCACTTCAGTAGAACCGGCAGCAGAGTGTCTGTCTCTGTCTTTAGCTCCTCCTTCCTCCATAGAACTTTAAAAGCACCAACTGCCATCTCCTATCTCAGTAACGAGAAAATCTGTCTTCACTGAACACAGATTTTACACATTTTTTCCCATCAATTGAGAATGAGAGATCAGTCCAGAAGGAGAAAGAAGCAGATTTCTCTGATAAGATAAGTTACAAAGGGCTTATTTTCATGTGTACTATTGATTTATGAAATAAAAAGTAAAACAACGGGTAACTGTAAAAAAAAGAATGCGATATCCAACAGAACCCGAGTTTCATAATGCATTATTACCATGTTTGTTTTCATTGTGAGCCCAGGGTCATAATGGCTCACCAGATGTTCCTTCGATGGGCCCAGACGCGATAATGGACCCAGTCTGCCAATGTGCCGATCAGTTAAAATAAACACTTTCAAAAAAAGTTGATCAATACAGGGTACAAAAATTTCTCGGCTTTGCTACTTCATTTGTAAAAAGTAGGTCAAAAGGGAAATTAGTATTAATATAGGATACACATAAAAAAAAATAATAAAAAAAAAAAGTCCACAGCTTCGGTTCATCCCTTTTCATTCTTGACGTTGACCTTATTAAGACAAGCATAAAATTCGTATTGTGGAAATTATTTAGAAGCAATCTGACTGCCAAGGACAGAAAGCCAATAATCAATGGCTGCAATATGCTGCTTAATGGGAGCAAGGAAATTAATTAGGCTTCGATGTGTGATTATAAGTAGGACACACGAAGCCGTCATCTGGGTGACAGCTCTGCGCGGCACAATGACAGACAATGGGAAGGCGCACTCAGCTCTGCTCCACGTGATCGATAGGGGAGAAAAGGGGCAACAAGAAGTCACACGGCACACACTTTCCCAAGTCATTTCCCCCATCTAATAATTTTGATGGAAACCATTCCATGGGACATAGAAACATCGGACTAGCATGTAGTTTGCTTTAGATTTTAGAAAGATGAAGAGTAAATAGGGCCGCTATGTTGCTGCAGAGTTTATGTGCCCCACATCATTTTATAAGGTGCGCATCAGGTTATGGAAACATTGCAGACTGCATAGGAATTCTTAATATTAACAGATGCAAATCTAATGTGCATAATATCATGGGTTGACTACTTCTTTAGACACTCACACAAGAGAAGGAAAAAATTTTAAAAAATGTATATACAGTATATTATTCACAAAGAATTAAGAACAGACAATAAAATAATTAGATCAAGGTACGACCACCAGTATAAAGTGGCGTGAGAGAGTCGGATAGGTAAAAAATGATCTATGAAGGCTTCCACAACGTCTGCGTGTAAATTATATTTACAACCTCAATTCCAAACTGATTGGGACACTGTGTAAAATGTAAAGAACACCAGATTGCAATGATCTGGAAATCTCTCATGGCCAGATTTTATTCCTAACAGAACATTGATCACGGATCAGAGAACTTTGCACATTTTTCCATTTCATGTGATAAATTTAACTAATTTAGAAATTGATGACAGAGACAGATCAAAAAAAAATTGGGACAGGGAAAAGTGATGAGCGAGCGTGCTGGGATAAGGTGTTATCTGAGCATGCTCGGTTGCTAACCGAGTGTCTTCGGCGTGCTCAAATAATATGTTCGAGTCTCTGAGCCTCTTGGTTGTTAGACAGCCACAACACATGCAGGGATTGTCCAACAAACAGGTAATCCCTGCATGTGTTGTGGCAGTTGAACAGACGTGAGTCATGCAGCCTCAGGGACTCGAACATATTTTTCGAGCACGCCGAAGACACTCGGTTAGCACCCGGATCAGTCAGTGTAGTTTTCAAATTATGCACGCCCACAGGATGGCGATTAGTTGCCTTTGACATTCCTAAAGTCACGACAGCCACATAGTAAATCCCGAGCATGCGCACTGCCCATCCACTTCCTGCACACGCACCAGAGCTCTAAATCAGTGATGACTAGAGTTGAGCGAAACGGGTCGAAAAAATTCAAAAGTCGCCGACTTTTGGCAAAGTCGGGTTTCATGAAACGAAACCCGACCCTAGGATGAGGTCGGCCACGAGGTCGGCGACTTACGCGCCAAAGTCGCGTTTCAAAAGTTTGTTTTGCACTCTTTTTCAGCCAATCAGGATCCACGGACACTGTGGGCAACGTGATGACATAGGCAGGGGTCACTACCATCTTTCAGAAGGGCATGCAAGTGATTGGCTTGCTTTGGTGGGCGTCACAGGGGGTATAAAAGGGCGTGCACGCCGACCGCCATCTTACTTCTGCCGATCTTAGTATAGGGAGAGGTTGCTGCTGATTCTGTAGGGAGAGCGTTAGGCAGGGAAGAAGACAAAAAAACTGCTTCTGCTGCTAGCGATTTGGCCTGCACAACACACAAGTCACTGTGTGTGCAGTGCAAGGGGAGGCTATATTGTGGTGTATCAGTGGTGTTGGTTGTTGGGCTGCCTTTTAAGGCTTCCTGACACGCTGGCATTGCTGTTTACCCACTGCTCCGCAAACTGCTTTTTTAAAAGCAATCCAATCTCCCTTATCCTCTCGTCACTTTGGTCACAGGCAGCTGTGCCATCGAGCGTGTCACATAGCGCTCAGATATCAGTGGGCCGCACACAATCCACAAGTGTCCAGTGTCCAAAAGTGTACGCAGAGATTCAAAATCTCCATTATCCTGTCGTCACTTTGGTCACAGGCAGCTGTGCCATCGAGCGTGTCACATAGCGCTCAGATATCAGTGGGCCGCACACAATCCACAAGTGTCCAGTGTCCAAAAGTGTACGCAGAGATTCAAAATCTCCATTATCCTCTCGTCACTTTGTTCACAGGCAGCTGTGCCATCGAGCGTGTCACATAGCGCTCAGATATCAGTGGGCCGCACACAATCCACAAGTGTCCACTGTCCACAAGTGTACGCAGAGATTCAAAATCTCCATTATCCTCTCGTCACTTTGGTCACAGGCAGCTGTGCCATCGAGCGTGTCACATAGCGCTCAGATATCAGTGGGCCGCACACAATCCACAAGTGTCCAGTGTCCAAAAGTGTACGCAGAGATTCAAAATCTCCATTATCCTGTCGTCACTTTGGTCACAGGCAGCTGTGCCATCGAGCGTGTCACATAGCGCTCAGATATCAGTGGGCCGCACACAATCCACAAGTGTCCAGTGTCCAAAAGTGTACGCAGAGATTCAAAATCTCCATTATCCTCTCGTCACTTTGTTCACAGGCAGCTGTGCCATCGAGCGTGTCACATAGCGCTCAGATATCAGTGGGCCGCACACAATCCACAAGTGTCCAGTGTCCAAAAGTGTACGCAGAGATTCAAAATCTCCATTATCCTCTCGTCACTTTGGTCACAGGCAGCTGTGCCATCGAGCGTGTCACATAGCGCTCAGATATCAGTGGGCCGCACACAATCCACAAGTGTCCAGTGTCCAAAAGTGTACGCAGAGATTCAAAATCTCCATTATCCTCTCGTCACTTTGGTCACAGGCAGCTGTGCCATCGAGCGTGTCACATAGCGCTCAGATATCAGTGGGCCGCACACAATCCACAAGTGTCCAGTGTCCAAAAGTGTACGCAGAGATTCAAAATCTCCATTATCCTCTCGTCACTTTGGTCACAGGCAGCTGTGCCATCGAGCGTGTCACATAGCGCTCAGATATCAGTGGGCCGCACACAATCCACAAGTGTCCACTGTCCACAAGTGTGAGCAGAAATTCTAAAACTCCCCTGTCCTATAGACACCTTGTACCTTGTTTTACATTACTATATAGTTTGTTGGATTTTGTCTACATTTCTACCAAAAATGAGGAAGGCTGGTGGAAGAGGCAGTGGAATTGGGCGGGGGTTGGCAGCTGGTAACGATGGTGTTGGTGGTGGATCTGATGGTAGTGGCAAGAGCAAAATAGGACCGAATGCAGGAGGTGCTGACCCTGCGTCATCGTCTGGCTACATAAGGCCTCGAACGCTTAGTTTTCTAGGAGTTGGCAAACCGCTTTTAAAGGCAGAGCATCAGGAAAAAGTTTTGTCTTACATTGCTGACTCAGCCTCCAGCTCTATCGCCTCCTCTTCTTCAGTTGTAAAAAGTAAAAGCACTGAGTCGTCATTGGAGGCTCATGTTCATGAACCACACCTTTCCTTGTGTCCTTCACCCCAACCAAGATTGAAGGATGACGCAGGCCATACTACTGATTACTCCATGGAGCTGTTTTCACATACCATGCCTGGATTATAAAGTCAAATGGTGAATTACCCAGGCCAAGATGAATCTGACATGGAGTGCACTGATGCACAGCCGCTGATGGATGATTCTGCTGGTACATTCACTCAGAGCACTACATTGTCCTCGCAGTGTACAGAGCCAGATTTTGACCCTGATGAGACTCAGGTGCCCCTTCCCGCACACTATACCACCATACACGGTGACACAGAGAAAGGTGCACATGACATAGAAGAGGAGGTGATGGATGACCCAGTTGTTGACCCAGATTGGCATCCATTGGGGGAAGAGGGTGCTGCTTCCAATAGCTCAGATGAGGAGCATCCACAGCAGACATCGACATCGCAACAGCTGTTATCTGGCAGGCCCGGAGCACTCCAAAGACAGGTTCCAAACATCAAAAGAGTTGCTGGACAGCTTGTCCAGAGGGTCAAAAGATCACAGCGTGCTAGGCCGCAAAATGTCTGCCAAAGTAGGAAGAGTGCAGTGTGGCACTTTTTTGAACAAAATCCTCATGATCAGGCCAAGGTTATCTGTAAGAAGTGCGCAAAGACCTTTAGCCGAGGGAAAAATCTGAAAAATTTGAATACCAGTTGCATGCTTAGACATTTAACCAGCATGCACTTGCAAGCGTGGACACAACACGAAACCTCAAGTGCCACATGTGCAACTGATCACAACGAAGGTAGTCAGCAACACTACATTGTTTCCCCCACTGTAAGCCCACCGGTTAGCACAGCAGCAAATGTTGAGGTGTCGTTGCAAGGCCACAGCAGTCAGGGAATCCCACTGTTATATCAACGAAAGACTGATTCTAGGCCATCAGAAAGAACACCAACTCCATCACCATCATCAACCCTCTCTCAGTCCGCCCTGTCCACCGCTACTTCCACCATATGCAGCTCTCAAGTCCAGCTCACCCTCCCAGACACTATGAGTAGGTCAAGAAAGTACTCAGTCTCTCATCCGCGTACACTGGGTTTGAACGCCCACATTGCCAAACTAATCTCGTTTGAGATGATGCCCTTTCGGTTGGTGGAAAGCACAGCTTTCCGCGAACTCATGGCCTATGCAGTACCACGCTATGACCTACCCAGTCGCCACTTCTTCTCTCGCAAAGCCATCCCAGCCCTGCACCATCATGTGAAAGACCGCATTGTCCATGCACTCAAGCAGTCAGTGAGCGGAAAGGTGCACCTCACAACTGATGCATGGTCCAGTCGGCATGGCCAGGGCCGTTACGTGTCCATCACTGCGCACTGGGTTAATGTGGTGGATGCAGGGTCCACAGGGGACAGCGGTGGTGGGACAGTGCTGCCTAGCCCACGGTATAGGAAACAGTTGGCTGTAGGCGTTCGACCCTCCTCCTCCTCCTCCAGAAGCGACAGCTCGTCCACAGAGCGCAGTCGTACGAGCACTCCATCTGCAGCTGCCACTGTTGCACACGATGTGTCCCCCTATCGAGCAGCTAGTGGAAAGCGTCAGCAGGCTGTGTTGCAGATGATGTGTTTGGGCGACAGACACACCGCCGAGGTGCTGGCCGAGTACTTGAAGCGACAAACTGAGTCATGGCTGGGCAGTGTACATCTTGAGGCAGGCAAGGTAGTTAGTGATAACGGCCGTAATTTTGTGGCAGCCATAGCCCTTTCAAAACTCAGCCACATACCTTGCTTGGCTCACACCTTGAACCTGGTGGTGCAGTGCTTCCTCAAAAATTATCCGGAGTTAACAGCCCTGCTCCAGAAGGTGCGAAGACTGTGCGCGCACATCCGCCGGTCGCCTGTACACTCCGTTCGTATGCAGAAGCTGCAGCGATTGCTCCACCTTCCCAACCACCGCCTCATTATCGACATTGCAACAAGGTGGAACTCCACCCTGCACATGGTGGAGCGGCTGTGCGAGCAGAGGCAGGCCATAATGCATTTGTGGGAGGATACACGGCCAGGCACTTTGAGAGCAGACATGGAGTTGACAGGCGTGCAGTGGTCGAAGCTGAAAGACCTTTGTAAAGTCCTTCAGTGTTTTGAGGAATGCACACGGCTGGTAAGCGCAGACGACGCCATCCTAAGCATGAGCATCCCACTTATGCGTCTGCTCATGCAAACTTTGACGCACCTTAAGGAGCAGGCGTCTGCAGCCAATGTTGATGAGGAGGAAGAGGAGGAGGGAATCCTTGATGACATTCAGCCATTGTCTGCTCAGGGACCTCTCCTGGACGAGGTGGAGGAAGAAGAGGAGGAGGATGATGGGGATGATTACTTAGGGGAGGAGGATGCATCTCGTGGGGCAAGTGAAAATGTTGGCGTGGCAAGGTCTGGTACAGGGTTTGTGCGTGACTGGAGGGATGTGGATTTGCCAGAAAGTTCTCCTCCACCCAGCACTCGCAGTGTATCATTGACACCGGGAACATTGGCCCACATGTCAGATTATGCCTTGCGGATCCTAAAAAGGGACCCCCGCATTGCCAAAATGATGAACGATGACGACTACTGGTTGGCCAGCATCCTGGATCCACGCTATAAAGGCAAATTACAAAACATCATGCCACAGGAGAACCTTGACCTAATATTGGCTAATAAACAAGCAACTCTGGTAAATCGGTTGCTTGAGGCATTCCCAGCACACAGCAGCGGTGATGGTTCTCACACGAGCCGTACGGGCCGGGGGCAGCTTGGCAGAGGTGTTCGTGGTGCACACAGCAGAAGTGGCGTTGGAGACAGGGGTTTCATGACAATGTTGTGGACTGATTTTTCAAATACCGCTCACACAACTGGTAATACTGCATCGATGGAAAGTGACAGGAGACAGCAGTTGTCAACTATGGTTACAAACTACTTTTCCTCCCATATCGATGTTCTCCCACACAGGTCATTCCCCTTTGACTATTGGGCCGCTAAACTGGACACCTGGCCTGAATTGGCCCAATATGCCTTACAGGAGCTCGCTTGCCCAGCTGCAAGTGTGCTATCGGAAAGAGTCTTCAGTGCAGCTGGATCAATCCTGACAGAAAAAAGGACCCGTCTGTCAACCCAAAATGTGGATGATCTAACCTTCATTAAAATGAACCACGCATGGGTTTCCAAGGATTTTGTCCCACCTTCCCCTGATGACACATAGGGTGACAGAAAAATGGCTTGCTTTGGCCCACCTCTTCCTGGTACTTCACCTATTTCGCCTTTTGCATCAGTTGAATGTCCAACATCAACATATGCCACTTTCTAAAACTCCCTAACTGTGCTGCCTCCCCCCCCATGGCCGGGGTCACCACCTAGCGCACGACACCGTGCGAGTGCCGTTGCCCTGGACAGGTGGGTAGGCCGACTCTTGGGCGCGGGCACTGGCACAGGGTCCCTCATAGTGCAATCAAGTGTCTCTGACGGCGGTGGTGCACACCCGCCGTCAGACACACCGCTGTACTATGAGGGGCCCAGTGCCAGTACCGACGCCCACGAGTGGGCCCCCCTTGCTTGGCCAGGGCCCCAGCATTTGCAATCTTTACCTCTCCCTGCTCCTCCGCTGTGTAATCTGGGCCGTCAAATCCATACTGTGCCTGACACCGTCTGAGCCTGCCTCCTGAGACATATATTTTGAATGTGTACGCTATCCATACATGTTATCCGGGGATACGGTACCCCTTCTAACCTTTGTGCAATGACGTGCAATCCATACTGGGCCTAACACCGTCTGAGCCTGCCTCATGCTGTATAGACATATATTTTGAATGTGTACGCTATCCATACATGTTATCCAGGGATACGGTACCCTTTCTAACCTTTGTGCAATGACGTGCAATCCATACTGGGCCTAACACCGTCTGAGCCTGCCTCATGCTGTATAGACATATATTTTGAATGTGTACGCTATCCATACATGTTATCCGGGGATACGGTACCCTTTCTAACCTTTGTGCAATGACGTGCAATCCATACTGGGCCTAACACTGTCTGAGCCTGCCTCATGCTGTATAGACATATATTTTGAATGTGTACGCTATCCATACATGTTATCCGGGGATACGGTACCCCTTCTAACCTTTGTGCAATGACGTGCAATCCATACTGGGCCTAACACCGTCTGAGCCTGCCTCATGCTGTATAGACATATATTTTGAATGTGTACGCTATCCATACATGTTATCCGGGGATACGGTACCCCTTCTAACCTTTGTGCAATGACGTGCAATCCATACTGGGCCTAACACCGTCTGAGCCTGCCTCATGCTGTATAGACATATATTTTGAATGTGTACGCTATCCATACATGTTATCCAGGGATACGGTACCCTTTCTAACCTTTGTGCAATGACGTGCAATCCATACTGGGCCTAACACCGTCTGAGCCTGCCTCATGCTGTATAGACATATATTTTGAATGTGTACGCTATCCATACATGTTATCCGGGGATACGGTACCCCTTCTAACCTTTGTGCAATGACGTGCAATCCATACTGGGCCTAACACCGTCTGAGCCTGCCTCATGCTGTATAGACATATATTTTGAATGTGTACGCTATCCATACATGTTATCCAGGGATACGGTACCCTTTCTAACCTTTGTGCAATGACGTGCAATCCATACTGGGCCTAACACCGTCTGAGCCTGCCTCATGCTGTATAGACATATATTTTGAATGTGTACGCTATCCATACATGTTATCCGGGGATACGGTACCCTTTCTAACCTTTGTGCAATGACGTGCAATCCATACTGGGCCTAACACTGTCTGAGCCTGCCTCATGCTGTATAGACATATATTTTGAATGTGTACGCTATCCATACATGTTATCCGGGGATACGGTACCCCTTCTAACCTTTGTGCAATGACGTGCAATCCATACTGGGCCTAACACCGTCTGAGCCTGCCTCATGCTGTATAGACATATATTTTGAATGTGTACGCTATCCATACATGTTATCCGGGGATACGGTACCCCTTCTAACCTTTGTGCAATGACGTGCAATCCATACTGGGCCTAACACCGTCTGAGCCTGCCTCATGCTGTATAGACATATATTTTGAATGTGTACGCTATCCATACATGTTATCCAGGGATACGGTACCCTTTCTAACCTTTGTGCAATGACGTGCAATCCATACTGGGCCTAACACCGTCTGAGCCTGCCTCATGCTGTATAGACATATATTTTGAATGTGTACGCTATCCATACATGTTATCCGGGGATACGGTACCCCTTCTAACCTTTGTGCAATGACGTGCAATCCATACTGGGCCTAACACCGTCTGAGCCTGCCTCATGCTGTATAGACATATATTTTGAATGTGTACGCTATCCATACATGTTATCCGGGGATACGGTACCCCTTCTAACCTTTGTGCAATGACGTGCAATCCATACTGGGCCTAACACCGTCTGAGCCTGCCTCATGCTGTATAGACATATATTTTGAATGTGTACGCTATCCATACATGTTATCCAGGGATACGGTACCCTTTCTAACCTTTGTGCAATGACGTGCAATCCATACTGGGCCTAACACCGTCTGAGCCTGCCTCATGCTGTATAGACATATATTTTGAATGTGTACACTATCCATACATGTTATCCGGGGATACGGTACCCCTTCTAACCTTTGTGCAATGATGTGCAATCCATACTGGGCCTAACACCGTCTGAGCCTGCCTCATGCTGTATAGACATATATTTTGAATGTGTACGCTATCCATACATGTTATCCAGGGATACGGTACCCTTTCTAACCTTTGTGCAATGACGTGCAATCCATACTGGGCCTAACACCGTCTGAGCCTGCCTCATGCTGTATAGACATATATTTTAAATGTGTACGCTATCCATACATGTTATCCAGGGATACGGTACCCTTTCTAACCTTTGTGCAATCACGTGCAATCCATACTGGGCGTGAGAACGGCTGGCGAGCTGTTAAGCAAGCTACAGCACCTGTCCAGACAAGTACAGGGATTCCCTAGCGAGGAGACTTATTTGATTGTTTTCTATGTTGGGACAGCAATTTTTGGGGAGCACTATACTCTGGAGAATGATAGATGGGGCCCACCATACACTGGAACATTCCAAATGTGGACATCAGACACTGGAGCAGCATTTACAGGGCCCATTATACACTAGAGCAGTAGAAATGGGGCCCATTATGTTTGGAGCATTATTTGGGCCCATAAGACAGTGGAGCTTCATCCATGGGGACCAACATATACTGTAGCATTATGTGGAGCTCATCATATACTGTTTCAAACATTATATGGGACCAATGATTTTGTATGGAGAAATAGATGGGCCTCGTCATGAGATGTAAAAAGTGAGGTATTTTTCATTGTACTATACCGCTATTTCTCTGCCGTATCGGAGCATGATGAGTTGTGGTATGTGTTAAAGGGGCGCTCTTTCGCCCAGGGCACATGAAAACCTGCAGCCAGCCCTCCCCCCCCACAAATTTAGCCAAATAACCCCCATTTTTCAGTGCGTAACTTGTATTATGAAGTTAATTAAGGTTGACAAGCTTAAGTAAGAAGAATTGATGCTTTTGGCATTCAAATGGACACTGTAGGTGTGTTTCCTGTCCTCCTCTCACTGCCGACTTTTATTCCCCATTGATTTACATTGGGTTTCGTGTTTCGGGACGACCCCGACTTTTCCCTATAATCGGACGATCTTGCTCGACCCGACTTTTGGAAAAGTCGGGTTTCACGAAACGAAACGCGACCCTAAAAAAGCAAAAGTCACTCAACTCTAGTGATGACATGACATGTGAGCAAGCACACTATGTGCGCTGCTGTATCCCTTCCACTCTGTGTTATGGAGCATGCACATGTCTGACATGAAGCCGAGGCTGTACACCCAGAGTCAGTGGGGAGTGGATGGGCAGTGCGTGGGATTTACTATGACGGTTGCCATATCGTTGGGTCAGTCACGGTTAACAATCACAATCCTGTGGGCAAGCATCAACTCAAAACCACATTGACTGATCCGTGACTGAAAAGATAAAATCATCACCCCCTATGACTGAAAGAAAAGGTACGTGAGAGAATCCTCTAATGACTTAAAATGTTTTTTGAACATAACATTTGGAGCTTTTCTTTTAGAAAAACATGTTAAGGATGTACATTACATCACTAACAGCACACCTAAAAATGAGGTGACGGGTTCCCTTTAATGCAGTACTGCTTGATGGTCCATAGATCACAAGAATCCGATATTGACTGTCAGCCTTGTCCCTTGTGCACATAGATTTCTTCAGAAACTCTGAATCTTCAGTTATATTATGTCATGTAGATGGTGGATATTCAAACTCGTTGCAATTTTATTGCGCCACAATTTTTAGTCACATTTGTTCCCAGATTGGTGAACCTCCGACCATGTTTGCTTCTAAGAGACTCTGCCTCTCTAACATGATCGATTTTTACACAGTCATGTGACTTAGTTGAATAAGTTCCACGTAGTTTCCAGCTTTTTGTTAACCTTTTGATAAGTTTTTTGAGATGTGTTATTACCATCAATTTCTAAATGAGTTTTTAAATGCAAAAATGTATTTCACCCTCTGATCTGAGTTCTATGCTCTGTTGGGAATAAAATATGGCTATAAGAAATGTTCAAATCATTGAATTCTTATTTTTTTTTTACATTTTACATAAAGTCTCAACTTTTTTGGAATTGGGACTGTAGTAATACAGATGCGTCACATCGTATCCAGGGCATGATTGACAAGCATAAAGAAGACAGAGTTGAATGGGGTGACCGAGAGAGTGGAATCTGACTCTTGTCTTCTTTGTGCTAGCTGTGCATTCAATGTGATGTAGCCATGCCCCAGGCATTCATGGTCTTCTTTGACTGACGGAAGTGGAGCAGTGTGGCCTGGAAGGCCAAATGACTGCACCCCAACAACTTTGCCACAGTTGGCTTTGCTTTCATCATGTGATCAAAACAGGAACACTATATTAGTAATCCCAAGCAAGACTCCCACCATACCCCTTGAGGAAGCTGTACATGCGAAACGTGTGTTGTGATTTTGATAGGTACATAACAAATAAGACTATTCCCAGTGTCAGCAGGCTAATATAGTCTAGCACAAGGTTTTTATTGATGTGTATTTCCTATCTGATTCTCACATGCCACTTTTGCTGGTAGTTGTATCTGAATCCAATTATTTTAGTGTCTGTTTTCATTTATTTCAATTATATTGGTGTAGTATTTTTTGACAAAAGCATAAATATCTGTCGACACTTCACATCATTCTGAAACAATGGGAGGTGAAACATGGTCTATCATTATAGATCTTCTTCTATTAGTCGGAGAACAGGACAACTAGAAAGTCTGTCAATCTGGAGGACCTGGAACTTTGATGAATCATGGAGAACATCCATTGATTTGAATAGGCACTGGGTAATACTTTCTTTCCCCAGTGGTGGTGCTGAATGCAATTTGACCACTTATTGATTCTCTTCCTGATCACAGTTGATTATTATCACAAGTCTCAGGAACGGCCAACTTTTAACCATTTCAACACCAAGGGGATCCTCCTAAAAGCAAAGTATTGTCCGAAGCACACGACACCTCAAAAAGGGTTAGCCAACCTTTGAAAAAAAATAAAAACAATACCCCTGCAGGAACAAATTTTATAAAACAAAGGACATGGAGAGTGCAACTGATAATTCTTTTAAACAATATTATTACCGTATTAATAAAAGATTTATATGATTCCAGAATGCCTACATTGTGTGGCCTAAGTGTGTGACCTTCTGTGAGTAACTGGTCAAAGAAAAGGAACAACTCAAAGATATTGATGTGATATAGTTAGAGTATGGGTAGGAAATGAGATGACTCCAGTTATCTTTTTCTAAAGTCGGTCCATAATAGTCAATATGTTTCCTGGCATTGGTGGCATTTTAGCCTATCGGTGGTTGAACTGGTACCATTCTTAAAGTGTCAACCTACCCTACCAATATGCCATCAATATCTCTTCTGCAACCAGGGATGAAACTATTGGAGACGCAGAGACCTGTAGCCTGATGGCTCCCAGAAGCCTCTCCAAGGCCAGTTTGCCATCTTGTTTGTGACTCCGTTGGGAAAAACTAGATTCAGACAGGACCCCGCCAATGGAGCTATTCACTATAATGAGGCAAATGGAGTCATTTTGTGCTGTTTCAGCAGTATTCATCCTTTTAGGTGGGCACAAAAACGTGGTCAACCATGTGTACGTGTCCACCTCAAAAAGAGACACACACTCAGACACTGTCAGAACTGAGGCCAGATGGAGTATGAAGTGCCTTGTTTTAGGATATGACTCCTTCAGGGGTTTCTGATATATAAGAAGGTATCGGTATGATAAACGGCAAACGGCAAGCGATAGAATATTTTCCATTTCGGGGCCAAGCAGCTTCGACTTTCGCCTCTACCTAAGACAAGACAGTCCCTTTAAATAGTAGTGATGATTACAATTCTACTAATTATTCCGATAGAATTGATGTAAAATAATCATTTTAGAATGAATGCATTCAGCAAAATCGCTTCCATTCCATCAAGTGCAGTCTTCCTTCCAGATTAGGATAAGTATTCTGCTTAAAAAAAAAAACTCACTTCTGATCCAAGGACAAAGCACATTTCACTTTTTACAGAGTAATGCAATTAGTGCAGGAAAAAACCTTGGAAGAATTATTGCGGCACCGCAGATACTTTTGTACTATGTACATTAGCTATTATGTATTTGCTTTCTTTCACAACAGTTTTCTTAATGGCAGCTTTGTTTTGTTTTATGCAGGCAAAGAGCAAAAACATCACTTGACCAAACAAAGCTACCACAGACCGCCGAAGACCCTCACTTTGAAAGACTCATTTACATTTGCAGTCATAATCGCTGTTGTTCTGGTGAAGGCATTATTTTCCATCCATTCATAAAGATCAAGGATATAGAAGGAAAAGACATATTTGATTTTAGGACAAATCTGAAACAAGTAGTTTTGAATTTCAGATGGAATTATTTTAATTTTCTTTTAGAGACGTTACAATATTTCAAAACATTTCACCATCGGATGTGACCTTCACAGCTTTTATAGGATATTGTCTAAATTTATAACAAATGATTTTTTTTTTTTTACCTTTTTCTTTACATTGATGTTTTAAACGGAAACTCCATTTTAGGGGTATGTAGATACCTCTGAGTGATCTGAGACCTTTCTATCATACACAGCAGAAAGTTTTACAGCAATTTGTATTACCCGAACTCGACAGGTTAATTCCATCTGCACATTAGGCGGCTGTCGGACTACTGATGCTTCAGCCGACAACCATCTCAGCCATCTCTACCATATACAGGAGGGCTCGTTTGGCTAATAGCTCCTGTCTTCTCGCTGATAGAAGCGATTGACTGTCAGGAATCGGATATAACCAATCGACAATTAGTTGGCCCCCATCTCCACACACATTAGAGATAAGCCGTCAGCAAAGAAGTCTATCCGCGGTTGCAGCCAACAACTTAATGTGAATTGAGGACTTTAGCCTTCAGACCCCAGGTGTGTCAGTGAGCCCTAGGCAATGGACATGATTACCAGCTGTCCTTCCATGGACCACTTGTGGAAAGTAGTATTAACCACTGCTTACTGGGAACAGTCATCTGACCATTACAAATGGCCCTTATGCTTGCTTATTATTCCTGACTTCCGGCTTCCAACACATCATCTCTAAAAACTGATTATACAAAGGCAAATAAATATACAGTACATATGTATCTTGTAAGAAAGCATGAGCTAAGGTACTGGATGGCAGATATGTGTCACTGAAGTGGCTAGCCTCGATGATGTAAGTCCCGAGAGAAAGTGCACCACTAACACTAGGTTACAAACATGGTTTTTATTTTGACTGCATTTTGGGTTCGGGATTTAGGAGTGACCAAAAGAAACTGGGTGGGAAAGGTCGATCCCATACTGCAGCATGGGATGGATGTTCTGGTTCTGGCAGTGGAGGAGAGGTTGACTGCTTTGAGGGAGAATCTAAAAGTCCTTAAAGAATCATTAACGTTAGCTCAGGAATGTTACCAGAGATCAGCTGATAGATTCCGGAAGCTGGCACCGATGTTCCAGGTAGGAGACCCAGTGTGGTTATCCACTAAGAATCTAAGACTGAACGTTCCTTCACAGCGGTATCATGAGATCTGTTGCCTGCTGTCTAAACCTGCCAAGGACTATGAAAGTACATCCAGTATCTCATGCCTCTCTACTTAAGCCTGTCTCTCCTAATAGCTTCCAGGGACGTGTTGTGACCCCTTCACAACCCGTACTGGTAGATAAGCAGGAGCGATTCTTGGTGGATTAAATAATTGATTCCAGGATCCACAGAAATTGACTTCAGTATGTGAACTGTATTATTATTAGCATCCTCTTGTCTGTGCCTCTCCCAAGAGACATTACTTGCAGCAGTGCTGCATATGTACTACTTCCAGTATTTTCCTGCTTGCTGTTTGTTCCTGCACTGTTGCTCACTTACGGCACCTAAATTTATTTGTGTAATTCAGACTTGTTACTATACCCTTGTTCAGTTGACTGATTTGTCTCAAGCCAAGAGGTTCCTGAGTGTTCCACTATAATTGTTACACCGGGATAGCCAGTAGCGACACTGCTAGAATGGCGTTGGGACCAGAGGTGACTATAGGTGCAATTATTTTACAAGGGGGTAATGTAGGGATTGAGAAGAGGTTGCCCAAGTAGTGGACAACCCCTTTAAATAAATATAAAAGGAAAAAGCACCAATAGAACCAATGATATTAAAAATAAAATATTTATTAGATCACAATGAAACACTAATTAAAGAAGGTAAATCAAACAGGGAATGACAATGATACCCCCGGAAGAAGGCACCACGCAGAAACGCCCGTCGGGGTGGGTGGCACCGCGGCTCCTCAGGTATTTTTCCCAGGTTATATATTACTCTTTACGTTGGGTTTTGGCTTTTGGATCCTTTTTACTTATGCGTGAATTATATCTTGTATTTCTTTGGATACTGATCCCTGTATCTACAATGGTGTTACTTGCCTGTGGTTTTTATGCCTGCTGTATTTCTGCGGTGCCATCCTTTTTCTTTGTTGGCACATCTTTGTCATTCCCTGTTTGATTTACCATCATTAATTAGTGTTTCATTGTGATCTAATAAATTTTCTATTTTTATTATCATTGGTTCTATTGGTGCTTTTTTCTTTTATATGATTTGGTTTACTCTTACACTGAACGCTTCTACACATCCTTTCCCTCCCTATATAATGAATTATAGTTACTGGGTGGTGGCTTGGTATTTATGATATTCCCTTTAAATAAATAGTAGCTGCCAATCTCTTTAAATGCTTCAAAATTCAAATTTTGAGAAGTATACCTCTCGCATAGCATAAAACTTTTTGGATACATCCAAAATGTATATCTTCTTCTATGTTAAGTAATTGCAAAATGACTGGAGTTTTTAATAGTTTTTTTTCCTTATGAGAAATAATAAGTGCTATCACGTAATGTCACCACTGCACTATGTTCTCGAGAATATCCTCTGTTTCTCCTATAAAAATGTTTTTAGTACCTCTTGACCTTGGCCTGTCTGACAACACTTAGTATCTGCCTGCTTTACAAAAGTCCTATCTCGCAAGTGTCTGACATTACATTGCGAGAGAGGCTCCACTGTCCTCGGAGATGACGGACGCCTTTGTTAGACAGAAGAACCAGACTTCATATTTGGAGATTACAGGAGGTGAACAGCAGCCGGACCATGAGATCAATTACATAAGAGCAACTGAGTCTGAGATGGAAATTATGGATTGCATACTATATTTAGGAGATTTATTTTAGAATCTTACACGTAACCTAGAAGCCTTTACAGTGGCATTGTAAGGAACAGCTATGGGCCAAACGAGTGGCTGTTAAACCCCAGCAAGGATGGACCTTATCTACTTCTAACGTGCCCATATGCATCAGATAAAAGTCATCTCCCTTCCAATGTGTATACAGGAATTGTGACTTTCCTCTGATCACTTGTTCGTTGGTCCCTGTATCTAAAACCACCTCGCTGGTCCCTGAACCTGAAACCTCACTGTCGGTCCCTGAACCTGAAGCCAACTTGTCAGTCCATGAACCTAAAACCGTCCTATCTGTATTTGAGCTGGAACCATCATGTCTGTACCTGAACCTGAATCTGTCCTGGCTGTACCTGGACCTGAGACTATCCAGTACCTGTGTTCCAGAACCATTCTAGTCTGAACCAGTTCCTGAACCTGTTACCCATCCTGTCAAGTGTTCCAGGATCCGCACTCTCTGAACATGCACTAGTATTCAGTCCTGCCTGGGATTCCAAGTCCATATCTGCATTCCTGACCCTTGAAGTCAGCTGCTGCAGTATTGGGGACTGCCCTGGAGTAATTCCTGGTGGCTACCTGCAGCTGAAGCCTAACTTCACCATCAAGGGCTCTAGTGAAAACAAGGTAGCTGTCTAGCCATACCCGTCCAGGGTAAGCCCGGCCCATGTTGCAGTGGGTCCATGATCCACCAATGTAACAAATGGCAGTTGAAATGGGTTTGTTATTGGCTGTTGTGCTCTGCGTAGGCAGCAACCGAGAAGACAAAGCACTCTGAGAGCTTTGTCATCTAAGTCCCTGCCTATACAGAGCACATATGGTGATAACAAACTTATTTTGACTGCATAGGAAACTGTGGGTGCTTGGGGTCTGACCCCCAGCATTCATATATTTTTGGCCTTTGGAGATAGGTACTGTAACTGTCTTCTCCTCCTCTTTAGAATTATCCCAAGCAGCAACTGAATTTTAAACTGTCTTTTATCTTTAAGGAATCGTTTGAGAAAAACGAAATTATGTTTTTGCAGTTCTTTCTTTCTTGAGCAATATACTCCACTATTGAATTGTTTCCAAGATGTTTTTGTTACAGATTTTAATTATGCTTTCTCTGTTCTGAAGTTTCAGCTTTATCCTTGAAATTTAATTAAAGTAGTGGCCATGGCCAGGCACTACTAATTGCCACTATGTTGTTTCCCATTGTTGGAGTGAAAGCACACTTTACTTATGTATCCAGCAGCACAGAGGGCTTCAAGGTCCTAAGAAAACATCAAGTAATTTTTGGTACTCTTTCATTGCCATCACGGCTTGTATAATTCCGAGGGAAGACCTTTTGGCTTCACACCCATTAGAGCCATTTTATATTAGCTTTGTCTTGTCTGACAACTGGGATTGTGATACAGACAATGGCAGATTACATTGTAGTTCACCTCTTGATTTTAGTCATTCATTGTTTGTTACCTTGGTGTAATGACTATCCCTAGATGACCATGTTCCTAGATGAGAAGTTCTTGTTAGTATATTGTTAGTAAATATTAATATTAGCACTCCAGGTAATGTAATAGAATCATGGCATAATGCAATCTGAATCCTCAGTTATTTCAGCTCCTAATAGAAGGATACTAGGCATGGAAAAGCAGGAAATGGGGGTCATGGCAAGGCAAAATCAGGCAAAATCAGAATTAGGTCCTCTCTCTCATACCAGTCCATGTTCTATTAAAGTTTAAAGTGATTCGGTCACAATACAAACTGCATTGACCTGAAGAGGCTGATGTACTTACTGTGAATATCCATGTCGGAATGGTTCAATAATTCCTTTTGAAATTGTAAACTCAATATCCACCCACCTGGCCTGATTAACACCACCTCTGTGTTCCTCTTCCCTACTACTGCTGAATTTCTGCCAAAACACTCTGGCATGGTGGCTCAGTGGTTAGCACTGCAGCCTTGCAGTGCTGGGGTCCTGGGTTCAAATCCCACCAAGGACAACATCTACAAGGAGTTTGTATGTTCTCCCTGTGTTCTCCGGTTTCCTCCCACATTCCAAAGACATACTGATAGGGAATTTAGATTGTGAGCCCCATCAGGGACAGTGTCAATAATGTCTGTAAAGCGCTGTGGAATTAATGGCGCTATATAAATGAGTAAAATAAATAAATACAATTCATAGTTCTTTAATGTCTCCTCTCCATACTGTTCATAAGTCTACACCCACATAGTCTGATTGCCAGCTTTATGTCCCTCCTCTCTGTTGCCGCTAAATCTACACTTTCTAGGCTGATTAAAGCACCTCAGCGATTCAATTACTTATGCTGCTGAAGCTCTGCCTACCTAGACTGATTAATGGATTTTTAGTATCTCCATCCAGGCTGCTGCTGAGGCTTCACCCACCTCATCTGATTCAAAGCCCCTCAGTGTCCCTTTTCTTGCTGCTGCTAAACTGCTGCTTGTCTAAACTGATTGGTTGTTCCTCAGTGTGCCTCCTCCCTGCTGCTGTTGAATCTCTGCCCAACTAGTCTTATTCATAGCCCCTTAGTGTCTCTCTTCCATGTTGCTGCTGATTCTCCATCAAAATTGCTTTTTTGACAGAGACTTGGTGTCATCTCCTTAGTGACTCCCCTTCATGTTGCTCTTGAGCCCCCGACCATCTAGTCTGAGTGAGATATAATATAATGATATAGAGTAAAGTTTCATCCATTGGGTAGATTTTGACTCCACCTCGGCCCCCTCAACCTAATTATTTTCCAATCTCTTTTCTTGGTTGTTCTTCTGTTTTTTTTATTCCTATTTTTTCTTGTTCAAAAGTTTGCACTTATATAATTTTTAAATATTATTACTCTGGAAATTATAGGCCAGTGAGATTAACCTTGACCATGGGAAAAATCTTTGAGGGTTTTCTAAGAGATGCTATCCTGGAGTATCTCACTAAAATAACCTCATAACCCAACATCAACATGGTTTGAGGGATCAGTGCTGTAAAACTAATCTGATAAGCTTCTATGAAGAGGTGGGTTTTAGACTACACAATGGTAACACCTGCGTATGTCCTTTATCTGGACTTCTCAAAGGAAGTTGAAACATGACCACACAAGATGGCACATAAGATGTGAGTAATGGAACTAGAGAAAAATATGTGAAATTTGGTTAATAACTGGCTCAGTGATAGGAAACAGAGGGTGATTATTAATGAAACATACTTTATTGGGTCACAGTTAATAGTGGGGTACCACAGGGGTCAGTATTGGGTCCTCTTCTTTTTAGCATATGTATTAAAGACCTTGTAGGGGGCATAATGAATAGAATTTCAATATTTGCAGTTGATACTAAAATCTACAATGTAAGCAACACAGAGGAGCATAATTTAATATTAAAGAAGTATTTAGGTAAGCTGGAGATTTGGGCTGAGAAATGACAAATGAAAATAAATGTAGATAACTGTAAGGTCTTGCACGTGGGCAAAGGAAATAAAATGTTCCATTATGGTAAAACAATGGGTAAAACTTTCACTGGGTGTATGGTTGGAGGGCAAACTCAACTTTAGTAACCAGTGGCAGGCAGCTGCTGCCAAGGAAAATAAAATCATGGGATGTGTTAAAAGCAGCATAGATGCTCATGATGAGTGTAACACAGGTGGGTGTTGACCACATGGGCCAGGCTTACCCTGGAACAGCGTATCTAAGTACTACCGACTATTCACTATGAGCCTATGATAGTAAGAATAGGCTTGGCCGCCGGTAGTCGCCAGGTACCACTCCAAAGCAGTCACCGGGTCCGCTGCAGCTGACTGGAGGGTCAAAGACATGGGTACGAGGTACAGGTGGATAGAGGCAAAGATGTGGTCAAACAATCCGAGGTCAAGGCAGGCAGAACGCTTTCAAAGTATTTAGCTGAGATCAGGAGTGGAGAGATCACGATAATCAGGTAGGCAAGCCAGGTCAGCAAACAGGAGAGTCAATGGACTGCATTGGAAACTGTGGCTGTTGGATTAACATGTTAGGTTATAGTTTGAACTCGATGGACTTATGTCTACGTTCAACCTAAAAACTATAACAAAAAAATTGCACAACTTGAAGTTGTGACATTATTTTTTTGTTGCATTGTTGGCTTTTATACGCCAATCCCGGCCAGCTCTGCCAACTCTGAGAAAGGTGGGCGAAGCTCGGATAGATCATGGCAATATTACATTGAATTAATAATTAATTAAAACATAAGCCCTTATTCATCAAGCAGTTTTTTTTTACACATTTCTGATATTAAGGTGTTTTAAAACATCGCAACACTTTGTGTGCAATGAACAGCTACCCAAAAATTTCGAGACTTTTTGGCATTTTTAGTCCTGACCAGCTCCTCCAACAGGGAAGCGGAGCTTAGCCAGAAGGTTGGCAAGGGTAAGTGTGGCCAACAAATTCATCATAATTTACTTCAAAAATGCATAGTAAATTCTGACAAAACTATGTACCACCCCGATGATGACATACTTATCTGTTGGTTAAAAGATGCGCCAAATTCCTGAAGGAAACGATGAATTCTGCGCTTCTTACTCCAGAGCTCCCGTTATTAAGACTGTCATGATTAGTCTTAATGAATGGGAACCATAACATTTCTAAAATTAAATAAAACTTTCTCGTTAATAGAAATAATCAAGCGCATTATGTAAAACCCATATTCTCAGGACGTGACATTAGATAAGACGGTCGGCTGTTGTGCTTCTCTCGCGCTGTAAGTGGTTCTCACGCCTGTACCTGTGAAAAGCTCCAACAGCTGAACTGCAGAAAGTTTGGATTTATGCATTAAATGTGTTGATAAGTGTAACGAGAGGCTGTCACCCGTCACCAGGACAAATTCGTGACAACATTAACACGGGCGCATGGAAATAATGAGGCAGAGTCGGCTCCCATGAAATCTGATCTGGCAATATGGATGGAAGCTGACACCGTGTGTGTGTGTTACCTTCCCCATATTGTTATAGATTCAGCTCACTAATGTGTATTAGCCGGCTTTACCAGAGACACAAAAACCATCGCCTCTCTATACATCTGTATCACAAATCAGAATGGCTTATAAAACATGACGTTTGTTTATATCCCGCTTCCCGAGATCAAGACTTTTTTTTTTGTTTCTAGCACTTTTGTTTTTTTCCTCCTCTTCTTCCAAGAGCCATAACGTTTTGTCTTTTACACCAACATGGCCTTGCGAGGGTTTGTTTATTTCAGGACGAGATGTAGTTTTGGATGACATCAATCGCTTTTATCAAATAATGTACTGAAAAATGTTAAAAAAAAACAAAAAACGCAACTCCAATATAGTTTCTTTTGGCTTTGTTTTCTCTGTACAGTCAAATTGATCCGGAAATATAATTTTTCAGGACTATAGGATTAATGATAACAATTAACAAACTTATAAAGTTTCTTTTAAATTTTTGCCCATAAATTGCTGTTTCTTGGTGGGTTTGGGGACAGTCTCAGAAGGGACCAGAGCATTCCTGAAAAAATTAATACCGGACCTGAATCCAAACAAACATACATCAATTTCCAGTTTTTGAGACAGTAGAATGCCGTGGCCATATAGGAATGGTCTGATCTGAGCTCAGAAGAAAATATGGGGGTTTTAGAGTCCTAAATACTAATTTCCTTTTGCTGTATACAGAGGTCCAGGTCTCGCTTTTGAACAAGCGATCCCATGCAGGAACCTTAGCCTAGTTTCCCATTTTTAATTTTACCTTTCATGGGTTGTCTAGGGAAAAGATGTTAGCTATTCGCTGGAGAGGTGATAACTTGCAGATCGGTGGGGATCCCAAAGCTGGGACTCACCCCAAATTGAAAAATGGGGAATTTTTATCCCTAATGAGGTTACATTTATCCCTGCTACAAAATCTAGTTGGAAGTCAAATGCCCGACCACCGCTTTATTCATCCTCTATGTGACTTCCAGAAAAAGCCAAGTTCAGCTCTCATTATCCCCATTTGGAATGAATGGAGCGGTTGTCGAACCTGCACACTGCCACTCCATTCTAATAGGGTTCCCTGGTCTTGCAATCGGTGCGAGTCCCGGCAGTTGGACACCCACCAATCAATAAGTTATCACCTACCATTGAATAAGTGATCATAACTTGTTTTAATCAGACAACCCTCTTAGCTCCTGACAGACTCAAGAGGCATGAGAAAAAGTCTGGACCTAAAAGGTTCAGGAATTGGGTACAGTGACCCTTACATCCCATTCCTCTATGTTACATAGCACTGACAGGGCTCATATACAACAAAGCACAGATATTTATTGCTTAAGACAGTTTTTCTTACGATTTTAAGATCAATGGTGGTGAAAGGGTTAACTGCAATTTAAATATCCTTCCAAGCAATCCATGATATCTTTAGATTGATTTCTTTGTGAAATCCCCTTCCTGAAAGGTGAGAAACACACTGTCCCCAAGTCCCTAGTTCCCTCTGCATAGCACAAAAAACACCATTTATAATCCCCCCATACTGTGCGGTCTGGTTCGATGGGCTTTGTTGGTCTTGTTTCAGAGCTTACGCTCTTGTCGTAAGTGCAATCCTCCTTCCCTGCTTTATGTGGATGACGCGTCCTTCATCGTCCATAAGGTGTCTCCCAATCGCGCACCTCTCTCTGCCTTCCTCGAAGTGCATGAGCAAGTGCATTACAGCCGTCTCCTGTCACTCTCCAGGTTCACCATAAAGCAGCTGCTGTGTTCCTTGCCTCTGCTTTTATACGGGCTACCATAGTCCTTTCTTACTGTATGTGCTTTACTTTGTGCTGTGGTAGCTGCAAAAGTGTTATGAAGAAGTCCGCCCATCCTCGCCTGTGGAATTGTGATTCTTTTCAGCCTGATGCAAGCTTCTGCAACATGTAAAATGGCATAAACTTGCCAGCTTCAGAAAATTCCTACAAATTTCACGCAAATTCGATTTGCATTCAAACTATTTGCTCATTTAAAGTATATGGCATATGCAGTGCTATTTCCAGTGTCATTTTGGGGTAAAAAACAATCCCAAATCTTCCTTAATTCCCCTGTCCATTGGAAATAAATCAAGTGACCACACCAGCCCAACTGCAGCACTTTTCCTACTAGAGGTACGAGGAGGCTCCGTCACTCCTGATACATTTTCCTAACAGATGCAGATGATTGATTAATGGCATTCCACATTTATAGTCGAAAAGTGTTAGCAAGACACTTGCCTGGCTGTGTCATTCTCTCTGAGAACAATAGGCTGAGATACAGGGAGCGATGCCAAGTATTCTTGAGGATAAGAGGTCATATGCTACTTTCTGCTTGGAGAAAGATATATAAGGACAAGGGGAGCGCAGGAGTTTGGGGCTGGAGGGATCATTGTGTTCTAATAATAGGAGCATCACATGAAGGCTAAGTCACCTAGAACAAGGCTTAGGCTGGGGAGGTGAATCAAAGTGCTGGGAATTAAGAACATTTCTTCTACTGTCCTGTGGCATACAAAAATAGCGGAAGGGAAGCACACGTGCGATGGATGAAGAAGTGACGGAGCTGCGGAAAGAGGCCCCTGACTTCAGTACAATACTTTCTTGCTGGGAGCATTTCAGAACATTGTCGTCATACTTTACATTAATTGGTTTTATGAGGAAAGGAAAATAGACTCTGCTTATTGTGGCAATTGTAGTCAAGGATAACACCGAGGCAGGATGCGGAGTCCGTGCCAGCGCGTAAGAAGGGAACACGGGAGAAGCAACTTATGCTATAAATTCTGGTGCTGTGATATAAATTATGGCAAAGATGGATCTGTGATGTGCACAGATGGATAGAAGCGTAGCAGAACAAAAGAACGAAAGCAAGAAAAATAAATAAAGAAAAAAATAGAAGTATAGACAGATAGATAGATACAGTGGGGGGAAATAAGTATTCGATCCCTTGCTGATTTTGTAAGTTTGCCCACTGACAAAGACATGAACAGTCTATAATTTTAAGGGTAGGTTCATTTTAACATTGAGAGAATATCAAGAATAAAATCTAGAAAATCAGCACTGTACAGTTGTGGCCAAAAGTATTGACACCCCCGCAATTCTGTCAGATAATTCTCAGTTTCTTCCTGAAAATGATTGCAAACACAAATTCTTTGTTATTATTATCTTCATTTAATTTGTCTTAAATTAAAAAACACAAAAAGAATTGTCCTAAAGCCAAATTGGATGTAATTCCACACCAAACATAAAAAAGAGGGTGGACAAAAGTATTGGCACTGTTCGAAAAATCATGTGATGCTTCTCTAATTTGTGTAATTAACAGCACCTATAACTTACCTGTGGCACCTAACAGGTGTTGGCAGTAACTAAATCACACTTGCAGCCAGTTGACATGGATTAAAGGTGACTCAACCTCTGTCCTGTGTCCTTGTGTGTTCCACATTGAGCATGGAGAAAAGAAAGAAGAACAAAGAACTGTTTGAGGACATGAGAAACCAAATTGTAAGGAAGCATGAGCAATCTGAAGGCTACAAGTCCATCTCCAAAGACCTGAATGTTCCTGTGTCTACCGTGCGTAGTGTCATCAAGAAGTTTAAAGCCCATGGCACTGTGGCTAACCTCACTAGATGTGGACAGAAAAGAAAAATTGACAAGAGATTTCAATGCAAGATTGTGCGGATGTTGGATAAAAAACTTCGACTAACATCCAAACAAGTTCAAGCTGCCCTGCAGTCCGAGGGTACAACAGTGTCAACCCGTACTATCCATCGGCGTCTGAATGAAAGGGGACTGTATGGTAGGAGACCCAGGAAGACCCCACTTCTTACTCCGAGACATAAAAAAATCAGGCTGGAGTTTGTCAAACCTTACCTGAAAAAGCCTAAAACGTTTTGGAAGAATGTTCTCTGGTCAGATGAGACAAAAGTAGAGCTTTTTGGGCAAAGGCATCAACATAGAGTTTACAGGAGAAAGAAAGAGGCATTCAAAGAAAAGAACACGGTCCCTACAGTCAAACATGGCGGAAGTTTCCTGATGTTTTGGGGTTGCTTTGCTGCCTCTGGCACTGGACTGCTTGACCGTGTGCATGGCATTATGAAGTCTGAAGACTACCAACAAATTTAGCAGCATAATGTAGGGCCCAGTGTGAGAAAGCTGGGTCTCCCTCAGAGGTCATGGGTCTTCCAGCAGGACAATGACCCAAAACACACTTCAAAAAGCACTAGAAAATGGTTTGAGAGAAAGCACTGGAGATTGCTAAGGTAGCCAGCAATGAGTCCAGACCTGAATCCTATAGAACTAGCCATTTGAGACTTAGTCCCAGGACCCGCTCGCCTCTGGCTAGTGCAGGCTGCTATAGCTGAACCAGGGATGGTAGCAGCAACCAAGCCGACAGCACTAGCTTGAGCAAGGCGCCAGGACCGACATCTTAGCTGAGCAGGCTCCTCTGCGGCCGGGACTAAATGGGAGACCACAGAAGGCAAGGCACAGGATTCCTCCTGTGCAAAGGGAGAAACCCAACGCCTAACACAAACAAGACATAATACTTGGTGGCAAAACTCTTGTTGGCAAGCACAGCAGTCAGACGCTTTTTGTAGTTAATGATGAGGTTTGCGCACATGTCAGGAGGAATTTTGGTCCACTCCTCTTTGCAAATTATCTCTAAATCATTAAGATTTTGAGGCTGTCACTTGGCAACTCAGAGCTTCAACTCCCTCTAAAAGTTTTCTATGGGCTTAAGGTCTGGAGACTGGCTAGGCCACTCCATGACCTTAATATGCTTCCCATTTTTAATGTCCTGGTGGAGGGAAGAAGGTTGTCACTCAGGATTTTACGGTACATGGCTCCATCAATTCTCCCATTGATGTGGTGAAGTAGTCCTATGCCCTTTGCAGAGAAATACCCCCAAAACTTAATGTTTCCACCTACATGCTTGACAGTGGGGATGGTGTTCTTTTGGTCTTAGGCAGCAATTCTCTTCCTCCAAACAAGGCGAGTTGAGTTAATGCTAAAGCCCTCAATTTTTGACTCATCTGACCAGAGCACCTTCTCCCAATCACTCACAGAATCATCCAGGTGTTCATTGGCAAACTTCAGATGGGCCTACACATGTGCCTTCTTGAGCAGGGGGACCTTGCGGACAATGCAGGATTTTAAACCTTTACGGCGTAATGTGTTAGCAATGGTTTTCTTGGTCACTGTGGTCCCAATTGTCTTGAGATCATTAACAAGTTCCCCCATGTAGTTTTAGGCAGATCTCTCACCTTCCTCATGATCAAGGATACCCCACGAGGTGAGATTTTGCACGGTACCTCAGATCGATATCGATTGACAGTCATTTTGTATTTCTTCCATTTTCTTACTATTGCACCAACAGTTGTCTCCTTCTCACCCAGCGTCTTACTTATGGTTTTGAAGACCATTCCAGCTTTGTGCAGGTCTATGATCTTGTCCCTGACATCCTTATAAAGCTATTTGGTCTTGCACATGTTGTAGAGGTTAGAGTCTGACTGATTGAGTCTGTGGACAGGAGTCTTTTATAAAGGTGACTATGTAAGGCTACTTTCACACATCAAGTTTTCGGCGTCAGGCGCGATCCGGCGTCGTGCCGGAACGCCGGATCCGGCAAATGTTTCGTAAAACCGGATGTGACGGATCCGGTTTTCTGGCGGATCCGTCTTTTTCTGGACAGACAAAACCGGATCCGTCTCATCCGGTTCATCCGTTTTTCTATCCGTTTTTCGACGGATTACGCCGGATCCGGTTTTTAAAATTGACCCTTGTGGCCTTCCGAACGGGATTGGCTACTGGAAAACTATATATAGCATGTTCCTACAGCCCTTCTTTGACAGGTTGTAGAGGAGAAAGTGCAGGTTGGAGAGAAGAGCAAGTTACTGGCGAAGATGGATGTTGTCATTGGAAATATTTTGAAGAATTTGGCGGATTTTACAGCGGAGGCAAATCGTTTGAGGGTGATTGTTCTGGAGAAGGAGAGAGCGAGACAGCAGCGCATCAGGCATCGTAGACGACGTTTGTGGATCCACCCCATCACAGCCAAGAGAATGACGCGTGGGGTCTATTCTACACTATGCATGGACCTTCGACGAAACCCGGATAAATTTTTTGGATATGTTAGGATGAAAATGGAGAATTTTGATTGCTTGGTGGAGCGCATTGCACACCTCATAAGAAAAGCGGACACCTATTGCCGCTTCTCTGTTTCACCCGCAGAGCGTCTGATGGTGACTTTAAGGTAAGCCACATTTATTGGATATGATCGTATCAGAGCACACTTTCACTGCAATCTTGTTGGTGGTAATTTGTATCTCCAAGTGTTATAGGTCAGTTTTGGTATGTAATGCTGTGATTTAAAACTAATTTATTGTTTTTTAATTCCCCACAGATTTCTTGCAACTGGAGAATCCCTTTCGTCACTGCATTTCCAGTACAGACTCGGGATTTCCACCATATCTGGAATTGTGAAGTACACATGCCGTGCACTGTGGGACTCCTTAGCTGAAGAGTTTTTACCAGAGCCCACAACAGAGAGGTGGATTGAAATTGCTGACAAGTTTCAACAGATATGTCAGTTTCCAAACTGCTTGGGCGCTGTGGACGGGAAACATATCCGCATTGTAAAGCCAGCTGGATCGGGATCGGAATATTTCAATTACAAGAAATATTTTTCAATTGTCCTCATGGCCATCGCTGACGCGGAATACAAATTTATTGCGGTTGATATTGGGGCCTATGGCCGCTCCAATGACTCTCAAGTTTTCAAACTGTCTGCCATGGGGCGTAAACTGTATGGAAACACCTTCCAGTTCCCACCACCTAGACCGCTGCCGCAAACATCTGGTCCACCTATGCCATTTGTCTGTGTAGGGGATGAAGCCTTCCAGCTGTCAGAACACCTTTTGAAACCGTACTCTAGCAGAGGATTGACAAGACCAAAACGCATATTTAATTACCGCCTCACAAGAGCAAGAAGAATGGTTGAATGTACCTTTGGTATTCTGACAGCCAAATGGCGGGTCCTATTGACTGCGATCAACCTCAAGACAGAAACTGTGGACGAGGTGATCAAAGCGTGCGTGGTACTCCACAATTTTGTTGTCTGCAAGGAACCCATTTCCATTGAGGACACCTCTGAAGAAACCACCTTGCAAGATTACCAGGACATTACCACTAGAAGTTCTGTGACGGTTTCAGTAATGAGGGACAATTTTGCACTATACTTTATGTCACCTCAAGGCAGAGTACACTGGCAGGATGACAGAGTGTGAAAGATTTGTGCCCTAACCAAACTTGTGTACCTTCTGTACCAACAGTATATACCTTTGCCAACCAAAGTTGGCTATCTTGTCATGGTCTCTATTTTTAGCTTTAGGCCACAGGTGTGTACCTGGTTGTGTTTTATGCAAAGTATTTCACCTTTTAACAAAAGTTGTGTACATTGTTAGGAAATCACCAACAATAAACACAACTTTTTAGGTGAAATACTTTGCTTCAAACACAACCAGGAACACAACTGTGGCAAAAAGCTAAAATTTACCCACAGTTATATACCTAGTTTTGAATACCATTTCACCTTTTAAATACCCTGTATTTAACCTTTTTCGCCGCAGAAAGAAATGACAGACAACCAGTGTAAAATAATTTAACTTTTATTGAAAAATGTTTTTTTTAGTAAACTTTTTTAAAATTTTAATAAACTTGTTTAATAAAACTTTGAAACTATAAAACTGAAACCATAAAACTGGTCATTTTTATTTAAATACACACATTATAAATCTGTGTAGTGTGTGGTGGAAATACTGCTGTAGGGGCTGCGGGACACTTCGAAACTGGGAGTGTGGAGAGAGGACTGGGATCGTGGTGGGGAAGGAACAGTTAGAGGTGAAGGTGTGGAAAAAACTACAGAATGGGTGGACATGTGGGAAGCAGAAGAGGTGGTGGGTGGTGGAGTGGAGGGTTGGGCAGGGACTGTAGGAGCAGATGATGTTGATGGCAAGTTGTATGGGGAAGGAGTTTGGTACGGGGCAGGTTGCTGGAAGTGGGGAGATGTCTGGTACGGGGCAGGTTGCTGGAAGTGGGGAGATGTCTGGTACGGGGCAGGTTGCTGGAAGTGGGGAGATGTCTGGTACGGGGCAGGTTGCTGGAAGTGGGGAGATGTCTGGTACTGGGGAGGTTGCTGGTACTGGGGAGTTTGCAGGTACTGTGGAGGTTGCTGGTGCTGGGGAGGTTGCTGGTGCTGGGGAGGTTGCTGGTGCTGGGGAGGTGGATGGTGCTGGGGAGGTGGATGGTGCTGGGGAGGTGGATGGTGCTGGGGAGGTGGATGGTATGTAATAGGAGGGGGAGGATGGAAAGTGGCTGGAGGTGGATGGTATGTAATAGGAGGGGGAGGATGGAAAGTGGCTGGAGGTGGTGTAGATGTAATAGGAGGGGGAGGATGGAAAGTGGCTGGAGGGGGTGCAGGTGGAGGAACTACTGTGGTGGGAGGAGGAGGAGGTTGGGAGGTAACTTGCTGGAGAGCAGCATGGCATGAATGCATTACATGCATCTGCTGGGCAGGAGAGAGCGTTTCCATGCGCTCCACAACAGACCTGAAAAAGGTGTGGTTTGGCGAAGATCTTGCTTCTGAATGCATGGTTTGCAGAAGTGTCTTCACCTCCAGAATGCTGGAGTTGATCTGCTGATAGCCTGCGGAGATTTGCTCTGACAAGACTTTTAGACAGTTCTGGAAAGATGCATTCAGATGCAAGAACTCTGGCGCATAAGTCTTTTCCTGACCCCTCTGCCGCTGCCGCCCAGTACCCGCAGGTGTACTAGAGGTGGCAGGGGCAGAAGGGTGGGGTAAAGGGAAAGCGATCTCCTCACCAGCAGCTTCATGTAATGTAGGCGGCCACGATGCTCCTGTGCTGGTGGATGGGACAGATGGGTCGAATGTGTGGGAAGGCTGGGAAGGTGCAGATGTACCGGGGCGGTCGAAGTGTCCCTCGGTGCCGGTCTCCTCAGGGATCGCCTCAGAAGGGTCCAATCGTGCCGGCTCCCGAGTGCTGCTCACCGTGCTGTGGAATAAAGAGAAAAAAAACAATTAAAATACTGACATGGTATGGCCCTGGCTGAAAAAAAAATTTACATATAACATTTTTTTTCACATGTGGTGTGTAATATTTACCTTCTGGTGACCATTGTTTCCCGGAGGAACGACAGGGCTTCTGCGTACTTGTACTTGCTCCTGCGTCCTCCAGATCCACTCGGGGCCCGCATCTCTTTATTGAACTCCTTCTTGAAACGATCTCTCACAGACCGCCACCGATTCACAATTCTGTTCCCTGAAACGAGAAAGGAGTGGTTAGTATACAACATCAGTGTTTCCCAAACTCCAGTCCTCATGGTCCCCAGGGGTCATGTTTTCAGGATTTCCATAGTAAATAGAAATCCTGAACACATGATCCGTGGGGACCACGAGGACTGGAGTTCGGGAAACACTGGTTTACATCAAGCAACCGGTACTGTATATACTTACGCTCTTTAATCTGGGCCCGAGCTTCGAGGTCCTCCCAGCGGCCCACAAGGAGCGAACAGATTTCCTCCCAGAGTCGTCGGGTAACGATCAGGTCAGCGTGGCGGCGGTCAGCCATATTCCAGAGCGGCTCCCTTTCTCTGACGAGATCGATGAGGCGGTCCACATCAATCCCTCCATCCTCACCGTCAGAGTCGGGAGCACGCTGTGAAGGCTGTTAAAGAAAAAGACAAAAATAACATAATTAGCCTCCACAAAAGAAATGAAATAAAAAGTGCAAAAAAACAAAGCAAAAATATTTATACTTACACGCTGGTGACCGCCGCGTTGCTGTCGCCGACGACCCTGGGAGGCACTGCGAGGATCTCTTGGCCAAGCACCAGATTGGGAAGACTAGAGAAGAAAACAAAAAATGTTATGTCTTTGGATGTAGGCATTTGTTTGCTGTGTGTGGTCTGCAGAACATTGTTTTCTATGTGTTGTGTGTAGTGTGATGTTGTGTTTCTGCGTTTGATGCAAAAAACTTACCAATTGTGAGCCCACTCCAGGTGTCTGTCCACCCCTTCCTTCTTCTTCTGGGAGCTCCTCTTCATCTTGTGATTCCTGTTTTGAAATAAAAGGCAATGAATAGACATATATTACAGAGATGATGGATTTTGGAAATAAAAACTTACCGTCAAACGCTGACGATGCGAGGGAGGGCTCCCAGAAGATGATGTGCTGTCTTCCTGGTGGCCACACTCCATGCCTGTGGGTGGTGTTCCAGCTGCTGCCATTGCTGCTGCTGCTGCTGCATCTATTGGGCGGCTGTTGAATAAAGAGAAACAAAGGGCCAATGAATATCTTGATATTCAATAGCCCTAGTTTGGAGGAATGGGTTATTTGATAATTACCGTCTCTCATCTGCTGCTGGCCTCCCCTCCTCAGCATGTTCTATTTGCTGCTCCATTTGGGGTGGTGGTGGTGCGGATGGTGCTGCAGTGGTCTCCTGCCTTCTCCTGCTTCGCTTGGTTGCTTTCTTGGGTGGCATGTTGGGTGTGGCTGTGGGTCCCACTGTCTTGCTTTTATATATGTCTTGTGGGCAGAGCTACTGAGCATGCTCAGACCAAAAAACCGGATCCGGCTTTCGCCGGATCCGGCGCATTGCGGCGCTCATAGGCTTTCATTGTGTGAAAAAGCCGGACGCGCTGGATCCGGCGTGTCCGGCTTTTTCGCCGGAGACAAAAAACGTTACAGTAGACGTTTTTTCCAGACGCCAGATCGCGACACATTGCCGGATCCGGCGAAAACCGGATGAAACGCATGGCCATCCGGCGCGATCCGGCGCAAATGCAAGTCAATGGGGGGGGAAACCGGATCCGGCATTGCATTTCGCCGGATCCGGTTTCTGTCAAAAGCGCCGGATCGCGCCTGACGGCGAAAACCTGATGTGTGAAAGAGGCCTAAGACAGCTGTCTTTATAGCAGGTAATGAGTTGATTAGGAGCGTCTAACTGGTCTGTAGGAGCTAGAACTCTTAATGGTTGGTAGGGGATCAAATACTTATTTCTCACTGCAAAATGCAAATTAATTTATATAATTTATACAATGTGATTTTCTGGATTTTATTTTTGATATTCAATGTATCAATGATAGAGATGATAGATAGATAGATAGATAGATAGATAGATAGATAGATAGATAGATAGATATGAGACACATGGATATACGGTATATGAAATAGATTATAGAAATTAGCAAAGATGTGAATCAAATTTTAGTTGAATTTATAGTAATTTGCTGAACTCAATGTATTCAAACAATATGTAGTTTGCTTTGAATTATCTAAAAGAGCTACTACTCCTTTGCAAAAGAGATGCTTCAGCCAGAAAAGAATCACAGGACCTTAGGCACGCTTCGCCATAATGCTTTGAAGCTATCACATCACATGGTATAGTGCAGCCAGTTAAGAAGGACTTTGAAAGTCTGTATAAAATCCAAGACCGGGAATGCAGCTGCCATTTTGTTAGTGAATCTGTATAGTGAAAAGGTGTCACAGCTCACAAATTAGCAGCTTAATCATAGAAGTAGGGAGATAAAAGCACAAAACACTGAAAAAACAGTGCAGAAAGTGTGTGAAAGCACAGCATTGAGGAAGATTAATATGTTTAGAAAAGAGAATGATGTCTTAGGCTCTTTTTGATTTCACATTACGTTGCAGCTATAATTTTTATTGAAAATGATACATACTTTAAAATCTCCTATGGTAGATCGGCTCACTTGGCTGCACATGGAGGTAGAAATGGGTACACTGTGGCTTTAAGAACTTCCTTTGGTTTATTGTAGGCAGCATAAACCAAGGTGTAGTAAAGAAAATACAGCCCTCTGGGCAAAACAGGAAAACAAAACAAAATGGTGGCAAAACAAACACAGTCTTTCTGTGAGCGGTGTTCCTCCCTCTCACGGCTGGCAGAACACACACTGTTCAGGTTTAGCACTCACTTTCTTGGAGTGCTCCCTATCCAGGCATACACTGAACACCGAAAACTCTGGCCTTCAGCCATTTAAGCCCAGACCTTGTGATTCCTCCATGATGTGACTGATCACATGATCTTGACATCACACAGGTCCTTTTAGAACTCTGCTTGTGGAGCAGTTTGAGCAGGTTGATGTGGCACACTTGACACGGCTTTTGTCTCCCTGGTTTGTGAACCTTGTAGTTGGCGTCACTCAACTTTTCGACCACCTCGTATGGCCCTTGTCACTTGGCCAGGAATTTACTTTCCATGGTGGGAATCAACACCAACACCCAATCTCCAGGGCTAAACTGTCTCAGCCTCACGGCATGGTTGTAGATCCTTACCTGGGCTTCTTGTGCTTGAAGGAGGCTCTCCTTCACAGTCGGCATCACCCTTGTGATCTGGTCCAGCATTTGGGCCACATAATCAATAATGCTAGGGTGGGGTATAACTTCTTCCGCCCAGGTTTCCTTTTCAACATCTAGAAGTCCACGGGGGTGTCGTCCATACAACAGCTCAAATGTTGAGAAGACTGATGTACTTCCCTGATAGAGAACAACAAGTATGGCAGTAGGCAATCTCAGTCTCTGTCATCTCTCTCCATGACCTTCTTAAGCATGGACAACGTCATATTGAATCTCTCCACCAGGTCGTCCATGTGTGGATGGTACATCGATGTGCAGAGTTGTGTAACCTGGAGAGCCTTACACAATTCCCTTATCACTTTGCACATAAACTGTGTGCCTTGGTCTATCAGGATCTCTTTCAGCAGACCCGTCCAAGAAAAAATATGGACTAACTCTCGGGCTATGTTCCTGGCGGAGGAGTTTCTAAGGGGTATTGTCTCCGGGTACTGTGTTCCATAGTCCATCACCACTAGAATGTATTGGTTCCCTCTGGTGAACTTAACCAGGGGCCCCACAAGGTCCATGGCAATCCTGTCAAATGGGACCTCTATAATGGGCAATGGCATTAGGGGACTTCAGAAATGGGACACGGAACCTGTAAGTTTACAAATGGGGCTGGACTAGCAGTAGTTAACAATGTCCCTGTGACACCCAGGCCAGTAGAACCTCCTAAGGACCCGCTCTTGTGTTTAGTCTACTCCCAAATGTCTATCCAAGATATGGGAATGGGCCAGGTCTAGTACTCTACGACTATAGAAATCCGGTACTATCAACTGCTCTACCACTTCCTCTCTTAGATTAGTAACCCAATACAGCAGCTCTCCATTTAATGCAAAATGTGGAAACCTGGTGTCAGCCCCCAGCTCTTGGGCAACCCCATTTATCACGGTCACATTTTCCAACACTCCTTTTAGGGTAAGATCCCGCATTTGAACAGTCCCTAAATTTCCACCAGAAACTCCCAGTTCAGGAATCTCAGCCTCACTGTCACTATCTCATCCTCGTCACCAGTCAGGACACACAAGGGATGATCATCCACCTCAAACTGTGATGGGGATTTCTCAGGGTTAAGCTGGCTTCTGTCTGGGACACTTGGTATCTCTGACTATTCCCAAAAGTTCCAGAACAGGCTAAAGTACCACCCTATTATCATTGAGTGTAGCAAGTTCTTAACCACTCCAATCTCATCTGACTCAAACCCACAGTTACTTTTTAGTATTCACTTTGGCCACAGGATAGTCCTTAGCGTCCCCGTGGATACAGCTGACGCACTTGTTTTTCCTTAGGAACAACTGGTGGGGGAGTGTGGCCCTTATCAGGGTCTCCAAGCTCCCTGAGTCTAACAGTCTTGAAACCACCACTCTATTTATGGTCACAGGACATGATTGTGCCCCTCTCCGGGCTGATAGTCCACACTGCAGGAGGGATATGCATAGTTAGGAGCAACGCCTCCCTAGGCTGCAGTCTGGGTCGCCCTCCCAGGGCTGGTGGGGTACTAGGTACTGGGCCCGTGGATCTCCAAGAGGGGGATTTGTCATGGCAGCTGTGACCCGGTCCGTGGCCCTGGGCGCCCATTGTAGACAGTGGAAATGTTCATTGCACGTGTGGGCATTGGTTGAAATTTGGTATAGGAATGATTCGTGATGCCACATGTGGTGTTCGGCAAGGGAGGTGTTAAGCCGACGCTGCGAACAGATCCTCTGGGACAGATGGTGTAGTGCAGCAATGATGTTGTGGCCCTCCACAGGTAGGGCAGTAGTCCCCGGACAGTTTGGTGAGGAGATAGAAAGGAGACATAGATGATGCAGTGCCAGGCACAGAGATGTAGCAGTGCGGAGTGTGTTGGCGCAGGAATAAGCGGAGGACACCAGGGCATGTAGTTCCAAATCTTTACTCACAGTCTGTGATGGTACAGGTGCCTGCATCCGTGCCGTGTCCTCCGAGTCAGGAGCTCAGCCAACCTCCAGGCAAGATTAAGTACTCCCTTCCAACACTCCGCCAACATGTGCCTTTTCTGAGCGTCTCCCTTTTTGCGCCTATAGTGAAGTACCCTCAGTACTGAGCTACACTGGAGTTCCTCCTGTCAGATGTTCCTGTGAACTCTACTTGTACGGCAGACAGCTGTAGCCTGCTTCGGGGACCCCTTGCTACTAAGTCCCGGCTCACTCATGTTGCTGTTGTGCCACCAAGTCTTGTGTGGGAATAAAGTGGTGACAACTTCTATTCCTCTGGTGTCTGCTGCAGGACCATTAGTATTCATACAACCTCGGGGACCGGACCCCGGCCTTGCGCTGTGAACTTGGGAAGGGTTCTGCTTTAACCCTAATCCTCAGTCCTCCTCTCCTCCTTATGTTCCGCTCAAAACTATCTTTCTTATAAAGAGTCAGGCTTTCCATCAATGTCTCTTTCCTGTGCCAGCAGACCCAGGTCACTGTGGGCCACTGCAGCACTTTCTTCGTCCATCCCACTCCGGGGATCTTCTCTCTCCTTCTGACCCTGTCAGACTGACTAAATCCTTAACTCTTCCCAATCTTTTGGTGCAGACTAAGCTCCACCCACCTCCCAGCACTCTTCATGTTCCAAGCAGGGAGCCACCAAAGGGAGCTTTGCTACACTACTTTGGTGTGTGGGATGCAGGTGTTGGAGCATGGTCAGGTGTCCCCACCTTACCTGGATGGTGGGGTACCACACCTCAGGAGGAGGTGCAGTACCTCTGTGGCGACTGAACCCTCAGGGGCATCACAAGTCCATCTCTTCGGCGGACAAGGGACAATGGGTGGCTATATGTCCTGGACTGTGAAATCTCCAGCAAAGCAAGTCTCTCCCTGAGGCCTTTGACAACCCCTCAGAGACCCCTTGGGATCTAGAACTCCCCCCAATAGTGGCTCTAATACCCCTCTATTGGGACTCAGGTTTCCGCTGGGTACCACAGTATGGGAATGCACCACCCCATGGTTTCCTTAGGGACTGTTTGACTACCTGGAACCATTCCACTAGGCCCACCAGTTTGTCTGCATTTCGGGGATCTCCCTGGGCAACTGAGGTCTGCACAAGCCTAGAAAGAGAGTGCTTGAATCTGTCCATGATAACCCGCTTGACCATTTGGGCTAGAGTGGAGGATTCTGGCTGCAGCCATTTTTGCACCAGAAGCAGTAGGTCAAACATTTGAGACTGAGGAGGTTTATCCCCATAATATGCCCAGTGGTGAACCATTTGTGCTCTCACTGACATAGTCACTCACGCGAATGCCTAAATTTTAGTTTTTAACTAGGCATACTCTTGTGCATCCTGTAATGCCAAGTCATAATAGGCCTTCTGGGGCTCATTAGTCAAATAGAGGGCCAGAACCTATGCCCACTGCTCTGATGGAAGCTTCTCATGCTCTGCCATCCTCTCGAATACAGTCAGAAATGCCTCCACATCATCACCTCTTGTCTTACTGTCTCCCGAATGTACGTGTCATCACCTGGACTTGGGGGCGGGGCTACCGGCCTTCCACGAACTGCCTCTGTAAGCAAGTCAATCTGTTTCTGGTGTTGCTGGTGCTGCTGCTGTATTGGCTGGATAAGCTTCTTAGTCGTCTCTTGTTACGTCATCTTTTGCTGCTGTAATTGCTGCTGGTGCTGTAGTTGCTGTCGCTGCTGTGCTTGTAGCAGATGTTTAAGCAGGTTCTATATCTTGCATGATGTCACATGCTGGTTTGTGGCCATCCCACGTGTTCACTGGAAATGCAGTCCTCACTTCTAATACCACCTTGTGGTAGATCGGCTCACGGAGGTAGAAATGGGTACACTGCGGCTTTAAGAACTTCCTTTGGTTTATTGTAAGCAGCATAAACCAAGGTGTAGTAAAGAAAATCAGTAGAACAAACAGTCCTTCTGTCAGCAGGGTTCCTCCTGCTCATGGGCTGGCAGAACACACACTGTTCAGGTTTACAAGTCCAAGCAACACTTCCCTGAAGTACTTCCTATCCAGGCACACACTTGACAATGGGTATTCGCGATTCCTATAGATTTCTTCCCCATCTACTTTAAGATTGCCGACCCAATAAATGATGACTCCCACACCTGTATTGGATAAATTGGCCACAGCAGCCTTTTATTAACATTTAACAAAACATTTACAAAGCAATGTTCCCAAAGGAGGGGCGGTCCTCGAGGCCCAAGAATTGTAACCCAATCAATCAATCAAATTTATTATCGCCAAGTACATATTACATATATACAAGGAATTCTTTGTGGCAAAGAGGCAACATAATATATAACAACAGATACAACAAGTAACATCTAACAAGACAGATACAGTATATAGTCTACACATGACGATTTAATTGTTGAAGAGAGATTGGATAGAAGCTGTTCATATGGCGGTTGGTGCTGCATTTGGGGACTCTGAAGTGACGTCCTGAAGGGAGTAGTTGGAATGAGGAGTGTCCCGGGTGAGAGGGATCGGATGAAATTTTCAATGCGTGGGATCGAATACTCTTATCATAAAGATCCTGGATTTTAGGCAGGGGGGAACCTATAATTCTCTCTGCTGTTCTGAAAGTCTTTTGTAAGCGGAGTTTGTCATGCGCAGTGGCTCCCCCATACCAGACTATCAGAGAGGAACAAATCACAGATCTGATGACAGCATTAAAGAATAAGATCAGCAGATTCTTAGACAAACCATATCTTTTCAGCTGACGCAGGAAGAACATCCTCTGTTGTGCTTTTCTTATAACAGCATCCATGTTTTTCCCCCATTTAAGATCATGAGAGATGATAACACCAAGGAATTTGGTCTCTGTGACCCTAAGAACCACTTTGTCATGGATGTAGATTGGAAGTATCTCATGTTGATCTTTCCTAAAATCCACAACCATCTCAGCAGTTTTTTTAGTGTTGAGTACAAGATTATTGGCTTTACACCAGTCACATATTCTTTACACCTAACTCCGATACAAGTCTTCAGCATTTCCCCTGATGAGACCAATCAGTGTCATATCATCTGCAAATTTCAAGATTTTTGCTGAGTCTGCTGAAGAGATGCAATCATTCGTATAGAGAGAAAACAGTAACGGGGACAAAACACACCCCTGAGGTGCCCCGATGTTTGTGACCAAGGTGTCTGAAGTGAATGGTCCAACTTTTACACTCTGTATCCTGGCTGTCAGGAAGTTATAAATCCACAAGCATAAGTTGAGAGGGACTCCAAGAGCTACCATTTTCTTCTGAAGTAA
Source organism: Dendrobates tinctorius (assembly GCF_039654945.1). Lineage (NCBI taxonomy): Eukaryota > Metazoa > Chordata > Amphibia > Anura > Dendrobatidae > Dendrobates > Dendrobates tinctorius. The sequence goes on along the minus strand of NW_027361868.1, from coordinate 7,624,864 downwards.
ATTCGGATCAATTGTATTGAACGCTGAGCTAAAGTCCATGAAAAGAATCCGGACATATGAGTGCAGTTCATCTGTATGATCCAAAATGTACTTCAGTGCCAGATTGACAGTGTCGTTTGCCGAACGATTCTCCTTATAGGCAAACTGAAGCGGGTCCCATAGCTTCTGCGTGAATTTTATCAGGTGGGACATCATAATTCTTTCGAAGACTTTCATAGCTACAGATGTGAGTGCTACTGGTCTATAGTCGTTCAACTCAGAGTATCCCACTTTCTTGGGGACAGGGATAATTGTGGAATTTTTCCAACACTGAGGTACAACGCACTCTTTCAGTGACACATTGTATATATTTGTCAGTATAGGGGCAAGCTGGGTAGCACATACTTTCAGACACATTGGAGATACACCATCAGGGCCAGGTGCCTTTTTGACCTTAAGTCCCTTCAGGATGCGTATCACCTCTGCCTCGGAGATCACTACTTGGGTGTTGCACAATGAGTGATCTTTATATGAACAGACTGAGGAGCTTAGAGATGAATAGCCACTGTGTGTAGAGCTTGCCTCAAATCTGCAGTAGAATTCATTTAACTCTGCTGCCAGACTTCTGCTGGGGTTCACTATAGTGGGGTGGCTTTTATAATTGGTGACCTCTCTTAATCCTCTCCATGCAGATCTAGTATCTTTTGATGAGAACCTTTCCTCCAGAATCTTTGCATACTCGTGTTTGGCTAACTTGAACTCTTTAGATAGCGAGTTCCTAAGTTTCTTGAATTCAGTAATATCGCCTGCTTTATAAGCCTCCTCTTTTCTCTTACGGATCAACCTGACTTTATTTGTAAACCACGGCTTGTTGTTTCCCCGAAAGTGGACAGATTTGGATGGAATAAACGTGTCTTCACAAAAACGGATATATGAGGACACTGCATCAACCCATTCATCCAGACCCGAGCATGTTTCCGTGCATTCAAAGCATGCTTGTAGTTGCAATTTTGCCTCCTCAGACCATGTCTTCTTTGTATAAACTGTAGGTTTGGATGTTTTCAACCTTTGCCTGTAGGCTGGAATTAAATGAATTAGACAATGATCTGAAAAGCCCACTGCTGCTCTCCTCACTGCCCTGTAGGCCGCTTTTATGAATGTATAGCAGTGATCAAGCGTATTGTTCTCTCTCGAGAAGCAGTTTATATGTTGAGTAAATTTGGGGAGATCCAAACTGCCACGGGTCAATTACCCCATAAACAGGGGCGTAACTAGAACTGATTGGGCCCCATAGCAAACTTTTAAACGGGGCCCCCTTAAAGACACCCCCCTAAAAACCACACCCCCTTCAAGACACCCCCCCTTACTGATAATGCATACTAGAGTCACATTAAGGGTACTGTTACACCTAGCGACTCACCAGCGATCCCGACCAGCGATATGACGTGGTCAGGATCGCTGGTGAATCGCTGGGTGGTCGCTAGTGAGCTGCCACTCAGGCAGCTCTCACCAGCGACATCGCTGGGGACGGGGATCGCTACTTACCTGTCAGACGCGGCGATCCTGCGTCCTCCCGCCCGGCTCCACGCGTCGCTCGTCGTCACAGCAGGAAGCGCCGCAGGAAGTGGACGACGAGAAATGGTCCAGCAGCTTCTCGCGCGATCAGTGATAACCAGCGGGGGAGCCGGTCGGAGGTAAGTATCACATGCAGCGATATCGCTAGCAAAATCGCTGCAACGTCACAAAATCGGTGACTTTACAGCGATATTGCTAGCGATATCGCAGTGTGTAACGGGGCTTAAGTAACAGAATTAGAAATAATGTAACACAATTATTCCTAATCCTGTAACTCAGTCAATACAATCAAATTAGTTAAGCATTGATAATTTTATATTTTAAGTTGCTGACCCAACACCACATGGTATACAGCACCCAGCGCCCAGCAAGACATGGTATATAGCGCCCAGCACCACCTGGTATATAGCGCCCAGCACCATCTGGTATATAGCACCCAGCACCACATGGTATATAGCACCCAGCACCACATGGTATATATATAGCGCCCAGCACCACATGGTATATAACACCCAGCACCACATGGTGTATATAGCACCCAGCACCACATGGTATATATAGCACCCAGCACCACATGGTATATATAGCGCCCAGCACCACATGGTATATATATAGCGCCCAGCACCACATGTATATATATAGCGCCCAGCACCACATGGTATATAGCGCCCAGCACCACATGGTATATAGCGCCCAGCACCACATGGTATATAGCACCCAGCACCACATTGTATATAGCACCCAGCACCACATGGTACATAGCACCCAGCACCACATGGTATATAGCACCCAGCACCACATGGTATGTAGCGCCCAGCACCACATGGTATATAGCGCCCAGCACCACATGGTATATATATAGCGCCCAGCACCACATGGTATATATATAGCGCCCAGCACCACATGGTATATAGCACCCAGCACCACATGGTATATAACACCCAGCACCACATGGTATATAACACCCAGCACCACATGGTATATAGCACCCAGCACCACATGGTATATAACACCCAGCACCACATGGTATATAACACCCAGCACCACATGGTATATAGCACCCAGCACCACATGGTGTATATAGCGCCCAGCACCACATGGTATATAACACCCAGCACCGCATGGTATATAACACCCAGCACCACATGGTATATAGCGCCCAGCACCACATGGTATATATATATCGCCCAGCACCACATGGTATATTTATAGCACCCAGCACCACATGGTATATATATATATAGCGCCCAGCACCACATGGTATATAGCGCCCAGCACCACATGGTATATAACACCCAGCACCACATGGCATATAACAACCAGCACCACATGGTATATAGCACCCAGCACCACATGGTGTATATAGCGCCCAGCACCACATGGTATATAGCGCCCAGCACCACATGGTATATAACACCCAGCACCACATGGTATATAACACCCAGCACCACATGGTATATAGTGCCCAGCACCACATGGTATATAACACCCAGCACCACATGGTATATAACACCGAGCACCACATGGTATATAGCACCCAGCACCACATGGTATATAACACCCAGCACCACATGGTATATAGCACCCAGCACCACATGGTGTATATTTACCTGGTAGCCCACCAGGCCAGACAGAGCCTGCCCCTGAGCCCCCCTCCGTTATACTCAGTCACCTCTCTCTCTGTCTCTTGCAGCCCCCGGCCGGTGCTTGTTCCATCTTCTCATCTCAGCAGTGTTCTTCCTGCTTTCAGCGTCCACGTGGTGCCGCTCATTACATATGCGCATATGTAATGAGCCGCTCATTACTTATGCGCATAGGTAATGAGCGGACGCTGAAAGCAGGAAGAACACCGGAGAACTGAAGATGGAATAAGCACCAGCCGGGGGCTGCAAGTGCAAGAGACATGAATTGCTAGGGGAGGAGTTATAGTTAATTGCACTACCCGGGTAGCGCCGATTGGAGCCGGGACCCGGGCCCCTATATGGGCCGGGGCCCAAAGCAACCGCTTCGGCTGCTACCCGGTAGTTACGCCACTGCCCATAAACCTTGTCCCCAGGACGAGTCCTGCCTCTAGCCGCTAAGCACCAGCTCAGAGACACTAATAGACTCAACCGGACAATATCCGCCCGAAATACCAGCGTATTTCCATTTCTGCTCCTCGGTGTGACCATTATGTTCCGTTCCACATTAATCCGCCGAAGGGGGAGTACAGGACTTTACAAATCCCCCCCTCCAAACCGCCATTTCCTAGCACCACCAACCTCGAGGACCACTCCCGCCACGCCAAGCTGCCATGACAAATGTACATAAATACAAACATTTCCTAGTAAACCGGAATTCTTAACCCACTATACACCCCATATCTATGGATCCTGTAAACCATTCCACCACAAACCCAAATAAAGAAGGGCGGGTGGGTGGGAGCTTGTTCCTACTGTGATGGGGCACCTAAAATGGTTGCCCCACTAAGATGGCGACGTCCTCTTATAGTTCCCCCTCACCTTCCCCCCTTATGACCCCTCCTACCACTCCGAAGCCTCGTCCCCTTGCTATTTCCCAAAACCTTTTAACCCCTTCCTTCCCAAAACCCCTTACATGTCACCCTTCCTATAGTCCCCTCAACCCTGTCATGTCGTCCTCCCTTCTATGGCCTGTGGCCCAGTACGGCCTCCATGAACACCGAAAGCTCTGGCCTTCAGCCATTTAAGCCCAGACCTTGTGACTCCTCCATGATCTGACTGATCACATAATCTTGACATCACACAGATCCTTTCAGGACTCTGCACGTGGATAAAAGGTGGACTCCCTCTCACCAGTTCTATGGAGGTCCACTAAAACCAGCCCATAACAAATCTCTCATTTCATCCTCTCAACACGTAGCGTGCTGGAAGAAACTACTCTGGTTTTACATCACTGACGCCATCATGCGCAGTGACACGTATCTCCCCTCTATCACTTCACCAGTGACTCTGTCACACCCCTGACTAATCCATGTATATCCCAGTGGGGTTTGTTGGGTGCCACTGGTGTCTGTTGGGCCAGCGCTGATGTTAGCAGAGCCCAGCTAGGAGTTGTGATTTTTTTGCTGTAACATTCATTGTGACCTGAAGAAGTTTCCATGTCAGTAATGTCTATGGAACTTACTTGATTACCCAATCCCCCTCTTGCTGTGTTTCAGTTGCATATAGGTTTAGGTGCACTACTATCTCAGGTTTTCTCTAACTAGACCTTCCAGCCGCTGACATCTTTCCCCTCTTGACTTTACATGATTTCCTAATGCTCCAGAGGTTTAGCATTGAGGAAAGTTCCAGTGAGGCTGAGAGCCACTAGGGGACTCCTGATTACTACTGTTGATTTAATTTCCAGGAAATTGTAGTCTCCTAAAAGAACATTACGATTAGGGAAAAAATAATTCCCTATCAGCAAAGCAGACTGCTGTCATAGCGTCCACAAAAGACGGGAAACGGCGGCAACTAATCAAAAGAAAGCCAAATAAATGCCGGAGTAATAATACATCTTTTAAGGTCCCTGTGATGAGGCAGGCCTGCTTTTATTTCATTTCCATCTGCTCCTATATTAGAGATCAAGCATTGTACTTAGCACATTATTCTGAAGCACTGACAATTTGTTCTGAAAAATAATTCTGCTCCGAAAAAAAATTCTTCAGTCAGTCACAGAACAGCAGCTGTATATGGAAGTTACGGCTGGATAATGGCTTCCCAAAAAGTACACAGACTATAATTAACTAGAAATATGAATTCTCTAGATGAACGTTCAGAGACATGAAACATCCTATCTATCTATCTATCTATCTATCTATCTATCTATCTATCTATCTATCTATCTATCTATCCTTTTCTTTCTTTCTTTCATTCTTTCTTTCTTTCTCGCTTTCCCATATCTATCTATCTATCTATCTATCTATCCATCTGTCTATACTTTACTATAACTATACTATTTTTTCTTCTTTCTTTCTTTCTTTCTTTCTTTCTTTCTTTCTTTCTTTCTTTCTTTCTTTCTTTCTTTCTTTCCTTCTTTCTTTCCCATATCTATCTATCTAGAAAATAAGAAAAATAAAGCAGCAAAAAAAGAATAAAAAGAGAAAAGTGGGTGCAAGGCTCCCAAGGCAAATACCAAACCTTAATAGTAGGAGTCAAAAAGAATCAGAGGCAGCACACCACTCATGATGAAAAATGGAGCTATTCAGCCCAAAGTGGCAACGTTTCTGTCCTAACAATACGGACCTTGAAAAGTGTGCTGCCTCTGATTCTTTTGGACTCCTATCTATCTATCTATCTATCTATCTATCTATCTATCATCTCTCTGTCTATATTTCTATTATTTTTCTTTCTTTCCCATATCTATCTATCTATCTATCTATCTAATATCTATCTATCCATCTAGCTATCTAGTCTACCTGTCTATACTTCTTTTCTATTTACTTCTTTTTCTTTCTTTCTCTTTTTCTCTTTCTTTCTTTCTTTCTTACTTTCTTTCTATCATCTATCTGTCTATACTTCTATTCTTTCTTTCTTTCTTTCTTTCTTTCTTTCTTTCTTTCTTTCTTTCTTTCTTTCTTTCTCTTTCTTTCCCATATCTACAGTGGGTACGGAAAGGATTCAGATCCCTTTAAATTTTTCACTCTTTGTTTCATTGCAGCCATTTGGTAAATTCAAAAAAGTTCATTTTTTTCTCATTACTGTACACTCTGCACCCCATCTTGACTGAAAAAAAGCAGAAAAGGAGAAATTTTTGAAAATTTATTAAAATAGAAAAGCTGAAATATCACATGGTCATAAGTATTCAGACCCTTTGCTCAGACACTCATTTTTAAGTCACATGCTGTCCATTTCTTTGTGATCCTCCTTGAGACGGTTCTACTCCTTCATTGGAGTCCAGATGTGTTTAATTAAACTGATAGGACTTGATAAAGGCACACACCTGTCTATATAAGACCTCACAGCTCACACTGCATGTCAGACCAAATGATAATCATGAGGTCAAAGGACCTGGCCAAGGAGCTCAGAGACAGAATTGTGGCAAGGCACAAATCTGGCCAAGGTTACAAAAGAATTTCTGCAGTACGCAAGGTTCCTAAGAGCACAGTGGCCTTAAATGTAAGAAGTTTGGAACCATCAGAAGTCTTCCTAGACCTGGCTGTCCAGCCAAACCGAGCAATCGTGGGAGAAGAGCCTTGGAGAGAGGTAAAGAAGAACTCAAAGATCACTGTGGCTGAGCTCCACAGATGCATTAGGGAGATGGGAGAAAGCTCCACAAAGTCAACTATCACTGCAGTTGGTAGAGATAGACATATGAAAGCCTGCATAGAAAAACACATGAAGGACTCCCAGACTATGAGAAATAAGATCCTTTGGTCTGATGAGACAACAAAGATAGAACTTTATGGTGATAATCCTAAGTAGTGTATGTGGAGAAAACCAGGCACTGCTCATCACCTGCCAAACATACAAACTCCTTGCAGATGTTGTCCTTGGTGGGACTTGAACCCAGGACTCCAGTACTGCAAGGCAGCAGTGCTAACCACTGAGCCATCGTGCTGCCCATTATTTGGGTGTGCTCGGAGATTTAGTTTCTGTTTCCGTAGCTGCATGATTTGCGGCTGCCAGCCAGCCTGAATACATGCGGGAATGCTCGGGAAATCTCGAGTAACGGGTATACTCGCTCATCACTAGTTGCAATTGAAGGAAACATGAATGCGGCCAAGTACAGAGATATCCTGGATGAAAACCTCTTCCAGATGCTCTGGACCTCAGACTTGGCCGAAGCTTCACCTTCCAACAAGACAATGACCCTAAGCACACAGCTAAAATAACAAAGGAGTGGCTTCAGAACAACTCTGTGACCATTCTTGACTGGCCCAGCCAGAGCCCTGACCTAATCCCAATTGAGCATCTCTGGAGAGACCTGAAAATGACTGTCCACCAACGTTCACCATCCAACCTGATGGAACTGGAGAGGATCTGTAAGGAAGAATGGCAGAGGATCCCCAAATCCTGGTGTGAAAAACTTGTTGCATCATTCCCAAGAAGACTCATGGCTGTACTAGCTCAAAACGTGCTTCTACTCAATACTGAGCAAAGGGTCTGAATACTTATGACAATGTGAGATTTCAGTTTTTCCTTTATAACAAATTTGCAAAAATTTCTACATTTCTGTTTTTTTTTCAATCAAGATGGGGTGCAGAGTGTACATTAATGAGAAAAAAATGAACTTTTTTTAATTTACCAAATGGCGGCAATGAAACAAAGAGTGAAAAATTTAAATGGGTCTGAATACTTTCCGTACCCACTGTATTGTGAACAGTTAAGCAAGTTGAAGATACAACCATCTCTAAAAGGCCTAAGGTAAAAGATGACACATTTCCTTTGTATTTTAAGCCAAAAAATATATATAGTCGTGGACCAATGCAAAAATTTGGGCACCGTTGGAGATTAGTGTGCTCAGATTACTGTGACCAAGGTTTCAGACCTTCATGAGTTTGTTAGGGTTATGGCTTGTATACTATCTTCGTTAGGAAAGGCCAGGTGATGCAAATTTACCAGCTTTATAAAAACACAGCCTCTTCTAACCTTGTGTAAAAAAAACAGCAGCTATGGGTTCTTCTAAGCAGCTGCCTAGCACTATGAAAATGAAAATGGCAAAGGCCCACAAATCAGGAGAAGTCTATAACAAGATAGAAAAGTGTCTTCAAGTTGCCCTTTCCTTTCCATCTGTGCCTTGCCACAATTCTGTCTCTGAGCTCCTTGGCCAGTTCCTTTGACCTCATGATTCTCATTTGGTCTGACATGCACTGTGAGCTGTGAGGTCTTATATAGACTGGTGTGTGCCTTTACAAATCATGTCCTATCAGTTTAATTAAACACAGCTGGACTCCAATGAAGGAGTATAACCATCTCAAGGAGGATCACAAGGAAATGGACAGAATGTGATTTATAAATGAGTGTCTGAGCAAAGGGTCTGAGTACTTATGACCATGTGATATTTCAGTTTTTCTTTTTTAATACATTTGCAAAATTTCTACATTTCTGTTTTTTTTTCCAATCAAGATGGGGTGCAGAGTGTGTAGAAGTCGCAGGAATGTGGGATGCAGTGATGGACGGGAGGTAAAACAAGGGTTAAAAGGTTTATTTACAGGGGATAACTCAATGCAGGGAGATAGAGGGTTAAACAAGTATAATAACAGTATAATGAGGCACAGGAGAGTCCAAGGAAAAGAATAACGGTTCTTGTAACCACATTTCCTATGACAAAATTGTGTCAGAAGCTCCGTGCACTATAACTCCTAGTGAGGACTCAATGGCGCCGGCAACGGCTGGCACAGTGTCTTTATTAATGGGGTTCAGCAAACAACAATACTCCATCTTCTGGTGACAGTGGTCGGTCTCCGGTACCTTCCACCGCCCCTAGTCCATACACTATAGTGGCTAAGTAACGATGAGGACCTCTGTCCTGTACGAGCCCAGCGTGGCTCTGCTAACATGCACTGGTAAAGTCAGGTCACAAGTGTCTGGGCCGACTTTCACTAGCACAGTCGGGATGTAAAATAACGGTCAAACTCCCGGTCTCTTTCAGGCTGCACGTGCGTGGTACTCACGATCCTGAAGCGCCCGACACCTGGCTCTATGGAGATGACTGGAGGGAAGAATAGGAAGCATTTAAGGAAACCAGAATGGATGAACACAGAACTTAAGCACATGCTAAAATGGAAGAAAAAAATGTTTATAAAATGGAAAGGGAGGCATATCTAAAGAAGAATATAATGCTGTCTGCAGAACCTGCAGGGCACAAATCAGATTAGCTAAAGCTGAAAATGAATTGAGGCTTGCAAGAGATGTCAAAAGCAATAATAAAGGATTTTGGGGATATGTCAAAAGTAAAAGAAAAGTCAAAGATGCTATAGGATTTTTACAGGATGAAAATGATGAAATGGTAAGACAGGATGTTGAGAAGGCTGAACTTTTAAATTCCTATTTTGCATCTGTTTTCTCTCAGAAAGGAAATGTAACATCAACTGTTATTCACTGTCCTATTAAGGGAATAGAAGAATCCAGGATATCTATAAACAGAAAGATAGTGAGGAAACACTTAGCTAACCTAAATGAATTCAAGTCTCCAGGTCCAGATGAATTACACCCCAGAGTACTGAAGGAGATAGCAGAAGAAATTTTCGAACCCCTCTCCATAATCTTTGAAAATTCTTGGAGAACAGGAGAAGTGCCAGAAGACTGGAGAAGAGCAAATGTTGTTCCTATCTTCAAAAAGGAGAAGAAGGTGGACTCATGCAACTATAGGCCGGTGAGTCTGACTTCTATACCAGGAAAGATCTTTGAACAAATTATTAAACAACATGTATGTCAGTACCTGGATAAGAATGAAGTGATTAAACAGAGTCAGCATGGGTTTGTAACTAATAAGTCATGTCAGACTAACTTAATTTCCTTCTATGATGGTATCACTGATTGGGTGGATCAAGGAAATGCTGTAGATATAGTATATCTTGACTTCAGCAAAGCATTTGACAAAGTCTCTCATACAATCCTTATTGAAAAAATGACTAAGTATGGAATGGACAAGGCAACTGTTAGGTGGATTCATAACTGGCTTAGTGATCGGACCCAAAGAGTGGTTGTAAATGGCTGCACATCCAGTTGGAAGAATGTCTCAAGTGGGGTACCACAGGGCTCTGTCCTGGGCCCTGTATTGTTCAACATCTTTATCAACGATTTAGATGAAGGAATTGAGGGTAAACTGATTAAATTTGCTGATGACACAAAGCTAGGAGGGATAGCTAATACTAGAGAGGAGAGAGAGATGATTCAAAAAGATTTAAATAAACTGGAGAAGTGGGCAGCAACTAACAGAATGGTTTTTAACAGGGAGAAATGCAAAGTACTACATCTGGGCAATAAAAATGAGAAAAGCATATATAGAATGGGAGGAATAGGGCTAAGTGACAGCACAAGTGAAAAAGACTTGGGTATACTAATAGATAACAGACTGAATATGAGTCAACAGTGTGATGCAGCAGCAAAAAAGGCAAATGCCATTCTAGGATGTATTAACAGAAGCATACAGTCTAGATCACGTGAAGTCATTATTTCCCTCTACTCCTCTTTGGTCAGACCTCATCTGGAATATTGTGTCCAGTTTTGGGCACCACATTTTAAAAAAGACATCAACAAACTGGAGCAAGTTCAGAAAAGAGCGACCAGAATGTTGACCGGTCTGCAAACCCTGTCTTATGAGGAAAGGTTGCAGGATTTGGGAATGTTTAGTTTGCAAAAGAGAAGACTGAGAGGAGACTTAATAGCTGTCTACAAATATCTAAAGGGCTGTCACATTGTAGAAGGATCATCTTTATTCTCATTTGCACAAGGAAAGACTAGAAGCAATGGGATGAAACTGAATGGGAGGAGACACAGATTAGATATTAGAAAAAACTTTTTGACAGTTAGAGTGATCAATGAGTGGAACAGGCTGCCACGAGAAGTGGTGAGTTCTCCTTCAATGGAAGTCTTCAAACAGAGGCTGGACAGACATCTGACTGGTATGATTTAGCGAATCCTGCTTTGAGCACGGGGTTGGACCAGATGGCCCAGGAGGTCCCTTCCAACTCTACGATTCTATGATTCTATGATTCTATGATTCTATGACTGGACACACCCTGTACAGCTCCTTCTCTCTTGTCCCCACTGCTGGCAGCGCACAACAGTTGTTACTGGTCTGTGTGGCACAAGTGCTCGCCGGACAGAGCGCTCCTCTCACTTGTTGCTGTAGCACCCGGATAAGCTCTGCTCTGCTGGCACGGCTCTGCTCTGCACGACTCCGCACTGCATGGCTCTGCTCTGCTGACAGCAGTTCCGCTCTCTGTATTGCTGCAGGGCACACTCAGTCCCTCAGCGCAGCAGACCCTATGTTCCTGGTCGGCTGGAGCACGGCCTGTCAATGGCATGGTACTCTCTGGCGGGAACACGCCGCTCACCTGACTGTGCACTGCTCTGCCCTGGCGCCAACTGCCTTCCTTTGTGCGCTTTTTCTTTCTCCTCTTCCACTCCCCTCCGACAGCAGGCAGCCCCTCCTCTCTAGAGCTTCTCTCAGGCAACAAGGGGAGGTCCGCCTCACTCAGGCAGCCCCTCTCTGGTTCCGGACCCAGCACGCAGGAACCGGCTGCCTCGTCGACCCCCTTACATTTGTACATTAATGAGAAAAAAAAATGAACTTTTTTGAATTTACCAAATGACTGCAATGAAACAAAGACTGAAAAATTTAAAGGGGTCTGAATACTTTCCATACCCACTGTAACAGTAATTTTGACCAAGGGTGCAGAAATTTTTACATGCCACTTTTTTAGAAAGTTGTAGAAGACTTAATTTACATGGTGATTGAACCTTGTTTGCGTAAATAGCTCTTAGTGATGGCGTCCAACAGGTCCCTTGTAAAATTAAAGCCTCCCATCATCCAGTGTGCGCTGATTGACGGCAGTTGTGGTTTGCACCTTTGATTGAGGTAACCAGAAGCCCGATAGCGCTGCCAGACGCTCTTTGATCCATCCTTGACCGCTGATCCAGAACAATTTGCCTGCTCGATAGTGGTGCAAGGTCACCTCTAATCGTTTCCCTCCAGCTCTTTCCTTCTGTCTCGTGCGGCCGAGCTCGGGGAGAAGTCACCTCTTGTTATCCGTGTCAAGAATGGCTTCACTCGCTGCTAATGACTTTAGGCTCGCTAACCCAATTAGTGGCCGCACTGAGCTGCCCATAATCAATTGACATGACAGTTTAAGATATTGCATCGCCTGATCAATATTAGCTGATGGTTAATAACACATTAACAGCAAGGTTCACATAATAACAAGTGGTCGGTGCGAGAGCTGCGCTATCTGACGTGCCGCTGATACTTAATAGCCAGTTATGAAGAAATGACGCTAAATTGCTTCCGCGACCTTCTAAATGATGTAATAATGGCCTCTAGAGGAGTGGACGGCCATCGTGACGCTGCATGGGGGGGCAACATTTCTAATAACTACTGAGATAAATGTTTGGATAGAAAGCACAGAAAACGAGACGATGGAGGAGACAGAAGCCAGTGGAAAATGTGGCACCAGTGATTATAGTGATGGAGATAATCAATAGTGATACACTATCATAAAGCAATAGTTACCGAGGACTGTTTTATTACAAAAAGGGGAGGGACAGTAATCAGATAGATATCTGAGACAATAACGCAACAGCATTAGTCATCAGAGACTATGATGCTACACCACTAGACACCAGGGACTATGATGCTACACCACTAGACACCAGGGACTATGATGCTAAACCACTAGACACCAGGGACTATGATGCTACACCACTAGACAACAGGGACTATGATGCTACACCACTAGACACCAGGGACTATGATGCTACACGACTAGACACCAGGGACTATGATGCTACACCACTAGACACCAGGGACTATGATGCTACACCACTAGACACCAGGGACTATAATGCTACATCACTAGACACCAGGGACTATAATGTTATACCACTAGACACCAGGGACTATGATGCTACATCACTTGACACCAGGGACTATGATGCTACATCACTAGACACCAGGGACTATAATGCTATACCACTAGACACCAGGGACTATGATGCTACATCACTAGACACCAGGGACTATGATGCTACATCACTAGACACCAGGGACTATAATGCTACACCACTAGACACCAGGGACTATGATGCTACACCACTAGACACCAGGGACTATAATGCTACATCACTAGACACCAGTGACTATGATGCTACATCACTAGACACCAGGGACTATAATGCTATACCACTAGACACCAGGGACTATGATGCTACACTACTAGACACCAGGGACTATAATGCAACATCACTAGACACCAGGGACTATAATGCTATACCACTAGACACCAGGGACTATGATGCTACACCACTAGACACCAAGGACTGTAATGCTACACCACTAGACATCAGGGACTATAATGCTACATCACTAGACACCAGGAACTATGATGCTACACCACTAGACACCAGGGACTATGATGCTACATCACTAGACCCCAAGGACTGTAATGCTACACCACCAGACATCAGGGACTATAATGCTACATCACTAGACACCAGGAACTATGATGCTACACCACTAGACACCAGGGACTATGATGCTACACCACTAGACACCAAGGACTGTAATGCTACACCACTAGACACCAGGGACTATAATGCTACACCACTAGACACCAGGAACTATGATGCTACACCACTAGACATCAGGGACTATGATGCTACACCACTAGACATCAGGGACTATAATGCTACACCACTAGACACCAGGAACTATGATGCTACACCACTAGACATCAGGGACTATGATGCTACACCACTAGACATCAGGGACTATGATGCTACACCACTAGACACCAGGAACTATGATGCTACACCACTAGACACCAGGAACTATGATGCTACACCACTAGACATCAGGGACTATGATGCTACACCACTAGACATCAGGGACTATAATGCTACACCACTAGACACCAGGAACTATGATGCTACACACTAGACATCAGGGACTATGATGCTACACCACTAGACATCAGGGACTATAATGCTACACCACTAGACACCAGGAACTATGATGCTACCCCACTAGACATCAGGGACTATGATGCTACACCACTAGACATCAGGGACTATAATGCTACACCACTAGACACCAGGAACCATGATGCTACACCACTAGACATCAGGGACTATAATGCTACACCACTAGACACCAGGAACTATGATGCTACACCACTAGACACCAGGGACTATGATGCTACACCACTAGACATCAGGGACTATGATGCTACACCACTAGACACCAGGAACTATGATGCTACACCACTAGACACCAGGAACTATGATGCTACACCACTAGACATCAGGGACTATGATGCTACACCACTAGACATCAGGGACTATAATGCTACACCACTAGACACCAGGAACTATGATGCTACACCACTAGACATCAGGGACTATAATGCTACACCACTAGACACCAGGGACTATAATGCTACACCACTAGACACCAGGAACTATGATGCTACCCCACTAGACATCAGGGACTATGATGCTACACCACTAGACATCAGGGACTATAATGCTACACCACTAGACACCAGGAACCATGATGCTACACCACTAGACATCAGGGACTATAATGCTACACCACTAGACACCAGGAACTATGATGCTACACCACTAGACACCAGGGACTATGATGCTACACACTAGACACCAGTCTGTGACACTTTTGTGGTGTCTTCTGTGGCTGCTGTTGCTGCTGATGTTACTAACATAAATTGTGTCCACCACTGATACGTCTACAATTTGCCTTTTTTTAAAAAAAGGAAAAAAAAAAGCATGCACTATTCCTCCTATTCTTCCTCCTTTTGATTCCTCCTGAGTCACAACAAGACAAATTTTTGGTAAATGGAGGCTCTTATCCGAGTCTCCTTGTTGTGTGCTGCCTCACAGCTCTGTTATACTGCTTCTACTCCACTTTAGTGCTGTGGGACAATACTTTTTGATAATGTTGCGACTCCAAGTTGAGTCTCCATCTGGTGGGCTGCCAGTGGTGGATGAGGGCTCAGAGCCCCATCCTTACGCCTGTCACTCATCCACCTCTTAGGCCTCTTTCACACTTCAGTTGCAAACCCCCAAAGTGTGAAAAAACGGATCCGCTTACGTTTTGCAATAAACGGATGGCACCGGATCCGTTCTCTGGACAGATCCGCTGCAGCCGCTAGAGTCATGAAATTTAAAGGAACCGTGGTCAGGAAAAGAGAGAGAGAGAAAGAGAGAGAAAGAGAGAGAAAGAGAGAGCGAAAGAGAGAGAAAGAGAGAGAGAAAGAGAGAGAGCGAGAGACTTTTTTCGCCGCTTCTGGAACGCTGTTTAGGGTTAAAAATGAATGGGAGGAAAGATCTTCCGGGCATGCGCAGTTTAAAATAGCGGTCCGCCGCTGCAAAAAAACGTTACATTGTCCGTCTACTCCACCCGGCGGACGCTAAAATTCTAACGGATGCGTCAAAAAACGGATGCAGCGGACGACCATCAGACCGCCACTAATGCAAGTCTATGGGGGAAAAAACGGATCCGCCAAAAAAATGGAGAATCCGTTTTTTTTATCAAAACGGCGGATTTTGACTAACGTCAAAAAAGTGAAGTGTGAAACAGGCCTTACTGATCAGCTAGGTCCGCTCATCTCTAGTGACCAGTTGGAGGTGTGCACACTGACACTGTCTAGTCAGTGCTGCTAGTGTCAAGGGCCAGGCATAAGGAGGATGGTAACACCCACTTGTTCATTTAGTCATACATTTCTAGTTCGAATAACAGAGGAACTGCCCAAGAGAATAAAGAAATTCTACAGCTTTATCTATCTATCTATCTATCTAGAAATCCATCTATTATCTATCTATCTATCTATCTATCTATCTATTACCTATCTATTATCTATCTATCTATTATCTATCTATCTATCTATCTATTATCTATCTATCTATCTATCTATCTATCTATCTATTATCTATCTATCTATCTATCTATCTATCTATCTATCTATCTATTACCTATTATCTATCTATCTAGAAATCCATCTATTATCTATCTATCTATCTATCTATTACCTATCTATTATCTATCTATCTATCTATCTATTATCTATCTATCTATCTATTACCTATTATCTATCTATCTATCATCTATCTATTACCTATCTATTATCTATCTATTACCTATCTATTATCTATCTATCTATCTATCTAGAAATCCAAAAACCGGAGGCAGCACACCATTCTCAGTGAAAAAGAGCTATTTTTTATTAGCCTATCATAGGGACGTTTCGGTTCATAAAGATGTGAACCTTTTTCAAGCTTATCTATCTATCTATCTATCTATCTATCTATCTATTATCTATATATCTATTATCTATCTATATATATTTATTATCTATCTATTATCTATTTATCTATCTATCTATTATCTATCTATTATCTATCTTTCTATTATCTATCTATCTATCTATCTATCTATTATCTATCTATCTATCTACCTGCATATCTGTGGCTCTATGTAATAAATACTATCTATAATACTGACTAATACATATAAACATCTATAAGGCATTTTAATATTTTTTTCCTATAGATATTTTTGTCCCAAGGGAAACGGTATGTGATTGTATTTTCCAGAATCGAGTTACATCACAGGGTTTAAGGTCTCATCACCATCCAGACAAAACAGGAATTAGGGCAAAGTTCTAAAAAATAAGATTTTTGTCACATGAACGCGAGTTTCGTAATGTCGATGTCTGAGATTATTTGGTCACTAATGTATTTCTGGAACATTAATAAAAAACACAGGATAGTAACAAAAGAAGTCATGTGCATTTTTCCAGAAAGCAGCTATTTCCATTATCCATTGGTGGATTTTTTTTAATGTATATTTCCATATTTATTTTCAAGAACGGAGAAGAGAATATACTATGAAAACATTTCACCGCACTAAGAATGAATTTTATCATGGAATTCTAATACATTTCATTTTCCTCACTCAACTTTCAGGCAGTTTAGTTGGGATTGGTAGTGCCTGAGTCCAGTGGTGCAACTAGCGTCCGATGGGATTCTCGGGGAGATCTATGTCCCGCCCATAGATCTTAAAAGCTCATTTACATATTAAGAAAAACAAGGACTTCTCTGGAATAAGACATCAGACCTCTGACATAAAGGTATAATTTTAATCAGCTTCCTATGACCTAAATGATCATCAGAGATAACTTGGATTGCAGTAGTTTAACTCCATAGGTGCTGCTATCAATCATGACAGCAGCATTTAAGAGGTTGGGAATGGCAAAAGTGAATGCTAAACAAAAAAGGAAAAAACACTTATTGTGATATGGTAAATTTGCTGCTTTTCGATCTCTTCGCCTCACCAAAAAAATAGAATGAAAGGAGATGAAAAAGCCAAACGTATTGACAAAAACTACAGCTTGCACCACACAATAAGGCTCAGTTCACACTAGGCATTTTTGTTGCATTTTTTTAAAAAAAAAAAAATGCTTTTTTGTGCTAATTTTCAGCTGTTTTACAGCACCAGCAAATTAGATGAGATTTCAGAAATCGCACGCACACATTGTTTTTTTTCCTCATCAGTATTTTGTGCTTTGCATGTTTTTTTGGACATATAGCGTGTCACTTCCTTCAGCATTTTTCACCCATTCGAATGGGTGGTGAAAAAAAAACGCACCAAAAACGCAGGGATCATGTTTTGCTGCGTTTTTTTTGTGCCAAAACCTGATTCTATAGAATAGGACTTTTTTCAACACTAAACTTTATCAGCATGCACAAAAGACAAATCTAGCATGCCAAAAGCGCAGCAAAAGTGCAGCAAAAAACATATCAAAAACACAAGAAAAAAACAAGAAATACATGTTTTTTCTCTGCAGCTTCTTTCCTGCCAATGAGATTAGGTTTTGCTGCAGAAAAAAAAAAAACGCTGAAAAAAAAAGCCTAGTGTGCACATAGCCTAAAGCGAGAAGCTCTATCGAAAGAAAAAAAAAAAGTTACAGCGTTTTGCAAGGCGAGGAGGAAAAATTGAAAACTTTCAGTCTTGGCAACTCTCAGCTATGAGAAGTATCACCCTATATAGTACAGTATATTTGTGTGACATAAGAATATTTCTATTTACTGAAAGCAAGCAGGGTTCGAGTTATGGGTTACATGCTCTTTGTGCAAGTAGGGAATGCAGTAAAAAATCCTTTAGCTTCTAATCTGATGATCAGACGTTCTAATATTCTCAAAAATTGGATATAATGTGGTTTCAAATTAGCATAGAAATAAATTTGTGTTTATGGACCCCCAAAAAAGCTGAGTGAAGACCCCTATGGGGGCCTTACTGGTGACCATATTGCCTATCACCCAACTTTCTAACATTTAGAACAAGGATAAATAGGCTTTAAAACATGAGGACGACTCAAGGACTAATATTTGTTGAAGAAATTGTATTTATTTGTATTTACTTGTATCTATTTGTCAGAGGGTTCTTTTTCCCAATCCGCCCCCCTTGAATTGTGATCATTGCTGTACAGCGCCCCTCGCCGTTCCTTTTTTTTTGCCAGTCTCCGGTCCTGTTTTGTTTAGTTTGACCTTGGTCATTGATGACAAGGCTGCTTTCTCTGCCAAACTAATCAATAAGCTAAACAGACAGAAGATGAGTATTTAGAATATGGGAAGCCAAACTCAAACACAGATAGGTTATCAGCCGGGCCCAGAGCAGACCTCTAAGCAAATATTTCATTAACTTTTATTTTATTTTTTTCATGGCAACTTAAACGTAACAAAATGTAAAAGAAAAAATAAATAAAGCAAAAAAAAGGTCAAAATTAAAAATCGAACAGAAGTCACGGCAAGTAAAGGTTTAGAAATTATTTTATATACAGTATGTTGTTAAGAAAGTGTTAACCGAGAGATTTTCATTCAGGTTCCTCATCTATTATATCGGGTGAGGAGCAACTACAATAAAGAGCGAACCAAGCATATTACACAGACAGCCTATTAATATCTCTGACCATTGTGTAATGCTTTATACCTCCTGTGGGGGCGCTACAGAAGAATTAAGCTGCAATACACAACAGTCTGTTCTTGGAAGAAGACAGTCATGTTTTTTCTAATTCTAAAATACCTCTTTATTCTGCCTATTATCTATCTATCTATCTAGAATAATAATCTTTGTAATAATATTTATCTTTACACTGTGTTCCAAATTATTATGCAAAAATTATTTCCTCATATTTTCTCTAAATTACCTATATGAATTGCAGTCATTGTTATTTTCCAGTCATCTAATATTCCAGTATAATTGCAATGTTTTTGAACAAACTGCCTATGAAAACAGTATATTTTTAAAAATAAGAAACACTCAAAATGCATGTTCCAAATTATTATGCACAGCAGAGTTTTCAACCTTTTTATTTTTATTTTGAACAAAAAAAATGGTCCATTGTGAAATGATAAGCATTATCAGCTTATTACAAAATGAAATCAAACAGTTTTCAAGTCAAAACTTTATTCTCGGTGATGTTACATTTGCACATAGGACCCTTGTTGGAAAGAAGCTTCTGAACTCTCTCGTCCATTGAATTTGTCAGTTTTTGGATGGTTTGTGCTTCAATTGTTTTGCATGTGGACAGAATCCCCTCCCAGAGCTGTTGCTTAGATGTGACCTGCCTCCCGCCATCATAGACACTCCTTTTGATGATGCTCCAGAGGTTCTCAATGGGGTTGAGGTCAGGGGAAGATGGTGGCCACACCATAAGTTTGTCCTCTTTTATGCCCATAGCAGCCAGAGATGCAGATGTGTTATTTGCAGCATGAGACGGTGCATTATCAGGCATGAAAAGGATCTTGCTGCGGAAAGCACGGTTCTTCCTCTTGAACCATGGCAGGAAGTGCTGTTTTAGAAACTCCACATAGATTATGGAGTTCATCTTTACCCCTTCAGGGATCCTAAAGGGGTCGACAATCTCTCTCCCCATGATTCCAGCCCATAACATTACTCCACCTCCTCCTTGTTGGCGCCTTAGCCGTGTTTTCATGGGGTGTCCATCAACCAGCCATCCTCCACTCCATCCATCTGGACCATCGAGCGTTGCACGGCACTCATTGGTGAACAGAACAGTTTGGAAGTCAGTCTTCATGTATCGTTTGGCCCACTGGAGCCGTTTCGGCTTGTGTGCAGTGGATAGAGGTGGTCGACAGGATGGCTTACGCACAGCTGCAAATCTGAAGGACCCTGCGTCTTGTTGTTCGGGGGACGTTGGAGGCACCAGCAGCTTCAAAAACTTGTCTGCTGCTATGACAAGGCATTTTTGCAGCTGCTCTATTAACCTGATGCAATTGCCTGTTGGAAAGAGTCCTCAATTTTTCCTTATCAGCACGCACACGTGTGTGCTGGGAATCAGCTACAGACTTCTTGATTGTGCGATGATCACGATGAAGTGTCTTGGCAATGTTGATTGTAGTCATGCCTTGACTTAAATACTCCACAATTTGTTGCTTCTCAGCAGCCGACACATCCTTTTTCTTTCCCATTTTGGCAAAAAATGTAGGCTGCTTAATAATGTGGAACAGCCTTCTTCAGTAGTCTTGCATTTATTTGGACACACCTGCCAAAGTAATCTGCACAGGTATCAATTGCTGTTGCTTTCAGTGATATAAAGAGCCCTGACACACATCATCATCAATGAGTTTAAGTGACAAACAAAAAAATTCTAACCTTATCACTCCTAAACTCTTTTTGCATAATAATTTGGAACACAGTGTATATAGCACTAACATATTCTCTAGCGCTTTATAGTTTCATTATCATCAATGTCCCCGATGGGGTTCACAATCTAAATTCCCTATCAGTCTTTGGAATGTGGGAGGAAACCGGAGAACCCAGAGGAAACCCATGCAAACACGGGGAGAACATACAAACTCCTTGCAGATGTTGTCCTTGGTGGGATTTGAACCCAGGACCCAGCGCTGCAAGGCTGCAGTGCTAACCACTGAGCCACTGTGCCGCCCGATCTATCTATTATCTTTCTACCTACCTATCGATCTATCTATCTATTAACTATTATCTATCTATTAACTATCTATTATCTATCTATCTATTACCTATTATCTATCTATCTATCTATTAACTATTATGTATCTATCTATAAACTATCTATCTATTATCTATTATCTATCTATCTATTATCTATCTTTCTACTGATTATCTATTATCTATCTATTACCTATTATCTATCTATCTATCTATCTATCTATCTATCTATTATCTATCTATCTATTACCTATTATCTATCTATCTACTGTATCTATTATCTATCTTTCTATTGATTATCTATCTATTACATATATATACTATATATATTATCTATCTATCTATTAATTATTATCTATCTATTATCTATCTATCTATCTATTAACTATCTATCTATTATCCTATTATCTATCTTTCTATTGATCATCTATCCATTACATATATATATTATATCTATTATCTATCTATCTATCTATCTATCTATCTATCTATCTATTAACTATCTATCTATAATCCTATTATCTATCTTTCTGTTGATTATCTATCTATTACATATATAGATATATATATATATATATTATATCTATTATCTATCTATCTATCTATCTATCTTTATTGAAAAACCGGAGCAGCACAGTACTTAGCTTCGGGTGCCCGGCCCCTGGCAGAAAGTCCCATTTTCAGCCACAATATCCAATATTCATTCCCAATAAAGGCAGCACTCCATAGTTAGTCTTTCAAGTGGTAGTGAGTTTATTCAGCCCACATATCAAGGCAACGTTTCGGCTCAACTGAGCCTTTCTCAAAATGCTCAGTTGAGCCGAAACGTTTCCTTGATATGTGGGCTGAATAAACTCACTACCACTTGAAAGACTAACTATGGAGTGCTGCCTTTATTTGGAATGAATGTCTATCTATCTATCAATTATCTATTTATCTATCTATCTATTATCTATCTATTTATCTATTTATCTATCTATTTATTATCTATCTATTATCTATGTTTTATCTATCCATTTATCTATTATCTACCTATCTATCTATTATCTATCTATTATATTTCTATCTATCTATTATCTATCCATTATATTTCTATCTATTATCTATCCATCTATTATCTATCTACAGTATCTGTCTGCCTTATTCAATTTAATTTTTTTTAACATTAAGAACTTCATACAAGGACAAGTAATCTTCGCATCCATCTGGAACAGATGATCAAATCTTAACATTTGAAAAATAAAACATCCAGCGCCGTTCCCGCATATAATAATTTTAAGCAGCAGAAATATTTATTATTTCTGTGTGAATAATCCATTAAAATAATCCCAAGAACAATTCTCCAGGAATATCTGGACGCAACCGCTGGATTTGAGTAGATTCTTTCACGCAGATGTTGTGCATAAACCAGCAGCAATCGCATGAGCCTGTAGAATAAAGAGCCCTCCGGAGATGTAATCTTTAAACCGCCTTTACCAAATAAAGCAGCATATGCAGTTTATATGAGATCCTCTCTAATGCCGACATATTAGAACTCTGTACACCATCCATATGGACTCTCGGTGTATAGGCTATCGCAGTGGTCTTTAATAGTTTCCCATGGGCACATTGAGAGCTTGTTTAGACATACTGTAGTTGGCCTGTACCTATGGCGGCCATTATGGCAGGGCATCTGCTGAAGAAAAGTTTATAAATTAATACACTGAACATCAGCGCAGGCAACATACCTTAGGCAGATCATGTGATTGGACCCTTGGATACAGCTCTGGTTGGTCCCATGTAGAGATGAACGAATCAAATTTTGTGCAAAAATTTTTAGGAATTTGCTGGACATTTTATAATTCACTTTGCACGAGTGGCATAACATGGCCATTTCCTTTTTTCACATCTAGCAGAAAAGACTTACATGAACTCAGATGGGACCATGTGGGTTTCCCCATAATGCCTTGCAATAATCACATCACATGGTATAACACAGACAATCAGAAGGGACTATCGTAGGCTATATAAAAGCAGATGCAAGGAATGCAGCAGCTGTTTTGGAGTGAATCAGGATAGTGAGAAGTTATCACGGCTAACAGCTTACCAATAGAGATTGGGAGCAAAAGCCATAAAATACTATATAAACCTTGCAGATAGTGTGTATGGAAAAGAGGAAAGTGTCATACATGTTTTTTTAGGGCAGATGGAAGCTTCGAAGTGTTTTCAATTTGCTGCAAATTGGCAGGGAAACATATTTCTTGGGAAATTGTAAAACCAAGGAAGAAGAAAAAGAACTGCATGCATTGCACATAACGGAATGAAGAATTGGACCAAAGTTAATGGAAATGTCCTTTAAGCCCATATGTCCTCAGTATCAAAACCAAGTGCCAAATGTGGGACCCGTTTTGATTTTTCTCTCCTTTATGTACAGATGGGACCTTCTTTGACTTTTATCATTGCTCAACATATACCCAGATTTAAAAAAAAAACATGGAAGAATATTCAGAATTGAGAGTCCTCAGTGGTTGATACCTTTTAATGGCTAACTGAAAAGATGGTAACACATTGCAAGCTTTCGAGACTACGCAGGTCTCTTCATCAGGCATTGACTAATACAAAATCTGTAGAATCACATATTTATACACAAGACAGCACAGGAATAACGCAATAGCTAAGACAAGTGATGTGAAGCGGAATAGTCATTGTGGGAGAGAGATAAGCATAAATATTGGAGCAGTTCATAGATAAGGAGTGTGAAAGTTTTATTGCCCTCTGATTGGGGTCTGGTTCTGTGTTGTGATGACCCCGGAAGGTCTGAGGAGAAAATTCCTTAATTGATGTAAAAAGACATAAATCCATGCGACACATTCATACCTCCACTGAATGTGTCGAAAGTTTTCATAAATTTGTACTCTGAGATTCTTCTCTCTCTCTGAGAATTGAAGTTACCTTTCAATACCAGTAATTTCATATCCACGCTGCTGTGATCAGGGATACAAAAATGTTTTGCCACAGGTAGATCCATTCTTTTTTCTCTTACTGTGGACAATGAGAATTCATCCTTGTTCTCAGTTTTTGCCCTGTCTCCCCCACATACTTCAGTTTTTGCCCTGTCTCCCCCACATACAGACCCCCAGTTGGACATTTAGTACAAACAATTAAGTAAACCACATTAGATGTGACGCAGCTGAACGTACCTGGGATCTTGTAGTCCTGATGTGAGTTGGGGATCTTTATCTTGTCCGTGGCCATAGTGTGAACAGCGCCGCATACAAGTTTTTTTTTGTGCATTAACATACCGGGCAACCGCCCCCTCCATGTATTGGTAGGCTGTGAGCGGTTGTTTCATCGGTATTCTTGCACGTGTGTTGCCATCTTAATTATATGGGTCCACTGCATCCTGTCTGGAGGCCTGGGCGGGTAAACCTTTTTGCTCTTTTGCTGTTTTCCATTATTGGAGGATTTTTAAGTCCTCTTTCTGTGCTATTTCAGTGTTAGGACTTAGTGTTAGGTACCCGTAAATGTGGAGACCTTTGGCGTAGGTTACGGGCTCACGTATTTTGGCCAAAATATCAGCTAATACTCCACATTTTTTAATGTGTTTTTTGCACTTTTTAATCAGGGTGCAGTTGGGCCCATTTGGTCTTGTAAAGTGCGGTGTCTGTTCACATGGCATGCATTTTGATAGGGCTGGGCCAGCCCGCCTGAGCTAATAGAAGGGCGTAACTATTAGGCTGGCCTGGATGCTGTGCATGGCCATAGTGTGAACAGCGCCGCATACAAGTTTTTTATTGTGCATTAACATACCGGGCAACCGCCCCCCTCCATGTATTGGAAGGCTGTGAGCGGTTGTTTCATCGGTATTCTTGCACCTGTGTTGTCATCTTAATTATATGGGTCCACTGCATCCTGATAGTGCATTTATATCCAAAAAAGAGGAAGAATACAGCGCACCACAACGGAGATAAATACAAATGAATTTTATTGATGCCCATATAGCATAAAACAGGAGAAGAAACATATAGGTGTGAACACCACCCTATGGTAATACGTAAAACCACATCAAGGGGTCATATGGCAAACAATAGTGCATGTATATGATGAAGCATATCATCAGTGGTATAACAAACACATGTGCGTTAAACGATGTACTCCAAAAGCAGGCAGAAAAATATAAAGTGCTATGTGCTTGCCTGAAAATAATGTACGTAATACATCCTGGCTTAAGTACAAGAAGCAATTGCTAGAAGGCATATATAGAGCGTCTGTCTAAAAATCCAATGTCATAAATGAGTATAGAACATCATAAGACTCAAAATTACCTCTAATTGGTTAAATACCAGAATACAACATATGTATAATGGGAATAGACAGACACAATATATATGTAAAATTACCCATACTAGTGCATAATGTAATTTAAGCTAACCATTGCATCAATGCCCACTGTATACCTAAATGTATGCATAAATGTGAGTACCAAAGTATTAATATATATGGCCCAAAGTGCTGGCACATAAAAAATCACAGCATACAAGAATTGCACAATGCCCACTAAAATTAACAGACCCTCATCACACAGACAAAATCACAGCAAATGCTGAATGCATACCTGGGGGTGAAAAGACAAACCCCGACGCGCATTTCGCGTCAGCTTCCTCGGGGGGTTATGAGAAAGTGGAGGATAGATGGCCCTTAAATAGTCCACATATAATCCAGACATGATGCGGTATGGCGGCGCCTCCGGCGCTGGTGCCGTAGACCGGAAGTCAAGGAGGCCTGGACGGCACCAGCACCCGATGTGTACCTTAGTTACCAGCTCCCTGCATCAGCGCGCTGGTAACTATGGTACACAGAGGGTTTCTAAATGGGTTGCCCTGTCCTAGGGCTGTGGGGTACTCGGTACCGGG
The DNA here is from genome assembly GCF_039654945.1 of Dendrobates tinctorius. NCBI lineage: Eukaryota > Metazoa > Chordata > Amphibia > Anura > Dendrobatidae > Dendrobates > Dendrobates tinctorius. The sequence goes on along the minus strand of NW_027361868.1, from coordinate 7,598,744 downwards.
CCGGTATCAGTGGGATGTATGTCACAGCGGCGGTGACCCTGTTCGTGGCCCTGGGAGCCCAAATCAATGGTGGAATGTAGTTAATGAAATGGAATAGTTCGTGACGCCACCTGTGAGGTTTGGCAAGCAAGATGTTAAGCCAACGCTGCATGCAGATCCTCTGGGGCTGATGTTGGGTTGCAGCATAGATGGTGTAGCTCCCCACAGGTGAAGCTGTAAGCCCAGGCAGTATGTAGGCGCAGGCGGTGTGAGGAATATTGGTACCCAGATGTAGCAGTGCTGACGGTGTTGGCACACAAATGAACGGAAGACACCAGGGCTTGCAGTTCCAAAGCTTTACTCACAGTTCGTGGTACACACTGGTGCCTGCCTCCGTGCCGTGTCCTCTGGGGTAGAGACTCAATCAACCTCCCGGGCAAGCCTGGATTCTCCTCTCCAACACTCCACCAACATGTACCTTTCCTGAACGACTCCTCTATTGCGCCTTTTAGTGTGAAGAGCTCCAGTACCATGGTACTCTGAAGTTCCTCCTGTCAGATGTTCCTAACAACTCTACTTGTATGACAGACAGCTGTAGCCTCTCTCAGGGACTCCCTTCTCTGGAGTCCTAGCTCTCTATTCAGTTGCTGTTGTGCCCCAAGTCTTGGATGGCAGTAGTGCATTTACAGCCAACTACTCCACTGTTGTCTGCTGCAGAACCATAAGTGTCCATACAACCTCGGGGACCGGGCCCCGGCCTTGCGCTGAGAACCTATAGGCAGGGTTCCTCTTCCAACCCACAACTCCTCTCTGTTCTCCTACTCCTTCGTTCCGTGCTGTTCCTTCTCTCTCTTATGGAAGCTTAGGTTGCAGTTCTACATCCTTCTCCTTCTGTTCCTTTCCCATGCCAGCTGGCTCATGTTACTGAGGCAGCTGCAGCACTCCTTCCTCCATCCCTTCTTCCAGGGATCCCCACTCCTCCCGAGTGGCTTCCTGTCATGAACTCATTTTCTGCTCCTCCAGTTGAGAGTTCCTCTTCCGTTCTCCCTCTGGTGGTGACAGGAGGTAGTGCGGTTGGTTTAAGTGGTAGTGATCTGCCACCTGATGAGGAAGATAACGATTGGATCTCTGGAGTATCAGACTGGATATAAGACAGCCGACGCCCTATTCAAGTGCTGGTGATTTAGTCTGCTTCTCAGGTCCTGGACTTCAGCTCTCTTCCAGTCTTCTCAAGTTAAGTTTGTTTTTTGCTAATGTTCACACTTGCGCTTGTTGGTCAATTCAGTTTGTTGTGTAATCAGTCTGCCCCTGTTGGGGCTATGCTGAAATTCCACTCCTGTTGATCAATGTTTGCCATTCTGCTTTTTGTCCCTTATTAGATTGGCCTCTTTTTTGCTCTGTCTCAGAATATTTCAGAGTGCTGATATAGGTTTAGAAGTCTAGTGACTTCAGGGTTAATTTTGCTGTCAGAAGTGTTGGACAATATTTTTGTAGGGTGTTTTTGGCAGATTGCAGACAATGTCTTTCCTTTTCTGTCCTTTTTAGTTAGCCGGGCCCCATCGTTTGCTCAGCCTATTTTCCTGCCTTTGTTTGTATTTTCATCTTGTTTCACCGTCAATACATGTGGGGGGCTGTCTTTCCTTTGGGGTCTGCTCTGGGGCAGTTAGTTTTTCTCTTTTCCTGTTTTAGACTTATGTAGTTCTCCAGTTGTGACGAGGCGTCTAGGACCAACGTAGGAACGCTTCACGACTGCTGCTAGTTGTGCGGTTAAGATCAGGGATCTGCAATCTGCATAGTTACCAACTTCTTTGGTTTTCTGAGACTTAGCTTGTTGTCTTGTTTTTCCTCCTTGGTTTCCCATTCATAACAGAATCACCAGCCATACCGCAGATTCTAGGGTACTCAAAAGCAGGAAAGAATTGTTAGAAAAAGAAAAAAAAAAAAAGTGTCAGAATTTTTTTTTTTATGTATTGTTTCCTCTTTTTTTCTGGGGCCGTAGGAGGATTTTTTTTTTCCTAATGGAGATTAAGCAACTGTCTGATCGTGTGGAGCAGCTTGCTGCTGAAGTACAGGGAATTTCCACCTACCTTATTCAGTCACATGCTGCTGAACCCAAGATTCCTACTCCTGATGTGTTTTCTGGGGATCAGTCTAAATTTCTGAATTTTAAGAATAATTGTAAATTATTTCTTGCTTTGAGGCCTAACTCATCAGGGAGCTCTGTGCAGCAGGTTAAAATTGTCATCTCCATGCTGCGCGGTGATCCCCAAGATTGGGCTTTTTCTCTGACACCTGAAAATCCTATTCTGACTAATGTGGATGCATTTTTTCAGGCCTTGGGGTTGTTGTATGATGAACCTAATGCCGTTGATCAAGCTGAGAGAACCCTGTTGGCATTAAACCAGGGTCAGTATCCTGCAGAGTTGTACTGTCAAAAGTTCCGAAAGTGGGCGGTCCTTACTACATGGAATGATAGTGCATTGGCAGCTCTCTTTCGGAAAGGTTTGTCAGAGACCGTAAAAGATGTTATGGTGGGATTTCCTGTTCCCTCTGGTCTGGATGGCTCTATGTCATTAGCCATTCAAGTTGATCAGCGTTTACGTGAACGTAAAACTACACGGGAGGCGCTGCCACCTTTGGAACAAATGTTTGAACCTATGCAATGTGATGGGGTTTTGTCTAGGGCGCAACGTCGGGAGTTTAGAAGGCGTATTAAACTGTGTTTTTTCTGTGGAGACGGCTCTCATACTATTTCTGTCTGCCCTAAATGAGAGAAACGTTTTGCACACACATTTGCTGTGGGCAGTATACAACCTAAGTTCCATTTGGCAATTACTCTGATCTGCTCCTTGTCCACATTTTCCATTAAGGCTTTTGTGGATTCAAGAGCAGCTCTAAACCTGATGGATTTGGACTTTGCTAAACATTGTGGTTTGTCCATGACGCCTCTGCAGACGCCCATTCATTTGAGGGGTATTGATGCCACTCCTTTAGCGGAGAATAAACCTCAGTTTTGGCAGTTTTGGACCCAGGTGGTAATGCGAGTGGCCCCAGACCACCAAGAAAATTGTAAATTTTTGGTGCTGCATAATTTGCATGATACTATTGTTCTGAGGTTCCCCTGGTTGCAAACTCATAACCCAGTTTTGGATTGGAAATCTGTGTCTGTGGTGAGTTGGGGTTGTCAGTGTGTTCTTAGGGACGCTCCTGTTTTCTTCACCTCTCCTCAGTCTCATGATATTCCTGATTATCTGGCTGATTTCTCTGATGTTTTTAGTGAGAGTAAGTCTGCGTCTTTGCCTCCTCATAGGAGTTATGACTGTGCAATTGAGTTGATGCCTGGGTGTAAATTTCCCAAGGGTCGGCTTTTCAACTTATCTGTACCCAAACATGATGTTATGCTATCCCATATTAAGGAGTCATTGGAGAAGGGTCATATTAGACCATCCTCGTCACCGTTAGGCGCTGTTTTTTTTTTTGTGGCCAAGAAAGATGGTTCATTAAGACCGTGTATTGATTATCGTTCCCTTAACAAGATGACGGTTAAATATCAGTACCTGTTACCTCTGATGTCTGATTTATTCTCCAGAGTTAAGAGTGCCTGCTGGTTTACTAAGCTTGACCTCAGGGGGGCGTATAATCTTATTTGCATCAAGCACGGGGATGAATGGAAGACGGTGTTTAATACTCCGGAGGGACATTTTGAGTACCTGGTGATGCCTTTTGGGCTCTCTAATGCCCCTTCTGTCTTCCAATCCTTTATAAATGATATTTTCCGAGACTTTGTGGATAAGTTTTTGATCATCTATCTGGATGATATTTTGATCTTTTCTAGTGATTGGGATTCCCATGTGAAACATGTCCGGATGGTGACGTGACAGTACCCCCCTCCTTACCCGCCTCCCTCCCAAAGCTGGAGAGAAATCTTGCCAAAATCCGGGGAGCTTGAATGTTCTCCCGAGGTTCCCAAGATCTCTCCTCGGGGCCAAAACCTTTCCAATCGACCAGAAACAAGGTCTTTCCCCTTAGCCTTTTCATGGCGACAATGTCTTTAACCTCAAAAACATCATCGGCGGAAACAGGCTGGGGGGTGCTGGTGGTAGTGGCATGGAATTGGTTGAGGACCACAGGTTTCAGAAGAGAAACATGAAACGAATTGGGAATGCGAAGCGAGGCAGGGAGCTTTAACTTGTAAGAGACGTTGTTGATGCGGGACAAGACCTCGAAGGGTCCAATATACCGGGGACCCAATTTGTGCGAAGGAATCCTAAGGCGGATGAACTTGGAGGATAACCACACTTTGTCGCCAGGATGATAGAGAGGTGGATCCAAGCGCCTTTTGTCTGCATGTCTCTTCATCTGAACCTGCGCTTGTTCGAGAGCGGTTTTGGTCTCCTGCCAGATCCTGGAGAACTCCCCAGACAGAAGATCAGCAGCCGGCACACCCGAGACAGGAGGAACTGGTAGAGGTACGCCTGGATGTAGCCCGTAGACGATAAAGAAGGGAGACTTGGCAGAAGATTCGTTGGCGTGGTTGTTATACGCAAATTCGGCCCATGGGAGCAAGTCAGACCAGTCGTTCTGGTGAGCGTTGGAGACGTGACGGAGGTAATTAGCCAAAATTTGGTTAGTACGCTCTGCTTGACCGTTGGTCTGAGGGTGATAAGCGGAGGAGAAATCCAGCGTGATGTTCATAAACCTGCAGAGCGCTTTCCAAAATCGGGAGCTGAACTGGACTCCTCTATCAGAGACAATACGTTGAGGGAAGCCATGGAGACGAAAAATATGGTGGATAAAAATCTTCGCCAATTCAGGAGCCGAAGGGAGTCCAGACAGGGGAATGAAATGGGCCATCTTGGAGAATCTATCCACAACGACCAAGATGACAGTACATCCAGAAGAGCGAGGTAGGTCAGTGATAAAGTCCATAGCGATGTACTGCCAGGGAGCTGAAGGAACTGGAAGCGGGTGCAAGAGTCCAGAAGGTAATTGCCTGGGAACCTTGTTTTTGGCACAGGATGGACACGAGGCTAAAAAGCTACGAACATCTTGGGGAAGAGTAGGCCACCAATAGTAGCGTGAGACCAGACGAAGGGTCTTCCTCGGCATCGACCGCAAGAAAGGATCTGGACAACGCATCAGCCTTGAGGGTCTTACTACCCGGGCAAAAGTGCAATTCAAAATCGAACCGAGCGAAAAACAAAGACCATCTTGCTTGTCGTGGATTTAGTCTCTGTGCCGCTCGGATGTAAGCCAAGTTCTTATGGTCTGTGTAGATTTTAAAGGGATGTACAGCTCCGTCCAAAAGGTACCGACACTCCGGCAACGCCATCTTGATGGCCAAAAGCTCCCTGTCACCAATGGAGTAATTGCGTTCCGGAGAAGAGAACGTCTTCGAGAAGAAGCCGCGGGTGACCAGTCGCCCGGACGGGGATCTCTTGGAGAGTACGGCTCCGGCCTCGATGGCAGAAGCATCCACCTCCAAAATAAAAGGTTTGTTAGTCTCCGGGCGGTGAAGGACTGGAGCAGAGGCAAAGGCTTGTTTCAGGGCAAGGAAGGATTCTTCGGCCTCTGAGGTCCAAACATGCGGGTTGGCCCCCTTACGAATCAGAGAGGAGACGGGTGTGGTCAAGGACGAAAAATGAGGGATGAATTGCCGGTAGTAATTGGCAAAACCCAGGTGTCACGGGGTCCTTCTCTGGTATCACACAATCAACAGAGCAAGAGGAGAGTGAACAATTCCAAGACATTTATTTAGGCAAAAATATGAAAGGTCCATATTCAGTCCACCCCACAAAGGATAGATAGTCCAGAATCTGAATGCAGTTCAGTAACAGTATAACATGTCCAGGGAGATGAGAGTCCAAAATCCAGCTGACAGTGATAACATGTTCCATATATTCTTCTTTCTCTCAGAAGTCCTGTCTTCACACCATGCTCTGCACACAGCAACTGACTTGCCCAGCCCCTATCCTCCCCAGCCCCCCTCATTATGTCCAGGGAGTCAAAACAGGTTGGGGGCCGGTTTTCAGGCCTCCCAGACTTGACAAAAGGTGCCTGGGGGATTATGACACTACAGGGGGTCATCAAGAGTCATAGATAAAAGTCAGGCTGCAGACATACAAGGCATCAAGATTAACACTATGCAAATCAGTGAAATAGCAATATACACAAAATGATATCCATATAGCATATCACACCATCACACCAGGAATCGTTGAATTGCCTTGACTCCATGAGGTTGCGGCCAGTTGAGCACAGCTGACACTTTCTCTGGATCCATGCTTAAGCCTGAATCAGAAACAATGTACCCCAGGAACGGAAGAGAGGTTTGTTCAAAGGAGCATTTCTCCAGTTTCGCATACAAGCGATTCTCCCTCAGGCGTGAGAGAACTAGACGAACACTCTTCCTACCGGTAGCCAAATCCGAGGAAAAGACAAGAATGTCGTCCAGATACACTACCAGACAAGAGTACAGGAGATCTCGGAAAATGTCATTCACGAATTCCTGGAACACTGCGGGAGCATTGCACAAGCCGAAGGGCATGACCAAATACTCGTAGTGGCCATCCCTGGTGTTGAACACGGTCTTCCATTCATCACCAGGGCGAATGCGGATGAGATTGTAGGCCCCATGGAGATCCAGTTTGGTGAAAATTCGTGCCCCCCGCAATCGATCAAACAGCTCAGGAATAAGGGGCAGCGGGTAATTGTTCTTGATAGTGATATCATTGAGGCCCCGGTAGTCGATGCATGGACGAAGAGCCCCATCCTTCTTCTTCACGAAAAAGAAGCCCGCGCCTGCGGGTGAGGAAGACTTCCGGATAAAGCCTCTAGCCAGATTTTCCTGGACGTACTCGGACAAGGCTCGTGATTCGAGAGGATTCAAGGGATAAATTCTGCCCCGGGGTGGTGTAGAACCTGGAACGAGATCGATGGGGCAGTTATAAGGACGATGTGAGGGCAGGCACTCTGCCTCCTTTTTGTTGAAAACGTCCGCGAAGGACCAATAGGCTGAAGGCAAACCCCCGGGCGCCGCTGGAATCCTAGGCGACTTGATTGGCTGAACGGGAAGAAGACACGAAGAGTGGCACGACTGACCCCCAACGAAGAATGTCCCCAGATCGCCAATCGAGGACGGGCTCATGGGTCCTTAACCATGGAAGACCTAAGATGAGCGTGTGGGATAGCGAGGGCAATACCAAGAAGGCTATCTTCTCCCGATGTAGGGCTCCGACTTGTAATTCCACCTCTTTGGTGACCAGAGTAATGACCTCCCGCAGGGGAGCGCCGTCGACAGAAGATAACTGCTGAGGAGACTCCAAGGATCTGACAGGTATCTGACAGGTATCCGCAACTTTTTGACCGCCTCGAGCTGGATGAAATTCCCGGCAGCCCCTGAATCAATATAGGCCAGCTCAGAGACGCGGGAGGTACCAAGATTCAATAGGACAGAAAGGGTCAAGGGGAGAGAGGTATCACTCCTAGGGAGGCCTCTCTTACCTGTCCTAGGCGGAGGCGTTTCCCGGCCTCACTGGACAGGAGCGCAGAAGATGGGAGGAACTGCCGCAGTACAGACAGAGTCCCTTGTCAAACCTCTCCTGGCGACGCTGCTCTGCCGGTTTGAGGCGATCTACCTGCATGGGTTCCGACACCAGGACAGCGGAGGTAGAGCCAAATTGTGGAGCAGAGGGGTTGCGGGTTGCTAGGGAAACACGAGGAAGTCTTCTCTCCCTGGCAGACTCGCGGGAGCGCTCCTGGAATCGCAGGTCATTGCGAGTCACCAGGGAAATGAGATCCTCCAGGGACGTGGGAGTATCCCGACCCACCAGCTCGTCCTTGATACGAGCAGACAAGCCCTGCCAAAATGCTCCCACCAAAGCCTCGTTATTCCACCCGAGCTCAGAGGCCAGGGTGCGAAACTGAATGGCATATTGGCCCACTGAGCGAGTACCCTGGCGGAGGTTAAAGAGGGACTCCGTAGTTGAGGCCAGGCGTCCCGGTTCGTCAAAGACCTTGCGAAAGGTCTCAAGGAACGTGGAAAGCTGGGAAACCACTGGATCGTCTCGCTCCCAGAGGGGGTTTACCCAGGCCAATGCCTCGCCCTCCAAGTGAGATATCATAAAGCCACCTTGGCATGATCCGTGGGATATTGCTGAGGTAGCAACTCAAAGTGCAATTGGCACTGGTTAAGGAACCCCCTGCACAATTGGGGGTCTCCGCCATACCGCGGAGGCTTAGCTAAACGGGGCGGTGGATGTGGAAGCGGCGCCTGAGCAGCCACGGCAGACTGGAGAGAGAGGAGTCGATTGTCCACCGAGGCCATATAATTTAAAATATGGCCCTGAGTATCGCGTTGCTCGACCAGTTCCTGCTGGAGACTGGCCAGCTGAGAGGCACTTCTGGGATCAGAGGGCTGTAGTGCCATAACCGGGATTCCATAGACTTTAAGAAAGTCATAATGCGGACCTAGTTGACTCGTAGAGTCGCCAGTTCCTTCTGGGTGGCTGCTGAGGCACCAGCGGGATTCATGGCCTGATCGTACTGTTAGGAACCCTGAAGGTGAACCCACTGGACCACGGCAACGAACCTCCCCTGGGCGAGCGGACCAGGTGGACCACCCCCTATACAGGGAGTGTTAGGGACAGGCCCAGAGGAAACTATTACCGCGGCAGCTGGTATCTAGGGCAGAAGCACAGAAGACTGGACCGGGGGAGAACGGCAGGAACACATGATACTGGACTGGGGAAGAGCGGCTGGAACACATGAGACTGGACCGGGGTAGAGCGGCAGGAACAAAGGAGACTAGACCAGGGTAGAATGGCAGGAACCCAGGAGACTGGACCGGGGTAGAGTGGCAGGAACTCAGGAGACTGGACCAGGGTAGAACGGCAGGAACACAGGAGACTGGAGCTGTGGGCTGGCAAGGCAGGAGCACTGGAACATAGGAGAGAACAGGTAACATATATGAGAGAGCGAGACAGGAGACGAGACGTGGAGGAAGCGGCGGTGAACGCCAGGAAGAGGGGCCAGAATCACAAGGGAAGGCAAGTGACGATCATGCAGCGTCACTAGGGAGCGACAGCCTGATATGGGAGCGTGGGGAGGAGCTCCCGGGTCAGGGTCCTCCTGACTATAGAGAGGACCTGGTGGAGTGACCGGCTCAGAGAGGAGGAAGTGCTCGTGCATGGAGAGAGCTGCGGGGAACGCGCGCCCGGGAGGAAGCAAGCGCTGTCGTCAGAGCAGGGGCACAGACGGGGACGCACCGGGAAGCTGCAATCTGGTGAGTCCGATGAGGCACAGGGAGTGGTGGCATGGCAGAAGGAAGCGGTGACGTGACAGCTTGTTAGGGATCGAAGTGCCTCTTTGGTGTAGAGAGGATTTCATTTTTGGGATTTATCTTGTCTCCATCGACTATTGAAATGGACACGGCCAAGGTACAGGCCATTTATGATTGGGTTCAGCCTACTTCTTTGAAGGCTCTCAAGAAGTATTGGGGTTTTTCTAATTTCTATAGTAAATTTATAGGTAATTTTTCTAGTATTGTCAAACCACTGACTGATCTGACCAAGAAGGGAGCTGATGTGCTGAATTGGTCTCCTGAGGCTGTCTCAGCATTTCAGGAGCTTAAGCGGAGATTTACTTCAGCTCCAGTTTTATGGCAACCTGATGTCTCACTTCCATTTCAAGTGGAGGTGGACGCTTCTGAGATTGGTGCAGGAGCTGTGTTGTCCCAAAAAGACCCTGTGACTTCTAAGATGAATCCCTGTGCCTTCTTTTCTCAAAAGTTTTCCTCATCTGAACGCAACTATGACGTGGGGAATCAGGAATTGTTGGCCCTGAAATGGGCATTTGAGGAGTGGAGACATTGGTTGGAGGGAGCTAGACATCAATTTGTGGTCCTCACCGTTCACAAGAATCTGATTTATCTGGAGTCGGCCAAACGCTTGAATCCTAGACAGGCTAGATGGGCCTTGTTTTTCACGCGTTTTAATTTTGTGGTCTCTTTTCTTCCAGGCACTAAGAATGTTAAGGCAGACGCCCTTTCTAGGAGTTTCTTTGCTGATTCTCTTAATGTGACCGAGCCTACTACTATCCTAGGTGAGGGGGTAGTTCTTTCTGCCATTTCGCCTGATTTGAGACGCGCCCTGGAGGAATTTCAGGAGGATAAACCTGAGCGTTGCCCTATGGGAAGATTGTATGTTCCTGATCAGTGGAGAAAGAGAGTGATGTCTGAAGTCCATTGCTCCGCATTGGCTGGTCATCCGGGTATTTTTGGTACCAGAGATTTGGTGAGTCGGTCGTTTTGGTGGCCTGCCTTATCTCGTGATGTCAGGAATTTTATACAGTCCTGTGGGACTTGTTCTCGGTCTAAACCCTGTTCTCGTTCTAGTGGGTTGCTGATGCCCCTGCCAGTGCCCAAGAGGCCATGGACCCATATCTCAATGGATTTTATTTCTGATCTTCCTGTCTCTCAGAGAATGACTGTTATCTGGGTGATTTGTGATAGATTTTCGAAGATGGTCCTTTCTGTACCACTCCCAAAGTTGCCATCTTCCGCTGAGTTGGTGCCCTTGTTTTTACAACAGGTGGTTCGGTTACACGGGATTCCTGAGAACATTGTGTCCGATAGAGAGGTCCAGTTTGTTTCCAGATTTTGGAAAGCCTTTTGTTCCAATCTGGGAATTCAGTTATCCTTCTCCTCTGCGTTTCATCCCCAGACCAATGGGCAGACTGAGAGAACAAACCAGACCTTGGAGTCTTATTTAAGATGTTTTATATCTGCTGATCAAGATGATTGGGTCTCATTTTTGCCCTTGGCCGAATTCGCGTTGAACAATAGAGCTAGTTCTGCCACTCTGATGTCACCCTTTTTCTGTAATTTTGGGTTTCATCCTCGATTCTCTTCAGGGCAAGTGGAATCTTCGTCCTGCCCAGGTGTGGACACTGTGATTGTGAGAATGCAGCAGATATGGGACCAAGTGGTGGATAAGTCGTCACTCTCTCAGGAAAAGGCCCAGCGTTTTTCCAACCTGCGTAAGACCATTGGTCCCTGGTTTAATGTGGGTGATATGGTTTGTGTCATGATCCCAATGCAGGTTTTTGAGCTGCACACCGGGGGTTAATGTCTGGAGCTCTGTGCAGGTTTTGACCTGCACACTTGGGGTTAATGATTGTGGCCTCTTTCTGGTTCTGGGAGAGCTTCATAAACCTCTGGGTAGCTTCAATCCCTGCCAGTTATACTTTTGCCTTTGGCCTAGTGTGCTGACCCCCGTGTGCCTGTTTATTGCTATAGCTTGTTTATATGGTTCTGACCCGATTCTGTTTCCCGTTGTGAGTTTGCCTGTTGATTTTGTACTGCGTTATTATCTGTGTATGACCCATTGCCTGTGACCTGATTACTCTCTGCTCGCCCCTCTTGTACCTTGCAGCTATATCTGTGTATGACTCATTGGCTACGTCCTGACTATTCTCACTGTCTATGCCCCTGGGTAACTTTGTCTCGCAGTTACTCTGCTAGGAATTGTCTTGCAGCTCCTAGCTCTGTGGAGTTTAAGCCACGCCTCTAGCAGGCACGTGCTTCAGGCCCTGCAGCTCTGAAGTACGCACCTATTCGGTTGCTGCCCGCTCCACAGGTATCTTTGAGCACGCTTTCGCTTTACTCAGGACACGCGCACTGGCTCAGTGAGCAAGTTCAGTGCGGTGTCTCTGACATTATAACTGGCCTGCAATTTTTTCTCCTCTCCTCACTTCTGCAGCATGGACCCAATGTGTGCTTTATCTGAGCAGGTGAGAAGCTTGACTCAGTCACTGCAGAAGCTTAGTTTGGAACACCAAGCTCTGGCCCAGTCCCAACGGCGGGTTGAGGACTCAGTTCAGGGGGTACTTTCCGCTGGCTTCCAGCAGGTGGGGAATAGAGATGTCATTTTAGTCCCACCTGAATCCCCGGTTAAATTACCAGATATATTTTCTGGTAACAAGGATGATTTCAGGGCATTTAAGGAGGGCTGTAAGCTTTTTTTTTCTTTGAGACCCCGCTCCTCTGGGGATGAGAAACAGAGGGTGGGGGTGGTGATGTCCCTGCTTAGGGGGTCCCCACAAGCCTGGGCATTCTCGCGTTCCTCTTCTGCCCCTGAGAGAATGTCTGTGGATGCATTTTTTGAAGCCTTAGGGCTTATTTATGATGAGCCTGATAGAGTGCGGTTGGCTGAGGACAAAGTGATGCGTGTCTGTCAGGGGGAGCACTCGGCCGAATGGTTCTGTACTGAATTCAGACGTTGGGCAGCGGAAATTTCCTGGAGTGACGCCGCCCTGCGGGGGCTGTTCCACAGAGGCCTGTGTGAACGTCTGAAGGATGCTTTGGCACTTCATCCTCCGCCTGACTCCCTGGAGGATGCCATGGTCCAAGCGGTTCGCATGGATCGCAGGCTGCGGGATAGAGGCATTATGCAATGGGAAACGCCCTTATTCTTCAGTGGAGATGAGACCCAGACTCTTCCTATGGCTATGGAGGTGAATAGAGTTGAGCGACTTTTGCTTTTTTAGGGTCGCGTTTCGTTTCGTGAAACCCGACTTTTCCAAAAGTCGGGTCGAGCAAGATGGTCCGATTATAGGGAAAAGTCGGGGTCGTCCCGAAACACGAAACCCAATGTAAGTCAATGGGGAATAAAAGTTGGCAGTGAGAGGAGGACAGGAAACACACCTACAGTGCCCATTTGAATGCCAAAAGCATCAATTCTTCTTACTTAAGCTTGTCAACCTTAATTAACTTCATAATACAAGTTACGCACTGAAAAATGGGGGTTATTTGGCTAAATCTGTGGGGGGGAGGGCTGGCTGCAGGTTTTCATGTGCCCTGGGCGAAAGAGCGCCCCTTTAACACATACCACAACTCATCATGCTCCGATACGGCAGAGAAATAGCGGTATAGTACAATGAAAAATACCTCACTTTTTACATCTCATGACGAGGCCCATCTATTTCTCCATACAAAATCATTGGTCCCATATAATGTTTGAAACAGTATATGATGAGCTCCACATAATGCTACAGTATATGTTGGTCCCCATGGATGAAGCTCCACTGTCTTATGGGCCCAAATAATGCTCCAAACATAATGGGCCCCATTTCTAATGCTCTAGTGTATAATGGGCCCTGTAAATGCTGCTCCAGTGTCTGATGTCCACCTTTGGAATGTTCCAGTGTATGGTGGGCCCCATCTATCATTCTCCAGAGTATAGTGCTCCCCAAAAATTGCTGTCCCAACATAGAAAACAATCAAATAAGTCTCCTCGCTAGGGAATCCCTGTACTTGTCTGGACAGGTGCTGTAGCTTGCTTAACAGCTCGCCAGCCGTTCTCACGCCCAGTATGGATTGCACGTGATTGCACAAAGGTTAGAAAGGGTACCGTATCCCTGGATAACATGTATGGATAGCGTACACATTCAAAATATATGTCTATACAGCATGAGGCAGGCTCAGACGGTGTTAGGCCCAGTATGGATTGCACGTCATTGCACAAAGGTTAGAAGGGGTACCGTATCCCCGGATAACATGTATGGATAGCGTACACATTCAAAATATATGTCTATACAGCATGAGGCAGGCTCAGACGGTGTTAGGCCCAGTATGGATTGCATGTCATTGCACAAAGGTTAGAAGGGGTACCGTATCCCCGGATAACATGTATGGATAGCGTACACATTCAAAATATAGTCTATACAGCATGAGGCAGGCTCAGACGGTGTTAGGCCCAGTATGGATTGCACGTCATTGCACAAAGGTTAGAAAGGGTACCGTATCCCTGGATAACATGTATGGATAGCGTACACATTCAAAATATATGTCTATACAGCATGAGGCAGGCTCAGACGGTGTTAGGCCCAGTATGGATTGCACGTCATTGCACAAAGGTTAGAAAGGGTACCGTATCCCTGGATAACATGTATGGATAGCGTACACATTCAAAATATATGTCTATACAGCATGAGGCAGGCTCAGACGGTGTTAGGCCCAGTATGGATTGCACGTCATTGCACAAAGGTTAGAAGGGGTACCGTATCCCCGGATAACATGTATGGATAGCGTACACATTCAAAATATATGTCTATACAGCATGAGGCAGGCTCAGACGGTGTTAGGCCCAGTATGGATTGCACGTCATTGCACAAAGGTTAGAAGGGGTACCGTATCCCCGGATAACATGTATGGATAGCGTACACATTCAAAATATATGTCTATACAGCATGAGGCAGGCTCAGACGGTGTTAGGACCAGTATGGATTGCACGTCATTGCACAAAGGTTAGAAGGGGTACCGTATCCCTGGATAACATGTATGGATAGCGTACACATTCAAAATATATGTCTATACAGCATGAGGCAGGCTCAGACAGTGTTAGGCCCAGTATGGATTGCACGTCATTGCACAAAGGTTAGAAAGGGTACCGTATCCCTGGATAACATGTATGGATAGCGTACACATTCAAAATATATGTCTATACAGCATGAGGCAGGCTCAGACGGTGTTAGGCCCAGTATGGATTGCACGTCATTGCACAAAGGTTAGAAAGGGTACCGTATCCCTGGATAACATGTATGGATAGCGTACACATTCAAAATATATGTCTATACAGCATGAGGCAGGCTCAGACGGTGTTAGGCCCAGTATGGATTGCACGTCATTGCACAAAGGTTAGAAGGGGTACCGTATCCCCGGATAACATGTATGGATAGCGTACACATTCAAAATATATGTCTATACAGCATGAGGCAGGCTCAGACGGTGTTAGGCCCAGTATGGATTGCACGTCATTGCACAAAGGTTAGAAGGGGTACCGTATCCCCGGATAACATGTATGGATAGCGTACACATTCAAAATATATGTCTATACAGCATGAGGCAGGCTCAGACGGTGTTAGGCCCAGTATGGATTGCATGTCATTGCACAAAGGTTAGAAGGGGTACCGTATCCCCGGATAACATGTATGGATAGCGTACACATTCAAAATATAGTCTATACAGCATGAGGCAGGCTCAGACGGTGTTAGGCCCAGTATGGATTGCACGTCATTGCACAAAGGTTAGAAAGGGTACCGTATCCCTGGATAACATGTATGGATAGCGTACACATTCAAAATATATGTCTATACAGCATGAGGCAGGCTCAGACGGTGTTAGGCCCAGTATGGATTGCACGTCATTGCACAAAGGTTAGAAAGGGTACCGTATCCCTGGATAACATGTATGGATAGCGTACACATTCAAAATATATGTCTATACAGCATGAGGCAGGCTCAGACGGTGTTAGGCCCAGTATGGATTGCACGTCATTGCACAAAGGTTAGAAGGGGTACCGTATCCCCGGATAACATGTATGGATAGCGTACACATTCAAAATATATGTCTATACAGCATGAGGCAGGCTCAGACGGTGTTAGGCCCAGTATGGATTGCACGTCATTGCACAAAGGTTAGAAGGGGTACCGTATCCCCGGATAACATGTATGGATAGCGTACACATTCAAAATATATGTCTATACAGCATGAGGCAGGCTCAGACGGTGTTAGGACCAGTATGGATTGCACGTCATTGCACAAAGGTTAGAAGGGGTACCGTATCCCCGGATAACATGTATGGATAGCGTACACATTCAAAATATATGTCTATACAGCATGAGGCAGGCTCAGACGGTGTTAGGCCCAGTATGGATTGCACGTCATTGCACAAAGGTTAGAAAGGGTACCGTATCCCTGGATAACATGTATGGATAGCGTACACATTCAAAATATATGTCTATACAGCATGAGGCAGGCTCAGACGGTGTTAGGCCCAGTATGGATTGCACGTCATTGCACAAAGGTTAGAAAGGGTACCGTATCCCTGGATAACATGTATGGATAGCGTACACATTCAAAATATATGTCTATACAGCATGAGGCAGGCTCAGACGGTGTTAGGCCCAGTATGGATTGCACGTCATTGCACAAAGGTTAGAAGGGGTACCGTATCCCCGGATAACATGTATGGATAGCGTACACATTCAAAATATATGTCTATACAGCATGAGGCAGGCTCAGACGGTGTTAGGCCCAGTATGGATTGCACGTCATTGCACAAAGGTTAGAAGGGGTACCGTATCCCTGGATAAAATGTATGGATAGCGTACACATTCAAAATATATGTCTATACAGCATGAGGCAGGCTCAGACGGTGTTAGGCCCAGTATGGATTGCACGTGATTGCACAAAGGTTAGAAAGGGTACCGTATCCCTGGATAACATGTATGGATAGCGTACACATTCAAAATATATGTCTATACAGCATGAGGCAGGCTCAGACGGTGTTAGGCCCAGTATGGATTGCACGTCATTGCACAAAGGTTAGAAGGGGTACCGTATCCCCGGATAACATGTATGGATAGCGTACACATTCAAAATATATGTCTATACAGCATGAGGCAGGCTCAGACGGTGTTAGGCCCAGTATGGATTGCACGTCATTGCACAAAGGTTAGAAAGGGTACCGTATCCCTGGATAACATGTATGGATAGCGTACACATTCAAAATATATGTCTATACAGCATGAGGCAGGCTCAGACGGTGTTAGGCCCAGTATGGATTGCACGTCATTGCACAAAGGTTAGAAGGGGTACCGTATCCCCGGATAACATGTATGGATAGCGTACACATTCAAAATATATGTCTATACAGCATGAGGCAGGCTCAGACGGTGTTAGGCCCAGTATGGATTGCACGTCATTGCACAAAGGTTAGAAGGGGTACCGTATCCCCGGATAACATGTATGGATAGCGTACACATTCAAAATATATGTCTATACAGCATGAGGCAGGCTCAGACGGTGTTAGGCCCAGTATGGATTGCACGTCATTGCACAAAGGTTAGAAGGGGTACCGTATCCCCGGATAACATGTATGGATAGCGTACACATTCAAAATATATGTCTATACAGCATGAGGCAGGCTCAGACGGTGTTAGGCCCAGTATGGATTGCACGTCATTGCACAAAGGTTAGAAGGGGTACCGTATCCCCGGATAACATGTATGGATAGCGTACACATTCAAAATATATGTCTATACAGCATGAGGCAGGCACAGATGGTGTTAGGCCCAGTATGGATTGCACGTCATTGCACAAAGGTTAGAAGGGGTACCGTATCCCCGGATAACATGTATGGATAGCGTACACATTCAAAATATATGTCTATACAGCATGAGGCAGGCTCAGACGGTGTTAGGCCCAGTATGGATTGCACGTCATTGCACAAAGGTTAGAAAGGGTACCGTATCCCTGGATAACATGTATGGATAGCGTACACATTCAAAATATATGTCTATACAGCATGAGGCAGGCTCAGACGGTGTTAGGCCCAGTATGGATTGCACGTCATTGCACAAAGGTTAGAAGGGGTACCGTATCCCCGGATAACATGTATGGATAGCGTACACATTCAAAATATATGTCTATACAGCATGAGGCAGGCTCAGACGGTGTTAGGCCCATTATGGATTGCACGTCATTGCACAAAGGTTAGAAGAGGTACCGTATCCCCGGATAACATGTATGGATAGCGTACACATTCAAAATATATGTCTATACAGCATGAGGCAGGCTCAGACGGTGTTAGGCCCAGTATGGATTGCACGTCATTGCACAAAGGTTAGAAAGGGTACCGTATCCCCGGATAACATGTATGGATAGCGTACACATTCAAAAGATATGTCTATACAGCATGAGGCAGGCTCAGACGGTGTTAGGCCCAGTATGGATTGCACGTCATTGCACAAAGGTTAGAAAGGGTACCGTATCCCTGGATAACATGTATGGATAGCGTACACATTCAAAATATATGTCTATACAGCATGAGGCAGGCTCAGACGGTGTTAGGCCCAGTATGGATTGCACGTCATTGCACAAAGGTTAGAAGGGGTACCGTATCCCCGGATAACATGTATGGATAGCGTACACATTCAAAATATATGTCTATACAGCATGAGGCAGGCTCAGACGGTGTTAGGCCCAGTATGGATTGCACGTCATTGCACAAAGGTTAGAAAGGGTACCGTATCCCTGGATAACATGTATGGATAGCGTACACATTCAAAATATATGTCTATACAGCATGAGGCAGGCTCAGACGGTGTTAGGCCCAGTATGGATTGCACGTCATTGCACAAAGGTTAGAAGGGGTACCGTATCCCTGGATAACATGTATGGATAGCGTACACATTCAAAATATATGTCTATACAGCTTGAGGCAGGCTCAGACGGTGTTAGGCCCAGTATGGATTGCAAGTCATTGCACAAAGGTTAGAAAGGGTACCGTATCCCTGGATAACATGTATGGATAGCGTACACATTCAAAATATATGTCTATACAGCATGAGGCAGGCTCAGACGGTGTTAGGCCCAGTATGGATTGCACGTCATTGCACAAAGGTTAGAAGGGGTACCGTATCCCCGGATAACATGTATGGATAGCGTACACATTCAAAATATATGTCTATACAGCATGAGGCAGGCTCAGACGGTGTTAGGCCCAGTATGGATTGCACGTCATTGCACAAAGGTTAGAAGGGGTACCGTATCCCCGGATAACATGTATGGATAGCGTACACATTCAAAATATATGTCTATGCAGCATGAGGCAGGCTCAGACGGTGTTAGGCCCAGTATGGATTGCACGTCATTGCACAAAGGTTAGAAGGGGTACCGTATCCCCGGATAACATGTATGGATAGCGTACACATTCAAAATATATGTCTATACAGCATGAGGCAGGCTCAGACGGTGTTAGGCCCAGTATGGATTGCACGTGATTGCACAAAGGTTAGAAAGGGTACCGTATCCCTGGATAACATGTATGGATAGCGTACACATTCAAAATATATGTCTATACAGCATGAGGCAGGCTCAGACGGTGTTAGGCCCAGTATGGATTGCACGTCATTGCACAAAGGTTAGAAGGGGTACCGTATCCCCGGATAACATGTATGGATAGCGTACACATTCAAAATATATGTCTATACAGCATGAGGCAGGCTCAGACGGTGTTAGGCCCAGTATGGATTGCACGTCATTGCACAAACGTTAGAAGGGGTACCGTATCCCCGGATAACATGTATGGATAGCGTACACATTCAAAATATATGTCTATACAGCATGAGGCAGGCTCAGACGGTGTTAGGCCCAGTATGGATTGCACGTCATTGCACAAAGTTTAGAAGGGGTAACGTATCCCCGGATAACATGTATGGATAGCGTACACATTCAAAATATACACTCACTGGCCACTTTATTAGGTACACCTGTCCAACTGTGTGTTAAGACTTAATTTCTAATCACCAATCACATGGCGGCAACTCCGTGCATTTAGGCATGTAGACATGGTCAAGACAATCTCCTGCAGTTCAAACCGAGCATCAGTATGGGGAAGAAAGGTGATTTGAGTGCCTTTGAACGTGGCATGATTGTTGGTGCCAGAAGGGCTGGTCTGAGTATTTCAGAAACTGCTGATCTACTGGGATTTTCACGCACAACCATCTCTAGGGTTTACAGAGAATGGTCCGAAAAAGAAAAAAAATCCAGTCAGCGGCAGTTCTGTGGCCGGAAATGCCTTGTTGATGCCAGAGGTCAGAGGAGAATGGGCAGACTGGTTCGAGCTGATAGAAAGGCAACAGTGACTCAAATTGCCACCCGTTACAACCAAGGTAGGCAGAAGAGCATCTCTGAACGCACAGTGCGTCGAACTTTGAGGCAGATGGGCTACAGCAGCAGAAGACCACACTGGGTACCACTCCTCTCAGCTAAGAACAGGAAACTGAGGCTACAATTTGCACAAGCTCATCGAAATTGGACAGTAGAAGATTGGAAAAACGTTGCCTGGTCTGATGAGTCTCGATTTCTGCTGCGACATTCGGATGGTAGGGTCAGAATTTGGCGTAAACAACATGAAAGCATGGATCCATCCTGCCTTGTATCAACGGTTCAGGCTGGTGGTGGTGGTGTCATGGTGTGGGGAATTTTTTCTTGGCACTCTTTGGGCCCCTTGGTACCAATTGAGCATCGTTGCAAGGCCACAGCCTACCTGAGTATTGTTGCTGACCATGTCCATCCCTTTATGACCACAATGTACCCAACATCTGATGGCTACTTTCAGCAGGATAATGCGCCATGTCATAAAGCTCGAATCATCTCAGATTGGTTTCTTGAACATGACAATGAGTTCACTGTACTCAAATGGCCTCCTCAGTCACCAGATCTCAATCCAATAGAGCATCTTTGGGATGTGGTGGAACGGGAGATTCGCATCAGGGATGTGCAGCCGACAAATCTGCGCCAACTGTGTGATGCCATCATGTCAATATGGTCCAAAATCTCTGAGGAATGCTTCCAGCACCTTGTTGAATCTCTGCCACGAAGAATTGAGGCAGTTCTGAAGGCAAAAGGGGGTCCAACCCCTTACTAGCATGGTGTACCTAATAAAGTGGCCAGTGAGTGTATGTCTATACATCAGGAGGCAGGCTCAGACGGTGTCAGGCACAGTATGGATTTGACGGCCCAGATTACACAGCGGAGGAGCAGGGAGAGGTAAAGATTGCGAATGCTGGGGCCCTGGCCAAGCAAGGGGGGCCCACTCGTGGGCGTCGGTACTGGCACTGGGCCCCTCATAGTACAGCGGTGTGTCTGACGGCGGGTGTGCACCACCACCGTCAGAGACACTTGATTGCACTATGAGGGACCCTGTGCCAGTGCCCGCGCCCAAGAGTCGGCCTACCCACCTGTCCAGGGCAACGGCACTCGCACGGTGTCGTGCGCTAGGTGGTGGCAGCACAGTTAGGGAGTTTTAGAAAGTGGCATATGTTGATATTGGACATTCAACTGATGCAAAAGCCGAAATAGGTGAAGTACCAGGAAGAGGTGGACCAAAGCAAGCCATGTTTCTGTCACCCTATGTGTCATCAGGGGAAGGTGGGACAAAATCCTTGGAAACCCATGCGTGGTTCATTTTAATGAAGGTTAGATCATCCACATTTTGGGTTGACAGACGGGTCCTTTTTTCTGTCAGGATTGATCCAGCTGCACTGAAGACTCTTTCCGATAGCACACTTGCAGCTGGGCAAGCGAGCTCCTGTAAGGCATATTGGGCCAATTCAGGCCAGGTGTCCAGTTTAGCGGCCCAATAGTCAAAGGGGAATGACCTGTGTGGGAGAACATCGATATGGGAGGAAAAGTAGTTTGTAACCATAGTTGACAACTGCTGTCTCCTGTCACTTTCCATCGATGCAGTATTACCAGTTGTGTGAGCGGTATTTGAAAAATCAGTCCACAACATTGTCATGAAACCCCTGTCTCCAACGCCACTTCTGCTGTGTGCACCACGAACACCTCTGCCAAGCTGCCCCCGGCCCGTACGGCTCGTGTGAGAACCATCACCGCTGCTGTGTGCTGGGAATGCCTCAAGCAACCGATTTACCAGAGTTGCTTGTTTATTAGCCAATATTAGGTCAAGGTTCTCCTGTGGCATGATGTTTTGTAATTTGCCTTTATAGCGTGGATCCAGGATGCTGGCCAACCAGTAGTCGTCATCGTTCATCATTTTGGCAATGCGGGGGTCCCTTTTTAGGATCCGCAAGGCATAATCTGACATGTGGGCCAATGTTCCCGGTGTCAATGATGCACTGCGAGTGCTGGGTGGAGGAGCCCTTTCTGGCAAATCCACATCCCTCCAGTCACGCACAAACCCTGTACCAGACCTTGCCACGCCAACATTTTCACTTGCCCCACGAGATGCATCCTCCTCCCCTAAGTAATCATCCCCATCATCCTCCTCCTCCTCTTCTTCCTCCACCTCGTCCAGGAGAGGTCCCTGAGCAGACAATGGCTGAATGTCATCAAGGATTCCCTCCTCTTCCTCCTCATCAACATTGGCTGCAGACGCCTGCTCCTTAAGGTGCGTCAAAGTTTGCATGAGCAGACGCATAAGTGGGATGCTCATGCTTAGGATGGCGTCGTCTGCGCTTACCAGCCGTGTGCATTCCTCAAAACACTGAAGGACTTTACAAAGGTCTTTCAGCTTCGACCACTGCACGCCTGTCAACTCCATGTCTGCTCTCAAAGTGCCTGGCCGTGTATCCTCCCACAAATGCATTATGGCCTGCCTCTGCTCGCACAGCCGCTCCACCATGTGCAGGGTGGAGTTCCACCTTGTTGCAATGTCGATAATGAGGCGGTGGTTGGGAAGGTGGAGCAATCGCTGCAGCTTCTGCATACGAACGGAGTGTACAGGCGACCTGCGGATGTGCGCGCACAGTCTTCGCACCTTCTGGAGCAGGGCTGTTAACTCCGGATAATTTTTGAGGAAGCACTGCACCACCAGGTTCAAGGTGTGAGCCAAGCAAGGTATGTGGCTGAGTTTTGAAAGGGCTATGGCTGCCACAAAATTACGGCCGTTATCACTAACTACCTTGCCTGCCTCAAGATGTACACTGCCCAGCCATGACTCAGTTTGTCGCTTCAAGTACTCGGCCAGCACCTCGGCGGAGTGTCTGTCGCCCAAACACATCATCTGCAACACAGCCTGCTGACGCTTTCCACTAGCTGCTCGATAGGGGGACACATCGTGTGCAACAGTGGCAGCTGCAGATGGAGTGCTCGTACGACTGCGCTCTGTGGACGAGCTGTCGCTTCTGGAGGAGGAGGAGGAGGAGGAGGGTCGAACGCCTACAGCCAACTGTTTCCTAGACCGTGGGCTAGGCAGCACTGTCCCACCACCGCTGTCCCCTGTGGACCCTGCATCCACCACATTAACCCAGTGCGCAGTGATGGACACGTAACGGCCCTGGCCATGCCGACTGGACCATGCATCAGTTGTGAGGTGCACCTTTCCGCTCACTGACTGCTTGAGTGCATGGACAATGCGGTCTTTCACATGATGGTGGAGGGCTGGGATGGCTTTGCGAGAGAAGAAGTGGCGACTGGGTAGGTCATAGCGTGGTACTGCATAGGCCATGAGTTCGCGGAAAGCTGTGCTTTCCACCAACCGAAAGGGCATCATCTCAAACGAGATTAGTTTGGCAATGTGGGCGTTCAAACCCAGTGTACGCGGATGAGAGACTGAGTACTTTCTTGACCTACTCATAGTGTCTGGGAGGGTGAGCTGGACTTGAGAGCTGCATATGGTGGAAGTAGCGGTGGACAGGGCGGACTGAGAGAGGGTTGATGATGGTGATGGAGTTGGTGTTCTTTCTGATGGCCTAGAATCAGTCTTTCGTTGATATAACAGTGGGATTCCCTGACTGCTGTGGCCTTGCAACGACACCTCAACATTTGCTGCTGTGCTAACCGGTGTGCTTACAGTGGGGGAAACAATGTAGCGTTGCTGACTACCTTCGTTGTGATCATTTGCACATGTGGCACTTGAGGTTTGGTGTTGTGTCCACGCTTGCAAGTGCATGCTGGTTAAATGTCTAAGCATGCAACTGGTATTCAAATTTTTCAGATTTTTCCCTCGGCTAAAGGTCTTTGCGCACTTCTTACAGATAACCTTGGCCTGATCATGAGGATTTTGTTCAAAAAACTGCCACACTGCACTCTTCCTACTTTGGCAGACATTTTGCGGCCTAGCACGCTGTGATCTTTTGACCCTCTGGACAAGCTGTCCAGCAACTCTTTTGATGTTTGGAACCTGTCTTTGGAGTGCTCCGGGCCTGCCAGATAACAGCTGTTGCGATGTCGATGTCTGCTGTGGATGCTCCTCATCTGAGCTATTGGAAGCAGCACCCTCTTCCCCCAATGGATGCCAATCTGGGTCAACAACTGGGTCATCCATCACCTCCTCTTCTATGTCATGTGCACCTTTCTCTGTGTCTCTGTGTATGGTGGTATAGTGTGCGGGAAGGGGCACCTGAGTCTCATCAGGGTCAAAATCTGGCTCTGTACACTGCGAGGACAATGTAGTGCTCTGAGTGAATGTACCAGCAGAATCATCCATCAGCGGCTGTGCATCAGTGCACTCCATGTCAGATTCATCTTGGCCTGGGTAATTCACCATTTGACTTGATAATCCAGGCATGGTATGTGAAAACAGCTCCATGGAGTAATCAGTAGTATGGCCTGCGTCATCCTTCAATCTTGGTTGGGGTGAAGGACACAAGGAAAGGTGTGGTTCATGAACATGAGCCTCCAATGACGACTCAGTGCTTTTACTTTTTACAACTGAAGAAGAGGAGGCGATAGAGCTGGAGGCTGAGTCAGCAATGTAAGACAAAACTTTTTCCTGATGCTCTGCCTTTAAAAGCGGTTTGCCAACTCCTAGAAAACTAAGCGTTCGAGGCCTTATGTAGACAGACGATGACGCAGGGTCAGCACCTCCTGCATTTGGTCCTATTTTGCTCTTGCCACTACCATCAGATCCACCACCAACACCATCATTACCAGCTGCCAACCCCCGCCCAATTCCACGGCCTCTTCCACCAGCCTTCCTCATTTTTGGTAGAAATGTAGACAAAATCCAACAAACTATATAGTAATGTAAAACAAGGTACAAGGTGTCTATAGGACAGGGGAGTTTTAGAATTTCTGCACACACTTGTGGACAGTGGACACTTGTGGATTGTGTGCGGCCCACTGATATCTGAGCGCTATGTGACACGCTCGATGGCACAGCTGCCTGTGACCAAAGTGACGAGAGGATAATGGAGATTTTGAATCTCTGCGTACACTTGTGGACAGTGGACACTTGTGGATTGTGTGCGGCCCACTGATATCTGAGCGCTATGTGACACGCTCGATGGCACAGCTGCCTGTGACCAAAGTGACGAGAGGATAATGGAGATTTTGAATCTCTGCGTACACTTTTGGACACTGGACACTTGTGGATTGTGTGCGGCCCACTGATATCTGAGCGCTATGTGACACGCTCGATGGCACAGCTGCCTGTGACCAAAGTGACGAGAGGATAATGGAGATTTTGAATCTCTGCGTACACTTTTGGACACTGGACACTTGTGGATTGTGTGCGGCCCACTGATATCTGAGCGCTATGTGACACGCTCGATGGCACAGCTGCCTGTGACCAAAGTGACGAGAGGATAATGGAGATTTTGAATCTCTGCGTACACTTGTGGACAGTGGACACTTGTGGATTGTGTGCGGCCCACTGATATCTGAGCGCTATGTGACACGCTCGATGGCACAGCTGCCTGTGACCAAAGTGACGAGAGGATAATGGAGATTTTGAATCTCTGCGTACACTTTTGGACACTGGACACTTGTGGATTGTGTGCGGCCCACTGATATCTGAGCGCTATGTGACACGCTCGATGGCACAGCTGCCTGTGACCAAAGTGACGAGAGGATAATGGAGATTTTGAATCTCTGCGTACACTTTTGGACACTGGACACTTGTGGATTGTGTGCGGCCCACTGATATATGAGCGCTATGTGACACGCTCGATGGCACAGCTGCCTGTGACCAAAGTGACGAGAGGATAATGGAGATTTTGAATCTCTGCGTACACTTGTGGACAGTGGACACTTGTGGATTGTGTGCGGCCCACTGATATCTGAGCTCTATGTGACACGCTCGATGGCACAGCTGCCTGTGACCAAAGTGACGAGAGGATAATGGAGATTTTGAATCTCTGCGTACACTTTTGGACACTGGACACTTGTGGATTGTGTGCGGCCCACTGATATCTGAGCGCTATGTGACACGCTCGATGGCACAGCTGCCTGTGACCAAAGTGACGAGAGGATAATGGAGATTTTGAATCTCTGCGTACACTTTTGGACACTGGACACTTGTGGATTGTGTGAGGCCCACTGATATATGAGCGCTATGTGACACGCTCGATGGCACAGCTGCCTGTGACCAAAGTGACGAGAGGATAATGGAGATTTTGAATCTCTGCGTACACTTGTGGACAGTGGACACTTGTGGATTGTGTGCGGCCCACTGATATCTGAGCTCTATGTGACACGCTCGATGGCACAGCTGCCTGTGACCAAAGTGACGAGAGGATAATGGAGATTTTGAATCTCTGCGTACACTTTTGGACACTGGACACTTGTGGATTGTGTGCGGCCCACTGATATCTGAGCGCTATGTGACACGCTCGATGGCACAGCTGCCTGTGACCAAAGTGACGAGAGGATAATGGAGATTTTGAATCTCTGCGTACACTTTTGGACACTGGACACTTGTGGATTGTGTGCGGCCCACTGATATCTGAGCGCTATGTGACACGCTCGATGGCACAGCTGCCTGTGACCAAAGTGACGAGAGGATAATGGAGATTTTGAATCTCTGCGTACACTTGTGGACAGTGGACACTTGTGGATTGTGTGCGGCCCACTGATATCTGAGCGCTATGTGACACGCTCGATGGCACAGCTGCCTGTGACCAAAGTGACGAGAGGATAATGGAGATTTTGAATCTCTGCGTACACTTGTGGACAGTGGACACTTGTGGATTGTGTGCGGCCCACTGATATCTGAGCGCTATGTGACACGCTCGATGGCACAGCTGCCTGTGACCAAAGTGACGAGAGGATAATGGAGATTTTGAATCTCTGCGTACACTTTTGGACACTGGACACTTGTGGATTGTGTGCGGCCCACTGATATCTGAGCGCTATGTGACACGCTCGATGGCACAGCTGCCTGTGACCAAAGTGACGAGAGGATAATGGAGATTTTGAATCTCTGCGTACACTTTTGGACACTGGACACTTGTGGATTGTGTGCGGCCCACTGATATCTGAGCGCTATGTGACACGCTCGATGGCACAGCTGCCTGTGACCAAAGTGACGAGAGGATAATGGAGATTTTGAATCTCTGCGTACACTTTTGGACACTGGACACTTGTGGATTGTGTGCAGCCCACTGATATCTGAGCGCTATGTGACACGCTCGATGGCACAGCTGCCTGTGACCAAAGTGACGAGAGGATAAGGGAGATTGGATTGCTTTTAAAAAAGCAGTTTGCGGAGCAGTGGGTAAACAGCAATGCCAGCGTGTCAGGAAGCCTTAGAAGGCAGCCCAACAACCAACACCACTGATACACCACAATATAGCCTCCCCTTGCACTGCACACACAGTGACTTGTGTGTTGTGCAGGCCAAATCGCTAGCAGCAGAAGCAGTTTTTTTGTCTTCTTCCCTGCCTAACGCTCTCCCTACAGAATCAGCAGCAACCTCTCCCTATACTAAGATCGGCAGAAGTAAGATGGCGGTCGGCGTGCATGCCCTTTTATACCCCCTGTGACGACCACCAAAGCAAGCCAATCACTTGCATGCCCTTCTGAAAGATGGTGGTGACCCGTGCCTATGTCATCACGTTGCCCACAGTGTCCGTGGATCCTGATTGGCTGAAAAAGAGCGCAAAACAAACTTTTGAAACGCGACTTTGGCGCGTAAGTCGCCAACCTCGTGGCCGACCTCATCCTAGGGTCGGGTTTCGTTTCATGAAACCCGACTTTGCCAAAAGTCGGCGACTTTTGAATTTTTTCGACCCGTTTCGCTCAACTCTAGAGGTGAACGCTGTCACCTTTGAGGGAAAGGAAAGAAGACGCCGCCGGGAAAAGCAGTTGTGCTTCTATTGTGGGAAATCTGGACATTGGAAGAAGGACTGCCCCTCCTGTCCGTCATCCTCCAAGATGGCGGGAAACGACTAGGTCTGGGTAGTAATCGAAGAGGCTACCCAGACCTTCAGGTACAATTTTCCACATGTGCAAAAATGGTGCTGCAGGTGGAACTGGAACTTGGTTATGGTCCTGTTCAGACTACTGCTTTTATTGACTGCGGTTCGGCTGTGAACCTGATTGATACCAAGGTTATGACTCTTTATAAGATAGGGACAGTCAGGCTTCACGATCCTGTTAAACTTGTGGCAATTGACTCATCTCCTCTTACCCAAGACGGTATCTGTTGCAGGTCTGAACTTTTTTCTCTAAAAGTGGGTTCCACTCATGTGGAGAAACTAAGTTGTCTGGTGGTAGATAACTTGCCTGCAGGACTGGTACTGGGGATGCCTTGGCTTCAACGCCATAATCCTACCATTGATTGGGTTACAGGGGAAATCACTCAATGGGGATGCAATAGTAAATGTGGTAACCGGGGACATCTTGTTAACGCTGTTAAATCAGTGTCTGTGTCGTCTGTCGATCTGGAAGGTATTCCGGCGTACCTGAAAGATTTCGAAGACGTTTTTTCCGAAAATGAGGCTGAGGCGCTGCCACCACATAGACCCTATGATTGTGCCATTGATTTAGTACCCGGAGCCAAGTTACCTAAGGCTCGATTGTTCAATTTGTCTGGGCCTGAGCGCCAAGCCATGAAGGAGTACATAGCTGAGAGTCTCCGCAAAGGGCATATCAGGCCTTCTGTGTCACCTGTGGCAGCAGGGTTCTTCTTTGTGAAGAAAAAAGATGGTGGTTTGCGGCCGTGCCTCGACTTTCGGGAACTGAACAAGATAACGGTTAGGAACTCTTACCCACTTCCCCTCATCCCAGACTTATGTAACCAGTTAGCTGGGGCCCAATGGTTCTCCAAGTTGGATCTGCGGGGGGCCTACAATCTGATAAGGGTTCGGGAAGGGGACGAGTGGAAAACGGCATTCCTCACATCAGAGGGACTCTCTGAGAACCTGGTAATGCCATTTGGGTTAACTAATGCACCCGCTATTTTCCAAAATGTCATCAATGTTGTGTTTTCTGATCTGATAGGCCGTTTTGTTATTATTTATTTGGATGATATTTTGGTGTATTCCCCGGACAGTCAATCTCACTTGCAACATCTAAAGACTGTTCTCCAGAGACTCAGGGAGAACCAATTGTTCGCCAAACTGGAAAAATGTTCGTTTTTTGTACAGGAGTTGTCTTTTTTGGGGTTGATTGTGTCCTGTGAGGGGTTTCGTATGGATCCTAAGAAGGTGCTGGCGATCGCTGACTGGGTTCAGCCTCGAGATCTCAAGGGGCTCCAGCGCTTCTTAGGATTTGCAAACTATTACCGGAGATTCATTAAAGGTTTCTCACAAGTGGTTAAACCACTCACGGATCTTACCCAGAAGGGAGCTGATGTAAAAAATTGGTCTGTACTCGCTAAGGAATCCTTTTCAGCAATTAAGAAATGTTTTATGTCTGCCCCGGTGTTGGTGCAACCTGACCCGTCCAAACCATTCATTGCTTCTGAAGTGGGGGTGGGGGCTGTGCTGTCCCAGGGTCCGGCCACCCTTACCAATCTCAAACCCTGTGCCTTCTTCTCCAAGAAGTTCTCTTCAGCTGAGAAAAACTATGATGTAGGCAATAGAGAACTTCTTGCGGTCAAGCTGGCATTTGAGGAATGGAGGCACTTTTTGGAAGGTGCGGCTCACCCTATCACGGTTGTCACGGATCACAAAAATTTGGCATACCTTGAATCTGCTAAGAGGCTTACTCCTAGACAGGCCCGTTGGTCACTTTTTTTTTCACGATTTCAGTTCTCAATTACTTTTCGACCAGGATCCAAAAATGTTAAAGCGGATGCCCTGTCCAGAAGTTTTGATCCAGTGTCTCCCCCTGAGCCGCCGTCCTCCATTCTTCCCCCAGGGGTGGTAGTGGCGGGGGTCTCAACTGAGTTGGAACAAGAAATCCTAAGGGCTCAGGCCCTAGCTCTGGCAACCAGGCCAAGCGATAAACTGTTTGTTCCAGATTCATTGCGGCCTAGACTTCTGCAGGAGTTTCATGATTCTAGGCTGAGTGCTCATCCAGGTATCACGGCCACTAGAGAGGCAGTAACCAGGGGTTTTTGGTGGCCTTCATTAAGGGCCAATGTCAAGGAATTTGTTTCTGCTTGTGGCATGTGTGCCCGTTCCAAAAGCTCGCATAACCGACCGGCTGGGGAACTCATACCTTTACCGGTTCCTCATAGGCCATGGACTCATCTTTCCATGGATTTTGTTACCGGTCTTCCACCTTCCAGGGGCAATACCGTGATCTGGGTGGTGGTGGACAGGTTTTCTAAACAGGCCCATTTCATTCCCTTGGCAGCATTACCTTCAGCAGAAACATTGTCAAGGTTGTTTGTGCAGCATGTGGTCCGATTGCATGGGGTACCCCTGAATGTTGTGTCTGACAGAGGTGTGCAGTTTGTGGCCAAATTTTGGAGGGCGTTCTGTATGAAATTGGGTATCTCACTCTCCTTCTCGTCGGCATATCACCCGGAGAGCAATGGTCAGACGGAACGCACCAATCAATCCCTGGAACAAATTCTCAGGTGTCTGACCTCCGCCAGACAGGAGGATTGGTGTGATGCATTACCGTTGGCTGAATTTGCTTTTAACAACCGGGTGAGTCAGTCCACCAACATGTCCCCATTCCTGATTAACTATGGCTTTAATCCGCATTTTGGGGAGTTTTCTCGGGTGGATTCCGGTTGTCCAGGAGCAGAGGGGTCTGTTCAACGGTTAAAAAACCTCTGGGCTGAAGTCCGGCGTAATATCTCTCGGGCCCAGGGGAGATACAAATATTTTGCGGACAAAAAGAGAGCCTCGGGAGACATGTTTCAGGTGGGAGAGAAGGTTTGGCTCTCCACGCGTAACATCAACTTGAAGGTACAATCAGTTAAGTTGGGACCAAAGTTCATTGGTCCGTACGAGATTATGGAGATAGTCAACCCTGTGGCATATAGGTTGCGTCTCCCCGCCTCCTTAAAAATATCTAATGTGTTCCATAAGTCTCTGTTGAAACCAGCAGGATCTGTCAAAGAGAACTCTGAGACTGTTGTTCCTCCAGGGCTGGTGGAGGGTCAATTGGAGTATGAGGTCGGACATATTGTGGACTCTCGGCGGGTGCGCCGCTCTTTGCAGTACCTGGTCCACTGGAAGGGATATGGACCAGAAGAGCGCTCATGGGTCCCTGCTCATTCGGTACATGCGGATCGCCTGGTTCGGGCGTTCCATGGCAAGTACCCGGGGAAGCCTGGGGGTCCAGAGGCCCCCCGTTGAGAGGGGGGTACTGTCATGATCCCAATGCAGGTTTTTGAGCTGCATACCGGGGGTTAATGTCTGGAGCTCTGTGCAGGTTTTGACCTACACACTTGGGGTTAATGATTGTGGCCTCTTTCTGGTTCTGGGAGAGCTTCATAAACCTCTGGGTAGCTTCAATCCCTGCCAGTTATACTTTTGCCTTTGGTCTAGTGTGCTGACCCCCGTGTGCCTGTTTATTGCTATAGCTTGTTTATATGGTTCTGACCCGATTCTGTTTCCCGTTGTGAGTTTGCCTGTTGATTTTGTACTGCGTTATTATCTGTGTATGACCCATTGCCTGTGACCTGATTACTCTTTGCTCGCCCCTCTTGTACCTTGCAGCTATCTGTGTATGACTCATTGGCTACGTCCTGACTATTCTCTCTGTCTATGCCCCTTGGTAACTTTGTCTCACAGTTACTCTGCTAGGAATTGTCTTGCAGCTCCTAGCTCTGTGGAGTTTAAGCCACGCCTCTAGCAGTCACGTGCTTCAGGCCCTGCAACTCTGAAGTACGCATCTATTCGGTTGCTGCCCGCTCCACTGGTAGCTTTGAGCACGCTTTCGCTTACTCGGGGCACGCGCACTGGCTCAGTGAGCAAGTTCAGTGCGGTGTCTCTGACAGTTTGGCTGTCGTCTAAGAATATTCCTATGAAGGTTGCATCTCCAAAATTGAAGCCAAGATTTATTGGACCTTATAAGATTTTGGAGATTTTGGAGATTCTTAATCCTGTTTCTTTTCGATTGGCTCTTCCAGTTACGTTCAAAATCCATAACGTATTTCACAAGTCATTGTTGAAAAGGTTTGTTGAGCCAGTAGTTCCTGTGGCGGCACCTCCTAATCCTGTATTGGTTAAAGGCAATGTGGAATATGAGGTAGAGAAAATATTGGATTCTCGCTTGGTTAGAGGGAGACTCCAGTATTTGGTCAAATGGAATGGTTATGGCCAGGAGGATAATTCTTGGGTCTCTGCCTCTGATATTCATGCCAATAAATTGGTTCGTGCTTTTCACCGGGCCCATCCTGATCGGCCTGGTGGCATGGATGAGGGTTCGGTGACCCCTCCTCAAGGGGGGGTTCTGTCATGAACTCATTTTCTGCTCCACCAGTTGAGAGTTCCCCTTCCGTTCTCCCTCTGGTGGTGACAGGAGGTAGTGCAGTTGGTTTAAGTGGTAGTGATCTGTCACCTGATGAGGAAGATAACGATTGGATCTCTGGAGTATCAGACTGGATATAAGACAGCCGACGCCCTATCCGGGTGCTGGTGATTCAGTCTGCTTCTCAGGTCCTGGACTTCAGCTCTCTTCCAGTCTTCTCAAGTTAAGTTTGTTTTTTGCTAATGTTCACACTTGCGCTTGTTGGTCAATTCAGTTTGTTGTGTAATCAGCCTGCCCCTGTTGGGGCTATGCTGAAATTCCACTCCTGTTGATCAGTGTTTGCCATTCTGCTTTTTGTCCCTTATTAGATTGGCCTCTTTTTTGCTCTGTCTCAGAATATTTCAGAGTGCTGATATAGGTTTAGAAGTCTAGTGACTTCAGGGTTAATTTTGCTATGAGAAGTGTTGGACAATATTTTTGTAGGTTGTTTTTGTCAGATTGCAGACAGTGTCTTTTTTAGTTAGCCGGGCCCCATCGTTTGCTCAGCCTATTTTCCTGCCTTTGTTTGTATTTTCATCTTGTTTCACCATCAAAACATGTGGGGGGCTGTCTTTCCTTTGGGGTCTGCTCTGGGGCAGTTAGTTTTCCTCTTTTCCTGCTTTAGGCTTATGTAGTTCTCTGGTTGTGACGAGGCGTCTAGGACCAATGTAGTAACGCTCCACGACTGCTGCTAGTTGTGCGGTTAAGATCAGGGATCTGCAATCTGCATAGTTACCAACTTCTCTGGTTTTCTGAGACTTAGCTTGTTGTCTTGTTTTTCCTCCTCGGTTTCCCATTCATAACAGCTTCCTTCCTCTCTCACCCTCAGTCAGACTGACTTCCAGACTGATCTGAACTGAACTGAACCCCAATTCTAAACTTTCCCACTCTTTTATATCAACTCCCCCCCACCTCCCAGCACATCTCGTGTTACGAAGCAAGGACCCACGAAAGGTGCTCTGCTACCCTCTAAGCATGGAGCCGCAATCTGGTCCTTTGCTGAACTATCCTGTGTGTGGGGTGCAGGTGTTGGAGTGTGGAAAGGAGTTCCCAACTTACCTAGGTGGTGGGGCACTACACCTTAGGAGAAGGTGCAGTACCTCTGTGGCGACTGAGCCTCACGGGCGCCACATACCCCCAAGTTAAACACCGCACGTCCGTGGGCAGCAAGACAACAAAGTTGACAGCAAAGAAACATACAAAAATTTTGTAATGCATAACAAACTTTTCTTATACTAATCTTCCTAGTATAGGAGGTACTCATGTTGAACGTTACAAACAATTCTATCTTAAATTCTATCTAAAATTTTAAATTCTAAGTGCAATTCTCACTTCAAAGTGCTATTCTCTGTAACACATTTTTCTCTCTTTTCTTTCATTTTTCCTCTCTTTCTCTAGATGCAAGATGATGACCGCAAATACCTGGTCCGTCACCTGTCACTTTCAATTCTTTATTCATATTACTCATCTCTAGGTCAGACATTCCTAATTCTTCTATAAAAGCCATTTCTCAGTTACTAATACTCTTAAAAAACACATTATCAAATACTTCACAGCAAAACAAAACTCAAAAACAAAATTCAACAATTATTCTTCTATGTGCTGCACACCACTCCCAGCCGGGATTTCTTGCAGTGTCCTTTGAGGTAGACATCATCTTCGAAAAGTGTCCATGCAAAACATTATCTTCGCAAAGTGTCCTTATATGTAAAACATTATCTTCGCAAAGTGTCTTTATATGTAAAACCAAGAGAGGGCACCTAAAGAGGTGCAAACTATTTACAAACACAGTTTCGGATCATTCAGCGTCCATGATCTCCTCAGTTCCAATCAGAAAACAACGCTGCCAATCAAAAACTAGGCAACAAAAGTGCTACCAGAAAAACAAAAACATGATGAACAATAGAAAAATAGCAAAAGGCACAACTGGTGCAAACAAATCCTCCTGGGTAACGAGATTTGAAAGTTTTTACTTGTGCTGGTCCCCTCCTGGGGTTCTGGAAGCCGAACTGGAACTGCTACCAGATTCAAGGTACTCATTTGCCATCCCCAAGTACTCCTCTTTCCAAGGTGTCAAGCCAGGGATCTTTGGTTTGGGCTGCCAGACTGGAGCTGATGCAGGGGCAGCCTGGTTCCTGGGAGCGGGTACCTGAGCAGTCTGGGTGGCAACTCTGGGTGGAGGGGCAGCAACAGGTCGCTTCGGCTTGTACCTCTCAATAAGCTCATCTGGAATACGACGTACATTCAGGGCATACCACCCCCTGAGCCCCTCATGCCGGGTGAATGTCACATACTCCCCAGGCTGCAGGTGTCCCTTCCTCAGATGTAACTCGACATCCCTCCTGTTTAAGAACAAGTCACTGATCCTCTTGGGGTCCGCAATAAATCCAAAACCCCTCTCCTTGTTCACATTCAGCACTTGCCCCCATCCAGCTGCATCCTGGGGGCCGTAATGGCCTGCGGGGGCCGTAATGGCCTGCACGGGCCTTATCCTTCCGAGCCAGATCCAGGCCCAGCACAGCCATCTTTCTCTGCTCCCTCTCCCGATATTCAGCCGCCAGCTGCCGGATGGTGGCCTGACAGCTGGCCCAGTCCTCCTCTTCTTCCCGCTCTTCCCGGGACCTGCTCTCACCCACGGCACTAGCATCCCGGTCCCAGACCAGATCCAGGATGACCTGGCCAGCCGCTGCAACTGTGGTACACCCCAGGGCCTTCCCAGGTGGAGGGACATCCGACATACCTGGGGCCTCCTGGCAGTGCGGCCTCCGACCCGGTGCAGGCTTGACCACCGGGATGATCGTCCGGGTGCCGGCGGTGGTGATGCCGGTGGCGACTCCGGGTCTGCGGGGGCCTTGGTAGGGACCTGCGCAGCTGCAACAGGTCCAGGCAATAGCGCGGCTCCAGCCCCCGGGGTTTCCTCGGGGCGGGCCGCGACCAGCTGGATGGATAGCTGGGAGATGTAGATCGGCGCTGCCTGAGGATAGTCCGGTGCAGCGGTGGCAGGTACCGATGGAACAGGTACCGCTGGCATAGGCCCCGCCTGGGCCTGCTGCCATCTCAGCTGCTCCAAGGCCCCTTGCCTCAGCTGCAGACGGGTGGTCAGTTCAGCAATTTCGTCTTCTAGCTGCTGGCGGTTCATTCCGGAGTTCGGGTTGGAGCCGTCAGCCATGGCGCCAGGGATATCTGTTTCCCCGCGCTCAGCAGGGCTCCTTCCCTCACTCTCCAAAATGGTGTTCTGGCGTTCTTCTTCCTGCCTTGGCCCCTTTCCCCTCACTGGCCTCTTCTGCCCCTCCTTCCGGGGGCGGCGTCTTATTCCAGCGCCTTCATACCAAGTCAATATACGAACCCCTCGGGGGGGTGGGCCATGTCTCTGTCACATAGTAATTCAGGCAGGGAAGGCCCAATACTCTTCGCGGTCTTTTCCTAGGACCTCCCATCTCTTCACACCCCTCTTCTTCGTGCCAGCAGCCATTTCTAATATCCATTTTACAGTCTATCAAATCAGGTCTTCTGCACATTTTCAAAAGTTCAAAGTCTCACAAATTTCAGGCGCATAGAACCCGATGGCATCAGGTCTCGTCATCCTGTTCGTGATGCCAAAATTGGGTTGCCCCGTCCCAGGGCTGTGGGGTACTCGGTACCGGGCCGGTGTCAGTGGGATGTGTATCACAGCGGCGGTGACCCGGTCCGTGGCCCTGGGCACCCAAATCAATGGTAGAATGTAGTTTATGAAATGGAATAGTTCGTGACACCACCTGTGGGGTTTGGCAAGCAAGATGTTAAGCCAACGCTGCATGCAGATCCTCTGGGGCTGATGTTGGGTTGCAGCATAGATGGTGTAGCTCCCCACAGTTGAAGCTGTAAGCTCAGCGCAGTGTGTAGGCGCAGGCAGTGTGAGGAATGTTGGTACCCAGATGTAGCAGTGCTGACGGTGTTGGCGCACAAATGAACGGAAGACATCAGGGCTTGCAGTTCCAAAGCTTTACTCACAGTTCGTGGTACACACTGGTGCCTACCTCCGTGCCGTGTCCTCCGGGGTAGAGACTCAATCAACCTCCCGGGCAAGTCAGGATTCTCCTCTCCCACACTCCGCCAACATGTACCTTTCCTGAACGACTCCTCTATTGCGCCTTTTAGTGTGAAGAGCTCCAGTACCGTGGTACTCTGAAGTTCCTCCTGTCAGATGTTCCTAACAATGCTACTTGTATGACAGACAGCTGTAGCCTCTCTCGGGGACTCCCTTCTCTGGAGTCCTGGCTCTCTATTCAGTTGCTGTTGTGCCCCAAGTCTTGGATGGGAGTAGTGCATTTACAGCCAACTACTCCAACGGTATCTGCTGCAGAACCATATGTGTCCATACAACCTCAGGGACCGGGCCCCGGCCTTGCGCTGAGAACCTATAGGCAAAGACCCGCCCTCACCTCCTGTAGAGACACAAAGACCAGCTCCCACTTCCTGTAGAAAGACAAAGACCCATCCCAATTTCCTGCCAAGACAAAGACCCACTTCCACTTCCTGTAGACAGAAAAAGGCCTGCTCCCACTTCCTGTAGAGAGACAAAGGCCTGCTCCCACTTCCTGTAGAAAGACAAAGACCCACTCCCACTTCCTATAATCCATCTCGACATCTCTGCTGCTGGAAATGGATTACACTTGACGACAATCAGTGGATAGCAAATTTGCACAGAAGGGAGACATCTAGTTACTGTCATTTTGGACACCCTAGTCCAGAGCCTCTCACCTTGCCAAATCAGATCTCATACTTTGCACTGACGAGAGCCAACAGCTCGAAACACCGTGTCTGCAAATTGAGATTCTGATTTGGCTTGTATCCTAAGTCATACTACAAGACTCGTTAAAGGGTTGATTGTGACTTGTAGGATCGCTACTACCAATAGGTGGCGCTGTAGAGTAAAAGTCCTCTTTCTTT
The DNA here is from genome assembly GCF_039654945.1 of Dendrobates tinctorius. NCBI lineage: Eukaryota > Metazoa > Chordata > Amphibia > Anura > Dendrobatidae > Dendrobates > Dendrobates tinctorius. Next base: position 7,561,669 of record NW_027361868.1, on the reverse strand, counting down.
CTGAAGAGGCAATTTGCATGTCATTTTGGAGTGATCTTTCAGAAGTAAGACAACACAATTTATAAATAAAGTGATTGGCAGTTTAGTTATTACATTAACTATAAAAAGAAAGTTGTATGAAAGTACACAGACCGTTTAGCTTTTGCTTACATGAAATGTACAAAAAATGTACTTGCTACAGGCTATAGGCTATGTCTGCCAACGACTGATGCCTGCGCTTGTAAGCCATGCTAGTACATCAGCTCCTTATTATTACCTGCACAGAAATGGCTAAAGCTCCATATTAAACTAGTAGCTGAATGGCAGCTCACAGTGAGATTTAAATATATAATGAGTGACAACAGATATTAATATTTTAGTGGAAATGATACCATTATGCCATGTCATGGAGTAGGGTATAGACTCAGAAACTCCCTGTGTTTGGGAAACCTGCCGCATCATTCTCCTGCATGAAAGTGGCTTTTATCATCCTTATAGTGTGCGTTCTCACCGTTCAGCTGGTGAACAGCTGCTGCCCCCCTTATGTTCTGTCTGCTTTATATGTTAAATGTTTTCATTTTACTTTAGATCGAACTATGAGAGTCCATGTTTTCGTGGACATAAATTCCATCTTGTTTAAAGTATCCCTCCGGCAAAAAAATCATTAGCCGTGCATCGCAGCTGTAAAATGGGAGTAAAAGGGATCTGAGAAATGGCTGCAGGTGAATTGCTCCACATTTATCAAGCAGATCAGATATTTTGGGGGAAATGGTCAGTGACAGACCGGAGTCTGTGCTTCTGAGGGTCCATTTTCAACATTTTTTTTTAATGTAATGTTTCTTATCATCATGTATTTGTGAGTCATCCCTTGACCCTAGTTGCAAGTCATTTGTGCCCATGTAGCCTTCAAATGGATATGATTTTGGCTGCATTTGGAGCCCATTGTTGATTGTCTCTCTTTTGTTCCCATCACAAAAAGTGCACTGTTTCCCTCTCCTAAGATGGCCCAGTCTCTGGCAGGCGACTCTTCTCCGCCAAGCCCCTGGTCACGACTCCCGATTTCTTGCTCATCATCACCAAAGCCTTCAGTCTACTCCATCTCACCGCAGGGGAAAAAGAATGCTCCTAATATTGGGCCAGGCACCATCCTACATACACCTTCAGCTCTTTGGTCCGGCACATCCCTTAGCCTTACAAAGGTTCACCACTGCCACCTCCTAACAGCATTGTAGCATAGAAAATCAACATACCCACTCTCCATCCCCAACGAATACCAAAAGGACACCATTTTCACTATTCCATCATCATCACTGTCAACTTCACTCACTACACCAGCAGGGCCATGGGTGGCTGTTATGTGGCAAAAGTGAGGGAAGTAGCATCTCTGTGTGAGAATTTTCACTCACCAAGACTTCAGAGGGGCAGGAAAGTTTGGAAATTAGGTTGCGATGGTGATTGGAAATTTTGGTCAAACTTTATGGTTCCTTTCCATATTTCACTGCAGGAGTGTTTTGATGAACAGTTGGTGATACTGCTAGATGTTCACTAAGGAAAAAGTTTTTTTTGTCAGCTCACCAAACCGTAGCAAATGCGAAGTCTGGAGGAATGCAATCAATCCTGGGTGGTGCAGGGAACTTGGATTCCGGAAAATCTTGTAGGCACAATACTCAGGAGATGTTCCAGCAACTTCGACCAAAGGATGGTTAAAATCAAATAGACTTTATTCCAAAAAAATGATTAAAAACAGAATAGGTGCATAAAAAACATATGGTTCACCAATGTGACAGACGCTTACGCATTTCGGACTAGAGAGTCCTTACTCATAGCTTAACATCTTACAAATAAACATATACCTATATACACTTGCTGGCTGAACAAGCTGTTATTAAAAGATCCTACAGAGGAGATAAGAGTTCTTTTAATGAAAATTTTGGAAGAAGGACATTTGATGGGTTTTCTTACTAGTCAGCAATTGGAATTTATGAATCCACCTTTCCCCAAAATTCCTCTTTTTCATGCCTTGCCCAAGGTTCATAAGGGGGTATTTCCCCCACCTATGCGGCCCATTGTATCTGGAATAAGGTCATTATTGGAGAATTTGGGGGATTGGTTGGATGCACGACTTCAACCACTAGTATTGAGATCACCTAGCTATATCAAGGACAGTAAACATGTGTTACGTGTAATGAAGAACATTAAGTGGAATAGTAATTATACATGGGTTACTGCAGATATTGCTACATTGTATTCATCTATACCTCATCATCTAGCTATTCGTGCATTTCAGGATCAGTTGATTGTCTCCATCAGTCTGAAAAACAGTGAAGTGTCCCATGGTGCCCATGGATGAACCCATCCAGGGGACTCGAGAACCGTGTTCTCATGATCAGTGGTGGTGCCAGTGACCAAAAACTTATAGCAGGCAAACATCTTAACTTGATAAGATGCAAATGTCATTGGTTATTTAGATCGATCTCAGAAGTTTCTCCACTTGGCTACAGGAAAGATGTATAGATCCCCAAGTTTTTCTCATCATTGGAAGGAATACAGAAACCTTTCCAAGAAGTATTTACGCATCCACCCTCTAAAGGCAGGATAGTAACGTTCTGCTTCTTGGGCAACGAACGATCTTGTAGGAAGACATGTAAAACCATGACCATGATTCCTATGTGTAGCCGGAACATCATATTAAATTCTATAGATAAAAGTTTTCATTTTCCCCATAGTAATTGTTAGTGTCCTTGCAACTTCAGCAAGAGCAGTCAGCCTCACCACTCAATAAGGAAGTTAGAGGAGCAAAATAACACCTTTAATCATGTCTTAAGTTGTCTGAGATGAAGCAATAAAAAAATCTTGCTCTTAATTTTCAGAAATAACTCTTGTCCATGTGCATTGTCTGGCATTGCAGCTAGTCCACATTTATTTCTTTGGAGATGTGCTGCAATATCAGAAATAGTCAATGGATTGCAGTGGTACTATTTTTTTTTTTTTAAGAGGTGACTCATTTTTTCTTAATAAGAAATCACTTACGGTTTATTAAGTGCGCTTTCTAAAGCCTAGAACTGCTGTAACCCAGTACTTAGTGAGTGGACACTATCTGCTATGATGTCTCCCAAATGCAGCATACACAAACGTGGGGAATTCCTACTATCATTTCTCTGTGTAGCACATGTTCAGAAGCAGCAGCAGCATGGAGGACATTACATTACACAGCAGTACTGAGCAGTGTAAGTGTGAATCCAGCTCAGTACAGGGATTAAACATAGCACCATAATTTTCTCTTTCAGTAAGTCAGTTTATCCTTTCCATTTTCCCTGCTATATGTTTTGAGTTCAATAGGCAATTAATTTAACTATAAGAAATCAGGTATAATTTATTAAGCGGGCTTTCTAAAGTGCAGAACCATTTCAGTCTTCATTTAGGTGAATGGAGGCTATCTGCTATGATGCCTCCCATATGCAGCAAACAAAGACATGGAGAATTCCTGCATCCTGTTTCTATGTTGCACATGTTCAGAACCAGCAGCAAAAGCATGGGGGACATTATACAAAAATACTGAGCAGTGTACCTGTGAATTCAACTCTTGAAAGGGATAAAGCAAAGCACCATCTCTTTCAATAACTCAGTTCATCCTTTCCCCTCATCATTCCCCTGTCATATATATTAAGTTCAATAGGCAATTATTAGGGGATCTAACTTAGTATATAACTACCTGCCTTAACTATAAATTTCCATATTTTTCTAGGACATTTCTTAGTCACATAAGTGGCAACATCAGTGCTTCCCTGCTTGTAGTAAAAGCAAGAAGAGAAAATGTAAATATTGTTTTAGGACATGAAGACATCACTTTCCGACCTACACCTCACCCATGGTTTGATGTTCAGACATGCTCCGGCACCAAAAGAAACTTGAAAAAAAAGAAAAGCAGATGAACTAAACATGAAACAAAAGGCTCTGCTCGGGGAAGGCCATGTTTGCACATTTCATTTTGAAATATTGTTCATAAAAGACCGTCTTTCTTCTACCCGGCTTTTGTCTCTGCTCTTGTAAATTCACTTTTATCTTTGCTCGGCCCTTTTTTATCCCCTGATTGCTTCTTAAGGACGGTCCGTTAGCTCCTTGCATGATTTACATGTCCTCATTTGTTTACCTTATCTTTTATTTCCCTTTCAATTTTCCCTTCCCTATTCAACACCGACAAATAGCAGGAAGCAAGAAGGCTTCTTTCTAAGAATCAGATCACGCTTCGTTCCCTGTGGCATATGGATATCTTCCTTTCAAGAGGCTGGAGCGGCCAGGTGAACATCTGTTGCTCAGTGAGCTTTTTCTAAATGGGCAACGATAACTCTGATAAAGTCAGCTTAAGAAAAGAGCTTATACCAGTCCCCTGTAAGAACGGAATCATTTTTCCTATCATGTTTGGATCCACCTTGGCGCTATTGTTTATGCCTTGTGCTGGACCAATACCTCTGACACTGGTATTCTTTGCCAAAGGCAACATTTGCTTCGAAGCATCTTTGGATTCTAAAAATCAGTTGATCTTCTCCAGGCAATTTTATGATGCTTTATGTGGGAATAAATATGATAATACATATGACATCGGCCAAAAATAAAAACTTGACAGCCTTCCTCATTCCTTGTGCAGGAACTGTGTGCAGTCTTTGCTTTGTAAGCTCTTCTTCCCCCATTACCCAAAAGGAGAAATTAGCCATACAATAGATCAGACTTGGGCAAGGTGAGACAGCCGAAGGGCAGAAACAGTGGCTCACAGGCTGCACCGTACTCTCCCCCTTCGGCCATCCATCTACCATCACCCACCGCTCGCTGTCAACACTCTCCGCATCCTACGGATGCAAACAGCAGTGAATACATTGGTGGAGGATGGCGCCACTGGCTCCATCTTCCACCAATCACCATGTGAGCCAGCAGTCGCGATGACATAATTTCATCGTGTCAGGTTTGCACTTCGGAGAGTCAGTGCATCGAAGAGGGCAGATTGCAGGGGGAATGGGAGCAAGGTGAGTATGAGTTATTGTTTTGTTTTTTTCATGTGTATGAGATATTGGCATGTATATAGGAGGCTGTGTGGGGTTCATACTGAGGGTTCATTCTGTATATAAGGGGCTCAAGCAGTATATAAGAGCCTATGTGGGGCTCATGCTTTATATAAGAGGCTATGTGGGGCACATACTGTATATAAGAGGCTATGTGGGGCATGTGCTGTAAATAGGGGGCTACGTGGTGAACATGATGTGTATCAGAGGTTACGTGGGGCACATGCCATATATCACTGTGCTCTGGCAATAGATGGTACTATGCTGACATGTATCATAAATTTTTCAACATTTTTCCCTCTGTAGACTGAGTTTTTACTTTTTAGTTGTCCTTGAGCTTGTAGATGCTATGCAGCATTCAATACAGAGCATATACAGACATGGGAGATTCGAACAGCGAGACTTGGTTGGTTAGCAATAGCATCGCTATATTGCTACTGCAGTGCAACAAGTCCATCTGAAGTGGGCAAATTTTCCTGCTATACTAATCCTGCACAGTTTTTCAGCAGGGAATTATTATACGACATTTACACTGTGCCAGTTGTGCATCAAAAGCATACAGCCAAACTTGGTTGCTTATCAATAGCATCGTTATATTGCTACTGCAGTGTAACAAGTCCATCTGAGGTGGGAAATTTTCCTGTGATACTAATCATGTAAGGTTTTCTCAACATTGATATGCTGTAATTTAAAATGGGCAAGAAGCATAGAAAGGGGCAGGGAAGTGGACGTGATGTTGATCGTCAGCGCAGAGGCCGAGGTCATGGGCAGCACAGTGGGCAGCGGGAGCACAATAAACACACACATCATGTCGACCTAGATTCTTGTCCCACTTTCTAGGGGGGCGTGGAACACCACTCTTGAAGCTAGGTAGATCAGACCAGTGTGAAAAGTTTGTTGGATGGATAGCAGATAATGCTTCCAGTCAGTTTGCCAGTACCACCAAGTCTTTCACATGGTCCCGTCTCAGTAGCCGTGATTCTAGGCCACATAATTCTCCCTGATTATCCATCCTCCCACCATGCCAAGTCCCTGGAGACAAGTGATCCCACACTTTGACACTCTGAAGAACTGTTGACATTTCTATTTATAGAGTCTGGCCTCTCGCCCTGCTCAGGACATGAGGAGATTGCATGTAGCAATGCGCAAATATTTGAGCCGCCACGGTCGCAAGAAGGCAACTGTGGGAAAATGCAATTACTGTTGCAAGAGGTGGATGATGATGAGACACAATTGCCAACAACTGATGTTGTTAAGTCAGCAAGTCAGGAGGAGGACCAGGGTGCGGAAGTGGAAGACGAGGTGATGGACAATGAAGTCACTGACGCAACCTGGAAAGGTGACGTGCAGAGCGAGGACAGCAGCACAGAGGGGAAGGAATCACCAGCACCACATCAGTCAGGAAGAGGCAGAGGCATGGCCAGAGACACAAGACAGGCAATTGTTCCCCAGAGCACCAATGCGAGGGAAATTGCCAGGCCAAGCTTTAGGTGTTCCCGAGTCTTTCGCTTTTTTAAAGGAGGTCCAGTTAGCCTAAAAAAAGGCCATTTGCAACATTTGACAGCAAAGCACTCAACTAGTTGGGCCGAACTCCAGGGTCCAAAAACAGTGTCTGCAAGTGGCCCCACTGCCTCTTCCCCTGTTCTACATGCACACCAATCCCCTGTCCATGACGCAGGGGAAGATGACTCCCACCCTGCACCTGTCATTGCACACTTGCAACCAACGTCAGCAACCATTCAATTGTCCTTACCCTAGTCCTTGGAACGCAAGTGTAAATAGGCAGCCAACCACCCACAGGCCACAATTTTAAATGGCCACATTTTCAGACTGTTTGCCCTAGAAATGTTGTTGTTTAGGCTTGTGGAGACGGAAGCTTCTCGTAACCTATATCGCTACTCGGTCCCCAGTCACCACTATTTCTCCCAGTGAGGTTATGTTCCGCTGCCTTTTCTGTGACCCTCGCATTGTATGCATTTTGGCCAACACTTATTACTGGTTGGTCACCCTTCTAGACCTACGCTACAAGAAGAGCTTTCCATCTCTCCTTCTCATGGCGGAGAGGTCTAATAAAATGTTGGAGCACTACACTAGAAGGCCCTAATTGAAGAATTATTTAAATTCTGATAATATAATGCACTATAGGAACAGAAAAGCACAAATAGGGTCTTATCCGGTGATGATATTAAGAAATATAAAAAATCCACTCACCTGCTATAGGAGAGATCACGTATATGAAATTGGTAGTCAGCTGCTGCATGTCCAATGGTAAAACAAGTGACCGCTAATATATAAAATCTTATGGAACTTATTTTTGGACTTCCATGCGCTGCTTGACATAATACACGATTGCAGTTACACCTGTCTGTCATCCCCTGAGGAAGAAGTAGCTCTTACTTCGTAACGCATTGGGAATAAATGATTAATCTTCTATTATAACTGCAATCGTGTATTATGTCAAGCAGCGCATGGAAGTCCAAAAATAAGTTCCATAGGATTTGATAAAATTCTGACAATGCTGGCCATATTTGTGTAGGTGCCTCTGAACAGTAGAACAATGAACCACAACTCCAGAGTCTGCTAAATCTTTCTGAAGGTCTTTTGTAGTCAAGCAGGGGGTTCTGATTTGCTTCTCTAGCACTTCAACCAGCAGCTCTCACTGAAATTTTGCTTGGCCTTCCAGACCTTATCTTGACCTCCACGGTTCCTGTTAACTGCCATTTCTTAATTATATTTCAAACTGAGGAAGATTGCAACTTGTATACGTTTTGCTATCATCTTATAGCCTCTTTATAGTCATTTTCAGAGTGCTAGGCAGCTGCTTAGAAGAACCCATGGCTGCTGTTTTTTGGCACAAGGTTAGAGGAGGTTGGGTTTTTATAAAGCTGGGAAATTTACATCACCTGTCCTTTCCTAACGATGATAATGAGCAAGCCATAACTCTAACAGGCTAATTAAGGTCTGAAACTTTGGTCAAAGTTATCTGAGCACACATATCTCCAAGATTGCCCAAACTTTTGCTTTGTCCCTTTTTTGATTTTGCAATTTTTAAAATGTAAAGAATGACAATATACAAAGGAAATGTGTCATCATTAACTTTAGACCTTTTAGAGATCATTTCATCTTCAACTTGCTTAACTGTTCTCAATAAAAACAGTCATTTTGGCCAGAGATGCCCAAACATGACGCACTTTTTTCCAACAAGTTGCCTGTATCTTTGCACTTTGTATTGGTTCTGTTGACGAGTATAATCACTGTGTTCACTGTGGTGTTATATAGGACTGCAGATGACATCAACTACATTATCTGTGCCAAGAGAGTTATCATTGTGTTATCAGTGGCGTTTTTTCTGTGTTTTTTGTTTGGAGAGGTGTGGTGGTCTACAAAATATACTGTATGCCTCTGGGTCTGAGCACCTGATCCTTTCTGACCCTACGTAGCACATATTCAGAAGTAGCAGCAGCATAGAGGACATTATATGACCTGTATCCTGTCTTTTTCACCAGTTTTCCCTCTGCAGGCTCGATCTCTAATTTTTAGTTGTCCTTGAGCTAGGAGACTAGCTGCTGTGATGTCTCTCCCATGAAGGGAAGGAATTATGATGCGATGGGTGTGGAGAATTTGAAAAAGGCATTTGGTTGACCTTGATTGAAAATCTAGAGCTCCTCACCCCTATGACTGAAACAGAAGGACGTGACAGGTTCCCTTTAACTTTTTTGGGGGGCTCAACATATTATGAGATGTGTGGAGCAAGAATAACACCTTTGGACAAAGAAAAATAACATTTTACTCTTGAGTGAAATTGTTAATAATAATAATAATAATAAATTTTATTTCTATAGCGCCGAAATATTCCGCAGCACTTTACATTTCAGAGGGGATTTGTACAGACAATAGACATTACAGCATAACAATCACATAGATTATAACAAATACCAAGAGGAATGAGGGCCCTGCTCGCAAGCTTACAGTCTATGAGGAAAGAGGTAGACACGAAAGGTGGGTTGTAACAGTTGCCCTGATTGTATGGACCAGCCATAATGTTAAGTGTGTAACAGTACAGACACAGAGGGCTAATGGATGCATAAAGCATGTGGGAACATGATGTGTGGAACCTGGTTATGGTAAAACTTTTGGCTGTGCCACACAGGGATAGATTAGGTTAATGTGTTGAGGCGATAGGCCAGGCTGAATAAATGCGTTTTTAGGGCACGCTTAAAATTGTGGTGATTGGGGACTAATCGTATTGACCTGGGAAGTGCATTCCAAAGAATTGGCGAAGCACGTGTAAAGTCTTGGAGACGGGAGTGGGAGGTTCTGATTATTGAGGACGCTAACCTCAGGTCATCAGCAGAACAGAGATTGCGGGTAGGGTGGTATACTGAAACAAGGGAGGAGATGTAGGGTGGTGCTGAGCCATGCAGGGCTTTGTGGGTGAGGGTACTAAGTTTATACTGAATTCTGGAGTGGATGGGTAGCCAGTGTAATGACTGGCACAAGGTAGAGGCATCGGTGTAACGATTGGCGAGGAATATGATCCTGGCTGCAGCATTCAAGACAGATTGGAGAGGGGAGAGTTTGGAAAGAGGGAGACCGATTAGAAGAGAGTTACAATAGTCGAGACGAGAATGAATAAGAGAAACAGTAAGAGTTTTTGCAGAGTCAAAAGTAAGAAAAGGTCGAATTCTAGAAATGTTTTTGAGGTGCAGATGACAAGAGCGAGCCAGTGATCGGATGTGGGGGACAAAGGAAAGCTCGGAGTCAAGTATGACCCCAAGACAGCGGGCATGTTGCTGGGGTGTAATAGTGGAACCACACACAGAAATGGCAATGTCGGGTATAGGTACATTAGTAGAGGGAGGAAACACAAGGAGTTCAGTCTTTGACAGGTTCAGTTTCAGATATAGTGAGGACATGTTAGACACAGCGTTTAGACAATCGCCGGTGTTTTCTAGAAAGGCTGGCGTGATGTCAGGAGAAGAAGCGCATAATTGGGTGTCATCAGCATAGAGATGGTACTGGAAACCAAATCTACTGATTGTTTGACCAATAGGGGCAGTGTACTAGGAGAAGAGGAGGGGGCCTAGGACTGATCCTTGAGGAACCCCAACAGTAAGGGGAAGGTGAGAGGAGGAGGAATGTTTATTCTGTATGTGCCTATAAGTTGCCATGAAGTAGTTGTGTTGTGAATGGCAGCCCATCAAGGGTTTTTCTAGCATGCCGAGCAGAAATTGATGTTCTTAACGATATTCAAGAAAAGATAATGGTGGACACATATGTAGGTCAAGGTTTCCTCTACTGGCATTATCACAGGTTGTATAGATAAGGCTGATACACTCTTGACCCAACCCTTGAAGTCAACAATGGAGGATTCGCCATGTCAGAATGATGTGGTCCATTCATCAAGGAGTCCATGAGTTGTTCGTAAGCATTATTCCATTGGACGTTCATCAAAAACATTTCATTCTGCAATTTCTGAGACAATGAAAGCCCACATTATATAACCAAAAAAAAAAAAAAGGGAAGGGACATCTCTATGGAACAATACATTCTCCTGTACAGACATTGAACGTAATGATCAAAGGAAATTGCAATGATGTTTTATGCTAATGTCTGCCAGATCTTTCTAAAGAAAACCTCTTCTGTTCGCATGTGAACTAAGGAGTCTTTACAAACAAAGCCGAGCAGCCTTCCAAATCTTTGATCTCCTTTCTGCATCCTCTTTATTTACCGAATGAGGAACCAACTCAGACATAATGTGAACAACATACAATTACTTCTGAATTGCCCCTGTACTGAGTTACCGTATTAATATTCTTTAACCTGTTCTTGGCTCGGTGTCCAGCAATAATGTCTTAAGATATTAACACAGGTGGGCATTTAAAAAAAAAAAAGGAATAAAAGGCAAAAGAAAATAAGTTTTTTTTTGGGGGGGGGCAGATTTGTCCTCCTACAAAATGCACATGCTCTTATAGAGCCCCACACAATTGTTGTGTCTGAGGCATGCACAGAGTAGGAGGACACCTTTGTGGCATGAAAATGGATGCTACCACTGGTACTTTTCTCTGTTGGTCACCCTAGGGTTCCAAAACTATTTTTTTTTTATCTTCTGAACACTTAATAAAAAACAATGATAGCCAACATTATCATGCACATATTCTAAAACTTACTGCATCATACATATTACTAGATGGTGGCTCAATTCTAACGCATCGGGTATTCTAGAATATGTAGGTAGTTTATGTATGAAGATGTAAGAATAAGGCAATGAAGACACAGGCCTTTTGATGTAAAATATATATATATTATTATTATTAAATGATATTGCTCATAGAACTTAATACAACTGAGCAAAATCATTAAACAGATTATTAAAATAGATAAACCATTACATGAATATGTAACTGTATTTAAACAAATTATCAGACGAAAGAAGTACATGTACACTATAATAGATTTGTTCACAATATCAACCTAAAATATTTTTGTACACTACATTTTTTGTGAATACTTTTTGACTATGTATAAGTAACTTTCCTTGTAAAGGAGTATCAAGAACCTGCACCTTGACGTTGGATCTCATTTTAACTCTTGAAAATGCAAAGTAGAGTTGTCCATGGCCAAAAACGGAATCTGGTAGATATATGCCAACATGGTGTAGAGTTTGACCTTGTGACTTGTTAATTGTTATGGCAAATGCTGGTTTGATTGGAAACGGACGACGCCGAAGCTTAAATGGAAGACTGGTGTCCAAAGGACATAAATCAATGTGTGGAAGGAACACTTCATCTCCTTTTGCTGATCCAGAGATAACTTTTGCTTGAATTACATGGGAATGGAGTCCAGTAGCAATAAGGCAAGTTCCACTACATAGACCATTTTTTGTATTTAGATTCCACAGCAACATTACGATTGTTCCAACTTTAAGTTGTAGTCTGTGGGATGGCATTCCTGATGGTGTAAGACTATTTAAAAATTCAACTGGATAATGCTCTCGTTCATCTTCATTGTCTACATCCACTGAATCATCACTTTTGTATAACTTATACGCTCCAGGCATTCTGTGCATTACACGGTCATTTAGCACAGCCACGTCATCGTTCTTGGTACAGAGAATTGCACAGGAAGAGGCCCTCTCAACACTGCTTTGAACATCCACATCAATTTCAACATGTTGTCCAAAAGCATCACTTACGATGCAGTCAGTGCACAACATACTCTGTGTCAGAAGATCGCATGTTGTTCATTAGTTTGAGTTTAGTAAACTGTTTCCAAAGATCGGCCATTTTTAAGCTGGACTCTATAACATCTGTTCTTGTTCCATTTGGGATGACTGGCAGGCATTGTCTAAAATCTCCACCAATGATAAAAACTTTACCTCCAAATGGAATTTCATTTTTTTCCGCAACATTTGTAGTCATTACTTCATGCAGAAGTCTGTCAATTAACGTAAAAGCGTATTTTGGATCCATGGTGCACTCGTCAAGTATCAAAAGATTTGCATTGTTTAACTGTTTAAATGTGTCTTGTTTTATTTGGGAAACAGAGATTTGATTGACTGGAACTGGTATCCCAAAGAGTGAATGCATAGTGCGACCTCCTCGTAAAAGATTTGCTGCAATACCTCTTGTAGCCGATGGCAATACCACTTTTCCCAAACTTCTAACGTGATGCATTAAAACTTCATAGAGGTATGTTTTACCGCTCCCTCCTGGACCATCAATAAAGAAACATTTTGGCCTTGGATCTGCTTTGTTCTCTATAGCACTCACAATAGTGTCATATGCAATGCGTTGTTGTGCATTTAATGAGTTTCTTTTCTCTGTTTCCAACAATAATTCTGAAGCTTCGTCATACTCTGGAACTTGTGTAACTTGAATTGCAGGCTGGGGCAAATTAAATTCTGAGAACGTTTTACCATGCAGTAGTAAGACATTTTGGACATCTTGCATGGCATAAGATTCACAATTTTGACAATTTCCACTTCTGTTGTGAAGATGTAAGCAGTAGAGTTGAGCGACTTTTGGTTTTTTAGGGTCGCGTTTCGTTTCGTGAAACCCGACTTTTCCAAAAGTCGGGTCGAGCAAGATCGTCCGATTATAGGGAAAAGTCGGGGTCGTCCTGAAACACGAAACCCAATGTAAGTCAATGGGGAATAAAAGTCGGCAGTAAGAGGAGGACAGGAAACACACCTACAGTGCCCATTTGAATGCCAAAAGCATCAATTCTTCTTACTTAAGCTTGTCAACCTTAATTAACTTCATAATACAAGTTACGCACTGAAAAATGGGGGTTATTTGGCTACAGACTGTGGGGGGGAGGGCTGGCTCCAGGTTTTCATGTGCCCTGGGCGAAAGAGCGCCCCTTTAACACATACCACAACTCATCATGCTCCGATACGGCAGAGAAATAGCGGTATAGTACAATGAAAAATACCTCACTTTTTACATCTCATGACGAGGCCCATCTATTTCTCCATACAGAATCATTGGTCCCATATAATGTTTGAAACAGTATATGATGAGCTCCACATAATGCTACAGTATATGTTGGTCCCCATGGATGAAGCTCTACTGTCTTATGGGCCCAAATAATGCTCCAAACATAATGGGCCCCATTTCTAATGCTCTAGTGTATAATGGGCCCTGTAAATGCTGCTCCAGTGTCTGATGTCCACCTTTGGAATGTTCCAGTGTATGGTGGGCCCCATCTATCATTCTCAGACGGTGTTAGGCCCAGTATGGATTGCACGTGATTGCACAAAGGTTAGAAAGGGTACCGTATCCCCGGATAACATGTATGGATAGTGTACACATTCAAAATATATGTCTATACATCAGGAGGCAGGCTCAGATGGTGTTAGGCCCAGTATGGATTGCACGTGATTGCACAAAGGTTAGAAAGGGTACCGTATCCCCAGATAACATGTATGGATAGCGTACACATTCAAAATATATGTCTCAGGAGGCAGGCTCAGACGGTGTTAGGCCTAGTATGGATTGCACGTGATTGCACAAAGGTTAGAAAGGGTACCGTATCCCCACATAACATGTATGGATAGCGTACACATTCAAAATATGTCTCAGGAGGCAGGCTCAGACGGTGTTAGGCCCAGTATGGATTGCACGTGATTGCACAAAGGTTAGAAAGGGTACCGTATCCTCAGATAACATGTATGGATAGCGTACACATTCAAAATATATGTCTCAGGAGGCAGGCTCAGACGGTGTTAGGCCCAGTATGGATTGCACGTGATTGCACAAAGGTTAGAAAGGGTACCGTATCCCCAGATAAGATGTATGGATAGCGTACACATTCAAAATATATGTCTATACATCAGGAGGCAGGCTCAGACGGTGTTAGGCCCAGTATGGATTGCACGTGATTGCACAAAGGTTAGAAAGGGTACCGTATCCCCAGATAACATGTATGGATAGCGTACACATTCAAAATATATGTCTCAGGAGGCAGGCTCAGACGGTGTTAGGCCCAGTATGGATTGCACGTGATTGCACAAAGGTTAGAAAGAGTACCGTATCCCCAGATAACATGTATGGATAGCGTACACATTCAAAATATATGTCTATACATCAGGAGGCAGGCTCAGACGGTGTTAGGCCCAGTATGGATTGCACGTGATTGCACAAAGGTTAGAAAGGGTACCGTTTCCCCGGATAACATGTATGGATAGCATACACATTCAAAATATATGTCTCAGGAGGCAGGCTCAGACGGTGTTAGGCACAGTATGGATTGCACGTGATTGCACAAAGGTTAGAAAGGGTACCGTATCCCCGGATAACATGTATGGATAGCGTACACATTCAAAATATATGTCTCAGGAGGCAGGCTCAGACGGTGTTAGGCCCAGTATGGATTGCACGTGATTGCACAAAGGTTAGAAAGGGTACCGTATCCCCAGATAACATGTATGGATAAAGTACACATTCAAAATATATGTCTATACATCAGGAGGCAGGCTCAGACGGTGTTAGGCCCAGTATGGATTGCACGTGATTGCACAAAGGTTAGAAAGGGTACCATATCCCCGGATAACATGTATGGATAGCGTACACATTCAAAATATATGTCTCAGGAGGCAGGCTCAGACGGTGTTAGGCCCAGTATGGATTGCACGTGATTGCACAAAGGTTAGAAAGGGTACCGTATCCCCGGATAACATGTATGGATAGCGTACACATTCAAAATATATGTCTCATGAGGCAGGCTCAGACGGTGTTAGGCCCAGTATGGATTGCACGTGATTGCACAAAGGTTAGAAAGGGTACCGTATCCCCAGATAACATGTATGGATAGCGTACACATTCAAAATATATGTCTATACATCAGGAGGCAGGCTCAGACGGTGTTAGGCCCAGTATGGATTGCACGTGATTGCACAAAGGTTAGAAAGGGTACCGTTTCCCCGGATAACATGTATGGATAGCGTACACATTCAAAATATATGTCTCAGGAGGCAGGCTCAGACGGTGTTAGGCCCAGTATGGATTGCACGTGATTGCACAAAGGTTAGAAAGGGTACCGTATCCCCGGATAACATGTATGGATAGCGTACACATTCAAAATATATGTCTCAGGAGGCAGGCTCAGACGGTGTTAGGCCCAGTATGGATTGCACGTGATTGCACAAAGGTTAGAAAGGGTATCGTATCCCCGGATAACATGTATGGATAGCGTACACATTCAAAATATATGTCTATACATCAGGAGGCAGGCTCAGACGGTGTCAGGCACAGTATGGATTTGACGGCCCAGATTACACAGCGGAGGAGCAGGGAGAGGTAAAGATTGCAAATGCTGGGGCCCTGCCCAAGCAAGGGGGGCCCACTCGTGGGCGTCGGTACTGGCACTGGGCCCCTCATAGTACAGCGGTGTGTCTGACGGCAGGTGTGCACCACCACCGTCAGAGACACTTGATTGCACTATGAGGGACCCTGTGCCAGTGCCCGCGCCCAAGAGTCGGCCTACCCACCTGTCCAGGGCAACGGCACTCGCACGGTGTCGTGCGCTAGGTGGTGACCCCGGCCATGGGGGGGGAGGCAGCACAGTTAGGGAGTTTTAGAAAGTGGCATATGTTGATGTTGGACATTCAGCTGATGCAAAAGGCGAAATAGGTGAAGTACCAGTAAGAGGTGGACCAAAGCAAGCCATTTTTCTGTCACCCTATGTGTCATCAGGGGAAGGTGGGACAAAATCCTTGGAAACCCATGCGTGGTTCATTTTAATGAAGGTTAGATCATCCACATTTTGGGTTGACAGACGGGTCCTTTTTTCTGTCAGGATTGATCCAGCTGCACTGAAGACTCTTTCCGGTAGCACACTTGCAGCTGGGCAAGCGAGCTCCTGTAAGGCATATTGGGCCAATTCAGGCCAGGTGTCCAGTTTAGCGGCCCAATAGTCAAAGGGGAATGACCTGTGTGGGAGAACATCGATATGGGAGGAAAAGTAGTTTGTAACCATAGTTGACAACTGCTGTCTCCTGTCACTTTCCATGGATGCAGTATTACCAGTTGTGTGAGTGGTATTTGAAAAATCAGTCCACAACATTGTCATGAAACCCCTGTCTCCAACGCCACTTCTGCTGTGTGCACCACGAACACCTCTGCCAAGCTGCCCCCGGCCCGTACGGCTCGTGTGAGAACCATCACCGCTGCTGTGTGCTGGGAATGCCTCAAGCAACCGATTTACCAGAGTTGCTTGTTTATTAGCCAATATTAGGTCAAGGTTCTCCTGTGGCATGATGTTTTGTAATTTGTCTTTATAGCGTGGATCCAGGATGCTGGCCAACCAGTAGTCGTCATCGTTCATCATTTTGGCAATGCGGGGGTCCCTTTTTAGGATCTGCAAGGCATAATCTGACATGTGGGCCAATGTTCCCGGTGTCAATGATGCACTGCGAGTGCTGGGTGGAGGAGCACTTTCTGGCAAATCCACATCCCTCCAGTCATGCACAAACCCTGTACCAGACCTTGCCACGCCAACATTTTCACTTGCCCCACGAGATGCATCCTCCTCCCCTAAGTAATCATCCCCATCATCATCCTCCTCCTCCTCTTCTTCCTCCACCTCGTCCAGGAGAGGTCCCTGAGCAGACAATGGCTGAATGTCATCAAGGATTCCCTCCTCCTCTTCCTCCTCATCAACATTGGCTGCAGACGCCTGCTCCTTAAGGTGCGTCAAAGTTTGCATGAGCAGACGCATAAGTGGGATGCTCATGCTTAGGATGGCGTCGTCTGCGCTTACCAGCCGTGTGCATTCCTCAAAACACTGAAGGACTTTACAAAGGTCTTTCAGCTTTGACCACTGCACACCTGTCAACTCCATGTCTGCTCTCAAAGTGCCTGGCCGTGTATCCTCCCACAAATGCATTATGGCCTGCCTCTGCTCGCACAGCCGCTCCACCATGTGCAGGGTGGAGTTCCACCTTGTTGCAATGTCGATAATGAGGCGGTGGTTGGGAAGGTGGAGCAATCGCTGCAGCTTCTGCATACGAACGGAGTGTACAGGCGACCGGCGGATGTGCGCGCACAGTCTTCGCACCTTCTGGAGCAGGGCTTTTAACTCCGGATAATTTTTGAGGAAGCACTGCACCACCAGGTTCAAGGTGTGAGCCAAGCAAGGTATGTGGCTGAGTTTTGAAAGGGCTATGGCTGCCACAAAATTACGGCCGTTATCACTAACTACCTTGCCTGCCTCAAGATGTACACTGCCCAGCCATGACTCAGTTTGTCGCTTCAAGTACTCGGCCAGCACCTCGGTGGTGTGTCTGTCGCCCAAACACATCATCTGCAACACAGCCTGCTGACGCTTTCCACCAGCTGCTCGATAGGGGGACACATCGTGTGCAACAGTGGCAGCTGCAGATGGAATGCTCGCACGACTGCGCTCTGTGGACGAGCTTTCGCTTCTGGAGGAGGAGGAGGAGGGTCGAACGCCTACAGCCAACTGTTTCCTATACCGTGGGCTAGGCAGCACTGTCCCACCACCGCTGTCCCCTGTGGACCCTGCATCCACCACATTAACCCAGTGCGCAGTGATGGACACGTAACGGCCCTGGCCATGCCGACTGGACCATGCATCAGTTGTGAGGTGCACCTTTCCGCTCACTGACTGCTTGAGTGCATGGACAATGCGGTCTTTCACATGATGGAGGAGGGCTGGGATGGCTTTGCGAGAGAAGAAGTGGCGACTGGGTAGGTCATAGCGTGGTACTGCATAGGCCATGAGTTCGCGGAAAGCTGTGCTTTCCACCAACCGAAAGGGCATCATCTCAAACGAGTTTAGTTTGGCAATGTGGGCGTTCAAACCCAGTGTACGCGGATGAGAGACTGAGTACTTTCTTGACCTACTCATAGTGTCTGGGAGGGTGAGCTGGACTTGAGAGCTGCATATGGTGGAAGTAGCGGTGGACAGGGCGGACTGAGAGAGGGTTGATGATGGTGATGGAGTTGGTGTTCTTTCTGATGGCCTAGACTCAGTCTTTCGTTGATATAACAGTGGGATTCCCTGACTGCTGTGGTCTTGCAACGACACCTCAACATTTGCTGCTGTGCTAACTGGTGGGCTTACAGTGGGGGAAACAATGTAGCGTTGCTGACTACCTTCGTTGTGATCAGTTGCACATGTGGCACTTGAGGTTTGGTGTTGTGTCCACTCTTGCAAGTGCATGCTGGTTAAATGTCTAAGCATGCAACTGGTATTCAAATTTTTCAGATTTTTCCCTCGGCTAAAGGTCTTTGCGCACTTCTTACAGATAACCTTGGCCTGATCATGAGGATTTTGTTCAAAAAACTGCCACACTGCACTCTTCCTACTTTGGCAGACATTTTGCGGCCTAGCACGCTGTGATCTTTTGACCCTCTGGACAAGCTGTCCAGCAACTCTTTTGATGTTTGGAACCTGTCTTTGGAGTGCTCCGGGCCTGCCAGATAACAGCTGTTGCGATGTCGATGTCTGCTGTGGATGCTCCTCATCTGAGCTATTGGAAGCAGCACCCTCTTCCCCCAATGGATGCCAATCTGGGTCAACAACTGGGTCATCCATCACCTCCTCTTCTATGTCATGTGCACCTTCCTCTGTGTCACCGTGTATGGTCGTATAGTGTGCGGGAAGGGGCACCTGAGTCTCATCAGGGTCAGAATCTGGCTCTGTACACTGCGAGGACAATGTAGTGCTCTGAGTGAATGTACCAGCAGAATCATCCATCAGCGGCTGTGCATCAGTGCACTCCATGTCAGATTCATCTTGGCCTGGGTAATTCACCATTTCACTTGATAATCCAGGCATGGTATGTGAAAACAGCTCCATGGAGTAATCAGTAGTATGGCCTGCGTCATCCTTCAATCTTGGTTGGGGTGAAGGACACAAGGAAAGGTGTGGTTCATGAACATGTGCCTCCAATGACGACTCAGTGCTTTTACTTTTTACAACTGAAGAAGAGGAGGCGATAGAGCTGGAGGCTGAGTCAGCAATGTAAGACAAAACTTTTTCCTGATGCTCTGGCTTTAAAAGCGGTTTGCCAACTCCTAGAAAACTAAGCGTTCGAGGCCTTATGTAGCCAGACGATGACGCAGGGTCAGCATCTCCTGCATTCGGTCCTATTTTGCTCTTGCCACTACCATCAGATCCACCACCAACACCATCATTACCAGCTGCCAACCCCCGCCCAATTCCACGGCCTCTTCCACCAGCCTTCCTCATTTTTGGTAGAAATGTAGACAAAATCCAACAAACTATATAGTAATGTAAAACAAGGTACAAGGTGTCTATAGGACAGGGGAGATTTTGAATTTCTGCAGACACTTGTGGACACTGGACACTTTTGGATTGTGTGAGGCCCACTGATATCTGAGCGCTATGTGACAGGCTCGATGACACAGCTGTGACCAAAGTGACTAGAGGATAAGGGAGATTTTGAATCTCTGCACACACTTTTGGACACTGGACACTTTTGGATTGTGTGAGGCCCACTGATATTTGAGCGCTATGTGACAGGCTTGATGGCACAGCTGTGATCAAAGTGACTAGAGGATAAGGGAGATTTTGAATCTCTGCACACACTTTTGGACACTGGATGGACACTTTTGGATTGTGTGAGGCCCACTGATATCTGAGTGCTATGTGACAGGCTCGATGGCACAGCTGTGACCAAAGTGACTAGAGGATAAGGGAGATTTTGAATCTCTGCACACACTTTTGGACACTGGACACTTTTGGATTGTGTGAGGCCCACTGATATCTGAGCGCTATGTGACAGGCTCGATGGCACAGCTGTGACCTAAGTGACTAGAGGATAAGGGAGATTTTGAATCTCTGCACACACTTTTGGACACTGGACACTTTTGGATTGTGTGAGGCCCAATGAATATCTGAGCGCTATGTGACAGGCTCGATGGCACAGCTGTGACAAAAGTGACTAGAGGATAAGGGAGATTTTGAATCTCTGCACACACTTTTGGACACTGGATGGACACTTTTGGATTGTGTGAGGCCCACTGATATCTGAGCGCTATGTGACAGGCTCGATGGCACAGCTGTGACCAAAGTGACTAGAGGATAAGGGAGATTTTGAATCTCTGCACACACTTTTGGACACTGGATGGACACTTTTGGATTGTGTGAGGCCCACTGATATCTGAGCGCTATGTGACAGGCTCGATGGCACAGCTGTGACCAAAGTGACTAGAGGATAAGGGAGATTTTGAATCTCTGCACACACTTTTGGACACTGGATGGACACTTTTGGATTGTGTGAGGCCCACTGATATCTGAGCGCTATGTGACAGGCTCGATGGCACAGCTGTGACCAAAGTGACTAGAGGATAAGGGAGATTTTGAATCTCTGCACACACTTTTGGACACTGGATGGACACTTTTGGATTGTGTGAGGCCCACTGATATCTGAGCGCTATGTGACAGGCTCGATGGCACAGCTGTGACCAAAGTGGCTAGAGGATAAGGGAGATTTTGAATCTCTGCACACACTTTTGGACACTGGACACTTTTGGATTGTGTGAGGCCCAATGAATATCTGAGCGCTATGTGACAGGCTCGATGGCACAGCTGTGACAAAAGTGACTAGAGGATAAGGGAGATTGGATTGCTTTTAAAAAAGCAGTTTGCGGAGCAGTGGGTAAACAGCAATGCAGTAATGTCAGGAAGCCTTAGAAGGCAGCCCAACAACCAACACCACTGATACACCACTATATAGCCTCCCCTTGCACTGCACACACAGTGACTGGTGTGTTGTGCAGGCCAAATTGCTAGCAGCAGAAGCAGTTTTTTTGTCTTCTCAGCAGGACAAAAAAAAAAATTGGGATTGCTTTTAAAAAAGCAGTTTGCGGAGCAGTGGGTAAACAGCAATGCAGGAATGTCAGGAAGCCTTAGAAGGCAGCCCAACAACCAACACCACTGATACACCACTATATAGCCTCCCCTTGCACTGCACACAGTGACTGGTGTGTTGTGCAGGCCAAATCGCTAGCAGCAGAAGCAGTTTTTTTGTCTTCTTCCCTGCCTAACGCTCTCCCTACAGAATCAGCAGCAACCTCTCCCTATACTAAGATCGGCAGAAGTAAGATGGCGGTCGGCGTGCACGCCCTTTTATACCCCCTGTGACGCCCACCAAAGCAAGCCAATCACTTGCATGCCCTTCTGAAAGATGGTGGTGACCCGTGCCTATGTCATCACGTTGCCCACAGTGTCCATGGATCCTGATTGGCTGAAAAAGAGCGCAAAACAAACTTTTGAAACGCGACTTTGGCGCGTAAGTCGCCGACCTCGTGGCCGACCTCATCCTAGGGTCGGGTTTCGTTTCATGAAACCCGACTTTGCCAAAAGTCGGCGACTTTTGAATTTTTTCGACTCGTTTCGCTCAACTCTAGTAAGCAGTAATCTTGGATTATATGTTCTTTGAAATTTGTCCAAAGTTGAGCCGGATTTGTAGGCGGGCCAAATACGCAGATGTAGGCAAACAATTTGCGAAGTTGCTTAGGCATATGTAGGGTAACGGAGTCTTCTAAAGTTAGTGTCCACACAGTATCGTCCAATAAAAGTCCTAAAGCTAAAGCTGCAGCTTTAAATGTATCATGCAACACTCCGTTAACTGTTTTTAAATCGTCATAACTTGTCGCTCCTTTGACACGCAGTAATAACAGCCGAAGACAATATTTTTCTTGATCTTTGACACTAACAGTATACATGCGTCCAATTATTCTGCTAAGTCCTCGTTGTCTTGGAATCCAAGTTTTATTCCAAACGTAATGCTCTGGAATCTCTCGATTCAAATACTGTCTTGCGTTTTCATCACGTTGGTTTAGGAAAAACCATTCTATTAATGTTCATGTCGTGCTTAAAGTTTTGGAGACATCTTGAAATTGAGCATCTTCAAAGAAATAAAGCTGCTGCTGATTTGGTAAATGAATTTCTAACTGTTGTAATGACACATGTGACCGGATACACCGCCTCCAGCAGGGCGAATTTCTATAACACCCGTGAACCTGGATACACCGCCTCCAGCAGGGCGAATTTAAACAGAGTTAAGGGAAACACCGGGGAAACCGTTACAATGGAGGGCCTTGCAATAGGGAACAGGGATGTGGAGACCTCCTGCACTCCCCTGAGCCAGTGTCCCTACACTCCTGACAATCCCTAGGCAGGTTCCGCACCTGGCGACGAGCTGGATACCTCAAATCCCTAGCTCGTCCTGCACCTATCCCTTTCTAGTAAACTGGACGATGCAGAAACTAATCCCACCACTGCACTAATACACACACAAGGAAAGTAACAAAGAGGGAAAAACACCACTTAGCTTTGCTCTGTTGCTATTGCTCCCAGCAACAGAGTGCAACACCAATGTTCAGCTTCACCCCTGAAGCTCGACACCTGAATTAAGCTTCCGCCTGAAGCAATTACACCAGAGGTCCCCTGAGCTGCCAGGAACTCCTCTCTGTAGTTCCTTCCTTCACCAGACTTGGTTGGAAATGAGCAATATCACCAACACTGAGTGAGACCACCTGCTACTCCTTTATAGGTAGCAGCCAGGGAATCACACCTGCTTCATTATCACGTGCAATAACACTAGCGACCACCGGGGGCAACTAAACTAAAGTAACCAGAGTGCAATGACCCTAACGACCACCGGGGTCAAAGCTAGAACTAAAACAACCACAGTGTAATGACCCTAATGGACACCGGGGGCAAAACTAATTTTAAGCAAGCAGCTTAAAGGAAAAAAAAAGGTTACTTGTGCAAAATCTGTCATAATCCAACCTGGATCATGACAAACGAATAATGGCATGGGACTGTGAATGCATTGGAAACGCAAATATTCTCCACGCAGCTTTTGGAGCGCTTACATATCTTGAGTCCACAAAAGTTGATGATTCATCGTGATTGACTGTTGTCTGTTGTATTTCAACGTTAGCTTTGTCATGTCCCTTGTAGATGTACTTAAAAAGATATTTTATGCTTTTTATTGAAGCACATATTTCTACGTTGATATGACAGTTGTAGCATTTTATTAAGTACGGGTTGTATGGGACTATCCATGAGTTATTTATAAGTTTTTTGCTGTGAACAATGTTCTCAATGTGTTGTCGACGGTAGGATGGGTAGCCATCTAAGTCTTTAACAGTGTGCTGTTTCAACTCCTTTGGAAACCCTTTTGTACACTTTCCGTTTTCCATGCATGGACTTTTAGGATTTGATACACCACACGGGCCATGAGCCATATGAGAGACTACAATATTATACAGTTCTGGATACTGTTGTTGGTTAGGAATTTCAGCCTACACTATGTTTTTGATTTCTTCTTCAATGCGAAACTTGGAATGCGCATCTAAAATAATTAGTATATGCGCATGTGGGAGACCTCTTTTCTGAAACTCTATGACGTGTACCATTGCTACGACAGTTCCAAAAAGACCATTTTTGATGTCTTTGAAAAGACTGCTGAGTTTTAGTCGAACTACATGTGCTACCAAGTCCGGCCTGTGTTGAACTTGTTGCCAGGGTTCTAGATTTTCAGTAATTTCCGGCCATTTAGGATTACAGGTCATTGTCACAAAAATGTCAGGTCTTCCATACTTTGTTACTATTGCCATTGCATCTTGATAACGCTGTTGCATGTTGCGGGGGCTACCTTCAAGGACGACAGAAGAATTAATGTTTTTCCAATTGGAATTCCGATTTGAATTGATTGTTTATGCAAATGTTCTTGAACAACGCAGTAGTCTTCAACTTTAAGTTGCTTTTGGTTTCTTCAAATGTAATTTAGATGAATTGCTTCAATTTTAACGAAAGCGTCGACTAAGTACTGTTGTGTTAGTTTCCCACCGTTTAAAATAGGATTGAAGTAATTTCGGACAGACAAAAGAAAACTGTAGTACTGCAGTTGTGTCATTCTTCTTGAAGTTCCTTGCTGGTGTAGGTTTTCATGCCACCCCTGATCACCTCTTGGAAAAAATAACGAATACAGAAGAGCATCAAGGTTGCTATGCAAAATGCTAATTCTTTGTGTCTGAGGAACCAAAGGGTTGTTTTGTTGTGGCTTAAGATGGACTAATATATCTCTTTGAAAAGGAGGTTCTCCGTCATCGTTTTGAAAAACAACTGCGACCTCACTTACACATGGTTTGTTGTAACCTGTTTACGTTCTTGTTTATTGGCCATGACAATAGAAGGCATTTTAGTTCCATTTTGTATATCCCTCTGTTCCTCCTCAGCTTCGATGTCTTTTAGCATGCGATATGCGGCAGCAAATTGACTTATTTTTTGTAAATGTGCGGCAATTTGGTTAATCAGTTCAGCATCATACTTTTCATTTTCTTTCACATTTACCCTTTGTTCTGTATCCTCATTAGTATCAAGGATGTATAATTGTGCAAATTTTGGTGGTTGTCCTATTTCTGGGTGAAGTGTTCGAGTGCGGTGGTAGATCTGGCCGTGAATTTTAAAACAATACCGTCCAATTCCAGGGGGCGGTGCAATGTTAGCACCAAAAGAAGTAAAAGCATGAGAACTGTTGATGCTTCTGATATTTTCCATAAAATTTGTACTGTGTTGATGCGTTCCTTTCATCGATTGCTCAAAGAGATCTGAGTACTGAGGTCTCGGTAGCATAACTTTTCCTTTTTGGCAGCATTGAGTAAACTGATTGTCAGATGGTTTTTCATTAATGAAATTCAGAGAGTTGCATTTAGAGCAAACAGCATTCATATTCCCACAGTAGTGTTGAATAATTGTAGTTTCGCTGTCTGTTACGTTACATGCAAGTTGTTGAATATTTTGCTGAGCTTGCCTTAGTTGGTAGAGTATTAGTTTTTTGTGAATTTGTCGATCGTATTGTTGTCCGTTTGCTTTGGATTGTGAAGATTCATTCATTCGACGTTGTGTGTGAGATTCTGCATCCTGGGCTTCTCTGGCGGCAGTTTGTTGTGGTGTCTCCTGTTTCCGACATTGTGTGTGATATTCCGCATTCTGGGATTGTCTGGCAGCAGTTTGTTGTGGTGTCTCCTGTTTCCGACGTTGTGTGTGAGATTGTGCATCCTGGGCTTGTCTGGCAGCAGTTTGTTGTGGTGTCTCCTGTTTCCGACGTTGTGTGTGAGATTGTGCATCCTGGGCTTGTCTGGCAGCAGTTTGTTGTGGTGTCTCCTGTTTCCGACATTGTGTGTGATATTCCGCATTCTGGGCTTGTCTGGCAGCAGTTTGTTGTGGTGTCTCCTGTTTCCGACGTTGTGTGTGAGATTGTGCATCCTGGGCTTGTCTGGCAGCAGTTTGTTGTGGTGTCTCCTGTTTCCGACGTTGTGTGTGAGATTGTGCATCCTGGGCTTGTCTTGCGGCAGTTTGTTGTGGTGTCTCTTGTTTCTGACTTTGTGTGTGACATTTAGCATCCTGGGCTTGTCTAGTGGCAGTTTGGAGTGGTGTCTCCTGTTCCCGACGTTGTCCGTGAGATTCCCCATCCTGGTATTGTCTGGTGGCAGTTTGTTGTGTTGTCTCCTGTTCCAGACGTTGTCTGTGAGATTCGGCATCCTGGTTTTGTCTAGCGAGAGTTTGTTGGAGTGTCACTTGGTCTCGACGTTGTCGTTGCCTTGCTGCTTCTTTGTCATCGTCATTGGCGTATTTTCGCTTACGACCCATTGGAAGACAGTAAGCGTAAATCGTGATAGTGTTCAGTAAAAAAGTATTTCTTCAGCGCACTTTGACTGACAGAACGTTCACTGTGAAATGAGCGATGTAGCCGTGTTGAGGCGACAAATAAGTGACCAATCAGCTGTACAACCAATCAGTGATGCAGCTATCTGCTGGACTTTGCCTGTGTAATGAGCGATGCAGCAGTGATGCCTTCAGCGGCTGGAATGTGCCTGTACAATAAGCGATGCAGCCGTGTTGAGGCGACCAATAACCGAACAATCAGCTTTGTGACCAATCAGCGATGTGGCTGTCTGATGGTGGCTGGACTGTGCCTGTGTAATGAGCGATGCAGCAGTGATGCCTTGAGCAGCTGAAATGTGGCTGTACAATAAGTAATGTGGTCGTGTTGACGTAATGACTAAACGACAAATCAGTGTTGCGACCAATCAGCGATGTGGCTGTCTGCTGGTGGTTGGACTGTACCTGTCTAATGAGTGATGCAGCAGTGATGACTTGAGCGTCTGGCGGCTGTTCTGTGCCTGGGCACTAATCGATGCGGCCGTGTGCGCCTGTCTAATGAGTGACGCAGCAGTGATGCCTTCAGCGGCTGGTGGCTGGTCTGTGCCTGGGCACTAAGCGATGCAGCCGTGTGCACCTGTCTACTGAGTGACGCAGCAGTGATGCCTTGAGCGGCTGCTCTGTGCCTGGGCACTAAGCGAAGTGGCCGTGTGCGTCTGTCTACTGAGTGACGCAGCAGTGATGCCTTGAGTGGCTGACGGCTGGTCTGTGCCTGGGCACTAAGCAATGCGGCCATGTGCGCCTATTTAATGAGTGACGCAGCAGTGATTTCTTGAGCGGCTGTCGGCTGGACAGTGCCTGGGTACTAAGCGATGCGACTGTGTGCGCCTGTTTAATGAGTGACGCAGCAGTGATGCCTTGAGCGGCTGGTCTGTGCTTGGGCACTAAGCGATGCGGCCATGTGCGCCTATTTAATGAGTGACGCATCAGTAATGGCACTCAGCATCGCAACCAATCAGTGCCGCGGCCGTGTAGCCGTGACCAATCAGCAACGGGGCCCTGTAGTTGCGACCAGTCACTGCCACGGCCCTCTGGCTGCAACCAATCACCAACGCGGGTGAAGCGACCAATCACCGCTGCGTCCCTATGGGCGCCATCAATGAGCAACGCGGGCGAAGTATTTTACAATGATGTTGAAAGTTTTACTATTGATGCTGCCTATGCAGCATCAATAGTAAAATATAGAATGTTAAAAAGAATAAAATCAAAATAAAAAAAGGTTATTTTCACCTTCCGCTGGCCCCCGATCTCCTCTCCACGCGGCCGGCATCGCGGTCCCAGTAATGCTTAGCGCTAAGGACCGGAGATGACGTCACTCTTGCGAGAGCGCGACATCATCAGCGGTCTTTGTCGCAAAGCATTACTGGGACCACGATGCCGGGCGTGTGGTGAGAGAAGGGAAATATCTAACTATTTTTTTTTTGTAATGATTTATGGTACCCATGGCCATCTATTTTTTATTATTTTTTATATGCTATGTTATTCGCGGCCGGTAGGCTGCGACCAATCATCGACAGGCGCAGTGCAGCCGCCCACGTTGCTGATTGGTAGGCCGCGACCAACATAGCATGTAAAAAAATAATATAAAAAAATTTAAAAAAGGTTATTCTCACCTTCTGACGGCTTCCAATCTCCTTTCCACGCGCCCGGCCTCGCAGTCCCAGTAACACTTTACGCCTTAGACCGCTGATGACGTCGTGTTCTCGCGAGAGTGACTTAATCTCTGGTCCTTTGCGCTAAGCATTACTGGGACCGCGATACCGGGCGTGTGGAAAGGAGATCGGAAGCCGTCGGAAGGTGAGACTGCAATGCACTGCAGTGTGCAGACACCAGGAGAGGTCCGGCGCCTGCGCACTTCAGTATTCTGCTCTGCCCTCAACAGGGCATGGCAGTGCGCCTGCGCAGGAGCCACAACAGGCAGCAAAGAAGAAGATGTCACAGTTAGAATGGTGGCGCCGGACCACAACACCCATCGGACCAAGACGGCACCTGGACCGCCCCTGGGTGAGTATAATCTAATTCCTTTTTCTTATCTTTCAGGTTACATCGGGGGCTTATCTACAGCATTACAGAATGCTGTAGATAAAGCCCTGATGTCGTTGCCGGCAGCAGATAGTTGAAAAATAGGTCACAGATTCCCTTAAATCCGAAACCAGAATTACACTTGTCCAGTAGGTTGGATATGGTTGAGCTGCAATGGGCCATCTTCTTTATAACATATTTATTAACAACCTTGTAGGGGGCACAAAAAGTAGAATTTCAATATTTAGAGATGATGCAAAACTCTGCAAGCTAATCTACACAGACGAGGATCATTAAGGCTGATTTCACATTTGCGTTAAAACAACGCTGCGCCCTGCGTCGTTAAGCCCCGCCCCGAGCCGGCTCCCTGCCCGCCCCATATGGGATCACCGCCTACTTTCGCATTTGCACGCATGCGATCGGCGCACCCTATCTGTAGCATAGGATGCGCAGATCATGCGCTGCCAGTGTGAAAGTAGCGTGCTGCTCACTTTTGACGGTGCGCCGTGCGCGCCGAAATGCAGCATGTTGCATTTCGGCGCGCACGGCGCACCGTCAAAAGTGCGCAGCACGCTACTTTCACACTGGCAGCGCATGATCTGCGCACCCTATGCTAAAGATAGGGTGCGCCGATCGCATGCGTGCAAATGCGAAAGTAGGCGGTGATCCCGGATGGGGCGGGCAGGGAGCCGACTCGGGGCGGGGCTTAACGACGCAGGGCGCAGCGTTGTTTTAACGCAAATGTGAAACCAGCCTTAATATTACAAAAGGATTTGTGTTATCTGGAGGTTTGGGCTGAGAAATGGCAATTGAAGTTTAATGTAGACAAATGTGAGGTCATGCACTTGGGCAAAAGGAAATGAAATGTATAATTATGTGCTAGATTGTAAAACACTGGATAAAACTGTCACTGAAAAAGACTAAGAGTAAAGGTGGACGACAAAACTTTAGTGACTGGTGCCAGGCAACTGCTGCCATGGCAAATAAAATAATGGGATGCATTAAAAGAGGCATAGATGCTCATGACGAGAATATTGTTTTGCCTCTATACAAGTCACTAGTGCGACCATTGTACTGTGTACAATTTTGATCTCTGGTGTATAAGAAGGGCATAGCTGAGCTAGAGTGGGTGAAGAGAAGCGCAACTAAGGTTATTAAGGGAATGGGTGCTCTGCAATGCCAAGACAGGTTATCAAACTTGGTGTTATCCAGTTTGGGAAAACGAAGGCTTACAAGTGATTGTATTACAATATACAAATGTATGAAGGGACAATACAGAGATCTTTCTAAAGTTCTTTTTACACCACGCCCTGCAGTGCTGGCAAGGGGCATCATCTATATCTAGAGGAAAGAAGGTTTAAGTATAATTACAAAATGTGATTCTTTTCTGAAAGAGCAGTAAGACTATGGATTGTTTACGGTAAGAGGAGTAAGACTATGGATTCTTTATGGTAAGAGCTGTAAGACTATGGATTCTCTACAGTAAAAGCAGTAAGACTATGGATTATTTACTGTAGGAAGAGTAAGGCTGTGCTCACACGTTCAGGATTGTTCGCGTTTTTTTCACGTTTTTTTTCGCGTTTTTCCCCTGCAAAAACGCTTAAAAAATGCACACATTAAGCATCCTATTATAAGAATGAAATCTGCAATTTTTGTGCCCATGATGCATTTTTTTCTGCAAAAAAAAAACGCATGGTGGAAAAAAAACGCAGCATGTTCATTAATTTTGCAGAAAATCTGCGGATTTCATTGTATTAGGATGCTCCGGAAAAAAGCACGATAAAACGCTATAAAAACCTGAAACAAAAATTGCGGATATCCTGGGAAGGAGTCTGGTTTTTCTCAGGAAATTTCTGCATACGTGTGCACATAAGAATACTTAGACTGTGGAATACCATATATACTTGAGTATAAGTCGACCCAAGTATAAGCCGAGGCACCTAATTTTGCCACAAAAAACTGGGAAAACTTATTGCCTCGAGTATAAGCCGGGTATGCATTGCCCCCTCATCCCCATCCTGGAATGCATGGCTCCCTCATCCCTGTCCTTGTATGCATTGCTCCTTGGTCCATGTCCTTGTATGCATGGCTCCCCCATTCCGTCCTTGTATGCATGGCTCCTTATCCCCTATCCTTGTATGCATGGTGCCTATAAAAAAAGCAAAAAACATCCTACTTACCCTGTCTGCGCGCCCTCACTGCATATCATTTTGGCGCCAGCAGCTCTTCCGGCAGGGCGATCACGTGGCCCCTCTCATTAAAGTATTGAATATTCACTCCACGCCTATGGGAGTGGAGAGGCGTGAATATTCATTACCTTAATGAGCGTGGCCACGTGATTGCTCTTCCGGAAGAGCTGCTGGCGCCGGAGCGAATGACATGCAGCAAGAGCATGCAGGAAGGTAAGTAGGATGTGTGCTGTCACTGTGTGCGCTCTAAGAGAAATGAATATTAATTTCTCTTTAGCAGCGGAACAGGCTTTAATCACAGCCGCCGGCTCCTGCCTCTGTGACCCGCTGCTCCTTCGCTCTCCCTCCCCCGCCATCTTCCTGGGACAATTGACTCATGAATAAGCCTAGGGGGGCATTTTCAGCACAAAAAATGTGCTGAAAAACTTGACTTATACTCGAGTATAAACGGTATTTACTGTAAGAACAATAATACTGTGGATCCTTTACGGTAAGAGCAGTAATACTATACTACTGTAGGAGCAGTGAGACTATGAATTATTTACAATAAGAGTAGTTAAACTATGGATTATTTACTGTAATAGCAGTAAGACTATGGATTCTTTAAGGTAAGAGCAGTAAGACTATGGATTCTTTAAGGTAAGAGCAGTAAGACTATGGATTCTTTACGGTGAGAGCAGCAAGACTATTACTTCTTTACTGTAGGAACAGTAAAACTGTAGATTATTTACTGTAAGGCAGTAAGACTATGGATTCTTTACGGCAAGAGCAGTAAGACTATGGATTCTTTACTGTGAGGGCTGGATTATTTACTGCAAGAACAGTAATATTATAGATTCTTTGCTGTAAAAGCAGTTAGACTATAGAACCCTATGCTGCATGATGTTGTAATGGTTGATTCACTTAAAAAGTACAGAACTTATCCCCTAAAATGGGGCAACTAGCATCTGCCTCAGGGGATTTTTCCATTCCTCTAGATTAACATATTAGGCTGTAGGTTGAACTTATGTCTTCTTTCAACCTTAAAAACTATTAAACTATGTAAGTGTATTCATTAGCACAGAATATGCATCAAAGACAAATAGGAGCATGTAGGAAATCTCTTCATCGTGAAAACTCCTCTTATCTCATAATTCAGCATTTAAACAGAAAACCAGTCAAGTGTGACACGTAATATCCTTAATATAAAATTATTTGGTTCATTAGTCTGATTTAAGCTTTATGTAAAACTATTAGCATGATACATTGAATAAATATGACCCTTGTCTATCAAGTAAATGTGGTTAATAGTTAATTGAATGCCGGAATGATTAAAGAAGATGAATTATATGTAAGCTACAGCCAGACCGCCATCAATCTCCCATCAGATTGTTGTGTCTGAGATGAATGAAATATAACATGAATGATATTTATGGACAGGAAAACATTTTAGGACTCAAAAAACATACAAAACTCTTTCCATCAATATTTTGGATTAGACATCATAGGACGAGGTAGTATTGGAAAAGATTAGTATTAGTACATTAAACCGTAATATCCATGTTGGACGGATACATAATATGGCAATCGTTGAAATCTCACATTGTACCACAAAATGTTAGCTTTGCCTATTGCAGAAAGTGTTATAATAAGGGCTAGATTGCTGGTGAAAGAAGTGGGCAAAAATGTGGTCCCCATCCCGCCTTTTGTATCCCATCTGACCCCTTATTACAGCCATATTGTTGGAGGTAGCCCTCTCCATTGCACTCAGCCAAGACTGCCTCTATCCTAGCATTAGAAGCTTAAACACTTAGCTACTTGTTGGATTTTACTTCCTTCTCCCCCAAAGATGGGGATTGTTCACATGACTCTTGGACCAGTTCCCCCCCAAAAGTAAAAACGTCATTTTACGAGAGGTGGAGGAGGGTCTTTATAAAGTCTCAGTTTTCCTTTAAATCAGTCTTTCAAGACATATGAAAAGTTCAAGGGAACCTGTCACCAGTTTTGTCATATAACAACTAAAACTATGACCTTATTCAGCCCTGTGCTGCCTTCCATAAATCTTCTATAACCCCCTGACTCCCTCTGTATATCCCTCCAAAACCTTTTTAAGTTCGCTCACGCTGTAAGGAAATTGGGTCGGTCCGGTCTGATAGGATTGATTTTGGGACCCTCTCCCCGGCTGCTGCTCGCTGTCCTCCTTCTTTAATTGACTTGGATGATGCCTCACAAAAGTTTTGCGCCTGCCACAGAAATCAGGGCTCACGCCTGCGCACTATGCTTTGCAGAAAACACAAGTGCGCCTGCGCCCACAGTAGAGCAAAGCATAGTGCGCAGGCGCGAGCCGCGATTTCTGTGGCAGGTACAAGACGTTGCCTGGCAATGTGGATGACACGAGGCGTCTTCCACGTCAATTAAAGAAGGAGGATGGCGAGCAGCAGCAGGGCCAGGGATGGAGAGGCCCAAAACCACACCCGTCAAACTGGATAGACCCAATTTCCATACAGCGCCATTTTTGGGGTGAATGGAGGGGTAGTCAGGAGGTTATATAAGCATTTATGGGGAATGCAGCACACGCGCTGAATAAGGTCATAGTTTTAGTTGTTATATGACAAAACTGGTGACAGGTTCCTTTTAAAAACGTTGGACTCAGATCATGTGTAAATCCAGAGAAGTCTGAGGCACCGAAAAATTATTCTTAGAAATCTTCAATTTTTATTCCATTTATTAAAAAGAATCAAACTAGTTAATAGGCAAAGCAACGATTCGAACATATCTGGCCTTTTTCAAGCTGTATTCTTAGACTTGATATTGCCAAAACGTTGCCTTGCCATTTCGCCTCACTATTGTGATTCTTTTTAATAACTAGAATAAAGATTGAAGATTTTTAAGAATTATTTTTTGGTGCCTGAGACTTTTCTGGATTTCTAATGTTTTTTTCACCTAGTTGGAGGCCTCTTGTACTAGAGATGCCACTTAGTTTTATAATATCACAGTAAGTCCATCGAGTTGAGCCTATAACCTGACATGTTGATTCAGACGGAGATAAAAACCCCATGATGCAAATGCTAATTTCCCCATTTTAAGGGAGAAATAATTTTCACATTCCACGTACAGCAATCAGACTAGTTCCCTGGATCGACGCCCCATCACAAAATATAGTGCCCATAACCTGTAATATTATATTTATCAAGAAAGGCATCCAGACCCCCTTTGAACTTTTTATAGTGAAATAACCATCACAAAATTATGTGGAAGTTCCATAATCTCACTTCTCTTACAGTAAAGAATCCATAATCTCGCTGCTCTAACAGTAAAGAATCACCATCTGTGATTTTGATTAAACCTTCTTTCTTCTAATAGAGGATGTCCCTTGTCACTGTTGAAGGCCTAGGTATAAAAGTATTGTGAGAAAGATCTATGTACCGTCCCTTCAAATATTTGTATATTGTAAGAAGAGGTCTTGCTGCATCCTAACATGCATCTATATTGAGTCTTGGTATTGGTAAGAAATAGTGATGAGCGAGTATACCCGTTACTCGAGATTTCCCGAGTATGCTCGAGTGATCTCCGAGTATTTGGATGTTCTCGGAGATTTAGTTTCTGTCGCCGTTGCTGCATGATGTGAGGCTGCTAGACAGCCTGAATACATGTGGGGATTGCCTGTTTGTTAGGAAATCCCCACATGTATTTAAGCTGTCTAGCAGTCGCAAATCATGCAGCTACAGCGACAGAAACTAAATCTCCGAGCACTCCAAAGTACTCGGAGATCACCCTAGCATGCTCGGGAAATCTCAAGTAACCAGTATACTCGCTCATCACTAGTAAGGAAGTATGCCTTTTTCTGTGATTTTTTTAAAATTTTATGCCCTTTTTTGGTGAGTTGCATTCAGTTAGTAGTGTAGGGACTCACAAGACAACGTGACCCTTGACGTGGGTTGTGAGAGTGCGTTTGTTGGCCAAAATATCGACCAATTCCTCATGTATTTTATACGTTTTTTTCATCCTTTTTATTGCACATTTTTTTATCTTTTGCAATGTACAATCAGTCCCTTTAGTGCTGGCTTGGGGAGTTGGGGTGTCTGCCCTTGTGAGGTGCGCTTTTAGAGAGTTGGGCAGTCGCCTGATCTCATATTATAGGAGTCACTAATGGACTGTAAGCCAGACGCTGTGCAACACACGTATCTGTGTGACTGGTGCCCTATACAAGCCTCATCTATGTGCATTTGTAATAGAAGGCGACCACTGCCAACGGGAATGTTCGGTGTGTGATTGTTTCATCTGTGCTGCCATTCGTCTTTACCATGGGGTCTTACTGCATCCTGTTGTGCGTTAGTATGGTGTCTTGGTTTTTGTAATTTTTGTAAGGACAGCTGCTTTTTCTCTGTGCTGTTTTTATAATTTGATGTCCTTTTTGGTGACATACCCTTGTAATAAGGTCACGCCTCAGCCTTTATTTTCCAAACTACATAACCCCAAATTAATAACCTATCGTTATTTTTTCTTTTGCAATTTTGTGCCCTGGGCCACTGCCCCTATGGCTTCATCCCCTATGTTAAGCCACTATACCATCTAATGAGAGGGAATAAAAAAACAGCAGGGGGCAACGTATAAAGGATGCAATGGTTTTATCTAGACGCGGGATCACCTTCTAAAATGATTCCAATGAAAAAAGTGTTATATTTTGAGCGCTTTAATGAAGTACATTGAGATTGATTAGATGGACAACAGCTCTAAATATTTGTTTTTAAAGTTTGTTTTATAGTTGTAATATTTTTCAATTTTCTCTATGAACAAACAAAAATAACCAAAAAGAACACATAAAAAACAGCAAAACAAACATCTTTAAGCTAAAAAAAAGTATAAAAAAATGTTTTTGTTCCCCTTTGCATTTTGTGTGTGTTTCTTCCCCTACTGTGATTCTTACATTCTGGGAACAAGGAGTTTGCTGTGGCCTGGTTATTATTTAACAAGTCACTGTTGATTAGTTTCCATTTCAATGGCGACTTGCTTTGACAAATAAAGAGAGTTTTCTCACGACTGAACTTTTTAGGTTGTAGCAAGAGACGGGATTGAAAAAAAAAAAAATAGAAATGATCGAAAAGATCGAGTCTCTTCCAGATGTCCCTTATATGTAGCGGCTTTCATATCAAATATTAAATAAAATAAAAAATAAAAAAAGATGCAGTGCCTAACCTCTATGAAGACGCTCACTCGGGTAACCTTCTTTATCATTGCTACGTTCATCTCATTTCAGTACTTTGTCATTGGCAGAGCAAGTTTGCAAAGTAGAAAGTCTTTGTTCCGCTCCTCCGTTTCCTTGATCTGTGTGGGTCTTTGAGATAATAACATTAAAAACAATTAAATAAAAAAAAAACATGATAAAATAATAATTAAAAAAAAATCCACAATGAATTCTATTTAAAACCGGTGACACTGTGCATAAAAGAACTCTAGCATAAGGGGTAGAAGGGGAGAAGTGTTTTCTGTTTGTACTGTATAGGAAGGAACATTTCTGAACTGTATGGCCACTGTTTTCGCTAGCTACCTAATGGATAATGTCAGCAGAATATCAAGATAATGGCAGATTAATGGTCTCCTGCTACAAAAACACAATAGCCTACGAATTTATTGAACACGAAGAATCAAGGATAAGGCCACAATGTAGATTCTGAAAACATTAGACGCATATTTTGCTCTAACGTCGCTTTTCAATGACTTTATTAGCACTGAGTGAAATGGTTTCGGTGTCTTTGCAAAGAGTGTCGTCTGGAAGTTGTTGGGTGCAGATGATATGGCGTGATAAAAGTTTATATTCTGTGCCAGATATTATTAATATATTATCACAATGATGTTTTTTTTTTCCGTACATCTGGAGAAAGAATATCTCTTTCCTCTCGCTTCCATGGAATGACCCAATTGAAAGGACTAGTTCATATCTGAAAACATTCATGATTGTATCAAGGCCGTAGACATTCTCAACGCACCTTCAGCCTAGCAATATCATTTTTCAATAATCTCTAAAGTTTTTTTTTTTTTTAAGAAAGTGAATATTTGAGCACCCACAGCATGGGAGCATAGAAAGGCCTGAGAATGGCAAGTGTTCTGACCAACCATAGGAGTTATGCCAATTTCAGTAGCGCTAGTCAACCATCTAATGTTTATAGAAGCTTCTTGACCCCCAGACCGTTGACGTTGAGGACAAAGAAGAGTTGAATTTTAGCCGTTTATTTTCTTCTCCTGTTATGGGTTCAGTTTATTCTCCACTCCCCAAGCAGAAGACATGAATGCCTGGTCCAGATGTACAGTATATACATTTGCACAGATTCATTAGGAGAGAAGACGAGCGTTTAGCCAACAGATATCCAATGGGAATCGCCAGTTTTAATGTTGGAGTTAGTTTAAGTTAACGATCAAAAAAGATTGAATAGGGGATTGAAATGAAGAATCTCCTGAAATTGTTTAAAGCTAAATTTGATCCAATCCAAAAAATTTGGTCCAAATCAAAAGTGCCCCGAAAAACGTTTATCATTTGATCTGAGATCTCTCCAGAACTCAAAGTGCAATAAATGGGGGAGGGAAGCGATTAAAAAATAATAAAAAAAAATCATAAAAAATTATACTCACCTGTCCTATGCCTGCCCCTCAAAATAGCAGCTCCCCATCCTATCCTCTGCTGGCTCCCTCCAGTCTTCAGATCTTTCAGAGCTGACAAGAGTCATGTTGGTGCAAGTTGCCCATTATTTTGTTGGATTTATTGCCAATTTAAATCTGAAAGTTTCAAGTTTGCTAGATTCTTAAAATTTCAAGAAATCTTTAATAAATTTGATTACTTACCAATCTATTTGTGGTATATACAGTTGCATGTAAAAGTTTGGGCACCCATGGTCAAAATTACTATTATTGTGAACAGTTAAGCAAATTGAGGATGAAATTATCTCTAAAACGGTAAAAGTTAAAGATGACACATTTCCTTTGTATGTTAGAGAAAAAAAAAATATATAGTGTCTTTTTTTACATTTTAAAAATGACAAAAAGGAAAATGGGCCAATACAAAAGTTTTGGCACCCTGCATGGTTAGTACCTAGTAGCACCCATTTTTGCAAGTATCACAGCTTGAAAATGTTTTTTGTAGCCAGGAAAGAGTCTTTTAATTTTTGTTTGAGGGATTTTCGTCCATTCTTCCTCAGAAAATTCCTTCAGTTCTGTGAGATTCCTGGGTTGTCTTGCATGCACTGCTATGTTGAGGTCTAGCCATAGATTTTCAATGATGTTCAGATCAGGGGACTGTGAGGGCCATTGTAAAACCTTTCAGCTTGCACCCATTTGATGTCTATTGTGGATTTTGATGTGTGTTTAGGATCATTCTCCATTTGTAGAAGCCATCCTATTTTCAACTTAGGCTTTTTTTTTACAGATGGTGCTATGTTTGCTTCAAGAATTTGTTGACATTTCATTGAATCCATTCTTCCCTCTACCCGTGAGATGTTCCCCGTGCCATTGACTGGATCACAACCCCAAAGCATGATTAATCCACCCCCATGTTTAATAGTTGACGAGATGTTCTTTTCCTGAAATTCTGTGCCCTTTTTTCTCCACACACACCTTTGATCATTGTGGCCAAAGATTTCTATTTTAACCTCTCATCGTTCCACAGGAGTTGTTTCAAAAAATGCATCAGGTTTTCTTCTGATGGCTCTTCCATGAAGGCCATATTTGTGCAAGTGTCTCTGAACAGTAGAATAATGTACCACAACTCCAGAGTCTGCTAAATCTTTCTGAAGGTCTTTTTCAAGCTTGGGTTCTGATTTGCCTCTCAAGCAATCCTATGAGTAGCTCTCACTGAAATTTTGCTTGGTCTTCCAGACCTTATCTTGACCTCCATTGTTCCTATTAACTACCATCTCTTAATTACATTTTGAACTGAGGAAAGAGCAACTTGAAAATGTTTTGCTATCTTCTTAAAGCCTTCTCCTGCTGTGTGGGCCTCCACCACTTTCATTTTCAGAGTGCTAGGCAACTGCTTAGGAGAACCCACAGCTGATGCTTTTTGCCACAAGGTTAGCGGAAGCTGGTTTTAATAAAGCTGGTAAATTTGCATCACATGGCCTTTCTTAATGATGATAGAGAACAAGCCATAGCCCTAACAGGCTTATTAAGATCTGAAACATTGGTCAAAGTTATCAGAGCACACAAATCTCCAAGGGTGCCCAATCTTTGCATCAGCCCATTTTCCTTTTTGGAATTTTTAAAATGCAAATATTGACTATATATATATTTTTTTCTTTGCCTAAAATAAAAAGGAAATCTATCATCTTTAACTTTAACCCTTTTAAAGATCATTTCATCATCAACTTGCTTAACTGTTCAGAATAGCAGTATTTTTGACCATTGCTGCCAAAACTTTTAAACGTCATTTGTTTTTTACATGTGTAATACAGAGCCTAATTCTAGGCCCATAAGGAATCCATGAGTGCTTCAAATTTTACTACAATGACTTTTGAGGTCTTCTCACAAATTGATCTCTCATGAGATGGTCAAGCTTAACAGACTACTGTATAGTCTTTGATTCATGTTTTTTTCGTGATCAGTTCGTTTAGATCTGAGGCATAAAAAAAAGCTTTAATGCCAGTATTGGCTAACTGATAACAAGATCAGACCAAAAAATGGCAAAAAATCACAATACTTTGGCCCAACAGATTTGAATTTATATGGGCATCAATAGCTTTCCAAGGAAATAAAACCTTGACTTAAAGACATCCATACATCTTCAATAGCTGTTGTCTGAATGCTCATTTGTCCAACTGTTAATTTCTTCCAATTCCCCATACACATGCATGCTGTGTTTGGTTGAGCATGCATGTGTTTTCAATGTGGAGATATTAGAGTAAATTGCTGAAAGACATGATTGACTTTTTTAGATATTGAAATTTAACATACTCAATACTACTTTATTCTGACATCCTCTCTCATGAGAGGGTCGCAAGGCCCCCTAGACACATAAGGTAGTTAGTGATGAAATTGATGGGCTTGGCCAACTTTGGTCTAATGACTTTGGGCACCATAATGGGGTCCACCACAGGTCCTCTCTGATTGCCTTTTGGTGACCCTATTCAGCCAAGAAGAAGAAGAAAAATGGCCAGTGTTTCTGTGGATTTACCTTTGAAGTCTAATGAAGATGCTGACTTGGTTGGCTTCAGTATAAAAGGCCATGTTCATGTATGGTTACTTCTCACTCATGTAGCTGCTATAGCAGGTGGGGCTCAGGCTGTGTCCCATAGGTATATGCAAATAAAGTCCGTGGAGCTCCACAGACTTTATTTGCATATTCTTATTTCCCAGGGAGCAATGCACCTAGGATTTCACTGATTGAGCGCCTTTGCCGGCTGCCGCAGTGTTTTCTTTGACTGGTCTCCCTGAGGTCAGTGACTGTTTCGTGATGTTGGTCTACTAGGCATTGCTCCCACCTAGCCAGAATCCTACTCCACACTGATGAGGGGCAACACCCTGAAACAGCTGTCTGTGGATGGATACCTGGCCTTGGTATTACCCTTGTCATATCTGTAAACTCGTAAAGAGCTGGATATTGACTTAAAGGGCCACTTACTATGTTGGTAATGGTGGTTTCCGAAAGGAGCCATTCCTTGGCTGGGTCCTTCCCTGGAGGAAGATCTGGCTACTCCCGTGTTTGAGACTCTTAAATGAGGCTCCACTGACTTTATTTACATATTTGTATTTCCCAGAGAGCAATGCACCTAGGTTTTCACTGATTGAGCACCTTTGCCGTCTGCCACAGTATTTTCTTTGACTGGTCTCCCTGAGGTCAATGATTGTTTCGTTATGTCCCATAGGTAACAGCATCTGCAAAACTTTTTGCTTGGGATCCTTCACCAATGTTAATATGACCATGACTGGATGACGTTGGCAGTGGCACAGATAGCAGAAGCCAAATAATGATGGAGCTACTGAAAAAATTCAAAGTCATCTGGAATAAACCAGATTATGACCAATATTTTTTTAATTGTTTTGATTAAATTATAAAATGCCGTAAAATTGGTGTTCTTAATATGGAGTGCCTAGCTAATTTTTCACCCCATGACCCATAAATTTTTGGTTACAGAAATTCTGGGTTGAGGAAAAAAGTTCACAAGAGGAAAGCTTACAAGAGGTAGTGGCAAGAACTGTAGAGACTGTTTATACCATAAATAACTTTCTAGATCTCAGCAGATTATGGTAAATGTGCTATGTCAGTGAAGTCTGATCGGTGAGATCTAGTCAATGTGACCAACTATCGTCATGTATAGATTTCCATGACCATTTCAAAAGCTGTAAAACTCGATAAATGAGTCCAGATCATAACAAATTAGTGGGTTTTTACTGTATTTAACTCATGTCATGGAGAAAAATATCATGCTGAACATAAAGAGATTTCTCCCCCGCCCTGTCCAGTTCTCTTTTAGTCGAGGATGTGGAACGAAACAACATTTAGCAAGAATTTGGTAGATTATTAAGTCATCTTATCTCAGCTCTCCATCTCTTTGTAAATAAGTCAAGGTTTTCTGCAACCTTGTGAACATGTGGGAATCAGTCATAGCCACAAACGACCAAATAATTTAAAGGGGTTTTCCAGTTTGAAGTCATTAAGTACATGCTTCGTGTCAATGAATAAAAATGTTGCCCTTTACATTCAGAATCTGTAAACATATAAAGTACGAAGGCTCCTGACATCTGAATACCTGTTACAATACTATCCAGTTTAGATTATATTCTTCAAGCTAAGTGAAGTAAAATATTGAAACCGGAAAGAAAAAAAAAAATAGTTTGAGGGATCAACAGAAGATTCTTGAAAATTTGTCAAGCCTCTGAAGAACCAATTGTGGTGAGTGATGAATGTCATCACTGGAAATAGGGACTGATTAGAGATGAGCGTATTAGGCAAAATGCAAATTCTCCTGTTTGTATGTTTTCTTTTTCGGGGAAATTCTATTTCTGGAGAAGTTATTCTCCGTGAATTAAATGTCCCTTATAATACTCTGGATTTAATGCAGACCCTAGAGTGTAATAAACATAATATGTAAAAATTTTTAAAAAATCCTTATACTCACCTTACTGCTCCCTTCTCCAGCCTCTCCACTCCTCATCATCATCCGTAAGATCAGATCCGTCAAGTCCTCGTCATATCTTCACGATGCGTGCCATAATCTAGCGCACACGTCTTGAGCGGCTGAGGTATGGTGGCTGAAAGCTACAGTCAGGAAGCGCTTCCTGACTGTGGCTTTCAGCCACCATATCTCAGCGGAGACTTACCCCTTACTACCATCAGGGGTAAGGGGTAAGTTTGTATGTCCATATGCAGCTAGTTTTTTAAGGACCGCAAATACGGACATATGCACACCCATTGTATACAATATTTGCATGTCCGTGTGAAAAACATAAAAATAACAAAAGATTGACTAGCACTTCCAAGCTAATGTGAATAGGTGCATACTAGGAGCAGCCACCTCCATATACAATATAGAAAAAAGTAGCACTCTATCGTGCTAAAGCATGTAGACATGGAATATATGAAATATGAATAGCAATACTGCTTCTGGGCACTAGGAAAAAATGAGATGTTTAGCACATATGTTGGCTAAGTCATGTGTAAGGGGGTTACCGGGACCGTGTAATACTGCACTCTCTTCCTGTGTGTAGATACTGTTATATATAATGTGAAGTCTGTTGTGTAAGTTGCTTTCCTATACTGTGAATATTTAATGCTGCTATGTATACTATGTAAAGTGTATATTTATTATTGAGGGAAAGTGTAGTACCTCTGTTTGGTCACTAGATGGGGGCATCTTAGTGCACATAATTGTAGTATAAGAGTTTCATAAAGCAAACAGCTAAACATAGGAGGGGCATTGTGGATAAGGCAGGGAGGACTTCCTGAAAGTGTCAATTAGGGCCGGGGCGCCCATTAGCTCAGGTGGGCTGACTTGCCCTGGGAAACACCGTGTCACACCACATTAAAAAGTCTAAGGCCCAGTCATATAGTATCTGTGGCCAGGAACTCATCAGGAGACCCAACAGCAACAGTGCTAGTGGTGCAGTATTAGTGGGACTGCAGCTGCTAGGGAAGAGTAAGCAGTACAGGCAGGTCTCCCACCATGTGACAACTTACTACATGGGCTGATGCCCTCAGAACTGGGGCGAAATAGATGAGGGAGTCCCCAAACAGAGAGAGACTGGACAGTGAGGATGCTGAGGGACTGAAAGGTATGATCCGTACCGGAAACGGGCTTAGTGACAGAGAGAAGGACAGGGACAGAGGAGAAATTGCACACTCTGAAACCTGATGTTGATGCTGGAAAGAATACAAATACAAATATGCTGTGTACCAGAATCAGTAAAGTTACCTGTTTGAAAGTTGAATTGGAATGTGGCTCATTTTGTGCTAAACCGAACCGAGGAAGTCTCCAGAAACGTGCAGGGGACCCTGACGGTGCTAGTGAAAGAGCTACAGGTACACAGAGTGATGGACAGTGTGTTTATGTGATGGGAGGTCAGGGAGAGCTAACGCAAACGCTTGCAGCCACGACTACCGCCCTGGTCCTCCCTCACACATTCATGCCCATCAACCACCGTCAAGGTGGTCTCAAAACTGATGGGACCCTACATGTCTAGTGTGAATACCTTTCTAGACATGTAGCGTCCCATCAGTTTTCTGACCACCTTGACGGTGGTTGATGGGCATCCATGGATTAGCCAACTTATGTGTTAAGCGTCTCATTTTTTCCTAATATTCAGAAACAGTATTGCTATTCATATTTTATATATATCACATTGACATGCTTTAGCACTTGTGAAAAACATGTCAGTTCTTTTTGCGTGGCAAGGACAAAATGCACGCTGCACATGTGCACACTTATGACACACGGATAAAATCCGAAAACAGCGCCGACTGTGACGCTTGTTCCCAGACACCGGCCAACTGCTGAAGGCAGCTCTCATCATTGTGTCCTGGTCATGCTAATCTCAGCACGAGCGAGATACATTGATGACATCTGCCTTCAGCAGTTGGTCGGCGCCAGGGAACAGCGTGAACAGTACAGCTTCTTCCCTGGTTCCGGTACTTCTCACGCTCATGACAACTCCCATTATAGTCTCCAAGTAACGCTGATCTCAGCGCTAGCAGGAGACAATAATGATAATAATTTGCCTTCAGTAGCTAGCCGGCGCCAGGGAACAGCACGAACTGTACCGCTTCTTCCCAGGTGCGGATCACATGGACGGCACATGGATACACAGACACATTGAGAGTAAACATTGACACATGGATGGCACATACGCACACACGGTCCAGGACCACGATTCTCACCAGTACTGTTTTTTCCTGTACAGGAATCACCAAGACATATGAAGGAGACCTTAGTCAGGACAACCTTAAAAAAGTTGTGGCAAATAATACACAGTATGTTGTACATCGTTGTATGTTCTAATTCAGTAGTTATATGAAAAATCTCAGTATTACCACAGTCTTTTGGTAGAATGATCGAAAATCCAACTATCTAGGTGACCATAAATTTTTGTTTAAATTTTCTATTTCCATTTTTTCCTCTTTGTTATTATTGCCATTATTATTATTATAGTTGTTTTTCAACTTAAAAAAATATCTTTCTAAACGGTAAAAAAAATATATTTTTTCTTTCTAAATGTGACCATGCAAAAAATTACATTATTAATTCGGAAATAAGAATATTTCTTAATATCGGGGGCTAACAACTGAATTTTGATTGCAGAAATCTCCCACAGTGGTTGTGATTTATCATTTAAATTACCAATGTTCTGCAAAAAAAAATTGCTATGACCCACTGAAAAGTTGGTCAAAATTGAAAATGATGTTCTTTTATTGCTAATTTTCTGTCCATGGAAAACGCTTTTAATTTAAAATAAACAGTTCTGTGTTAGATTGCTTTGCTCCTTGGGGTTAAAAATGTTATAAATAGAAATTATTAATTTGTAGATGTCTCTTATTGAGCCTGGGAGGTGCAAGCGAATGGTGAAGTGAAGGCTAGAGCTGCAGCCTGAAGCTTCCTGGCTCCAATTCAAAATCTTGA
Source organism: Dendrobates tinctorius (assembly GCF_039654945.1). Taxonomy (NCBI): domain Eukaryota; kingdom Metazoa; phylum Chordata; class Amphibia; order Anura; family Dendrobatidae; genus Dendrobates; species Dendrobates tinctorius. The sequence goes on along the minus strand of NW_027361868.1, from coordinate 7,517,116 downwards.
ACCAGGGACCGATGCAACTACATTTGTGTAAATTGTTCTAGTCCTTAAAGGATTATTCCACCCCAAAAAAACTAGTTATTCCCTATTCACTGGATTGAAGTTAACTTACTGCTCGTTGGAGGTCTAACTGCTGGGACCCCCTTGGATCTTAGATTTTAGAACTTCGAAAACAGGGCTGCAGTCCGGAATGGAGCGAAGATGTTCTTGCTCAGCTTCTGCTCCTTTTTTTTACTATGGTACTTTTACGTGTAGCAATCAGCTATTTTTTTCAGTCCCGTAGACAATGAATGGACCAGAGACGGTGAATGTGCACCTCCGCTCCATTCAGGACAATGCAAAGCCCTGTTCTCATCATCATGGAATTATGGTGGAGACGTTCTAATTAATTATTATTTGGATGCTGAATATTGACAATTTAGAGTGGTATCATAGGAGCAGTATATTACGATATTGTTTTGGTCATTAGTTGCAAGTTGTAACTACAGTCCAATGGGCCCCAATGCAAAATTTGGACCTGAGTCCTTTATGTTGGGCAAATATATGGGCCTTTATAGCCTTGTAGATCCTATAAAAGTGGTGGCAAATCTATGGCACATATGCCAGAGGGGGCACTTAGAGCCCTCCTTGTGGGCATGTATGCAAGGCCTGGGAGATGCCGCTCCTTTCTTTCCATTTTCAAATGTATTCGCATCTTTTAAACGTGAATACATTTGAGCAGTGCTGCGCTATGACTGGGGTGGAGTCGCTCTACTGACCTCACCACCCTGCTGCCAGCGATGGGGCCACAGAGGAGAAGAGACAGCACGGGCACTGGTAAGAACCCCAGGAGGGGCCGGACATTAAATGTATCATAGGAGGGACAACTGTGAAAGGGGGCACAGTTTTGAGGGGTACATTTCTAAATATTGATGAATTGTCCTGGCCCTTTCCTCTAATAATGTCCCCTGTCCTGGACCCCTTCTTGTTTTAATGTCCACCGTCCTGGTCCCTTTCTGTAATAATGTCCCCCATCCAATGCTCCTTCCTGTTGTAATATCCCATGTCTTGGGCCTCTTTCTGTTGTAATGGCTCTCTTCCTGGTATAATGTTCCCAATCATGGGCCCCTTTCTGGTATAATGCCCCCATCCTGAGCCTGTTCCCTGTATATTGTCCACAATCCTGAGCCTCTTCCTTTTATATGCTCCCCATCATGTGCCCCCTCTTGTGTAATGTCTCTCTTTCTGAGGCCCTTCCCGGTATAATGTCCATTTTGCTGATTTTTTTCCAGCACATTAAAAAAATAAACAATTGTTCTTACCTTCCTCGACTCCCACAATGTGTAGCGTCCTCTTCTATAGCCTGCAGCTGACTGTGGCATGTCAGCTATGGGCAGCGCATGATGTCAATGCCATGCACCACTTGTAACAGGAACATCGACAATCGACAATAGCTGCCCAGCCACTGATTTGCCAGCAGTGTATATTGCAGAGCAGGGAGCTGGCGGGTCTCTGCGCTGCAACACAATTTAGCTGAAGTTTCACCCAAGGATGCACATCCAGATGAAATATCTGCTGGAGGTGTCGGCGGGCCCCCCCACCCGCATGGGTCCACTCAAACCCTTTATGACCCCTAGTTTTGGTATTGTGTAGCAGTATTAAGGTAGTAAAGAGTAATTTAAAAAAATGAAGCTATTCTTATCCATAGCATAGGGGATAACTTGCTTATTATTACATGTCCAACTACTGAGACTCCCAGGGTCTAGAACCCTGGGAAAGCGTCTTTGCAGCCAAGACCTGAATGTAGTAGAGCTGCTTATGCTCAACTTCTGCTCCATTCATTGTCTACGTGACTTTGTAAGGGGAGGACAGGACTGTAGTCGTGACCTGAATAACCGCAATATCTATGTCCAGTCCTTCCCCTACAGAAAACTGTACTCTTCTCTTCAGCATACCGGCATCTCTAGATTCAGCTTCAGCAATGGAGACACAGTCCAAGTTAACGTTAACATTTTCTTTACTGCATGCTTCACACGTTACATCCACAGTTGGTACATCATGACATTTACTGGTTTCCTCATCTTTCCCTTTATGGCTGTCTCTTCTGTGCACTACACGCCCAGACCGGCCCGTCCTAGACTGCTCCCCAGTTCCTTCCTGGCCTGACCTCGCCATGATGACAATTCCTTCTGTCTGTTTCGCCCCAGACTCAAAATCATCAGTCACCAGGTTTGGTTGCCTCTGGTAAAGCATCTGGCTGGTCTGTACCGATCTCGTCGAAGCTCCAACTTCCTTACTTTCCTCAGTCCAACCAACTCCTGCCCTAAAAGCATCTGCCCAGGCGATAAGTACACCACTTCTTTCCTTTCCTGGTCTGGCTCACTGCTATGACACACAGTGGCCGTGGGTATCGTGGGCTACAGCGCTTGAACATTGCGCGATTGCCAAGCTGTCTGGGCCTATAGCCCATGTGGACTCTAGGGCACCCTGGCCTCGTCTGACCTAACTTCCTAGAAACTCCTGTTTTACCACCAAGCAGCCCCTTCTACACTTAACCCTCTATAACCATCCTATCAACTCTACCTAACAGTGCACACTAGTATGCCCCCATCTAGTGGCCCACAAATAGACTACACTTACCATTGTCTATAAGAACTATATACTAAGGTGCCATCCTCTAACATCCCCAAACGAAAGCACCTTACTTTCCCTAAACTGTACGTGAACATTAGTACACATCCCATATATTATATACAGTATTACACTAAAGGAACACAACACGATATAATATAGTTCTCTAAAGAGTGGTAACACATGCATGAATGTGGCAGTACCATAATTGTGAGCGATAGTATATCTTACTATGTAGCAGTACCGCAAATATTTATCAGAGACATTATCAACATTAGCATATATAAACTTCAATACACTAAAAACAACTAGAGGAAGGGGAGCAAGGAGGTAATTCTATCTCACCCCCTTATAACTGCAGAAAATCTCCGAGCATTTGGCAGTCACATAGTTGAGTATACGCACCTCCTCACCATTCAGGTCAGGGCTCCTGTTTTCTGGGTTCCGGAGCCCAAATGTTGGGATTGTTGGAGGTCCCTGTGGTCAGACCCATTGAAATCAGCAATTCATCCTGCGGATAGGGAATAACATGATTCTCTGGGATAAAATCTTTGAGTGAACTAAAACTGGCCGAAAATTTAAAACAATAGAAATTGGGACAAATTTGCCGGTAAAACTCTGCCTGATTTTGAGTCACTCACTAATAAGAGGCATTTATATAGTAACCGTGTACTGTACATAGGAGTTACTCTATAAGCAGTTCCCTGATATATTCTGACAACTCATAATTTCTCTAGCACAAACCTCACAGGAGACATTCAGCAGAGTCTTAGTGCTTGGTACATGGATTTGTAACACGAGGATCACAGATTTACAAGTTATAACAATGACCTGTCTTCCTATTTAGACTTTTACATCATTTTTTCAATAATGTTTGCATCAAGACGCAAATGACAGATAGCCCCTGGAGAATCCACGTCTGTGTTTTTTCTCTCGTGATGACAAAAGACCAAAGGTTCACTGTTTGCTCCGAGAAAGCAGGAAACACGAGGCGGCTGGACTAAGAATGAAAAACAGCGGCAAATCCAAGAGCAAGAAAACAAAGCTGTGCCGTGAACTTTGTCTTGGGGTGTTAGTGGGAGGCGATGGCTGGAGAGGCTGCTTGTATTGTCCTGTCACTGGTAGAATAGATGGATGAGTGCTGTCTGCTGTCTATCCACACAGACATGGAGGTAATACAGCATAATGTCCAGTATCAGCAATGGAGGGATTTATGGACATTTAAGCAGGCTTTTTAATTTGGTTGCCCAATTTCGAGCAATCGTTGTCAGAGACTTCTGGGCATTCAGGACAAAACTGATGTTAGGGAGAGGTGGGGTTCATAATCTCTGTTCTAGTTCATCTCAAAGGTGTTGGATGGGGTTGAGGTCCAAGGTCTGTGAGGTTGGTCATGTTCTTCCACCAAACTCCCGCAAACATGTTTTTATGGGCCTTGTTCAATGGGCACAGCCTTCCCCAAACTTCCCACGAAGCTGGAAGCTCACAGGGAATAATGAAGAGCGGCATAAAGACACACCCCAGAGGATCCAGTGAGCCACGCCTTCTTGTGAAGTCCATAACAAATTGACAGTAAATGAAAAGGCCGTTCTCTAGAACCATACGGCGGATTGAGAAACTACAAAATACAGAATACTCAGGGGAGCAGCGGAAATAAAATAAGAGCAAAAAGTGGGATCTTTTGACCTGGTGACTGGTATTTTTTAAATATATTTGAGCTTCAATACCAGATATAGCCTAAGCATATGGGAGGCGCTATTTCTGGTAGAAAAAAAAAGTTCTTTATAATTCTATAGAATTGTCCAAATGTTGCCAGTATTAACTTTTTCAGTAGATTGCTTTGTGACCTGATCTGCAACATGGCGGCAGTGGCGTGGAAACGTCTGCTCTGATTGATAGAGTGCTACTCATTATCTTCTTGTCTCTGAGTCTTCATGTTGTAATAGACACAAGCCAGAGAAGCCGAGCACCAGGCTGAATAACAAGAGGTAAATTCTATATTTTTTCCATTCGACTTATCACAACCTCTGTTGGATTTTTTTTTTTTTGGTGCAAGCAGCTGCAGGTGCCTCAAGTCAGCCAGATCTATTTGTCTGCAATGTCATCCATGTTTACTTGCGGCAGTGGACTTTAAATCCTGTCAGTATGCCAATCCGAGGGGCCGCCAGGCACTGCAGCTGACAGTCAAATCTGCACCGCTGAATCCTTCTTGTGGAAAAAAAAAAGGCTAAAGAGGTTAATACACTCAAGAAAGGATAAACACAGCAGCTGTTATGGCTTCTAATATTTAATGTCATTATCAAATAAAATACAAGTTTCTGCTGCCTCCAGATCACACCGGATGATGGTGGACGGAATCAGCCATGGACGTATATTATCTCTGGCTGGATTCGTCTTTTATGGATACATTTTTCCAAACTTAATTTTTTTAACTTTCACCCAAACAACTGTATGAGGACTCGTTCACCTTGAAAGCCACTTACTAATTTACAATATAATTTACCGAAAAACTAAAAATGAAAAAAAAAAATTGTGGGGTGAAATAGTTAAAAAAAATTGTTCACTTTTTAGTAAAATTAGTAATAATTAAATAATAGTATTATTTATATAGCTCCAACATATTCCGCAGGGCTTTATAATTAAGGTTGACTGGCTATTTTTATTCTGCAGGTAAGACCAATTGTGATGATACCAAATTTGTTTTGTTTTTTGGGGGTTTATTTTTCATTTCACCTTTTTCAATGTTCTTTATATTTCTATTTTTTTATTGCTTTTTATTCATTTTTTTAAGGGGACGAAATGAGAATTTTTTATTTATTTTTATTATTTATATACTTTTTTAAATAGCATATATTGCATATAAAATCTGAAAACTAGTATTATTATTTACATTTAAAGTTAATATTTATATGGAGATACCAATAAAAATATTAACTTATAATGTAATATTTAAATATATATTTTAAAATATTAACATATAAATTGATGGAGAAAGGCTGAACTTGATGGAACTCAGTCTCTTTTTAACTTATGTAACTATATATATATATATATATATATATATATATATATATATATAGAGTGTTGGCAGCCATGAATTTGTTCCAGAAAAGTTTTTCTTGGATGATTGCATTTACACATATCTTGTTATACACATATTTATTTATTCTAAGTATATTTGAATAACACAGACACTCTGAAAAAAGAAGCAAATTGGACATAATTTTACACAAAACCCCCAAAATGTCTTGGACAATTTTTGGCACCTTCAACTTAATATTTGGTTACACACCCTTTAGAATCATTAACTGTAATCAATCACTTCCTATAACCATCAACAAGCTTCTTACACCTCTCAACTGGAATTTTGGACCACTCTTCTTTTGAAAACTTCTCCAGGTCTCTCATATTTTAAGGCGCCATCTCCCAACAGCAATTTTAAGATCTCTCCACAAGCGTTCATTTGGATTTAGATCCGGACTCATTGCTGGTCACTTTAGAACTCTCCAGCTCTTTCTTGAGATGGACTTGTAACCTTGAGATTGTTGATATTTTTCAACAATTTTGGTTCTCAAGTCCTCAGACAGTTCTCTTCTCATCTTGCTGTTCTCCATGCTAAGGGCTCGTAATCAGCTGTGAAGAAAATGGACAAGTGTAATCTTACAAAAAATCATATTGGACTCTGACCAATATTAATCTATAAGTCCCTGCTCATCTGTGATTTTTTTCTCAGTACAGATCAGTATGAGAAAAAAATTGCAGCGCCGTGGGAAAAGTTCTAACGGCGCTTCGGCTGATGTGAATGAGTAGCACTGAGTTAACTGGCTGTGAACTCCCAGGACCTTTCTAACGGCACTGCGAAAGTGAGAACTTTCCTCAGTGAGATGAAAGGAGATCCCAGCGAGGCACTGAGCTGAGCAAGCACGCACAGCTCAGTGTCTCAGCTGGATGGCAGGCTGTAGAGTCACATCATGCAACAAAGCAGCCTGCCATCTAGATCTAGCAAAGCTAGACGCATCGTGGGACAAATTGAAAATTGATCATCTTCTGGCAGACAGGTGAGGAATATGGTTGTATATTATTTTAATTCTGTTACAGGAGAGTTTGGTTTCAGTGGACTGGGAAATGACATGAGTATGGTTTAATTTAGGTTCATTAAAGGAGTCTGTGTAATTATTTCAATTAATTAATGACTTATAATATTACTATGAAGTTAGTAATGTGGGCATCTTATAGATGCCTCTCCATTAGTAACCTCTAGACTTGATGTCACCTGACAATACAAAGGTGATATCAACCCCAATACTATCACCCTACTTGCACTGCAACAGGGTACATGGGAAGTGCAAGGCTAAGTGTCAGAATTGGCACATCTTATGCATGTGACATTTCTGTGGTGGCTGAGAGCTGATGTTTTTAGTCTAGCAGGGTTCTAATATCCATGACCTCTTCCTAGGTTATTAATATCAGCCTGCAGTTGTCTGTCTAGCCTTTGCTGGATATTAATTATAACATCTTTTTTGGGGGGTCCCTTATTTTAATAACCAGGTAAGGCAAAGTTCACATATGTGAGCTGATATTAATAGCCTGGGAAGATCCATGGGTATTACACCATTTCCAGGCTATAAACATATGCCCCCAGCTGTCTGCTTTCCCTCTGCTTGTTGATAAAATGTCGGTGATTCCACATCAGTTTTTTTCAGAAAATAATTTAGTAAGTAAAAAAACATGTACACTAAACTACACACTCAAAGCACCCATTATATAGCTCACACACATATTTGCATATATATTTTTGTATCTATCTATGTATATCTATCTAATACAGGGGTTGGACAAAATAATGGAAACACCTGGAAACATCAGCAAAAGTTAGTTTAATATGGTGTAGGTCCACCTTTTGCGGCGATTACAGCCTCAATTCTCCAAGATATGGATTCATACAAGGTGTGAATTGTATCCAAAGGAATTTTAGCCCATTCTTCAGTTAAAACACCCTCCAGTTCTTTTAGTGACGATGGCGGCGGAAATCGACGTCTAACTTGAATCTCTAAAATCGACCATAAATGCTCAATAATGTTGAGGTCTGGGGATTGTGGGGGCCAGATGAGATGCTCAACTTCAATAGAATGTTCCTCGTGTCATGCTTTAACGATTCTAGCTGTATGAATTGGTGCATTAACATCCTGAAAGATGGCGTTCCCCTCCGGGAACAGTGCTTGAACCATAGGATGCACTTGGTCGCCCAAAATGCTTAAATAATCGCGGCTGTTAATTCTTCCATGAAGGGATATCATTGGCCCAGTGGATCTCCACGAAATAGCACCCCAGATCATCACAGAACCTCCGCCATGTTTTACGGTTGGGAGAATGCAGTCTGAATGGAATGCTTCTTTCGGCTGTCTCCAAACGTACACTCAGCCGGAGGTCGGAAATAGGGTAAACGATGATTCGTCTGAGAATATCTCATGTTTCCACTGCTCGAGGGACCAATCCTGGAGGTTTATACACCACTCTAAACGCTTTGAAACATTTGTCATTGAGAGCAGCGGTTTTCTAATTGCAGCTCTTCCGTGGAATCCAGATTTGTGCAGCTCCCGAAGAACAGTTTTCGTAGAAACTGGGTTCTGTAGGTGTTCATTGAGCAGTCCGACGGTCTCTCTCAGTCAACTTCGACTTTCGGCCGGGCTTGTGCTTTGCTGCGGAAGTTTTTCCTTCTCTTTCAAATGCAGTCATTACTTTGGAGACAGTACCTCTTGACACTCCAAGCATTCAGTCACTTCCTGTTACACTAGCGCCTGCCATACGAGCACCAACAATTTGACCTCTTTGAAAATCCGAGAGGTCTGCCACTGGTATCAGGTTCTCATCAATGTTCTTACAATTCTGCAAAGCAAACAGTTAATTTACATACACATATCACAAATAATCAACTACAAAACATTACCATATGTCACGGTTTGCATACTTATAACATGTTCGAAGATTATGATGCCAAAACATTAGGTGTTTCCATTATTTTGTCCAACCCCTGTATCTCTCTATGTATATATATATATCTATCTCTTGGAGAATTTTTCCCTCAAAAACTATTGGTAATTGACATAGAGAATTGCGCTATGTAAAAGCTCATGTTAAAATTTAATCGCAATCGGATCACATTTGCATGTAATGGTGCTAGGTGTTAAAAATCGGATTCTACTCACATAAAAATCGCATGACACTAGTCCCACTTTTCTGGACCGAAATCGGTCCTTTTTTTCCCAGTGATGGGTATGAGCCACACACACACACAGATACACGATGCAAAGATTGAATCAATTTCTCCCCTTTATATCTGGTTTCAGTTGTGATTTTCATATTGCCCACACCTGTTACTTGCCACAGGTGAGTTTGAACATGCATCAAATGCTTGAAACAAAGTTGATTAAACACAATTTTGGCAAGGTACCAACAATTTTTGTAATTTTGTTGGGCCCATTTTGGGGGTTTTGTGTGAAATTATGAACAAATAGCTTTTTCCCTTTGTTTTTTTGCTGTTCCAATATTCATCACTAAGGAAATAAACGTGTGTGTAACAAAACATGTGTAATTACAATCAATTTCTGGGAGAAATACTTCATTTTTTGGAACAATTTCAAGGGTACCAACACTTTTGGCCATGACTGTATATATATTTATATTTGGTATTTATTCTGTCACTGATTGGTACTTCTGTTCAGCCAGTGAATATTATTATACCGTATGTTAGTATTATTGAATCAGTAAATGGGGGTATTATTAGTTGTGTTATGGAGCTATAATCTGGTCTCTACATGGTGGCCCTATTCAGTGAGTGCATGTTGAATTTTTTTAGGTTATGCTGATACAAATCACATTATGGAGGTATTCCTTCTCTGCATAGTAATAGTAATCAGTTACTATATGGTAAAATCTTTTAGTAACAGTATGGTAGTATTATCTCAGGCCAGTTTTTCAAAAACTTTGTGATTTATTTCAGTTGTTGTCCCATAATGAAACATTTTTCACATATCCAAAGAATCATAGAATCATAGAATCATAGAATTGTAGAGTTGGAAGGGACCTCCTGGGCCATCTGGTCCAACCCCCTGCTCAAAGCAGGATTCGCTAAATCATCCCAGTCAGATGTCTGTCCAGCCTCTGTTTGAAGACTTCCATTGAAGGAGAACTCACCACTTCTCGTGGCAGCCTGTTCCACTCATTGATCACTCTAACTGTCAAAAAGTTTTTTCTAATATCTAATCTGTGTCTCCTCCCATTCAGTTTCATCCCATTGCTTCTAGTCTTTCCTTGTGCAAATGAGAATAAAGTTGATCCTTCTACAATGTGACAGCCCTTTAGATATTTGTAGACAGCTATTAAGTCTCCTCTCAGTCTTCTCTTTTGCAAACTAAACATTCCCAAATCCTGCAACCTTTCCTCATAAGACAGGGTTTGCAGACCGGTCACCATTCTGGTCGCTCTTTTCTGAACTTGCTCCAGTTTGTTGATGTCTTTTTTAAAATGTGGTGCCCAAAACTGGACACAATATTCCAGATGAGGTCTGACCAAAGAGGAGTAGAGGGAAATAATGACTTCACGTGATCTAGACTGTATGCTTCTGTTAATACATCCTAGAATTGCATTTGCCTTTTTTGCTGCTGCATCACACTGTTGACTCATATTCAGTTTGTGATCTATTAGTATACCCAAGTCTTTTTCACATGTGCTGTCACTTAGCCCTATTCCTCCCATTCTGTATATGCTTTTTTCATTTTTATTGCCCAGATGTAGTACTTTGCATTTCTCCCTGTTAAAAACCATTTTGTTAGTTGCTGCCCACTTCTCCAGTTTATTTATATCTTTTTGAATCCTCTCTCTCTTCTCTAGTATTAGCTATCCCTCCTAGCTTTGTATCATCAGCAAATTTAATCAGTTTACCCTCAATTCCTTCATCTAAATCGTTGATAAAGATGTTGAACAATACAGGGCCCAGGACAGAGCCCTGTGGTACCCCACTTGAGACATTCTTCCAACTGGATGTGCAGCCATTTACGACCACTCTTTGGGTCCGATCACTAAGCCAGTTATGAATCCACCTAACAGTTGCCTTGTCCATTCCATACTTAGTCATTTTTTCAATAAGGATTGTATGAGATACTTTGTCAAATGCTTTGCTGAAGTCAAGATATACTATATCTACAGCATTTCCTTGATCCACCCAATCAGTGATTCCGTCATAGAAGGAAATTAAGTTAGTCTGACATGACTTATTAGTTACAAACCCATGCTGACTCTGTTTAATCCATTCTTATCCAGGTACTGACATACATGTTGTTTAATAATTTGTTCAAAGATCTTTCCTGGTATAAAAGTCAGACTCACCGGCCTATAGTTGCCTGGGTCCACCTTCTTCCCCTTTTTGAAGATAGGAACAACATTTGCTCTTCTCCAGTCTTCTGGCACTTCTCCTGTTCTCCAAGAATTTTCAAAGATTATGGAGAGGGGTTCAAAAATTTCTTCTGCTATCTCCTTCAGTACTCTGGGGTGTAATTCATCTGGACCTGGAGACTTGAATTCATTTAGGTTAGCTAAGTGTTTCCTCACTATCTTTCTGTTTATAGATATCCTGGATTCTTCTATTCCCTTAATAGGACAGTGAAGAACAGTTGATGTTACATTTCCTTTCTGAGAGAAAACAGATGCAAAATAGGAATTTAAAAGTTCAGCCTTCTCAACATCCTGTCTTACCATTTCATCATTTTCATCCTGTAAAAATCCTATAGCATCTTTGACTTTTATTTTATTTTTGACATATCCCCAAAATCCTTTATTATTGCTTTTGACATCTCTTGCAAGCCTCAATTCATTTTCGGCTTTAGTAATCTGATTTGTGCCCTGCAGGTTCTGCAGACAGCATTATATTCTTCTTTAGATATGCCTCCCTCTTTCCATTTTATAAACATTTTTTTCTTCCTTTTTAGCATGTGCTTAAGTTCTGTGTTCATCCATCCTGGTTTCCTTAAATGCTTCCTATTCTTCCCTCTTTTCGGAATTGTTAACAACTGTGCTTTGAGAATTTCATTTTTCAAGATTTCCCATCCTTCCTGGACATTTTTGTCTTTAAGGATATCCAGCCATTGGATCCCTCCAATTCTCTTTCTGAATCCCTTAAAATCTGCCTTTCTGAAATCTAACCTTGACGTCTGAGTCTTCACAGGTCTTCCGCCTCTAGTTATCCAAAATTCTAAAATAGCATGGTCGCTACCTCCTAGGGTCCCAGCCACTTTTACCTCCTCAACCATTTTGTCCCTGTTTATAAGGATTAGATCCAAGGTAGCAGTTCCCCTTGTTTTCTCCCTTACCTTTTGGAAGATAAAGTTGTCAGCAAGAGAGGATAAGAATTTCCTTGACCTGTTAGTTTTGCCTGAGAGAGATTCCCAACAAATGTCTGGATAGTTGAAATCTCCCATGACAACTATGTCATATTTTTTGGAGAACTTGGCCATTTGATGCATAAAGAGTTCATCCATATCTTCAGCTTGCACAGGCGGCCTGTAGTAAATGCCTACAATGGTGTCCTTTCCATTGTTCTGTCCTTGTATTCTTACCCAAACAGTTTCCACAGAACTCCCAGTCTCTAAAGCTTCAATCTCTGTGCAGATATACGCGTTTCTAACATACAATGCGACACCTCCTCCTCGTTTATCAAGTCTGTTTCTTGCAAATAAGTTGTATCCTTCTAGTCTTGTATTCCAATCATGTGTATCGTCCCACCAAGTTTCAGTGATTCCAATGACATCATATTTCTTTTCCTGTGTTAGTAGTTCCAATTCTCCTTGTTTGTTGCCCATGCTTTGTGCATTAGTATAGAAACATTTTAGTTTGTGATAGGTTTCTCTTTCTCCAATATTTTTATTAATTAGATTCTTTTGTCTTTGTTCATCCTTTCCACTTCTAATAGCAGAGTTCTCAATAGCATTTGTCAGGTGTATGGCTTTTTCTGGTCTTTTGCTTCCCTTCCCATGTTGTTCTAGTTTAAAGCTCTCCTTACAAGTGTAGCAAGGCGACTTCCAAATACATGCTTTCCAGTCTTCGTAAGGTGCACCCCATCTCTAGCAAGTAGTCCATCGTATAAGTAATTCACTCCGTGATCCAGAAATCCAAATCTTTGCTGACGGCACCATCGACGTAGCCAATTGTTCACCTGCAGAATCTTATTCCACCTCCTTGTTCCATGGCCATCCACTGGGAGGATGGAAGAGAAGACCACCTGCACTCCCAGTTCGTTCACTATCTTGCCTAAGTCTTCAAAGTCTCTGCAGATGGTTTCCAGGTCATTTCTTGCGGTGTCATTTGTCCCCACATGTAGTAGCAGGAATGGGTAGTCATCTGTAGGTCTGAAGAGTCCTGATATCCTGTCAGACACATCTTTAATTTTTGCACCTGGAAGACAGCACATTTCTCTTGAAGTTATATCCGGTCTGCAGATAGCGGCCTCTGTTCCTCTCAACAGGGAATCCCCCATGACCACCACTCTCCGTTTCGTCTTCACAACATTTTTCTTTCTCCATCCAGGAGGACTCTGAAGGCGTACAAGGTTGCTGTTTGTTGGCAAAGTCTTATCCTGATGTATTTCTTCATCGTTTTCCTGCGTGAGAGCCTGGTACTGGTTCCTGAGCAGTATGGGTGCTGACTGCCTCCTGATCCTCCTGCTTCTCTGGGTCACATGTCTCCATTCCTCTGTTTCTTCAGGTGCACTTCGAATTTCTTCTCTTTCTGTAACATGAAGAGATAATTCTGCTCTGTCCAAGAACTCTTCACCTTCCTTAATGATCTTCAACGTAGCTAACCTCTCTTCGAGATTTTGCAACTTTTCCTGCAACAGGGACACAAGCTTGCATTTGAGGCATGTGAAGTTTGGCTTTTCCACTGGTAAGTCTGTGAACATGTAGCAAGAAATGCAGCTCACCAAATGGCTCCTGGCCTCTTCCATATTGAGATTTCTTAAAAACGATGAAAGATGAGCCAAAATTCTCTCTTCCCCTGGTTTTCCGATTTCCTCTTCTCAGCTGCAACGGCCAAAACCCAGTGATCGTTGAGCTCGCGGAGACTCTTCACTTATCCCAGAAGGCACTGTGAATATGCAAATGATCTCCTCAAGACTCTTCCCCTGGTTTTCCGATTTCCTCTTCTCAGCTGCAACGGCCAAAACCCAGTGATCGTTGAGCTCGCGGAGACTCTTCACTTATCCCAGAAGGCACTGTGAATATGCAAATGATCTCCTCAAGACTCTTCCCCTGGTTTTCCAATTTCCTCTTCTAAGCTGCAATGGCCAAAACCCAGTGATCGTTGAGCTCGCGGAGACTCTTCACTTATCCCAGAAGGCACTGTGAATATGCAAATGATCTCCTCAAGACTCTTCCCCAAAGGAAAGGTGATAAGTGTATGATCTCTGCCAAGAGCCCTGTAGATTCTGAGAACTGTGACCACAAAATCCTCATGTGAATAGAGCGGTAGTGAGCATGTGCGACCATCAATCCTGCAGATAACTAACGGACCAGTGGTTGCACATGCTCACTAACACACTAGTTACATATACAGGATTTTGTTTTTCAGTAATTTTTATTGACATTTTTAGAAGGTCGAAGGGAAGGAAAAAAGGGAGGGATAAAGTAGATATAAGGGGAAAGGAAAGATATATATCTTTGTACCATGTTAGCCAGTAGATAGGTATAAGGGGAAATGGAAGGAATTTATGGGACTTTAGGACTCCCTGTCAGATCTCCTAAAATCATGTATTTGGCAACTTTTCTGTGCATAGGTGACATAAAAAAATGACAAAACTGTACAAATCAAAAGGAAAAAAAAATGAACATTGCAAATGCCAAAGTACCAAGTTGGATGGGAAAAATCTAATTCTCTCCACACCACGATGTCTACAAATGTGCTGGAAGTTGTTTTTCCTCTTTGTTTTACAAATTAATTAGTAACCTGCAAGAATTAACCTGATGAAGGGGAAAAAAAAATAAATTCAGGCAGATCACATGGGAGGTAAAGACTTCGTCGTGTGACTTTGTGGATTGAAGACTTTAAGAAGGTCAATGCATTGTGCTGAAAAGGGTCAAGGCAGGTGGCGAGTGTGTGAAGAAAACGTGACTCGCGGATGAAAAGAAAACACCGTTAACAGGTTTACATTTCTTCGAGAAAGAATTTGAACGTGAATGGCAGATACTAGAGTTCAGAAAATGCCCAATGTGCGCTAAAGGATGCACATACCGAGGAAAATTCACTTTCAGTAATCGTTTATATTTATTTTTTCTCAAGAAATTGATGTGTGTAGCCTTCAAAAATATAACTAAACCTCACCTTTCATTCCTTATTATTAAATCCATCATTCTCAGGGGGAGGTCTCATAAGCATCAGCCATGGATATAGGCCATATTTAGGCAGGACTAGTCGTACTGTTGACCTGGATACCACAGTAAGGGCACTTTTACTACTGCATAATGGATCTGTCATATGTTACCTATAGATTGTCATTGGTCTAAGCTATAACTCTGTGTGTCTCTGATTTCAGCAAAGTACAAAAGTTTGAAATCCTTGGAAATAAAGTGATATATATCGGAGGCTTCCCCCTCTGAAGGCATCGCTTCTGGGAAATAATACAAAGTCTAAATGAGGCACCGTATGGTGGCACATACAGCAGGTCAGAACCTACGGACCTTCATGTGCCACCATGCAGAGTTCAGCCAGGAGGGAGAACGAAGTCTCTTATAATCTATGCTTGCCAAAGTTTGCAAATAGATTGTGTGATGTGAAACGTGGTGCAATTTTTTTTTTCATGGTATATCCACAAATGCCAGAACAATGATCCAGATAAAATAAGGTAATAATTTATATCTTCACCAACACATTAAGGGTGTGTGCACACTAGGGTGACCGGATCTCATATGGGGGGAAAAAAATATCGGAATCTTGTTCGTCTGGACCCCACAAAACGATTCCCCTTTCCAGATATTGAGATAGCCAAAATTTGAGCTCGATCAAACGACGTTAACCCGTGCCGCTCGTTGCTCAAAGTTTGAAAAAATCCAAATTTTTGGCCAAAAAGCTGACATATGGAGCCATAACTCCAGAATGGTAAATAATAAAAACACGCTTAATATCTCAAAAGAAAGCTAATGTTGTTCTTCAAAATTTATATGTTACACACAGGGTGCATGTAATTTCTATTTTAGGGATGGTGATTTTACTTCAGCGTACAACCGACCTTTTATTTATTCAGTTTAGTTTCTAAAGTGCCTTTGAGCTGGTTAGATTGAACAATTATCCAGTGAAGATATTTTAACGTTTTTTTTAAATTTTCCAAGTGTGTGTGTTATTGTTTTTATAGCTATTATTATTATTATTATTTATTGTTATAGCGCCATTTATTCCATGGCACTTTACATGTAAGGAGGGGTATACATAATAAAAGTACAATAATCTTAAACAATACAAGTCATAACTGGTACAGGAGGAGAGAGGACCCTGCCCGCGAGGGCTCACAATCTACAAGATGTGGGTGATAATACAGTATGCGAGGGTAGAGCTGGTCGTGCAGCGGTTTGGTCGATCGGTGGTTACTGCAGGTTATAGGCTTGTCGGAAGAGGTGGGTCTTCAGGCTCTTTTTGAAGGTTTCGATGGTAGGTGAGAGTCTGATATGTTGTGGTAGAGAGTTCCAGAGTAGGGGTGATGCGCGATATTATAGTATTATTTTAAAAGATATTTGAAAATATTTTATTGAAATTAAAGTTTGTAATATATTTTGTTTCGTGTTTCTAGTTAACTGTTATTTACCTATTGGACTCTGAAATGGCATTCACATCAGGTGTACAAAGCCGGAACAAGGATAAATTATTTATTGTGGGCTATCCCATTCACCAGATCACCGGTTGTAAACTACCCTCAAATCGTCAAGTCTTATGTGCTTTATTTTATAATTTACGTACTGTGAAATTAACTGTAAGAGAATCAGCAAAACTGACCATACGAGAAGTGTTCATTTTTTGGGGGAAAGCTCGAATCCCGACTTAACATGAGCAAGATGCAATTACTAAGCTGGAAAAACTTCACGCCGAGTGGAGAAGTCTTCAAAAAGACCGGAAGAAAACATCGGAAATGGCCAAGAACAAATTTAAACAGTTTGTTGAAAAGTTGAATGATCTCTTTGATATTGCTCAACAAGATGCCTTGGCTCTGATGAAATTGGAAGAAGATAAGGCATTTCTCGTGAAACAGAGGCAGAAGGGCCGCCCAGGTTCCATGGCTGGAGTGGATCTCAAGTTGTCTCGAGCTGAAGAAATCAAGGCGCAAAAGGAACTTGCAAAAATGAACCGACAAATCCAAGAAGAAACTTTTGATATTGGTGAGTTTATTTTATTATTATTATTATTCTAAAAAGTAGATAAACAAATAAGTAAATAGTTTCATTATAATTGAAAGAAAATTGTACATGAGAGCATCATTTGGCATCTTTATGATTGAGTTTATATTCTTAAAATAATACCTATTGATAATTAGAAGTAGGTAATTTAGTACCTATGTATTATTACTATTCTGCTAAAATGACAAGTTTTTATAGTCTTATTTTTCTCTTTCTTTTGTTGCTTCTTAGAGACGGATGATGAAGACAAGCTCGAAGAAGGAAAAGAAGAAGAAGATACTGAAGAGGACAGCAGCTACCAGGAACTTGAGAGCTTGGAGGAAATGGACATCCCTGAAGAAGCTGCAGAAGATCCAGGACCATCTGAGAGCAAGAGGATGAAAGTTTCATTTGCAAGGGGCGTTAAAGAGATTTTAAACATGAAATTATCCATTGTGTTAGATCGATGTAAGGTATCCGACAGAAATGCCACGAGAATTTTAATAGCTACTCTAGAAGCACTAAACCTTGACCCTCTTGAGTACAAAGTCTCGAAAACTTTATTACATTCTAGAAGGCAAATGTTCAGAGAACAATATACTAAAAATTTTTTAGATAAAGTAAATATTCCTGAAAAAGAGCCCGCGGTTGTCCATTGGGATGGTAAACTTTTACCGGGTGTTTTAAAACATGAGCAATGTGATCGAATAGCTATTGCTATTTCATATGGCGAAAAGGAACAGCTGCTGGGAGTTCCTGTAACAGCAAGCAGCTCTGGAGAAGAGCAAGCCGTAGCCGTATATGAATGCCTACAGGAATGGGGTCTTCCCAACACTGTCAAGGCGATGTGCTTCGACACTACAGCATCAAACACGGGAAGACTCAAAGGAGCATGCGTCCTATTGGAGCAAATGTTAGGAAGAGAATTGCTACACCTAGCTTGCTGTCACCATATCTTGGAAATTGTGTTAAGAGGCGTATTCGACACAAAAATGGGATCAATCACTGGACCTCATGGAGACATTTTCAAAAGATTCCTCACTGCGTGGCCCAAGATAGACAAAGGAAAATACGACACAGGTATCAGTGACAATCTAATACAAAAGCAGCTGACTCCAGAAGTAATTGCAAATGTTACTGCTGAATTCGAGACCAAATTAACTGAGAGCCACCCCAGAGATGACTACAAGGAACTGTTGCAGTTGGTTCTCGTATTTGTTGGATCACTAGACGGCAATGTTGTGGGTTTTAGAACTCCAGGAGCCATTCATCACGCTAGGTGGATGGCAAAGGCTGTTTACTGCTTAAAAATGTTCATTTTTCGTCGTCAATTTAAGATGTCTAAAGAAGAAGAAAGTTCTGTGCGTGCCATTTCTGTTTTGCTAGTTAAAATTTATTGTAAAGCTTGGTTCAATGCTCCAAAAGCTCATCTTGCGCCAAAGCAAGATTTAGGTATTTTGCATAGTCTGTTAGACTATAAAGAATGTGACAACGACATTGCAGAAATAGCCCTGACCAAATTTTCGAACCATTTGTGGTATTTGAATGCAGAGTTGGTGGGATTATCGTTTTTTGATCCCACCATTACAGACAATGAAATGTTGTTAATGGCTAATAAATTGCTCAGTAGCACAGATGAACCATCAGAGCACGCTAGGGTTGTAAATCCAAAAGTTAGGAAAGAAAAATTAAAAGAGGTAGTTGATGGAGGATTGGTAAATTTACTTACTAAAGAAACATTTACATTCTTTGACCGATTTAATATAAAAACAGATTTCCTAAGACAAAATCCAAACACCTGGCCTCAAAATAATGACTTCCAAGAAGGATTGAAAATTGTCAAAACATTAAAAGTAGTTAATGATATGGCTGAGCGTGGTGATAAATTAATAACCGACTTTAACGACCTTCTGACAAAAGATGAAGAACAAAAGCAATATGTCCTGCAAGTTGTAAGCAAATGCCGAGCATTATATTCTGACGTTTCAAAAACTACTTTAACAAAAGCTCTAGAATAGATTAGATAACTATGTAAAATTATCAACTCGTGTAGGTACTACGTCTGTATCTTTTCTGTGTCTGTTTTGTATGTATGATATACCTCATTTTTTTTATTTTAAAATAAAAAATGTCATTAGACTTATCAGTATTACTTGTTTTTTTGTTATATTTCTACTTTAAACTCAAAAATATACCAAAAAAAAACAAAATTTATCACTTAATAACAAAATATACGAAGTATGCTCCATTGCTCCTAGTGGTACCAGGTCACGTTCTTGGGGCTAAAAGCTGTTGTAACTCAGTTTGACTTAAAATAACAACAATTATGTACAAAATATAAATTTTGAAGAACAACATTAGCTTTCTTTTGAGATATTAAGCGTGTTTTTATTATTTACCGTTCTGGAGTTATGGCTCCATATGTCAGCTTTTTGGCCAAAAATTTGGATTTTTTCAAACTTTGAGCGACGAGCGGCACGGGTTAACGTCGTTTGATCGAGCTCAAATTTTGGCTATCTCAATATCTGGAAAGGGGAATCGTTTTGTGGGGTCCAGACGGACAAAATTCCGACATCGATTTTTTGTGGTCACCCTAGTGCACACACTGCGGCTTCTGCTGCGGTTCCGCAGTGGTTTTGGTCCTGAGGATCCGCAGCAGTTTTTGCTGCGGTGTACAGTACCATTATATCCTATGGGAAATGGAAATCGCAGTGCAGACGGTGCAGATTTTTCTGCGCGGATTTGCTGCGGTTTCTAATCCGCAGAAAGAATTGACATGTCAATTCTTTCTGCGGATTCCGCTGCGGTTTGCCATCTCCTCCATTGTTGAGGTGATAAACCGCAGGGCAAAAACCGCAGGCTAATCTGCAGATAAACCGCAGGTCGTTTGACCTGCGGATTTACCTGCAAATTTTGCTAAATCTGCGTGGATCAATCCGCAGCAGAATCCGCAGCGTGTGCACATACCCTAAAAGTAGGAAGAATCAATATGGAGAAAAAATTATGACTGGGACTGACACATTTCTGACTTTAACTCCTAGTCCATAAGTCATACAATGTGTGTGCGCTTTGTTTATACCAGAAACTGAATCAAAAACACACCCCATTGTTTCCTGTCACACATGATCTAGAAACATTTATCATTACATTTACAAAACCAAAATCATCCAAAAAAGTAAAATAACATATATACAAAAATACAGATTTATACAAAGACACAGATGTAAGGGTGATGGACCATGCTATTATGTTCCTTCCCCTGAAGTCACCAATCGCGTTCTAAAATATTGTGATATAGACTGTGATATGGTACTATACATAATTTTGGTAGTGTACCGCCTAGGGTGAAGACATAGGTTAGGCATAGACCATAAGTTCGACTCAGGGATGCATTATAATATATGTGTAATATATGTAAATGTAATACTTAGTGTTAGGGACAAGTCCATAGTGGGAGGGACAGCCTCAGCAAAAAGGGACTGCTTACCGGTATGTGCCAGATAGGTAAATACAGTAACCAAGGTCAAGTTCAAGGGCAGTGAGCTGCTGGTTCCAGCAAGAACCTATCCTTCAATGCAGGTGGAAGCTTTGCGGACATTCCTGCAACATCTGGAGTTCAGTGCTCGGTACAGGTACTACGAAGAGTGCCTGATCCTCTGGAAAACAGGGGACGATGGAAGGGAGGGTAATGGATTCTGGGTGCACTGCGGGACCGGATAGGAAATCCTCGGGGCTGACGGAGCCTGTGAATATAGGGATAGTCCAGAAGGAACGGATAGTAAGGCTGAGGATGTACTGTATTAAGGAAGCAAGGTGTTGTGCCCAATACTGTGTGTTACCATCTGATGAAATTGAACTTTCCAGTAAACATTTGTTTGTTAAAACAAACTGCGCGTCCCCTAATTTATGTGCAGCGGCTCCTGAAGAGGGAGGCGTGGAAAAAGTGGAAGCCTCCGGCCTACAAGTGAGTGTGATGCACCCCACACCTGGTAACACATTGGGACTGAGACACGAATATCCTGTAAAGTGCCAGGGCGTTATGGAGCATCAGTTCAGCCACAGCTACCGCTCAGGGTCACTTTACACAGGAGTACCATAGTTTAATCCAGTGGGGTGGGTTGAATGGCTGTGCACTAACTATGGTGAGCTGAAGGATTTTTTTGATTTTTTATGCAATTTTTTTTTCCATAGGTATGGATCCTTTCCAGAAAATGTTTTTGATAGTTCTCATCCCAACCACTTATGTCTCTTCCATGCTTCCTGATGTGCTTTTGCGAACCTCCAAAGTATCCAAAAACCTGTTTTCTGGCTGTATTTTGCAGAAGATTCAGCTGTGGTCAGACTGTTGAGATTTTATCATTTTAACATTTTAACCGTTACTAATGGTGGTCATGCTGCTGCCCTTTTCCCAATAGCAAACACTACATATGAACACTTTTGTTGGACAAGGGATGGCCACAACTTTTAATTTAAACCCAACCATTAAAGCAGTTAACTTTTAAATTATCACTTTAGCGGGAAGCAATATGCAGATCGCTGGACTCTCGGTGAGCAAATCTGCCTTCTACTCCACCTCTTCATCTGCGCCAGGTGTGACTTGTCATAAAAAGGAATCAAAAGATGACTAAAATCAGATACAAATGACAGTAAGAACATAAATGTCTAAACATAAAAATGCAAATTGCCTCTTCTGAAAGGAAGAGGACTTGAAGTCTAGTGTCAACTATTGGAAGTAGCAATCCTAAAAGTCAATATCGACTCTTTATCTAGTCTTGCGACATGAATTAAGTTGAAAACCAAACCAGAATATTAATTTGCTGACATGTGTTTCGGGGTATAACCCTTCCTCAGTGCAAAGCATGAATTCTGATTTGGCTGAGTAGGCAATTTGTTTATTTTGCCAGATGACCATTGCAAGGCCTTTAAGTCTCCTTACACTGGCATGTTACTCTCCACAAGGAGAGACTTTACCCCATAGACCCCACTCAGAGGGAGCCCTCTTCCTCTCTGAAGCTCCAGGCAAAACTGGGCAGTGTTTATTAAGAGCTTAGACCCGGCTATTGCAGTCAGTGACACCTTACCTAAATGGTGTGGTGTCATTCAGAAGGTTTGCCGCCCTCTCCTTTGCTGTTGCCTGTAGACATTCATTTTCGTACTGCTCACCAGCCCTTTGGCAAATTATCTGCCTTTTGTTACAGTCAAATATTTTACGTTTTGACTAATCAGTCAAGAGCACCTGCTGCCATTTTTTCTGCACCCCAGTTTCTATGTTTTTATGCATAGTTGAGTCGCTTCGACTGGTATCTACCACTATATGGTCATTGTATGGCGGTAGTATCAGTCTTTTTTAGAGTGTTTTTTTAATTTTGTAAGTTTGGTGATGCAATCATTGGTCATTACAATCATTACGTAGGGGTAGATGTATAGTGGTATTGTTGGTAATATTGGTCTTTGTAGTGAGAGTTGCTCTGTAGAGGTATAGTAATATTATGTGTTTACTATGTAGTGGTATTTGTTTGGGTCTTGTATAGTAGTAGTTTTGGTATTATTGGTCTTTTTTACGCATTTTTAGTATGTAAGTAATATTTAGTACCGGTATAGCAACAACAGTCATATATGATAATCATATACTATACATTTTTTAAGAGGCGCAAGGTCCTTTGTCGGAGACATGTACTTTGGGGCTTGAGCCCCTGATCTTTTAAGATCCTAGACAGCACTCCCAGGGGGGTATGTAACAATACTTCTCATTTAGAATCCATCTAATATAGTCTGAAGCTACTGAAAAGACTATTCAAAGACTCCAAGAATAAAACTTAGAATTTTTCTTTATTTTTCTACATATGCTATTTTGTGTTTGTGTGTATTCTCTTTGTAGGTTTATGTTCACTTTATTAAGACAAATATTATTACTCATTTTTTTTACTATCACAACGTGAGGTTTGCATAAAAAAAAATCCCAACAACCATTATCTGATTCCACAAAATACATAGCAGGGAGGACATTAAGGTGACATAGACCATAAAATACAGAAGTTTCCAAAACAACCTCAGAATAAATTTCTTATCAGCGGTGACCACTGTTTCCTAATATGTAAAAATCATATGGAAAAATCATGTTTACGCTCATAGATATATAGGAATATTTCTTATTTTTGTAGAAAATTATGATAAAAGTAAAATTTTAAAGGTAAAAAACTTTTTTTATATTGAGCCTATAAAGTTCAGTCATCTTTTTTATGTCAAATGTGCTGGTGAAACAGAAGAGCCATAACATTTAGTTAGTCTTTAGATACTGAAATTGAATATATTCTACACAAGAACACTAGACTTAATGACAAGTCTCTGGATAGCTTACTATATATATATATATATATATATATATATTTTTTTTTTTTTTTTTTTTTTTATTTAATGTGATTATTTTAGAGACGGAAACATTCTGCCAGCATTGCTAAGCCTCTTCTTTGTTTGCAGTTATGACATAATTCTGACTGAAATGAAAACTAATCAATGAAAAATACATAAAAAAAACCCAGTTACTCCTTATTTTGCAATTCTAGACAAACCCTTTTAAACATATACCCAATAGTTTAGCTATTTCCCCTTTCTGGTTTTCACAGTTTTATTTGTGGCAGTACGATAACTGGCTGCAGCCCTCCCCCACTGATCTTCTTAGAGTAGGAGACCAGATACAATTAGCCAAAAAACTCAGGAGGAAGTAAAGCTTGTGTTAGGCTTCATGTTTCTGCGTCTGCTCTGCAGTAATCCAGAGCCTCACAATCCGCGGTCTCCTCCTGTTTATCTACTGCAGAGAAGATTACTTTGCAGCAGTTCCTCTGTGCTCCTACTGGGCATGCTCACAAGATGATCTCCCATTGGAGATCGGGAGTCATGTGCCCAGGTCCTGCTCCAGATCTCATTGGTCCATCTCGGAGATCTGGAAGGTCCCGCACGGCTATAAAAAGCGCGCATGACCGTTCGGCCATGCGCTAGTATAGACTATATTTGCTATGTGTGAATGGTGACTGATGTATGACTCTGGTGACTGACTCATTTGAAACCCCTTCCCTCTGATATTACGCATGTGGATAGGGAATTAGTTTAGCAGTCAGCGCCAGTCAGTGGCATGCCTTAAGCCACTGTGCACACCGCACCGCTACGCTAGTGTCTGACATTGCGCTTGCTTTCTGGCTTTGTCGTCGAGCGGCAGTGTCCTACGCCGTGCTGCAGGTGAAGCCCTTCTTGGCGCTCGCAGAAGCAGCGCAGCACACACGGTAGGTCTAGAGGGACGCAGCTCCTCTGTCTTGGGTCCTGCTCCTGTGACCAGATACCGTGTGTGCATTTACCTAAAGCCTGTGTCTCTGACAGGTTCAGCATTTTGTATGTTTTTGTTGCGGCACCTCTGTGTGTGAACAGAGCCCGCTCTGCACACTCCGGGTGAAGTTGAACTCGTGTGCGCATCATACCGCCATATTGCTCCTCTGTCATTACCTAGCAGCGGTGTAACACCTTCTGCACGGTGGACCCCGAGCGGCGAACGCACTTTATTATTTACTTTTATTTAGTGTGTTCCGCCGTTCCTAACAGCTTGTTCACATTATAATCAAGGATTTATTTCTTAAACAGGACCTTTCAACAAATGCTTCATTTTTAACTAGACACACCATGGAATAGTGGCTGCAGTGGAAAATATTTTTTTTTGTTTTTTTTAATTTTACCTCTCTATTGCGGAGATATTAGCAATCAAATACTAGGCACCTAATGAGTTAACTTTAGTGGGTGTTATTAAATATTTTTCACTGGGGGTGTGTACTTCTGCCACATGTATGACACTGGCCAATCATAAGAATTAGGCAGCAACATAGAGGTGCAGAAGGACCTGTAATGATGTCATCAGGGTAAAAAAAAACTCTTCAACAACTTTCACTTTCTCCTCAGTCCGAAAGCACAGGCCCCTATCACAGTGATCTGTACTGATGATCTGGCCTTCTACTTTATACAGAAAATAGAAAATATTTGCCAAGAAATTAGCTCCCAGCCACCAAGTCCTGTGACTCCTATCCCTCCCCACATCTCCTCTGGCTCACTCTTCGCATTTGACCCTGTCACAGAAGAAATCTCTAGGCTTCTCTATTCTCATCCTACTACATGCAGTACTGACCCCATTCCCTCACACCGACTCCAGTCTCTCTCTCTCCAGTCGTCACTACTCACCTAACTAAAATCTTCAATCTCACCATCTTTTCTGGTATCTTCGCTTCCTCCTTCAAACACTCTATTACTACTCCATTATTAAAAACTCCCTTTTGAGTCTTGACCCATCCAGCATACATAACTACAGACCAGTCTCCAATCTCCCCTTTATCTCTAAACTCTTGCCTGTACCTGTCCACTTTCTTCTAGATCCATCACAGTCTGGCTTCTGCCCCCTACATTCTACAGAAACTGCACCCATCAAAATGATCAATGACTTTTTGATAGCAAAACGTAACCGTGATTACTTTCTGCTCATTATTCTTGACTTCTCCGTAGCTTTCGACAGTGTTGACCACCGTCTCATTCTTTCTGTGCTCCACTCAATCAGCATAAAGGACATTGCTCTATCCTGGTTCTCTTCCTATCTTTCTGACTGCTGCTTCAGTGTATTGTTCACTGGCTCCATTTCTTCTCACTATTGGGGTCCCTCAGGGTTCAGTCCTTGGCCCTCTTCTCTCTCTACACAGCCTCAGTTAGAGAGACCATCAGAAAATTTGGCTTTCAGCACCATCTCCATCTTTGTGTTGATGACACACAACTATACACTTCATCCCCTGAACTTACCCCTGCTGTACTACAGAACAACAGTGACTATCTGTCCGCAGTTTCCAACATCATGTTCACTCTCTATCTGAATCTCAACCTTTCCAAAACTGAACTTCTTCTGGTCCCTCATCTACTTACCTCCCTAAATCTCACATCTCTCTCTCTCCTTGTGTGGCACCACAATAATGTCTAGATAGCAGGCGCACTGTCTGGGTGTTAGGTTTGACACCAATCTTTCTTTCACCTCCCATATACAATTTCTTTCCCGCTGTTCTCGCTTGCACCTGAAGAACATCTCTAGTATCCGCCCCTTTCTCACCATGGAAACAACAAAAACTCTCATTGTTACGCCGATCCTCTTCCACGTTGACTACTGTAATTCTCTTCAAATTGGCCTCCCCCTCACTCGACATTCCACTCTTCAGTCCATCCTTAATGCTGCAGCCAGGTTGATCTATCTGGCTAATCGTTACTCGGATGCTTCTGCTCTATGCCAGACATTGCACTGGCTGCCCACACATTACAGGATCCAATTTAAACTGTTTGTTCTCATCTCATCCTTCATCTCCTCTGTCATTTCTGTTTATTGGCCTACCCGTTGTTCTCTGTGCTCCGCAAGAGACTTTTGACAAACATCTGCACTTATCCGTACCTCCCATGCCCGGGTCCAAGACTTCTCCTGAGTTACACCAATTTTTTGGAATTCTCTACCCAAAGAAATTAGGACTAACCACAACTTACACAGTTTTAGGCGCTCTCTAAAAACACATCTGTTTAGGGTGACCTATCACGTTTCCTAATCAATGTCCTTTTTTTATATAGCCCATTCACTATTTTTCTGAACATTATTCTCAATCAAACTCCACCGCACCCAAAAGTATCACAAATACTGGATGGTAACCAGCTCATGCAGCCTTTATCTCCCCCAGCCCCATTTCCTCAAGATGGCTGGACCATCATTGTAAATACGCACCTGTACTCTGTAACACCCACACCTCATTGTAGATTGTAAACTGTTACGAGCAGGGGCGTCATTATTTTCTCTTTAATTATTGTATTAACTTTAACTATTTTACTTATGACTGTTGCATATGAACCTCTGAATTGTAAAGCGCAGCGGAATATGTTGGCCCTATATAGATAAAGATTATTTTTATTCTGTATTTCCTCTTGTGTCTCTCCATAATGTCCTGCCTGTAATGTTGGGAACAAAAATCTCTCTGAACACTTTTGTTCTTAAAAATGCTCTCACTTTTGATTATTTCCAAATAACAGCCAAAAACGTCTATTTCTTGTAGCCCCCGGTACCACACTTCATAGAATAGAATTGTTAGAAATACTTAAAACTTTACATTGACCTTAAATAGAAAGGCATAACAGATACTCAAATTTGCTTTGCAAATTATTTGCTTACTATTGTTCTTTTCTTCACTGCCTTGAAAGAAGTCATGTAAAGGAACACAGACAGTATTTTTTCCTTTGTCATAGTCCCTAATACTTACATTAACCCCTTCCTGACATGAGACGTACTATCCCGTCCACGGTACCCGGGCCCGTATGACCGGGGACGGGATAGTACGTCTACCGCGATCAGCGGCGCCCACGTGGTGAGCGCCGCTGATCGCGGCCGGGTGTCAGCTGATTATCACAGCTGACACCCGGCACAATGTGTCAGGGGCGGTCACGGACCGCCCCCGACACATTAACCCCTTGCACACCGCGATCAAACGCGATCGCGGTGTACCGGGAGTTAAAGGGAAGCATCGGCAGGGAGGGGGCTCCCTCCGTGCTTCCCTGAGCCCCCCACGGCAGCGCAATGTGCAGCGCTGCTGCGGGGGACTCCTATCCTCCAGGCCCCCGAATCCAAGATGGCGACGGGGGCCTTCGGGGGCCTGGGGAAGCTGGCTTCCTCAGTGCCTGCAAAGCGCAGGCATGAGGAAGCCTTGTGCACTGCCTGTGACAGATTGCTGATCTGTCACAGTGATCTGTGATGTGACAGATCAGCGATCTGTCACAGGACAGTGATGTCCCACCTGGGACTATGTAATAAAGTAAAAAAAAATTAAAAAAAAAGTGTAAAAATAAATTTAAAAAAATCGCCAAATAAATTAGTAAAAAAAAAAAAAAAATATTCCCCAATAAATTCATTTTTTTAAAATAATAAAAAAAAAAAAACAATAAATGTACACATATTAGGTATCGCCGCGTCCGTAACGACCTGCCCTATAAAACTGTCCCATTAGTTAACCCCTTTAGCGAACCCCTTAAAAAATAAAAATAAAAAACGAAGCAAAAAATAATGATTTATTATCATACCGCCAAACAAAAAGTGCAATAACGCGAGATCAAAAAGACGCATATAAATATCCATGGTACCGCTGAAAACGTCATCTTGTCCCGCAAAAAACAAGCCGCCACACAGCATCATCAGCAAAAAAATAAAAAAGTTATAACTCGCAGAATAAAGCGATGCAAAAATAATTATTTTTTATATAAAATAGTTTTCATTGCATAAAACCGACAAAAACATAAAAAAACGACCTAAATGAGGTATCGCTGTAACCGTACTGACCCGAAGAATAAAAGCGCTTTATCAATTTTACCGCACGCGGAACGGTGTAAACGCACCCCCCCCAAAAGAAATTCATGAAACGCTGGTTTTTGTTCATTCTGCGTCCCAAAAATCGGAATAAAAAGCGATCAAAAAATTTCACGTGCCCGAAAATGGTACCAATAAAAACGTCAACTCGTCCCGCAAAAAATAAGACCTCACATGACTCGGTGGGTCAAAATACGGAAAAATTATAGCTCTCAATATGTGGTGATGCAAAAACTATTTTTACAATAAAAAGCGTCTTTTAGCGTGCGACAGCCGGCAAACATAAAAACCGCCATAAATAGTAAATCAAACCCCCCGTTATCACCCCTTTAGTTAGGGAAAAATAATAAAATAAAAAAAATGTATTTATTTCCATTTTTCCATTAGGGTTAGGGCTAGGGTTAGGGCTAGGGGTGTGTTGGGGTAGGGTTAGGTTAGGGTTAGGGCTAGGGTTAGGGTTAGGGCTAGGGTTAGGGTTAGGGCTAGGGCTAGGGCTAGGGTTAGGGCTAGGGTTAGGGCTAGGGTTAGGGCTAGGGTTAGGGGCGTGTTGGGGTTCGGGTTGGAGTTAGAATTGGGGGTTTCCACTGTTTGGGCACATCAGGGGCTCTCCAAATGCAACATGGCGTCTGATCTCAATTCCAGCCAATTCTGAGTTGAAAAAGTCAAATGGTGCTCCTTCCCTTCCAAGCTCTGCTATGCGCCCAAACAGTGTTTTACCCCCTCATGTAGGGTATCAGCCTACTCAGGACAAATTGCAAAACAATTTTTGGGGTCCAATTTCTCCTGTTACCCTTAGGAAAATAAAAAATTGGGGGCAAAAATATCATTTTTGTGGAAAAAAAATGATTTTTTTATTTTCACGTCCGAGTGTTATAAACTTCTGTGAAGCACTTGGGGGTTCAAAGTGCTCACCACACATCTAGATAAGTTCCGTGGGGGGTCTAGTGTCCAAAATGGGGTCACTTGTGGGGAGTTTCAATAGTTTAGGTACATCAGGGGCTCTCCAAACGCACATGACACCCGCAGACCATTCCATCAAAGTCTGCGTTCCAAAACGTCACTGCTTCCCTTCCGAGCCCCGACGTGTGTCCATACAGTAGTTTTCTCCCACATATGGGGTGTCAGCGTACTCAGAACAAATTGGACAACAACTTTTGGGGTCCAATTTCTCCTGGTACCCTTGGGAAAATAAAAAAAATGGTGACTAAAAGATCATGTTTGTGGAAAAAATACGAATTTTTTATTTTCACGCCCGGGCGTTGTAAACTTCTGTGAAGCACTGGGGGGGTCAAAGTGCTCACCACACATCTAGATAAGTTCCTTGGGGGGTCTAGTTTACAAAATGGTGTCATTTGTGGGGGGTTTCCACTGTTTAGGTACATTAGGGGCTCTCCAAAGGCAACATGACACCCGCAGACCATTCCATCAAAGTCTGCATTCCAAAACGTCACTACTTCCCTTCCGAGCCCTGACGTGTGCCCATACAGTAGTTTTCTCCCACATATGGGGTAGCAGCGTACTCAGGACAAATTGGAAAACAACTTTTGGGGTCCAATTTCTCCTGGTACCCTTGGGAAAATAAAAAAATGGTGACTAAAAGATCATGTTTGTGGAAAAAATACGAATTTTTTATTTTCACGCCCGGGCGTTGTAAACTTCTGTGAAGCACTGGGGGGGTCAAAGTGCTCACCACACATCTAGATAAGTTCCTTGGGGGGTCTAGTTTACAAAATGGTGTCATTTGTGGGGGGTTTCCACTGTTTAGGTACATTAGGGGCTCTCCAAAGGCAATATCACACCCGCAGACCATTCCATCAAAGTCTGCATTCCAAAACGTCACTACTTCCCTTCCGAGCCCTGACGTGTGCCCATACAGTAGTTTTCTCCCACATATGGGGTATCAGCATACTCAGGACAAATTGGACAACAACTTTTGGGGTCCAATTTCTCCTGGTACCCTTGGGAAAATAAAAAAATGGTGACTAAAAGATCATGTTTGTGGAAAAAATACGAATTTTTTATTTTCACGCCCGGGCGTTGTAAACTTCTGTGAAGCACTGGGGGGGTCAAAGTGCTCACCACACATCTAGATAAGTTCCTTAGGGGGTCTAGTTTCCAAAATGGTGTCATTTGTGGGGGGTTCCACTGTTTTGGTACATCAGGAGTTTTCCAAACGCGACATGGTGTCCGATCTCAATTCCAGCCAAAAACGTCAAATGGCGCTGCTTCCCTTCCGAGCTCTGCCATGCCCCCAAATAGTGGTTTACCCCCACATGTGGGGTATCAGCGTACTCAGGACAAATTGCACAATAACTTTTAGGGTCCTGTTACCCTTGGAAAAATAAGAATTGAGGGTGAAAAGATCATTTTTGTGGAAAAAATATGATTTTTTAATTGTATGGCTTTATGTTATAAACTTCTGTGAAGCCCATGGGGGTTCAAAGTTCTCACCACACATCTAGATAAGTTCCTTAGGGTGTCTAGTTTCCAAAATGGTGTCATTTGTGGGGGGTTTCCACTGTTTTGGTACATCAGGGGTTTTCCAAACGCGACATGGTGTCCGATCTCAATTCCAGCCAAAAACGTCAAATGGCGCTGCTTCCCTTCCGAGCTCTGCCATGCGCCCAAATAGTGGTTTACCCCCACATGTGGGGTATCAGCGTACTCAGGACAAATTGCACAATAACTTTTAGGGTCCTGTTACCCTTGGAAAAATAAGAATTGAGGGTGAAAAGATCATTTTTGTTTAAAAAATATGATTTTTTAATTGTATGGCTTTATGTTATAAACTTCTGTGAAGCCCATGGGGGTTCAAAGTTCTCACCACACATCTAGATAAGTTCCTTAGGGGGTCTAGTTTCCAAAATGGTGTCATTTGTGGGGGGTTTCCACTGTTTTGGTACATCAGGGGTTTTCCAAACGCGACATGGTGTCCGATCTCAATTCCAGCCAAAAACGTCAAATGGCGCTGCTTCCCTTCCGAGCTCTGCCATGCGCCCAAATAGTGGTTTACCCCCACATGTGGGGTATCAGCGTACTCAGGACAAATTGCACAATAACTTTTAGGGTCCTGTTACCCTTGGGAAAATAAAAATTGGGGTGAAAAGATCATTTTTGTGGAAAAAATATGATTTTTTAATTGTACCGCTGTACGTTATAAACTTCTGTAAAGCCCTTGTGGGTTCAAAGTTCTCACCACATATCTAGATAAGTTCCTTGGGGGGTCTAGTTTCCAAAATGGGGTCACTTGTAGGGGGTTTCCACTGTTTAGGTACATCAGGGACTCTCCAAACGTGACATGGCGTCCAATCTGAATTCCAGCCAATTTTGCATTGAAAAAGTCAAACGGCGCTCCTTCCATTCTGAGCTCTGCCATGCGCCGAAACAGTCGTTCCCCCCCACATATCAGGTATCTGCGTACTCAGGACAAATTGCACAATAACTTTTGCAGTTCAATTTCTCCTGTTACCCTTGGTAAAATAAAAAAAATTGAACCTGAAGTATTTTTTTTATGAAAAAAAGTTAGATGTTCATTTTTTTTTAAATATTCAAAAAAATTCCTGTGACGCACCTAAAGGGTTAATAAACTTCTTGAATGTGGTTTTGAGCACCTTAAGGGGTGCAGTTTTTAGAATGGTGTCACTTTTGTGTATTTTCTATCATATAGACCCCTCAAAGTGGCTTCAAATGTGATGTGGTCCTAAAAATAAAATGGTGTTGTAAAAATGAGAAATCGCTGGTCAACTTTTAACCCTTATAACTTCCTAACAAAAAAAAATTTTGGTTCCAAAATTGTGCTGATGTAAAGTAAACATGTGGGAAATGTTAGTTATCAAGTTTTTTGTGTGCCTTATCTCTGTGATTTAAGGGCATAAAAATTCAAAGTTGGAAAATTGCGAAATTTTCAAAATTTTCGCCAAATTTCCGTTTTTCTCACAAATAAACGCAAGTTATTTGAATGAAATTTTACCACTAACATGAAGTACAATATGTCACGAGAAAACAATGTCAGAATCACCGGGATCCATGGAAGCGTTCGAGAGTTATGACCTCATAAAGGTACAGTGGTCAGAATTGTAAAAATTGGCCCGGTCATGAACGTGCAAACCACCCTTGGGGGTGAAGGGGTTAAAGACAATTTATTATATCACCTGATAATAAAAAGCTATCGCCTGACTATTCAGAAGAGTAGAGAAAAGAATATAATACCAATGTACGAAGATGGCCATTTTATGCTGAATTAATTGTTCATTAAGTTACTGTTTTAACCTTTGCCTAGCTTCTTTAACCCCTTAACGACAACAGCCTTTAAAGTCCATCATTCAGGGGTCTTATTCCTCAGCATCACTTTTTAACAGCGCTGAGGAGCAATAGTATGGCACCACCCGGCGGTGGCAATTCCGGCGGTTGTCAGCTGAACATGACAGCTAACACCCTGTGGTTTCGGCCAATTTTGCATCCAATCGGAGCCAATTAACCCCTTAAATACCCCTGTTGCAAGAGGGTCACAAGACCCTCTCAAAAACCATCAGACCCCAGTGATGAGAATCGCAAGTCCTGATGGTTATCATGGTACCCTGAGGTCATGTAATGAGTGACCCCAAGTTAAGGTGACCTGTGAGTTCCAGCTGTTAGGTCACTCACTGCTCTCATGCACTGCAGTACATGTGTATTGCAGTGTATGAGACCGGCAATCAAAATACAAATTATACACAGTGGGATTAATTGAAAAAGTAAAGCAAAGTAAAATAAATTATGTAAAAAAATACACAAAATGTGCAAAGAAATCACAAAAAGCCGTTTCGCCACTCAAAACGCAACATTTGTGATAAAGCAAAAATTATCAAAAAATTTACACATAATTGGTATCGCCACATCTGAAACAACCCACTCTATAATAATGGCATATTATTTATTTAGTATGGGGAACGCTGTAAAAAAATAAATAAAAAATATGCCAAAAATGTTGCTTTTTCATCACATAGACTTAAAAAAAGTGAATAAATAGAAATCAAAAAGTGATATGTAAAAAAAATGGCATAAATGAAAAGCCAAATTGTCCTGCAAAGAACCAGCCCTAATATGGCTCATATGGCAAAAAATTTATTAAAAAGTTACAGCTTTCAGAATATGATGACGCTAAAAGATATTTATTGTAATGTAATGTAAAACATTATTTCTAGTGTGCAAAAATAGCAAAGCATAAAAAATATAAATCTGGTATCGCTATAACTGTACCGAACCGATGAACAAATAGATCTTATCACTTTTATTGCAC
The DNA here is from genome assembly GCF_039654945.1 of Dendrobates tinctorius. Classification (NCBI taxonomy): domain Eukaryota; kingdom Metazoa; phylum Chordata; class Amphibia; order Anura; family Dendrobatidae; genus Dendrobates; species Dendrobates tinctorius. The sequence continues at coordinate 7,483,422 of NW_027361868.1, read as the reverse complement.
GGTGAACGGCGCAAAAAAATAAAAAAATAAAAAGAATAACTGAATTGCTGGTTCTTGTTTTTTCTGTGTTTGAAAAATCTAGATAAAAAGCGATGAAACAATATTATGTGCCCCAAAATGCTACCAAAAAGATCTGCAACTCGTCCCGCAAAAAATAACACCTGATACAGCTCTGTTTGCCAAAAAATAAAAAAAATAACAGCTCTCAGAATATGGTGATAAAAAAATCTACTTTTTATAAAGAAAAGCAATTTACTGTGTGACAGCAAAACCTTAAAAATAACCTAATATAAATCTCGTATCGCTGAAATCCAATCGACCTGAAGAGTAAATCCACATTATCACTTAGACCCCATGGTGAACAGCGCAAAAATAAAAAATAAGAACTATTCTTATACTGCTGTCTATTTGTTCATTCTACCTCCCAAAAATTGAAATAAGGCTCAGCTCACATTTATCCTGCGCTCTCCACTGAGCGTTTATGTCAGGGTTTCCATGCAAATTCCCCAAACTGCTATTGAGACAAAACCCCTGATGGAACCACTCACTTATGAGGCAGATGGAGTCATTTTGGACTGGTCTCTATTCTCGGTATCCCATCTGGTTTCGGTATCTTATCATTTTAAGTAATTTTTAGGTCACAATTATGATTATTGTAGCAGGGAGAGAGCACTTAACAATTCATGGAGTGCGTGTCTCCAGAAGAACAAGCTGTGCGATTTCTACAATAGGGTTACTTTTTTATTTTTCTGCTGTTCTGGCAAATATGGTGCTCCGCAAATGCCGCCTGACAACTATTCTAGCAAAATCTGTGCTCCAATAGTTAAATAGAGCTCCTTCATTCTCGGCCCTGATGTGTGGCCAAACAGTAATTTCTGATGACATATGAGACATCACAGAGTTTGGAAGATATTGCACAATAAATGATGGGGTCTAGTTTCACCCATTAACCCTTGTGTACCTGACAAATTTGCAGCACAGCAAATACAAAAGTTACATTTTTACAACTAAAATGTCATATTTCCACATCTCAATGTTATAAAATTCTGTGAGGCACTTATGAATTAAAAATACTCACTACACCCCTGGATGTATACCTTAGGCACTCACTATACTTGTAGGTAAAATCCTTGGGCGTGTAGTTTCCAAAATGAGGTCAATTGTGGGGACTTTCCACTGTTTAGGAACATCAGGAGCTTTCCAAATGCGACATGGTACCAGCAAACTATACCATCAAAGTCTGTGTACCAAAACATCACTCCTTCCTTTCCGAACCCTACCTTGCATCCAACAATGGTTTTCCCCCCACATATGGTGTATCGGCATACTCAAGAGAAATTGCACAACAAATCTTTAGGTCCATTTTCTCCTGTTTTGTGAAAATAAAAAACTACATTCTCATGGAAAAGTTTAGATTTTTTTTTTTTTCACGGCTCTACATTATAAACTTCTGTGAAGCACCTGGGGGTTCAGGGTGCTCACCACACAGCTAGATCCATTCTTTGAGGGGTCTAGTTTCCAAAAGAGGGTCAATTATGGTGGGTTTCCACTATTTTAGCACATCAGGGGCTCTCCAAACATTACATGGTGTCCGATCTCGAATCCAGCCATTTTTGAGTTCAAAAAGTCAAACATTGCTCCTTCTTTTCCGAACCCTGCAGTGCACACAAACAATGGTTTCCCCACACATATGGGGAATCGGCGTACTCAGGAGAAATTACAGAACAATTTTTTGTGTCCATTTTCTCCTGTTACTCTTGTAAAAATAAAAAAAATTGGGGCTAAAAGTTCAATTTTGTGGGAAAAATTAGATTTTTTTATTTTCAATGCTCTATGTTATAAACTTCTGTGAAGTACCTGGGGGTTTAGTGTGCTCACCACACATCTAAATACATTTCTTCAGGGGTCTAGTTTCCAAAATGGGGTCACTTGTGGGGAGATTTCCCTGTTTAGGCAAATCAGGGGCTCTCCAAATGCGACATGGTATCTGATCTTGATTCCATCCATTTTTGCGTTCAAAAAGTCATACGGTGCTCCCTCCCTTTCGAGTCCGGACGTGTACTCAAACAATGGTCATCCCCCACATATGGGGTATCAATGTGCTCAGGAAAAATTGCACAACTAATTTTGCAGTCCATTTTATCCTATTACCCTTGTAAAAATAAAAAAATAAGGGTTAAAGTCAAATTTTTGTGACAAAAGTTAAATGTTAAATGAGTCAACAGTGTGATGCAGCAGCAAAAAAGGCAAATGCAGTTCTAGGATGTATTAACAGAAGCATACAGTCTAGATCACGTGAAGTCATTATTTCCCTCTACACCTCTTTGGTCAGACCTCATCTGGAATATTGTGTCCAGTTTTGGGCACCACATTTTAAAAAAGACATCAACAAACTGGAGCAAGTTCAGAAAAGAGCGACCAGAATGGTGACCGGTCTGCAAACCCTGTCTTATGAGGAAAGGTTGCAGGATTTGGGAATGTTTAGTTTGCAAAAGAGAAGACTGAGAGGAGACTTAATTGCTGTCTACAAATATCTAAAGGGCTGTCACATTGTAGAAGGATCAACTTTATTCTCATTTGCACAAGGAAAGACTAGAAGCAATGGGATGAAACTGAATGGGAGGAGACACAGATTAGATATTAGAAAAAACTTTTTGACAGTTAGAGTGATCAATGAGTGGAACAGGCTGCCACGAGAAGTGGTGAGTTCTCCTTCAATGGAAGTCTTCAAACAGAGGCTGGACAGACATCTGACTGGGATGATTTAGCGAATCCTGCTTTGAGCAGGGGGTTGGACCAGATGGCCCAGGAGGTCCCTTCCAACTCTACGATTCTATGATTCTATGTTTATTTTTTCCTTCCACATTGCTTCACTTCCTGTGATGCACCTGAAGAAAAATAAACTTCAATGTGGTTTTGAGGACTTTGAGGGTGCAAGTTTTAGAATGGTGGCACTTTTGGGTACTTTCTGTCATATAGGCCCCAAAAGTCACCTCAAATGTGATGTCATCCCTAAAAAAATGGTTTTGTGAATTTTGTTGGAAAAGTGAGAAATTGTTGGTTAAGTTTTAAACCATCTAAATTTCTAACAAAAAAAATTGTGCAGATGTAAATTAGACATGTGGGAAATGTTACTTATTAACTATTGTGTGTGACATTACTCTCTGGTTTAAGAGCATAAGAATTAAAGTTTGAAAATTGCAAAATTTTCGAAATTTTCCACACATTTCCAATATTTTCACAAATGACCCCAAGTCATAGCAAAGAAATTTTACTACTATCATAAGGTATATTATGTCACAAAAAACAATCTCAGAATCACTGGGATCCGTTGACATGTTGCATAGTTGTTACCGCATAAAATTTGACCTGGTCATTAAGGTCAAAATTATCTCGGTCACTAAAGGGTTAACATTGAAGCATTGAATTTCACCAGGGTTGAATGGTTTGGCATGGGCTCACTCATCAGTCAATCGCTTCTTTCTGTATTTATTATATGTCAACCAGAATTAATAATTACTTTTTTTTATGTACCTTGATTTGTCTTTATTAGCACTAGAGTCCAGCATTGAAGAAAAAAAGGGGTAAGCCTTTTTTATTTAGTATCCCAATATTATATTTTTTCCCAAAAGTACACAAGAATGCAATGGACCCTACAGTGTGTGTCTGGCATGGGGGTTTATGCAATCCAGTTCATAATTTCATTTTTTGTTATTTTAAACCAATAGATCCTTACCCTCCAATATGAAGGATGTCCTGCCCAAGTTTGATGGGATCTCCATGAAAGTAGATACTTTTGTAATCACAAAAGATATCAAATCACTTTATACAAGTAACTGTGGATGAGCAACTGTAATAATGTAGAACTCTTACTATATGTTCTCATGCATAATTGCTTTGTCTGTAAGGATAATTTTACCTACAAAAAGTGCACTGCCATGGGTGCAGCATATATGCCATTATATGCAAATGTTTTTATTGGTGTGTGGGAGAAACATGTGTTTCATGGGTACACTGCAGATATCATAGATCCTGCATAGTGCAGAATGTGATGCATATAAGACCTGACCTGCTAATTGTATGTCAGGGGTCAGATCTCTGGATATTAGGATTCATGCAGCAGTTCAATGTAATCAACTTTTTTGAAATATTGGATTTATTTACTGAAGGGGATGAAATAAGACATCTAAGGAATAATTAAGTTAGTAAATCCCTTGTTACTTGCCCAATCTGCTCAAATTCACTGTATGACCAACAGTCTCAGGTATGTATATACATGCTTGTCAGCTGGGAAGTTATGGGTCCCTAATAGGGAAGTTTGTGGTTTTCAATGCTGGACAAGATATTGAAGATATGACACAAGAAATTCTAGATGTTTGAAGTTCTTTCATAACTGCAATCTTAACTATTTAAAAATTGATGATATTAATAGAAATTGTGATGTCATCAGAGGAAAACATGTCATGTGCATGCTAGAGCAATGAAGGGTATGTTAGAAACAACATTGACAATTATGGGTTCCAATGGCCTTTCTAGAAAACTAGGAATTTGTTTCCTATATAAACTTTACCTCTTTATTATATGTTTTTAATTATGGTTTTTATTTCAGACACTAGGTGATAGTAGATCCATGGCAAATAAAGTCACATATTCTTAATTATCCTATATCACTTTTTCCATTGCTTTCTAGAAAGCTTGTCTATTGAGAGAAAAAGAACATCTATGTAGTGGAAAATTTGTATTCAGTGAATTTTGCCTGTGAATTGAGAGTTTTGAAAATTAATGAACAGCTGAGGAGTAGAAAAAAAGAAGATTTTTCAAATAACATATATTGCAAAGTGTTATATTTTCACGTGCATGAATGATGTAGGAAAAAATAATTAAAATGACGGTTACTCTTTAAAGGCTATAATTGTATATATTGTCTGGAGGAATGTATTTATAGAAATATGCAGGCTTTGCCTCCATGATCCAGAGATGGTTAGAGTACACATGCCCTTGAGATCCAGGTGATGACAAAGTTCATCACATGCTCTGCACTGGAATGAGCGGTCTTATCTTTCAACTGGAAACTTTCTTCCTGTTTAACCACACATATGCCAGAGGTTGGCACAAACTAACATGATCTATGTATCTCTTTATTTAACTGGAGTAAAAAGCAAGTATTAACCCCTGAGGAAGTCATTCATGTGAAACGCGCACTAGGACTTCCACACATGTTGTCAGAAATATATGGATATGGGTAAACCTTACTAAACTACCTATATAGAAATACTAGGTTGTCCAAAGCGACCAATTCCAGCACATTTTATATTTTCTTGAAAAAGGAGAGTCTTCGGTGGCTTGTATCATGTAATAATGAGGCTTCTCATGCCACACACTTTAATTTTCCATTCTGTTTTTGTCACAGAGGCAAGCAAAATCTTATATTTCTTTCATACATATTTTTAGAAGGCATTAGAAAGATGTATTTTTTATTTTACAGAAACAGCACCACTATAGGCTAAATTTGGAATTACAGTTCAGCCTCTTTCAAGTGAATTGGGTCTAGAACGACACTATTTCTAGAAAAAAAAAATCATTTTCTCATCTAAGAAAATTGAATTAAATAATAAATTGATTTTTTGTCATTGTGTTTGAATCAGAATAAAATGAAAAAAAAAAAAAATTCCCTGATATTTAAAAATTAAGATGGTATTATGTATACAAAAAAGCTATTTTTTTCTCTTCTTAAATGTTTCAGGCTTTCATTTTTAAATACCTTTCTGGGAGCGTCCATTTTGGAGACACTTGTTTCCGTTCTGTGTCACTCAATATAAATATTGTCGCATGATGCATGCGCTTTACTGCAGCTGAAATGAATAGAAATTACTTAGAAAATGTCATATATTATGATAGGATAGGATATGATGGAGCACAGCTCCGTCACCTGAAGAACTGCCTGCAGATCCTGTGGGTAAAGTGGATAGTGCTAGCAGTGCATGGCAGCTGCCCCTAACTCATCCAACCTCATGTAACAATGAGATGACTCTGCTTACTTGTCCCGGTGTATGCAGCAAAGCCAACAAGCAATTTATAGATAAAAATAAGTAACAGCTTCTTGTGTCTTTTCTATTTTAAAAACTACAAACTTTCTAACATTTTTTTTATTAAGGATAGCCAAATAAGAAAAAAAACAGAAGCATCAATTTAAAAAAAATGATTTAAAGGATATTATTCTGAATCTATAACTAGGATGTGAGTGTGAGGTGCTTAAGACACCATTTCTTGACTGTCTCTATGTGTCATTACTCACACAAAGAAATTTTATCAGATAGCTTAACTCGACTGCAGAGGCACTTATGAAAATTAAAGGAGAAAGTTTATTTTTAAGCTGAATTCTTGTAGTTCTGCACAGTTACAATAGGTAAAAAAATATACTGAAACAGGAATGCAAACACATGAGCTTCTATGATGGCTGACATACAGTGAATTAGGAAGAAGAAGGGAGGGGTTACAGGCCTCAGTGCTATGGAGAGAGAGGGAGGACAAACTTCTAAAAGGCAAACCTAATTGCAGAGCAATGCAACAATGCAATACTGTATGATTCCGTGAGACATGACAGATATGGACTCCTTTATGGGTCTTTTCTTTTTACTGAAATGCGTGTATTTTAATATAATGTCTATTTTTGCAGTTGGATTTCATTAAACATTTTGCACTGTTTGCCTTCTCCGGCCTTTGTATTGCAAAATAACATTAACTTAGATTTCAACGGTCAACTCGTTCTAACGGCGATTTTGTGACTCTTACCTGACTATCCAATGCTCCTATCAGCGGATTTATGATCATCTGAAAGTTAATCTCCCATTTGATATGATCTGTGGTCATAAAACAGCTGAGAGGAGCTCAGAAAATGACAGATAAAAGGATTACAAATAGTGTTGAGCATTCCGATACTGCAAATATTGGGTATCGGCCGATATTCGCTGTATCAAAATTCCGATACCGAGTACCGATATTTTTTCATTATCGGATACCGGAATTGGAAGTCCCCATAATGCAATGAGCCATTGTTGTGACTGTGATTGGCTGCTGAAATGATGTCATCATGATGCGCGGTATGTGCGCATCATGATGCGCGGTCTGTGCCGACAGCCGGGGGTCTGTACGGGCCTGCTGGGAGCCTGTGCCGGCTGCCGGGGGTCTGTACGGGCCTACCGGGAGCTTGTGCCGGCTGCCGGGGGTCTGTACGGGCCTGCCGGGGGCTTGTGCCGGCTGCTGGGGGTCTGTACGGGCCTGCCGTGGGCTTGTGCCATCTGCCGGGGGTCTATACAGCCCTGCCGGGGGCCTGTGCTGGCTGCCGGGGGTCTGTACGGACCTGCTGGGGGCTTGTGCCGGCTGTCGGGGTCTGTACGGGCCTGCCGGGGGTCTGTGCGGGCCAGCTGGTGGTCTTGTGTGTGTGCAGGCTACAATGACAGTGATTGACACATTAGCCAATGATGGGACAGTAGTAGTCCCATCATCTGGCTAATGTGTTGAATGTAAAAAATATATATATATATATATACATACTACATACATACAACATACATACTACATACATAATACATACATACTACATATATACAACATTCATACAACATACATACTACATATATACAACATTCATACATACTACATACATACTACATTCATACAACATATACACTACATACATACTACATACATACATACTACATATATACAACATTCATACATACTACATACATACTACATATATACAACATTCATACAACATACATGCTACATATATACAACATTCGTACATACTACATACATACTACATACATACTACATTCATACAACATACATACATATTACATAATACTACATATATACTACATTCATACAACATACATACTTACTACATATATGCTACATTTATGCAACATACATACATACATACTACATTTATACATACATACTACATACATACTACATATATACTACATTCATACAACATACATACATACTACATACATACAACATTCATACAACATACATACATACTACATACTACATACACACTACATATATACTACATTCATACAACATACATACTACATACATACTACATATATACTACATTCATACAACATACATACATACTTCATACTACATACATACTTCATATATACTACATTCATACAACATACATACATATATACTACATTCATACAACATACATACATACTACATACATACAACATACATACAACATGCTACAGACATACAACATACATACTACATACAATACATTCATACATTCATACAATACATACTACATATATACTACATTCATACAACATACATACATAGTACATACTACGTACATACTACATGCATACAACATGCTACAGACATACAACATACATACATACATACTACATACAATACATTCATACATTCATACAATACATACATATAGACATGCAGTACATATAACACAGAGTACATACTCACCATCACGTGTCACTTTGATCCCCGAAGCCAGTGTCATCTGTGGAAAAATATGAAAATAACAAACAAGCAATATACTCCCTGATCCGCAGAAATCCACGAATGTCCCACGCCGATCTCCCGTGGAGAACAGCAGCATCAGCTGATGCGACTGCTCTCTACGGGGCACCAGGAATACAATGACGGGAGGTAGGTATCTTTCCGCACTGTATTCCTCCGCCACTGTAAAAAAATAGTCCCTGGTCTCCCTTTATGGCAAAAGCTGCATGGGAACTTTCTCACACAGCAATGCCAAAAGTGAGACTAGGGACTATTTTTTTTACAGTGGCAGAGGAATACAGTGCGGAAGGATACTTACCTCCCGTCATTGTATTCCTGGAGCCCCATAGAGAGTGGTCGCATCAGCTGATGCTGCTGTTCTCCACGGGAGATCGGCGTGGGACACTCGTGGATTTCTGCAGATTAGGGAGTATATAGGTTGCTTGTTATTTTCATATTTTTCCACAGATGACACTGGCTTCGGGGATCAAAGTGACAAGTATTCGTGAGTATGTACTCTATGTTATATGTATTGTATGTCTATATGTATGTATTGTATGAATGTATGAATGTATTGTATGTATGTTGTATGTCTGTTGTATGTCTGTAGCATGTTGTATGTATGTTGTATGTATGTAGTAAGTATGTAGTATGTATGTATGTTGTATGAATGTAGTATATATGTATGTAGTATGTATGCTGAATGAATATAGTATATATGTAGTATGTATGTATGTTGTATGAATGTAGTATGTATGTATGTTGTATGTATGTTGTATGAATGTAGTATATATGAAGTATGTATGTAGTATGTAGTATGTATGTTGTATGAATGTTGTATATATGTAGTATGTATGTAGTATGTAATATGAATGTATGTATGTATGCTGTATGAATGTAGTATATATGTAGTATGCATGTTGTATGAATGTAGTATATATGTAGTATGTGTGTATTATGTATGTATGCTGTATGAATCTAGTATATATGTAGTATGTATGTATTTATGTATGTTGTATGAATGTAGTATATATGAAGTATGTATGCAGCATGTATGTATGTTGTATGAATTTTGTATATATGTAGTATGTATGTAGTATGTAGTATGTATGTATGTATGTATGCTGTATGAATGTAGTATATATGTAGTATGTATGTAGTATGTGGTATATATGTATGTATGCTGTATGAATGTAGTATATATGTAGTATGTATGTATGTATGTTGTATGAATGTAGTATATATGAAGTATGCATGTAGTATGTATGTATGTTGTATGAATGTTGTATATATGACAATCTACAACTACGAGTACCAGCCTAACCCAAAGGGAGAGAGTGAAGCTGCAAAAGACCTCAACAATATAGTCTATGCAATGGCCAGACTGTCCGACCTTAAAAAAGTCAACTAAAAGAGACCAAAAGAAAAACAGATCAATGGATGGTTTGACAGAGAATGTAAAGCCGTACGGAAGACCCTGAGAACAGCCTCAAACAAGAAACACAGAGACCCCAAACACCCGGGTCTGAGGGAAGCCTATGAAACCATACAAAGGGAGTACAAAACCATCCTCAGGAGGAAGAAGCAGAAGCCTCAAACAAGAAACACAGAGACCCCAAACACCCGGGTCTGAGGGAAGCCTATGAAACCATACAAAGGGAGTACAAAACCATCCTCAGGAGGAAGAAGCAGAGTTACATCTCCACCAAACTTAACCAACTCCAAGACGCCCTCCAAGACAACTCCTTCTGGGAACTATGGAACCACATGGGCACAAAAGACAAGAAAAACAACATCCATATCCAAAATGGCAACATCTGGCTCCAGTACTTCAGAGACCTCTATAAAGACATTCCAAAGGAAGAACTAAGCCAAGAACAGGAAAGCATAATGGCAAAACTAAAAGCAATGGAGCAAAAAGTAAAAAATTTCCAAAACCCTGTGGATGCACCTATTACATTACAGGAAGTAGCAGAGAGAATCTCTCCCATAAGATGTAGAAAAGCCGGTGGCCTGGATGGAATCCTACCAGAAATGCTGAAGTACAGCCCATGAGAAATACAGGCCGCAATGGTTAAACTCTTCAATATTGTGCTAAGTGCCGGCTACTTCCCTCGTACCTGGAATCAAGGCCTCATAACACCCATCCACAAGAATGGGGACAGGTATGACCTAGCCAACTACAGAGGCATATGTGTCAGCAGCAACCTGGGAAAACTGTTCAACAGCATCCTGAACAAGAGGATCCTCAGTTTCCTCACCGAGCACAATGTCCTCAGCAAGAGCCAAGCAGGGTTCATGCCAAACCACCGCACTACTGACCACATCTACACCCTGCACAGCCTCATTCAGAGCCACATCCACAATACAAAGAATGGGAAGATATACGCCTGTTTCGTGGACTTTATAAAGGCCTTTGATTCGGTGTGGCACCCAGGCTTATTCCTGAAACTGCTGGAGAGCGGAATAGGAGGAAAGACCTATGATGTTATCAAAAGCTCCTACACCGAGAACCTCTGCAGTGTGAGTGTGAATGGCAGAAGAACGGCCTATTTCCAGCAGAGCTGGGGAGTCAGACAAGGCTGCAGCCTAAGCCCAACGCTCTTCAACATTTACATCAACGAGCTGGCTACCGCTCTGGAATCTTCCACAGCACCAGGTCTCACCCTCCACGACGCGCAGGTGAAATTCCTGCTGTATGCAGATACCTGCTGCTTCTGTCACCAACAGAGAAAGGCCTCCAAGACAACCTGAAAATCTTAGAGAAATTCAGCTCCACCTGGGCACTACCGGTCAACCTAAAGAAAACCAACATCATGGTGTTCCAGAAGAGAAAGAGAAAATCAGACCAGCACCCTTCATTTATCCTCGACAACAGCGCCCTTACAGAAACGGACAAATATACCTACCTGGGCCTAGAGATTCACCGGTCAGGGAGCTTCAAACAAGCCATAGAGACCCTGAAAGACAAGGAATGCAAAACCTTCTATGCCATCCGAAGGAAACTCTACCATCTAAAGCCACCAGTGAAGGTCTGGTTAAAAATCTTCGACTCTATCATCGCCCCAATCCTCCTGTATGGCAGCGAAGTCTTCGGTCCTTACACCTACCCAGACTGGTCAAGGTGGGATTCAAGCCGAACAGAAAAATTCCACCTGGAATTCTGCAAGCACCTTCTCCAAGTCCATCGGAGCACCTCCAACAGTGCTTGCCGGGCCGAGCTGGGCAGATTCCCTCTACACCTAATGGTTCTAAAGAGGGCACTGTCATTCCGGGCTCACCTACGTACGAGCAATCCAAGCTCCCATCACCTTAAAGCCCTGACACATGTAGGGGAAACAGAAAAACCAGGACCCTCGGAACAGCTCACCCAAACCCAACCTGACCAGAACACCAATCACTACAACGTGACAAAAGCCAGAATCAGGAAGATGGTAGACGAAGGCCAGGAGAGGTATGTAAGTGACTGGAAGAACGACATCATCAGCTCACAGAAACTGACCATGTACCAGAGTCTACAGAGAGACTACAGACTGGCTCCATACCTGGAGAAACTCCTGGACCCCAGAGACCGCAAGATCCTGAGCCGGTATAGACTCAGTGCCCACAGTCTGGCCATCGAATCCGGCCGACACAGGCAGAGCTACAAGCCCAGGGAGGAAAGACTGTGCCAACACTGTGACCAGGAGGCCCTGGAGGATGAGATCCACTTCATGCTACACTGCTCCAAGTACTCAGCAGTGAGGGACACTCACTTCAGGAGACTCTCACATCTCTTTCTGGGTTTCACCACCATGAAGGAGGAAAAGAAAACATATATCCTGCTGGGGGAAGAAGAGAGAGCAGTGGAGATAACAGCGCAATATGTGAGCGAATGTCATAGACTGTGAGAAAGAGATATGCCATGGACTTCTATGGCCCCCACCCTGGATATGCCCCAACCCCCATCCACCTTCCCTATGCCATGGACTTCTATAGCCTCATCCTGGATCTGCCTCCATGCCCCCATCCACTTTCCTTATGCCATGGACTTCTATAGCCCCATCCTGGATCTGCTCCATCCACCTTTCCTACAGCCCCTACCCAACATCCCTACAGTCCCTATCCCCATTCCCTTCTGTACACTTGCTTTGGCAAAACTAATGTGTATTTAGTCCTGCCAATAAAGCTTCTTTGAATCTTGAATCTATGTAGTATGTATGTAGTATGTATGAATGTTGTATATATGTAGTATATATGTATGTAGTATGTATGTAGTATGTATGTTTTGTTTTTTGTTTTTTTTTTACATTCAACACATTAACCGGATGATGGGACTACTACTGTCCCATCATTGGCTAATGTGTCAATCACTGTCATTGTAGCAGGCATCGCCCGATGGGACTTGTAGTCCCATCGGACGATGCCTGCACACACAGAAGACCCCCAGCAGGCCCGCACAGACCCCCGGCATCCGGCACAAGCCCCCGGCAGGCCCGTACAGACCCCCGGCAGCCGGCACAAGCCCCCGGCAGGCCCGTACAGACCCCCGGCAGCCGGCACAAGCCCCCAGTAGGCCCTACAGACCCCCGGCAGCCGGCACAAGCCCCCGGCAGGCCCGTACAGACCCCCGGCAGCCGGCACAAGCCCCCGACAGGCCCGTACAGACCCCCAGCAGGCCTGTACAGACCCCTGGAAGACCCGCACAGACCCCGCCCGCACACACAGACACGCACAGTGTCCGCCCATGCACCGCCCATGCACCACCCACACTCTTCCCCCCTACTGAACTGGATGTGCAAGTAAAGAAAGGGTTTTTTTTAATTCCGATATTTCTGTCCCATTGACTTGAATGGGACTTCTGGTATCGGAATCGGCGATACCCGATACTTTTTTGGGTATCGGGCCAATCCAATCCGATCCGATATTTCTCAATATCGGATGGTATCGCTCAACACTAATTACAAACTGTCCATTACAAAACAAGCTCACTGAAACCTTCTCAGATAACTCTTTCTGCAGGGAGCAATACGCCGGTGCAATGCAGAAAGAAATGGTGCAACATTTTTAACACAACTGCAACTTTTTTTAAGCCCAAAATGCATAGATTTAAAGGGAATCTGTCACCCCATTTTTTGAGTATCATCTGCCGACACCGCCATCAGGGGCTTATCTACAGCATTCTGTAATGCTGTTGATATGCCCCCTGATGTAACCTGAAAGATAAGAAAAATGAGCTAGATTATACTCACCCTGGGTCCCGGGTCCGATTTTGGTCCGATGGGTGTCGCGATCTGGTCCGGCACCTCCCATCTTCTAACGGTGACGTTCTCTTCTTTGCTGCCTGTCGTGGTTCCTGCACAGGGGCACTGCTCTGCCCTATTGAGGACAGAGCAGAGTCCTGCAGTGTGCAGGCAGCGGGAGAGGTCCGACGCCTGCGCTCTGCAGTATTCTGCTCTGCCCTCAACAAGGCAGAGCAGTGCACCTGCGCCGGAGCCACGACAGGCAGCAAAGAAGAGGACGTCATCGTTAGAAGATGGGAGGCGCCGGAACGCAACACCTATCGGACCAAGACCGGACCGCCCCCCGGTGAGTATAATATAACTTCTTTTTCTTCTCTTTCAGGTTACATCGGATGTTTATCTACAGCATTACAGAATGCTGTAGATAAGTCCCTGATGGCGGTGCAGGCAGATGATACTCGAAAAATGGGGTGACAGATTCCCTTTAAGTAAAAAAAAAAGATGTCCGTGGATTTTCCGATGATGCATTCTGTGTAAGTCATTAGCTTCATCTCTGATGGGTAAATTTCTTTTAAAAATGTTCTCTGCTCACCAGTCTGCGTAAAAGATAATATTCAACTTGTGCTACAGACTTGATGAGGACATCCAGCTTGTTACACGATGGATTTCTTTCTCCTGAGCGCTATTTAAAGCGACGCCATGCAATATTTTCAAGGCTAAATATAATTAAAAAGGCAATTTTTTTTAATTTTATTTGCGTTGCATTGCTATATGTGGGTTCGGGCTAATTGTTTTCATCTTGCTCACTGAGTCCTGAATAACTTTTCATAGGACCCCAGACGCTGCTGCACTGTGACAGTTTAAACCAAGGAGCATCGGATACGATGAAATTGCTCTACAATCAACCTTGCCAAAGGCCTTTTTAGCTGCACAAAGCTGGCTCTATCTTTGTATATTGAGTGCGCTAAATCAATGTTAAATGTTTGGCTCTTTTTACAGGACAATGACCAGGACCTGAGCTGCATCCTTCTCTTATGATTGACACTTGAAACGTTGAGTAGGAATAAGCCAGAGGCGCTGCTACAAGCTCGAAATCTCTGTTGGGGATAACAACTGGTGACATCTGCAGAAAGGCCGACAAAAGACAGTTGAAAGCCGTGTTTGTTGCTTTCCCCTCTCAGATCTCCGCTCTTTCATACGGCTCCTTATTCGCTTTAATATTATGATTCAGCACCTGGCTCTTTTGAACCTTACTTTAAACTTCAAAAGCCGAGGTGGTATTAACAAACATGAAACAAAAAAAAAAGTGGCAGTAGCTTGATTTACTGTTGTCGTCTTATCAAGGGGGATTTTTGTCACCAGCTGCCACGTTCTGTCATCTTTCGAGCCATTATCATTTCTCCACTTAATAACGGCTTTGAATGCAGGCGGAATGAGCAACGTATAGCGATCTGGGGATGACAAGACGAGCAAATGAAGGGAAAGATGTTGTAGGTTGGGGGGGATGAGAAAAAGAAAGCGAGGGAAACAAATAAAGGCTGTGGTACTTTACTGGTGACCTTGATTGTAGAATTAAACGTATCAAACCAAACGGTGCGTTCTGACGCTTTTGAATTCCGCTCCGCGATTTCTCTGTAACCGTTTCCTTTGTTCTCGGAATACAAGCGCTTTTTCCTTAAGATACCGACCCAGCTGTTTGATTTAGGGTTTGTCAACGTTAATGAAGAACACAATCGAAATCATTTAGCGATGACGGATCAGTTCTGCCAAACCCGTTAATGTAGAAAAATTTTCGATTTTTAGGTGTTAGTAAATACATTTGTGCGTAACAGAAAATATTTATTTATTGATGTTAATTTAAGATTGTTATTTTTAATTTATTTATTTATTTACTTAACTATTTTATTATTAGATTGTCTTTTTTTATTTATTTATTTACCTTTTTTAAGACGCAAAATATTATTTTTTTTACTCTGTTATTAAATCTTAATTTTTATTTATTTACCTTTTTTTGATGAAAAATATGATTTTTTAATTTTATTATTATATCGCCATTCTTATTTATTTATTTACCATTTTGGAAAATATTATTTCTTGATTTTATTATTAGATTGTCATTTTTATTCACTTACCTATTTTATTATTAGATTGTCATTTTTATTTATTTATGTACCTTTTTTTAGACGAAAAATAATATTTTTTTTACTTTATTATTAAACTGTCATTTTTATTTATTTACCTTTTTTGATTGAAAATATTATTTCTTAATTGTATTATTAGATTGCCATTTTTATTTATTTACCATTTTTTAGATGGAAAATATTATTTATTGATTTTATTAGATTTTTATTTTTATTTCTTTATGTACCTCTTTTATGGGAAATATTATTTTTTATTTTATTAAATTTTTCTATTTACCTTTCTTAGATGGAAAATATTTATAAATTGTAATTTTTATTTATTTTTTTACATTTTTAGATGAAAAATATTATTTCTTGATTTGAATACTAAACTGTAATTTTTATTTCTTTACTTTTTTAGATGGAAATATTATTTCTTGATTTTTTTTATTAGATTATCATTTTTATTTAACTCTTTTAGAAGAAAAAATTACTTCTTGAGTTTATTATTAGATTATCTTTTGTATTTATTACCTTTTCTAGACAGAAGGTATTTTTTATTTTATTTTTAGATTGTTATTTTTAGTAATTTATTTACTTCACATTTTTTTAGTTATATTTGTGTCCATAATTATTTTTTATTTTTAGATTTATTTCTATTTTTTAATTGTATCTTAATTGTTTTACTTATTTTTTTATTTTTCATTCAAAAAAATTTATATAAACAAAATGCCCCCCCACCCTCCATATAAACAGAGAAAAGAATGGGGTGAACTTGGGGAAGGAAAGAAAATTACCAGGTAATGCCTGGATCAATTTACAAACAATACACAGTTTGTAATAAAAGGTATATTTATCAATGTTTTAAAGACAAAAAACTATGATCTTCTAGCTCAACAATGGAAACTCATGGGAATA
Organism: Dendrobates tinctorius; assembly: GCF_039654945.1. Lineage (NCBI taxonomy): Eukaryota > Metazoa > Chordata > Amphibia > Anura > Dendrobatidae > Dendrobates > Dendrobates tinctorius. The sequence continues at coordinate 7,466,621 of NW_027361868.1, read as the reverse complement.
CCCCGAAATGCAGAGGAACATTTCTAAACTCCAATTCTGATCAGGGTTTTTATAAATCTGCCCCTCTTATACAGGAAAAGAGGTTGTAAGACTGTCCCGGCAAAATGGGAACTTACATTACAAGTAACCCTATCCTACAGTTGGATAGGGAAGGGTTATGATAGGACTAGAGTTGAGCGACTTTGGTCGGATCGGGTTTAATGAAACAAAATTTGTTTCAGATGAAACTGGTCCGAATAGGGCAAAAAAAGTGGGAGTTTTGTCCAAAACCCGACCACAATGCAAGTCAATGGGGAATAAAAGTCGGCATTGAGTGGATCTAGCCTCCTCTAACCTTGCGCCAAAACCAGCAATGAAAAATTATGGAGGCCTACAAAGCAAGAGAAGGCAAGAAGAAAACAACAAAGCATTTTCAAGTTGCCCTTTCCACAATTTGAAATGTAATTACGAAATGAAAGTTAACAGGAACAGTAGAGGTCAATGTAAAGTCTGGAAGACCAAGCTAAATTTCAGTGAGAGCTGCTTGTAGGATTGCTAAGGAGGTAAATCAAAACCTCCCCCTTGACTGCAAAAGACCTTTAGAAAGATTTTGCAGATTCTGAAGTTGTGGTACATTATTTTACTGTTCAGGGAAACCTGCACAAATATAGACTTCATGAAAGAGTCATCACAAGAAAACCTCTCCTGTGTCCTCACCATAATATTCAGCATCAAAAGTGTGCAAGAGAACCTATAAACAAGCCTGATGCATTTTGGAAACCAGTCCTGAAAACTGATGAGTAGTGTTGAGCATTCCGATACCGCAAGTATCGGGTATCGGCCGATACTTGCTGTATCGGAATTCCGATACAGACTTCCGATATTTTTTCAATATCGGAAGTCGGCATCGGAATCGGAAGTTCAAAGTTGATTGACAGCCTGACGTCATCATGATGCGCGGTGTGTGCGCATCATGATGCGCCGTCATTTCGGGCCTTCCGGGGGTCTCTGCCGGCCTGCCGGGGGGCTGTGTGGACTGCCCGGGGTCTGTACCGGCCTGCCGGGGGGCTGTGCCGGCCTGCCGGTGGTCTGTGCACCCTGTGGGGGTCTGTACCGGCCTGCCGGGGGGCTGTGCCGGCCTGCCGGTGGTCTGTGCACCCTGTGGGGGTCTGTACCGGCCTGCCGGGGGGCTGTGCCGGCCTGCCGGGGGGCTGTGCTGATGTCCGGGGGTCTGTGCAAGCATCGTCCGATGGGACTACAAGTCCCATCTGGCGATGCCTGCTACCATGACAGTGATTGACACATTAGCTAATGATGGGACAGTAGTAGTCCCATCATCCGGCTAATGTGTTAAATGTTAAAAAAAAAAAAAAAATACTACATACATACTACATGCATGCTACATACATACTACATGCTACATACATACTACATGCTACATACATACTACATACATACCACATACATACTACATACATACTACATACATACCACATACATACCACATACATACCACATATATACCACATACATACTACATACATACTACATACATACTACATACATAACACATATATACTACATGCATGCTACATACATACTACATGCTACATATATACTACATACATACTACATACATACATACTACATATATACTACATGCATGCTACATACATACTACATGCTACATACATACTACATATATACTACATGCATACTACATATATACTACATGCATGCTACATACATACTACATGCTACATACATACTACATATATACTACATGCATACTACATACATACTACATGCATGCTACATACATACTACATGCTACATACATACTACATATATACTACATGCATACTACATACATACTACATGCATGCTACATACATACTACATGCTACATACATACCACATACATACTACATACATACTACATGCATGCTACATACATACTACATGCTACATACATACTACATATAAACTACATGCATGCTACATACATACTACATGCTACATACATACTACATATATACTACATACATACTACATGCATGCTACATACATACTACATGCTACATACATACCACATACATACTACATACATACTACATGCTACATACATACTACATATATACTACATGCATGCTACATACATACTGCATGCTACATGCATGCTACATACATACTACATACATACTACATGCTACATACATACCACATATATACTACATACATACTACATACAATACATTCATACAATACATACATAGACATACAGTACATATAACATAGAGTAACATACTTACCAATACTTGTCACATTGTTCCCCGAAGCCATTGTCTTTTACGGAATAAATATTAACATAACAAACCACAAAAATACTCACCCACGATCCGAAGCAGTCCACAAGTGTGTCCCACGACGATCTTGGGTAGAGAACTGCAGCATCAGCTGATGCTGCCGTTCTCTACGGGCTGCAGGAATCCAATGATGGAAGGTAGGTATCCTTCCGCACTGTATTCCTCCGCCACTTAAAAAAAAAAAGTCCCTAGTCTCACTTTATGCCATTGCTGTGTGGGAATTTCCTGCAAAAAGCATTTACAAGCTGTGATACTTGCAAAAGGGGGTGCTACTAGGTACTAACCATGCAGGGTGCCCAAGCATTTGCTTCAGCCTATTTTCCTTTTGTAATTTTTAAAATGTAAAAAATAACATATTTTTTTGCCTGAAATACAAAGGAAATGTGTAATTTTTAACTTTAGGCCTTCTGGAGATCACTTCATCTTCAACTTGCTTAACTGTTCACAATAACAGTAATTTTGACCAGGGGTGCCCAAACTTTTGCATGCCACTGTATATGAGGACTTAATTTTGGAAACTTTAACAAAAAAGAGCAAAATGAAAGGTAGAAATATTTTTGTCATTCTGGAAGATAAGCAGAAAACATGCACGCTACCTTCACAAAGGTGGGACAATGAATATCCTATGAAAACTGTAAAACTGCCGGGCATTTGTAGTAGCAGCTGAATGGGGTATTCCCAAAACTGAGCGTTATTTCCCAGCCAGTGGATAGGGGCTAACTTACCGATAGTTGAGGGTCAGTGAGCAACATGACTGTGGATCTCGGGAAAGCATGATCTTCCTTCACTCTGTATAAGACACTTCCGAAAGCATCGCTCTTGGTATCACAAGATCTCTGGGGGTCACATCTATCAGAACCCCAGAAATCAGCACATTAACCCCTAACATATCTTACTAATACTCAAAGCTTCCTAAAAAGCACAGTCAAAATGTTAGATGACAGAATGCAGGAAATGTCAGGGGGAAGACGTTAAGTGTGACCAGACACAGGCAGCCATTGACGGTGATCAGAGAAAAATTAGTGGGTGCTACCACTGACACCAGTGTAAGTTTCCTAATACACACCCTGTTTGGTGCCAGGATTCTACCGCTGCATGGGATAGATGCCAAGCCTTGTCTGGTGCAGCAGTCTCCAATTCAGGCTCGGCTGCTGGGATGACTGCTCAGCACAGACTTCGGACCCAGCGCCTTACCCAAGCTCATGCTGCATGTGTAGTTGCTGCTGGCTCTCCAGCTAAGCCTACGGTGACTACTGGTATATATGTGTAGCGTTGTGCTGTGGAGCCAAAGTCTGGATTTCACCCTACTGAGCATGTCCATGATATGGCGCCTTCTCATTGGTGCCCGGACGTCAGCTGCTCTGGTGAGGTGGAAGTTTCAGATTGGTCCACCGGCAAGGTCCTGTCTGTCTGGACTTGAGCTTAAAGTATAAAAGGCTCTCAATGACGTACACCTGTGCGCTAGTATCTTGTGTGTTTGGTGTGTTGGTGGCTACCTTACCACCTTGTATGCACGTGTGCCGCTAATAGCACTGAGTGTGTATCTAGACAGGCAGTGTAGGGTGGGAACTCCGGCTTGAACTTAGCATCTGTACTGGGCGTCCTCAGGCATGTGTGCCAAAGCACACCGCATGTTAGAGCAGGGTCAACCACCAGCTTAGTCTTCCTTGGGGGGTTAAGTCATAGGGACCCCAACTAGTGTCATTTCTACTATGCTCCTGTGACGTCTAACAGGTCATAACTTAGAGTGCTCTCTGTTTGTATGCTGCTCTGTGGAGTAGCAGAGTCAGATACTTAGCACTCTGTTCACACCGAGTGACGTTTAACTTGGAGTGATTACGGTGCTTGCTTGCAGCTACGCTCCTCCATTGTGCTAGCTGTGGTTTCTCCATCTCCGCACGGTGGACCCCGGGTTGTGAACGCACCTTATTATTATTATTTCGTGTTTGGTGCGTTCCGCCAACCCTAACACACCCAGTATTTTAAGACATTTAAACTGTAAAATAATTTATTCTGTTCTGTTTATTGAATAATAATTTTCTGTGAGATAATCCTTTAAAGCTTTAGCTAAATAAAACTAGGTTAACACAACTGTAACTTAACCAAAATGTACACAATTTTGGCAAGCACAGACACAAATTAAACCAAAATTTAAAAATAAAAATAAAATCATGCGCCATCCTCATAGTAATATACACTGCTCAAAAAAATAAAGGGAACACTTAAACATCAGAATATAACTCCAAGTAAACTTCTGTGAAATCAAACTGTCCACTTAGGAAGCAACACTGATTGACAATCAATTTCACATGCTGCTGTGCAAATGGATTAGACAACAGATGGAAATTATTGGCAATTATCAAGACACCCTCAATAAAGGAGTGGTTCTGCAGGTGGGGACCACAGACCACATCTCAGTACCAATGCTTTCTGGCTGATGTTTTGGTGACTTTTAAATGTTGGTTGTGATTTCACACTTGTGGTAGCATGAGACGAACTCTACAACCCACACAAGTGGCTCAGGTAGTGCAGCTCATCCAGGATGGCACATCAATGCTAGCTGTGTCAAGGATCGCTGTGTCTGTCAGCGTAGTGTCCAGAGGCTGGAGGCGCTACCAGGAGACAGGCCAGTACACCAGGATATGTGGAGGGGGCTGTAGGAGGGCAACAACCCAGCAGCAGTACAGCTACCTCAGCCTTTGTGCAAGGAGCAACAGGAGGAGCACTGCCAGAGCCCTGCAAAATGACCTCCAGCTAGCCACAAATGTGCATGTGTCTGCACAAACGGTCAGAAACCGACTCCATGAGGATGGTCTGAGGGCCGGACGTCCACAGATGGGCATTGAAGCTATGGACTGGCACCCACTTTCCCCAGACCTGAATCCAATTGAGCACATCTGGGACATCATGTCTCGCTCCATCAACCAATGTCACGTTGCACCACAGACTGTCCAGGAGTTGGCGGATGCTTTAGTCCAGGTCTGGGAGGAGATTCCTCATGACAACATCCGCCAACTCATCAGGAGCATGCTCAGGTGTCGTAGGGAGGTCAAACAGGCACGTGGAGGCCACACACACTACTGAGCATCATTTCATTGTCTTGAGGTATTTCCACAGAAGTTGGATCAGCCTGTAATTTGATTTTCCACATTGATTTTGAGTATCCTTCCAAATCCAGACCTCCATGGGATATTAATTTTGATTTACATTGATCATTTTTAGGTTTTCTTGTTCTCAGCGCATTCCACTATGTAATGAATAAAGATTTGCAGCTGCCATATATCATTCAGTGATATCTACGATGTGGTATCTTAGTGTTCCCTTTATTTTTTTGAGCAGTGTATTTCTTGGGCATTTAGGACATTGTGAAAATGCCACTTTGCACAATAAAGTTATAGGTTTTGTTATTCAAAAAAGTAAAGATTTACAAAACATGCATCATTTTTTTAATTTTTTTTGTAGCTAAGAGTCATATCTAGACACAAAATGAAAAAAAAATCCCAAGATGTAAGCTGTTCATGTCAATGTCTACATACATATATCATCACACCAAAGATAAACTTTTCGGCCAGAGAGCTCAGTTCACTTGGTGCAGGTTGGGCCTAGACAAAGGGAAGGTGATTGTTGAGTGGTCGCGTATAAGGTCAATTTTATGGGAACTGGTCTGGAGTCTGTAGTTGTTTAGGTGCCTCTTACGGCATCTGTAGATATTATTCTTTGGAGGAGTTTATATTTATGTTGCAGTCTGTATTTCAGGATCTGGTCTGCATTTGGGGAGTATAGATATATTTCGGAGTTTGTATTTATTTTGGAGACTGTACTTATTTAGTGCTGTTTATTCTGGAATTTATTCTAGTTTAGTCTTTATTAATTTTATGGCATAATGAGGCACTCACTATCATTTTGAGTTGATTTTATGACCCTGTATCCAGGGAGTGATTATATGTATAAAGTAAATGCTCATGGTACACCTTGGGAACATGGTGGTTTGCAAGGGAAGAGATGACAGTAACCAGATGTGATTGGTAAGAAGAGTAATCATTGCCAGTTTACCAATTCGGCACCGTAGGCATTAGTCTATGGGTCCTGTATTCTGGGGGCCCTGCGCAATGGAAGAAAAATAATATTGATTTGACATTGAAAGAAATTTACAACCAGCATGTCAGGTTGGACGACTAACATTGGAGGCAAGATAAGGCAGTGGCGTTGCGATGTGAACATTAAATCAAGCGGCTAAAAAATGATTTTTTTCAGCTGTTGCTGGTTGTTTTAGAATTTATGGTTAATAGAGGAGGAGCATCTATGTGATCGGGTGTGGCAACTGCGTGATTGGTCAGGACGGGGAGAGGGAGTGGGAGGAGCAGTAAGTAGTCGCCGACTTTAGATCACAATAGAACATTCATTGTCTCAACTTCTTTGAAATAGATTGTAATTCAAAAATTTTGCACAAAGTAAAACATGGTATTTTTTCTTTCTATAACCATTTTTGTGAACTTTAAGAGCAAAATTCGCTTGTTTATCAAAAATGGTACAAAAACTTGTCAAATTACAGCAGTAAATACAATAATGAATCGGCCCAAAATGTGTTAACTCCTTCCCAACAGGAATTCATTTTAATTTTTGCACATTTGTTATTTTTTCCAAGAGCAAAATGTTTGTTTTATGTTTGTTAACATAGCCATATGAAGGCTTTTTTTGTGGGAACAAGTTGTAATTTTCAGTGACTCCATTCATTTTACCTAATAATGTACAGAAAATGGTTAAAAAAAATACCAAGTGGGGTAAAAAAAAAAAAAAAAAAAAAAAAAATTCCGCTATTGTTTTTTTATATTTTGCTTTTACAACATTCATTGTGTTGTAAAAATTCCCTAGCAATATTATTGTCTAGTATGGCTACGATAATAGCAAACTTAGGGTATGTGACTGCAACTTCTTTATTACGTGGATTCCACCCATAAGACGACCCATAAAATTAACATAATGAGTAGCAGTGTAAAAATGACTGCTCTGTACATGTTCCGCCTTATGTCACCTCCTTTAAATGCTTAAAGGGGTTGTCCAGCCTTAGGGTACAAGTTTGCAGTGTCGGGAGAGGGCAGTCATGTGACCACAAGTATGTGAATTGCATCCTTCCAGACACTTATTCTGACTAGACGTGTCCGGCCTCACTTTCATTGACCAAGGACGCACACGTCAAGTTGGCATGTGACCACATGTATGCAAATCTCTTACTTGCAGTCACACACCCACCGCTTCTGGCAGTGGAAAATCCTCACTAAGCGCACTGTCACAGACTGACTGCAGACTTGTATCCCAAGGCCATATAACCTCTTTAAGGGTTCAGAACCCCTGAATCGGTTAAAAGAAACAACATACTCATCCATCAGGCAGATTCTGCTTAGATGCTGCCCGCTTTCTGCACTTCATAGTATAGAGTAACACCAGCTGCAGAGATGCTGCAAGAAAGATGGCAAAGCTGTCTCAGAAAAAAATAACTGCTGGCATTTTCCTAAAGTGCCTTGGCATGGAAAAACTCTGTGTCTGTGCCGTCACCTAAAAGACACCATGCACTCATATCCTTACATATTTTTTTTTATTTTTGGTGGTTTTTGCTTACAGAGTATCTCAGAATGTTTTATTTTAATCCTGACTGCATTAGAACACCTTGTGATCGGTTTATTAGTGACATATAGTTGGCTCCAAATCTGGGTTGCCAACCGTCTAGAAAATCTAGCACAGTCCTTAAAAATAGGGCCACTTTTTGCCCTGTCCGCCAAAAATGTTAAAGTGTCCATGATTTTTTTGAAGCCGAATAAACTCATACAGATTATTTTGACAGTAGTTATCATCATTTTATAGTTTGCTGTAAATCTAGTTGATGTCTCATATCAAAATTATGGGCTATAAACCTGAATCACTCATAGAAATAATGATTTTTTATGGTTTTCAAAATATTGTATGTCCGTGAGTTTTTGATAAGCTGTCCAGAAAAAAAGAAAGTCAAGTTGGCAACACTGCTCCAAATTCACCTTCAAAAAGGGTTGCTGTCTGCTGGATCTTTGGGACCATAACTGTGTTGGAACCTGGGTCCAGTGGAGAAACCTCTGGTGGGCCATTCTAGCCCTGTATCAATAGACTACATCAAGAAACAGGATTGTGAGAAATCAGCTCAACCTCCTATTCATATTGATGACATCTTGTTAGCATTACACACATCCAAATATGTGTCGGTAATGGGTTCTAGGTTCAAAAAAGATGGATCCAGCACATGCATGTCCATAATTAAATGAATCAATGTTTATTCCATCCTTTTAAAAGCACAAGAAATGAAACTTCTTCAGAGTTCCCTGTTTACACTTTTTGAACTACTTGAGTTCTTGTTCTGGTTAAGAGCTCAAGAAGTTCGAAACACTTTTAGAGAATTTACATATCAAGCCCCGATTGGAACAGTAAAGACATTGCTTAAAAAGTGCTGCTAAACATGTTGGCATTAGAGATGAGAAGGTCGTTTGAAATTCAACTTTTCCACCTTTGCTGAATTTTCCCAAAAAGTTTGATAAGAAAAAGAGAGCCCACTTACAAGAATAATAGAAGTTGTTTCAATATGATCAGTCTTACCTGCTGAATCTGGAGATGAAAAACTTATCACGAGTCTGTTGACTGTGCTCCACTGGGAACCGATGGTCTTCGATGACCCGGTGGTGTATTGTCCACCATTGCCCAAGGCATGAAAATCCAATTTATAAACTGGGATGATGTCATAGCTGTTGGTCATTATAAGAAAGCCCACTCGGTCGTGCAGAACTCTTAAGTTCACCACCTTGCGCTCTGATGTTTCTCCACTGTGAAAGATGGTGCTGGGTGAGTTTTTTGGGAGTTTTTTTGCTAACCGTTAATCAAATCTCAAAATGTTCAAATAACCAAAAATAATAAATAAAAGGATGGAATAAATGGTGATGGTTTTAATTATGAATGTGTGCCGGATCCAACTTCTTTGAATCAAGATTGTAAAACAAGTGAAATCTGTGGAAAGGTTTTCAGGTTTAGGGGAGAAATGGTGGTAAAGGTTACAATGAGATTTATGTGGCATTCCCGATTTAGTAAGTATTGATCGCTCGAATATTAGGATCACAATCACAGAGTTTGATTTTGGCAATATCAAGTCTTAGCTCCTCACAATAAAGAAACATCTGAGCTAATTCAAGATAACAGCCCACACTGAGATGCATTAATCAGACGTGTTGCTCACCCCGTCTTGACAAGACTCACTAGGTCACTACTCTAGCCTCTTGGTGGCTGAACTTTGTACTGTCTTTGCCATTTATTGACTTTGCATAAACATAAAAAAAAGGAATTGCAATGTCTAGATTTTGATTTTCTAAAATAATTGTTCTCTGGTGCATTTAATGAAAGAGCGCCTATAATTAGGATGTTTTCATCCATAATACAGCTCCTTGTGAAGAGCCAACTGAGTTTTATAGGCAATGATTACTGGTGAAAAAAATGTATGTAAAAGAGCTCTACTCAAGAAGGAAGAAAGCTGTTTTTGTAGTAAAGGGAATCTGTCGGCAGGATCAACCCTGGTCACGCAGGTCATAGAAAGTTGAATAAAATTATATACTGATATCTGCTATCCAATGTCTTATTCCAGAGAAATCCACATTTTTCTTAAAATGTAAATAGCTTTTAAGATCTATGGGCCGGACATAGATCTCGGTGAGAATGTGCCTCCAGAGTTTATTATAAATGAAAGGGGTGTTAATAGTGTGAGACATGTAGATCACGGGAGCAGACTGTCACTCATTACATGTCTCATACTGGTAATACCCCCCTTCATTTAAAGGGGTTTTCCCATGAACAAAAGTTCATTTTAATCAATAGATCTTGGAATAATAATAATTTCCACAATTGAATGTGTTTAAATAAAATGTTCTTGTGCTGAGATAATCTTAGAAATTTGCCCCTGCTGTGTATTCTGTAATGGCTGTGTCTGACCATGCAGAAACATGGTCTCTCTTCACTCTCTCTCTCTTCACACTTTCTCTCTCTTTCACACTATCTCTCTCTTCTCACCCTTTCTCTCTCTCCTCTCCCTCTCTCTTCTTACCCTCTCTCTCTCTTCACCCTCTGTCTCTCCTCACCCTCTTTCTTTCTCCTCGACATCTCACCCTCTGTTTCTCATCACCCTCTCCCACTCTCTGTCCTGACCCTCTTTCTTCTCACCCTCCCTCTCCTCACCCTCTCTCTCCTTACACTTTCTCATCACCCTCTCTCTTTCTCCTCACCATCTCTTTCTCCTCACCATCTCTTTCTCCTCACCCTCTGTTTCTCATCACACTCTCTCTCCTCACACAATCTGTCCTCACCCTCTCTTTCTTCTCACCATCCCTCTCCTCACACTTTCTCTTCATCCCCGCTCTCTCTCCTCACCTCTCTCTATCTTTCCTCACCCAAATTCAAATTCAAATAGGCTCTATTGGCAGCACCAAAATACAATTAGTGTTGCCAAAGCAAGAAAAAATATGTGTGACAGGGAGAGGATCGGGGTTGTGGAGATGGGATGTTGAGAGGCACAATTTGGGCAGTAATAGTCCATTCGGAGGTTTTAAGTTCCTCTCAGCTTATGGATATGGTGACATATTGGGCGGCGATCTCCAACGTTGATTCTTCCCCCAGTAGGATGCAAAATTTCCTCTCCTAGTCCATGGAAGGGAAGTCTGGGAAGTGAGTGGAGAGTCTCTGGAAGTGGGAGGCCCTCAATGCTGAGAATTTGTTGCAGTTCAGCAGGAAGTGCGCCTTGTCTTCCAGGGCACCCTGCTGGCAGTGCTGTATGTCTGTAAGTGCCACCCTGTTTCCACCTCTAGGCTGTGGGAACTCTGTCTGCACAGACTTAGGGTCTGCCTGTTTGATGAATCGCATGGGGGAAGGGGGTGTCAACTTTTCTCACCTTGGGGGGATTGGAGAGAAGGAGCCGGGGTCAGCTCTCTGGTGCCACCACTTGCCCTAGGTCAGTCGGGGAACTGAACCGAAGGCAAATAGTCGCTGGAAAGGCTTCCCTTATAGGTACGAGTTATTGAGGCGCTCCCAGTGAGGGAGGAAAGATATCACCATTTCAGTCTGGGGATATATATATATATAACTACGTTGTATGAAAAAGAACAAAAGGGATGCCACTCACCGTTCTGAAGAAGTGAATTTATTTTCAGATAAAAAGCATAGGCTCGGGAGAGATGTGTGAACTGTGGACAACGGTCGTTTCACGCCAACTGCGCTTCAACGGGTCCTGGAGTAAGGTAACAGGAAGGTCGAGCTAAATACACTCACAGGTGTGAACACACCTCCTAGTTACTGACACCTACTCCCACTTAATAGAGTGAACAAAAATGTGAATATACATATAATACAATTAAAACACAATAACTAGATACAGAAAAACACCTAGACACTGTTGATATCATTATAATTTTTATAAGAAAACAGACATATCAATTTTTTCATTTAGTCCTAGTGGTCCTGTGGCATTAGACCGCAGAATCCATCTGACTTCTCTCTGTAGGAGAAGTCTGCAATGATTCCCTCCTTGCTGCGGTAAAAAAACTCTCTCTATTCCTGCAAACCGCATAGATTCTGGCTTGCCCCCATGCACTTCTTTTATGTGATCAATCAAGCGAGGAACGTCTTTTCCAGAGGATATGGAGTAAAAATGCTCCCTAAATCGAACATATAATGGGCGAATAGTTTTTCCTATATAAAAAAAATGCCACATGGGCAAAAAATGACATATACAACAAATGATGTTTTACATGAAATTAAATTCCGAATCTCATGGTGAATGGTTCCGATTTTAAGGGATTTGCCTGTTAATTTAAAAGGACAAAAAGGGCAATTCTTGCATTTATAGTTACCTACAGGGCTATTTGAGCGTAGCCAATTCTCACTGCCACTTACAAACCGATTATGGACCAATAGGTCCTTGACATTAGTACTGCGGCGACTAGCAAATAAAGGACCTCTCTTGACGATTTCCTTTAAATCTTTATCCTTCTCAAGTAAATGCCAATTTTTCCTGATCACAGTTCTGATATAATTGTCCATGGGACTGAATGTGAAGCAAAATGTGAACCTTTTTTCCTTAGTTTTTTTAGTGGAATTAACCTGGGTGGAACTCTGCTTTTCAATACGTGCCATTGCGGCATCAAGTACTGGACCAGGATAGCCTCTATCAATAAACCGTTTACGCAAATCATGCGCTTGCCTGTAAAAGCCCTCTTTTTTTACTGTTGAACCTGTTTATTCTAAGGAACTGCCCATAAGGTAGGGAATTTTTTACATAATAGGGATGTGCACTCTCAAAATGCAATAAACTGTTTGCAGATGAAGGTTTACGGTAAATTTCAGTATGCATCGAACCTTCTTCTATCCATAAATTAATATCCAAAAATTCTAACTGTAAACCTCCAAATTTTGATGTAAATTTCATATTCATGAGATTTTCTCTATTTAAGAAATCAACAAATGATTGAAAAACCATTTCTGACATTATGTTGACTTGGAGAATTGAATAGGCTGTGATGGGAAATATTTGAATTTAACAAAAAATAACAATTGTGTAATTTTAGAGCAACAGTATTATATAGGAGATATAGGCATGCATCTTCTGTGGAACATCAGCATGTGGAGCAAATACCGGAACCATGTAGTACATCGGGGGAATGGGGCGGATTGAGTTGTGTGTATTCAGGGTTTTTTGCCATTCACTTGAAGAGGGAATATGTGCGGCCTCTATTATATGTTTGGGGACTGTGGGAGTCATCATTTTGTGTTGGGGGGCTGTGGAGATCATACTGTGTGGGTCCTCATTCTGTTTTGGGGCTTATGGGGATCTTACTGTGGCTGTCCACATTCTGTGTTGGAGGCTGTAGAGATCATACTATGGTGATCCTCATTCAGTGCTGGAGTCTGTGGGGGATCATACTGTGGGAGTCCTCATTCTGTGTTGGAATCCTGTGGGGATCATATTGTTGGGATCCTCATTCAGTGTTGGAGGCTTTGGGGATCATATTGTGGGGTCCTCCTTCTGTGTTGGGTGGGGACAATCATTCTCTGTAGGGGTGATCATACTGTGTTGGGTGCTGTATGGGGTTATACCATGGTGGTCATCATTCTGGGTTTGGGGAACTTTTGGGATCATCATTCTGTGTTTGAGGGCTGTGGTAATTAAAAATGTGGAGGTATTTTTGTGTTTGGGGGCTGTGGGGATCATACTGTGTTGATGGGCTGTGGGGGCCATCTCATGTTGGGGCTGTGGGACATCATACTTTATGAGGAGACTATAGGGACTGTGGGAGCCATCATATTGTTTTGGGGACTGTGGAAGCAATCATATTATGTTGGGGGCTGTTAGGGATCATACTGTGTGGGCATTCATACTTGATGGGAGGCATCATACTGTGTCTGGTATCAAACGTTTTAGGGGGTTGTGGGGGGCTCATGCTGTGTGTAGAGCTGTTGGGGCTATTATTGTGTATATGGGGGGCTGAAGTTTCAAGCATGCTGTGTGAGGAGCTGTGTGCCCATCATACTGTGTTTATAGGAGCTGTGGGCCCATTGCACTGTGTTTCTAGGAGCTGTGGGCCCATTGCACTGTTGAGGACTATGGGGGCGTCACATTTTGCGTGGGAGCTGTAGGGACATCATATTGTTTTTACCATTCTTGTGCAATTAATGATCATAGTAATTTAAATGTATTAGTTTGGCCCTCTGCATCAGTCATGGTCTCTCATGTGTCTCCTTGGGAAAATTAATTGCCCACCCCTCCACTACAATGTAATGGTATTGCAGTATATAAAACAAGCAATATAATGAATGAACATTCAAATTCCCTAAAAGGACAAAAAACAAAGTAAAAAATGCAAAAAAAATAATGAAAATATAATATATAAATTCATATCACCTTTTTTTCCAAGTTTTCTCCAACCTGTACAGGTTTGGTATCTCCATTACCGCACTGACATGGAAAATCATGTTTCCATGCCATTTTTACCACATAATGAACACGTGAAAGGCTGGTCCATTGAGGTGAGTGGTACTTCACTGCAATACAACACTGGACCCGTGGACTGGTGTGAGGCAGTTTTTGAAATCATCAGCCATATTGTTCTAATCTTGGTCAAGCCCATTCCATTGTGACCAGGGATGCACAGTGCATGGATATCTGGTTCAGATCTCTATGATGGTCTCCTGAAATGTACTGTATTGTCTTTTACATCTGTTGACCTATGACCCATCATTATTAGACAAATGATCTCATGAGCCCTAATTTCCTTGGTACCCAAAGGAAGCAAGAGCAGACTTGACTGAGCGAATGTCAGGTTCAATTAGCATTTTTTTTCATCTTTAACAAGTGCGGACTTCATGTTTAGGTAAGCCTCATAACCCTTACAGGGGTATTGGTACAGCCTTGTTCCAGGTCAGACATGTCAGCGACTCAATATATCTCAGAGTTCATTTTCTTTTCCTGTTTTGCAGAAAGTTGCAGTTTGATGTTTCCTCCCGAATGAGCTGCCGACCTTCTAAACAATGTTCCTTCAAAGAAGAGCTTCCTTGTTGAGCCTTTGAACAGTTAACAGATGTTCAGTAATACTTTCTCCAGTGCAGGGGTGGTCATCTGTCAGACACTTACTGTCTGGAAACTGCAGGAGTGATGGATTGAAATAGCAACTTCCTTGAAACAATATATAGCTCAGATGTCAAGATGCTGGGTGACAACAAACTGCAGCCATTACAGTGCCTACTACAGCTTCCGACCATCTCTGGAGGGTCCATCAATATATAATCTGTCCATGTCCATATCGTAATCTTTGCAATCATCATTGTATACACAGGTCATATCATCAGCAACGTCTAAGGGTACCGTTACACTTAGCGATGCACCAGCGATCCCGACAACGATATGGATCGCTGGTGCATTGCTAAGTGGTCGTTAGTGAGCTGCCACACAGGCAGGTCTCACCAGCGACATAGCAGCGGTCGGGGGTCGCTACTTACCTGTCAGATGTGGCGATCCAGACATCCTCCCGCCCGCGTCCACGCGTCGCTCGTCGGCGCCACAGGAAGCCCAGCAGGAAGCGCCCGACGAGAAATGATCCAGGACCTTCTCGCGCAATCAGCGATGAGCAGCGGGGGAGCCGGTCGGAGGTAAGTATCACATTTAGCGATATCGCTAGCAATATTGCTATAGCGTCACAAAATCGATGCTGTTACAGCGATATTGCTAGCGATATCGCTATGTGTAACGGGGGCTTAACAGGTCCATGAGATTATTTGTGAATCTTACAATAATAAAAAGAACCTAGTTGTAAGTGATTACTTCAAGGTGACCTTCAAATGGGGAGGGTCTTCTGCAGTACCCTTGGAGCCTGGGCTCTCTGGACGACCCGCAAGAGGGCCAGTTCACTTGATAGCAGCAAAAGATGAATTGTCCAAACTAGATTCTTTATTAATTTGGATGATTATGGCTCGAATGACTTCTCCAAACCATAACCACAAAGTAAAGTGATCACATAGTTGCCACTTTTCTGGTGACAGTTAAAAGATTGGTCAACTAATTGGGCAACCCCTTCGTAAATGTTCCCTGAGTAATATGAGAAAACCTTATACTCACCTCCCACACCAACCTTGATCCAGCTATGTCATTGCTGGATCACTCAGAGCTTGCCTAGACATTGTTGTGTCATGTGAGCTCAGCAGCCAAATAGTGATCACTAATCGTCTGCTGATGATTAATGTGATGAAATAGTAAAGTGCGGTACCGTTGATTGGGTGCAGCACTCACGTGACATAATCTCCTGGCACCAACACTGCAGGAACGTGCACCTGATCCAGGTTTTGCGGGCAGCCTGAGAGATGGGCAGGTCTGTCTGCCCACATACCCCTCCTCTGTGTGTTAACATGTGGAGTCCGTTGTTTGACACATTGTCTGTGTGTGGGGGAAGAAGGCCTCCTGTGTGTCATATCCAGACTGAGTTGGTACACTGGATGCTATCCAGCCTGTGTGTCCAGGAATGGCTCTCAAGAGACTTTGTCAAAATAACTATTTACTTTGTTTTGCCTGCACTGAAGGCTGCTTTTTTTTTCCTTTCCTTGTGGCTGTTTATGAAGAAGCAATAAACCACATGGACTTTTAAATGGAAAATCTTCCTGCTTTGCCTCTCAACCCACCCAAGTGAGCAGTGTTTCCACAGGGGGAAATACACTTTTCAACAT
The DNA here is from genome assembly GCF_039654945.1 of Dendrobates tinctorius. Lineage (NCBI taxonomy): Eukaryota > Metazoa > Chordata > Amphibia > Anura > Dendrobatidae > Dendrobates > Dendrobates tinctorius. The sequence goes on along the minus strand of NW_027361868.1, from coordinate 7,450,011 downwards.
TGAAATTGCATTACCAAGAAGTAAAAGTCATGTAATTATAGAAAACACAGAAGAGAAATACACTCTGATCGGCAAGTTATAAGAAAATGGAAAAAAAAAATAAATCTCCATTTATTCAGTATCAATTTTGAGCACCCCGTGCAGAAATCTTAACACTTAGCAGCTCAGCTGCTATTTATTATGTCATTAATAGAGTTGAGCGATACCGTCCGATACTTCAAAGTATCGGATCGGAATGGATGGGCCGATCTTAAAAAAAAGTATCGGTATCGCCGATTCCGATACCGGAAGTCCCATTCAAGTCTATGGGACTTCCGGTATCGGAATAAGAAAAACCCTGTTTTTGCCTTGTACAGCCTCTCTGGGGTCTGTACGGGCCTTTCGGGGGGCTGTGCCGGCCTGCCAGGGGGTCTGTGCAGGCTCCGGTGGTCTGTGCCGGCCTGCCGGGGGGCTGTGCCTGCCTGCCGGTGGTCTGTGCAGGCTCCGGTGGGCTGTGCCGGCCTGCCGGGGGACTGTGCCGGCCTGCCGGTGGTCTGTGCAGGCTCCGGTGGGCTGTGCCGGCCTGCCGGGGGCTGTGCCGGCCTGCCGGTGGTCTGTGCAGGCTTCGGGGGTCTGTGCAGGCATCGTCCGATGGGACTACAAGTCCCATCGGGCGATGCCTCCTACCATGACAGTGATTGACACATTAGCCAATGATGGGACAGTAGTAGTCCCATCATCCGGCTAATGTGTTGAATGTAAAAAAAAAAAAAAAAAAATTACATGCTACATACATGCTACATACATACAACATGCATACTACATACATGCTACATTCATACTACATATATACTACATGCAACATACATACTACATATATACTGCATGCATGCAACATGCATACTACATATATACTACATGCTACATACATACTACATATATGCTACATACATACTACATATATACTACATGCATGCTACATACATACTGCATGCTACATACATACTACATGCTACATACATACTACATATATGCTACATACATACTACATATATACTACATGCTACATACATACCACATACATACTACATACATACTACATACATACTACATGCATGCTACATACATACTACATGCTACATACATACTACATATATACTACATGCATGCTACATACATACTACATGCTACATACATACTACATATATACTACATGCATGCTACATACATACTACATATATACTACATGCATGCTACATACATACTACATGCTACATACATACCACATACATACTACATATATACTACATGCATGCTACATACATACTGCATGCTACATACATACTACATACATACCACATACATACTACATACATACTACATACAATACATTCATACAATACATACATAGACATACAGTACATATATATACCAAAAAGATCAAGGAAGCATAATGCCATAAAATGTAATTTACTTTATTGAATGACGTATAACAAAGATAGACATAAAAAATGTACATAAAAAGAGATGGATATATCGGTGGATATCACTGGTACAAATGTGCTAAACATGTACAGATACACAAAAAATAATATACCTAATAATCCGATGTCGAAGATATCGTGACCAAGTGTATCAATAAGAGGTATAAGAAGTATATAACGTATGTGCATTCTTAGGCGACTGGATTGTGAAATGCTATAGTAATATTACTATCAAGAAAGAAAGCTATAGGCATCCATGGCAGTGATATGGCCACCACCCAATATATATGACCCAAATGGCCAAAAAGAGCTCTTAGCAGCTAATACATTAATAAGGCCAAGTTAAATGCACGACATTACTATAATACTTAGGACAAAAATTCATGTCCAAATAGAGAGGTAATGATATATGTATTCACCCCCTGTCACCGCTATGACACTGCATAGACACATATGCTATTATAATATAACACTGCTATAATTTGGACAACCCAGTCCTAAAAAGTGCTAATAGTGCAAAATGTAAGTCTGCTGTCACAGCTGTAACATAAAGTAAACGTGCAAAAAGAATAGGCCAGAATGTTCAATGATTGTGAATGCGCTATTTTAGGTAATTAAAATGCCAGGTAGCATAAAGTGGTATATACCCACATAGTCATATCACAGATATGGTACAAGGAATGACACAAAGTGTGCATAGCATATAAGTCCCCATAGAAATGCTGATGAGCCCCCTTAATTTAAAGCACATATGACCTGAGATACCGCAGTCCCCGACGCGCGTTTCGCCTTAGCTTCGTCCTGGGAGGTAAGTGAGTATGGCTGTGAGGTGTATTAGAGTATATATAGCAACATGATTGCAAATCATTCACCGCTGAGAAATCATCCGGTGCCCGGCGTGTGACGTCATCATGGCGTGCGTCCCCCGGCCGCACAGCCACTCCCCATCATACACGTCATGATGTGGAGACAGCTGAATGAGGCCAGGGTGAACGCGTTGCCAAGGCGACGCACCACGCTGCAGGATAACGCTGCAGATAGGTAAGCCACTCCTCCACCCGACGTGTCATGGAAGAGAGGCAGGCTTAACCCATCCAACAGACGTATCCGCACAGAGTGTGCACGGTGCTCCGGGAGATGCATAGAGATTAAGGTATAATAAAGAGTCTTGAAATCATGTTACTCAAATGCTTCATTTATAAATAAATGATAGACTTAAATAGCGTCCTGTCAGATTATATATACAGAAATACATGTTTCCAAAATTTTCACCATTAAACCATACAATATACATAGGTGAATATCTATTGATGAGATATAAGGAGAAAATTCTAAAGATTATTAATATAGAGAGAACTGTATGATTAGAAAGTTGAGCAGTAATATATATAGCGGCAAAGTTGAAAATTTCAACTGCATACAATATGAATCACATCGTACACTGGAGAATTGCAATCAAAGGCATATGATGTCATGAATTATCCCCCTAATTGTCAACATACCTAGAGCAACATAACACCGTTAAGTAAAGGATGGCCATATGGGGATGTGAAAATATAACATAACGTATCACTACGTATTCCTTCCCTAAATACTTTGTATGGAAATATAGTTATAACCAGGGTGTCAACCATGTGCAAGTCAATTAGCACATGACTATATTGAAATTACAAAGGTGAGGGCTCCAAAACAGGTAATGTGTGAACCCAAGAACGTACATGGATGTACTGATGAGTGCACACTCTATCTAGACATCAGAGTCCACAGTATAGACATACAGCAATCCTGAGAAATAAATCCCACGATGATCACATTCTCTCTTGATTTCCCATGAGTGTCGACCAATAGATATTCGAGTCCCTCCAATATCAGATGGGATGTAACAGCTTCTCAATCAGTAGGCTTGAAGGTATCGTCCTGACCCGATGCCCAAATACACCACACACCAATGTAATACAGAAACTAGGAATAAAATGGGAATAAAATGAGAATAAAATAAAACAAAGAAAACCAACCTACACCTTACAACAAGAGCATCCTACAGAAATGGGGCAAAGCTCAGAACCTCATTGAGTCCCCTAGGTTGGACCGTTCCCAGCTTGTATATCCATTCGGCTTCTTTTTGAGCTAATATTTTCTTCCAATTTCCACCACGGTGGTCAATATGAACCTTGTCTATTCCACAGACCTTGAGTAGTTTGGGATTACTCCCATGGACCAATTTAAAATGTCTCGGAACTGATTTGAGAGTTGTATTATCCTCGGTATCAGAGGCATTTCTAATGTCCCTAAAGTGCTCCCTAACTCTGATTTTTAGGGGCCTGGAGGTCATGCCAACATATATTTTTTCACATGGACATACAGCATAATATATTACACCAATAGAGTTGCAGGTAATGTGCTGCGTGATGTTATATGTTATGCCACCATCACTGGATTTGAAAGAAGAAGTCTGTTGCATATTAGGACATGCAATGCATTCCTTACATGGGAAGAAACCCCATTTGGGACCCTTCGATCCAAATGCTCTCTCAGGTTTTAAACCCATATGATAACTGTGCACCAATTTGTCCCGTAAATTGCTAGACCTCCTTTTCTCCTTATATCTCATCAATAGATATTCACCTATGTATATTGTATGGTTTAATGGTGAAAATTTTGGAAACATGTATTTCTGTATATATAATCTGACAGGACGCTATTTAAGTCTATCATTTATTTATAAATGAAGCATTTGAGTAACATGATTTCAAGACTCTTTATTATACCTTAATCTCTATGCATCTCCCGGAGCACCGTGCACACTCTGTGCGGATACGTCTGTTGGATGGGTTAAGCCTGCCTCTCTTCCCTGACACGTCGGGTGGAGGAGTGGCTTACCTATCTGCAGCGTTATCCTGCAGCGTGGTGCGTCGCCTTGGCAACGCGTTCACCCTGGCCTCATTCAGCTGTCTCCACATCATGACGTGTATGATGGGGAGTGGCTGTGCGGCCGGGGGACGCACGCCATGATGACGTCACACGCCGGGCACCGGATGATTTCTCAGCGGTGAATGATTTGCAATCATGTTGCTATATATACTCTAATACACCTCACAGCCATACTCACTTACCTCCCAGGACGAAGCTAAGGCGAAACGCGCGTCGGGGACTGCGGTATCTCAGGTCATATGTGCTTTAAATTAAGGGGGCTCATCAGCATTTCTATGGGGACTTATATGCTATGCACACTTTGTGTCATTCCTTGTACCATATCTGTGATATGACTATGTGGGTATATACCACTTTATGCTACCTGGCATTTTAATTACCTAAAATAGCGCATTCACAATCATTGAACATTCTGGCCTATTCTTTTTGCACGTTTACTTTATGTTACAGCTGTGACAGCAGACTTACATTTTGCACTATTAGCACTTTTTAGGACTGGGTTGTCCAAATTATAGCAGTGTTATATTATAATAGCATATGTGTCTATGCAGTGTCATAGCGGTGACAGGGGGTGAATACATATATCATTACCTCTCTATTTGGACATGAATTTTTGTCCTAAGTATTATAGTAATGTCGTGCATTTAACTTGGCCTTATTAATGTATTAGCTGCTAAGAGCTCTTTTTGGCCATTTGGGTCATATATATTGGGTGGTGGCCATATCACTGCCATGGATGCCTATAGCTTTCTTTCTTGATAGTAATATTACTATAGCATTTCACAATCCAGTCGCCTAAGAATGCACATACGTTATATACTTCTTATACCTCTTATTGATACACTTGGTCACGATATCTTCGACATCGGATTATTAGGTATATTATTTTTTGTGTATCTGTACATGTTTAGCACATTTGTACCAGTGATATCCACCGATATATCCATCTCTTTTTATGTACATTTTTTATGTCTATCTTTGTTATACGTCATTCAATAAAGTAAATTACATTTTATGGCATTATGCTTCCTTGATCTTTTTGGTATATACAGTAGTTGGGGAGTGCCATGTATTTTCAGGCCCGAATTGTGGATATGTGTATACTTATTGGTTTCTGTACTTTGTTACAGAGCTGTGGGGCCGTTATGGATACAAAAGCTAGAGACCAATGTTGGTTAACGTCTATGGACATTGTTTTTAATGGAGATGGTGTATCTGGTGGTTCTGCAGATAGTGGGCAAAGATCAGACCTCAAGAGCTCCATTAAGGTTTTATTAAAGAAAAGAACTAGGATGTGGTGGACCAAGGCATCATTAGAGAATTACTTGGCGAGAAATCTCATACCCCGTGGTCTAAGGGTTAAAATCATGCCATCATACCCTGTGGAAGATTCCACCTTTCGTACAAGGTGGGAGGAGGCTTGCAATGTATGTTCAAGATCCCTCATTGAATTACTTATTGGTAATAATAAAAAGAGTCTAGATAAAATTGATTCAGAGATTGAGCAGATTCGAATTCAATTACTTGAGAAACTATCTGGATCAGAGGTGGAGGCCTTTAATAAGGAAATTGATGCCCAATTGAACATGTGGGAAAAAGAAGTAAAAGACATTAAGGCCAAAAAATTCCGAAGGGATCTTGATGACTCTAAAAATGGCCGAATATATAGGTGGCAAACTAATACCAGGGGCAGCTTGGAGACTTCTAGATCGTCCTCCATATCCTCTATCTCCTCTAGAGAAGATGAATTTAGATCCAGCAATCGGGTCTATAATCTGAGAAAAAATACCAATAAAAGAAGGAATGAACATTATAGAAAGAGGGATAATAGGATGGATTTATTGACATCCTCTAGACTCCAGGTAATTAATCTTTCAGAGTCCCAGCTGACTCAATCACAGATGGAAGTCTTAAGTTTAGGACTCTCTTTTTCACCTACGGCTCCATTTAATTGTTTTACAGCGGTAAAAGACCTCCACTTATTTGCACGAAAACTAATACTTAAAAAACTACACGATAAGGGCAATGATGGGGATACATGGAGTCCCAAAGAAATGGATGCTATTGCCATCTTAGAGGAACTTAATGAAGAGAATGAAGGACCTGTCAATAAGGGTAAGTTCAAACCTCCGGTTCCAAAAAAATTTCCCCCCCTTAACCTATATTCAAATGTTGAAATGTTTGTACGGCTAGTTACCAATGAATTTGAAAAGATTTCGAGACATGTCTCACATGGCAACCTGTCGTTCGCTCAGAGGGAAGCACTTAAAGAACTTAGTAAGATGAAAGAGGTGGTGATAAAACCTGCCGATAAAGGGGGTAACGTGGTGATATGGCCCGTTACAGCATACGAGAGGGAGGCATTCAGGCAATTGAGGGATGAGAGATGTTATCAGAGAATGACCTTCAATCCCACCACAGCATATCTACAGGAAATCAAAATAATTTTGGAACATGCCTTTGAAGACGGGCTGATCAATCGGGAACTTAGAGACAACCTTGTACCAGAATTTCCTAAGGTGGCATGTATATATTTTATACCAAAAATCCATAAAGATTGTATTACCCCACCTGGACGACCAATCGTGTCGGGCAATGGGAGTCTATGTGAAATTGTGTCCAAGTATTTGGACTTCCATTTGAAACCCTTGGTCTTTGACTTGCCATCTTATGTGAAAGACACTAGTGATGTCCTTCGTAAAATCGAAGGCATCCCATTTGAAGAGGACATGTGGTTGGTTAGTCTTGACGTCGAGTCCTTATACACCTCCATCCAACATCAGGATGGTATACGGGCTACTCAGACTTATTTAATGATGGCGCACTATGAAGAGAGGTTTGTTGATTTTCTGGTGACACTATTAAAATTTGCCCTTGAGCACAATTATTTTATGTTCAAGGAAACTATTTATCTACAAAAACAGGGCACGGCTATGGGGGCAGCGTTTGCCCCATCATATGCCAACTTATTTCTGGGCAAATGGGAGAGGGATATCTTCTTTACCCGCCCGGTTGCCTTTATTGAGAAGGTCCTGTTCTGGGCCCGCTATATAGATGACATTCTTCTCATCTGGCAGGGAACAGAACAGGACCTTCTCAATTTCCTCAGTATGCTTAATGATAATTCCATTAATGTCAGGCTTACGTGTAAGCATAGCCAGTCCGACATAGAATTTTTGGATATTAAAATCTTCAAGGGATCAGACGGCTTTCTACATACCGATATGTTCCGTAAAGAAACGGCGGTAAACTCTATCTTACACGCCACTTCCTCACACCCCAGATCACTGGTGGAAGGGATTCCAACAGGACAATTTCTCAGGGCAAAACGCATTTGTTCGAGTGAGGAAGCGTATCAGGGACAAGCAGAAGATCTTGCATCTAGGTTCACGTCTAGAGGGTACTCTAGACGAAGCATCAATAGAGGAATGAGAAGGGCCAATCAAGCGAAGAGAATAGATCTGCTTGTTCCTAAATATAGACCTCTAGAAACACGAAAAGTGAGATTTATCTCCTCATTTAATGATAAGTGGCACGAAATGAGACAGGCGTTAGATAAATACTGGCCAATTCTCATGACTGATAGAACTCTAGCGAAATATGTCCCCAAATATTCCTCGATTACATATAGGAGGTCTAGCAATTTACTGGACAAATTGGTGCACAGTTATCATATGGGTTTAAAACCTGAGAGAGCATTTGGATCGAAGGGTCCCAAATGGGGTTTCTTCCCATGTAAGGAATGCATTGCATGTCCTAATATGCAACAGACTTCTTCTTTCAAATCCAGTGATGGTGGCATAACATATAACATCACGCAGCACATTACCTGCAACTCTATTGGTGTAATATATTATGCTGTATGTCCATGTGAAAAAATATATGTTGGCATGACCTCCAGGCCCCTAAAAATCAGAGTTAGGGAGCACTTTAGGGACATTAGAAATGCCTCTGATACCGAGGATAATACAACTCTCAAATCAGTTCCGAGACATTTTAAATTGGTCCATGGGAGTAATCCCAAACTACTCAAGGTCTGTGGAATAGACAAGGTTCATATTGACCACCGTGGTGGAAATTGGAAGAAAATATTAGCTCAAAAAGAAGCCGAATGGATATACAAGCTGGGAACGGTCCAACCTAGGGGACTCAATGAGGTTCTGAGCTTTGCCCCATTTCTGTAGGATGCTCTTGTTGTAAGGTGTAGGTTGGTTTTCTTTGTTTTATTTTATTCTCATTTTATTCCCATTTTATTCCTAGTTTCTGTATTACATTGGTGTGTGGTGTATTTGGGCATCGGGTCAGGACGATACCTTCAAGCCTACTGATTGAGAAGCTGTTACATCCCATCTGATATTGGAGGGACTCGAATATCTATTGGTCGACACTCATGGGAAATCAAGAGAGAATGTGATCATCGTGGGATTTATTTCTCAGGATTGCTTTTCTGTATTACATTGGTGTGTGGTGTATTTGGACATCGGGTCAGGACGATACCTTCAAGCCTACTGATTGAGAAGCTGTTACATCCCATCTGATATTGGAGGGACTTGAATATCTATTGGTCGACACTCATGGGAAATCAAGAGAGAATGTGATCATCGTGGGATTTATTTCTCAGGATTGCTGTATGTCTATACTGTGGACTCTGATGTCTAGATAGAGTGTGCACTCATCAGTACATCCATGTACGTTCTTGGGTTCACACATTACCTGTTTTGGAGCCCTCACCTTTGTAATTTCAATATAGTCATGTGCTAATTGACTTGCACATGGTTGACACCCTGGTTATAACTATATTTCCATACAAAGTATTTAGGGAAGGAATACGTAGTGATACGTTATGTTATATTTTCACATCCCCATATGGCCATCCTTTACTTAACGGTGTTATGTTGCTCTAGGTATGTTGACAATTAGGGGGATAATTCATGACATCATATGCCTTTGATTGCAATTCTCCAGTGTACGATGTGATTCATATTGTATGCAGTTGAAATTTTCAACTTTGCCGCTATATATATTACTGCTCAACTTTCTAATCATACAGTTCTCTCTATATTAATAATCTTTAGAATTTTCTCCTTATATCTCATCAATAGATATTCACCTATGTATATTGTATGGTTTAATGGTGAAAATTTTGGAAACATGTATTTCTGTATATATAATCTGACAGGACGCTATTTAAGTCTATCATTTATTTATAAATGAAGCATTTGAGTAACATGATTTCAAGACTCTTTATTATACCTTAATCTCTATGCATCTCCCGGAGCACCGTGCACACTCTGTGCGGATACGTCTGTTGGATGGGTTAAGCCTGCCTCTCTTCCCTGACACGTCGGGTGGAGGAGTGGCTTACCTATCTGCAGCGTTATCCTGCAGCGTGGTGCGTCGCCTTGGCAACGCATTCACCCTGGCCTCATTCAGCTGTCTCCACATCATGACGTGTATGATGGGGAGTGGCTGTGCGGCCGGGGGACGCACGCCATGATGACGTCACACGCCGGGCACCGGATGATTTCTCAGCGGTGAATGATTTGCAATCATGTTGCTATATATACTCTAATACACCTCACAGCCATACTCACTTACCTCCCAGGACGAAGCTAAGGCGAAACGCGCGTCGGGGACTGCGGTATCTCAGGTCATATGTGCTTTAAATTAAGGGGGCTCATCAGCATTTCTATGGGGACTTATATGCTATGCACACTTTGTGTCATTCCTTGTACCATATCTGTGATATGACTATGTGGGTATATACCACTTTATGCTACCTGGCATTTTAATTACCTAAAATAGCGCATTCACAATCATTGAACATTCTGGCCTATTCTTTTTGCACGTTTACTTTATGTTACAGCTGTGACAGCAGACTTACATTTTGCACTATTAGCACTTTTTAGGACTGGGTTGTCCAAATTATAGCAGTGTTATATTATAATAGCATATGTGTCTATGCAGTGTCATAGCGGTGACAGGGGGTGAATACATATATCATTACCTCTCTATTTGGACATGAATTTTTGTCCTAAGTATTATAGTAATGTCGTGCATTTAACTTGGCCTTATTAATGTATTAGCTGCTAAGAGCTCTTTTTGGCCATTTGGGTCATATATATTGGGTGGTGGCCATATCACTGCCATGGATGCCTATAGCTTTCTTTCTTGATAGTAATATTACTATAGCATTTCACAATCCAGTCGCCTAAGAATGCACATACGTTATATACTTCTTATACCTCTTATTGATACACTTGGTCACGATATCTTCGACATCGGATTATTAGGTATATTATTTTTTGTGTATCTGTACATGTTTAGCACATTTGTACCAGTGATATCCACCGATATATCCATCTCTTTTTATGTACATTTTTTATGTCTATCTTTGTTATACGTCATTCAATAAAGTAAATTACATTTTATGGCATTATGCTTCCTTGATCTTTTTGGTATATACAGTAGTTGGGGAGTGCCATGTATTTTCAGGCCCGAATTGTGGATATGTGTATACAGTACATATAACATAGAGTAACATACTTACTGCTGATGCTGCAGTTCTCTACCCAAGATCGTCGTGGGACACACTCGTGGACTGCTTCGGATCGTGGGTGAGTATTTTTGTGGTTTGTTATGTTAATATTTATTCCGTAAAAGACAATGGCTTCGGGGAACAATGTGACAAGTATTGGTAAGTATGTTACTCTATGTTATATGTACTGTATGTCTATGTATGTATTGTATGAATGTATTGTATGTAGTATGTATGTAGTATATATGTGGTATGTATGTAGCATGTAGTATGTATGTAGTATGTATGTAGCATGCATGTAGCATGCAGTATGTATGTAGCATGCATGTAGTATATATGTAGTATGTATGTAGCATGTAGTATGTATGTAGTATGTATGTGGTATGTATGTAGCATGTAGTATGTATGTAGCATGCATGTAGTATGTATGTAGTATATATGTAGTATGTATGTAGCATGTAGCATGTAGTATGTATGTAGTATGTATGTGGTATGTATGTAGCATGTAGTATGTATGTAGCATGCATGTAGTATGTATGTAGTATGTATGTAGTATATATGTAGTATGTATGTAGCATGTAGTATGTATGTAGCATGCATGTAGTATATATGTAGTATGTATGTAGCATGTAGTATGTATGTAGCATGCATGTAGTATGTATGTAGTATGTATGTAGTATATATGTAGTATGTATGTAGCATGTAGTATGTATGTAGCATGCATGTAGTATATATGTAGTATGTATGTAGCATGTAGTATGTATGTAGCATGCATGTAGTATGTATGTAGTATGTATGTAGTATATATGTAGTATGTATGTAGCATGTAGTATGTATGTAGCATGCATGTAGTATATATGTGTTATGTATGTAGCATGCATGTAGTATGTATGTAGTATGTATGTAGTATGTATGTAGCATGCATGTAGTATGTATGTAGTATATATGTGGTATGTATGTAGTATGTATGTAGTATGTATGTAGTATGTATGTAGTATGTATGTAGCATGCATGTAGTATGTATGTAGTATATATGTGGTATGTATGTAGTATGTATGTAGTATGTATGTAGCATGCAGTATGTATGTAGCATGCATGTAGTATATATGTAGTATGTATGTAGCATGTAGTATGTATGTAGCATGCATGTAGTATATATGTAGTATGTATGTAGCATGTAGTATGTATGTAGCATGCATGTAGTATGTATGTAGTATGTATGTAGTATTTTTTTTTTTTTTTTTTAACATTTAACACATTAGCCGGATGATGGGACTACTACTGTCCCATCATTGGCTAATGTGTCAATCACTGTCATGGTAGCAGGCATCGCCAGATGGGACTTATAGTCCCATCGGACGATGCTTGCACAGACCCCCGGACATCAGCACAGCCCCCCGGCAGGCTGGCACAGCCCCCCGGCAGGCCGGTACAGACCCCCACAGGGTGCACAGACCACCGGCAGGCCGGCACAGCCCCCCGGCAGGCCGGTACAGACCCCCACAGGGTGCACAGACCACCGGCAGGCCGGCACAGCCCCCCGGCAGGCCGGTACAGACCCCGGGCAGTCCACACAGCCCCCCGGCAGGCAGGCAGAGACCCCCGGAAGGCCCGAAATGACGGCGCATCATGATGCGCACACACCGCGCATCATGATGACGTCATTTCGGCTGTCAATCAACTTTGAACTTCCGATTCTGATGCCGACTTCCGATATTGAAAAAATATCGGAAGTCGGTATCGGAATTCCGATACAGCAAGTATCGGCCGATACCCGATACTTGCGGTATCGGAATGCTCAACACTAGTCATTAATGGTTGTCTGAGGAATGTTTTCCCAAACTGAATACACTTCTTTTTTTTAGTATTAATACTGTAAAGTTTGAAACTTGTAGGGCCAGCAGACGGCCCTCTCAATTTATAGACGGACAGCAAGCGGCCCCCACTATATTTACAGGGCAAGCAGGCATCCTGCTGACAAATGGGACCAATATACATTTTTTTAGTAAAACACTTCATTCTACTGTTTACTGTAAATGGAATGAGGCCTAAAAATAAAAGAACACAGTAGTTACAGTCAGATATGGTGGAAGTTCAAAGAAACGTAGGTGTTGTTTTGTTGCCTCTGGCCCTTGGTGCCTTGACTGTGTGAAAGGCATCATGAAATGTGAAGATTCCTAAAGGATTTGGGGTTGTAATGTAGTGATATGGTGGTGGAGGAGGCCGGCACAAAAAGATGAAATCCTGAAGCGTATACCCATGTGTGGGTGGGAAGCGGTGCATGGGAATAGACCAGTAAAAAACAAAGACTCGATTTGAGTTTATGTTCCACTGCTGTCATCAGGTGGTGTACAGAAGTCTGGATCAATCTAACTGCAGTTCATTTTGATAAGAGTCAGCCTGTCAGCATTTCCAGTTGATGGGCGGATGCGCCTATTGGTTATAATACCCCCGGCGGCACTGAAAACCAGCTCTGACAAAACGCTAGACCATTTGGTAGGTGAGAACCTCCAAGGCGTAGAGAGACAGTTTGTGCCACTTGTCTAGCTGGGATACCCAATAGTTGTAAGGCACAGAGGAATCACGGAGGATGCTGGTATGGTCGGCAAGTTTCTCCTCCAGCATCTTCCAAAACTTTTTCCTCCTTGTCAGAGTACCGCAGGCCTTTGAGAATGTTCCCCTGCCTCTGCTTCATCTGGTGTGTGTCTCCCTAGTCTCCATTGCTTGATTGTCTAAGTAACTGTAACCTCTGCTGCCAGCAGGGACCCATCAGACTTTGAGACCGCCTTGATGATGGCTGATGGGCAGATAATATTTGGCCAAATTTTATGCTAAGCGTCTCATATTTTTCCTAATATTCCAAAGCCGTATTGCTATTCAAATTTCACATATTCCACATTGACATGCTATAGCATGTGAGAGTGCATCTCCGTGGGACCCCCCTTGTGTTGCCAACATGTTCCTTTTTTAACAAGTACTGAATAAACTTGAAGTTTTACCTTTCTACGCTGGAGAATATTCCTTTCTATTTCTATATAAAGGACTCACTTCACACTTGTTTCAGTAACATTTTACACTTGTAAAACTGCAGCGTCCTCAGGTTACTCTTGGGTACCATCATTTCGTCCGCTCGCTCCTGACTTGTTCCAGATTTTACTATATATATCTCTCTTACTCAATCACCTTTCCTTCTTTCTTGACGCTGCTGCAGTCTTTAGATTGGACGAGACGTCTTGCATATAAATGGCGTACTCTCAAAGACATCTCAACCTTGACATAATTTTTCCTCTTTGTCAAAACTTGAATCCTATAAGCAGCCACTTGCCTGGCACGCTCCCACCTAAAGCACAATTATAAGAATAATAATTAACAGGCCCTCATTAATTTAGGATCAAACACCCTTCTCCCCCTTCACAAAGGCAAGAACTGCCAATGTGATCACTTAAAGAGAGGCGTGTGCCTTCCTTATACCTCGTGGCACCTAATCTACTGAGCCCATTAGGCATTGAGTTGGCCGTTAAAGGCCTGTGTAACATTGAGTCAAGGACAGTTAATGGATGCCGAATCACAAACAAGAGTGCTGCAAGCATGTCAGTCAAGACTAACCTGGGGCAAAAGCATCAAAATGCAGGTTGGAGTTCTGACATTCCTGCAGGCTCTGTACGCCTCGCCAGTGAATTTTTAAAGTCAATATCCCCTTATGCTTGTGAACGCTTTCTGTCTGATGAGCAAAAATAATGTAGAGCTGATTGAACTGTGACTAAAGGAACACTTAAAAGGCAGCGGAGCAAGACTCAACTTTTTTTTTTCCATAATTTTGATAATAATTAAGACACTTATCACAGGTTCAGGTTTTATGATTAGAAGGGAACATTAATACAACCACAGAATCAGAGTTTATTCATAGTGATATAGTAGAATAAACAGAACACCGTGAATAAGCACTTTTTTTCCCTTTGGTTGTAGAATTGGTTTCTATTAAATGGCATAAGAAAAATCTCTAAAACACAGAAAATATATATGCAGTTTATATTTATCATTTGTATATTATTATTACTATTGCATTTTAATTATATATGCGTCTTATTTTTGTTTTATATTATTAATAATATTTGATAGTAAGTAACAATATAATAATATATATATGATCTAATAATATTTTAGTTTATTAGCATATATTATGTTATTAATGATTTTTTTATATTATTATCAATGCTGTTTTATTATTATCAATTATCTTATAATCATTTGTGTACTTTTATTATATATTATATGATATATTTTATATTATTATATATATTATACTATCTATATATATTTATAGTATATTTTTATTATAATATTATTGCTGTTGTTGTTTTTTATATATATTGCCATTTTTAGTAGTAACAGCACTAGTAGCAGTATTATTAGTGCATTTTGTTTATTATAGAAGAAGATATTATCTTATGATCATTTTTATATTTTTAGTAGCTGAAGAGCCCGGCACTGCCCGGGCATAGTAACTAACTACGGTTAGTTATAACAAATTATAATGTTTACATCTTTATATATAAAGCTGAGTGTAGAGCCCCACCCACTCCGCATAGCCACATTCACTACAATATCCCACATCATCCCGTCATCCAGAGCTACCGGACTACTACCCATAATATTATTATTATTATTATGCATTTATATAGAGCCATTTATTCCATTGCACTTTACATGTGAAAAGGGGAAATATAGACAAGTGTAATAAACATGTGTAAGACAAGGGACACACAAGTACATAAGGAGAGCGGACCCTGCCCGTGAGGGCTCACAGTCTACAGGGATGGGTGAGGATACAGTAGGAGAGGGTAGAGCAGGTCGGGCGGTGGTTCAGTAGACCGAGGATCATCACCTGTTGGTTAATTCAAATGTGTAGTAACCACAGCGGCCACCGGGGGCAAAACCAGCACCAAAATAACTACAGTTGTAGTAAACCCCAGCGGCCACCGGGGGAAAAAGGAAAAAAGTTTCTATAAGAATCCACATTCGGCCACGGCTCCAAAAATGAACCGTGACAGTACCCCTCCTTCAATGAGGGGCCTCTGGACCCTCAACACTGCACCTCACCCAAAAGACACCTACAGTGCAGACGCCTAGGTCCACCAGAGTTCACCTCAGCGACCACCTGACTCGCAGGTTTATGGAAAACGTGGGCAGATAGAAATGGTAATGTATGCTCCGGAGGCATCACAAATCTCCAGAGCGCCGACCTGGGGAATGAGTAGTGTATGGGCATAATTGGGGATAACTCCAGCTGGTAAGTCTCCGGGCCGAGGATGGCCGACACCCGATATGGCCCGATCACCGAGAACTCCAGACCCCAGTAACACACTTCCACTGGATGTTTTTGGTGGCCACCCATACATACTCGTTCACACACAGGTCCGGACCTGAACTTTTATTACCATTCATGCGTTTGCCACAAAATGATGAACTCTTCAAAGGACTGACAACAGAGGCGTCCCCCTGTGTCATCATACTCACACCCCCACAATGCTCAGAAGGAGTCACCAATCTCCTCTGACCCCCCTCCTACGAGGACTCCGACACCCAGGGTTAGCATGTGGTGAGGGTAGAGACTTGCCCTTACTCCCTGGCAGCACCTCTGCTGCCCCCACGGGAGAAGAAGGGGATGGTTGTAGAAAGACGGCAGAGACAGTAGCCCCTGGGCAGCAGCCCTCACACGACTGATCCCAGCTGACTACTTCCCTAGACCGCCAATCTATGACCAGGTTGTGTTTTTCTAACCAAGGGAGGCCTAAAACGATAGGTGATGGCATTCCCCCAAAGACATAGCATGACAGGGACTCTTCATGCTGAGTCCCTATGCGCAGATGTATATTTTCTACGGCTTTGGTCAACGTCCCCTGGCTCAGTGGGACAGAGTCAATGGCCTGGACGCTTAGAGGTTTGGCCAGCGTCCTACACTTCAGGCCATGTGTCTGGACAAAGTGAGCGTCCACCAGATTGATTCCCGCTCCACTGTCCACAAACACCGGTATGCCCTCAGGTACCTCGCCAACCACCACCTCTGCTGACATAGTACACTGAGAGGGCAAAATGGAGGAAATATACACTCCCTGGTCGACTCCCTCCAAACGACCAGGGGGGCGCGGCTTCTTAGATGGTACAGAAGATTTGGAGCGCTGGGCAGACCCTGAAAACATGACCAGTCTGCCCACAGCTAAAACATGCCCCCACATCACGATGATCCGCAGGCAACACCGCCGGGGAACCAACTCCTCCCACCTGCCTGGCTCATCCACCTGCACCTGTGAGTCCTCCTCAGCAAGGACCCCAGGGGGCATATTCGCCAAAGCCGCAAAAAACTCGTCCACTGACCGTAGAGATGGTGAATCGGCCGGCAGGGAGAAGGCCCAGGATAGGAGATCACCTTCAAGGATGGCTATAATGAATCCCACCCGCTGTACCTCACTCCCTAATGAATGAGGGCGGAGCCTGAAGTGTAGCTTGCAGGCCTCCTGAAAAAACAAAAAATTCTCTCTCCTTCCGGAAAACCTGTCTGGGAGAGATAACTTGGGCTCTGATTGAGCCTGCATCTGAGCTGAGGCCCCGTACCCCTCCCACTGCTGCAGCTGCTGCTCCACCACACCACGCAGCACCCCACGCTCCTCAGTGAGGGTCTGCAGCAATTGGAGACAGGTCTGCATTAGGGCCATGGCTCACCAGGAAAAAATGGGTGGGTTGATAATAATGTCACGGGGCATTTGGGACAAAGCAGGAGACGTGGAACCTGGGCCCCTGAACTGCCCCTCAGGCTAAGGGGGTGCCCTGACTCTCCTTAACTTGGGGGTACACTTGAAGGTAGTGAGGCCCAAGTCTCCGACCTGTCCCTATCTCCTGTTTAGCCCTGAGCTAAACCACCAACCCCCTCCCCAGGAGGTGAGACAGGGAATAAAGTGAACTGCACCCAATAACTCACAAAGGAAAATAAAACAGACGCCATGGGGTTAAAGCAACTAAAACCCAAAACTTAGCTTTGCTCTGCTGCAAATGCTCCAAGCAACAGAGTAAGGATCCGATCAGAATCCAGCAGCAACTCCTCTGCTCCAGATAAGCTGAACCCCCCTCTCCACCAGGTAGATCCAGTCTTCACCATGGTTGGATAACAAATGAACAATATTACCAACAGTGATTTACTGCACATGACGACCTTTTATAGGAAGGAGGGGGGAGTAGTCATCACCTGTTGGTTAATTCAAAGTGTAGTAACCACAGCGGCCACCGGGGGCAAAACCAGCACCAAAACAACTACAGTTGTAGTAAACCCCAGCGGCCACCGGGGGAAAAAGGAAAAAGGTTTCTATAAGAATCCACATTCTGCCACGGCTCCAAAAATGGACCGTGACACCCGTCAGCCAGAGCTACCGGACTACTACTCCTAATATCCCACATCATCACATCAGCCAGAGCCACCGGACAACTACCACTAATATCCCACATCATCCCGTCAGCCTGGAGTCAGAACCAGAGCGCTGAGTGGAACGGTCCTAACTTCCATACTGAGGATCACTTTAAGAGAGGCCTGGCATCAGAAATAGAGCGCTGAGTGGATTTGCCCTGACTTCCATACCAATGATCCCTTTAATAGAAGCCTGGGATGAGAATCAGAGCGCTGAGGGATTTACCCTAACTTCCATACTGGAGATCCCTCTAAAAAAGTCTTGGTGTCAGTACCAAAGCGTGTAGTGGATTTTCCCTCATTTCTGTACCGAGGATCCCTTTAAGAGGGGACTTGGGTAGAACCAGAGTGCTGAGTGGATTTGCCCTAACTTCCATACCGGGGATCCCTTTAAGAGAGCCTGGGATCAGAACCAGAGCGCTGAGTGGATTTGCCCCTGACATGCATACCAATGATCCCTTTAATAGAACCCAGGGGTCAGAATCAGAGCGCCGAGGGATTTGCCCTAACTTCCATACAGGAGATCCCTTTAAGAGAGCCTGGGGTCAGTACCAGAGCATTTGAAGGCAATTGCCCTGACTTCCATACCAGGGATCCCTTTAAGAGAGGCCTGGGGTCAGAATTAAAGCACTGGATGGAATTGCCCTGACTTCCATACCGGAGATCCCTTTAAGAAGGGCCTGGGGTCAGTTCCAAAGCGCAGAGTGAATTTGCTCTGACTTCCATACCAATGATCCCTTTAAGAGGGAAGATGTGCCTACGGGATGGAGGATGTGTGATGGAGATATGGGCAGGGAGGGGGGATTCATTTCTATCATGTGCTCTCTGCTCCTTTCAGGGGGGCAGACAGTGGCTGGGAGCTTATGATCCCAGGGATACTATATTTCTCCCACCATGTCAGTGTCTGCTGAGGTGTTGTCAATTGGGAAACTGTTGGTCATAGCAACCAATCACAGCTCAGCTTCTTTTAACCAGCTCTGGTGAAATGAGAGATGCTTAGTGATTGTTTGCAAGGAAAACTGTTGTTCTTAGCAACCAATCACAGCTCAGCTTCTTTTGAACAGCTCTGGTGAAATGAAAGATGCTTCGTGATTGGTTGGTGATACACACACACACATTCATTTTTATATATAGAGATTATAATGCTATTGATGGTGTTGTTTTATTATTATATATTATATTTTTCTTAGTGTGTTTTAATGATATATTATTGTCACTACTATCATCTACTCATCTACTTTATATCATCTTTTGTAACATAGTAAAATATTATGATTATTATTTTAACTGTAATATAATGTGTATAATTTTTTAAATGTATATATTACATTTTAATTTTTAGCATGTTTGAGTTAATCACATTTGCACATACATTAAGTTACTTGTTTTGCGCTAATACTTGTATGTATTAGGGTATGTTTCCATGGGCTGGAATCCCTGCGCTTTAGACGCAGCGGATACCCCGCTCCGCCCAAAGATCCTTGGGGGGTCTAGTTTTCAAAATGGGGTCACTTGTGGGGGGGTTTCTACTGTTTAGGCACATAAAAGGCTCTGCAAATGCAACATGATGCCAGCAGAACATTCCATCAAAGTCTGCATTTCAAAATGGCGCTCCTTCTCTTCTGAGCTCTCCCATGCGCCCAAACAGTGGTTCCACCCCCATATTTTGGGTATCAGCGTACTCAGGAAAAATTGCACAACATCTTTTGTGGTCCAATTTCTCCTGCTACCCTTGGGAAAATAAAAAATAGCAGGCTAAAAAGTTGAGGAAAAAAAATGATTTTTTACTTTCACGACTCTACATTATAAACTTCTGTGAAGCACTTGGGGGTTCAAAGTGCTCACCACACATCTAGATAAGCTCCTTCGGGGGTATAGTTTCCAAAATGGTGTCACTTGTTTGGGGTTTCCACTGTTAAGGCACGCAACATGGCATCCGATCTCAGTCCCAGCCAATTCTGCATTGAAAAAGTCAAACGGTGCTCCTTCCGTTCCAAGCCCTGCCGTGCACCCAAACAGTGGTTTACACCCACATATGGGGTATCAGCGTATTCAGGAGAAATTGGACAACAAATTTTGTGGTTCATTTTCTCTTTTTACTCTTGTGAAAATAAAAAAAATTGTTTGTGAAATAAAATGTTTGTTAAAAAAAAGTTAAATGTTAATTTTTTCCTTCCACATTGTTTAAGTTCCTGTGAAGCACGTAAGGGGTTAATAAACTTCTTGAATGTGGTTTTGAGCACCTTGAGGGGTGAAGTTTTTAGAATGGTGTCACTTTTGGGTATTTTCTGTCATGTTGACCTCTCAAAGTGACTTTAAATATGATGTGGTCCCTAAAAAAAATGGTTTTCTACATTTTGTTGTAAAAATGAAAAAGCGATGGTCAGCTATTAACCCTTATAACTTCCTATCAAGAAAAAAAAAATTTGGTTCCAAAATTGTGCTGAAGGAAACATATGGGAAATGTTATTTATTAAGTATTTTTTGTGACACTTCTCTCTGATTTAAGGGCATAAAAATTAAAAGTTTGAAAATTGCAAAAAGTTTAAACATTTTCACCATATTTCCGTTTTTTTCATAAACAAGCACAAGACTTATAGAAGAAATTTTACCACTAACATGAAGTACAATATGTCACGAAAAAACAGTCTCAGAATCAGCGGGATCCGTTAAAGCGTTCCAGAGTTACATAACCTCATAAAGTGACAGTGGTCAGAATTGTAAAAATTGGCCCGGTCATTAAGCTGCAAATTGGATCCGTCACTAAGGGGTTAATAAAGTGACCGATCCCGCGTTAGAGAAAAATGAACACAAGTCATCATTATTTCTTGATGCAGCTCAATGAGATAGTGACACATACAATGTACAGTCCTTTGGTAATGATATCTTAGATAAATTAGTTGTCATCCAAGAAATAAATGAAGACTTTATGCAATTTTTTTTCATAGTTCATTGCTATGCTGTATGACTTACTTCTCCCAATAGAACGTATTAAGACATTTTGGACAATTAAAAACTTATTTTCTTATTAACTCTAAAGTTGTGAATTTCTATTTAACTGTCAGACATTGCAGTTATCTAAATAAGATATTTCCATGGGAGGAAATCCTCTCATATGTAAACTTAACATTGTTGCTCCCAAGTCTTCAAAGTCGGTGGAATTTTTCTTTATGGAAATCAGTGCTGACGGAAAAAATTCTGGTTTGTCACATTTGTCTGTGGTTGGGGCCTATGCGGACCCAGCGATGAAGCTGATCTAGGCTGACATTTACACTGGTTTATTGCTATGGAGATTGGCTGTTTTTATTGCTAATTTTCATGGCCTTTGCAAGGAGGCGTTGTCCACAAGGTAATAATGCAAAGCATCGTGTGACAACGCCAAACTGTAAAGACAATAAAAAGTAGCAGTAAGTATTAGGGCCCATATGGCGGGTTTTATCTGGTGACATTTCCTCTTTAAAGGGGTTGTTCGGCCTTAGGCCGGAGTCACACTGGCGAGGAATACGGGCACGCATTAGACACGGACAAATGATTCTCTATGGGGTCCCTCGCACCAGGCGTATATTTCTCATCCGTATCCTGCGCTCCGTGCCAATCGCAGCATGCTGCGATTGTCAGCGTACTACGCCCGTAGTACGCCAATGCAAGTCTATGGGTGCGCAAAAAATACGGATTACACACGGACCACACGTGTGACCTGCGAGCAATGCGCAGGTCTTTTGGCTGGTGACAGGAAATGGGCCAATCCATCATCAGGAAGCCTAGACATGCAAATGAGCTCAAAAAGCGCGCCAGACATCCAGTAAGTACGCCTCCACGGAGTACAGCAGCAGCATGGCGTCCACGTACATAAATGTGGAGATGCTCATTGTCCTGGTGCAGGAGCGTCCCGAAATATGGGACCCACTCGATGCAAATTATGCTAACCGGACAAGAAAGGAGGCGTCATGGAGGCGCATCTGTCGCCAGATGTACCATGACTTTGGTGACCGACCACGTGATGAGCAGCATAAAATTCGTAAGTGCAACGCTAAACATCATTAACCTTAGCGAGCAAAAAAAAAGAATCTAGAATCAGCATCCCCTTCCTGTGCGTGTACTTTTAGCCTCATGAGGCCGTTACATTTGGATGTGACACGTGGCTTCACACAGCCATAATTTGGGGTTAGGCCACAAGCTCCTCATCCTCCTAGCCAAACAAATTATTTTCAGTGTAGCTAATGAGACCCTGTGTATCGGCCCAATTACATATGCCACCATGGGTAGAACGCACACCCTAGAAGGCCCCATGCCTAGACTACTGTTAGAAAATGTGACCTCTCAAATATGTGAATTTGACAATATTTCCTGTCACATTGCAGTGGAAGATGTGATAAAACGCTGGCGAAGCATCCGGGACCAGTTCCGCCGGGAACGCCAGCAGCGGTCCAGGAGTGGGGATGCTGGATATGTAAAAAGGAAGTACATATACTATGACCGGCTGTCCTTCCTCGCCCCAATTCTGGATCTGAGACCGTAAGTATATACCTCACACTACATTACACAAATACATTACACAAATACTTTACAGGGACAAAAATATTGATGTATTTTTGCCTCTGTTCTATTTCATAACAGAACTCAATCCAACCTTACGGATCGAGGAACGGGCTTAGAGACAGAGCCCATTATAGATCCTGTAGGGGATGAGGTGGCTGGCCCATCTTCTCCCCCTACGAGAAGGATGGCTGAAGATGAGGCATCACAGGACAACACAATGGCTGGCCTACACACAACACCAACAGGACGGTCTGCTGCTGCCACATCACCCATCCTGGAAGAGCCGGGCAACTTGAGCAGCAGCCCAACTGCCCAGATCAGGTCCTTCCCACAGGCTGCTCTTACATCATGGCGAACAAGAAGAAGGCGCCAGGTCACTATTCAAGAGAGCAGGACCAATGTGGACACAGGGGTGCTCAATTATTTGTCTAGAGTAACTACAGATGATGGGGAGGAGGCCTATGCACGTAGCCTCACCCTTTATCTCCGTGCCCTTACCCGTGAGGTCCGGCTCCGTATTAGGGGATGTATTCAGATCCTGCTTGATGCAAGCACCCCCCCCAATACCCCATATGAGGTTTTTGAATTTCTACAGAGGTGGCAGCTCTCACCACGAAATCTAATGCGCATGAGACCATCCACACAGATGCTTGCTCAAGCAGGGTCTGAACAGCCCCTAATACGTGGGCCAACACCTCAACCCCTTCCTCCCCCTACCCAACCTTCTATTCCGCAGCCCCAAATGTCAGCCTCAAGCCAACCCCACCAATATGGCCACTTGTACCCACCCAGTGTTGGAGGCTGGTCCCAACCTGGTTGGGGACGATCTGGCTATCTTGGTGGGTATGAGCCACGTGCCTACCACAGTCAACAAGAAGCCCCTCACCATCATCATTACTCTGGCCAGTATCCCCAACAGTCCCAGGAGGCAGGACAATTCCAGCATCATGGGCAACAGTATGGCCCCCCACAGGGCGATGTTGGCCACAGTGTCCAGCAGCACCCACAGGCTGTTCTTCCACGTTCCCCTTCCCCAACCTATGAGGATTTATGAGTCTGATGGCGGGAGATGTCCAGTGCGTTTTAACTGGTGCTCCAAATAGAAAGGAAAAAACAGGTGTTCTCCATCACCAACATTTTGAACATAATTTAACATTCACATTTTTAAACAATGTTTTCCAAACATATGAAACAATCCATCATGACAGGCAACGCTGCTTCACGCCTTTCAGACAGATATTACATGTGTGTACAAAAGAGAATATTTCAACGCGCTATACTGTAAAATGAAAGGATGAAAATACACTACTCACTTGCTAATGCCTAGGAAAGGTGTGCTCGCCTTAGTGAAGTAGTCACCTTTTTTGCTAGCAATCTCTAGAAAAAAAAATTCAAGGCGACCAGCATTCAGAATATCACGCTCTCTCTATGTCTTAACAAGTGAGTTTTGTTTTTTCATCCTTTCCAGTATAGCATGGTTAAATATTCTCTGTTCTATAGACAAGTAATATCTGTCTGAAAGCTGTGAGGTAGCCTTGCCTGTCATGGTGGAATATTTCTATGATTGGAAAACATTATGTGGAAATGTGAGTGTTATCTTGTAGCCTTTATTTTGGTGATGGAGCTCACCTTTTGCTGGCAAATCTAGTTTAATCTTGTCATGCAGCAATGTTGTTATTGCCTAATCTTTTTTGTGTTTTGTTATGTAATGTTAATTTTAAAAAAAGATAAAGAAGGCACAAAGGGTCATTTTGCCCATTGCCAAAATGTTCTTATGGCAATATTATGTTTGCCTTTAAGCAAACCAAAAAAAAAAGGCAAAACTAAAAATTTGTCTACTCTAGTTAACGTCTCTGTGTGATTTTTCACAATCCCTCACAACATACTAACAGACACAAACCAATGCTATGAAACACTCATAGAATCATAAGGGGTTGAGTAATATATATTTAGACACAATTAAAGAAACAAATTATAACATAGACACAGCATGCTCTTGCCAAGAAGTTGCACCCTCAGGTAAGATAAAGTAATTAGTGAAAATATCACGCACTTTTAGGCCAGAGAGCGGTCTACGTTGAGGGTTGATAGGTGGTCTCACCCTGTGCACATTGTCCGGCCTACGCACAACACCATCAGAGGAGGAACAATCATGTATCCTGGTGAAGTTATGCAGAACAACACAGGCTTTCACAACTTCATTCACATTTTGTTCACTCAACTGAATGGCAGACTGGAGTACCCGCCATTTGGCACAAAGAATCCCAAAGGAACATTCCACCAGTCGCCTAGCACGTGATAGGCGCAAGTTAAAAATTCTGCTCCTGTGGTCAAGGTTGCGCCGGGGATATGGCCTCAGGACATTGCGCGATAACTGAAAGGCCTCATCTGCCACAAGGACATAAGGGACTGATTCTTCGGGGGGAGCCTGGTAGCTGGCGTGGTGGTGGTAGATCCAACTGGTTGGTGCGTAGCCACCGAGCCATTATGGAAGTATTGAAGACTCTAGAGTCTCCCGTCCTTCCATAGGCCCCAATGTCAACAATTATAAACTTGTATTGAGGCTCTACCAGAGCCAACAATACAACAGAAAAGTATTGCTTATAATTGAAGAATTGGGAGCCAGAGTTCGGCGGCTTACGCACCCTGATATGTTTGCCATCCAGGGCCCCAATACAATTTGGAAACTGGCAGTCCTCCTCAAAGTCCCTTGAAATCCTTAACCAGTCTTCCATCCTGGGCTCGGGCATGACCACTTGATGGAGTCTTGTCCAGATTTCTGTACATGTAGACCTCACTATGCCTGAAATGGTTGACTTTCCAATGAGAAACTCATGGTGGAGGGCGGCATAAGACAGGCCAGTGGACAGGAAGCTGTAGAACAACAGAAATTGTTAAGTTTAGAATGGCTAAAGTAAAAAAAAATCAGTTACATGCCGACCAAACTTGGTAGGAATTGAGAGAGAATAACACACACATATTTGGTGGCACAATGACTAAGTGATATGCAAGACATATTAGATCGAACATTCTGGTGTGTAAGTTGAAACATATTTGGAGTAAGATGAGGGCATCAAACTTTGTCCAAGAAGGCCAAAAAACATAATTATGCACACACATTATGAACATAGAGAATGTGGTTGTGTAGTACATACCGTATTGTGAGTAGAAGTCGCTCCTCTGCAGATATCGCTTTGCGCATCCTTGTGTCCTGAAAGGTTATCCCAGGGCGCACTGTCTCCAAGAGTCGATCAAATGTGGAAATGCTCATGCGACAGTACTGGTAAAATTTCTCCGGATGCTCCCGCAGAGAAGAATAGAGGCGGTGAAAATGACCTCTTGTGAGTCGTTGCCTCAAAAGTGGATGTACCCACATGCGTCTCCTCCTCCGCGGATCCACTATCACTGGGTATGGTTGCCCAAAGCGCCGTGACAAAAGCCAGGTAAAGAGAACCTGCTCAGCTGTATTGAATCTCAGACCCTCTGCCATGCTGCACAAAGAACACCAACACACCTCGTGAAAGCAAGGTGACAAATGGACAGAATGGAGGCAGCCACCTGTTTCTGAGTGTCTAAATAGGGTTCAGGCTAATGATTTAAATTGTTTGCAGGCCTCAAAACCGTTAAATGTCCATTTTGCAAGGCTGCGAGAAAATCTCGCCATACGGATTGCATACGGATGCCACACGGATTACATACGGATGCAGACATGCGCAAAATACGCGACCTCACCTTGCTTACAGATGGCCTACGGAGCACTGTTTAGGTGTCATTCATCCGTATTACGCATGTAAACTACGGACCGTTTTTTGCCCAGGTTAGTGTGACTCGAGCCTTAGGCTATAAGTCTGCAGTCATTCTGTGTGAGTGCAGACTTGTGAATCCTTACATAGTACGCTCTGTGAGGATTCTCCAGTGCCGATGCCGCGAGCGGTCGGTATGTTATTGCAAGCATGCGATTTGCAATTTGCACACTTTCAGCCACATTCTGACTAAACTGTATCCGGCTTTGCTCAATACACCCTCATTGAGCGAGGCCACGGCCACCTAATCAGCATGTGACCACATGTACGTGTAAGGAGATGGACATACTGCCCATGTTCCCCCCTTGAAGAATCAAGTTTAATATTATGTCGCGTAATGTGAAATGTGATGTATCATGTGAATTGTGATATGCGATAAATGTGTTCGTTATATTGATAATGTGAGTATTGTTTGACAGTAGGGATAGTGAGAATGAATGTTTGGGACTAGCCCAGAGTGGGAGTTGAAGACAAAGTGAGAATTTCCTGTCAGAGAGACAGACATGGCCCGGATTGCATAGAAAGAGGACCTAAAGTCCATTGTGAGCAGTGCCGCATTGTGGGGTGTCCCTACAGTGAGAGGAGAGTGGAAGGAAGACATAGCGCAATCCAGAGCAGAAACAGAAGTTCTCTTTTCCCTGCATGAGTCATGCCACTCATCAAATCTGGATCCAGTTGCTCCCTTCTCCCCCTGCCAGAGACTTTGCAATGATGAAGAATTGCAGTTCTAATAATGACTCATGCAGGAAAAAGAGACTTCCTGTTCTACACAGAGCTTAGAAGGATTCAGGTAGTCAGTTTTTTATCACGTGATGTTATAGACCTAATGGAAAAGAGAAGTATTAGCTGGGTAAAAGGTCAAAATGAGCAATTGTAAGTGCACAGTGCTGTATAATATGATGACTGCAATAGATTAAGAGTAGAGTTGAGCGAAACGGGTCAAGAAAATTCAAAAGTCGCCGACTTTCGCCAAAGTCGGGTTTCATTAAACGAAACCCGACCTTAGCGTGAGGTCGGCCACGAGGTCGGCGACTTTAGCGCCAAAGTCGCATTTCAAAAGATGCTTTAGTGCCCTTTTTCAGCCAACCAGGAAGAACGGACACTGTGGGCAACGTGATGACATAGGCAGCGGTCACCACCATCTTGGAGAAGGGCATGCAAGTGATTGGCTTGCTTTGTGTGGCGTCACAGGGGGTATAAAAGGGCGGGGACGCCGACCGCCATGTTACTCATGCTGATCTCAGAATAGTGAGAGCTGCTGCAGCTGCTGATTCTGTAGGGAGAGCGTTAGGAAGGCAAAAAGAAAAAAAAAACTGCTTCTGCTGCTAGCGCTTTTCACTGTAGTTACTGTGCAGTGAAAGGTGAAGATTTTTGCCTTTGTGCAGCAGCGCTGGTGGTGATTAGCCTGCCTTTTAAGGCTAGCTGCATTGCTGTGTGCACACTGGTGTTCAAACTGCTTTTTTAAAATCAATCCAAATAGTATTGTTTTGTCCTGGTGAGGTAGTGAGCGTTCATTTTTTCACACACCGTACAGCGGTGTACGCTCCTCACACAGTACCATGTAACGGCTGTTATCATGGCCAAATTGAAGCTATCTAAGTGTGTGACTCTGTAAGGAAAAGCCGAGGAGTTTGACCGTTCTTACAGACCTACACCTTATAGTTTTGTCTGTTTTTCAAACAGTTTAGTATATTTGCTGTTGGATTACATCCAAAACTAGAGAGAGACAGCATGTGTCAGTCCGTATACAAAAACACGGAGCTTGACAATTTTACATACACCGTACAGCGGTGTACGTGAACGCTCCTCTCTCAGTACCGTGTAACGGCTGTTATCACGGTCAAATTGAAGCTATCTATGTGTGTGACTCTGTAAGGAAAAGTCGAGGAGTTTGTCCATTCTTACAGACCTACACCTTATAGTTTTGTCCGTTTTTCAAACAGTTTAGTATATTTGCTGTTTGATTACATTCAAAACTAGAGAGAGACAGAGTGTGTCAGTCTGTATACAAAAACAAGGAGCTTGACAATTTTACATACACCGTACAGCAGTGTACGTGCACGCTCCTCTCTCAGTACCGTGTAACGGCTGTTATCACGGCCAAATTGAAGCTATCTATGTGTGTGACTCTGTAAGGAAAAGTCGAGGAGTTTGTCTATCCTTACAGACCTACACCTTATAGTTTTGTCCATTTTTCAAACAGTTTAGTATATTTGGTATTTGATTACATTCAAAACTAGAGAGAGACAGAGTGTGTCAGTCCGTATACAATAACACGGAGCTTGACAATTTTACATACACCGTACAGCGGTGTACGTGCACGCTCCTCTCTCAGTACCATGTAACGGCTGTTCTCACGGCCAAATTGAAGCTATCTAACTGTGTGACTCTGTAAGGAAAAGCCGAGGAGTTTGTCCATTCTTACAGACCTACACTCTAGGGAGATTCCAATTCTGCCCAATTCTATATACACCTTGTAGTTTGTCATACACTAGGCAATTTCTGCAGGTCACATTGTGGTGTTATAGACACAGGGCCTGACAGAATCCAACTGTGTCCTGAAGTGTAGAGAGATTCCAATTCTCCACAGTCCTCTATCCACCTTTCTTACAACATCCAGATTCTGCCCGTCACATTGCGGTGTAAAATAAACAGGGCCTGACAGAATCCAACTGTGTCCTGAAGTCTACAGAGATTCCAATTCTCCACAGTCCTCTATCCACCTTTATTACACCATCCAGAATCTGCCTGTCACATTGCAGTGTAAAATAAACAGGGCCTGACAGAATCCAACTGTGTCCTGAAGTCTACAGAGATTCCAATTCTCCCCACTACTATATCCACCTTGTACCTTGTTTTACAGTACCATATAGTTGGTGGGTTTTGGGTACATTTTCCCCCAAAATGAGGAAGTGTGGTGGAAGAGTCCGTGGAAGTAGGCGGGGGTTGGCAGCTGGTAATGATGGTGTTGGTGGATCTGCTGGTAGTGGCAAAAGCAAAATAGCACCTAATGCAGGAGGTGTTGAGCCTGCGTCATCATCTGGCTCCACAAGGCCTCGGAAGGCTCCCTTTTCTGGGAGTAGGTAAACCGCTTTTAAAGCCGGAGCTTCAAGAACAAGTTTTGGCTTACATTGCTGACTCAGCCTCCAGCTCTATCTTCTGAAGTTTTAAAAAATAAAAGCACTGAGTCATCATTGGAGGCTCATGTTCATGAACCACAACTTTCCTTGTGTCTTTCACCCCAACCAAAATTGAAGGATGCGGCAGGCCACACTACAGATTACTCCATGGAGCTGTTTTCACATACCATGCCTGGGTTATCAAGTCAAATCGTGAATTACCCAGGCAAAGATGAATCTGACATGGAGTGTACTGATGCACAGCCACTGATAGATGATTCTGCTGGTACATTCACTCAGAGCCCTACATTGTCCTCGCAGTGTACTAAGCCAGAATCTGACCCAGATGAAACTCAGGTGCCCCTTCCCGCATGCTATACCACCATACACAGTGACACAGAGGAAGGTGCACATGACATTGAAGAGGAGGTGATGGATGACCCAGTTGTTGACCCAGATTGGCATCCATTGGGGGTAGAGGGTGCCGCTGCCAATAGCTCAGAAGAGGAGGAGGAGATTCCGCAGCGGGCATCGACATCGCAACAGCTGTTATCTGGCAGGCCCGGAGCAGTCCAAAAGCGGGTTACAAAAACCAAAAGAGTTGCAGGACAGCTTGGCCAGACGGTCAAAATAGCACAGCGTGCAAGGCCTCAAAATGTCTTCCATAGTAGGAAGAGTGCAGTGTGGCACTTTTTTGAACAAAATCCTAATGATCTGGCAAAGGTTATCTGTAAGAAGTGCGTAAAGACCTTTAGCCGAGGGAAAAATCTGAGAAATTTGAATACCAGTTGCATGCTAAGACATTTAACCACCATGCACTTGCAAGCGTGGACGGACTACCAAAACTCACGTACCACATGTGTTACTGCTCCCAAAGAAGGTAGTCAGCAACGCTACATTGTTTCCCCCACTGTAAGTCCACCGGTTAGCACACCACCAGCAGCAAATGTTGAGTTGTCGTCGCAAGGGCAAATCAGTCAGGGAATCACACTGTTATTGCAACAAAAGACTGAATCTAGGCCATCAGAAAGAACACCAACTCCATCACCATCATCAAACCTCTCTCAGTCCGCCATGTCCACCGCTAGTTCCACCATATGCAGCTCTCAAGTCCAGCTCACCCTACCAGAGACTATGAGTAGGACAAGAAAGTACTCATCCTCTCATCCGCGTACACTGGGTTTGAACGCCCACATTGCCAAACTAATCTCATTAGAGATGATGCCCTATCGGTTGGTTGAAAGCGCAGCTTTCTGCGAACTCATGGCCTACGCAGTACCACGCTATGACCTACCCAGTCGCCACTTCTTTTCTCGCAAAGCCATCCCAGCCCTCCACCTTCATGTGAAAGACCGCATTGTCCATGCACTCAAGCAATCAGTGAGTGGAAAGGTGCACCTCACAACTGATGCATGGTCCAGTAGGCATGACCAGGGCCGTTACGTGTCCATCACTGCGCACTGGGTTAATGTGGTGAAGGCAGGGTCCACAGGGGACAGCTGTGATGGCACAGTGCTGCCTAGCCCACGGTGTAGGAAACAGTTGGCTGTAGGCGTTCGACCCTCCTCCTCCTCCTCCAGAAGCGAAAGCTCGTCCACAGAGCGCAGTCGCACGAGCACTGCATCCGCAGCTGACAGTGGTGCACACGATGTGTCCCACTATCGATCAGCTAGTGGAAAGCGTCAGCAGGCTGTGTTGCAGATGATGTGTGTGGGCGACAGACACACGGCGGAGGTACTGGCCGACTACTTTCAGCGACAAACTGAGTCATGGCTGGGCAGTCTACATCTTGAGGCAGGCAAGGTAGTTAGTGATAACGGCCGGAATTTTGTGGCAGCCATAGCCCTTTCAAAACTCATACACATACCTTGCTTGGCTCACACCTTGAACCTGGTGGTGCAGTGCTTCCTCACTAATTATCCAGAGTTAACAGGCCTGCTCCATAAGGTTCGAAGACTGTGCTCGCACATCCACCGGTCGCCGGTACACTCCAGTCGTATGCAGAAGCTGCAGCGATTGCTCCACCTTCCCAAGCACTGCCTAATTATCGACATTGCAACAAGTTGGAACTCCACCCTGCACATGGTTGAGCGGCTGTGCGAACAGAAGCAGGCCGTAATGCATTTGTAGGAGGATACACGGGCAGGCACTTTGAGGGCAGACATGGAGTTGACAAGTGTGCAGTGGTCGAAGCTGAATGACCTCTGTAAAGTCCTTCAATGTTTTGAGAAATGCACACGGCTGGTAAGCGCAGACGACGCCATTATAAGCATGAGCATCCCACTTATGCGTCTGCTCATGCAAACTTTGACACACATCAAGGAGCAGGCGTCTGCAGCCGAGGATGATGAGGAAGAGGAGGAGGGAAGCCTTGATGACAGTCAGCCATTGTCTGTTCAGGGAACTGTCGTGGACGAGGTGGAGGAAGAAGAGGAGGAGGAGGAGGAGGATTATGGGGATGATTATTTAGGGGAGAAGGATGCTTCTCGTGGGGCAAGAGAAAATGTTGGCGTGGCAAGGTCTGGTACTGGGTTTGTGCGTGACTGGAGGGATGTGGATTTGCCTGAAAGTGCTCCTCCACCCAGCACTCGCAGTGCATCATTGACATCGGGAACATTGGCCCATATGTCAGATTATGCCTTGCAGATCCTAAAAAGGGACCCCCGCATTGCCAAAATGATGAACGATGATGACTACTGGTTGGCCAGCATCCTGGATCCACACTATAAAGGCAAATTCCAAAACATCATGCCACAGGAGAACCTTGACCTAATGTTGGGTAACAAACAAGCAACTCTGGTAAACCGGTTGGTTGAGGCATTCCCAGCACACAGCAGCGGTGATGGTTGTCACACGAGCCGTAGGGGTCGGGGGCAACTTGGAAGAGGTGTTGGTGGTGCACACATCAGAAGTGGCGTTGGAGACAGGGGTTTCATGACCATGTTGTGGACTGATTTTTCAAGTCCCGCTCACACGACTGGTAATACTGCATCAATTGAAAGTGACAGGAGACAGCACTTGTCAACTATGGTTACAAACTACTTTTCCTCCCATATCGATGTTCTCCCTCACAGGTCATTCCCATTTGACTATTGGGCAGCTAAACTGGACACCTGGCCTGAATTGGCACAATATGCCTTACAGAAGCTCGCTTGCCCAGCTGCAAGTGTGCTATCAGAAAGAGTCTTCAGTGCTGCTGGATCAATCCTGACAGAAAAAATGACCCGTCTGTCAACCCAAAATGTGGATGATCTAACCTTCATTAAAATGAACCATGCATGGGTTTCCAAGGATTTTGTCACACCTTACCCTGATGACACATAGGTTGACAGAAAAATGGTTTTCTTTGGTCCGCCTCTTCCTGGGACTTGACCAATTTCGCCTTTAGCAGCAGGTGAATGTCCCACATCAACATATGCCATTTTGTAAACCTCCCTAACTGGGCTGCCTCCTCCCCCCATGACTGGGGTCACCACCTAGTGCATGCAACCGTGCGAGTGCCGTTGCCCTGGACAGGTGGGTGGGCCGACTCTTGGGCGCGGGCACTGGCACAGGGTCCCTCATAGTGCAATCAAGTGTCTCTGACGGTGGGGGTGCACACCCGCCGTCAGACACACCGCCGTACTATGAGGGGCCCAGTGCCAGTACCGACTCCCATGAGTGGGCCCCCCTTGCTTGGGCAGGGCCCCAGCATTTGCAATGTTTACTTCTCCCTGCTCCGCTGTGTAGTCTGGGCTGTCAAATCCTTCACTGGGACTGCCACGACAAATTTAGTGAACTGATAGAAGATTATGGTTAAGACGTAGCTATGCCCTGTCCCGCTGGCCGGGATCTAGCTTCAGATGATCAATTGCTTCCATTTCTTATGGACGTCGACTCACAATGAGATGCAGTGGTGGTTTCTCATCAGCTTTCACAGTTTTCCTACCCACAGACGTGTGACATTTCAGCACACATTTTTAAATGTGCCCTCTCATACCAATCCAAATGAATCGCCTACGGCCTGTGGCTTCTGTCTTTTGCACTCCAAAGTTACGTGACAGAGCATGATAGGAAGTGAGCACCATGTTTACATCTCTCCCTGTGATCAAAATTATATGGATATGAGTAATGGCGATGGGATCAACGGTACTGCAATACAGCAACTCTTTCTTCACAAAGAAAGGTTTTCGCTCTCTCCACACACTAATTAATTGAGGGTCTGCATCGCCTCTGAGAATTGTGACGGAAGTTTATCTGGTGAATAGGAATGCCTAGATTTCTGCAATCACTAGAATTTATGTCAGTAATTGTATGCATCTCCTTTCCTATTGCGGAAAGTCTGGACTGTCTTACTGAGACAGAAATATATATGAAGATTTAAAAATACCACCAAAAGTGTATACTGGTGTAGGCTTCAAATACATTTCCTTTTTTCTACTTTTTAGATTGTTGTCTAATCCATACTGAGAACATGGAGATTTTAAATATTTAAACTATGCTATATATACCTGCTATCCAGTGATAATGTACCCTTTCTCAACTTTGTGCAAGCTTGTCAAAACCATACTGGGCCTGAGACCGTCTGAGCCTGCCTCCTGATCTATAGACATAGGTTTTTAATGTGTAAACTATGCTATACATACCTGTAATCCGGTGATACGTTACCCTTTCTCACCTTTGTCCACTCACGTCTAATCCATACGGGGCTTGAGACCGTCTGAGCCTGCCTCCTGTTATATAGACATAGGTTTTAATGTGTAAACTATGCTATACATACCTGTTATCCAGTGATACGGTACCCTTTCTCACCTTTGTGCAATCACGTCTAATCCATACTGGGCCTGAGACTGTCTGAGCCTGCCTCCTGATATATAGACATAGGTTTTTAATGTGTTAACTATGCTACATATGTACGTGTTAGGCTGGTTTCACACTTGCGTTTTTTTTCGCGGTATTTTAGCGCTAAATAGCACATGCGGGGTTTTTTCCTATACTTTGCATGGGATGCGCTTATGTGCGCATACACATGCGTTTGTACGCGTTTTTCCGCGCATGCGTTTTTTTGCGGTATGCGCTCGGGCGCACAAAATGCATCCTGTTGCATTTTTTGGGCGTCCGACTTGCCTCAAAAAAACGCATGCGCGCGCAATGCGTTTTTTTACAGCAAGACACCCATTATAAGTCTATGGTGAGCATATGTGCGCATTGGCATGCTTATGTATGCGTTTTTTTGCACATGCGTTTTTTTTTACCATTAGTTTAGACAATGGAATTTAGGGGTTTGGGTTAGAGTTAGGTTTAGTTAAGGGGGTTTAGGGTTAGGGTTAGGGTCAGGGTTAGGGTTAGGATCAGGGTATGGTTTGGTTAAGGGTTAGGGTTAGGGTCAGGGTTAGGGTTAGGGTTAGGGTCAGGGTTAGGGTCAGGGTTAGGGTTAGGGTTAGGGTCAGGGTTAGGGTCAGGGTTAGGGTCAGGGTTAGGGTCAGGGTCAGGGTTAGGGTTAGGGTCAGGGTTAGGGTTAGGGTTAGGGTCAGGGTTAGGGTTAGGGTTAGGGTCAGGGTCAGGGTTAGGGTTAGGGTTAGGGTTAGGGTCAGGGTTAGGGTCAGGGTTAGGGTTAGGGTTAGGGTTAGTAAAGTCATGGTTTGGGTTAGTGTGAGGGGCCACCTAATGTTGGAAAAAAACGCAAACGCGGTAAAAACGCACTAAAAACGCATACAAACGCATAAAAACGCTGCGTTTTTTTCATGCATGCTCATAAAAATGCTTGAAAAAACGCAGCATCTGTATGCGTTTGTATGCGTTTTTTCAATGCGTTTTTTTGCGGGAAAAACGCGCTGCAAAAAAAAGCAAGTGTGAAACTAGCCTTACCTGGTGAAACTGTACCCTTTATCAACTTTCTAGAATCTTGTCGAATCCATACTGGGCCTGAGAATGGCTGCCGAGCTGTTAAGCAAGCTACAGCAACTGTGGTTTGGACACGTAATTTTTTGCATTTTTTCAGGAATGCCGGTTAGGCCTAATTCAGGAATTGCGGTTGACCGGCACTTACTGGGAAATCATCGTTCGCGGGGAATATTTGGAATCACAGATCCCCATCACTAACGGTGTTCTGCTGGTTATCTGCACCTGTAAGCGACAAAAGCTGGTCCTTTCAGTGTAGCGCGCATGCAGCCCCGGACATGTAACGCCATGATAGACCATGATAGTGCCAGAGCCTCGTGTATCCCTCTAGTAAGCTTGACGCGTACCGTGGGGGCATGCCGGAGTCTCGTTCGTTAATGGAATAAAGCTGACAAATTGCTAGCACAACTACAAACGGACATACCACACCACACACACAATCGACAAAGCTTTCAACATGTGCATCTTTTCTTGAGGTGGCATGGTTTTGGTGGAGTCCAATTAAGCCGCAGGCTCCACTCCTGGTGGTGCCCTTTTGGACATTCCTTTAAGGTTCAGCTTTCCAATCATACTGCCCCCGGAAAGCAAACACTTTGCCTCATGGACGCTGCTTGGAGGTTCGTGGGAATAACGCCGCCCGATTGCCAGTTGGCATAATTTATTGGTGGGAAGTCCGACGGTATATGATCGTGTTCGATTTCAGAATTTTTTTTTTTTGGTTGGTATTTTACATTTTTATTCCAGCCTTTCTTGACTTCATAAGGGAATGACAAGCCTATATCTGTGTCTCCTCCACCTCCTCCTTTTACTCCTCCACCTCTTTTCTAAATGTAGTTGCCCTTTTCCATATGTAATTTTTGTCTTCTGAGCATTTTCTCTGCTTTGGGACACCTTTTAAGGTGTTTTGTAATTGTTTTCTATGTGTTTGTATGTGTTTGTGTTTGCCTGCCATTGTTTTCAATGGGGTTCGACGAACATTCGACGAACTTGCCTCCTGTGTGACGAACCAAAACACTAGCGTGGTGGCTCAACACTACTCCTGATATATAGATGTACATTGTTAATGTTTAAACTATGCTATATATACCTGCTATCTGATGATACTGTACACTTTGTCTACTTTTTATATTCTTGTCTAATCCATACTGAGCCTGGGAGTGTCTCTGTGTGACTGATGGAATATATATGGAGATTGACAATTATCCTTTGACTGAATAGAGCTGTATGCTTCAGATACAGTACCATATATCTGATGTTATTTTGTGTCTATTTTGTGCAAAATTTTGAAGTTTGGTGGAAGAGGCCGTGGACGTGGGCGTGGACGTGGGCGTGGGGGGGGCCAGCTGGTGATGATGGTGCATCTGCTAGTAGTGGCAAAAGCACAATAGCAGCTAAGGCAGGAGGTGTTGAGCCTGCGTCATGGTCTGGCTCCAGAACGCCTGGAATGATACCTTTTCTGGGAGTAGGTTAACCGCTTTTAAAGGCGGAGCATGAGGAACTGGTTTTGGCTTACATTGCCGAAACAGACTCCAACAAATATGCCCGCCTCTTCTGAAGTTTCAAAAAATGCAAGCACTGAGTGGGTCAAGTGCTGGCTCCTGGTCAGGAAGAACCCCTTTCCTTGTGTCCTGCATCCCCACCCAAACGGAATGAGGCAGCAGGCCACATTTCACATTAGTCCATGTAGCTCTTTCTATCATACCATGCCTGGGTTATCAAGTCAAATCGTGAATTCCCCAGTCCAAGATTAATCTGACATGGAGTGTGGGTGGCCAGCCAGGGCAGTGGGGTTAATCGGTACCGGGCCGGTGTCTCAGAGGGATGTGTCACGGTGGTGGTGACCCGTTCCGTGGCCCTGGGCGTCCATGCAAAGGGGTGAATTACATTTATAGGTGAATGATACGTGATGCCACCTCTGGTTTCTGATTAGATTGACCAGCGCTGCAGTGTCGCTTCTGTGGTACAGATGCTGTGGTGCAGCTAAGATGTAGAAGACCTGCACAGGTAGGGCCGTAGTCGCAGGGCAGATAAAAGAGTTGGGAGATGGTGTGCAGTGCAGGATGTAGCTGAGCCGTGCGCCAGGCGCAGGAGAAAGATGACAGACACAGTCGTGCAGTTCCTTTACCTGTACTTGGTAGGTGCTGTCCAGGACCCAGAGTACAGATGGAGAAGGAGTTGGTCAGCCTGGAAGCCAACTTGGATTGCTCTCTCTGCATAAAGGTAGTGTGACCTCCGTTCTAGCGCTTATCTGAGGTACTCGCAGTGCTGAGTTCAATGAAGTTCCCCCTGTTGACTCTCTTTTGGAACTTTCTCGTATGGCTGGCAGCCGTAGCCTTTTCCTTCTGTCTCACACACGTCGATGCTGGGGCCTCCGAGCCTCAGTTGGGTACAGAGCATTTACAGCTGCTACTTCCTCCGGATTCTGCTGCAGGAACGTCAGTGTCCCTACAAACTCGGAGACCGGATTCCGGACCATGCGCTCCAGCTAGGAGTGAGCCTTAACTCTGCTCATCCTCCAGCTCCCCTTCTCACATCCACACACTTCCCCTTCCCTGCACAGAATGGCCTAACTTACCTCCTCCCGACCACAGAGAGCAGCTCTAGTGTTGGTTTAACTGCTAGAGAGATCCTTCGTTGCTCCCAAGCATAACATCACACTCCCTAGGAGGAAGGTAATGCCACTGTGGTGACCGTACTCCTGGGGACGCCACAAGTGCACTGATGCCCAGCCACTGCTATATGATGCTGCTGGTACATTGACCCAGACCACTACATTCCCCTCACACTCTACACAGCCAGAATCTGACCCAGAGGAAAGTCAGGTTCCCCTTCCCGCATACTATACCACCTTACACGGTGACAAAGAGGAAGGTGCAGATGAAAGTGCAGGTTCCTTGAGCTGGTGGGGGGCATACTCATGGGCGATGGCACTGGCACAGGGCCCCTCATAGCACGCAAAAGTGTCTCTGTGGGAGGGCCCACCCCCCCCACTCCCCCCCACTCCCCCACTCCCCCCCACTCCCCCCCACTCCCACTCCCACCCGCCGGTGCACCCCCACCCGCCGGTGCACCCCCTCGCGCCGTCAGACACACCGCCACACACCGCCATACTAGTAGAGGGGCCCTGTGCCACTGCTGTTGCCAACGAGTGGGCCCCCCTTCCTTGCTCAGGATCACAGCACTTGCAAAGTTGACATACTTACCTCTCCCTGCTCCACCGCCATGATGTCTTCCGCGTTTCCTGACAGTGATAGTCTGATCAGAGAGCGCAATGACATCACGTCTGTACGCCCTCTGCCTAAACAGCCAAGTGCAGTGAGATGGACGATGGGGACAACGAGGAGTCCAGACTAGTACAGGGATTCCATAGCGAGGAGACTTATTTAATTGTTTTCAATGTTGGGACAGCAATTTTTGGGGAGCACTATACTCTGGAGAATGATATATGGGGCCCACCATACACTGGAGCATTCCAAAGGTGGACATCAGACACTGAAGCAGCATTTACAGGGCCCGTTATACACTAGAGCATTAGAAATGGCCCAGGGCACATGAAAACCTGGAGCCATCCCTACCCCCCAACAAATTTAGGCCGGTTTCACATTAGCGCTTTTTAAGCGCACGCACGGCCGGGGGTAGCTCCGCCCCCAAGCCGGCTCTCTGCCCGGCGTGCCCGCCCCTTGCTTATAGCGCCGCCTCCTAGCGGACAGCGGCGCCTGCGATCGGCGCACCCTATCTTTAGCATAGGGTGCGCAGATCGTGCGCAGGCCATGCGCTAGTTGCGCTTTGACCTGCGCTGCGCACTTTTGACGGTGCGCCGTGCGTGCCAAAATCGAACTTTTCGGATTTTGGCGCGCACGGCGCACCGTCAGAAGTGTGCAGCGCAGGTCAAAGCGCAACTAGCGCACGGCCTGCGCACGATCTGCGCACCCTATGCTAAAGATAGGGTGCGCCGATCGCAGGCGCCGCTGTCCGCTAGGAGGCGTCGCTATAAGCAAGGGGAGGGCACGCCGGACAGAGAGCCGGCTCGGGGGCGGAGCTACCCCCGGCCGTGCGTGCGCTTAAAAAGCGCTAATGTGAAACCGGCCTTAGCCAAATAACCCCCATTTTTCAGTGCGTAACTAGTATTATGAAGTAAATTAAGGTTGAAAAGCTTCAGTAATCAGAATTGATGTTTTTGGCATTCAAAAGGGCACTGTAGGTGTGTTTCCTGTCTTCCACTCCCTGCCAACTTTGCTTCCCCATTGACTTGCATTGGGTTTCGTGTTTCAGTCGACCTTCGACTTTTCACGATAATCGGCCGATTTCGTTCGACCCGACTTTTGCGAAAGTCGGGTTTCATGAAACCCGACTCGACCCGATGAAAGGCAAAGTCGCTCATCTCTAATTAAGAGGATACAGATTTGGATTGGAGGAGTGCTTGTTTAAGGTGATAAAAGTAGTTTGCTACAAATCAGAACTTCAGCAATAACTTTTAACATTAACAGCCAAGCGCTCATCCAGGGACAGATTGTGAACCCGAGCTACAAGGTAACATATCTCCTAACCTTCACTTTATGATGCATATTGCTCCACATGGCTCGTGATAGAACTTGTAACATTTATTGAAAAGACAGGACCAAACTGCAGGGGTGGAAAAAGTTGCCTAAAGCATTTCCAATTGTAATCTTTAATGAATATTGAATTCTGAAAAAAGTTCACTACAGCTGTAACGTGATATATTAAAATAACAAAAAATATAATTGCAATTAAAATTTAAGTTTGAGAAAAAAAATATTAAACTTAATTTACTAACTATCCAATAGAAACTTTAATGGGTTTTACTGTTTAAAAAAATCTTTGTCTCCGGGATCAGTTTGCTTAAAGAAAAAAAAAAGCATATTTGCCCTTTACTCACCTTTGCCAGGTCCTGCGCTGAGTCTCTGCCGGTGCTTCTGGTGTCACACTGATAACGCTGCAACCAATCAGTCAACCTAGCGGTTCTGAATGGGTCATGTCGGCTATTTGGGAGGTGCCATTAAGCTCACTGATTTGCTGCAGTGCTGTTGACGTGTCAGTAACAGAAACTAGGGCAGAGATAGAGACTCAGCACTGGACCTGGGGAGGGGGCGTAAAATCCTGCTTTTTGATGTTTTAAAGCAAACTGCATCCGAGGACAGTTTTTTTCTGAAACCGAAAAACTTGAATCCCTAATGGTATTGTAAGGTAATACAGATAGGGCTGGATCAAGATCTACTGAATAAAGGGCTCTAGTTAGAGAAGAGCTGATCTTTTGAAATATGAATTTGACGTCTTCAATGAATTTTCCCACAAAAAATAGATTTGCAGTCAAAAAACATGTGCAAATCTCAATCCTTACTTTTTAAATCCCCCATCGCTCTCATGCTGATGGTTTCCTCAATAGTCTTTAATTACATTACTCTGTCAGTGACCACAGTGGGAACATCATGTTGTCCTCACTGATGCGACCTCCAATCTCTAACCCCATCAGATTTGCTAACCGTCCAGAACTTCCAGGACAGTTCTTAAAAATAGAGTGTTTTTTTTTACTTGTCTGTAAAAACTTAAGGTATTCATGATTTTTGTGACATTTAAGAAACTCATACAGATTATTTTGATTGTAATCATCATCATTTTAGAGTTCACAGTGAACACAGCTGATGTCTTCATATCGGAATTATGGGCTGCAGATATGTTTCGCTTCTAATCAGAATTTTTTTTATGGTTTTCTAATTTGTCCGTAAAAAATATTGTCTGTCCGTGATTTTTTATCCTGGAATTTAGCTCTGCATTTGAGAACACAAAGGTCCACTTGTTGTGTGGGAATGGGAAATATGTCCCATCTGTGAGTTCTAAGTACTTGAGGTGTAAATTTATTTATTTTACTTTTAAAGCGCCATTATAGTCCGCAGCATTTTACAGACATTAACATCACAGTCCCTATTGGTGCTCATAATCTTATTTCTCTATCAGTATGTCTTTGGAATGCTGGAAATCGGAAGATTTAAAAAAATAAAATAAATACTTGTACTCACCTTACCGCTCATCCCTCCGTCACCTCTACTCCTCACCGTCCCTCTCCTCGTCCTCGTCATAGCTTCTTGAAATCCTGAATTTCTTCTTGCTAAACTGGGACTTACAACTGTAATGTGCCTTGGGACGGTTTTGCGCATGCATGCCTAAGGTCACAACCCACATCGAAACTTTGTGATCTTACATCCGCACGTGCAAAACTGTCCTGGGCCTCATCTGGTGTGAAGAGGCCTGGGATTTCAGCAGTCACGTCAACAGTAAGAAGTTGTGATGAGCACTGAGTGGGGAACAATGAGGAGTCGAGGAGCCAGAGAGGTGAGCGGTAAGGTGACTATAACTTTATTTTTATTTTGAATCTTTTGATGGCCTATTAACAAAGATTAAAGTACTTCCCCGGGACCCCAAAAATGTACCTATTTCTTTCTTTTAGCAGCTAAGCCAATCATAGAGGCAGCTTGGGAGCAGTGGACTGTTGACTTCTCGGAAACTTAATTACTTGACGATGATTGAGAAACTTACTGCCATAGCAATGAGAAATATGAAATCCTTTCAAAGGACGCGGGAAACCATGGCAGTTCTAAGCATTTGAGTCATTTTTTTGGTCCCTTTAGGTTCCCATCATCCTATATTTGACCCAATGAAATGATGCTCCTTCTTGCCACTACTCCAAAAATTTGAAAAAAAAATCCATGTTTTATGACGAGAAGGGGTTAACTACCTGCATAAATAAAAGAAAAATCAATAATCAGATGTTTTGACACTTTACGAAACAAAAAAAAAACAACCCTGATTGAATCAGCGAAGCCAGGTATTAAGTTTAGATTAAAACACACAATTTACGGTTAACACGGCCAAATTAGCCACCGGGCTTTTTTCCTTACGAAATACTCAATTCCATCAAAGTTAGAAGCTCCCGGAGGCTTTTAAGTTCCTCACATTAGGTTCTTGACCCGCTGATGGTCAGTGGCTGCATAAATCAGCATACTACCGTATATTATATATAATAATTTGATTATATGAGCAGAGATGCACATTAAACAAAATTAAAGTTTTGTCAAAAAAATGCTATAACATTGTATTAATGTTTTTCTTGATAAATATGTCTGGAAAAAACCCTCATGAGCTTAATGGAATGCATAATGGAAAATTAAAGTGTCATTTAGTCAAAGGTACAAAGAACTATGAATATGCATGCATCAAAGCCACATTATGTGCAGAATGGACATTGTTCATCCTCTATTTACTGTACTTCCATTTCTTCTTGGGTTTTTTTCAGACATATTTGTTGAATAAAGTTCTTTCATAATGACTTTTAGATTTGACTGCAGCTTTACCAGATCGGCACAACACTTGTATCCCCAGCATTAACCTAATTACCCAATGCGGTAAAATTTAAGGTTAAGAGGGTTCAGCCTCATTGCTGTTATTTCTGGAATTTTGGCTTAGGACCCTGTAGGTGGGACAAGGGA
This sequence comes from Dendrobates tinctorius, assembly GCF_039654945.1. Lineage (NCBI taxonomy): Eukaryota > Metazoa > Chordata > Amphibia > Anura > Dendrobatidae > Dendrobates > Dendrobates tinctorius. The sequence goes on along the minus strand of NW_027361868.1, from coordinate 7,406,780 downwards.
CTTTATACCCAGTGTTGATTTGAAGAAGTTGTCTCATTAAAAAAAATAAATAAAATAAAATAAAAAAATAATAAAAGGATGTATTCTCACCTGCTGTAAACTCGTGGCTCCAGTGAAAGCCAATCTAAAGATTCGTAATTGATACAATGCGTTTAAGAATTGGGTCAACTCCTGATAACCGAAGACGGAGTCAACCGACTCTGAAACGCGTTGTATGAATAAAGATCCCAATAATGCATATCCTGTCTCGGGCCTTTGTTGGCAGTGCCAGAGAATCATCAATCATGTTTTCTCTCTCATTGCCCACTCTGGTGAGACATGAAGCAATGACATCCAGTTCTTCAGTCACAGGAATACCGAGTCCTGTGATTGGTGGTAGCCGTAAGGTGACTTTTCATCAGTAACACATCAGATTATTTTCTGTTTAAGTAATAAGAAAAACTTGGCACTCAACTTTTGGTAAAGTAATCCAGAGATTTTTAATTAGCAGTCAGAATAACAGGACGCTTCGGTCCCAGTCGGACCTTCATCAGCCCGACTGCTGTGAGAATGATTCGACAAGCGGTGGATGCCGTGTCAGTGTAGGAGAGACTTTGCACAGCGCCTGCCTCCATAATTTACCCCTGGTCAGCTTGACCCACTCATTCTCTTCTGAAAGTGCAGGACTACATGCTCACTACTACTGCAATTATTTTGCCCATATTAGGCTCTCCTTAACTCCAGGCACACATAGCCTTACCTTCATAAATTTTCATTTCTCACAGCAGTAGGGCTGATGAAGGTCCGACTGAGACCGAAACATCCTGTTATTCTGAATGCCAATTAGAAATCTCTGGATTACTTTACCAAAAGTTGAGTGCCAAGTTTTTCTTATTACTATTTCTCTGGCTTTGGAACCTGCTTGAGCACCCTCACAGTAGTGCTACGATTTATTCTCTTTTTACTTTCTGTTTTAGACACTTGACCCATGGTGCTGCTGCTTCTATCTGTGTGCTATGGAGAAAAAATGAGCAGGAATCCACCTCTCTGTGTGTGCTGTGAATGGGAGACATCATGGCAGCTAGTGTCCACCCACTAGCTCAGAGACTACCGAAATTTAAAGAAAGAGCCTGCAGAAGGGGAAACTCGTGAAAATGCAGGACACAAGATATATAATAGCCAGAAATAATGTTATTCCTCATGTGCACACATATGACTGCTTATCCTGGAAAGTCACTTGAGATAAAACTTTAAAGGGCAGGTAATATAAGCAATCCCCATATATGAATAAAACAGCACAGTTCAGTAAAAATGAAATTGGTCTTAGTCATTATTCCAATTCTGTACCTGGATGGTAATCAACAGGAATAATTGGTATAATACAAGCACAACTTCAAATAAAGCTTAAAGTACCAGCACTATATGTGTTAGGACTTACCAATATATGTCAGATTCATTAAGGCAATTACACCCTAATTCTGGAATCAAGCTCTTTAAAAGTAGCAACCTGTTTGTTCAAAATGGAGTTTTGCAAAAAATTTGCAACGTGTGGGGTTTTATCTAATTCATGATAAGAATGTGGCTTTTCTTACACCAAAAATCTTACTTCAGTCAGAGACTGGAGTAAGATTTATTTTGGGTTATTGGAGGAGCATGTCACTTGTAGGATGCTCCTGATTCATGAGGCATACACCCTTAAATGAATCAGGAGCGCCTTACTTCAGCACGTCCCCTCATCAAGCTTGATAATTCAGGGCCATAGACTTTTGTTTATTCTCTTCACTCATCCCATTACTAATAATGGAGAACAAAGTTCATCCATAAATGGCTTATTATTATAAATAGATACATCGATTTGTTTTTCTATCTAACATACATATGTGTTTATCCTTCACATTTTGTGAATATCATTAAGGACCTACATTTTTCACAATATATAAAATTCAATACATCGCTATATGCTAGAAAAACCTGCAACAAACTGCAGTTCCCATCACAACCACTTAGAGCCATATACAGCATAAACATGTCTGAACAGATTTGTGCGAAATTGTGTTTATTTTTTTTAAAGCTGTTCATCTCGTGACATCATGAGAAATATTGAATCTAAATGAAATGCAATAAAGGACACATCTACATAGGGTCTAGAGCCCACCTGCGACTGCATCGCATGCATCCGCCATAGTCATGTCTATTAACATATGCTTATAGAGGACTTGTCATCAGGTCAAAAGTGTCCATTTTTCCACTTTATTTTTACTGCTTATTTTTCTTTATTACCAGAAAGAAATGAGCAAATCTTTTTAAATTCTAAATTCACCGACTTTGCTGAATTTTTTCCCAAATTTTTGAGTGTACTCTCTACAGGAGAGAGAGATGACCCCGCTGATCATAAGAGCTTACACTGAACAGGAGAGATAGGACCCCGCTGACCATAAGAGCTTACACTCTACAGGAGAGAGAGGACCCCACTGACCATAAGAGCTTACACTCTACAGTAGAGAGAGGACTCCGCTAACCATAAGAGCTTACACTCTACAGGAGAGAGAGAGGACCCTGCTGACCATAAGAGCTTACACTCTACAGGAGAGAGAGGACCCCGCTGACCATAAGAGCTTACACTCTACAGGAGAGAGAGAGGCCCCACTGACCTTAGATTACACCCTACAGGAGAGAGAGGACCCCACTGACCATAAGAGCTTACACTCTACAGGAGAGAGAGGACTCCACTGACCATAAGAGCTTACACTCTACAGGAGAGAGAGGACTCTGCTAACCATAAGAGCTTACACTCTACAGGAGAGAGAGAGGACCCTGCTGACAATAAGAGCTTACACTCTACAGGAGAGAGAGGACCCCGCTGACCATAAGAGCTTACACTCTACAGGAGAGAGAGGACCCCACTGATCATAAGGGCTTACACTCTACAGGATAGATAGGACCCCGCTGATCATAATAGATTACACTCTACAGGAGAGAGAGGACCCCACTGACAATAAGGGCTTACACTCTACAGGAGAGAGAGGGCCCTGCTGACCATAAGAGCTTACACTCTACAGGAGAGAGAGAGGACCCCACTGACCATAAGAGCTTACACTCTACAGGATAGATAGGACCCCGCTGATCATAAGAGCTTACACTCTACAGGAGAGAGAGAGGACCCCACTGACCATAAGGGCTTACACTCTACAGGAGAGAGAGGACTCCGCTCACCATAAGAGCTTACACTGTACAGGAGAGAGAGGACCTTGCTAACCATAAGAGCTTACACTCTACAGGAGAGAGAGGACCCCTCTGACCATAAGAGCTTACACTCTACAAAAGAGAATGGACCCCGCTGACCATAAGAGCTTATACTCTACAGGACAGAGAGAGAACCCCATTGACCATAAGAGCTTACACTCTACTAAACAGAATGGACCCTCTGACCACAGGAGCTTACACTCTACAGGAGAGAGAGGACCCCGCTTACCATAAGAGCTTACACTCTAAAGGAGAGAGTGGACTCCACTGACCATAAGAGCTTACACTCTACAGGAGTGAGAGAGGACTCCACTGACCATAAGAGCTTACACTCTACAGGAGTGAGAGAGGACTCCACTAACCATAAGAGCTTACACTCTACAGGAGAGAGAGGACCCTGCTGACCATAAGTACTTGAAAAAGACCATGCTGTGGTTGAAATGTTGTATATATTGATGGCAGAATAAATTTTGATCACTTTCTTCACCTGGATTGGATGCTGCTTGTTCTTTTCTTCTTCCATAAGAGCTTACAGTCTACATGAGAAAGGATTCCGCTGACCATAAGAGCTTACACTCTACAGGAGAGAGAGAGGACCTCGCTGCCCATAAGAGCTTACACTCTATAGAAGAGAGTGGACCCCGCTGACCAAAAGAGCTTACAATCTACAGGAGACAGAGAGAAAGGATCCCACTGACGATAACAGATTTCACTCTACAGGCAAGAGAGAGGACCCAGCTGACCATAACAGCATACACTCTATAGGACAGAGAGAGAGGACCTTACTGACTATTATGAGGAGGCCCGTGTAGCAATGCAAAGTAACATTATCTTGCTCTCTGATGCTTCATTAGCGTGATAAATGGTGTTGAGCACGTTTCTGTTTGCTGACCTGCGTTGAACATCAAAGTGTTCAAATTTGCATGTAACAGTGAATTTTAGGAAGTTTGACTTGAACTCGATCCTCCATGAATTGATCTACTAGCTCTAATGCTAATTTATCTGACTTTAACTTAGGGGTGTGGCTTTAGGCTGCTTTGCAGAATTACCATCTGAGCCACGCCCCCTTGATAAGACCATAAAAGATAACATAAAATAAAGAGGTCTATATCTCTGAAACTGTATAGCGAATTTGGAGAAAAAAAAAAAAGAAAAGTCAGGGGATCAGAGTGAACAAAAACATTTGCCTTAGGGGACAGGTTCTTTGTTAAAGGCGATCCCCCATATGGACAATATCTAATTGTTAGATAAATCTATTAACAAAAGTCATGAATAAAAAAAAATTTAAAAAATAATGAGCATATCGTCTATAGTACAGTAATTAAGTAATAATAGTACACGCAAGTAACATTGGTTAACACTATTGACTTTGAAATCAGCTGACATGTGATAAGGTTTGAATGCTAGAGACAGGATAGGACCGTCCCGATGGGATACACCTTGTCGCGGTGGGATGACTTTTACGCTTTTCAATCAAAATAGTGTCAACCAAATACCCTATGTTATTTACATGTGCTATTACTATTTACTTACTACAGGGTATATGATCATTTTGTTTTTTTGGGGGGGGTTTTGTCCATGAAATCGCCACAGTGTGATCGTTCTCTTACACATGCCACATATACCAACTTGTTTTTTTAGTAAATCCATTAACACTAAGATGATCAAAAACAGTTATATGCTGCTACCATCAGTGATCGGCTGAAATCTACTCAAATGTCCCACAGCGCCACCACAGGGTGAATGAAGTATTACACAAATCAATCTGTGTAATTTAGTATAGGACAGTTCCTCCAGATAAACTCTCTATGTTGCCACGCTGGCCCAAAAAAATAAGAATACTAAATATGGGACCTCCTTTATTAAAACTTTTTTTCTAAATTGGACTACCCCTTTAAAGATTAGTATTAGTCCACAATATAACCATAAAGTATCTTAGTTCTAAAATTCCAACCATTAGAAAATAACAATATTTAATCATGCCTCTGATTCAGTGTAAGCCATAGCATTTAGGCCTAATATTACTGTATTATCAATTCCTAAAACATTTTTTTTTGCACATTTTACAAAAGTAGAAAACAACTAATCTTTGGTTTTGGTTTTTACATGGAAAAGTTCTTATTCTAGCACAGAGATACTGCTTAAGTTTAAGGGGTCAAAAGTTGAAAATGATTGAGGTACCTTGTCTTATGAATATTTTACTAGCCTGATATCGGCCTTTCAATGAGATATGGGTGCTGACTGAGTACTTCTTCAGGATGAGTCTTTAGATGAATGACGAACACAAAACACCTCCGATACAAGAAAAGGCAGCCAAGATTAACGGAAGGCAAGACAACCGTCTATGTGTGGAAGCAGAAGATTAAACATTGAGTGACGGGGAAGTGAAATACAACATAATCCAATATATTATCCTGCCCATTGATCGTGGAAATAATGGGAACATTAGTCCATGGTGGTGACGGCACGACGGATTGGTGAACTTTGGAGAACTTAAGGACCACGTCTGGTAACATGAAACAAGGAGGCAAAATAAGACAATATTTAGTTACGGCTGAGCTTCTCAAATTGTCCTGAAACACATCCCGCTTTGCCTTTGAATGAGGATGTTTGTAAAATGTGCACAATGAGAAGAACAATGTTTCCGTAACAATATCGTTTTTTTCCCTTGTATACGCCAGTAATGTGAACTTCTTAGAAGACATCTTCTTTCACCGCGGCTTTGTAAGCAGTAAAAATAGAAGATCACAAGCAGCATACATCTTCGTGGTTTGGCCGTGTCTCGAATTTGCTTTTGTTTGCTAATTTTAGATTTCGATTAACTCTTTTGGTACATTTAGATGCACCTCTTTTATATTAGGTGCTTTTACGACTACGTGTTTATCTCTTTTGTATATCGGCTTTTTTTTATTTCTCTTTGGAATCATTTAAGCTAATTTGTTGCCGCTTTTGATATTATATCTCGGCAATTATAGGATTAACTGTGCCGATTTCAGAAAAGTATGAACCGGTGGCTTTTGTTTCTGTCGCATTATATCAATAGAAATACTATAAAGCAGGAAAGTTGGAAAATTGCCATGGAGTGCTGCATTTTGTTACCCTGACCCTGGAATGCAAGTCACTCCACTTCACTTCTGTCTATCAAAGCAGCTATTGCAAATGTTAATATAATGTGTACAAATGGAACAATTTGATTTTTTTTAGTTTTGTTTTAATTTATTAGTAAAAAGTTTGCCTGTCCTTTCAAGCAAAATTTTGCAGCCCTCACCCTCAATACAAGATAAAACTGCCTTAAGTGCACAGAACAGTCTAATAGGTTCCTAAACTGTGCCAATTCTCATGTTCTATAATTTGCCATCCAGTCTTTTTGAGTAAATGGTTCCCTTTTATTTGTATTGTGTCATCACTATAGTTGAGGAACTTCCTTCTTGTCACTTTCCATCATGCATTCCTCCTACAATTGTCTAGTGACTTTGCCTGTCCTGAACTGAAAGCCCTCCTCTGTTATGCCTAAATGACAGACAGGAGAGCAGGAGCAGAGAGAAGAACACAAAGAGTCACCCTTAGTTCCTGCAATCAGTCTTGGCATCTCTGATGCTAAAGGCAGATTGTACTTGGCAACAGGCAGAGGACAACAAGTTTATTTAATAATTGAAAAGTTGTAAAAAGAGTATGAGCAATACAATATAGCAATGAATGGTTTACTATCAAAGTGACTGACTACATCCATGCAATGACCATCCATGATGCTTCAGCTTTACTGCTAGCAGGACACACATAATTTGCAGAGATTATCAAATTTTTGTCGAGATTCAAACTTAACAGTTTGCTCAAACTTGGCAGGTAAATTCAATTTTCATTGAACAGATTCTATGTATAGCAAATGTTCCTTATTTTTGGCGTCTTCTGAACCTCAAAGCAAAATGAGCATGAAGTGGAAAAATTAAAACTCGACGCTTACCTATCATGTTGTTGCAACCTACCGTCTGGTGGTCCGGCAGTCCTCTCGCATCTCCTTCCACAATCTCCACTTAGCACTGGGGTGGCACTGAGTATGACGCACGATGTGCATCACCCGAGGAGCTGACTAGGTCGTGGGTGACACTCATCACAATGCATATGCACAATGACTACTGGACTCTGAGTGAAGATTGCAAGATAAGATGTGGAACATCCAACTGTGGGACACATAAGCAGTAAGGTGACAGTGAGTATTTTTTTTTCAGTTAAGCAAAATGGCAGCAGCCTGGTTGATATTTTGCTGAATTTTGAAGAATTCTAATTTTTTTAAAAGTTTGAAGCAAATTCAATACACCTCCAACACATTCAATCATCTCTAATAAATTGGTCATGGTGAATTACTGTTGGAATAATTTAATCCAAAAATGACTATAATTGGGCCATGTTATGCTGACATATGAATTAAGATTTGTTCCATTGTTCCATTTTTAATTCACACCACTACTCATTGTTGGTGAATTTTTGTTGTATTTTTTTTTTGCATTTTCACATATCACATAAACTTCTGTAAAAGTTCATCCAAAAACACTTTAAAAATAATTAAAATCATGATAGATTTATATGCCAAACAGGAAGTATTAAGTGACCAAAGGGAATTAAAGCCCATTAGATGAATCAGACCTGTTGGTTGACGGGATGCCTTTTTTGTAGCGGACCCAGGAGAACCTGTGCATCAATACTGTCAGTTCCATTACATTTGTTGCCTTTTTTTGCTGTTTATTTTTATTGCTGCTTTGTTAAATTATTACATTTTCATGAAAATATTGACGAGGAGAACAAGTCTTTAGTTAGTGTAAAACACAAGTAAACACCGGGATCTTAATGGTGATGCATTGCCAATTCTGTCACATTGCTGGGGGGAAGCTGTTTGTATTGTAATTAAGGTTTTTATGGCATTAACAGAAATGTGTTTTAACTCCGCAGACATGTCGTCGGCACTTGTAATTACCATTGCTGAAGGCATTTGTGGCAGACTCTTGTTGCTCTTTTCCTTTATTAATTGATTTGTGTTTTTGCCACTTAATGTACTTATTAGTGTAACCTATATGATCAGCTCACATTTATTTTCTGGATAAATGCTCCTATTTTCTGATATTACACGGCATAGGATTACATTGTGTTCATGTAACTTGGGTATAGCTGATATTAGCCTCATTGGCTTCAAAAATTATTCCTAAATTGACTATTAGAGACTATTAGAATTTTTGAAATTCGAAATCTCCAGCTCCACTGAATTTTTCCCAAAATTTGGATTATTGGTAAATTGATTTGCCAAAAAATGAAAGTATCGTAAAGCTTTTAATTGCCCCGGAAAACATCTCCTAGGACTGTATCCAAGCACTTTAATGCAAACACAGCCTTAAAAATGTCAAAGTGACGTCACCATCACTGATGGTAAAGAGTGATAAGGTGACACTCCTATATTTTCCTCTTTTTATCAATTAAGTCTGCATCATTCTCTTTTTCCAACACACTAATCTTTACTGCTGCGCACAAACACACACACACTATTTCTATAGTTTCTGCAGTTTTTTATGTTTTTTTCTCTCTATTTCCTTTGCTGAGCTGTGACATCAGGTCACTATCCAGCATTAGCACACAGTGGCTGCTGCATTCCCTTCCTTTGCTTTTATATAGGCTTCAATAATTTGTATTATACCTTGTGATGTGATAGCTGCAAAAAATTACTGGGAAGCTCTTCTGCCCATGAGTTCTTTTTACCCTTTTCCTGGCTGATGAAATCTTCTACAATGTGTAAAGTGACAGTGGCCATTGCAAATTGTTCCAATTTGCCAGGTAGAGCAAATTTCTACAAGTTTGATTTGCATTAAATCAATTTGCTCATATTTATTGAATATCTATTTTTTAATATTGCTCATAGTGCAATAGGGTTGACCAAAGATTTTACATTTCCATATCCTGGGAGGAGCTTGCTCTCGTGCTCCTTGTTGCTCTCTTCTGGTAATACTCTATATATTACCTTCCTAAAGGGCTGAAAAAGAAATTGATAACAGGATCAGAAAAGAGGTAAAAATGTACAAACTTTACATTTTATTAAGATAAATTCATGAGGAGCCAAGAAATATAACCAGGGTTCCAAAATAAAAGAGAAGGGGCTGATGCAGCTGTAGTTTCTCTGCTTTTTTAGAGAAACAGACAAAAATGGGCTGAAATAATAAAGTAATCCTAACTTGTCGTTGATTGGCTGCAGCGACCACACGAATGATGGGCATGACATCTTCATTGCAGGATCAGACGGGCTCACCGGGAGGGTGGGGTATTAAAAAGGTGATTATTGGTTATATTTTTATTTTAGCACATTTCTATCTGCTACTTTGTGTAGCCTAATGACAAGTCCGAACTTGGTCCGATTTGCAGAAGGAACTTACCAATTCTAATGTGACTTTTGCATTTGAAATGGCCATTTGCAGACATGTAAATCAGGCCCTATAGAAAGAGAATTAACACTTAGACCGATTATGTAGAGAGAAGGTAAATATGAAAGATCTTCACAACATTTTGGGCATTTTTTTGCCTGTTTTTCATTTACACCTTATTATTCTTTTTCTGTCTTTTTTTAAGCCTATATTGTATGTGTTCAGTGTTCACCTTTTTATTTTTTTTGTTATAATTTGTCATCGTGCGCGAGGTATGGGGTTCCCAGATGTTTCCAGACCGATTCATCAAAATTTGATGTAAATGTAAGCAAGTCCTTCCCTGGAGTGATTTTATGCATACCTAAAAAGTAGGCTGAGCTTCATAGGAGACCTCCAGTTACACTATGCATTGCACTACTACAGTATTGCAGTATACAGAACGACCGATCATACAAATGTAGGTTCAAGTGCCCTGAGAATGCCAAAACGTAAGGTAAAAAATGAAAAAAAAATGTTTTAAAAAAATATTGAAAATAAAATAAAAAAAATGAAAATTGAAAACACCTCCATTTTTTGTTAATTAAAAATGTTATATATTTGCCATGTCTGTAAAAATCCAATGTATCAAAATATAAAATCAGTCAACTCATACAGTAAACACTGTAAACATTAAAAAAAATCAAAAAGTCAGAATTGCAGTTTTTCGGTCTTCAATAGCCTAAATTGGTATTAATAAAACTTTCAGCTCGACTCACGAAGAAAAAGCCATCAAACAGCTCAATGAAAAAATAAACTGTTACAGGTCTCGGAAGAAGGCAACACAAAGCTACATTTTTTATTTACAAATTTCAGATTTTTTTTTCATCAATTAAATAAAATCCAAAATTATATTTACAGGCAATTTTTGACATAAAATGAATGCCTGCTGTATGACACGCTGCCCACAAAATGAACTGAGTTTCACAATTGAATCATATCACAAGATTCCTTTAAAGACGTCTAGTAGAGATGAGCAATAGATAAGTGAAAGGATTGCACCGATCTAAAAAAAAAAACAACCGGTGGCTGGCGATTATTTTCTGAATAACTTGCCCACTGACGATGACTTTGGGCTAATATTTGGCAAGGGTTTTTGTTTCAGTATCGCGTAATATCTGACCAACTACTACAACAATTGTGGTGAACATGAAAAAGTCCAGAAAAACATTACGATTCTGCATTTTTATTGCAAAAATGTTATCCTCTTAATATATTGCAATCATCATATTACAAAGCGCTGTGTGCTTACAATTGCTCATTTTGACTTTCTATCCATTAAATTCTTCTCTTTTCTATTGGACCTATGACATTACCTGATTAAAAAAAAAACAGATTATCTGGACCATTCTAAGCTCTATGGAGAAACAGGAAGTGTAATGTTGTAGTTCTAATGATGACCCACGCAGGAAAAAGTTCCTGCATGAGTCATCATTAGAACTACAACATTACATCATGGCAAAGTCCCTGGCAGGGTGGAGAAGCAGAGCAGATAGGTCAAGAGTTGAATAAGAGGTGGAGTTGGGTTGCCAAGAACTTTTCAGGTGCTGCCATTATCTTAGGGCACATTCAGTTGCCCTACATTGCATGTAGTGGCTGCAAGTCTCCTGACCTAAGCGTGACAGCTTCATATATTTCAATGAATCTGTCACGCTCAGGGTGGGAGAGCCGCTGCCAGTCTATACATTGCAGTCCGTTCCCGGACCGATTTACACTCACGTGTAAATACACCCTACACTGTGTCCCCTAACAATAGTCTGAACAAATGTAACCCTCGATAAGAATCAATAGGTAAGAAAACCTGACAGTGATGTGCCCCATACATAAAAATTACAGCATGGCACAATTCCCATTAAATTCAATAAATTCCATTAGTGGGTACATCACTTGACCCATTTAATGGTTGTTGAAACTTAAAAAAAAATACTTTGGACAAACTAATTGTCTTGGTAGTGTTCTCTAACATTATACTGAACCAATGCAATGATCATATTACATGTGTGAAGAAACCTGACAGCAAATGTTCAATTTTCCTGCAGCTCCCCAGCAGAAGAATTGAAATATTGCAAAATTCTCATTAAAGGGAGTCTATCAGCACACGGATAGTATTTTACATAGTGTCAGATAATATGAGATCCATCAATTTTAATGGAAATCTGCACAAAATGTCTGTTCAAACCAAGCACACTCATGGGGCGTCCAGGCAATTCAGTGCCGATCTACTTGTTCGGTCCTCTCCTCTGACATCTGTAATCTCAGAGCTGTCAATCAAGGCAAGGAAAGGACAGAGCGAGATGCAAACCAAGTAGATGGGACTGTTTGGTCACACCAAGGGCGCATCGCTCGGTTTGATCAGTCATTTTGTGCCGACAGACTCGATGGGTCTGATTTTATCAAAAGACTTTAAATACATAAACCTTTTATAAAAAAAAATACTATAAAATAATAAAATATACATCGGTACAAATGAGCGCCGGAGAGCGGAATGTATGAAAACAAAAACAAACAATAGCTCTTTTGTAATTCTAGCTGAAGGCTGGTAACGAAAAATTACAGAGGGGGTGGGGGGGGAGGCGGACTTGGATTGAGATGTTGCATAATTGTAGTTCAGCTTCTCGTTGGTAAAACAGAAAATAATTAACGTCAGTCACATGTATGGCACAGTCAGAATGTAATATTTCCCCGACAAAGAGAAGAGTCTTTACTATTAGTATCCATGCCTGAGCGAAGACTGGAAAAAGACCCAAATCAAACATACACTAAATAATTTTACCATTATCAGGTAATGTGTGTTAATTGCTCGGTTTATATAGTCTGAATGACATACCATTGGAGACCGCGTACGCATTGTAACTAGAGCATTAATAAATTTAAAATGTGCCTATTACGATGACAGCTTTGGAGGTGCAAAGGAATAACAGTTATCACTTGGCAGTAGCAGATCTCACCCCATCTGCCGAGACTTTGCATACATTTTCAGCTTCCTGAGCAATGATTAAGGCTGTCAGAACCTCTTTAACCTTCTAACTGCTGGTCCCAACTGGCCTTAATTAAAGACTAATGAATTCAGAAGATACAGGCCGTGAGGAAAACTGCCTTGACAGTTTGTGTACAAATTAAGCACCAATTACTTCATGCATCTTTTACATCGCTGATAGAAGTCCCTGTTATTATTATAAAATATGGCCCTTTCTAATGGAAATAAAAAAAATATAAACATTGCAAATTGTCCTGATAGCTTTCCAGTTTGCATTTTTGGTTTTGGTGGAGAAAGGATTTTTTTTTTATTTTTTATCCCCGAGGATACACTGTTTATTAGGTTTACTTAATAATAAGTAAAGATGCGGTGATTGTGCAGGAAAGTCACGTCGCCGACAACTGTTGATAGCGGCAGATGTGTTTCTGCGCCGTCCCTTTGGAGGATCCTATATAGAGAACATTTCCAGCGTCTAGGAGGAGATATAACAAGTGCATTCCTTTCATATGGAGATGTGTTATCTCTCAAGTGATTGCTCCGTTATGTTACTTAGGCATGGGACATGACACTTGGAAGTTACTTATGGTTGTTATTCTGAATGCGCTGCTTACCTAAAAAAAATAAATAAATGTTTTTAATTAGTGTGGGACAAAAGTATTAAAGAAAAAGTTACTTCCAGCTGAGAGTCCCCCATAATTTAAATTAACCCGTTTACTTACAGAGAACTTGATCTCATTTTACAGATTCTTAAAAAATAGTCTAGATGCAAATCGCTTTATTTAAAAATGTTGATTTACTCCCGAAAAAATCACCACAAAGTGTCAGACACTAGGTATCTCCCTTCTGTGTAATTTGCTGTCCAATGCCTGTTGTTAAGTACAATCTGTTTTTAGAAGCAGCAACTAAAATTTATTATAGGAAACAGGGGAGGGTCTTTGTCTTCAGGAAAAAGGGGGCATGGCTTCATCTCTTGAAGTGGGGTGGGTCTTTGTTTTGTTGCAGGAAGTGGGGGCAGGTTTTCATCTCTCTGTCCATAGTGCTGGTGGGTCTTTGGCTCTCTACAGGAAGTGGAGTTGGGTTTGCGCCTCGCTACATGAAATGGGGGCATGCTTTCATTTCCCAGCAGGAAAAATTATGGGACTTCTCTCTAATGTAAATATTGGTGGATCTTTGTGTCGCTACATAAAGTAAGGATGGGTCTTCGTCTTTCTACAGGAAAATGGAGGCAGGACTTAGTCTCTGCAGGAAGTCGGATGAGTCTTCAGTTTGCTGCAGTAAGTGAGGGCAGGTCTTTATCCTTCACAGCCTCAGATGGGTTTTTACTACTCTACAGGAAGTGGAGGTGGGTCTCAATCTCGCTACCGGAAATGGGAGCAGGCTTTCATCACCCTTCAGGAAGTGGGAAGGGTCTTTGCATCTCTAAATGAACTTGCGGGGTCTTTGTCTCTCAATGGGTAATGGGGCAGGCTTTTTATTGCTACAGGAAGTGGGGACAGGTCTTCATCTCTCTACAGGAAATGGAACCAGGTCTTTGCCTCTGCAGAAAGTATGGGCAGGTTGTAACAACCCTGCTGGCATCACTGCATGGCCTCCCATCCCCGCACACCAACTTACTCGCTGCTCCACGTCATGCGGTGATTTCTATCTGCTGCCAACTCCATGCGCAATGCCTCTTGTTTTCCTGCTTGCTCTCTTCATGTTTCCTGACTGTGTGTATAGGGGGGTGGTGCCTGAACTCTCTGCTTCTTATGCAGTCACGGTGCACCGGTCTAATCTGTCCCCGACCAATCACCTGGAGCCCTTTACTATATAGGGTTGCCACATCCACAAACCTTGCCTGTGCAATGTCTAATCTCAGTTAGTATCTTGCTGCTGAGGAACCCAGGCCCTGTCCTGTGTATCTTCTCCTTCTCTGGAGGAATACGTCTTGTCTTGCTTTGTACCTTGTCTGCCTGCCAGGAGGCTGAATATCCTGGTCCTTGAGTCTTGGTCTCAGTACCTTGTCTTGTACTGTGTCTCTGTCTGAACTCTGTCTTACCTCTGTATGTCAGTCTCCTTGTCTGTGGTTCCTTTCCCTGCTGTGTCTTTCCCTGTGTCCTCCCTGCCTGTACCTTGCACTCTTGCAAGCTCCGCCTACCTTGCACTCTTGCAAGCTCCGCCTGCCTTGCACTCTTGCAGGCTCCACCTACTCTGCACTCCTGCAGCTCCGCCTACTCCGCACTCCTGCTTTTGTCATATTCCACTCTCCTATCCGTATCCATACCTGCACCTCATGTGTGAACAGGTCCAAACCTGTTCCTTCATACTCCACTCCTTCCTGCCTGTATCAGTACCCGTTTCTGCTGTGTGAACAGGTCCCTACCTGTTCCTTCATACACCACACCTGCCTGCCCTGTGTCTCAAGCCGTGTCCGCCTGCCCTGTGTCTCAAGCCGTGCCCGCCTGCCCTGTGTCTCAGGCCGTGCCCGCCTGCCCTGTATCTCAAGCCGTGCCAGCTTGGCCAGTGTCTCCAAGCTGTGCCTGCTTGCCCAGTGTCTTCAAGCCATGCCTGCTTGCCCAGTGTCTCCAAGCCGTGCCTGCTTGCCCAGTGTCTCCAAGCCGTGCCTGCTTGCCCAGTGTCTCCAAGCCACACCTGCTTGCCCTGTGTCTCAGCCGTGCCTGCCGTGCCTACCTGCCTGCTTGTCTGTAGCTTCTGTCCAAGTGACTTGTCCCTGAGTGGGATCAGCAGCCACAGCCAGACACCACCCTGGAGTGGCACCCGACAGCTATCTGCCGCACAAGCCTGACCTCACCATCAGAGGCTCCAGTGAAGACCGAGGTAGCTGTCGTAGTCATGCCCCTTCCAGGGTAGTCTGGTCTGTGGCACAGTGGGGCCACAACCCCCCAGCTCGCACCAATCAGCCGAGGCATGAGCGTGACACAGGTCTTCATATCTACAAGAAATAGGAGCAAGTCTTTATCTATCTGCAGAAAATGGGAGCAGATATTTGTCCTGACCAGGAAGTGGAGAGTGTCTTTGTTGCACTACAGGAAGTGGGGTCCCGTCTTAATTTCTTTATTTAAAGTGTGGGTGGAACTTTGCCTCTACAGAAAATGGGGGTGGGTCTTTATCTCTCTATAGGAAGTTGGGTCAGGTCTTCAATTCTCTACAGGAAATGGGAGCAGATCTTTGTCTCTCGCAAGGAAGTGGGGCAGATATTAATTTCACTGAAGGAAGTAGGGGGTGGGTCTTCCAGAAATATGGGTCTCTTCATTTAGTGCTAATTAATATATGGCTCACATTGTAATTATGCAGAGATGCCTAAAGAAACTCAACCATGGAATCTTGTGAGCCATGCCCCCTGATAAACACCAAAAAATGTAGCAAATGAAAAGACCCATATCTCTTGGACCATATCATGGATTTGAAAAAAAATTGCATGCTCATGGGAGTAGAAGGAATAAAATAGGTGCAAAATCTATCTACTTTTAACCTTGTGACAGGTACTCTTCACACTGCCTCGATTCATTAAGTGTTTGTCAGATATTTGTCGTAAAACATTTTGAAAAGTCTCAAAACTCTGCAAGGTTGCACAAAATTTTTTGTGACTTGACATTTTCAACCCATTATTGGCCAGCTATTCCAATTTTGATGAAGCTGGGGCAGGACAGAGCAAGCCAACATCTACTTCTCTAATTCATGACAAGTTGTGGCATGACTAATGTCACATGTTACTCTCATTGGAGTAAGATTCGTGGCAATGGCTCAAACATTGTACACTATTTAAAACATTACTTTTATTATTTATTAGTTGATTAAAATTGTAGAATGTCAATAAATTCATAGTGAGCAACAACGCCAATAAAGGATGGTCATGAAGCACACTACAGGGCAAGGTCCATTGTAAGGGGAACTGAAGGCTCCAAAAGCGTTGTTTCCCAGACTCTCACTTCGTGGCCTTAGCTGAACAGACAGAGAATTAGTTGTCTAATTGATATGGAGTCCCAGGCAACCACATCAGTGCTTCCCAAACGTCCAGTCAAGAGGGAGCCTAACCATTCGACTGATTGCTGCCTATCAGTTACCCATCCCAGTGGCAGGGCTGGTGTAGATGGAGATACATGTCTGTGGACGAAATATAGGAAAGAATGGGATCATGATGGTGAAGGATGCCATTAGGATAGGAATGGACCAATTGTGACATTGGGAATCAATGTCCTGAAGGAAGTAGGATAGTTCCTGGTGGAGGAAGCGACTGGAGGCGTATCATCCTAGTAGAAGAATATTTCAGCAACTATTCCGAGCAAGTTAAACCCAGAGATTGCCAGTTGCCTCCCAGTCCATTGGAAAATTGGTGGTACCCACTTCTACTGCCTTGACTTTATCACATGGACAGACAGTGCTCACTATGCCTGTTCTGTATACCTTACAGATACTGGAACAATAGGAGCAACTCTGCATGAAAAATGGCCTGTTATAAGGTTATCGAAAGAATTCGGGGCTATGTGGCAAGTGGTGATTCTAGAAGGGGTAGTATGTAGTATGGCAAAGGAAAACCCATGAGTGGGGTGCATACTTCGGAAAAGAAAGGACCTTTCAACAGTTGCAAGAACTCATGTATTGGCCTCAATTACTTTGAGTGGTGGAAGAAGTTTGTCGGAAATTCAGTCAGTGTGAATTGGCTAAACCTCCAGAACAGAGGACACCCACTCAGGTGATAAGGACGTCTGAGCCGCTGGAAGTGTTGAAAGTGGACTACCTCATGATCATCACATAGAGGTTGTGAATAAAGCCTGGTGATGATGGACCATTTCAAGAACTTTGCAGTTGAAACTCCTACCAGGGATTAGACAGAAGAGTCAGCAGCCTAAGCTATTTATCATGACTTCATACGGGTATATGGATGCCCAAAGAAGATTCACTCCGACCAAGGGTGTTTCCAAGGGAGCATCATCTAAAAACTGAACCAACTCTAAGGCATTGAGAAGTCCAGGACAATGTCCTTTTCACCCTCAGGGAAACGGGGCCTACAAACATTTCAAAAGAACATTGTTACAGTCGCAAAGGACGTTGTCTTATAGACGACTCTCCATTACTAACCCATGGGCTTGATGTCACTGGATAATAAAAAGGTGACATCAACCCCACAAATATTAACCCCACTTTTCACTGCCATAGGGTAAGTGGGAAGAGCTGGGCAAAGTGCCAGAATTGGTGCATCTAATAGATCTGCTTTTTCTGGGGCGGCTGCAGGCTGCTATTTTAGGCTGGGGCACAATATCCATGGCCCTTTACCAGCCTGAGAACACAGCCCCCAGCTGTCTGCTTTATCTTGGCTGGTTGTCAAAAATGGGGGGACCCTACGCCATTTTTTCAATTATTTATTTAAATAATTTTAAAAGCAATGTAGGGTCACCTCTATTCTTGATAACCAGCCTTGTTAAAGTTGACAACTGAGGGTTGCAGCTCGAAGCTGTCAGTTTTGTCTGGCTGGTTATCAAAAATACAGGGGAACCCAATTCATTTTTTTATTTATTTATAGCGTAGGTGCTGGCTGATGAATGCAACCATCAGTGGCGCCTGCTTAGTACCAACAGGTGTACGCTGATGGGAGTAGTAATATGTGACCGAAGGTACACTTTTTAGCTTCAGTCATAGCTGCGGTCTCACGTTGTCATCTGACAGCGTGGGAGCTGTGTCTCTCTGACCGGTGATAATGATCTTACCACCGATCAGAGGCAGTTTGCTGCGATGTCATGCACATGACAGTGTGGCAAACACTTGTTGTTTGGGCCCCCCATTCATGTGAATGGGGTCCAGGTTTGGGTTTGAGTACTGTTCTGGACCCCTAAACAAATTTTTTTTAACTGATCTGCCTAAACCGACAGACCCGAACATCCAGGGGTTCTCCCATCACTAAAAGAGAGTACATCTTGAGAATCCAGTACTTGAGGTCCGACCTGAGGGAGAGGATGAGATATGAGGAAGAGTGCTACATGACAATTTGTCCCCGTGTGCCTGATGGGTAGATAGTAATGGAGTCTCCACAGGAACAAGGGAACCCTGCACCACCAGTGCTCAAGGATGATGAAGAGGGGTGGATAGTACCTGCTGTGCCGAGAGGTGACAGTACCACCTCCAATTGATCCAGGGAACAGATTGTGGGCTAAATGCACTAGAGGAGTACCAAAAGGCCCAAGAGCTTCAGAAAAGAGACAAGCCGGCTGTGAATACCACAAGCTAAAAAAAAAGAAAAGTGACTTCAATAAATCATAAAAGATTAATCAAGCCTGAAGTTTCTAGAACTTCCAGGAATCTGTGTGCAGAGAGTCAGAGAGTAGGAAAGGACAGATTGCTTGAGAGAGAGTGACATTGCAAGTTTGTCATTTTGGTGTGTGTATTAAGGAGGAGTTCCTGATACACTGATAGCAAGCCAGCAGCTGAACTTAAGAAGTGGTGTAGAGATTTGGAAACAGATGGCAGCCAGGCTACCTTATGTGTGAACAAGAAGTAGATGACAGGAGAGCTCAGGTTCTGGAGTACATAATGCTTGAAGGATGTACCAGTGGGTTTCTGGGGACCCTGAGACAGTAGAGTGGAATAAAGGAACAGAGGCTATGTGTATGCCAGATATGAGAGCATTGATGAAGAAATACCGGTCTTCCCAGGCTGGGACACAAGTACTGCATCTGACTGAGTTGAGAAAGAAGCTAACTGGAGATGGTGGGCACCATTGAGACATGCTTAAGATATGTGCTGTTATAAAGCATGAACCTCTGTATTGCACAGAAGTTAAGTGCAATTCTTGCTACTTGTATGTACCGTACTGTATATACTCGTGTATAAGCTGACCCGTGTATAAGCCGACCCCCCTAATTTTGCCACAAAAAACTGGGAAAACTTATTGACTCGTGTATAAGCCTAGGGTGCAAAATGCAGCAGCTACTGGTAAATTTCAAAAATAAAAATAGATACCAATAAAAGTAAAATTAATTGAGACATCAGTAAGTTAAATGCTTTTGAATATCCATATTGAATCAGGAGCCCCATATAATGCTCCATACAGTTCATGATGGCCCCATAAGATGCTCCATACAAAATGCACCCCATATAATGCTGCACAAAGGTTAATAATGCCCCCATAAGATGCTTCATAGAATAATATGCCCCATATGCTGCTCCATAAAGGTTATGGCCCCATAATATGCTCCATAGAATATGCTGCCCCATAAGATGCTCCATAGAATATGCCCCCATTAGATGCTTCATAGATTATGCCCCCATAAGATGCTCCATAGAATAGGCCCCGATAAGATGCCCCATAGAATATGCCCCCATAAGATACTCGACAGAATATGTCCCCATAAGATGCTCCACAGAATATGCCCCATAAGATGCTCTATAGAATATGCCCCCATAAGATGCCCCATAGAATATGCCCCATAAGATGCTCCATAGAATATGCCCCCATAAGATGCCCCATAGATTAGGCCCCTATAAAATGCTCCATAGAATAGTCCCCATATGCCGCTGCTGCAAATAAAAAAAAATAACATACTCACCTCTCCGTCGCTAGGGGCCAGGTTCCGGTGTTGCTGCTGGCTCAGGACCTGGCACCTGAGATATTCACCTGTCCCCGTTCCCACGCTGTTCGCTGCTGCCTACCACGTCATCTGTCGTGACTAGTGTTGAGCATTCCGATACCGCAAGTATCGGGTATCGGCCGATACTTGCTGTATCGGAATTCCGATACGACTTCCGATATTTTTTCAATATCGGAATTCGGCATCGGAATCGGAAGTTCAGTTGATTGACGGCCTGACGTCATCATGATGCGCGGTGTGTGCGCATCATGATGCGCCGTCATTTCGGGCCTTCCGGGGGTCTCTGCCGGCCTGCCGGGGGGCTGTGCCGGCCTGCCGGGGGGCTGTGTGGACTGCCCGGGGTCTGTACCGGCCTGCCGGGGGGCTGTGCCGGCCTGCCGGTGGTCTGTGCACCCTGTGGGGGTCTGTACCGGCCTGCCGGGGGGCTGTGCCGGCCTGCCGGGGGGCTGTGCTGATGTCCGGGGGTCTGTGCAAGCATCGTCCGATGGGACTACAAGTCCCATCGGGCGATGCCTGCTACCATGACAGTGATTGACACATTAGCCAATGATGGGACAGTAGTAGTCCCATCATCCGGCTAATGTGTTAAATGTTAAAAAAAAAAAAAAAAAAAAATACTACATACATACTACATGCTACATACATACTACATATATACTACATACATACTACATACATGCTACATACATACTACATGCATGCTACATACATACTACATATATACTACATACATACTACATACATACTGCATGCTACATACATACTACATACATACTACATACATACTACATGCATGCTACATACATACTACATGCTACATACATACCACATACATACTACATATATACTACATGCATGCTACATACATACTACATGCTACATACATACCACATATATACTACATACATACTACATATATACTGCATGCTACATACATACTACATACATACTGCATGCTACATACATACTACATACATACTACATACATACTACATGCATGCTACATACATACTACATGCTACATACATACCACATATATACTACATACATACTACATATATACTGCATGCTACATACATACTACATATATACTACATGCATGCTACATACATACTACATGCTACATACATACTACATATATACTACATACATACTACATACATACTACATGCTACATGCATACTACATGCTACATACATACTACATATATACTACATGCATGCTACATACATACTACATATATACTACATGCATGCTACATACATACTACATGCTACATGCATGCTACATACATACTACATACATACTACATGCTACATACATACCACATATATACTACATACATACAATACATTCATACAATACATACATAGACATACAGTACATATAACATAGAGTAACATACTTACCAATACTTGTCACATTGTTCCCCGAAGCCATTGTCGTCTACGGAATAAATATTAACATAACAAACCACAAAAATACTCACCCACGATCCGAAGCAGTCCACGAGTGTGTCCCACGACGATCTTGGGTAGAGAACTGCAGCATCAGATGATGCTGCCGTTCTCTACGGGCTGCAGGAATCCAATGACGGAAGGTAGGTATCCTTCCGCACTGTATTCCTCCGCCACTTAAAAAAAAAAAGTCCCTAGTCTCACTTTATGCCATTGCTGCGTGGGAATTTCCCACACAGCAATGGCATAAAGTGAGACTAGGGACTTTTTTTTTTTAAGTGGCGGAGGAATACAGTGCGGAAGGATACCTACCTTCCGTCATTGGATTCCTGCAGCCCGTAGAGAACGGCAGCATCATCTGATGCTGCAGTTCTCTACCCAAGATCGTCGTGGGACACACTCGTGGACTGCTTCGGATCGTGGGTGAGTATTTTTGTGGTTTGTTATGTTAATATTTATTCCGTAGACGACAATGGCTTCGGGGAACAATGTGACAAGTATTGGTAAGTATGTTACTCTATGTTATATGTACTGTATGTCTATGTATGTATTGTATGAATGTATTGTATGTATGTAGTATATATGTGGTATGTATGTAGCATGTAGTATGTATGTAGTATGTATGTAGCATGCATGTAGCATGTAGTATGTATGTAGCATGCATGTAGTATATATGTAGTATGTATGTAGCATGCATGTAGTATATATGTAGTATGTATGTAGCATGTAGTATGTATGTAGCATGTAGTATGTATGTAGTATGTATGTAGTATATATGTAGTATGTATGTAGCATGCATGTAGCATGTAGTATGAATGTAGCATGCATGTAGTATATATGTAGTATGTATGTAGTATGTATGTGGTATGTATGTAGCATGCAGTATGTATGTAGCATGCATGTAGTATATATGTAGTATGTATGTGGTATGTATGTAGCATGTAGTATGTATGTAGCATGCATGTAGTATATATGTAGTATGTATGTAGTATGTATGTGGTATGTATGTAGCATGCAGTATGTATGTAGCATGCATGTAGTATATATGTAGTATGTATGTAGCATGTATGTAGTATGAATGTAGCATGTATGTAGTATGCATGTTGTATGTATGTAGCATGTAATTTTTTTTTTTTTTTTTTTACATTTAACACATTAGCCGGATGATGGGACTACTACTGTCCCATCATTGGCTAATGTGTCAATCACTGTCATGGTAGCAGGCATCGCCCGATGGGACTTGTAGTCCCATCGGACGATGCCTGCACAGACCCCCGGAGCCTGCACAGCCCCCCGGCAGGCCGGCACAGCCCCCCGGAGCCGGCACAGCCCCCCGGCAGGCCGGCACAGCCCCCCGGCAGGCCGGCACAGCCCCCCGGCAGGCCGGCACAGCCCCCCGGCAGGCCTGCACAGACCACCGGAGCCTGCACAGACCACCGGAGCCTGCACAGACCCCCTGGCAGGCCGGCACAGCCCCCCGAAAGGCCCGTACAGACCCCAGAGAGGCTGTACAAGGGCAGGAAAGGGTTTTTCTTATTCCGATACCGGAAGTCCCATAGACTTGAATGGGACTTCCGGTATCGGAATCGGCGATACCGATACTTTTTTTAAAGATCGGCCGATACCATCCGATACGATACTTTGAAGTATCGGACGGTATCGCTCAACTCTAGTCGTGACGTTCAGGCAGCAGAGGGCGCGGCGCGCACTGACAACATCACCGTGCCCTCTGACCTGAACATCACTGACAGAGGACGCGGCAGGCAGCGGCGAGCAGCGTGGGATTGGGGACAGGTGAATATAGCATATACTTACCCCCTCCTGGCGCAGTCTCTGCAGCCCCATTCTCCCATGGTCTCCGGCGCCTGCCTTCAGCGGTCATGTGATACTGCTCATTAAAGACATGAATATGCACATATTTATGACTTTAATGAGCTGTACCATGTGACCGCTGAAGGAAGGAGCCTGAGACCGGGAGAAGCGGGAGAGCTGCAGAGACCACGCCGGGGGGGTAAGTATGATCTCTGACACCCCCACTCCCCCTCCCCGACCGACCCCCAGTACATGAAAAAAATGGGCTGAAAATCTTGGCTTATACGCGAGTATATACGGTAAGTTATTTTTGTATGCTGACTACTTCGTTATGAAGTTACTGCGTCCTGGTTCGCTATACCATCAAGCAATATGCAGTCTCATAGAAAGATGAAGAGTTTAGGGACATCCCGCACACACCCAGGGAACCTCTTCACTGGTGCAACTATCATCTCATCCAGTGCGATGCTCAAAAAGACCCTTTTTATTAAGGCTGTGTTGCTTTTTCCATTCTTATCAGTGTTACACAATACGAGATAAACATTTCTGTTTAGAATTGATGCTCCACTTTTTACTGCAACTTTTTTAAATGTTTACAGTTTGTAATTCTGTGTAAAAACTTATCTGAATAGCTAACCAAAAAGTTACACAAAACTGTCACAAAAGTCTGCATATATGCCCCCCTGGAGTCCATGTGATTCTATAGACACTTTGTATGCTGCCATGCAATGCATCTTATAATCTCTCTTCATTAAGGTTTCGATGAGACATTCCTATAGAATATAATTATCAAAAACTATGAAATCTGAGGCACAGCAGCACCCCATAGACTGTGGGTAAAAAAATGTCACTTCATACAGCTTATCTGTTAATTTTTCCTTTTTTCCATTCTTTTTTGTGTTTTTTTTGTTTGTTTTAGGAAAAATAAAGTAGAGTTGAAGTAATTTGCGTACATTACTCACAGATTTAAATGGCAGACTCCCGGGACCTGTGTGGGATTTACAGCAGCTGAGCACATTACTTGAACGCACATCTGTGGACGCAGCTTTTTACCTTTGTACTTTATTGTATACTTACAAGGGTAACATTTTAAATGGAGGGAAAAAAGCTTCTGAGGAAGAATTGGTGGTAAATCCTTGTTCCTTAGTGCATATTTTTAACATAACTCATTTACAGAATTTGGAGGTCTGAAAATGCTTCTTGCACAACACATTTATCTACTCCTCTCCGATGTGGTGAGGAATGCATGCTTTATTCTTCAAGGCCTTGCTTTATTTGTTCTAAAATATCGGTGTTTAAGCTTTCTTGTTTCTCCATTTTCCCTTTTAACATTATCCTTAAAGGAAATCTGTCATCAGAAAATGACCTATTGCTTAAATCAGGTTTTAAAAGGTATTTTTTTTATTTTTGATATATATTTTTTACATTTCTCATATCACTATCAATATTAGGTTGGAGTCACTCTTAAAGTATAAAAATATGGTCCGTATTTTACGGCCATAATACGGAGAAATGGTCCCTAAATAGTGATCCGTATGTCATCCGTTTTCAAGGTGTGGCCTCGTAATTTGCGCATGTAAGCATCCGCATATAATCCGTATGCCATCCGTATGCAGAGAATTTCTCGCAGGCTTGCAAAATGGACATATAATGGAGCCCAATGACAGGTTTTCTAACACAAACGAAAGAATAGATGTAAACACATAGAATAAATATATATATCATAGAATCATAGAATCATAGAATCGTAGAGTTGGAAGGGACCTCCTGGGCCATCTGGTCCAACCCCCTGCTCAAAGCAGGATTCGCTAAATCATCCCAGTCAGATGTCTGTCCAGCCTCTGTTTGAAGACTTCCATTGAAGGAGAACTCACCACTTCTCGTGGCAGCCTGTTCCACTCATTGATCACTCTAACTGTCAAAAAGTTTTTTCTAATATCTAATCTGTGTCTCTTCCCATTCAGTTTCATCCCATTGCTTCTAGTCTTTCCTTGTGCAAATGAGAATAAAGTTGATCCTTCTACAATGTGACAGCCCTTTAGATATTTGTAGACAGCTATTAAGTCTCCTCTCAGTCTTCTCTTTTGCAAACTAAACATTCCCAAATCCTGCAACCTTTCCTCATAAGACAGGGTTTGCAGACCGGTCACCATTCTGGTCGCTCTTTTCTGAACTTGCTCCAGTTTGTTGATGTCTTTTTTAAAATGTGGTGCCCAAAACTGGACACAATATTCCAGATGAGGTCTGACCAAAGAGGAGTAGAGGGAAATAATGACTTCACGTGATCTAGACTGTATGCTTCTGTTAATACATCCTAGAATTGCATTTGCCTTTTTTGCTGCTGCATCACACTGTTGACTCATATTCAGTCTGTGATCTATTAGTATACCCAAGTCTTTTTCACATGTGCTGTCACTTAGCCCTATTCCTCCCATTCTATATATGCTTTTTTCATTTTTATTGCCCAGATGTAGTACTTTGCATTTCTCCCTGTTAAAAACCATTCTGTTAGTTGCTGCCCACTTCTCCAGTTTATTTAAATCTTTTTGAATCCTCTCTCTCTCTTCTCTAGTATTAGCTATCCCTCCTAGCTTTGTGTCATCAGCAAATTTAATCAGTTTACCCTCAATTCCTTCATCTAAATCGTTGATAAAGATGTTGAACAATACAGGGCCCAGGACAGAGCCCTGTGGTACCCCACTTGAGACATTCTTCCAACTGGATGTGCAGCCATTTACGACCACTCTTTGGGTCCGATCACTAAGCCAGTTATGAATCCACCTAACAGTTGCCTTGTCCATTCCATACTTAGTCATTTTTTCAATAAGGATTGTATGAGAGACTTTGTCAAATGCTTTGCTGAAGTCAAGATATACTATATCTACAGCATTTCCTTGATCCACCCAATCAGTGATACCGTCATAGAAGGAAATTAAGTTAGTCTGACATGACTTATTAGTTACAAACCCATGCTGACTCTGTTTAATCACTTCATTCTTATCCAGGTATTGACATACATGTTGTTTAATAATTTGTTCAAAGATCTTTCCTGGTATAGAAGTCAGACTCACCGGCCTATAGTTGCCTGGGTCCACCTTCTTCCCCTTTTTGAAGATAGGAACAACATTTGCTCTTCTCCAGTCTTCTGGCACTTCTCCTGTTCTCCAAGAATTTTCAAAGATTATGGAGAGGGGTTCAAAAATTTCTTCTGCTATCTCCTTCAGTACTCTGGGGTGTAATTCATCTGGACCTGGAGACTTGAATTCATTTAGGTTAGCTAAGTGTTTCCTCACTATCTTTCTGTTTATAGATATCCTGGATTCTTCTATTCCCTTAATAGGACAGTGAATAACAGTTGATGTTGCATTTCCTTTCTGAGAGAAAACAGATGCAAAATAGGAATTTAAAAGTTCAGCCTTCTCAACATCCTGTCTTACCATTTCATCATTTTCATCCTGTAAAAATCCTATAGCATCTTTGACTTTTCTTTTACTTTTGACATATCCCCAAAATCCTTTATTATTGCTTTTGACATCTCTTGCAAGCCTCAGTTCATTTTCAGCTTTAGCTAATCTGATTTGTGCCCTGCAGGTTCTGCAGACAGCATTATATTCTTCTTTAGATATGCCTCCCTCTTTCCATTTTATAAACATTTTTTTCTTCCTTTTTAGCATGTGCTTAAGTTCTGTGTTCATCCATCCTGGTTTCCTTAAATGCTTCCTATTCTTCCCTCTTTTCGGAATTGTTAACAACTGTGCTTTGAGAATTTCATTTTTCAAGATTTCCCATCCTTCCTGGACATTTTTGTCTTTAAGGATATCCAGCCATTGGATCCCTCCAATTCTCTTTCTGAATCCCTTAAAATCTGCCTTTCTGAAATCTAACCTTGACGTCTGAGTCTTCACAGGTCTTCCACCTCTAGTAATCCAAAATTCTAAAACAGCATGGTCGCTACCTCCTAGGGTCCCAGCCACTTTTACCTCCTCAACCATTTCCTCCCTGTTTATAAGGATTAGATCCAAGGTAGCAGTTCCCCTTGTTTTCTCCCTTAGCTTTTGGAAGATAAAGTTGTCAGCAAGAGAGGATAAGAATTTCCTTGACCTGTTAGTTTTGCCTGAGAGAGATTCCCAACAAATGTCTGGATAGTTGAAATCTCCCATGACAACTATGTCATATTTTTTGGAGAACTTGGCCATCTGATGCATAAAGAGTTCATCTATATCTTCGGCTTGCACAGGCGGCCTGTAGTAAATGCCTACAATGGTGTCCTTTCCATTGTTCTGTCCTTGTATTCTTACCCAAACAGTTTCCACAGAACTCCCAGTCTCTGAAGCTTCAATCTCTGTGCAGATATACGCGTTTCGAACATACAATGCGACACCCCCTCCTCGTTTATCAAGTCTATTTCTTGCAAATAAGTTGTATCCTTCTAGTCTTGTATTCCAATCATGTGTATTGTCCCACCAAGTTTCAGTGATTCCAATTACATCATATTTCTGTTCCTGTGTTAGTAGTTCCAATTCTCCTTGTTTGTTGCCCATGCTTTGTGCATTAGTATAGAAACATTTTAGTTTGTGATTGGTTTCTCTTTCTCCATTATTTTTATTAATTAGATTCTTTCGTCTTTGTTCTTCCTTTCCACTTCTAATAGCAGAGTTCTCAATAGCATTTGTCAGGTGTATGGCTTTTTCTGGTCTTTTGCTTCCCTTCCCATGTTGTTCTAGTTTAAAGCTCTCCTTACAAGTGTAGC
Organism: Dendrobates tinctorius; assembly: GCF_039654945.1. Classification (NCBI taxonomy): domain Eukaryota; kingdom Metazoa; phylum Chordata; class Amphibia; order Anura; family Dendrobatidae; genus Dendrobates; species Dendrobates tinctorius. The sequence goes on along the minus strand of NW_027361868.1, from coordinate 7,378,545 downwards.
AAGGCGACTTCCAAATACATGCTTTCCAGTCTTCGTAAGGTGCACCCCATCTCTAGCAAGTAGTCCATCGTATAAGTAGTTCACTCCGTGATCCAGAAATCCAAATCGTTGCTGACGGCACCATCGACGTAGCCAGTTGTTCACCTGCAGAATCTTATTCCACCTCCTTGTTCCATGGCCATCCACTGGGAGGATGGAAGAGAAGACCACCTGCGCTCCCAGTTCTTTCACTTTCTTGCCTAAGTCTTCAAAGTCTCTGCAGATAATTTCCAGGTCGTTTCTTGCGGTGTCATTTGTCCCCACATGTAGTAGCAGGAATGGGTAGTCATCTGTAGGTCTGAAGAGTCCTGATATCCTGTCAGACACATCTTTAATTTTTGCACCTGGAAGACAGCACATTTCTCTTGTAGTTATATCCGGTCTGCAGATAGCGGCCTCTGTTCCTCTCAGCAGGGAATCCCCCATGACCACCACTCTCCGTTTCTTCTTCACAACATTTTTCTTTCTCCATCCAGGAGGACTCTGAGGGCGTACAAGGTTGCTGTTTGTTGGCAAAGTCTTATCCTGATGTATTTCTTCATCGTTTTCCTGCGTGAGAGCCTGGTACTGGTTCCTGAGCAGTATGGGTGCTGACTGCCTCCTGATCCTCCTGCTTCTCTGGGTCACATGTCTCCATTCCTTTGTTTCTTCAGGTGCACTTCGAATTTCTTCTCTTTCTGTAACATGAAGAGATAATTCTGCTCTGTCCAAGAACTCTTCACCTTCCTTAATGATCTTCAACGTAGCTAACCTCTCTTCGAGATTTTGCAACTTTTCCTCCAACAGGGACACAAGTTTGCATTTGTGGCATGTGAAGTTTGGCTTTGAGACATATATATATATTTATATTTCATAGAGTTCTACATAGCCCCCCCCAGCTACAAAAATCTGCCCCCTGACACCCCAGAAAAGGCGCATCTATAAGATATGCCTTTTCTGGCACTTATCCTCTCTATTCTCATTGCCCTGTAGCGGTGGCTAATGGTTAATATGAATAGGTAAATGTCACCTTGCAATTGGAAGGTGACATTAAGCCGATTAATAATGGAGAGGTGTCAATAAGACACCGTTCCATTATTAACCCTAGACTATTAAACGATTAAAAAACACACACAGACATTTATTAAAAATTATTTTAATGAAATAAAGACACCAAGTTTTTAACAAAATGTATTCCTCTGCTAATCCAAATAAAAGTCATCGACCTGTAACAGAAATAAAACAAAAAAGCAACCACATCCTTACCTCTATGGTTGACAAATTACTGCGGGAGCCCACGCAATTTTCTTCAACGAATTAAACCCTTAAATTAACACCTACACCTCCCAAATTTTACACACAAACCCTAATCTAATTACTAGTGAAAGACATATAAGAAAACATGAAATGAAATGGTTTACTGTATGTAAACCATGTGTCATTTCATGTCGGGTTTTGGAAGGATTTTAATGAAGCCGGCAAATGTTTTAGCGGCTATTCGGCTATGAAGAACTGTATGAATTATATATATATATATATATATATATATATACATGTCTCTATGACATGTACATACTGTATATATATATATTTATATATATACTGTATATGCATTCTATGTGTATATATCTATTATTTTGTTTCTTTATTAAACATGTCAGTGTGATTTTACTGTATTGCAAAATGAATTGCCGGCTTTTGCTAAAAGACACCGGTGCGTATTTCTCGCAAGTCACACGTCTGTTCTATGTGTAATCCGTATTTTTTGCGCACCCATAGACCTGCATTGGCGTATTGCGGCTGTAGCACGCTGACAATCGCAGCATGCTGCGATTGTTTCGGCCTGTATAATAAGGCCAAGAAATATATGTCTGATGGCAGCTGCCCCATAGAGAATCATTGATCCGTGTGCAATGCGTGGTTTCTATGCCTCTCACTTGTCCGTATTTCTCTCTAGTGTGACGCCGGCCTTAGAAGAAAAGTCTTGCAATTTGCACACTGACCACCAGGCCTAATATTAGACTCCTACCTCCTATTCTGCACATGGATACTAGCTGCTTGTTTGTATAGAAGTATTATCTGAACATGCTCCAGTCTGGGAAAAGGTCATTATGAAGAGAGAGGAGGTGAGCTGTGACATCACCAATTGTGAAATTTGGATCCTTTATTATGTACTGCATATAGAGGTGTTATCAGTCATTGTACAGGAGCGGGAGGTGAGCTGTGACATCACTTATTGTGAATTGTGGATTCTGTGTTATCTACTGAATATAGAAGTGCTATTAATCATTGTATAAAAGAGGAAGGAGGTGAGCTGTGATATCTCCTATTGTGAATGGTGGATTCTGTGTTATTTACGGTCTATAAAAATGTCGTTATTTCATTGTAATTCTGCCTGTGATAATAACGGGACTTTTAAAATGTTTTCTGTAGAGAACAAAAAGTATGAGTATAGCTTAAAGCCAGAAAACCAGTGTGAAAACTGCAAGATTTTTGATTTTTTTTTTAATATCGATAGTAATATGGGAAAGGTAAATTGATCATATAAGCCTATTTAAACAATAGATCATTTTATTACTACACATTTCCTTTAAATTAAACTTGATTCTGTACAGACAGTTTCCACTGTGTAGGTGGAGCGTTTCGTATATTCTCATCTTAGATTATTCAGACCTTTTTTTTAAGAAAGTTTCTTTATCAAAAGGCTGATCACAGGTTGTTCTACTACTAGAATCCCCAGAAATTAGCTACAATCATCATGTACAGTTTAGGTTTTCAAATACGGTAAATAAAATGTTTATTTTGTTCTTCATTGATTCTTTACTATTGATCTTTATTCCAATAATATATAATCATGATTAGCAAACTTAAGCTCAATTTATAATTAAAGTGTTCTTCAATCTTCAAAAAAAAATATTGAAAGTACTCAAAACTATCTGGATGCTCACCATGCGATGCCACAGTAACGCCTCTTGTAATTATCTTGTATAGTTCTACAGCACTTTTGAAGCTGCTACGGATTTCTGTGGGTGGGATAAACCATAAAAAAGACTACAGTTCCCATGATCTGTCTCTATTTTCATAGAAATTGCTTCCATTTAGAGCTTTCTGCATGCCCCTCTAGTAAAAGTACACAGGAGTATAAGCATTTGGTCAGGCTCTCACTTGCAAATGTGATGCGAGAAACTCGCGCAAGTCTCTCGCATAAATACCCGGCACTGCCACCGGCACACGGACCAAAGTGTGCGGTTGTATAGAAATACATGCAGCCGCACACTCCAGACAGAGTGCCGGCGGTTTTTATGCGAGAGACTCACGTGAGTTTCTCGCATCACACTTGCAAGTGTGACCCTGGCCTTTATTGTATTCACACACAACACAGTTCTAGTTCTGCTATTTGCTGCCCAGTATTGGAAACACAATCCCTCCTGAGACACTGAGAGAAGATTCAGAGAGCAGTGGCAATAAGAGCCGTTTTTGCGGGCCGTATTGCCATGATTTTTGCGGTCTCCCGCGAAAATGGGCCACAAAAAACCATCTCAGAAAAATACGGCGATCCGCAAATACGGTGTTCTGCAAAAATAAATGTATTGCAGCCGTGTCTGTAAGCCGTGAAAAATATCGAGCAAGCTCGATATTTTTTCGCGGCCGTATATATGACCCTCACAGCCATACGGCACACGGCGCTGCTATGAATTTTTGCGGGCCGTTTTTGCGGCCCCATAGAAATCTGTTGAGGCCGCAAAAATGTCCCGCAAAAAACACGGCAAGTGTAAAAGAATCCATAGATGAAAACTATTAGATTATCATTACATCTTAGAATATGGGACATCATACAAGCAGGAGATAACACCAAAATCATGCTCATATGAATGCATGTGAGACATCATGTAAACCATTTATGCATCATTTTAACTTTTTTAAAGGTTAGAAAAACTTTTAAACTACTTCTAGATTATAAGCGTCCTCCAAAATTTTAAAACGTCAATGCAGTAAAAGCAACTTGCACGAGACAATGCAGACTATGGTTTATTACCATGTTTACTGTCTCTATCACTATATACACAGCACAAAACCAGTGCTTCCTCCTTCGAACTTTGTGATGATGTGATCACTGGATTTAGGGGAGGGACCAGGAACTCATGAGTCCTCGGAAGCTCTGATATGCAGGCAGGAGGCTGAAATTTCCCTGTAACTGGGGCTAATATACCAGTCCCAGTTACAGGGAAAATCAGCAGTGAAAAGAATGAAGTAATGTGGTATGATGACTCCCAAAGGTATTTTATTATTTATGGGGATGGGGGAGGGAACAGTTAGTGATATAAGTGAATTAATAAACAAAAAATAAAACAGAAAAAAAGCACAACTATATTTAAATTTTACCATTTGAATGAACTGTTTCTATCCCCACTCCCATAAAAAAAGTCCAATATATAAAATTAATTATGTATGAAAACGGGAACTCAATTTAAAATGTTTTTAGGGGTCCTTTGGTGTCATTTAAAAAAAAAAGAAAGAAAAATTGAAAAATAGGAAAAATAGATACTTATTTACTATTATCCTTTTCATTTTTCCCTCGATATCAGTAAAAAAATAAAAATTACACAAAAATGAATCTCCTTGTATCACCAAACAAGAGAGACAAAATTATTTGAATATCTGAAAGAGAAAAAAATGTTAAAACCATGAAAAGCGCATGTATGTTTAAAAAAAAATGTGTTTGGCCATTACTTTACATTATATTTGTTATTCTGCAGTTAAAAAAATTGTTAAAGCTCAAAAATAGAAAGCACTGAAAGAGTCTCTCAATCTGGAGGACTCATTACCTTTGTGTACAAAATAGATAACCCATTGATTTCAATGGGCATTAGACAATACATGAATTCCCCTGTGGTGGCGGTACAGGGACATTAAACACTGAGGTCTAAATAGTCATTGATAGATAATAGTTTCAACAGTGGAGGACCCTTTTAGGAGAAAAAAAAAAAGTTTATCCGCACCACCCCTTTAATTTTTAGATATTTGCATCTTTACTTGCATCTGTTGTTTTATTACAGAGACCCCCTGCAATGCTGAAAATGCCATTTACAAATTACTCACTGCTCATTACAATCATTGGCTTATAGATAAACTATATTGTTTTCCAGTATTTTTTCTTCTTTTTCTTCACAGTATTATTTCTGGAAATACCATCGAAATTGGCCCCAGAGTACGTAAACATTTAATTAAAAATTCATTCACTCCCTTCATTGCCAAAAGTGTCAAGAATGTAAGCAGCAATAAGTAGCGATGGATCTGTAAATTCTACATTTGTCACCAGCATCAAATAATGATTTAAATGCCAGTTAAGATTTCATGGTTGTGTCTGTAAACTACGACGCTAATTAGAACCTTCTGAGATGGTCGGGATTACCATGTCTGAATCCATAGGATGCTCCTTTTTATTATTTGTCTTCTTTAATATGAATTTAAAGGTAACATTTTAGAGCAGCCATAAATATTATCTTTAACCGCGTGAACAAATAGCCACTAAAAGCCTGGGTCAGTCACTCGAAAACAAGCAATCAGTGGCACTATTCACATGCAGCCTTAAATGGCAATTAAAAGCTCAGCGATAAAATTTTCATAGGAAGAACAACGAGAAAACGGGCTGCTGACGAAAATGTTTCTTCATGAAAAAGTTGTTTTGGACTGATCAAGTCTTCCCCTCTGTTAGAAATGACTGAAGCTATCCTGTAACATCTGTGAAGCTTCCTGTCCCTTCTGTTACCGCTTTGATCGCTAGGCAGAGCAGCACCTTTGTTGTGGAGGACACATGACAACGTCAGTCCTGTTTTATTCCTGGGACTTTTGATGCCTCTAGATCAGGGAGCTATTGGGTTAATTGTTTGGTAATTCATCTTTTCTAAGAACCCTGGGCAGGCCTCACTGCTATTTAAACTCCTGGGTCTCTGACTTCCACTGCCAGTGAATGAGTCCTGCTTACCTGGTTTGTAGCTCTAGTCCTTGCTCATTTGTTGTCTTCCTGATTTCTCCCTTTTCTGACCTCGGCTTGATTTCTGACTATCTGTTTGTTTTATGATTTTTTTCCTGATGTGACTGACCAAGCTTGGTGACCCAGTGGCTCACTTCTCCGACCAGCAACCTTTTCATGGAATAAATCCAATGGACCCTATTATAAGACCAGATCCCTATATAGCAGTTAAAAGGTGAAGGTCGAGTTTCCTCTGGAATATGCTAGATGAAGTGGCTTCTGCCAAGCTTGTCCATGGTAGCCCTTTTGTGCCTGTGGCCTCTGACAGATGTGACATATACCCTATATAACCTATGATATGGTGCCCTGGTGAGCTGGAGGCCATTGTGTCCTGAATGCTGGCTGGCAGGAGGCACCATCAAGCTATTTCTCATTGATAATAGTATTTGATTTCACAGATACAGCACCATTGTCTCCGGTGAAGGAAACTTACTAAGCCTTATTGGGACCAATGTTTTTTTTTTTTATTTTGATCTGGGTAACATCTACATGGGTTTTGCGTTGTTTTCGCATGTTTGTGTGGTTTTCTCCACGTTTTTCTGCTTTTTCTTCTCCCACATTGGTCAGTCATGTGCCTATTAATTTTGTCCCTTGCATTGGAGCAAGTATGAAAATAGATTTACTCAATCTCTGCTCTCATGAGACCTAAATGGGTGGAAGAGATTCTACAAATCCATGTCTGAAGCTGGCCATGTACTATAGGTTTAAAAAAATATGTTTTGACCATTTTGTGCCAACTATTGGCATCGTTTGCAAAATATGGTTGCGCGTTTAAAACCTACCTTTTCAAGTCTTTATTCTAATCCACTCATCATTTTCCTCTGGGTCTCGGACTTGTGGACTGTTTGCAGCGCTGCATGCTATCTGCTGGTGAAAAGTCAATATCACAAGGGATATGATCCGATTTTACCAAAAATATTTTTTATTCCATAGCCTTAATCCACTATTTAAAAATAATAAGCAGAGCTTTATTTAATGAACCCTGCTTCAGAGACAACTCTCTGCCGCTGCCCCTGGTCTTTGTTGATGGTACATGACCACTGCAGCCAATCGCTGAGCTCTACAGTCTCATGCCAACAACTGTGGCATCACTGCTGAGCCTTTGACCATGACATTGAAGGACAGTAACATCCATAGGCCATCCATGAACCGTATGGAGAACGACCATCTGAAATCTTCATTGTATGATAAGTTTAATGCATTTCTTAAATAAGTGGTGTAGGAGATAGACTAGAAACAATAGTCCCTGTGCAGCCTGTGGTGGCCATCAATGTTCCTACCTCTTATTCTGCAGCTTTCCAGTTTAAAAAACAGAAGAGAAATATTATAAGAATAAGTTGAAAAATAAAAATAAATAATCATATAAAGATTCCCTTCAAGCACTCCAATGTTGCTGTAAAAAAAACACCATTGCTGTTCTGATAGAGACAGTAAGGCCTTCCTTCACACTATGGCTGTAGGACTTAAAGGAAACTTGTCAGTAGGATCAACATTCATAAACCGTCTACATGAGCGTGTAGGTCATAAAAAGCTGAATAAAATGATATCTTGATATCTGTGATCCAATGTCTTATTCCAGAGAAATCCACATTTTCCTTAGTATGTAAATGAGCTGTTAAAATCTATGGGCCGCACATAGATCTCCCTGAAAATCTGCCTCCAGAGAGTATTGAAATTGAAAGGGGGAGTTACCAGTGTGAGACATGTAGATCAGGAGATCAGACTGTCAGTCATGTCTCACACTAGTAACGCCTCCTTTCATGTAAAATAAGCTCTGGAGGCAGATTCTCAGGGAGATCTATGTCTGACACATAGATCTAATCAGCTCATTTACATAGTAAGGAAAATGTGGATTTCTTTGGAATAAGGGGGGTTCTCTTTTAAAGTGTAACTAAACTTTTACAAATTGTTTGCAGATATTGGAGCTCCTTAAATGACGTGTAAATCGATGAGACCCACACCAATCGCTCAGATCACTGTGCAGAGCCGCTCGCCTCTTGCATGAGCGTGCACACAGTGGTGCATGGACTCATAGACTTTCTATACACTCATGCAGGAGCTCCTACTGCACTGTGGTTTCAGCAATCTGTAGCAGTCTCAGGTCCCAGACATCCACCAATGGGACCCCAACATTTAAAAAAAACATGTTAGCCATTCCGGAGCTCGGACTGCACTCCAGTGACAACAGAAACTTAATGGAAATATCTGTTACATAATATACGCACAATCCGAGGCCACTTTATTAATTGCTCTAATTATTTTTTTTTTCCCCTTCAGTTATTTAATTATGTGTTGTAGTTAATTAAATTCTAATTAGCATGAGGAAGTTTGAAGTCTTATTAATAACAATAAAACAGGGTCAGGCACCTAAGATGCTTCCTCCGTTGACGATAGGGACAGATTAATATGGGGAAACAATCCTCTGGAGTCATTGAGATTTCCCCCTCACACATGAAGCTCTTTGCATTGACCTTGTGATAGGTGGGCTCCTTCCCCACCATAGTTTCCCATTGCATTCTCTTGTAATGTGTCTGCACACACCACATGTTACTATACATATTGTTGTTTTGACATGCACTTTGAAAAGTAATAATAATATGTATAATGCACTTTTTATTCACCAGACACACATTTCTTCAAGGAACACAAGAAAACACAATAATTTTTTTTCAATATAATACAAAATGAATTTCACAATGACGTTATTATTCTTTTTAATTAGGCAAGTGTCTTCATAAAAAATAGTAATTACTGCCAGCGTGTTGTGACAGATCGAGTCTCAGATCCTTCTGTTTCTGTGTAAAGGTTCCAATCCACCTTCAATAGCTGTCAACCCTGACACTTATCTGGCCGACAGCTATTCCTACCGGTGCACATAAACTCTCTACTCAGCTGATGGGTGTAACTGTAAGACCAGTCTGGTGGCGGTTTATTGAAGAGATTGGCCAATGAATTTCAACATACCTGATTATGCTCTTGTTTGGATTCAGCTGGGAGAGAGTGAAGCTGCTGGCTGCCTGCCAACTTTCCTACAACTTGTACCCATTTCCAGCATGCAGATGATCCCGGTATAGGAAACCTGGTGGAGTGTGCGGTGCTGGAGATGTTCTGGAGATCTTGTGGTCCAGGTGGAGCTGAAGGGGTGAGCTGGGCAGGTTTGGACTGACTGTTGGTGTGTCCCCTGATGTCCCTGTCTTGTTGCACCCATGCCCTCCCCCCCAGCAGTGCTGGGAGCACCCTTTATGGAAAGTTGTACATTTAACTCTGCTAAGCTGTGACTGTTCAGTCTTTATAGCTACAAGCTGAGTGTAATCATGGCCACTGCACTCTGTAAACCTACTCTTATGATTTCAAGGGACGATTTATTATTCTGGAATCATCCGCAATTTCTCATGGACTCCCCTTCTTGGAGCATGATTGCTAATTCAACAATTGAGTGCATAAAATCCATTACTTCTGTGAAACCTGTAGAGGTGTACTGCAAGAGAGGTAGGAGAGGAGGCGTCCTGGCACGCCTTCGGAGGAGAGGGTTCAGAACAGCTCTTCCTTCACTCCACTTGGCTAATGTCCGTTCCTTATCTAACAAAATGGAGGATCTGAGCTTACTTTGTAACATGAGATCTGATATGGCCAATTCAGCTGCTCTTTGTTTTACTGAGACCTGGTTGAATGAGACCATCCCTGATTGTAGTCTGGATCTACCTGGTTTTGTTATCTACAGAGCTGACCGTGAATGTGTAGCTTCAGGTAAACAAAGGGGGGGTGGGGTATGTCTCTACATCAACACTAGCTGGTGCTGTGATGTTAACATACTGGGAAAAGGTTGCTCTCCAGATCTAGAGTACCTTGCACTCAATTGTAGACCATTTTACTCTCCAAGAGAGTTTTCATCTATGGTTCTGGTTGCAGTATATATTCCCCCTCAAGCATCTGTTAAAGCTGCTATTGGTGAATTAGCTTGCAAAATATCAGAATGGGAGAAAGGATCTCCAGAAGCATTTGTGATCGTAATGGGGGACTTTAACAAAGGAAAACTCAACCTGGATCTCCCCAAATTTACTCAACATATAAACTGCTTCACGAGAGAGAACAATACGCTTGATCACTGCTATACAGTCATAAAAGCGGCCTACAGGGCAGTGAAGAGAGAAGCAGTGGGCTTTTCAGATCATTGTCTAATTCATTTAATTCCAGCCTACAGGCAAAGGTTGAAAACATCCAAACCTACAGTTTATACAAAGAAGACATGGTCTGAGGAGGCAAAATTGCAACTACAAGCATGCTTTGAATGCACGGACTGGGAGGTATTCCAGGAAACATGCTCGGGTCTGGATGAATGGGTTGATGCAGTGTCCTCATATATCCGTTTTTGTGAAGACACGTTTATTCCATCCAAATCTGTCCACTTTCGGGGAAACAACAAGCCGTAGTTTACAAATAAAGTCAGGTTGATCCGTAAGAGAAAAGAGGAGGCTTATAAAGCAGGCAATATTACTGAATTCAAGAAACTTAGGAACTCGCTATCTAAAGAGATCAAGTTAGCCAAACACGAGTATGCAAAGATTCTGGAGGAAAGGTTCTCATCAAAAGATACTAGATTTGCATGGAGAGGATTAAGAGAGGTCACCAATTATAAAAGCCACCCCACTATAGTGAACCCCAGCAGAAGTCTGGCAGCAGAGTTAAATGAATTCTACTGCAGATTTGAGGCAAGCTCTACACACAGTGGCTATTCATCTCTAAGCTCCTCAGTCTGTTCATATAAAGATCATTCATGTAACACAACACCCAAGTAGTGATCTCCGAGGCAGAGGTGATACGCATCCTGAAGGGACTTAAGGTCAAAAAGGCACCTGGCCCTGATGGTGTATCTCCAATGTGTCTGAAAGTATGTGCTACCCAGCTTGCCCCTATACTGACAAATATATACTGTACAATGTGTCACTGAAAGAGTGCGTTGTACCTCAGTGTTGGAAAAATTCCACAATTATCCCAGTCCCCAAGAAAGTGGGATACTCTGAGTTGAACGACTATAGACCAGTAGCACTCACATCTGTAGCTATGAAAGTCTTCGAAAGAATTATGATGTCCCACCTGATAAAATTCACGCAGAAGCTATAGGACCCGCTTCAGTTTGCCTATAAGGAGAATTGTTCGGCAAACGACACTGTCAATCTGGCACTGAAGTACATTTTGGATAATACAGATGAACTGCACTCATATGTCCGGATTCTTTTCATGGACTTTAGCTCAGCGTTCAATACCATTGATCCGAATTTACTTCATAAGAAAATGGTAGCTCTTGGAGTCCCTCTCAACTTATGCTTGTGGATTTATAACTTCCTGACAGCCAGGATACAGAGTGTAAAAGTTGGACCATTCACTTCGGACACCTTGGTCACAAACATCGGGGCACCTCAGGGGTGTATTTTGTCCCCGTTACTGTTTTCTCTCTATACGAATGATTGCATCTCTTCAGCAGACTCAGTAAAAATCTTGAAATTTGCCGATGATATGACACTGATTAATCTCATCAGGGGAAATGCTGAAGACTTGTTTCGGAGTGAGGTGGAAAGAATATGTGACTGGTGTAAAGCCAATAATCTTGTACTCAACACTAAAAAAACTGCTGAGATGGTTGTGGATTTTAGGAAAGATCAACATGAGATACTTCCAATCTACATCCATGGCGAAGTGGTTCTTAGGGTCACAGAGACCAAATTCCTTGGTGTTATCATCTCTCATGATCTTAAATGGGGGAAAAACGTGGATGCTGTTATAAGAAAAGCACAACAGAGGATGTTCTTCCTGAGTCAGCTGAAAAGATATGGTTTGTCTAAGAATCTGCTGATCTTATTCTTTAATGCTGTCATCAGATCTGTGATTTGTTCCTCTCTGATAGTCTGGTATGGGGGAGCCACTGCACATGACAAACTCCGCTTACAAAGGACTTTCAGAACAGCAGAGAGAATTATAGGTTCCCCCCTGCCTAAAATCCAGGATCTTTATGATAAGAGTATTCGATCCCACGCATTGAAAATTTCATCCGATCCCTCTCACCCGGGACACTCCTCATTCCAACTACTCCCTTCAGGACATCGCTTCAGAGTCCCCAAATGCAGCACCAACCGCCATATGAACAGCTTCTATCCACGCTCTGTTCAACAATTAAATCGTCATGTGTAGACTATATACTGTATCTGTCTTGTTAGATGTTACTTGTTGTATCTGTTGCTATATATTATGTTGCCTCTTTGCCACAAAGAATTCCTTGTATATATGTAATATGTACTTGGCGATAATAAATTTGATTTGATCTGATTGATTGATTTTGTTTGACATAATATAGGATGAAAAGTATGGAGAGACCCTTACAGCTGGTTGGTTGCCTGACTTTACTCAGTATGGCCATCTTCAGTATTATCCGGCAGAAGGAGGAAGCCTTCAGATAGAATGAGGTAGTGTAACTTGAAGTTTTTGAGTGCCAACACAAAATCCATCATTCGTTTGGTAACGTGGGCCAAAATGCCCCTCTAAGCCACCCTTGGTCCAAGGTCCAGATGCAACTGCAACCCTCGCAACCACTTGGAGATGCCCCTGAGGTCATGTTCTGCATGTAAAAGGGTTCAATGTTTGAGTAATGCCAGTAGCTTTATCTTTTAAAATATGATTTTTGATTTGGAATCGGGTTTGATTAAAGGGACTCTGTCACCCCATTTTTCAAGTATCAGCTGCCGGCACCGCCATCAGGGGCTTATCTATAGCATTCTGTAATGCTGTAGATGAGCCCCCGATGTAACCTGAAAGATAAGAAAAACGAGTTATATTATACTCACCCAGGGGCGGTCCAGGTCCAGTTTTGGTCCGATGGGTGTCGCGGTCCGGTCCGGCGCCTCCTATCTTCTAATGGTGACGTCCTCTTCTTTGCTGCCAGTTATGGCTCCTGCGCAGGCGCACTGTTCTGCCCTGTTGAGGGCAGAGCAGAATACTGCAGTGCACAGACGCCAGACCTCTCCCGGCGCCTGCGCACTACAGTACTCTGCCCCTGGGTGAGTATAATATAACTGATTTTTCTTATCTTTCAGATTACATCTGGGACTTATCTACAGCATTACAGAATGCTGTAGATAAGCCCCTGATGGTGGTGTCGGCAGCTGATACTCAAAAAATGGGATGACAGATTCCCTTTAAAGGAAAATAAAAAAAAACAATCAGACATCCCTACAGCTCAAACAGGTGAGATCTATAGTTTTTATGCACTATGGCACTTTGAATTTCCTATTATTCATTGTCTAAGATTTAGAAGGCCCTATTGTGGGTCATGGTTGCTCCTTGTCTAACTGGGGTTTAGCTGTTGTTTTTTCTCATTATTATTAAAAGTTATGTTTTAACTAGGGATGAGCGAGTAGTGAAATACTCAGACTCGCTGTACTCGTTACAAGTAGCTCCTAATACTCGGGTCTATGGGAAATGTGAGTAATGGGCGGAGAATGTGTGGGGGCAGAGACCATGTGTGCCGGAGAATGTGTGCAGAGAATGTGTGCGGGGGTCTATGGGGCTGTGTATATGTGTGTGGGGCTGTATCTGCCTGTGCCGGGCTCTGCCGGTGCTGTGCGGGGCTGTGCTGACTTCTGCAGGGGCTGTGCCGGTGCTGTGCGGAGCCTGTGCTGGACTGTGCGGGGCCTGTGCCATGCCGTCCCTGGCTGTGTGGGGCCTGTGCCGGGCCGTGCGGGGCCTGTGCCAGATTGTGTCGGTGCTGTGCGGGGCCTGTGCCGGGCCACGCGGGGCTTGTGCCAGGCTAAGAAGGGCTCTGCCGTTGCAGTGCGCGGCCTGTGCCGGACTGTGCGGGGCCTGTGCGGGCATCATTCAATGGGACTACTTGTCCCATCCGGCAATGCCCGCTACAGTGACAGCATTAGCGGATGATGGGAAAGTAGTATTCCCATCATCCGGCTAATGTGGTGTATGTAAAAAAAGACAGAATGGGTCACCCTCCCAGGGCCGTGGGGTACTCGGTACCGGGCCAGTGTCAGGGGGAATGTGTCACAGCAGCGGTGACCCGGTCCGTGGCCCTGGGCGCCCAAGTAATGGGGAAATGTACTTAATGGAATGGAATAGTTCGTGACGCCACCTGTGGTGTTTGGCAAGCAAGATGTTATGCCAAGGCTGCGTGCAGATCCTCTGGGGCTGATGGTAGAGTTGAGAGACTTTTGGTTTTTTAGGGTCGAGTTTCGTTTCGTGAAACCCGACTTTTCCAAAAGTCGGGTCGAGCAAGATCGTCCGATTATAGGGAAAAGTCGGGGTCGTCCCGAAACACGAAACCCAATGTAAGTCAATGGGGAATAAAAGTCGGCAGTGCGAGGAGGACAGGAAACACACCTACAGTGCCCATTTGAATGCCAAAAGCATCAATTCTTCTTACTTAAGCTTGTCAACCTTAATTAACTTCATAATACAAGTTACGCACTGAAAAATGGGGGTTATTTGGCTAAAGTTGTGGGGGGGAGGGCTGGCTGCAGGTTTTCATGTGCCCTGGGCGAAAGAGCGCCCCTTTAACACATACCACAACTCATCATGCTCCGATACGGCAGAGAAATAGCGGTATAGTACAATGAAAAATACTTCACTTTTTACATCTCATGACGAGGCCCATCTATTTCTCCATACAGAATCATTGGTCCCATATAATGTTTGAAACAGTATATGATGAGCTCCACATAATGCTACAGTATATGTTGGTCCCCATGGATGAAGCTCCACTGTCTTATGGGCCCAAATAACGCTCCAAACATAATGGGCCCCATTTCTAATGCTCTAGTGTATAATGGGCCCTGTAAATGCTGCTCCAGTGTCTGATGTCCACCTTTGGAATGTTCCAGTGTATGGTGGGCCCCATCTATCATTCTCCAGAGTATAGTGCTCCCCAAAAATTGCTGTCCCAACATTGAAAACAATCAAATAAGTCTCCTCGCTAGGGAATCCCTGTACTTGTCTGGACTCCTCGTCGTCCCCATCTTCCATCTCACTGCATAGTATTTCAACTTTGCAAGTGCTGTGATCCTGAGCAAGCAGGGGGGGCCCAATCGTTGGCGACGGCACTGGCACAGGGCCCCTGATAGTACGGTGGTGTGTCTGATGGCAGGTGGGCCGAACCTGCACTTTCATCTGCAGCTTCCTCTTTGTCACCGTGTAAGATGGAACTGTATATGGGAAGGGTAACCTGAGTTTCATCAGGGTCAGATTCAGGTCGTGTAGCGTGCGAGGGGAATGTAGTGGTCTGGGTCAATGTACCAGCAGATTCATCGAGCAGTGGCTGGGCATCAGTGCACTTGTGTCGCCCCCAGGAGTACGGTCGCCACAGTGGCATTACCTTCTTCCTAGGGAGTGTGATGTCATGCTTGGGAGCAACGAACGATCTCTCTAGCAGGTTAACTGATTGGGCGGCGTTATTCCCACGAGTCATGACCCTCCAAACAGCGTTCATGAAGGCAAAGTGTTTGTTTTACGTGGGCAGTATGGTTGCAAAGCTGAACCTTAAAGGAATGTCCTGAAGGGCACCACCAGGAGTGGAGCCTACGGTTAAATTCGACTCCACCTGGGAAACCTCAACCATGCCAGCTACAGAACAGATGCACACATTGCAAGCTTAATTCCGTTAACGAACGAGACTCCGTCATGCCCCGCGGTCCGAGTCCGGCTTACTAGAGGGACACGTGAGGCTCTGGCACATGAGATTGGCCAATAACTGGTGTGTCATGCCCTTACATGTCCGTAGCTGCATGTGCGCTACACTGAAAAGGCCAGCGTTTGTTGCTTACAGGTGCAGATAACCCGCTGATTTCCCAGTAAGTGCAGGTCAACCGCAGTTCCGGAATTAGGCCTAACCGTCATTCCTGAAAAAATGAAAAACTTACGTGTGCAAACCACAGGTGCTGTAGCTTGCTTAACAGCTCGCCAGCCGTTCTCACGCCCAGTATGGATTACACGTGATTGCACAAAGGTGAGAAAGGGTACCGTATCCCCAGATAACATGTATGGATAGCGTACACATTCAAAATATATGTCTATACATCAGGAGGCAGGCTCAGACGGTGTTAGGCCCAGTATGGATTGCACGTGATTGCACAAAGGTTAGAAAGGGTACCGTATCCCCGGATAACATGTATGGATAGCGTACACATTCAAAATATATGTCTATACATCAGGAGGCAGGCTCAGACGGTGTTAGGTCCAGTATGGATTGCACGTGATTGCAGAAAGGTTAGAAAGGGTACCGTATCCCCAGATAACATGTATGGAAAGCGTACACATTCAAAATATATGTCTATACATCAGGAGGCAGGTTCAGATGGTGTTAGGCCCAGTATGGATTGCACGTGATTGCACAAAGGTTAGAAAGGGTACCGTATTCCCAGATAACATGTATGGATAGCGTACACATTCAAAATATATGTCTATACATCAGGAGGCAGGCTCAGACGGTGTTAGGCCCAGTATGGATTGCACGTGATTGCACAAAGGTTAGAAAGGGTACCGTATCCCCGGATAACATGTATTGATAGCGTACACATTCAAAATATATGTCTATACATCAGGAGGCAGGCTCAGATGGTGTAAGGTCCAGTATGGATTGCACGTGATTGCACAAAGGTTAGAAAGGGTACCGTATCCCCGGATAACATGTATGGATAGCGTACACATTAAAAATATATGTCTATACATCAGGAGGCAGGCTCAGACGGTGTTAGGCCCAGTATGGATTGCACGTGATTGCACAAAGGTTAGAAAGGGTACCGTTTCCTCGGATAACATGTATGGATAGCGTACACATTCAAAATATATGTCTATACATCAGGAGGCAGGCTCAGACGGTGTCAGGCACAGTATGGATTTGACGGCCCAGACTACACAGCGGAGGAGCAGGGAGAGGTAAAGATTGCAAATGCTGGGGCCCTGCCCAAGCAAGGGGGGCCCACTCGTGGGCGTCGGTACTGGCACTGGGCCCCTCATAGTACGGCGGTGTGTCTGACGGCGGGTGTGCACCACCACCGTCAGAGACACTTGATTGCACTATGAAGGACCCTGTGCCAGTGCCCGCGCCCAAGAGTCGGCCTACCCACCTGTCCAGGGCAACGGCACTCGCACGGTGTCGTGCGCTAGGTGGTGACCCCGGCCATGGGGGGGGGCAGCACAGTTAGGGAGTTTTAGAAAGTGGCATATGTTGATGTTGGACATTCAGCTGATGCAAAAGGTGAGATAGGTCAAGTCCCAGGAAGAGGTGGACCAAAGCAAGCCATTTTTCTGTCACCCTATGTGACATCAGGGGAAGGTGGGACAAAATCCTTGGAAACCCATGCGTGGTTCATTTTAATGAAGGTTAGATCATCCACATTTTGGGTTGACAGACGGGTCCTTTTTTCTGTCAGGATTGATCCAGCTGCACTGAAGACTCTTTCCGATAGCACACTTGCAGCTGGGCAAGCGAGCTCCTGTAAGGCATATTGTGCCAATTCAGGCCAGGTGTCCAGTTTAGCGGCCCAATAGTCAAAGGGGAATGACCTGTGTGGGAGAACATCGATATGGGAGGAAAAGTAGTTTGTAACCATAGTTGACAACTGCTGTCTCCTGTCACTTTCCATCGATGCAGTATTAACAGTTGTGTGAGCAGTACTTGAAAAATCAGTCCACAACATTGTCATGAAACCCCTGTCTCCAACGCCACTTCTGCTGTGTGCACCACGAACACCTCTGCCAAGCTGCCCCCGGCCCGTACGGCTCGTGTGAGAACCATCACCGCTGCTGTGTGCTGGGAATGCCTCAAGCAACCGATTTACCAGAGTTGCTTGTTTATTAGCCAATATTAGGTCAAGGTTCTCCTGTGGCATGATGTTTTGTAATTTGCCTTTATAGCGTGGATCCAGGATGCTGGCCAACCAGTAGTCGTCATCGTTCATCATTTTGGCAATGCGGGGGTCCCTTTTTAGGATCTGCAAGGCATAATCTGACATGTGGGCCAATGTTCCCGGTGTCAATGATGCACTGCGAGTGCTGGTTGGAGGAGCACTTTATGGCAAATCCACATCCCTCCAGTCACGCACAAACCCTGTACCAGACCTTGCCACGCCAACATTTTCACTTGCCCCACGAGATGCATCCTCCTCCCCTAAGTAATCATCCCCATCATCCTCCTCCTCCTCTTCTTCCTCCACCTCGTCCAGGAGAGGTCCCTGAGCAGACAATGGCTGAATGTCATCAAGGATTCCCTCCTCCTCTTCCTCCTCATCAACATTGGCTGCAGAAGCCTGCTCCTTAAGGTGCGTCAAAGTTTGCATGAGCAGACGCATAAGTGGGATGCTCATGCTTAGGATGGCGTCGTCTGCACTTACCAGCCGTGTGCATTCCTCAAAACACTGAAGGACTTTACAGAGGTCTTTCAGCTTCGACCACTGCACACCGGTCAACTCCATGTCTGCTCTCAAAGTGCCTGGCCGTGTATCCTCCCACAAATGCATTATGGCCTGCCTCTGCTCGCACAGCCGCTCCACCATGTGCAGGGTGGAGTTCCACCTTGTTGCAATGTCGATAATGAGGCGGTGGTTGGGAAGGTGGAGCAATCGCTGCAGCTTCTGCATACGAACGGAGAGTACAGGCGACCGGCGGATGTGCGTGCACAGTCTTCGCACCTTCTGGAGCAGGGCTGTTAACTCCGGATAATTTTTGAGGAAGCACTGCACCACCAGGTTCAAGGTGTGAGCCAAGCAAGGTATGTGGCTGAGTTTTGAAAGGGCTATGGCTGCCACAAAATTACGCCCGTTATCACTAACTACCTTGCCTGCCTCAAGATGTACACTGCCCAGCCATGACTCAGTTTGTCGCTTCAAGTACTCGGCCAGCACCTCGGCGGTGTGTCTGTCGCCCAAACACATCATCTGCAACACTGCCTGCTGACGCTTTCCACTAGCTGCTCGATAGGGGGACACCTCGTGTGCAACAGTGGCAGCTGCAGATGGAGTGCTCGTACGACTGCGCTCTGTGGACGAGCTTTCGCTTCTGGAGGAGGAGGAGGAGGAGGAGTTTCGAAAGCCTACAGCCAACTGTTTCCTATACCGTGGGCTAGGCAGCACTGTCCCACCACCGCTGTCCCCTGTGGACACTGCATCCACCACATTAACCCAGTGCGCAGTGATGGACACGTAACGGCCCTGGCCATGCCGACTGGACCATGCATCAGTTGTGAGGTGCACCTTTCCGCTCACTGACTGCTTGAGTGCATGGACAATGCGGTCTTTCACATGATGGTGGAGGGCTGGGATGGCTTTGCGAGAGAAGAAGTGGCGACTGGGTAGGTCATAGCGTGGTACTGCATAAGCCATGAGTTCGCGGAAAGCTGCGCTTTCCACCAACCGAAAGGGCATCATCTCAAACGAGATTAGTTTGGCAATGTGGGCGTTCAAACCCAGTGTACGCGGATGAGAGACTGAGTACTTTCTTGACCTACTCATAGTGTCTGGGAGGGTGAGCTGGACTTGAGAGCTGCATATGGTGGAAGTAGCGGTGGACAGGGCGGACTGAGAGAGGGTTGATGATGGTGATGGAGTTGGTGTTCTTTCTGATGGCCTAGAATCAGTCTTTCGTTGATATAACAGTGGGATTCCCTGACTGCTGTGGCCTTGCAACGACACCTCAACATTTGCTGCTGTGTTAACCGGTGGGCTTACAGTGGGGGAAACAATGTAGCGTTGCTGACTACCTTCGTTGTGATCAGTTGCACATGTGGCACTTGAGGTTTGGTGTTGTGTCCACGCTTGCAAGTGCATGCTGGTTAAATGTCTAAGCATGCAACTGGTATTCAAATTTTTCAGATTTTTCCCTCGGCTAAAGGTCTTTGCACACTTCTTACAGATAACCTTGGCCTGATCATGAGGATTTTGTTCAAAAAAGTGCCACACTGCACTCTTCCTACTTTGGCAGACATTTTGCGGCCTAGCACACTGTGATCTTTTGACGCTCTGGACAAGCTGTCCAGCAACTCTTTTGATGTTTGGAACCTGTCTTTGGAGTGCTCCGGGCCTGCCAGATAACAGCTGTTGCGATGTCGATGTCTGCTGTGGATGCTCCTCATCTGAGCTATTGGAAGCAGCACCCTCTTCCCCCAATGGATGCCAATCTGGGTCAACAACTGGGTCATCCATCACCTCCTCTTCTATGTCATGTGCACCTTCCTCTGTGTCACCGTGTATGGTGGTATAGTGTGCGGGAAGGGGCACCTGAGTCTCATCAGGGTCAGAATCTGGCTCTGTACACTGCGAGGACAATGTAGTGCTCTGAGTGAATGTACCAGCAGAATCATCCATCAGCGGCTGTGCATCAGTGCACTCCATGTCAGATTCATCTTGGCCTGGGTAATTCACCATTTCACTTGATAATCCAGGCATGGTATGTGAAAACAGCTCCATGGAGTAATCAGTAGTATGGCCTGTGTCATCCTTCAATCTTGGTTGGGGTGAAGGACACAAGGAAAGGTGTGGTTCATGAACATGAGCCTCCAATGACGACTCAGTGCTTTTACTTTTTACAACTGAAGAAGAGGAGGCGATAGAGCTGGAGGCTGAGTCAGCAATGTAAGACAAAACTTTTTCCTGATGCTCTGGCTTTAAAAGCGGTTTGCCAACTCCTAGAAAACTAAGCGTTCGAGGCCTTATGTAGCCAGACGATGACGCAGGGTCAGCACCTCCTGCATTCGGTCCTATTTTGCTCTTGCCACTACCATCAGATCCACCACAAACACCATCATTACCAGCTGCCAACCCCCGCCCAATTCCACGGCCTCTTCCACCAGCCTTCCTCATTTTTGGTAGAAATGTAGACAAAATCCAACAAACTACATAGTAATGTAAAACAAGGTACAAGGTGTCTATAGGACAGGGGAGATTTTGAATTTCTGCAGACACTTGTGGACACTGGACACTTTTGGATTGTGTGAGGCCCACTGAATATCTGAGCGCCCTGTCACAGGCTCGATGGCACAGCTGTGACCAAAGTGACTAGAGGATAAGGGAGATTTTGAATTTCTGCACACACTTGTGGACACTGGACACTTTTGGATTGTGTGAGGCCCACTGAATATCTGAGCGCTCTGTCACAGGCTCGATGGCACAGCTGTGACCATAGTGACTAGAGGATAAGGGAGATTTTGAATTTCTGCACATACTTGTGGACACTGGACACTTTTGGATTGTGTGAGGCCCACTGAATATCTGAGCGCTCTGTCACAGGCTCGATGGCACAGCTGTGACCAAAGTGACTAGAGGATAAGGGAGATTTTGAATTTCTGCACACACTTGTGGACACTGGACACTTTTGGATTGTGTGAGGCCCACTGATATCTGAGCGCTATGTCACAGGCTCGATGGCACAGCTGTGACAAAAGTGACTAGAGGATAAGTGAGATTTTGAATTTCAGCAGACACTTGTGGACACTGGACACTTTTGGATTGTGTGAGGCCCAATGAATATCTGAGCGCTATGTGACAGGCTCGATGGCACAGCTGTGACAAAAGTGATGAGAGGATAAGGGAGATTTTGAATTTCTGCAGACACTTGTGGACACTGGACACTTTTGGATTGTGTGAGGCCCACTGATATCTGAGCGCTATGTCACAGGCTCGATGGCACAGCTGTGACAAAAGTGACTAGAGGATAAGTGAGATTTTGAATTTCAGCAGACACTTGTGGACACTGGACACTTTTGGATTGTGTGAGGCCCAATGAATATCTGAGCGATATGTGACAGGCTCGATGGCACAGCTGTGACAAAAGTGACGAGAGGATAAGGGAGATTTTGAATTTCTGCAGACACTTGTGGACTCTGGACACTTTTGGATTGTGTGAGGCCCAATGAATATCTGAGCGCTATGTGACAGGCTCGATGGCACAGCTGTGACAAAAGTGATGAGAGGATAAGGGAGATTTTGAATTTCTGCAGACACTTGTGGACACTGGACACTTTTGGATTGTGTGAGGCCCACTGATATCTGAGCGCTATGTCACAGGCTCGATGGCACAGCTGTGACAAAAGTGACTAGAGGATAAGTGAGATTTTGAATTTCAGCAGACACTTGTGGACACTGGACACTTTTGGATTGTGTGAGGCCCAATGAATATCTGAGCGATATGTGACAGGCTCGATGGCACAGCTGTGACAAAAGTGACGAGAGGATAAGGGAGATTTTGAATTTCTGCAGACACTTGTGGACACTGGACACTTTTGGATTGTGTGAGGCCCACTGATATCTGAGCGCTATGTGACAGGCTCGATGGCACAGCTGTGACCAAAGTGACTAGAGGATAAGGGAGATTTTGAATTTCAGCAGACACTTGTGGACACTGGACACTTTTGGATTGTGTGAGGCCCACTGATATCTGAGCGCTATGTCACAGGCTCGATGGCACAGCTGTGACAAAAGTGACTAGAGGATAAGGGAGATTTTGAATTTCAGCAGACACTTGTGGACACTGGACACTTTTGGATTGTGTGAGGCCCAATGAATATCTGAGCACTATGTGACAGGCTCGATGGCACAGCTGTGACAAAAGTGACGAGAGGATAAGGGAGATTTTGAATTTCTGCAGACACTTGTGGACACTGGACACTTTTGGATTGTGTGAGGCCCACTGATATCTGAGCGCTATGTGACAGGCTCGATGGCACAGCTGTGACCAAAGTGACTAGAGGATAAGGGAGATTTTGAATTTCAGCAGACACTTGTGGACACTGGACACTTTTGGATTGTGTGAGGCCCACTGATATCTGAGCGCTATGTCACAGGCTCGATGGCACAGCTGTGACAAAAGTGACTAGAGGATAAGGGAGATTTTGAATTTCAGCAGACACTTGTGGACACTGGACACTTTTGGATTGTGTGAGGCCCAATGAATATCTGAGCACTATGTGACAGGCTCGATGGCACAGCTGTGACAAAAGTGACGAGAGGATAAGGGAGATTTTGAATTTCTGCAGACACTTGTGGACACTGGACACTTTTGGATTGTGTGAGGCCCACTGATATCTGAGCGCTATGTGACAGGCTCGATGGCACAGCTGTGACCAAAGTGACTAGAGGATAAGGGAGATTTTGAATTTCAGCAGACACTTGTGGACACTGGACACTTTTGGATTGTGTGAGGCCCACTGATATCTGAGCGCTGTCACAGGCTCGATGGCACAGCTGTGACAAAAGTGACTAGAGGATAAGGGAGATTTTGAATTTCAGCAGACACTTGTGGACACTGGACACTTTTGGATTGCGTGAGGCCCACTGATATCTGAGCGCTATGTCCCAGGCTCGATGGCACAGCTGTGACAAAAGTGACTAGAGGATAAGGGAGATTTTGAATTTCAGCAGACACTTGTGGACACTGGACACTTTTGGATTGTGTGAGGCCCAATGAATATCTGAGCGCTATGTGACAGGCTTGATGGCACAGCTGTGACAAAAGTGACGAGAGGATAAGGGAGATTTTGAATTTCTGCAGACACTTGTGGACACTGGACACTTTTGGATTGTGTGAGGCCCACTGATATCTGAGCGCTATGTCACAGGCTCGATGGCACAGCTGTGACAAAAGTGACTAGAGGATAAGGGAGATTTTGAATTTCAGCAGACACTTGTGGACACTGGACACTTTTGGATTGTGTGAGGCCCAATGAATATCTGAGCGCTATGTGAAAGGCTCGATGGCCCAGCTGTGACCAAAGTGACTAGAGGATAAGTGAGATTTTGAATTTCAGCAGACACTTGTGGACACTGGACACTTTTGGATTGTGTGAGGCCCAATGAATATCTGAGCGCTATGTGACAGGCTCGATGGCACAGCTGTGACAAAAGTGACGAGAGGATAAGGGAGATTTTGAATTTCTGCAGACACTTGTGGACACTGGACACTTTCGGATTGTGTGAGGCCCACTGATATCTGAGCGCTATGTCACAGGCTCGATGGCACAGCTGTGACAAAAGTGAATAGAGGATAAGGGAGATTTTGAATTTCAGCAGACACTTGTGGACACTGGACACTTTTGGATTGTGTGAGGCCCACTGATATCTGAGCGCTATGTCACAGGCTCGATGGCACAGCTGTGACAAAAGTGACTAGAGGATAAGGGAGATTTTGAATTTCAGCAGACACTTGTGGACACTGGACACTTTTGGATTGTGTGAGGCCCACTGAATATCTGAGCGCTCTGTCACAGGCTCGATGGCACAGCTGTGACCAAAGTGACTAGAGGATAAGGGAGATTTTGAATTTCTGCACACACTTGTGGACACTGGACACTTATGGATTGTGTGAGGCCCACTGAATATCACAGCGCTATGTCACAGGCAGAAATTGACTAGTGTATCACAAACTACAAGGTGTATGTAGAATTGGGCAGAATAGGAATCTCCCTAGAGTGCAGGTCTGTAAGAACGGAACATGTCCTCGTTTTATTCTCACAGAGTGACACACTGATAGCTTCACTGTGGCTGTGATAACAGCCGTTACACGGTACTGTGTGAGGAGCGTACACCGCTGTATGGTGTGAAAAAATGCACGCTCAGTACCTCAGCAGGACAAAAAAAAATTGGGATTGCTTTTAAAAAAGCAGTTTGCGGAGCAGTGGGTAAACAGCAATGCAGGAATGTCAGGAAGCCTTAGAAGGCAGCCCAACAACCAACACCACTGATACACCACTATATAGCCTCCCCTTGCACTGCACACACAGTGACTGGTGTGTTGTACAGGCAAAATCGCTAGCAGCAGAAGCAGTTTTTTTTTCTTCTCAGCAGGACAAAAAAAAAAAATTGGGATTGCTTTTAAAAAAGCAGTTTGCGGAGCAGTGGGTAAACAGCAATGCAGGAATGTCAGGAAGCCTTAGAAGGCAGCCCAACAACCAACACCACTGATACACCACTATATAGCCTCCCCTTGCACTGCACACACAGTGACTGGTGTGTTGTACAGGCAAAATCGCTAGCAGCAGAAGCAGTTTTTGGTGTCTTCTTCCCTGCCTAACGCTCTCCCTACAAAATCAGCAGCAGCAGCAGCTCTCCCTATTCTGAGATCAGCATGAGTAACATGGCGGTCGGCGTGCACGCCCTTTTATACCCCCTGTGACGCCCCCCAAAGCAAGCCAATCACTTGCATGCCGTTCTGAAAGATGGTGGTGACCCGTGCCTATGTCATCACGTTGCCCACAGTGTCCGTGGATCCTGATTGGCTGAAAAAGAGCGCAAAACAAACTTTTGAAACGCGACTTTGGCGCGTAAGTCGCCGACCTCGTGGCTGACCTCATCCTAGGGTCGGGTTTCGTTTCATGAAACCCGACTTTGCCAAAAGTCGGCGACTTTTGAAATTTTTCGACCCGTTTCGCTCAACTATGGCATGTGCAGGGTGGAGTTCCACCTTGTTGCAATGTCGATAATGAGGTGGTGGTTGGGAAGGTGGAGCAATCGCTGCAGCTTCTGCATACGAACGGAGTGTACAGGCGACCGGCGGATGTGCGCGCACAGTCTTCGCACCTTCTGGAGCAGGGCTGTTAACTCCGGATAATTTTTGAGGAAGCACTGCACCACCAGGTTCAAGGTGTGAGCCAAGCAAGGTATGTGGCTGAGTTTTGAAAGGGCTATGGCTGCCACAAAATTACGCCCGTTATCACTAACTACCTTGCCTGCCTCAAGATGTACACTGCCCAGCCATGACTCAGTTTGTCGCTTCAAGTACTCGGCCAGCACCTCGGCGGTGTGTCTGTCGCCCAAACACATCATCTGCAACACAGCCTGCTGACGCTTTCCACTAGCTGCTCGATAGGGGGACACATCGTGTGCAACAGTGGCAGCTGCAGATGGAGTGCTCGTACGACTGCGCTCTGTGGATGAGCTTTCGCTTCTGGAGGAGGAGGAGGGTCGAACGCCTACAGCCAACTGTTTCCTATGCCGTGGGCTAGGCAGCACTGTCCCACCACCGCTGTCCCCTGTGGACCCTGCATGCACCACATTAACCCAGTGCGCAGTGATGGACACGTAACGGCCCTGGCCATGCCGACTGGACCAGGCATCAGTTGTGAGGTGCACCTTTCCGCTCACTGACTGCTTGAGTGCATGGACAATGCGGTCTTTCACATGATGGTGGAGGGCTGGGATGGCTTTGCAAGAGAAGAAGTGGCGACTGGGTAGGTCATAGCGTGGTACTGCATAGGCCATGAGTTCGCGGAAAGCTGTGCTTTCCACCAACCGAAAGGGCATCATCTCAAACGAGATTAGTTTGGCAATGTGGGCGTTCAAACCCAGTGTATGCGGATGAGAGACTGAGTACTTTCTTGACCTACTCATAGTGTCTGGGAGGGTGAGCTGGACTTGAGAGCTGCATATGGTGGAAGTAGCGGTGGACAGGGCGGACTGAGAGAGGGTTGATGATGGTGATGGAGTTGGTGTTCTTTCTGATGGCCTAGAACCAGTCTTTCGTTGATATAACAGTGGGATTCCCTGACTGCTGTGGTCTTGCAACGACACCTCAACATTTGCTGCTGTGCTAACTGGTGGGCTTACAGTGGGGGAAACAATGTAGCGTTGCTGATTACCTTCGTTGTGATCAGTTGCACATGTGGCACTTGAGATTTGGTGTTGTGTCCACGCTTGCAAGTGCATGCTGGTTAAATGTCTAAGCATGCAACTGGTATTCAAATTTTTCAGATTTTTCCCTCGGCTAAAGGTCTTTGCGCACTTCTTACAGATAACCTTGGCCTGATCATGAGGATTTTGGTCAAAAAAGTGCCACACTGCACTCTTCCTACTTTGGCAGACATTTTGCGGCCTAGCACACTGTGATCTTTTGACCCTCTGGACAAGCTGTCCAGCAACTCTTTTGATGTTTGGAACCTGTCTTTGGAGTGCTCCGGGCCTGCCAGATAACAGCTGTTGCGATGTCGATGTCTGCTGTGGATGCTCCTCATCTGAGCTATTGCAAGCAGCACCCTCTTCCCCCAATGGATGCCAATCTGGGTCAACAACTGGGTCATCCATCACCTCCTCTTCTATGTCATGTGCACCTTCCTCTGTGTCACCGTGTATGGTGGTATAGTGTGCGGGAAGGGGCATCTGAGTCTCATCAGTGTCAGAATCTGGCTCTGTACACTGCGAGGACAATGTAGTGCTCTGAGTGAATGTACCAGCAGAATCATCCATCAGCGGCTGTGCATCAGTGCACTCCATGTCAGATTCATCTTGGCCTGGGTAATTCACCATTTCACTTGATAATCCAGGCATGGTATGTGAAAAAAGCTCCATGGAGTAATCAGTAGTATGGCCTGCGTCATCCTTCAATCTTGGTTGGGGTGAAGGACACAAGGAAAGGTGTGGTTCATGAACATGAGCCTCCAATGACGACTCAGTGCTTTTACTTTTTACAACTGAAGTAGAGGAGGCGATAGAGCTGGAGGCTGAGTCAGCAATGTAAGACAAAACTTTTTCCTGATGCTCTGGCTTTAAAAGCGGTTTGCCAACTCCTAGAAAACTAAGCGTTCGAGGCCTTATGTAGCCAGACGATGACGCAGGGTCAGCACCTCCTGCATTCGGTCCTATTTTGCTCTTGCCACTACCATCAGATCCACCACCAACACCATCATTACCAGCTGCCAACCCCCGCCCAATTCCACGGCCTCTTCCACCAGCCTTCCTCATTTTTGGTAGAAATGTAGACAAAATCCAACAAACTATATAGTAATGTAAAACAAGGTACAAGGTGTCTATAGGACAGGGGAGATTTTGAATTTCTGCAGACACTTGTGGACACTGGACACTTTTGGATTGTGTGAGGCCCACTGATATCTGAGCGCTATGTGACAGGCTCGATGGCACAGCTGTGACCAAAGTGACTAGAGGATAAGGGAGATTTTGAATCTCTGCACACACTTTTGGACACTGGACACTTTTGGATTGTGTGAGGCCCACTGATATCTGAGCGCTATGTGACAGGCTCGATGGCACA
This sequence comes from Dendrobates tinctorius, assembly GCF_039654945.1. Taxonomy (NCBI): domain Eukaryota; kingdom Metazoa; phylum Chordata; class Amphibia; order Anura; family Dendrobatidae; genus Dendrobates; species Dendrobates tinctorius. The sequence continues at coordinate 7,350,470 of NW_027361868.1, read as the reverse complement.
GCTGTGACCAAAGTGACTAGAGGATAAGGGAGATTTTGAATCTCTGCACACACTTTTGGACACTGGACACTTTTGGATTGTGTGAGGCCCACTGATATCTGAGCGCTATGTGACAGGCTCGATGGCACAGCTGTGACCAAAGTGACTAGAGGATAAGGGAGATTTTGAATCTCTGCACACACTTTTGGACACTGGATGGACACTTTTGGATTGTGTGAGGCCCACTGATATCTGAGCGCTATGTGACAGGCTCGATGGCACAGCTGTGACCAAAGTGACTAGAGGATAAGGGAGATTTTGAATCTCTGCACACACTTTTGGACACTGGACACTTTTGGATTGTGTGAGGCCCACTGATATCTGAGCGCTATGTGACAGGCTCGATGGCACAGCTGTGACCAAAGTGACTAGAGGATAAGGGAGATTTTGAATCTCTGCACACACTTTTGGACACTGGATGGACACTTTTGGATTGTGTGAGGCCCAATGAATATCTGAGCGCTATGTGACAGGCTCGATGGCACAGCTGTGACAAAAGTGACTAGAGGATAAGGGAGATTGGATTGCTTTTAAAAAAGCAGTTTGCGGAGCAGTGGGTAAACAGCAATGCAGGAATGTCAGGAAGCCTTAGAAGGCAGCCCAACAACCAACACCACTGATACACCACTATATAGCCTCCCCTTGCACTGCACACACAGTGACTGGTGTGTTGTGCAGGCCAAATCGCTGGCAGCAGAAGCAGTTTTTTTGTTTTCTTCCCTGCCTAACGCTCTCCCTACAGAATCAGCAGCAACCTCTCCCTATACTAAGATCGGCAGAAGTAAGATGGCGGTCGGCGTGCACGCCCTTTTATACCCCCTGTGACGCCCACCAAAGCAAGCCAATCACTTGCATGCCCTTCTGAAAGATGGTGGTGACCCGTGCCTATGTCATCACGTTGCCCACAGTGTCCGTGGATCCTGATTGGCTGAAAAAGAGCGCAAAACAAACTTTTGAAACGCGACTTTGGCGCGTAAGTCGCCGACCTCGTGGCCGACCTCATCCTAGGGTCGGGTTTCGTTTCATGAAACCCGACTTTGCCAAAAGTCGGCTACTTTTGAATTTTTTCGACCCGTTTCGCTCAACTCTAATAATCAATAATAAACACAATGAATATAGTAAAAAAAAAATTATTTTTCTACATAGTCTCTTAACAAGTCTATACATTTAGTCCATCTCTTTTCTAAACTTAGAATTCCCTTCGAAAAAAATTCTTGATCTTGACCCTCAAAAAACTCCCCAACAGCGGTTATCACGTCGCTACTGTCATCAAATTTCTTGCCCCGGAGGTGTTCCTTGAGCCGAGGAAAGAGAAAGAAGTCACTGGGGGCTAGATCTGGCAACTAGGGGGGGTGTTCCACCAGTTCAAAGCCCGCTTCTTGAATGGTAGCCATAGCAACTGCAGCTTTGTGAGCCGGTGCGTTATCTTGGTGAAACAGCACTCCAGCCCGCAGTTTGCCGCGCCTTTTCTCCTTGATAGCCTCCCGCAATCTTCTTATTTGTTCTGCATAGTAGGAGCCCGTAATAGTGGCTCCCTTCTCCAAATAGTCCACCATAATAATTCCTTCAGCGTCCCAAAAAAACGGACGCCATAACCTTCCCTGCTGAGCTTGACACTTTGAATTTATTCGGCGTCGGTTTCCATGTCATCAATTGTTGTTTAGTTTCGGGATCAAAGTGGTGGATCCAGGTCTCATCCATGGTCAAAAAACGTGGCAAAAAATTCTCCTTGTCTGCGTGGAACTTTTCGAGATGTGCTATTGAAATATCAACTCGTTTCTTCTTTTGCTCGTCGGTTAACATTTTTGGCACCCAACGCGCGGAGACCTTTCTCATATGCAATTCTTTTGCAAGGATTCTTTGAATACTGCCATATGAGATCCCTGTGACCTCAGCTACATGCCTGATAGTCACTCTTTGATCTGCCAACACAACTTCAACTTTTTTCACGTTTTCTTCATTGAGGGACGTGGATGGGCATCCTTCGCGATGTTCATCTTCCGTCGATGTTCTTCCCAGCTTAACCCTCCGTCAGGAACAATGGATCTGACAGGCGCAGCTCTTCTACTTTCATTTCTCCCTTCTCACCAGATTTTCAGGAAACCCCCTCCCTCTAGATAGTCTCCTGGCTCTAGCTGCTGTGTGAAACCTGATACCACAGTTGGTCTGCAGAGCTTCAGGAAGGAAGATATAGCTGTGCTGGCTTCTCAGGCTCATGGGTCCCGAACACATCACACTTTATAAGGTCGGTATGTAATGTTTTTAGTCATTACTATTGTTTATTTAGCTTGTTTTATGAATGGATAGAGAAAGGTTTGTGGATATTTCATATGAAAAAGGCAGATTTTCTTACAAATGAAAGTGTACTTCTCAGGAGTTTTGAAATTTGTGTATATCAAAGTTATTACTTTTATGTTGAGTAAATGGGTTTGTTTTGCACCTGATAATGTGTAGTCTCTTTTATTACATCCCTATGAAGGTCTCTGATCACTTTTAGATAACTGAAATTGAGAAAATTAGATATTTTAGGCATTTTTCTAGCCTGCGCTTGACAGGCACATTGTTCCATTACGAGTTAGTGCAAATATTGTTCCTGACGGAGGGTTAAATTCCTTGGCCCAGTGTGCAACTGTGGAATATAGAGGAGAAGAGTCCCCCAATGTTTCCACCAAGTCGCTGTGTATGTCTTTGGTAGACATTTTTTTCAAGCAGAGGTATTTGATGACAGCTCTGAGCTCGTTTTTTCCCATTTTGATGTTCACTCCTTGGCAGTTCATATTCAAATGAATGCAGCTCCCGGGAATCGTGGCCTATTTAAGTGATTTTTTTTTCCTGGACTAGTGGGTACCTAAGGGAGAAGAAAACATTTTATTTTAATTTCTGTGTGCAATAGAAATAACCGATTATCATTACTTTTGGATCACCCCTCGTACAGTACATACACAGAACAATTTTCTGCCCCAGAGGGGGAAAGCCGACAGCCGGAGGTCAATATTTGTAGCCTGGGAAGGGGGTAAAACCCATGGCTCCTTCCCAGGCTATGAATATCAGCCCGCAGCTCTCTGCGTAGCCTTTACTGGCAAATAAAATAGGGGACCCCAAAAAAATGATTTGGGGTCCCCCTATATTTTATAGCCAGAAAAGCTATGCAGACAGCTGCGGGCTGATATTCATAGCCTAGGAAGGGGCCATGGATATTGCCCCCCCAGCTACAAATACCAGCCCACAGCCACCCCAGAAATGGCGAAGGTGACATTAAGCCTGGTTAATAATGGAGAGGCGTCAATACGCTTATCCATCATTAATCCTATAGTATGAAAGGGTTATAAAAAGACACAGCCAAAAAAAAAGATTTTTAATGAAATAAAACACGACACAGTTTTTCATAATTTTTATTGTACGCCCAGATCCTAGCGAAGCCATCGATCACCTGCAAAAAAGCAAAAAAAAACAACCTATCACTTACCTTTCCGACGCAGTCCCTCTTTAAAAACGAGTGTCTCTAGGCGATCTCCCCTATAGAGCGGTCACATCAGCAGATGTGACCGCTCTATAGGCCTCCAATGACACACTGACCGGAGAAAACCCTCCAGCAACGTGTTATCAGAGTTCGCTTTATGGCAGCACTGCTGTGTGAGAAAATTCCCACGCTGTAGTGCTGCCGTAAGACACAGGTGAACTCCTGTGACCTCCCGGCAGAGTGATACAGCGTGTAGGTTTATCTCCGTCACTGCATCACTGGGGCCCCTGGAGAGCGGTCGCATCAGCTGATGCGGCCTCTCTCCACAGGAGATCGACGTGTGACCCTCGTTATTAATGGATTACAATGGAAAGGTGAGTATAGGTTGCTTTATTATTTTAATATTATTTGCAGGTGATCGATGGCTTTGGGGAATTAGGTGTGTGCGGTGAGTATGTACTCTATGCTATGTGTTGTATGTTATGTGTATGCAATGTATGTTATATGTTGCATGTTCTGTATGTCTTTTTCTTTTTACATTCACCACATTAGCCGGATGATGGGAATACTACTTTCCCATCATCCGCTAATGCTGTCACTGTAGCAGGCATAACCAGATGGGACAAGTAGTCCCATCGGATGATACCCGCACAGCATGCACAGACCCCGTACAGCCAGCACAGGCCCTGCACAGACCCCCGCACAGCCGGGTACAGGCCCCGCACAGCCAGCACAGGCCCCGCACAGCCGGCACAGGCCCTGCACAGCCCAGCACAGGCCCCGCACAGCTGGCACAGGAGGCGCCGCACAGCCCGGCACAGCCCCACACACCCGGCACAGGCTGCGCACAGCTGGCATAGGCCCTGCACAGCCCCGCACAGCCCCACACACCCGGCACAGACGGCACAGACCTCGCACAGCCCAGCACCGGCCCCGCACAGCACCACACACCTGGCACAGGCCCCGCACAGCCCAGCACAGGCCCCGCACAGGCCCAACAAAGCCCCACACTGCCCACAGAGCCATGCACACATACACAGCCTCACAGACAGACATGCACACATTCCCTGTGCACACACAGTCTCACAGACCCCCGCACACATTCTCCGCACACACATTGTCATAGCCTATGACTCATAGGCTATGACTATGATGCTGCATGGCCAACCAATCACAGTAATGCCACTACAAAGAAGGTGGCGGCTTTACTGTGATTGGCTAACACATGCCGGGTGGGACATCCAAATATTGCGAGGCGAGTACTGAAATTTACTCGCTAGGATTCGAGTACCACGAGTACCGCATTACTTGCAAAGTACCGAATCCTAACTAGTATACTCCTCATCCTAAATTTTACAATTCTGACTAGTGCCACTTTCTGTGGTAATAACTCTGAAACGCTTCAACGGATCCTACTGATTCTAAGAAATTGTTTTCATGGTAAATTGTACTTTATGATAGTGGTAAACATTTTTCAATATGACTTTATTTGTGAAAAATTAACATTTCTTTAGAAGCCCTTCTACTCTGCACTCATTACCTGTTTTAAGTGCACCTATTTGAACTCATTACCACACTCCAACCTCTCCACCATGGTCAAGACCAAAGAGCTGTCTAAGGAAAACAGGCACAAAATTGTAGACCTGCACAAGGCTGGGATGAGCTACAGGACAATAGGCAAGCAGCTTTGTGAGAAGACAACAACAGTTGATAAAATGATTAGAAAATTAAACACAAGATGACTGTCAATCTTCCTCAGTGTGGGGCTCCATACAAAATCTCACCTCGTGGGGTAAGGATGATTTTGAGAAAGGTCAGGAATCAGCTCAGAACCACATGAGTAAACCTGGTCAATGACCTGAAGAGAGGTGGGCCACAGTCTCAAACATTACAGTTAGTACCACACTATGTTGCCATAGATTAAAATCCTGGAGGGCACGCAAGGTAACCCTGCTCACGCCAGCACATGTCCAGGCCCATTTTAAGTTCGCTAATGACCATCTGGATTGTCCAGAGGAGGCATGGGAGAAAGTCATGTGGTCAGATGAGACTAAAATAGAATTTTTTGGTATCACCTACATTCGGCGTGTTTGGAAGAAGAAGAAGGATTAGTACAAACCCAAAAACACCGTCCCAACCATGAAGCATGGTGGGGGAAACATGCTTTAAGGGTCCTTTTCTGCAAAGGGGACAGGACAACTGTGCCGTATTGAAGGAAGGGAGGATGGATGGGGTCATCTTTCGTGAGAGTTTGGCCAACAAACTCCTTCCCCCAGTAAGAGCGTTGAAGATGGGTCATGGCTTGGTCTTCCAGCACGACAATGACCCAAAAGACACAGCCAGGGCAGCTAATGAGTGACTCTGTAAGAAGCGTTTAAAGGTCCTGGAGTGGCCTAGCCAGTCTCCAGACCTCAGCCTAATAGAAAATCTCTGAAGGGAGCTGAAACTCAATGTTGCCCAGCGACAGTCCCGAAACCTGAAAGATCTGGAGAAGATCTGTATGGAGGAGTGGGCCAAAATCCCTGCTGCAGTGTGTGCAAAATTGGTCATGATGCTTTTCATAAGAATATTTATTTTGGGTATATATATATATATACTGTACATCTTTCAGTTGCGTGCACAGCCACAATAAATATAATTGAGCAAATTTCTGTCATAATACATGTCTCTTTTGTGGCATAAAATAAAATGAATTTGCTGGCTATGGACTAACACAGCTAAACTTCATCCACTTTTCAAAAAGTTGTCAGATCTGGCCAAAACTTATATAAGAATGTCAAACTATAAACTGCACAAAAATATTTGTGAAATTATAAAGTGTTTTATATCAAAATTTGGCAGAAAATTGTTTGATGAATTGGTCCCATAATTTACAAATGAAGCAGGAATTGGTAGAACAGACCTTTGCGGTTTCTCCTGGCTGACTCAGCTTTACTAAAAGGCCTCTCCCTATACATAGACATGACAATCTAGTCAAGAGAAGAGAAGCTTATGGGGAGCCTTCTTTTGCATGAATCCCCATAAAAAAGCACAAAATTTGTCTTTTATTCCTGCTGAATTGCAAAATGAGACTACACAAGGTTTGTTTGTAGTCTGTTACCATAGAGACAGATAAGTCTGTGAAGGAGCTGTAAACACAGAATCACAAGATATTTGTTTTCAAGCTATTTTAACTGTAATTTGTTTGCAAAGTTTTCATACCCTTTAAATAATATGCATTTAGGTTCTATATTACTATATTTGATATTTTCCAGGTTTGCAGAATATTGTAAAATGGAAAAGTTGAGATGTCTGAGCAGCTAAATATCGATGACCAGATTTATGCAGTCTTTTCAGTTTAGTAGTGGATTTATCTGCTTTGATTCTCACGTGGTTAGGGATGATGGCATCAAGGCAGATTATAAATCTGTCCTGGCATCCTATTAATCCATAAGTTTCCTCATTCCCTGCCTTAAAACACCCTTATTAAAATCTAAAGGAAACCGAGAGAGGTTTGTTGAGAGTTAAGTGATACAAATGTGGCATTTACTGAGGATGAGAAACGAAAATCCAAGAGGGCATTAACCGAGCTCTTATTTAGACATCTGCTCCCAATCAGCGCATCGAGGGACCCCTCCTCTTACAATTCTTCTTAAAGACGATGATGGCAAATTCCCATGAAAAAAAAGCAGTCTGCTGAATAAACTGAAGCAAACTGTATTTAAAAATAATCTTCACACATTACGTAAGACATGACTCGTTTGATACCCTACTGAGATGGTGTACATAAGACGACCAGCGTAAAAAAATTTAAAAAAAACTACTTGTTGGAGGATACAAAGACTTGTTCAAAAATTTCCCATTTTGAGTAGATCTATTGCTCATTTTCAATCCCTTGTAATAAGTAGTGATTTATTTGCCTACACTTTTTGCCTAATGGGCAAGGACTATTCCAATATCAGCGAAGAATTCCCTGATCCCAACAATTCATCATGCCCTAATCACATCGACCCAGAGGAGGAATACCAACAGCCGCACAATCCCGAAAGAGATTTCCCAGACATGTGTGGTCCGTTTGAAGATCTGCATTTGCCCTAATTGATGCTTCCACTGATGGAGTTTTGTGCTACATTTTCATTCCATAAGAGCAAGCCTTTTGGTTTGAAAAAGAATCAAGCGTTTGTGAAAGCATCGAAGAACATGTTCTGATATATGCTCAACCTTTTGCATTTGATGACTATTGGGTAAAATATCATGCATTCAAGTAGAGTTTTGCATTATCCAATGTAAACATGATAAAAAAAGAACTTGCTTTTTTTTCATTAATTGAATCTTTAAGCTGAGAATGATAGTCTGTCGGCTTGTGTTTTCTCGAGTAAGCAGGAATTTGCTAATCATTAGTAAAGTAGAGCAGAGGAAATCTCAAAAACAGTTGAAGTTCTGAAAAAAATTTGTATAATTTTTTCAAAATATTACTCATGCCTTTTTAGCGCTAACTCAATATGTTGTTTATCGGCACTCATTTTGACCAATTCGCTGTCACATGTGAAAGGATATTTAGGCTATGTTCATATAACATTTCTGCTACAAGTTTGTGGCTCTATTGGTGCTTCCGTCGTTAACTCTGAAAATCCAGATGGAACCTCTGATGAAGCCATTTAATATAAAGAAGTAGACTTAGTCATTTTGTACTCCATTCCAGCAGTGTCCACCTCTTTTGGGTGGGCCAAACAGCATGGCAAACCCTGCTTTTGTTTCCTCCTAAAAAGACTGACATTACCGAAAAAAAAGGAAGTGAAGCTACTACTTTTGCTTATTTAATGTTTTTTTTATTTTGCAAAGAAACGTAGAAAAATATTAGCAGAAATTGTTTAAGAAAAACATTCCGCACATTTCTCATCCTCACATTGTTTCATACTTCATTACATTTACACTTAATTTAGAATGTATGGATATGTATGGATATTGCAAAACTGTTACGCATTTTGCCTACTTTGCGATTGAAAATATTCTACTTGATCATACCAAAAGCCACAATTAAAACTTTAATAACAAAAAAGTGATGGCTCCTGATAACAACCACTTTTTTCATTTGTGGCACTCCTATTGATGAATATATTGACATTGACATTTACAAAAGGTCCAAACACTGGATACTTCATACATTATAAAGATAACTGAACACTGTATAATATACGGGAGTAGTAGCTACCCACTACTTACTATGGCAGTGGGTCATCAGACCACAGTCATATACGTAGTAAGCATGATATCCCAATGGTAAAATGGTTTCCTCAAAGTCCTCAGTTATAGTTTCCAAATTGCAATTTCTTTAACAATGCGGTGCGCCATCCTTTGAGCAACAGGCACCAATGGAAAACAACTAACCCAATTGATTTACAATGGAGTCCACTGGGTTCCAAAGACATTTTCGTCATGGTGACAGGAAGAATAGTTTTCTATGCTGCACTCTTATTTCTGTCAAATACCCTGGAGTCTGACAGATTATACAGATGTGGTTGTAGGTTTTAAAAGTTAGGCTAGTCTCACACTAGCGTTCAGGAGTGCTGCGGATGGCTGCCTACTTCCTCCTTTCTTCCTCTGTGAAGCTTCGCCTACTTCCGCATGCGGCAGTAGGTGAAGCGTGGGCGGAGCGTCACAGAGGAAGAAAGGTGGAAGTAGACTGCCCTCCGCAGCCCTCCTCAACGTAAGTCTGAAACCAGCCTTAGGTAGCTGTGATGAATACAGTCTGGCTAGTGGAATGGGCTGGCAATGTATGGTCTGAAAGCCACATCAATATTCGGAGGTTCAGAAAAGGAGCAAAAACATCAATCAGATAGGTGGTCAAAATATGGGCCAAGGTCTAACAATAAGAATTTACTTAGCAGAGCAGAGGCAGACAAACAGGTAGAAGCCAGGTATGGCAGAGCTTATAACTGGTAGTGGGGAACAGGGATTCAGGAGCTTAAATTGTCAGCTGACCCACCTAGTGCTATATCATAGAATTAACACAGAGACAAACCTAACCTTAAAGCTCACTGTATAGATGGCACCACGAGTCCTTAGGACTTATTCTGGAGACCATGTGGTTGCCATATGTAACCTGCAACAAACGCATGGCTCTACTTGTTGTCAGAGACAAGAACAGACTGGTCAGGTACTGACACAGATGTCACAGTAGCTGCTTCTGTTCTAACTTTTGCTTTTCCTTCTGTGTCAACATGAACTGAGGTATACAAACTACTAATACAGAATCAGACTGTCAGCTGTAGTGAAAAACTTAAGTGCCAGAGGGGACTCGAAATTCATGAACGGTCATGACTTAATATGCCTTGGCTACAGCCAATCACGATGTTTCAACAACACTGTGGTCAACGTTGTGGCCAGTGATTGGCTCCAAATTTATGAGGTCTTAAAGGGGATGTTCAGGACTATGATGAAGACCTCTCTCTAGGACAAATCATTAATATCAGATCAGTGGGGTCCAAAACATAGAACCCCTACCACTCAGCTGTTATTAGCTATTGGCGGTGGCCAGATTTAAACAGCAGTGGCCAGAACAGCACGGTCGTTATGGCTTTTTCCAGGTACTACGGCTTAACTCCGATTGAAGTCAATTGGAGTTGACCTACAGTATCCAAGAATGGCTGCTACGCAGTGTTATTAATATCAGTTCTGGACCCCCTTTAACTTGAACCTTTCAGCCATTCTATATTTGACCAACTATATCAAAACTTCAGTGCATCTTTATTGAACAGACTAATCCAGCCAAAAGATAGAAAATCCACCCACATTAGCGGTCCGATCGATCATAAGTTCCTTGAAGCTTTTGTCAACAGTGAAGACTTTTCAGTCAAGAACTAGGCATTGCCAACGCAAGGCAAGCCAACGTTGATCTCGACAAAAAAAAAGAGCAACATAAAGTTTAGAGTATAAAAATGATAAAAAGGAAGAATTATCCTGAAGTTTTCGAAAATAATTTTTCTATCATTGCGATGAAATAGATCATGAACGCACAGTAATGTTTTATTGGTATAGAATTCCGTTTCTTCCTTTTCATTTTTTTTTTCTTTTAATTAAATTGGTGACCTGGTGTCAATTAAGACAAGAGTGCCAGGTCTCCAATCCTAATCGCTGTTACTAAGGGTGACTGCTTCGACGATGTTCAGCTACAAAATAAACGACCTTCACGGAGAAAGACTATTCATGCTAATTAGTAGCTCTTTTCAAATAGGATTCATATATGCATTAGGCCGTGTCATTCCGAACAATGTCGACATTGTCGTAAACATCGAAGCAAGACTTTTAAGTATAGTTATCAAATTTTTTTGAAAAAAAAAAATTCTAGTTATTTTTTCTTTTTTTTTTAATAAGATTTTGAATTGATGTTGCTGATGTATTTCACAATAGTATCTCTCCTAATGGCTTTTAGCTTTTTTCACTGGCAACTTTTATATTTAAAATCCATACAATTACGGACAATTTGTGAACATTATGTAGCTTCTTTTTTTTTTTTCTCCTTATGCTGATTTCTACAGACTCCTGGCTGCTTTTATATGCCTTATACACAGAGCACTACATTCATTCTCCCATATACTACTTTTTTCTTATTATTGGCCCTACTTATTGTGCATATTTAAATTAAGAATGCATTTTCTCCATTAAAAAATTAGAATATTCAGTTGAACTAGAAAATGATTATTTGCCTTTATTAACGGCTTAGAAGCTAGAGATGTGCCTGTGATGTTGACTGATATTGTTTTTTTAAGGTAGACTGACAAAAATATATATTTGAAGGTTGTGTTCTGAAAGAATAATTTTGTATGAGTTTTTTTTTAACATAAATGTATTTATTTTTAAAAAAAATATTGATAATTAATGACGGAGGTGTCCACCAAATGGGGGATGACAGTAAGGACATCTTAGATAAGGTTAAAAAAAATGCACATCGAATATAAAATCTATTTTTTTTAACAGTTCTGTCATTTGCTCTTTATGGGAATTAAGAAAAAAATATTTAAAGGGTTGTTCTTTAAACAATCCTGTATTGTAGTTTTTTAACAATGTGCCCAAGAACTTACAGGCAAGTTGTGCACGGTGCCAATCTCTGCCAACACAGAATGGTCATAGTCTGCTCCTGTAGATCATTCAGTGGCTTCTGCTGACGTCTCGTTGACAGGACCGTATTTTTTTCCCCGTTCTGCTCTATTGACGGAGTGTGACTGGCAACGTCATACTGATTGACAGCCGACTCCCCACTTGCCTACGGGAAGTCGTCAGTCCATCAGAGTTAAGCCAGCAGTCATGCCCTGTTGACAGAAAAGAAGAACTGCTCTGTTGGCATGGAGCAACTGAATCACCAGTCCTCTGAGGCTGTGCTGGGTACAACAGGCAGGTAATTAGTTTTTAGAGTTAATTTTTAGGCACATAGTAAAAGAAATCCTAGATAATCTCTTAAAGGATTCACCATATTGAGTGGTGTGAGAGGATATACTGTACAGAGATAGAAAATTAGTTAATCTGATTGTGGTGTATTAATTCAATGCTGAAATACTGTTAAAATGGGAGTGGTAGTTTTAAAGTGTGAATGCTAATATCAAAACTTATCCAAAGATTCAAGTGAGATAGGGAGGTGCTGGACCTGCAGAGTCAGGGTAAAGGTACTGTCACACTTAGCGATGCATCAGCGATCCCGACCAGCGATATGACGCGGTCAGGATCGCTGGTGCATCGCTAAGTGGTCGCTAGTGAGCTGCCACACATGCAGATCTCACCAGTGACATCGCAGGGGTCGGGGGTCGTTACTTACCAGTCAGACGCGGCGATCCTGACGTCCTCCCGCCCGCGTCCACGCGACCCTCGTCGGCGTCACAGGAAGCCCAGCAGGAAGCTGACAACGAGAAACAGTCCAGGACGTTCTCGCGCGATCAGCGATAACCAGCAGTGTTGTGAGTTCATTTTCCCATTCGTCACTGAGGTCTGGTGAACTCCCTATTCTGGTAAAGGAAGGTAATGAGCCTGATTATCAGGCACCTGAGCCTAATGAGGGTGAGCTGAATCTCCTTTTGCTGGTTGCTCTGTCTTCACAATATTCCTGAGTACTGACATAGCTTTTTTGAAGCCTAGCGTCTTCAGGGCCTTTTTCACTGTCAGTCTGTTGGCTCTTATTTTCATAGGGTTTTTCACGGATTGCAGACAGCAGCCTTCCTGTCCTTTCCTATCTAGTTAGCTTGGGCCCCGTCTTTGCTCAGTCTATCTTTCTGTCTGTGTTAGTGTTTTCATCTTGCTTCACCGCCATTATATGTTGGGGGCTGCCTCATAGGAGTTATGACTGTGCAATTGAACTAAGCCCGGGGTGTAAATTTCCCAAGGGTCGGCTCTTCAATTTATCTGTACCCGAGCACAAGGCTATGCGGTCCTATATTAAGGAGGCGTTGGAGAAGGGTCATATTAGACCATCCTCTTCACCCTTAGGTGCCGTTTTTTTTTTTTGTGGCCAAAAAGGATGTTTCTTTAAGGCCTTGTATTGATTATCGTGCCCTCAATAATATTACTATTAAATATCAGTATCCGTTACCCCTGATTTCAGATCTATTCTCTAGAGTTAGAGGTGCTTGCAGGTTTACCAAGCTTGACCTCAGGGGGGCATATAATCTTATCCGCATTAAGCAGGGGGATGAATGGAAGACGGCGTTTAATACTCCGGAGGGACATTTTGAGTAACTGGTGATGCCTTTTGGGCTCACTAATGCCCCTTCTGTCTTCCAGTGCTTCATGAATGGTATTTTCCGAGACTTTGTCGATAAATTTTTGATTATCTATCTGGATGATATTTTGATCTTCTCCAAGGATTGGGATTCTCATGTGGAACATATTCGGACTGTGTTCCGGATCTTGAGGGAGAATTCCCTGTATGTCAAAGGATCGAAATGCCTTTTTGGAGTAGGATTTCATTTTTGGGATTTATTTTGTCTCCGTCAACTATTGAAATGGACCCGGCCAAGGTACAGGCCATTTATGATTGGGTTCAGCCCACTTCTTTGAAGGCCCTCCAGAAGTTTTTGGGTTTTGCTAATTTTTATCGGAAATTTATAGCAAAATTTTCTAGTATTGCCAAGCCATTGACTGATCTGACTAAGAAGGGTGCTGATGTGTTGAATTGGTCTCCGGAGGCTGTTGCTTCCTTTCAGGAGCTGAAGCGAAGATTCACCTCCGCCCCGGTTTTGCGGCAACCTGATGTCTCACTCCCGTTCCAGGTAGAGGTGGATGCTTCTGAGATTGGTGCAGGAGCTGTTTTGTCCCAAAAGGATCCTGTAACATATAAAATGAATCCCTGTGCTTTCTTTTCCCGAAAGTTCTCTCCATCTGAACGTAACTATGATGTGGGGAATCGGGAACTGTTGGCCATGAAATGGGCATTTGAGGAGTATAGACATTGGTTGGAGGGAGCTAAACATCAAGTTGTGGTCCTCACTGACCACAAGAATTTGATTTACCTAGAGTCGGCTAAATGCTTGAACCATAGACAGGCTAGGTGGGCCTTGTTTTTTACACGTTTTGATTTTGTGGTCTCTTTTCTTCCTGGAACGAAGAATGTCAAGGCAGACGCCCTCTCTAGGAGTTTCTTTGCTGATTCTCCTGTGGTGACCAAGCCTGCTACCATCTTAGGCGAAGGGGTAGTTCTTTCTGCCATCTCGCCCGATTTGAGACTTGCTCTGCAAGAGTTCCAGGAGGACAAACCTGAGCATTGTCCCAGTGGAAAGTTGTATGTTCCTGACCAGTGGAAGAAGAGAGTGATGTCTGAAGTTCATTGCTCTGCATTGGCTGGTCATCCAGGTATTTTTGGTACTAGAGATCTGGTGAGTCGCTCTTTTTGGTGGCCCACCTTGTCTCATGATGTCAGGAATTTTGTGCAGTCCTGTGGGACTTGCTCCCGGTCTAAATCTTGTTCTCGCTCTAGTGGGTTGTTGATGCCTTTGCCGGTCCCCAGGAGGCCATGGACCCATATTTCAATGGATTTTATCTCTGATATGCCGGTCTCTCAAAGAATGACTGTTATTTGGGTGATTTGTGATAGGTTCTCTAAGATGGTTCATCTTGTTCCACTCCCTAAGTTGCCATCTTCCTCTGAGTTGGTGCCCCTGTTTTTGCAACAGGTGGTTCGCTTGCACGGGATTCCTGAGAACATTGTGTCTGACAGAGGAGTTCAGTTTGTGTCTAGATTTTGGAGGACTTTCTGTTCCAAGCTGGGAATTCAGTTGTCCTTCTCCTCTGCTTTTCACCCTCAGACCAATGGGCAGACAGAGAGAACAAACCAGACCTTGGAGTCGTATTTGAGATGTTTTATTTCCGCTGATCAGGATGATTGGGTTTCATTTTTGCCCTTGGCCGAATTTTCTTTAAATAATAGAGCTAGTTCTGCCACTTTGATGTCACCTTTTTTTTGTAACTTTGGGTTTCATCCTCGATTTTCTTCAGGGCAGGTGGAGCCTTCTGCCTGCCCAGGTGTTGACACTGTGGTGGAGAGAATGCACCAGATCTGGGACCAAGTGGTGCATAAGTTATCTCTCTCCCAGGAAAAGGCCCAGCGGTTTTCCAATCGACATAGGACCATTGGTCCCCAGTTTAAGATTGGTGATATGGTGTGGTTATCATCAAAAAATATTGCTATGAAGGTGGCTTCTCCTAAGTTTAAGCCTAGATTTATTGGACCTTACAAGATTTTGGAGATTATTAATCCGGTCTCTTTTCGTTTGGCTCTTCCTGTCACTTTTAAAATCCATAATGTGTTCCATAAATCCTTGTTGAAGAGGTTTGTTGAACCAGTTGATCCTGGGGTGGCACCTCCAGACCCTGTATTGGTTGAAGGTAACATGGAATATGAGGTAGAGAAAATACTGGATTCCCGTCTGGCTAGACGGAGACTCCAGTATTTGGTTAAGTGGAAAGGTTATGGTCAGGAGGATAATTCCTGGGTCTCTGCCTCTGATATTCATGCCAAAAGATTGGTGCGTGCATTTCATCGGGCTCACCCTGATCGCCCTGGTGGCGTGGTTGAGGATTCGGTGACCCCTCCTCAAGGGGGAGGTACTGTTGTGAGTTCATTTTCCCCTTCGTCACTGAGGTCTGGTGAACTCCCTATTCTGGTAAAGGAAGGTAATGAGCCTGATTATCAGGCACCTGAGCCTAATGAGGATGACTGGTTGAGTGGAGTCACGGACTGGATATAAGGCTGCCGATGCCCTTCTGCCCTGCGGGTGACTTCTCTGTGGACTTTTAGGACACCAGTCTGATTCCTGCTCCTCTAAAGCTAAGTTTTCTGCTTTGCCTGTTAGCATTTGTGTTTTGTTTTTGTTTTCCTTGCTTTTCTGGATTCTGCCATTCCCTGCTGGGGTGAGCTGAATCTCCTTTTGCTGGTTGCTCTGTCTTCACAATATTCCTGAGTACTGACATAGCTTTTTTGAAGCCTAGCGTCTTCAGGGCCTTTTTCACTGTCAGTCTGTTGGCTCTTATTTTCATAGGGTTTTTCACGGATTGCAGACAGCAGCCTTCCTGTCCTTTCCTATCTAGTTAGCTTGGGCCCCGTCTTTGCTCAGTCTATCTTTCTGTCTGTGTTAGTGTTTTCATCTTGCTTCACCGTCATTATATGTTGGGGGCTGCCTATTGCTTTGGGGTCTGCTCTGGGGCAGTTTAGTTTTCCCCTTTCTTTCTTTAGGCCTGTTTAATTCTCCGGCTGTGATCGAGGGGTCTAGGGCATCGTAGGAACCCCCCACGGCTACTGTTAGTTGTTGTGGATAGGATCAGGGGTCTGCAATCCGATAGCTGCCAACCTCTCTGGTTTTCTGGACTTAGCTAGCATTTCTGTTTTTGCCTCCTACGGTGACTCAATCATAACACAGCGGGGGAGCGGTCGGAGGTAAGTATTAGATATAGTGATATTGCTAGCAATATCGCTATAACATCACAAAAACCAGTGACGTTATAGCGATATTGCTAGCGATATCGCTTAGTGTGACAGGCCCTTAACTGTGAATTAATGATGTGTGATACACTGCAGTAACAGCTCCTTAATAATGACCTTTTTATTACTCTTCACACACTGCAAACAAACAAGGAGGGCAGTTTAACAACCTCTGTCCTAATTTTGCTAATAAAGAAAAATCCTGAAGCCAAGGCTTGTGTGTCTCAGCAATTGTTATTCCTGGCTTGTGAGACAGGCAAACCATAAAGTTATTTTTTTTATTTTTTTTATTTTTTCAAAAGAAAAAAAATCTTTACAATAAGGAAATTCAAAGTGTGAGTGTGGTTAAGAAATTCACACAGTTCCTTGCTGTAATTGTCACATATTACATGCCACCAGAATACAACTATTAGTTACCACCAGTTTTCATCAGTTTTACCTTAGCCAGATAATTTGAGGTCACCAGGACATTAATAAGCCTGAGTTTGTGTTAAATAACTCAAAAGAAGTTCAATATGTTAAATAACTCAAAAGAAGTTCAATATCGACCTAGGAGACTCCCAAGTGTCTGTTTTCCAGGCAATCAGAGAGTTTGCAATTTTGAAATTTGTTAATTTTTGGGAGGAAATTTGCCAAAACTGGTGAATTCAAATCTGAAACAATCTGCTAATTTCTAGAATTCACCAAATTTATTTCCGTGGAAAATGCTGGTTGATCATTTTATTTTATCTTTAGATTTTCTAGTCTACATTTACTCCACATAATAGTTGTCTTACTTTGTTGGAAAAATTAGACACACTCAAATGCATATTAGACAGCGCTTTTACACAAAACCAAGACCCTTGTCGGGCGTACCACAGAAGGACTCTGAAACGTAAAGGGCTTGTCCCCTTTCATAAAAATGTTTTCCTATATGTTAATTTAGTAGCAAAAAAAGGGTTTTGCTTACATCCATGGAGACGTCTACCATACTTCTGCTTAGACCTCATCAAATGCTCCCTTGCGGAATCATTTATTAGGAAACGAGTCTGGAAAATTCTGTACCCTTGGATACTGTAAGCTTGTGGGTATCTGGACCCCCTCCAGTACTGGTGATGAGGGACCTATGTGAAATGATGACAGATGTCTCTGTATACCTTGCGTGAGACCATTTGATTTATCTTTTGCCTATACACATGCAATCCCTGATTTTTTATCCACATACTTTTAACACACCAACTGGATTCATTTTGTAGAAATGTGACCTAGCAGGGGTTGTAATCATGTTTTTATTGCCCTTTTTTTGTTTCGGTTATTGGTGTGTTTTTTTCACATGTTGATATGTCAGGTGTTTTGTGTTAGTGTCGGTTTGGTTATTTACTATGTTTTAGATTAGATACTAAAGGCTATGCTTTAATATCTCCATGTATTGCTTTTCAAAGCTAGCACTAGGCTGGGGCAGGGTAAGTAAAATACTTTTTGTTTTGTTTTTTTCTACTAAGGGAATTTTATAGGAAATCTTTCCTGTTAGAAGACAACCCCTTTAACCCCTTCACAACCTTTAACTTTGATGAGGGTCCTCACGCCGAGCCTGCCCCCATCTCTCCTAGGACATGATAGCTTATTTAAGCAGCCATCATGTGCATTTAACAGCTGCAGGTGGAGCGGAGCTGTTAACCTTTTAAATCCTGCTGTCAATCTCTGACAGTGGGAGTGTCATTCCACGTGCTCATCGGCACTCCCGTGACGTGATAGAGTGGCACCGATGGGTTGCCATGACAGGTAGGGGTCTGCTAAAGACCCCCGTGCCTGTCATTATGATTGTCCTGTTAAAGCCAGCCTGTGGCTGGTATTTATAGGAGATTGTGATTTTTCACTATACATAGCAGAAGTGATTTGACGATTGCAGGTTCAAGTCTCCTAAGGGTACTAACAAATACAGTAAAAAGTGAGGAAAAAAACTTTTTATAAACTTGAAAAAATAAAGACAACACAAATGTTCTAATCATTTCCCTTTTGCCCCACTAAAAAATAAAATAAAACAATATTAAAAAAATAAAAAAATAAACATATTTGGTATTCCTGCATTCACCAAGGTCCAGTCTATAAAAATATAAAATAAATTAATGCAATTAGTAAACAGTGTAACGAGAAAAAAAATAAAAATGCCAAAATTACGACTTGCAATAAAATGTAATGAGAGGTGATCAAAACATCTTATCTACCACAAAGTGCTTTTAGTAAAAAAAATCTGCTTAGGGCACAATGAAAAAAGCCATCGCATAGCCCCATATCCCGAAAAGTTAAAGCCTTACAGGTTGCAGAAAATGGTGAAACAAGCAAAAAAAAAATGTTTTCTTACAAATTTCCAATTTTTTTTCACCATTTAAATAAAAAAAACCTATACATGTTGGATATCTGCGTACTCGTAATGATCTGTAGAATCATATTGCCAGGTCAGTTTTACCATATAGTGAACATGGTAAATAATAAAAACCCAAAAAAACTATTGTGACATTGCAATTTTTCAGCAATTGGAATTTCTTTCCCGCTTTCTAGTGCATTACATGATAAAATTAATGATGTCATTCAAAAGTACAACTTGTCTCGCAAAAAAAAACAAGTCCCCGTATGGATATTTGGATGCAAAAAAAAAAAAAAAAGTTATTGCCTTCGGGAGAAGGGGAGAAAATATACAAAAAGCAGAAAATCGCAAGGTCGTGAAGGGGTTAATAACTGTGTCGCAAGGCACATAATACAGGCTTTTGGTTCAAAATGCTCGTTTCTTGGTAATTGAGAGGGGCCATAAATGAGAGTTTCCCAACCCTGTATGAACTCTATTAAGAAATTCCAATTCCATCTGTTTTAGGCATTTTAGGTAAAGGGGGATATAAAGTTATGAAACTGTGTCTATATAATTATTGATTACCATCAGCTCATATGGAAGTAGTGGTATGGATGTATGGGTGCTTGTTCTTCAATAGAAATCATACTTTTTCTAGAGATCCAATGTTGCAATCATAAGAAATGTAGTGAAAGGTCGGGGTCACACTAGAGAGGAATACGGACGAGTGAGATGCGTTAAAAGCACACATTACACACGGACAAATGATTCTCTATGGGGCAGCTCCCAACAGCCGTATAATTCTCGTCCGTATTCTACGGTCCGTGCAAATCGCAGCATGCTGCGATTGTCACCGGACTACGCCCGTAGTACGCCAATGCAGATCATTTGGCAGGTGACAGGAAATGGGCCAATCCATCATCAGGAAGCATAGACATGCTAATTAGCTCAAAAAGCGCTCCAGACATCCAGGAAGTACGCCTCCAAGGAGTCCTGCAGCGTCATGGCGCCATATTTCCTCAATGTGGAGATGCTTATTGTATTAGTGCAGGAGGGGCCAGAAATCTGAGACCAACGTGATGCCCATTATGCCAACTGGGCAAGAAAGGAGGCATCATGGAGGCGCATATGTCGCCAGATGTTCCACGATTTTGCTGATCGGCCAAGTGAGGAGCAGCAGCAACTGAGTAAGTACAACCCAAAAACTGTTTAAAATGACCTCACATCAAAAAAGGCATTTAGAATCAGCCCCCCCTTCCTGTGCTTGGACTTTTTGCCTCATGAGGCGGGTAGATTTTTATGTGACCCATGGTTTTACACTGCCATAATTTGGCCCAGGCCACAAGCTCCTCATCCTCCTAGCCAACCAAGATATTAAGTGTAGTTACTTGATACCTGAACTATTGTGACCCTGTGTATCTGGCCTGGATGCCCCAATTATATATGCCACCCTCGGTAGAAAGCACACCCCAGAAGGCCACATGCCTAGGCTACTGGTAGCAAATTTGACCTAGCAAATATGTGAAATTGAGAATATTTCCTGTCACATTGCAGTGGAAGATGTGATGAGATGATGGCTCAGCATCCGCGACCAATACAGGTGGGAACGTCAGCAGCGGGCCAGGAGTGGTGATGCGGGCCACACAAAGCGAAAATATATTTATTATGATCTCCTCTCCTTCCTCGCTCCTATTCTGGATCTGAGACCATAAGTAGATACCTCACACCACATTACACAGATACTTTACAGGGCCACAAAAATGTCTTTCATTTTGGCTCTGTTCTATTTCATAACAGAACTCAGTCCAACCTTATGGAGAGAGGAACTGGCTCAGATACCGAACCCATCATAGATCCTGGGTCTGTAGGGGATGAGGTGGCTGGCCCATCTTCTCCCCCTCCAAGAAGCATGGGTGAAGATTCCTCTCAGGAAAACCCAGTGCCTGCACAACAAACCCCACCACCAGGACCACATCCACAAGCAGGACCGTCTGCTGCTGCACCATCAGCCATACAAGAGGAGCAGGGCAACATCAGCAGCCCAAATGCCCAGATCTGGGGCTCCCCACAGCCTGCTGGACCATCCCGGCGAGGAAGAAGAAGGCGCCATATCCCTGCCCAAGATACCCGTACCAATGTTGACACAGGGGTACTGAACTATCTGGCTAGAGTCAATAATGATGATGGTAAGGAGGCATACTCACGCAGCCTGGCCCTTTAGCTCGTGCCCTTTCCCGTGAGGTGAAGCTATGTATTCGAGGATGTTTTCAGATCCTGCTTGATGCAAGCACACACCCCGATACCCCATATGAGTTATTTGAATATCTGGAAAGGTGGCAGCTTTCACCCAGAAATCTGATGCGCCTTAGACACCCCACACACATTCTTGCTCAAGCAGGCTCTGAAGATCCTCAAATACGTGGGCCTACACCTCACCCCCTTCCTCCCCCTACCCAACCTTTTCAACAGCACCCACATATGTCTGGCTCTAGCCAACCACACCAATATGGCCACTTGTTCCCACCCAGTGTTGGAGGCTGGTCCCAACCTGGTTGGGGACGACATGGTTATTTTGGTGGGTATGAGACACGGGCCTACCAGCCCCAACAAGAGGCCCCTCTCCAGTATCACTCTGGCCAGTACCAAAGCCAATCCCAGGAGGCAGTACACTACCCACATCATGGGCAACAGTATGCCCCTACACAGGGCGATGGCCAAGTTGGGCAAAGTAGCCAGCAGCAAACACAGGCTGGTCTTCTGCCTTCTCCTCCCCTGACCTACCAAAATTTATAGTGTTGCCATTTTGGTATTGCCTAATGGTTTTGTGGTTGTTTTGTATGTCAGAAATGTTATTTGTACCCAATGTTCACATCTGCACAAAGGCCAATTTGGCCCATTGCCACATTTATCATATGGCAATAATATGTTTTTCTTGAAAAAAAAAGGCAAAAGTAAACATTTGTCTACTACATTTAACGTCTCTGTCTCAATTCTAAAAAAAGGTGTCAGCATACTAACATACGCTTATCAATGCACTTAAACAGTCATACAATCATAAGGGGTTTAAATATATATATTTAGACAGGCATAAACCAAAAAATTATAACATAGACATAGCATGCTCTTACCAAGAAGTTTCCCCCTCAGGTTACATAAAGTAATTTGTGAAAATATCACGCACTTTGAGCCCAGAGAGCGGTCTATGTTGAGGGTTGATAGGTGGTCTCGCCCTACGCACATTGTCCGACCCACGCACAACACCAGCAGAGGAGGAACAATCATCTATTCTGGTGAAGTTATGAAGAACCACACAGTCTTTAACAACTTCATTAACATTTTGTTCACTCAGCTGAATGGCAGACTGGAGTACTCGCCATTTGGCACAAAGAATGCCAAAGGAACACTCCACCAGTCGCCGAGCACGTGATAGGCGCAAGTTAAAAATTCTGCGCTGGTGGTCCAGGTTGCGACGGGGATATGGCCTTATGACATTGCGTGTTAACTGAAACGCCTCATCTGCCACAAGGACATAAGGGACTAATTCTTGAGTGGAGCCTGGTAGCTGGCGTGGTGGTGGTAGATCCAACTGGTTGGTGCGTAGCTGCCGACCCATAATAGAAGTATTGAAGACTCTAGAGTCTCCCGTCCTTCCATAGGCCCCAATGTCAACAATTATAAACTTGTATTGAGGGTCGGCCAGAGCCAACAATACAACAGAAAAGTATTGTTTTTAATTGAAGAATTGGGAGCCAGAGTTCGGCAGCTTACGCACCCGGATGTTTGCCATCAAGGGCCCCAATGCAATTAGGAAACTGGCATTCCTCCTCAAAGTCCCTTGATATCCTCAACCAGTCTTCCATCCTGGGCTCGGGCATGACGAGTTGATGTAGTCTTGACCATATTTCACTACATGTCGACCTGACTATGCCAGAAATGGTAGATCTTCCAATGAGAAACTCATGGTGGAGGGCGGCATAAGACAGGCCAGTGGACAGGAAGCTGAAGAACAACAGAAATGGAACATTTTAGAATGCACAAATTAACAAAAGACCAGGTACATACATACCAAACTTGTTAGTGATTCAGATCTACTAACACATATATTTGGTCGCACAATGACTAAGTGATATTCAGTACATATTACACATAACATTCTGATCTGTAAGTTTAAACATATCTGGAATAAGATGAGGGCATTAAACTTAGTCCAAGAAGCAAAAAATACATACTTTGGGCAATACATCATGAGCATAGAGAATGTGGTTGTGTAGTACATACCGTAATGTGAGTAGAAGTCGCTTCTCTGCAGATATAGTTTTGTGCATCCTTGTGTCCTGAAAGGTTATCCCAGGGTGCACTGTCTCCAAGAGTAGATCAAATGTTGCAAGGCTCATGCGACAGTATTGGTCAAATTTTTCTGGATGCTCCCGCAGAGAAGAATAGAGGCGGTGAAAATGACCTCTTGTGAGTCGTTGCCTCAAAAGTGGATGGACCCACATGCGTCTCCTCCTCCGCAGATCCACTATCACTGGGTATGGTTGACCAAAGCGGCGTGACAAAAGCCAGTTGAAGAGAACCTGCTCAGTTGTGTTGAAACTCAGACTGTCTGCCATGTTGCACATACAACACCAACACAACTAGTCAAGGCAAGGTCACAAATGGACAGAATGGAGGCAGCCACCTGTTCCTGAGCCAATAAATAGGGTGCAGGCTAATGATTTAAATAGTTTGCAGGCCTCAAAACCGTTAAATGTCCATTTTGCAAGCCTGCGAGAAAATCTCGCCATACGGATGCCATACGGATTACATACGGATGCTGACACGCGCAAAATACCCAACCACACCTTGCTTACGGATGACACCCGGAGCACTATTTAGGGGTCATTCATCCATATTACGCATGTAAAATACGGACCGTATTTTGCGTCGGTTAGTGTGACCCCGGCCTAAAAGTTATATGCAAATCAGTCTGGATCTGCACTGGGGGCGTGTCAATGCACGGTCTGCCTTTTATGACTTCATTAACACCCCCCCACTGTACTTCCATCCTAATTTGCATATGGCTTCTATGTTAGATTTCTTAAGACTGGCACGTCAGATCTTTAAAAAAAGGATAATTATTATTAGGGGACAAGCGCTTATAAACCCATCCCACTACCTTTATGTATGCCATGCCATGTAAGAAGGTTCCCACACTTCATACCGCCTTTATTTCACCTGTGTAGTTAATAATTCCAAGGAGTAGCACCAACACTGGTAGAATCAGAGCAACCATAAGACAGTACATGAACCTTGTATATTAATACAATTTTCCTATGGTCACTGCAGTGGGGAAAAAGAGAAGCTTCTAGAAATAAACAAGTTTTTTTAATGCACTTCTGCTGGATTCAACAAATTCTCTAAAAAATGTGATTTGTAGAGAATTGATTTGCCATAAGTCAAAATACTGCAAAGACTACAAATGCATTGAAAAGGCATGTACAACATTCTGAGGTCTCTTATGACTGTTTCTAACCCATTTTAAGTTCTTTAACACAAAAACAGCTTTAATAATGTCAAAATTCCCTCTCCATAGAAAAGAATTTTAACCTAGTAGTAGCCAACGGCACATTTAATAACATAGCTCACTAACTAACAAATGACAGAAAAAACTGACGGCACATCTAGAACTAGTCTGAATAGGTGCATACCAAAAAACAGCTTATATATCAAATGAGGAAATGGTTGCACTCAATTGCATTAAGGCATATCAAATATGAAATATGTGAAATACGAATAGCATAATGGTTTTTGTAATCTAGAAAAACATATGAGATACTTAGCACAAAATTTGGCCAAAAGATGTGAGCCCATTCACCATCGTCAAGGTGATCTCATTGAACGGGTCCCTATACTAACTGCCTAGAGTGAACTAACCTCTGGCTAATAACATGGTAAAGCCTGTCTTTATAGGAAGATAGGAACCAAAATGTGATTTGATTTAATTAAAATCACAGCCTGATGAAGGGCGGAATGCTCAGTCAGAAAGCTAACATACAAATGACAGAAAAAACTGACGGCACATCTACAACTAGTCTGAATAGGTGCATACCAAAAAACAGCTTACATATCAAATAAGGAAATGGTTGCACTCAATTGCATTAAGGCATAGCTCACTAACTGTTTTTTAATTCAAAGAACAGTCCAAAAATTATCCCTCTTCAACTTTTATGATCACTCGGACTTTTCAGTGAAGAACACTCATCGAAACTGTTGGTGTCACTGTCAGAGGTAACATCCTCCTCCAGTGACTGAAATAAGTGATATGCCATATATTCTCCATGACTTCCTCCTCATTAATACACTTGCAGGAGGAAAAGAAGGCCAACTATGACTTGTGTTTGGTAGTTCTACTGTCTAGACACTTGGTGCCAGTGGTGGTAGTGATGCTTCTCCTGAGGCTAACACATTCTTAGCCATGAGTTTTGCTTCTTTTCTATTACGCCATCCATTGCACTTACCACTTTTTCTTTTACCATACATTTTGAGCAACACTATAGTTAACTTTTGACAATCTTTTCAAACTCAATTCAGCAACTTGACGTGGATGTGGGTAGGTGAGTGGACAAGTGAGTGTGAGAATCGGAGTCCACCTTTACAAATTGATGGCGGCATGAGTGCTGTTCCTGACAAACTGGTGGCAGTGGTGGGATGATTCATGACAAACACTTTGATAAACTTGGTAGAAATAACCACAATGCAGTCACAAGGAAAAGGGACTTAAAAAAGTTGTTCCATAATAACTTTTCTCTGTAGAGCCTAATGGAGCAAGTGTGGTCAATCGGCTAATGATCCTTGCCTATTTGTCACGCATACTGTATATATATTTTTCTTTTACAGGTAGTTTGTATTTCCTGCATTAGAGAGTCTGCTAAATATATACAAAAGAATGTGCAATAAGGGCTTGTTTCTTTAGTAGCTACTCTAAAACTCTTTCCTCTTCTGCAGTAAGCTGAGAAACCTTACAGGACTCAAGTGACTGATGAGATGTTGTGTGGTTAACAACAGCAGTGTGTCGCTGATTATTATACAGCACTTGTTGGAGAATGAAATATGTTTATGATACTCTAGTGAAACCTCTCTAGCACTTGAAAGAGAAGTAGCGAAGACATAACGTAACACCGCTGCTCCAGTAGATTGTCTTTTACACAAAAGCAAAATGACTTCAGTCTTCTTTAGAATTTTTCTTTTACAATTTTCTTGTATTTTGTACACACTTTTCATAGAATAGTGGATTTTTCTCTTTTCTCTCTGTCTTGAAATATAATGATTCTGCATGTAACACACAATGTATGGAGTTCTGGGCATTGTTTTGCTCTTTGCAAGCTAAGTACAACACTATGATGGGTAGAAGTATGGTACTATGCAGAAATATGTAGTCCCTATAGAGAAGGTCTGAATTGAGAACGCTTCTGTCATAAAACAACCCATTGGTTTCCCATCCATCTGACTACTTAGATGCCACGATTTCTGTTCTTCATAGCATCTAAGGGGTTAGATTGCTGTGATGAGAGCTAGCTCTATACAAATCTTTCTTACGTCTGACATAATTATAGTCAGGAGCAGTAAGTAAATGCCAGGCAAGGGGCATGTTCATTCAGCATTGGGATTCCCAACTTATGGGCCACGTGGTGATACACCACTGGTACTATGAGTAATGTAGTATTTTAAGTATCTATAAACTGGGACTGGGGGTCATATGGCAAACTCAAGGAATTGTATGGCACCCTTTGTGCAGTGTTTAATGAAGGACGGTGTGGCACTTTAGAAAATGTTTATACAGTATGTATTAATATGAAAGCAATTAGGGTGAAATCACAATGTGAAAAGTGCACTGTTTTCCCTTGTTTTTCGCTTCTAAACTAGAGTCTTGTAAGGTGGTAATGGCAACACACTAACAGTTTGAGTAGTCATCATGTGACAGCAGGATAATTGCACATGAGTGGTCATACACACTGTTAGGATTTGGCAGTGCTTAATTTTATAATTAATGCTAAACTGTCTCCTCACACTTTTCTCCCCCTACTGTCCCCTCACACTTTCCTCCATACTGTCCCCTCACACTATTCTCCCCTACTGTCTCCTCACACTTGCCTCCATACTGTCCCCTTACACTTTTGTTCCCTCACAAGAATTCCCTTCTCCCCTCATAAAACTCCTGTTTCCTCTGCTCCATTGGAGTGCTTAACTAATCACCGACTTCCTCCATGATTCTGATTTCATGTTGGTCCTCAGAGTGCTGGTGTTCACACCTGAAAGATGTAAGTACAATTCAGCACAGGGAACCCAGCATTTTACATGGTCTCTGAGCCTGCTGTGAACTTATCCACTGGCTCAGAGAAAGGCAAGATTCCACTCCTAAGGGGAGCCAAAATTCAGCCGCTTGGGAGACACCTCAGACCGCCGCATTAGGCAGCCTGATGATGCTTCAATGCTGGCTGCACCTGTGGCTAATGCTCATCTGCTCCATCCCTAGTTATGCTCCTACCTAAACTAAACCATTTTATTGCTTTACCGTTGCCTACAACAATATGCCACAAAAAATGGGAAAACTTCTGGGTGGGAATGTGAAATGTTGGAGGAGCTTACAAAGATAAAGGTTTGTGCACACAGAGGTTTTTCGAGGAGATTTCTTCTCTGAAAACTCTGTGTGTGCTTGTACCTTAAGAATTGCAGGAGATTAGTCTCAATTCCCCACCAGAATGTTTTTGGAATGAAGGAGGAAACAAACACGGGGAAATTATGCAAACTTCTTGCAGATGTTCTCCTTGGTGGAACTTCAACCAGGGACTCCAGGGCTGGAAAGTAATAGTGACAACTATTGAGCCAACACGTAATGTCATATGTTTTCCTCAAGACATATGAATAAGTCATTATTTACGCATTTTACAAATTTAATGATATGCCGTTCAGATCTTGTTATGATTTCAGTAATGATCGTCCTTGCCCCTACTAAAGAGCTGAGACCAATCAGCCTACATTTCAATCCTTAGATCTACTCCTATCTGATTAAATAGTTAAACTAAAGTATAGTAAACTCCTTAACCTGCACTAGATCAATGATTAATGTTCACAATGCTACTGCTTCTAATGCATCATTAAAGGGGTTTTTCATCTTTATTTTTTTAAGGTACTGGCTTGCCCTATCTAAAAATAATAAAGTAAGCTTCACCTAGCCCCTGTCAAAGCAACATCAGCAGTGATGCCACGACTACAGCATGTGACCACTGCAGCCAATCATTGAGCTTAGCAGTCTTGTCAAAGGTGGTGAGGAGCTCTAGAGAAATAGAATAAAGCACAATTTGTTATTTTAATATAGAGATATTCTGGAATATCCCTTTATCATAATAAGTAACTTACAAATGTGGAAATGTTTTCTTTGGAAAGGTCATCATTTTTGCTGCTTTGAATATTTAATGGGGTTGGCCAATTTGTTTTAATTTTAACAATTGTGTTGGGAACATGAATTTGTGGCACTTACTAAAATATAAGTATTACGTATTCTCCACCTCCATGTTCTCAGAATGGCCGCTAATGGAGGTGTAGGTGGGCCAACCAGTTCACCAACGCCACCAAATAAAAATGATTTCAGGCTGTTTTTCAAATATGATAGGTGTTTCAATACAAAGTATGGCACTTGGGACCATGGAAGTTAAGGCCAAAACTGAATGTAATTATATTCTCTTTCCAACACCAAATTATACTGAAAGGGTCATTCCCTTTTGGAAACATCTCTTATGCCCTGGTTATGTAAGCTGATGGAAAAGTTGCTACTAGAGTTGAGCGAAACGGGTTGAAAAAATTCAAAAGTCGCCGACTTTTGGCAAAGTCGGGTTTCATGAAACGAAACCCGACCCTAGGATGAGTTCGGCCACGAGGTCGGCGACTTACGCGCCAAAGTCGCGTTTCAAAAGTTTGTTTTGCGCTCTTTTTCAGCCAATCAGGATCCACAGACACTGTGGGCAACGTGATGACATAGGCAGGGGTCACCACCATCTTTCAGAAGGGCATGCAAGTGATTGGCTGGCTTTGGTGGGCGTCACAGGGGGTATAACAGGGCGTGCACGCCGACCGCCATCTTACTACTGCCGATCTCAGTATAGGGAGAGGTTGCTGCTGATTCTGTAGGGAGAGCGTTAGGCAGGGAAGAAGACAAAAAAACTGCTTCTGCTGCTAGCGATTTGGCCTGCACAACACACCAGTCACTGTGTGTGCAGTGCAAGGGGAGGCTATATAGTGGTGTATCAGTGGTGTTGGTTGTTGGGCTGCCTTCTAAGGCTTCCTGACATTCCTGCATTGCTGTTTACCCACTGCTCTGCAAACTGCTTTTTTAAAAGCAATCCCAATTTTTTTTTTTTGTCCTGCTGAGAAGAAAAAAAAACTGCTTCTGCTGCTAGCAATTTGGCCTGCACAACACACCAGTCACTGTGTGTGCAGTGCAAGGGGAGGCTATATTGTGGTGTATCAGTGGTGTTGGTTGTTGGGCTGCCTTGTAAGGCTTCCTGACAGGCTGGCATTGCTGTTTACCCACTGCTCTGCAAACTGCTTTTTTAAAAGCAATCCAATCTCCCTTATCCTCTAGTCACTTTTGTCACAGCTGTGCCATCGAGCCTGTGACATAGCGCTCAGATATCAGTGGGGCTCACACAATCCAAAAGTGTCCAGTGTACACAAGTGTCTGCAGAAATTCAAAATCTCCCTTATCCTCTAGTCACTTTGGTCACAGCTGTGCCATCGAGCCTGTCACATAGCGCTCAGATATTCATTGGGCCTCACACAATCCAAAAGTGTCCAGTGTCCACAAGTGTCTGCAGAAATTCAAAA
Source organism: Dendrobates tinctorius (assembly GCF_039654945.1). Classification (NCBI taxonomy): domain Eukaryota; kingdom Metazoa; phylum Chordata; class Amphibia; order Anura; family Dendrobatidae; genus Dendrobates; species Dendrobates tinctorius. The sequence goes on along the minus strand of NW_027361868.1, from coordinate 7,320,845 downwards.
TCTCCCTTATCCTCTAGTCACTTTGGTCACAGCTGTGCCATCGAGCCTGTCACATAGCGCTCAGATATTCATTGGGCCTCACACAATCCAAAAGTGTCCAGTGTCCAAAAGTGTGTGCAGAGATTCAAAATCTCCCTTATCCTCTAGTCACTTTGGTCACAGCTGTGCCATCGAGCCTGTCACATAGCGCTCAGATATTCATTGGGCCTCACACAATCCAAAAGTGTCCAGTGTCCAAAAGTGTGTGCAGAGATTCAAAATCTCCCTTATCCTCTAGTCACTTTGGTCACAGCTGTGCCATCGAGCCTGTCACATAGCGCTCAGATATTCATTGGGCCTCACACAATCCAAAAGTGTCCAGTGTCCAAAAGTGTGTGCAGAGATTCAAAATCTCCCTTATCCTCTAGTCACTTTGGTCACAGCTGTGCCATCGAGCCTGTCACATAGCGCTCAGATATTCATTGGGCCTCACACAATCCAAAAGTGTCCAGTGTACACAAGTGTCTGCAGAAATTCAAAATCTCCCTTATCCTCTAGTCACTTTGGTCACAGCTGTGCCATCGAGCCTGTCACATAGCGCTCAGATATTCATTGGGCCTCACACAATCCAAAAGTGTCCAGTGTCCAAAAGTGTGTGCAGAGATTCAAAATCTCCCTTATCCTCTAGTCACTTTGGTCACAGCTGTGCCATCGAGCCTGTGACATAGCGCTCAGATATCAGTAGGCCTCACACAATCCAAAAGTGTCCAGTGTCCACAAGTGTCTGCAGAAATTCAAAATCTCCCCTGTCCTATAGACACCTTGTACCTTGTTTTACATTACTATATAGTTTGTTGGATTTTGTCTACATTTCTACCAAAAATGAGGAAGGCTGGTGGAAGAGGCCGTGGAATTGTGCGGGTGTTGGCAGCTGGTAATGATGGTGTTGGTGGTGGATCTGATGGTAGTGGCAAGAGCAAAATAGGACCGAATGCAGGAGGTGCTGAGCCTGCGTCATCGTCTGGCTACATAAGGCCTCGAACGCTTAGTTTTCTAGGAGTTGGCAAACCGCTTTTAAAGCCAGAGCATCAGGAAAAAGTTTTGTCTTACATTGCTGACTCAGCCTCCAGCTCTATCGCCTCCTCTTCTTCAGTTGTAAAAAGTAAAAGCACTGAGTCGTCATTGGAGGCTCATGTTCATGAACCACACCTTTCCTTGTGTCCTTCACCCCAACCAAGATTGAAGGATGACGCAGGCCATACTACTGATTACTCCATGGAGCTGTTTTCACATACCATGCCTGGATTATCAAGTGAAATGGTGAATTAGCCAGGCCAAGATGAATCTGACATGGAGTGCACTGATGCACAGCCGCTGATGGATGATTCTGCTGGTACATTCACTCAGAGCACTACATTGTCCTCACAGTGTACAGAGCCAGATTCTGACCCTGATGAGACTCAGGTGCCCCTTCCCGCACACTATACCACCATACACGGTGACACAGAGGAAGGTGCACATGACATAGAAGAGGAGGTGATGGATGACCCAGTTGTTGACCCAGATTGGCATCCATTGGGGGAAGAGGGTGCTGCTTCCAATAGCTCAGATGAGGAGCATCCACAGCAAACATCGACATCGCAACAGCTGTTATCTGGCAGGCCCGGAGCACTCCAAAGACAGGTTCCAAACATCAAAAGAGTTGCTGGACAGCTTGTCCAGAGGGTCAAAAGATCACAGCGTGCTAGGCCGCAAAATGTCTGCCAAAGTAGGAAGAGTGCAGTGTGGCACTTTTTTGAACAAAATCCTCATGATCAGGCCAAGGTTATCTGTAAGAAGTGCGCAAAGACCTTTAGCCGAGGGAAAAATCTGAAAAATTTGAATACCAGTTGCATGCTTAGACATTTAACCAGCATGCACTTGCAAGCGTGGACACAACACCAAACCTCAAGTGCCACATGTACAACTGATCACAACGAAGGTAGTCAGCAACGCTACATTGTTTCCCCCACTGTAAGCCCACCGGTTAGCACAGCAGCAAATGTTGAGGTGTCGTTGCAAGGCCACAGCAATCAGGGAATCCCACTGTTATATCAACAAAAGACTGATTCTAGGCCATCAGAAAGAACACCAACTCCATCACCATCATCAACCCTCTCTCAGTCCGCCCTGTCCACCGCTACTTCCACCATATGCAGCTCTCAAGTCCAGCTCACCCTCCCAGACACTATGAGTAGGTCAAGAAAGTACTCAGTCTCTCATCCGCGTACACTGGGTTTGAACGCCTACATTGCCAAACTAATCTCGTTTGAGATGATGCCCTTTCGGTTGGTGGAAAGCACAGCTTTCCGCGAACTCATGGCCTATGCAGTACCACGCTATGACCTACCCAGTCGCCACTTCTTCTCTCGCAAAGCCATCCCAGCCCTCCACCATCATGTGAAAGACCGCATTGTCCATGCACTCAAGCAGTCAGTGAGCGGAAAGGTGCACCTCACAACTGATGCCTGGTCCAGTCGGCATGGCCAGGGCCGTTACGTGTCCATCACTGCGCACTGGGTTAATGTGGTGGATGCAGGGTCCACAGGGGACAGCGGTGGTGGGACAGTGCTGCCTAGCCCACGGTATAGGAAACAGTTGGCTGTAGGCATTCGACCCTCCTCCTCCTACTCCTCCTCCAGAAGCGAAAGCTCGTCCACAGAGCGCAGTCGTACGAGCACTCCATCTGCAGCTGCCACTGTTGCACACGATGTGTCCCCCTATCGAGCAGCTAGTGGAAAGCGTCAGCAGGCTGTGTTGCAGATGATGTGTTTGGGCAACACACACCTTCGAGGTGCTGGCCAAGTACTTGAAGCGACAAACTGAGTCATGGCTGGGCAGTGTACAACTTGAGGCAGGCAAGGTAGTTAGTGATAACGGCCGTAATTTTGTGGCAGCCATAGCCCTTTCAAAACTCAGCCACATACCTTGCTTGGCTCACACCTTGAACCTGGTGGTGCAGTGCTTCCTCAAAAATTATCCGGAGTTAACAGCCCTGCTCCAGAAGGTGCGAAGACTGTGCGCGCACATCCGCCGGTCGCCTGTACACTCCGTTCGTATGCAGAAGCTGCAGCGATTGCTCCACCTTCCCAACCACCGCCTCATTATTGACATTGCAACAAGGTGGAACTCCACCCTGCACATGGTGGAGCGGCTGTGCGAGCAGAGGCAGGCCATAATGCATTTGTGGGAGGATACACGGCCAGGCACTTTGAGAGCAGACATGGAGTTGACAGGTGTGCAGTGGTCGAAGCTGAAAGACCTCTGTAAAGTCCTTCAGTGTTTTGAGGAATGCACACGGCTGGTAAGCGCAGACGACGCCATCCTAAGCATGAGCATCCCATTTATGCGTCCGCTCATACAAACTTTGACGCACCTTAAGGAGCAGGCGTCTGCAGCCAATGTTGATGAGGAGGAAGAGGAGGAGGGAATCCTTGATGACATTCAGCCATTGTCTGCTCAGGGACCTCTCCTGGACGAGGTGGAGGAAGAAGAGGAGGAGGAGGATGATGATGGGGATGATTACTTAGGGGAGGAGGATGCATCTCGTGGGGCAAGTGAAAATGTTGGCGTGGCAAGGTCTGGTGCAGGGTTTGTGCGTGACTGGAGGGATGTGGATTTGCCAGAAAGTGCTCCTCCACCCAGCACTCGCAGTGCATCATTGACACCGGGAACATTGGCCCACATGTCAGATTATGCCTTGCAGATCCTAAAAAGGGACCCCCGCATTGCCAAAATGATGAACGATGACGACTACTGGTTGGCCAGCATCCTGGATCCACGCTATAAAGGCAAATTACAAAACATCATGCCACAGGAGAACCTTGACCTAATATTGGCTAATAAACAAGCAACTCTGGTAAATCGGTTGCTTGGGGCATTCCCAGCACACAGCAGCGGTGATGGTTCTCACACGAGCCGTACGGGCCGGGGGCAGCTTGGCAGAGGTGTTCGTGGTGCACACAGCAGAAGTGGCGTTGGAGACAGGGGTTTCATGACAATGTTGTGGACTGATTTTTCAAGTACCGCTCACACAACTGGTAATACTGCATCGATGGAAAGTGACAGGAGACAGCAGTTGTCAACTATGGTTACAAACTACTTTTCCTCCCATATCGATGTTCTCCCACACAGGTCATTCCCCTTTGACTATTGGGCCACTAAACTGAACACCTGGCCTGAATTGGCCCAATATGCCTTACAGGAGCTCGCTTGCCCAGCTGCAAGTGTGCTATCGGAAAGAATCTTCAGTGCAGCTGGATCAATCCTGACAGAAAAAAGGACCCGTCTGTCAACCCAAAATGTGGATGATCTAACCTTCATTAAAATGAACCATGCATGGGTTTCCAAGGATTTTGTCCCACCTTCCCCTGATGACACATAGGGTGACAGAAAAATGGCTTGCTTTGGTCCACCTCTTCCTGGGACTTCACCTATTTCGCCTTTTGCATCAGCTGAATGTCCAACATCAACATATGCCACTTTCTAAAACTCCCTAACTGTGCTGCCTCCCCCCCCATGGCCGGGGTCACCACCTAGCGCACGACACCGTGCGAGTGCCGTTGCCCTGGACAGGTGGGTAGGCCGACTCTTGGGCGCGGGCACTGGCACAGGGTCCCTCATAGTGTAATCAATTGTCTCTGACGGTGGTGGTGCACACCCGCCGTCAGACACACCGCTGTACTATGAGGGGCCCAGTGCCAGTACCGACGCCCACGAGTGGGCCCCCCTTGCTTGGGCAGGGCCCCAGCATTTGCAATCTTTACCTCTCCCTGCTCCTCCGCTGTGTAATCTGGGCCGTCAAATCCATACTGTGCCTGACACCGTCTGAGCCTGCCTCCTGATGTATAGACATATATTTTGAATGTGTACGCTATCCATACATGTTATCCGGGGAAACGGTACCCTTTCTAACCTTTGTGCAATCACGTGCAATCCATACTGGGCCTAACACCTTCTGAGCCTGCCTCCTGAGACATATATTTTGAATGTGTACGCTATCCATACATGTTATCCGGGGATACGGTACCCTTTCTAACCTTTGTGCAATGACGTGCAATCCATACTGGGCCTGACACCGTCTGAGCCTGCCTCCTGATGTATAGACATATATTTTGAATGTGTACGCTATCCATACATGTTATCTGGGGATACGGTACCCTTTCTAACCTTTGTGCAATCACGTGCAATCCATACTGGGCCTAACACCGTCTGAGCCTGCCTCCTGAGACATATATTTTGAATGTGTACGCTATCCATACATGTTATACAGGGATACGGTACCCTTTCTAACCTTTGTGCAATCACGTGCAATCCATACTGGGCCTAACACCTTCTGAGCCTGCCTCCTGAGACATATATTTTGAATGTGTACGCTATCCATACATGTTATCCGGGGATACGGTACCCTTTCTAACCTTTGTGCAATCACGTGCAATCCATACTGGGCCTAACACCGTCTGAGCCTGCCTCCTGAGACATATATTTTGAATGTGTACTCTATCCATACATGTTATCCAGGGATACGGTACCCTTTCTAACCTTTGTGCAATCACGTGCAATCCATACTGGGCCTAACACCGTCTGAGCCTGCCTCCTGAGACATATATTTTGAATGTGTACGCTATCCATACATGTTATCTGGGGATACGGTACCCTTTCTAACCTTTGTGCAATCACGTGCAATCCATACTGGGCCTGACACCGTCTGAGCCTGCCTCCTGATGTATAGACATATATTTTGAATGTGTACGCTATCCATACATGTTATCTGGGGAAACGGTACCCGTTCTAACCTTTGTGCAATCACGTGCAATCCATACTGGGCCTAACACCGTCTGAGCCTGCCTCCTGAGACATATATTTTGAATGTGTACGCTATCCATACATGTTATCCAGGGATACGGTACCCTTTCTAACCTTTGTGCAATCACGTGCAATCCATACTGGGCCTAACGCCATCTGAGCCTGCCTCCTGAGACATATATTTTGAATGTGTACGCTATCCATACATGTTATCCAGGTATACGGTACCCTTTCTAACCTTTGTGCAATCACGTGCAATCCATACTGTGCCTGACACCGTCTGAGCCTGCCTCCTGATGTATAGACATATATTTTGAATGTGTACGCTATCCATACATGTTATCCGGGGATACGGTACCCTTTCTAAGCTTTGTGCAATCACGTGCAATCCATACTGGGCCTGACACCGTCTGAGCCTGCCTCCTGATGTATAGACATATATTTTGAATGTGTACGCTATCCATACATGTTATCTGGGGATACGGTACCCTTTCTCACCTTTGTGCAATCACGTGTAATCCATACTGTGCCTGACACCGTCTGAGCCTGCCTCCTGATGTATAGACATATATTTTGAATGTGTACGCTATCCATACATGTTATCCAGGGATACGGTACCCTTTCTAACCTTTGTGCAATCACGTGCAATCCATACTGTGCCTGACACCGTCTGAGCCTGCCTCCTGATGTATAGACATATATTTTGAATGTGTACGCTATCCATACATGTTATCCGGGGATACGGTACCCTTTCTAAGCTTTGTGCAATCACGTGCAATCCATACTGGGCCTGACACCGTCTGAGCCTGCCTCCTGATGTATAGACATATATTTTGAATGTGTACGCTATCCATACATGTTATCTGGGGATACGGTACCCTTTCTCACCTTTGTGCAATCACGTGTAATCCATACTGGGCGTGAGAACGGCTGGCGAGCTGTTAAGCAAGCTACAGCACCTGTGGTTTGCACACGTAAGTTTTTCATTTTTTCAGGAATGACGGTTAGGCCTAATTCCGGAACTGCGGTTGACCTGCACTTACTGGGAAATCATTGTTCGCGGGTAAGAATTGTAATCAGTGATCCCCATCACTAACGTTGTTCAACGGGTTATCTGCACCTGTAAGCGACAAACGCTGGCCTTTTCAGTGTAGCGCACATGCAGCCACGGACATGTAAGGGCATGACACACCAGTTATTGGCCAATCTCATGTGCCAGAGCCTCACGTGTCCCTCTAGTAAGCCGGACTCGGACCGCGGGGCATGACTGAGTCTCGTTCGTTAACGGAATTAAGCTTGCAATGTGTGCATCTGTTCTGTAGTTGGCATGGTTGAGGTTTCCCAGGTGGAGTCGAATTTAACCGTAGGCTCCACTCCTGGTGGTGCCCTTCTGGACATTCCTTTAAGGTTCAGCTTTGCAACCATACTGCCCACGTAAAACAAACACTTTGCCTTCATGAACGCTGTTTGGAGGGTCATGACTCGTGGGAATAACGCCGCCCAATCAGTTAACCTGCTAGAGAGATCCTTCGTTGCTCCCAAGCATGACATTACACTCCCTAGGAAGAAGGTAATGCCACTGTGGCGACCGTACTCCTGGGGGCGACACAAGTGCACTGATGCCCAGCCACTGCTCGATGAATCTGCTGGTACATTGACCCAGACCACTACATTCCCCTCGCACGCTACCCGGCCTGAATCTGACCCTGATGAAACTCAGGTTACCCTTCCCATATACAGTTCCATCTTACACGGTGACAAAGAGGAAGCTGCAGATGAAAGTGCAGGTTCGGCCCACCCGCCATCAGACACACCACCGTACTATCAGGGGCCCTGTGCCAGTGCCGTCGCCAACGAGTGGGCCCCCCCTGCTTGCCCAGGATCACAGCACTTGCAAAGTTGAAATACTGTGCAGTGAGATGGAAGATGGGGACGACGAGGAGTCTAGACTAGTATAGGGATTCCCTAGTGAGGAGACTTATTTGATTGTTTTCAATGTTGGGACAGCAATTTTTGGGGAGCACTATACTCTGGAGAATGATAGATGGGGCCCACCATACACTGGAACATTCCAAAGGTGGACATCAGACACTGGAGCAGCATTTACAGGGCCCATTATACACTAGAGCATTAGAAATGGGGCCCATTATGTTTGGAGCATTATTTGGGCCCATAAGACAGTGGAGCTTCATCCATGGGGACCAACATATACTGTAGCATTATGTGGAGCTCATCATAAACTGTTTCAAACATTATATGGGACCAATGATTCTGTATGGAGAAATAGATGGGCCTCGTCATGAGATGTAAAAAGTGAGGTATTTTTCATTGTACTATACCGCCATTTCTCTGCCGTATCGGAGCATGATGAGTTGTGGTATGTGTTAAAGGGGCGCTCTTTCGCTCAGGGCACATGAAAACCTGGAGCCAGCCCTCCCCCCCACAACTTTAGCCAAATAACCCCCATTTTTCAGTGCGTAACTTGTATTATGAAGTTAATTAAGGTTGACAAGCTTAAGTAAGAAGAATTGATGCTTTTGGCATTCAAATGGGCACTGTAGGTGTGTTTCCTGTCCTCCTCTCACTGCCGACTTTTATTCCCCATTGACTTACATTGGGTTTCATGTTTCGGGACGACCCCGACTTTTCCCTATAATCGGACGATCTTGCTCGACCCGACTTTTGGAAAAGTCGGGTTTCACGAAACGAAACTCGACCCTAAAAAACCAAAAGTCGCTCAACTCTAGTTGCTACCCATTCAGGAACCCTTCCTTCCATTGAAGCATCTCTACAGAATCATTCATAATTTTTCTAGAAGATTGAAGAAAGCCATTTAAAAATGTTTTATCTCCCTTGCCATACATTCTTCTTATAGAATTACTAGTTGACCAGAAGCAGATAACCCAATGACCCCCAAACTTTGGCCCCACTTGATGTCGAAACTCTTAGTTGTCCTGACAGGCCAAGTTCCTTATTTTTGCTAAAGGCATTGGAACAATCAACTAGCCATTAATAAAAATGTATTGGTCCAGTTCCAGACCACTTTGCCATTGTATCCAAAAAAAATTTATGTCATCCTTTCTTCTGGTTGCTGGAACATCCCATTTAGTTACTCATCCCATCTAGTTATTGGCTGTTACAATGTTTTACTGAGGCATACAAATTTAGATACTGACTTGAAAATAGGTGCTACATCCAACTGGAGCATACACTTTTTTCATTGTCTCACAATTATGCTCAGAAATCTTGATGGTACTGTCACTTTCATTTGTACAAACTTAATGGTTACAGTCTCTACATAAGGCACAAAGCTTGGTGGTTACTCTAAATCCTTACCAAAGATTGCAAAATAGAAAGAACAGTGAACATTCTTTAGTGGAAGACTCGTGGTCAAGATGCAAGTTCAAAGGGTGGGGTCTGCTTGTTTTCCGAAAGACACTAAGGGCGCATTCTGATGTCCATATAAATTGGTATATTTGCGCCCTAACAACAATATTTGCTGAGTACAGACCTCCACAAAAAAACTGCACACTCTTCGAAGAACAATATGTCATGATCTGCTGAGTTCGTGGGATCAGGTAGTTTAGAGGTTAATCTGGACAGCCTCACTCTGAGATTCTGGGAGGCTTTTTATAGCCTCATTGTGGGCTCACTCCTTGTCGCTTATACTCAGACCCTTGGCCGAGTGTGTGACCCTGGTGTGCTTTGTGACTGTGATACTTTATGCTTGCTTGGTTTTGATCCGGTTCTGTCCTTGTTACGAGTTCTGCCTGTTCCTTTTGGACTGCTCTGCTATTCCCGTGTATGAATCTTTTGCCTTGGAACTGACTACTCTCTGACTGCCTCCCTTGTACTGCGTCGCTATCTCTGTGTATGATTCATTGCTTATGTTTTGACTATTCTCTGCTTGTCCCTCTGGTACCGCGCCATCCTCCACGTGTATGACCCCCGCTTGTCTGACCTGAGTTTCCCTAGCCTTTGCTCCAGGATTCCTGTAATAGAACCCTATCCTGCAGCAGGACGCTAAGCCACTCCCCTTGTGGTCACATGATCATAGGTCCTTGTACTGCTAAACTCCTATCAGTGTCACAGGTCCTGTTGTCTGAACTTTCCCTGCAGTATCGGACCCCGGGTCCTCCCGTAGTCTGGGTGAGTTACCCTGTTCAGCCACGGCAGCCCGCCGGCGCTGACAGGATCCTGATACAATATATGGGTTCTTTGTGGTCCAATAGCTCATCATAATTCACTATTCCACTTGCTTTGGACCTGGATGTGGACCCTTAACCTCTTGGCCCCTGTGTGGCTGCACAGGTTACATTATTGGTATGTTCACCTCTACCTCGGTGGACCGAGGCTTGGACAAAATAATGGATCTCAAAAGTCCAACAAAAGAGTATTGGATAGTGAGCCAACTGCTTGTCTTATAGAATGATTGACCAATAACCATCAGATCTTATTGATTATCTTTCCTGTGTTTATAATGATAGTAATCAAAATTCTGATGTACGGTAATTATAAGTGTATGTGCACAGGTGAGCCCTTCACATAACCAAAGCCCGCCATACACAGACTAACGTTGGTCGAACTTTCTGATATTGATGTGTTCGGCGGACAATCTAATGCTCGTAGGGGCTTCCCTACTGTCCTCCAATAGACAATTTCGAACTGCTGATCCTTTAGTTTTCTAAGAGCTAAGGTGCCAATAGAGATTTCTGTTAGCAGCTTTCTCATAGAGAACACAGGAGCACTTGGCACAGCAAGCTCTCTTGTCTATAGAGACTGGTTTGATATCTGGCAGCTGAACAATCAGCAATCTAATACGTGTAGGGAACTTTAGAAATACTAGTCAAACAAGGATCTAAGAGAGAACATCTGGGATCATTGACTTCTATTCCTATAGATGCAAAGTATCTCACACCAGACAAACCACAGATTCTGTAGACAGTTCCTAAAAGATTTTTGCCCCTCATCAGTACAAAGCAGGGTATTGGTTGACTGAATGAGATGCCTTAGATGCCATTCAAGAAGGTATAACATCTCTAACTGAAGAGACAAGACCCAACTATATGTGAAGACTTATTTCCAAGGCAATGGTCCATAGAGAATAAAAATATGCAAAGTATCTCATACCACCTTTTGCATGTTTTTTTTTCCTATAAAGCATTGTCTTGAAAATAACTTTCAAAACATAGTTGGTTCTACAATGAGTGATGGTACCGCCCCTAAGGTTCGTGTAAAGCATCTCTTTCTTCCATCTCTTTCTGGGCTGTACTTGTCAGATGCTAATCTCCCAAATCAGTGCCGTCTAAAAATGGGTCTTATGTTTGACAGATATGCGCTACTTTGCACATCTTTCCCAGGCGCACTGGCTTGTAAATAAGTCTGTATACAGAGATGGGTCTCTTCAAAGATGGTGGGAATTTTCTTTAGGTCAAATAATGACTTGCTCAACCCCGATAAGATAGGAACACGTTATCATCTTTGCTTTTTATTGTCAGCCATCCAATAATATTTTGAAAATAATTATTTTTTGCAATTTTTCCTAAATTTTTTTATCAATCTAAACCTTCAAGGTTTGGAAAAATGACGTGTTCCACGTGCTTTAATTTCTGCCTAAAATCCACACATTATATCATACCCTGTCCCTAAATACCAATGGGGTGTAATCTGAATGGATTAGCATAATCAGGGTGCAATCAGGCAACCTGCCTGCTGTTCTGTAGCAACCACAACTCCCATCATGCTCCCTAGATAGAATACGCAGTATCCTTCTAGGAGGTATAAACAACACTGAGCCATTATCGGGTTAGCCTAATGCAAGGATACAAAGAAGTCCCTATTACCGGCAACTAAAGTCTTTAAATATCATTGTGGGAAGGAGATATATTTTACAATCCCTTTAAAAAAAAAAATGCGGCCAAAAAAGGATCCATCTCTATTAAATTAAAATGCTCCAAAAACCCAGAAGTATTATGTGTGCTCCTCTGTGGAAGATCAGATTTTTTTTTTATTAATTCAAGTTTTAAATGCTGATTAATCCTCTTGAGAATCAGCTTCCCGAAGCTTTGGCCTGCGTTCAAGTCTCTTTCAAAGGGGGTGCATCACTTCCATTATACTGAATATTAATTGAACAACATTATTGCTAAGGATACAAAGCAAGATTTAAAACATGATTACAGCTGTCATTGCTTACACATAAATAAGTCATTGGGAATTCAAGCTTAAACAAAAACTGTTGCAAAACAGCCGAATTCTCCCCACCCGCCCATTGACTGAACTGAATTTCAAGCAAGTGCTCTGCAATCTTTAACAAACACCATTTAACTGTCCCGTGCACGCTTTGCAACTCAAAAATTAACTGCATTTTTTTATTTATTTTGCTTTTGTGACCACGGACATTTAGGCGTTTTATTGAAATGCAAAAATCAAAAAATGTGTCCAATCGTAATAACCCCTATTTTGCTCCAACTGTTTCTTTTCAGATTTTTCATCTCCACATTTTAAAAAGGCAATCCTTTTTTTATTTATTTATTTTTTTTTATTGGGTAATAGTTTGTTGCATTTTTTTACTACACCATTTATGGGTACTTATAAGGCCTCAGTCAAATGTCCGTGTTTAAAGATGTGCGTCAAAAATTGGAACCCATGTCTTCAGTGATTTGGATCCGTGTGTCCATGTTTACCATCAGTGTGTCATCAGTCTATTTGTTTTTCACCATCAGTGTGTCATCAGTGTATCCGTTTTTATCAGTGTTATCAGTGTGTTCATTTTTACCATCAGTGTGGTCATCATTGTGTCCATTTTTACCATCAGTGTGGTCATCCGTGTGTCTATTTTTACCATCAGTGTGGTTATCCATGTGTCTATTTTTACCATCAGTGTGGTCTGTTATGATGGGGTCACCGAGGAAGAAAACAAGACCAAGCTAAGTCACAGAAAACCAGAGAGGTTGGTAACTAAGCGGATTGCAGACCCCTGATCCTGACCACACAACTAGAAGTAGCCGTGGAGCGTACCTACTATGATTCTTGACGCCTCGTCACAGCCGGAGGACTAAATAAGCCTAAAGCAAGAAAAGGGGAAATCTAAACTGCCCCAGAGCAGACCCCAAAGGAATAGACAACCCCCACACATGTATTGATGGTGGGACAAGATGAAAACACAAACACAGATAGGAAAATAGGCTGAGCATGAGCAAACGATGGGGCCCACACTAACTAGAAAGGACAGGAAAGGAAAGATACTGTCTGCAATCATGCCAAAAAACCCTGCAAAAATGTCCAACACTTCTGATAGCAAAAAACCCTGAAGTCACTAGACTTCACCCACTATATCAGCACTCTGACGTATTCTGAGAACAGAGCAAAAAGAGGCCAAACTAATAAGGGACAAAAAGCAAACTGGCACATACAGTGACATAAGAATGGAAATTCAGCACAGCCCCAGCCGGGACTGGCTAATCACACAAAAACTGAGTAGACCAAACCATATCAAGTGTGAACAATAGCAGAGAACACTTAGCTTCAGAAAGCAGGAACTGAACTGGAAACTAGAACCTCAGGAGGCAGGAAAAAAATCACCAGCATGGGAAGAGGGAGTTGGCTGTCTTAAATCCAGTCTGAGACTCCAGATGTCCAATCCTCATCCTCATTATCAGGTGGCAGGTCTCTGTTAATTAGATCAGCTTCATTACCTCCTGCCACCACCAGAGGGAGCCTGGAAAGAGAACTCACGACTCCTCTGTCAACACAACCAGCTCCTTCACCAGAAACCAGAGGCAGACCAAAAAATGAGTTTGTAACAGTGGTCATCCTGTGTCTATTGTTTCCATCAGTGTGTCATCAGTGTGTCCATTTTTCCATCAGTGTGTCCATTTTTTCCATCAGTGTGTCATTAGTGTGTCCATTTTTTCCATCAGTGTGTCCATTTTTTTCCATCAGTGTGGTCATCCATGTGTCCATTTTTACCATCAGTGTGTCATCTGTGTGTCCGTTTTATCAGTGTCTCCACTTTCATCATCAGTGTGCCATCCATGTGTCCATTTTTACCATCAGTGTGTTTGTTTTTACCATCAGTGTGGTCATCCAAGTGTCCATTTTTATCAACAGTGTGTCATCTGTGTGTCTATTTTTATCAGTGTCATCTATGTGTCCATTATTACCATCAGTGTGTCATCAGTGTGTCCATCTGTGTGTCCTTTTTTATCAGTGTCATCCGTTTGTCCATTTTTACCATCAGCGTGTCATCTATGTATCTGTTTTCATCACCGGTGTGTCATCTATTTGTCCGTTTTTACCACGGACCATTTGTTGGTGCAGTTTTTTCTGGTATACTTGGATGAAAAGTGTTAATGTAAGTCTATGCCCCAGATGAAGCTCAGGCGAAACAAATTAGGTCCTAGTACAGATGATGTTAATGTATTCAATTATTTTTTAATCCTTTCCCTCTCATCGATTTATGATTCTGACTTGGGGTCTGGAGAGATGCTAGATCATAATAAACCTCTTTGTACAAAAATTAGGGCACTTTCAATATTTGTGACAAAAATCAAATCTGCCCCAACAAATTTCGGGAGATTCGCTCAGTACATGTTAGATGTGGCAATACAAAATATGCATTTTTTTTTCCATTTCTAGCCATCAAAAGTCATTTTCGTGTAGAATATAAATGTTTTTATCACTAAAATAGAGTGCTGAAATCATACTAGCGGGGCCCCAAAGAACTAAAAATACTAAAAAATATGACAGACCAATGGGTCTCCTTCTGTCAAGTAAATCTTATAGAATTCTCCAATTGTTTTGCCAGTGGGCTGATAGATATGAGCGTAACGATAGCAGTCACAGAGAGTGCAGTAAGGGAGGTCCACCAGCGCCAGTCCCGATTCAGCTGAATGTGTGTCCTCAGGGAAAGAAGAAAAATCATTTATTTTAGGTATGTGTTTGAGGAAAGCACCAAGTGGGAGAACATTATTACAGGATTGAGGCCATTACTAAATAAAGGACCCATGACAGGGATCATTATTACAGAATATGGCCAGGATGGGGGACATTATTACAGGAAGGGGCCAGAATAGGGACATTATTACAGGAAGGGGCCAGAATAGGGACATTATTAAATAAAGGGGCTAGGACGGGGAGCATTATTTCAGAATAGGGTCAGGATGGTTCACATTACTACAAAAAGGGGCCAAAATGGGGGCATTATTAAATAAAGGGGCCAGGACGGGGGTCACTGTTACAGATTAGGGCCAGGATGGGGAATATTATTGCAGGAAGGGGCCAGAATAGGGACATTATTAAATAAAGGGGCTAGGACCATTATTCCAGAATAGGGCCAAGATGGGGAACATTATTACAGGATGAGGGCCAGGATGGTTCACATTACAACAAGAAGGGGCCAAAATGGGGGCCTTATTAAATAAAGGGGCCAGAACAGGTGACATTATTACAGCATGGGATAACATTATTTCAGGATGGGGGCCTTTTATTAAATTAAAGGCAAAGGACAGAGGTCATTGTTAGAGGATGGGGCTCAGAACAGAGGACCTTAAGACATGATGGGGACAATGCTACAGGAAGGGGGTAGAATGAAGGACGTTATTCTGGATCGGGCCCAGGACGAGAGACATTAATACAGGACAGGGACAATACAACAGGAAGAGGACAGAATGGGGAACATTATTTAAAAAAAGGGCCAATATGGGAGCCATTATTACAGCTTGAGGGAACATTATTAGAGGGCAGGTGCCATTATTAAAGGATGGGGGCCAGGATGAGGGACATTTTTAAATAAGGGGACCAGAACGGAGTCATTATTACAAGATTGGGGCCATTTTTACAAAATGGGGGACATTATTACAGGATGGGGTGCATTATTACAGAATGGAGTCTGGATGGGGGACATATGTATTGTACATTTCATGAATGTGAATACTTAGTCAGCATTATAAAAAAGTCCTAATTCTTAAAAAAAAATAAGCTAATCACATTCTTTCTCTTGCTGAGATGTATTCGGGCGGCATGGAGCTACTGGAACCAAGTGTTTGATTTCCCTACAGTGCCACCACAGGAGAAATGAAGAATTACACAGGGAGTATTAAACACAATTGCAAGTACAGGGTTCTGATTATCGCAATTGTCAATTCACCTAATTTAAACTCTTATATGCACAATTCATCTTTTCTTTTCAGTGTTGTCTGCTTTCAAAAACACCATCCTTATGCCCTACTAGGATAGGTGTAATTAACAGGTTTCACTCCCTAGAAAGCCTCTGCACATCCTTCGGTCCAGCACTGAGTTTCCGTCACTGCTTCCACTGTCTGTTATTGTCTACAGTACTGATGTCACATTGACCATGCTACAGCCAATCGGTGAGCTCTGTGGCTTTTCCCGAGTTGACGGCACGAGACACAGGTCTGCTAAGCTCACTGATTGGCTGCAGCGCTGTCAACGTGACATCAGCCCCTATAAGTGATGCAGTTCCTACTGTTGAGTAATTTAGTGCTCCATCTTCTTTGATTTAGTGGTCCAGTAGACGGTGTTCACAGGTTTTTGCTATCCAGTAGTTTATATTCATCCAAATAATTTCCAATAATCTATTTGTACTTCACACAATAAATAGATCATAGTAGTAACTGATTGCTTCAAAGTGACCACTCAATGGGATTGTCGTCTGCTATACCATAAGCGTCTATTACTAAGCCAGATTTCTGGTCCATCCATGGAAACATCCTTTGTGGTCTGATGGGTCAGTCCAAAGGTGTTTGAGGATATGATTTGGCCCACTAAAGCCTTATAAATTTTTACTTCTTAAATGACAAAACTACAGGTACTAGGGATGTATTATATGATTAAAAAATGCTATCCTAGTAATATTTGTGGTTGTCCTGATGAAGGGGTCACCTGAACCCTGAAATGCGTACAATAAACCACGTTGAATTCTCTACAATATTTGGAATTCTTCTTGCGGCAGCGCGGGGATGATCCTTCCTTCCTACCTAAGTGTATGCTTCAACCAGGTCCTGCACTGACCGGTGGATCTGCAGCAGCCGCCATTAATATATGTCTTTCCTTCACCAGGTGAGTAGTTCTCTTGGTGGGCAACTCTGTGTAACATTTGAAAAGACCCTATTTGCGCTTTTGTGTCTCCCTCTTTTCTCTGACTAGTAATCATGATGGCACACAGTTCTTTTGTGCAGTATAACTTGCACGTATGTGACATCGATAGTAACTGAAAAGCTGTTAAATACTCTTTACATTCACTATTTGTCTGTCTTATTGTAAAAAAAATTGCCTTAAATATAAATTGGAAAGAACAGTATCAATTCTTTCGAAATTCGAATTTGACAGCTTCAACAATTTTTTCCAAAAAATTAGACTAGCACGGAATCAATTCGCTGCAAATTCTGCTAAGCCTCCAATTTCCTTGAAAGCGCTTTGTAAAGCACTTTGAGGTTTCATAGGAGTACACTGAACCCCTTTCAAGCTCTTTAAAGCAAAAAAACCCCCCATAAATAATGTCAAAGTTACCTAAACATATATGGCTATGGATAAGCAGAAGGTAGATTTTTCATTGATGTCCTGCCACACGCTATCTGTAATGTTTATTCAGCATTTTATGACTTTCTCTATGCCTATAACTAAGCTGTGAGCTGTGTTATCTTTTTATTATCCAGATTCACTACAAAATATCTGCTGCATTCCCTGCCTCTGCTTTTATACTGGTTATAATGCTCCCTCCTGATTGATTGTGCTATATATACCATGTGCTGTATAATGGGTCATACTGTGTGTCACTGACAGCTTTTGTTCTAAAATATTCATGGTATAATTATTAATGCTTGTGCTGACTTTACTATTTCCAACCTTATGCCATCTATACAACTTCAATGAAGAGGTCGTACTTTTGACATGCTTTATGTATTCGATGTATGGCCAACTCAAACAGTAACTGCCGAAATGAAGTATGGACTCAAATAAATTTTTTTTAATGGCTACACCTAATAGAAGATGTCTAAACTAGAGTTGAGCGACTTTTGTTTTTTAGGGTCGCGTTTCGTTTCGTGAAACCCGACTTTTCCAAAAGTCGGGTCGAGCAAGATCGTCCGATTATAGGGAAAAGTCGGGGTCGTCCCGAAACACGAAACCCAATGTAAGTCAATGGGGAATAAAAGTCGGCAGTGAGAGGAGGACAGGAAACACACCTACAGTGCCCATTTGAATGCCAAAAGCATCAATTCTTCTTACTTAAGCTTGTCAACCTTAATTAACTTCATAATATAAGTTACGCACTGAAAAATGGGGGTTATTTGGCTAAAGTTGTGGGGGGGGAGGGCTGGCTGCAGGTTTTCATGTGCCCTGGGCGAAAGAGCGCCCCTTTAACACATACCACAACTCATCATGCTCCGATACGGCAGATAAATAGCGGTATAGTACAATGAAAAATACCTCACTTTTTACATCTCATGACGAGGCCCATCTATTTCTCCATACAGAATCATTGGTCCCATATAATGTTTGAAACAGTATATGATGAGCTCCACATAATGCTACAGTATATGTTGGTCCCCATGGATGAAGCTCCACTGTCTTATGGGCCCAAATAATGCTCCAAACATAATGGGCCCCATTTCTAATGCTCTAGTGTATAATGGGCCCTGTAAATGCTGCTCCAGTGTCTGATGTCCACCTTTGGAATGTTCCAGTGTATGGTGGGCCCCATCTATCATTCTCCAGAGTATAGTGCTCCCCAAAAATTGCTGTCCCAACATTGAAAACAATCAAATAAGTCTCCTCGCTAGGGAATCCCTGTACTTGTCTGGACAGGTGCTGTAGCTTGCTTAACAGCTCGCCAGCCGTTCTCACGCCCAGTATGAATTGCACGTGATTGCACAAAGGTTAGAAAGGGTACCGTATCCCTGGATAACATGTATGGATAGCGTACACATTCAAAATATATGTCTCAGGAGGCAGGCTCAGACGGTGTCAGGCCCAGTATGGATTGCACGTGATTCCACAAAGGTTAGAAAGGGTACCGTATCCCTGGATAACATGTATGGATAGCGTACACATTCAAAATATATGTCTCAGGAGGCAGGCTCAGACGGTGTCAGGCACAGTATGGATTGCACGTGATTGCACAAAGGTTAGAAAGGGTACCGTATCCCCGGATAACATGTATGGATAGCGTACACATTCAAAATATATGTCTCAGGAGGCAGGCTCAGACGGTGTTAGGCCCAGTATGGATTGCACGTGATTGCACAAAGGTTAGAAAGGGTACCGTATCCCCGGATAACATGTATGGATAGCGTACACATTCAAAATATATGTCTCAGGAGGCAGGCTCAGACGGTGTTAGGCCCAGTATGGATTGCACGTGATTGCACAAAGGTTAGAAAGGGTACCGTATCCCCGGATAACATGTATGGATAGCGTACACATTCAAAATATATGTCTCAGGAGGCAAGCTCAGACGGTGTTAGGCCCAGTATGGATTGCACGTGATTGCACAAAGGTTAGAAAGGGTACCATATCCCCGGATAACATGTATGGATAGCGTACACATTCAAAATATATGTCTCAGGAGGCAGGCTCAGACGGTGTTAGGCCCAGTATGGATTGCACGTGATTGCACAAAGGTTAGAAAGGGTACCGTATCCCCGGATAACATGTATGGATAGCATACACATTCAAAATATATGTCTCAGGAGGCAGGCTCAGACGGTGTTAGGCCCAGTATGGATTGCACGTGATTGCACAAAGGTTAGAAAGGGTACCGTATCCCCGGATAACATGTATGGATAGCGTACACATTCAAAATATATGTCTCAGGAGGCAGGCTCAGACGGTGTTAGGCCCAGTATGGATTGCACGTGATTGCACAAAGGTTAGAAAGGGTACCGTATCCCCGGATAACATGTATGGATAGCGTACACATTCAAAATATATGTCTCAGGAGGCAGGCTCAGATGGTGTCAGGCACAGTATGGATTTGACGGCCCAGATTACACAGCGGAGGAGCAGGGAGAGGTAAAGATTGCAAATGCTGGGGCCCTGCCCAAGCAAGGGGGGCCCACTCGTGGGCGTCGGTACTGGCACTGGGCCCCTCATAGTACAGCGGTGTGTCTGATGGCGGGTGTGCACCACCACCGTCAGAGACACTTGATTGCACTATGAGGGACCCTGTGCCAGTGCCCGCGCCCAAGAGTCAGCCTACCCACCTGTCCAGGGCAACGGCACTCGCACGGTGTCGTGCGGTAGGTGGTGACCCCGGCCATGGGGGGGGAGGCAGCACAGTTAGGGAGTTTTAGAAAGTGGCATATGTTGATGTTGGACATTCAGCTGATGCAAAAGGCGAAATAGGTGAAGTACCAGGAAGAGGTGGACCAAAGCAAGCCATTTTTCTGTCACCCTATGTGTCATCAGGGGAAGGTGGGACAAAATCCTTGGAAACCCATGTGTGGTTCATTTTAATGAAGGTTAGATCATCCACATTTTGGGTTGACAGACGGGTCCTTTTTTCTGTCAGGATTGATCCAGCTGCACTGAAGACTCTTTCCGATAGCACACTTGCAGCTGGGCAAGCGAGCTCCTGTAAGGCATATTGGGCCAATTCAGGCCAGGTGTCCAGTTTAGCGGCCCAATAGTCAAAGGGGAATGACCTGTGTGGGAGAACATCGATATGGGAGGAAAAGTAGTTTGTAACCATAGTTGACAACTGCTGTCTCCTGTCACTTTCCATCGATGCAGTATTACCAGTTGTGTGAGCGGTATTTGAAAAATCAGTCCACAACATTGTCATGAAACCCCTGTCTCCAACGCCACTTCTGCTGTGTGCACCACGAACACCTCTGCCATGCTGCCCCCGGCCCGTACGGCTCGTGTGAGAACCATCACCGCTGCTGTGTGCTGGGAATGCCTCAAGCAACCGATTTACCAGAGTTGCTTGTTTATTAGCCAATATTAGGTCAAGGTTCTCCTGTGGCATGATGTTTTGTAATTTGCCTTTATAGCGTGGATCCAGGATGCTGGCCAACCAGTAGTCGTCATCGTTTATCATTTTGGCAATGCGGGGGTCCCTTTTTAGGATCCGCAAGGCATAATCTGACATGTGGGCCAATGTTCCCGGTGTCAATGATGCACTGCGAGTGCTGGGTGGAGGAGCACTTTCTGGCAAATCCACATCCCTCCAGTCACGCACAAACCCTGTACCAGACCTTGCCACGCCAACATTTTCACTTGCCCCACGAGATGCATCCTCCTCCCCTAAGTAATCATCCCCATCATCCTCCTCCTCCTCTTCTTCCTCCACCTCGTCCAGGAGAGGTCCCTGAGCAGACAATGGCTGAATGTCATCAAGGATTTCCTCCTCCTCTTCCTCCTCATCAACATTGGCTGCAGACGCCTGCTCCTTAAGGTGCGTCAAAGTTTGCATGAGCAGACGCATAAGTGGGATGCTCATGCTTAGGATGGCGTCGTCTGCGCTTACCAGCCGTGTGCATTCCTCAAAACACTGAAGGACTTTACAAAGGTCTTTCAGCTTCGACCACTGCACGCCTGTCAACTCCATGTCTGCTCTCAAAGTGCCTGGCCGTGTATCCTCCCACAAATGCATTATGGCCTGCCTCTGCTCGCACAGCCGCTCCACCATGTGCAGGGTGGAGTTCCACCTTGTTGCAATGTCGATAATGAGGCGGTGGTTGGGAAGGTGGAGCAATCGCTGCAGCTTCTGCATACGAACGGAGTGTACAGGCGACCGGCGGATGTGCGCGCACAGTCTTCGCACCTTCTGGAGCAGGGCTGTTAACTCCGGATAATTTTTGAGGAAGCACTGCACCACCAGGTTCAAGGTGTGAGCCAAGCAAGGTATGTGGCTGAGTTTTGAAAGGGCTATGGCTGCCACAAAATTACGCCCGTTATCACTAACTACCTTGCCTGCCTCAAGATGTACACTGCCCAGCCATGACTCAGTTTGTCGCTTCAAGTACCCGGCCAGCACCTCGGCGGTGTGTCTGTCGCCCAAACACATCATCTGCAACACAGCCTGCTGACGCTTTCCACTAGCTGCTCGATAGGGGGACACATCGTGTGCAACAGTGGCAGCTGCAGATGGAGTGCTCGTACGACTGCGCTCTGTGGACGAGCTTTCGCTTCTGGAGGAGGAGGAGGAGGAGGAGGGTCGAACGCCTACAGCCAACTGTTTCCTATACCGTGGGCTAGGCAGCACTGTCCCACCACCGCTGTCCCCTGTGGACCCTGCATCCACCACATTAACCCAGTGCGCAGTGATGGAAACGTAACGGCCCTGGCCATGCCGACTGGACCATGCATCAGTTGTGAGGTGCACCTTTCCGCTCACTGACTGCTTGAGTGCATGGACAATGCGGTCTTTCACATGATGGTGGAGGGCTGGGATGGCTTTGCGAGAGAAGAAGTGGTGACTGGGTAGGTCATAGCGTGGTACTGCATAGGCCATGAGTTCGCGGAAAGCTGTGCTTTCCACCAATCGCAAGGGCATCATCTCAAACGAGATTAGTTTGGCAATGTGGGCGTTCAAACCCAGTGTACACGGATGAGAGACTGAGTACTTTCTTAACCTACTCATAGTGTCTGGGAGGGTGATCTGGACTTGAGAGCTGCATATGGTGGAAGTAGCGGTGGACAGGGCGGACTGAGAGAGGGTTGATGATGGTGATGGAGTTGGTGTTCTTTCTGATGGCCTAGAATCAGTCTTTCGTTGATATAACAGTGGGATTCCCTGACTGCTGTGGCCTTGCAACAACACCTCAACATTTGCTGCTGTGCTAACCTGTGGGCTTACAGTGGGGGAAACAATGTAGCGTTGCTGACTACCTTCGTTGTGATCAGTTGCACATGTGGCACTTGAGGTTTGGTGTTGTGTCCACGCTTGCAAGTGCATGCTGGTTAAATGTCTAAGCATGCAACTGGTATTCAAATTTTTCAGATTTTTCCCTCGGCTAAAGGTCTTTGCGCACTTCTTACAGATAACCTTGGCCTGATCATGAGGATTTTGTTCAAAAAAGTGCCACACTGCACTCTTCCTACTTTGGCAGACATTTTGCGGCCTAGCACGCTGTGATCTTTTGACCCTCTGGACAAGCTGTCCAGCAACTCTTTTGATGTTTGGAACCTGTCTTTGGAGTGCTCCGGGCCTGCCAGATAACAGCTGTTGTGATGTCGATGTCTGCTGTGGATGCTCCTCATCTGAGCTATTGGAAGCAGCACCCTCTTCCCCCAATGGATGCCAATCTGGGTCAACAACTGGGTCATCCATCACCTCCTCTTCTATGTCATGTGCACCTTTCTCTGTGTCACCGTGTATGGTGGTATAGTGTGCGGGAAGGGGCACCTGAGTCTCATCAGGGTCAAAATCTGGCTCTGTACACTGCGAGGACAATGTAGTGCTCTGAGTGAATGTACCAGCAGAATCATCCATCAGCGGCTGTGCATCAGTGCACTCCATGTCAGATTCATCTTGGCCTGGGTAATTCACCATTTGACTTGATAATCCAGGCATGGTATGTGAAAACAGCTCCATGGAGTAATCAGTAGTATGGCCTGCGTCATCCTTCAATCTTGGTTGGGGTGAAGGACACAAGGAAAGGTGTGGTTCATGAACATGAGCCTCCAATGACGACTCAGTGCTTTTACTTTTTACAACTGAAGAAGAGGAGGCGATAGAGCTGGAGGCTGAGTCAGCAATGTAAGACAAAACTTTTTCCTGATGCTCTGGCTTTAAAAGCGGTTTGCCAACTCCTAGAAAACTAAGCGTTCGAGGCCTTATGTAGACAGACGATGACGCAGGGTCAGCACCTCCTGCATTCGGTCCTATTTTGCTCTTGCCACTACCATCAGATCCACCACCAACACCATCATTACCAGCTGCCAACCCCCGCCCAATTCCACGGCCTCTTCCACCAGCCTTCCTTATTTTTGGTAGAAATGTAGACAAAATCCAACTAACTATATAGTAATGTAAAACAAGGTACAAGGTGTCTATAGGACAGGGGAGATTTAGAATTTCTGCACACACTTGTGGACAGTGGACACTTTTGGATTGTGTGAGGCCCACTGATATCTGAGCGCTATGTGACACGCTCGATGGCACAGCTGCCTGTGACCAAAGTGACGAGAGGATAATGGAGATTTTGAATCTCTGCGCACACTTTTGGACACTGGACACTTGTGGATTGTGTGAGGCCCACTGATATCTGAGCGCTATGTGACACGCTCGATGGCACAGCTGCCTGTGACCAAAGTGATGAGAGGATAATGGAGATTTTGAATCTCTGCGCACACTTTTGGACCCTGGACACTTGTGGATTGTGT
Source organism: Dendrobates tinctorius (assembly GCF_039654945.1). Classification (NCBI taxonomy): domain Eukaryota; kingdom Metazoa; phylum Chordata; class Amphibia; order Anura; family Dendrobatidae; genus Dendrobates; species Dendrobates tinctorius. The sequence goes on along the minus strand of NW_027361868.1, from coordinate 7,296,671 downwards.
GAGGTCCACTGATATCTGAGCGCTATGTGACACGCTCGATGGCACAGCTGCCTGTGACCAAAGTGACGAGAGGATAATGGAGATTTTGAATCTCTGCGCACACTTTTGGACACTGGACACTTGTGGATTGTGTGAGGCCCACTGATATCTGAGCGCTATGTGACACGCTCGATGGCACAGCTGCCTGTGACCAAAGTGACGAGAGGATAATGGAGATTTTGAATCTCTGCGCACACTTTTGGACCCTGGACACTTGTGGATTGTGTGAGGCCCACTGATATCTGAGCGCTATTTGACAGGCTCGATGGCACAGCTGCCTGTGACCAAAGTGACGAGAGGATAATGGAGATTTTGAATCTCTGCGCACACTTTTGGACACTGGACACTTGTGGATTGTGTGAGGCCCACTGATATCTGAGCGCTATGTGACACGCTCGATGGCACAGCTGCCTGTGACCAAAGTGACGAGAGGATAATGGAGATTTTGAATCTCTGCGCACACTTTTGGACACTGGACACTTGTGGATTGTGTGAGGCCCACTGATATCTGAGCGCTATGTGACAGGCTCGATGGCACAGCTGCCTGTGACCAAAGTGACGAGAGGATAATGGAGATTTTGAATCTCTGCGCACACTTTTGGACACTGGACACTTGTGGATTGTGTGAGGCCCACTGATATCTGAGCGCTATGTGACACGCTCGATGGCACAGCTGCCTGTGACCAAAGTGACGAGAGGATAATGGAGATTTTGAATCTCTGCGCACACTTTTGGACACTGGACACTTGTGGATTGTGTGAGGCCCACTGATATCTGAGCGCTATGTGACACACTCGATGGCACAGCTGTGACAAAAGTGACTAGAGGATAAGGGAGATTGGATTGCTTTTAAAAAAGCAGTTTGCGGAGCAGTGGGTAAACAGCAATGCCAGCGTGTCAGGAAGCCTTAAAAGGCAGCCCAACAACCAACACCACTGATACACCACTATATAGCCTCCCCTTGCACTGCACACACAGTGACTGGTGTGTTGTGCAGGCCAAATCGCTAGCAGCAGAAGCAGTTTTTTTGTCTTCTTCCCTGCCTAACGCTCTCCCTACAGAATCAGCAGCAACCTCTCCCTATACTAAGATCGGCAGAAGTAAGATGGCGGTCGGCGTGCACGCCCTTTTATACCCCCTGTGACGCCCACCAAAGCAAGCCAATCACTTGCATGCCCTTCTGAAAGATGGTGGTGACCCGTGCCTAGGTCATCACGTTGCCCACAGTGTCCGTGGATCCTGATTGGCTGAAAAAGAGCGCAAAACAAACTTTTGAAACGCGACTTTGGCGCGTAAGTCGCCGACCTCGTGGCCGACCTCATCCTAGGGTCGGGTTTCGTTTCATGAAACCCGACTTTGCCAAAAGTCGGCGACTTTTGAATTTTTTCGACCCGTTTCGCTCAACTCTAGTCTAAACCCATTGTGTAACTGGCACTTTCTATTGGCATTCAGAGACTTTAGCAGGTCTTTGAAGTTGGCCAAATGGCAAACTATCATTATTATGAACAAGTGAAAATGAGTATAAATTATGATCGATGGTTGTACAAGCAAAACATTGAGCTGTTTTTTTGTCATTTATGTGTAAAGTTGCGCTGTTCACGGTAGTCTGACAACTCTTAAAAGGGCTTACACAGATTGTTAGATCTTGCACAAGTCACTCCATCTAACAGATTCCAGATGAACTGTGGCCTTCATCCTTTAATCCAAGGGATCTAGGGTTGAGTAGAAGTAGCTGCTGGCCGGTAGAGAAGTCTGTAAGAAAAGGGTTATTTAAGACAAGTCAAAACCAGAGAGGTCAGAAAAGGAAGTCAAAATCATCAGGCAAAGCAAAGATCAAACCAACCCGAGGTCAGCAACTGAAAAATACAAGGGATCAAGACAGCAAAGGTAAAGGGAGAGAACCAGGGTCAGGTGTAACCTATAACTGGCACTGGAAGCAGGAAGCAATGGGGTATACATAATGAAAGGCTCCACCAAAGGCTCAGAGTGAATGAGAAATCCATGTGACTCTTCAGATTTTGTATTAGTCTAGCCTGAAGAAGAGACCTGAGTAGTCTCGAAAGCTTGCAATGTGTTACCATCTTTTCAGTTAGCCATTAATAGGTATCAACCACTGAGGACTCTCAATTCTGAATATTTTTCTATCTACTGGCTAACATGGTACAAAGATATACATCTTTCCTGAGAAATCCATGTGAGGAATTAACCCAAAAGTTGCCTGGTGTGGATGTTACAATATGTATGGGCCATTCTAAGTGCTGGAATAGATGTAAATACTTATGTCCCCAAAAAAATTTTGAGAAAAGTCTTCAAGGAGTGATACCTTTATTGGCTAACCAGAGAAATTATATTTGCAAGCTTTCAAGGCTCAAAAGGCCTCTTCATCAGGCATATACTGAGAAGAGATGGCAACATTTATATAGGAATTATATAAGGACATGAGAGATGCTTGAAAGATAGGCCAAGGAAATCAAATTAAGGTTTTTGTATACATGTAGATGAGGTGGAAGTGTTCTATTAGACATCTGAAGATCTTCTTGTAGAGGTGTGAACTGGAAGTGTTCTGTTAGACATCAGGAGACCTTCTTGTGGAGGTGTGAACTGTGTCCATGTAATGAATCATGAATCCAGGTGTCAAATTCAGTCATATTGTTAGAGAAAGAAAAATATGGGAGTTCAAATTTATACATATGTTTCAATCTCTAACAATAGGGCTGAATTTGACACCTGGATTCATGCATCTTCACACACAGTCTCTATTCCTTTTTGTTTACTTATTTGATCTTTATCTCTCCTGTTTCACTGTACTTCACCACAGCCCAGCTCAGTCCTACAGTGCAGTTAACAAGAGTCCTATTCACGACCGGCGGTTCCCCGTCTTCTTTCGCCTCAAGGGAACTGTGTTGTCAATATTGCTGGAACTTAGCTCTGGAACTCCTGTGCGGGGCACTCGCTCTTCATACTACTTTTTCTGTCTCATCTCGGCCAGTTACCTCTCTGACTTATAAACTCGAGGTCACACTATGTGTCTCCTCCAAGGACCCAACTCCAGTTAACGACTCTGCCCTGTCGGTTCTCCTTCTCTCTTTACACCAGATCTCCATTCATTTCAGGGCACCCACATCATGCGGCACTGCTTACTGTTTCGACCTTAGGTCTACTTCAGGTGCACTCTGGGCCCTATCTAAAGTCCTGTCTCTGTCCCTTCACCATAGCTCCTCCACTCTGGGTTGGCCCCAAACTTTAACTCTAACTCTCCCTACCGTTGGGCAAACACAACATTAACACCATAAACGCATGTCACAGTTCTCATTACACAACAGCACAATGCATATGTTCTCCAAGAGGGAACGTGGGCAGTATGTCCCTCTCCTTACATCATCATAACAAACATTAAAAAAATTAGAGGGAATTAGTGCAACTGTTCTGAACATAAAGACCCTTATATGACTAATTTCACTATCGGCCATAGCTGCTGCTGATAATAAAATAAATAAACAGCCCTTAAGTTTACAGGTTGGACTGAAAAAGAGCGATCATTTTTGTGATAGGTTAAAGTTGGTGGTATTAAAACACTAAACAACTAGATTAAATAAAATACGGCATAGTATTGAGCTTATATTAACAGAAGTTATATGTCATGGACATCTAGAATAGTATGAATAGCACTGAAAGAGACATACTGCAGGAGATAATTGGGAAACCAATGCCAAGGCACAGCTTAGAAGGAGCCTCAGTTTCCAGCGAGGATACTTAGACAGCCCAAATGCAAATGCCACTGGCCTCAACTACAATTTGGATGCTACTAAACACCCTTTTTATTTCTACATGAGGAATGTATTAGTGCAAAATTACTTAAGGGGTTATTCCCATCTTCAAAAATCGATATATTTGGATACTGTTAATAAAAATGAGCAGTTTATGCAATTTTTGCAATTTATTGTTTTATTAAAATTTACAGCCATTCTTGAGATAGTAACACTTTTCCTTTCTTTTGCTTATAGTTCGTTGCCTAGGAGACCGACCACCACTGCTCTCTCAGTTCGTAAGTCCATTGCTGAAAGTGGCTGTGATTAGGAGGTAACAGCGCTCTCCAGTGAACCTGACCAGCTTTAAAACAGTGCTTACAATTTCAATAGAAAAGAGCTGGTAGGCACCGTGCATGTTCTGCTGTCTAACATAGGTGGTCGGTCTCTAAAGCGACATTCTGTAAACAAAATAAAAGCATTAATACAGTCATATGTTAAAGTTTGGGCACCCCTATTAATGTTAACCTTTTTTCTTTATAACAATTTTGGTTTTTGCAACAGCTATTTCAGATTCATATATCTAATAACTGATGGACTCAGTTATATTTCTGGATTCAAATGAGGTTTATTGTACTAACAGAAAATGTGCAATCTGCATTTATACAAAATTTGACTGGTGCAAAAGTATTGGCACCTCAACATAAAAGTGACATTAATATTTCGTAGATCCTCCTTTTGCAAAGATAACAGCCTCTAGTCGCTTCCTGTAGCTATTAATGAGTTCCTGGATCCTGGATGAAGGTATTTGTGACCATTCCTGTTTACAAAACAATTCCAGTTCAGTTAAGTTTGATGGTCGCCGAGCATGGACAGCCCGCTTCAAATCATCCCACAGATGTTCAATGATATTCAGGTCTGGGGACTGGGATGGCCATTCCAGAACATTGTAATTGTTCCTCTGCATGAATGCCTGAGTAGATTTGGAGCGGTGTTTTGGATCATTGTCTTGCTGAAATATCCATCCCCTGCGTAACTTCAACTTCGTCACTGATTCTTGCACATTATTGTCAAGAATCTGCTGATACTGAGTTGAATCCATGCGACCCTCAACTTTAACAAGATTCCCGGTGCCGACATTGGCAACACAGCCCCAAAGCATGATGGAACCTCCGCCAAATTTTACTGTGGGTGGCAAGTGTTTTTCTTGGAATGCTGTGTTTTTTAGCCTCCATGCATAACGCCTTTTTGTATGACCGAACAACTCAATCTTTGTTTCATCAGTCCACAGGACCTTCTTCCAAAATGTAACTGGCTTGTCCAAATGTGCTTTTGCATACCTCAGGCGACTCTGTTTGTGGCGTGCTTGCAGAAACGGCTTCTTTCGCATCACTCTCCCATACAGCTTCTCCTTGTGCAAAGTGCGCTGTATTGTTGACCGATGCACAGTGACACCATCTGCAGCAAGATGATGCTGCAGGTCTTTGGAGGTGGTCTGTGGATTGTCCTTGACTGTTCTCACCATTCTTCTTCTCTGCCTTTCTGATATTTTTCTTGGCCTGCCACTTCTGGGCTTAACAAGAACTGTACCTGTGTTCTTCCATTTCCTTACTATGTTCCTCACAGTGGAAACTGACAGGTTAAATCTCTGAGACAACTTTTTGTATCCTTCCCCTGAAAAGCTATGTTGAATAATCTTTGTTTTCAGATCATTTTAGAGTTGTTTTAAGGAGCCCATGATGCCACTCTTCATAGGAGAATCAAATAGGAGAACTACTTGCAAGTGGCCACCTTAAATACCTTTTCTCATGATTTGATACACCTGGCTATAAAGTTCAAAGCTCAATGAGGTTACAAAACCAATTTAGTGCTTCAGGAAGTCAGTAAAAAGTAGTTGGGAGTGTTCAAATCAAGAGAATTATAAGGGTGCCCATACTTTTTCACCGGTCAAATTTTGTTTAAATGCAGATTGCACATTTTCTGTTAGTACAATAAACCTCATTTGAATCCAGAAATATAACTGAGCCCATCAGTTATTAGATATATGAAACTGAAATACTTGTTGCAAAAACCAAAATTGTTATAAAGAAAAAAGGTTAACATTAATAGGGGTGCCCAAACTTTAACATATGACTGTATCTAAAGAATGGCTGAAAATTTTAAAAACCAGTGAATTGCAAAATTGCTTGTGTTTACAAACCTTATAGAACGGTATCTATTTATGACGATATCAATAACCCTTTAAGGTTTTGGTCACATTGTGTCTTTATTTAAGCTTGGTGCCTGGTGTGTGGTGCAGTGGAATTGATATTTGAATGACAATTTGTGCTGGATGTTTGACCCTCGGATGGTGCTTTTTAGGTGGTAGTGAATTATTTATATCAAATTAGTAGTATGTATGTATAGGGTTTTTAGGTACCTTTTTTGTTATGTGATGTGAGGTTTCGGAGGTATATTGTGTTGCACTGCTTCCCGGCAGGAAATTTATAAGCCAAATTTGTGGTAGAAAAAATGTTTTATGCTCAAGAGACCCAGGGCGCTATATAGTGAACAGAGCTGTGCTAATCTGGATCTGATTATATCAGGCCGCCATTTGGTGCTAAATAAAAACTGATTGGTTGGGGGTGTTGGACCTACCCCGATTTTGTTATTGAAAACGTATTCCCAGAATAGATCATCAAAATCATAAGCTTGGACAATATTTAATTCTTCTCACAAATGCTTGTAAAATTGGAACAACTACAGTTCTTTCTTTTACTCAAGTGCGATTTCAATCCAACGGAAATGTTGTGCAGGTCTCAGATGTGGTTACAAAAACAGTCTCAGACTCTAAGGGAATTATTATCTCATTATAAACAATATAATGTATTTGCCAGTGCGGCTTTCTCCAGCTAACATGGTGGCCATCCCTCTTGTTTGGTTAAGTCCACCACCGTGAATACCGTGGAGAAAAAGGTGTTTACTATATTAGCTTTTTCCTCGTCAACTACAACCAATCTTTCCTCACAATTTCACTTATGATTCTTTTACTATTGATATAGTTGAAGAACAGCTTGGGATTAGTGTTACTCTCCTTAGCAATGTGCTTCTCTGTTTCCTCTTTGGCAGCTTTAATTAGTTTTTTAAATAAAGTATTTTTCTCCTTATAGTTTTTTAGAGCTTCAGCGGTGCCATCCTGCTTTAGTAGTGTAAATGCTTTCTTCTTGCTGGTAATTGCCCCTCTTACTTCTTTGTTTAGCCACATTGGGTTTTTCCTATTTCTTGTCCTTTTATTCCCACAAGGTATAAACCGCTTACAGTGCCTATTAAGGATGTTCTTAAACATTTCCCATTTATGATCTGTATTCTTATTTCTGAGGACATTGTCCCAGTCAACCAGATAAAGGGCATCTCTAAGCTGGTAAAACTTTGCCTTCCTAAAGTTCAGTGTTTTTGTGACTCCCTGACAAGTCCCCCTAGCGAAACACAAGTGAAACTGTACAATATTGTGGTCGCTATTTCCTAGATGCCCAACAACCTGCAGATTTGTTATTCTGTCAGGTCTATTAGATAGCATTAGGTCTAAAAGTGCTGCTCCTCTGGTTGGATTCTGCACCAATTGTGAAAGATAATCATTCTTCGCTATTAGCAGAAACCTGTTGCCTTTATGGGTTTCGCAGGTCTCTGTTTCCCGGTTAATAACCGGGTAGTTAAAGTCCCCCATAACAAGGACCTCATTATGGGTTGCAGCTTCATCTGCCTTAGTAGTAAACTTTCCATGATTTCTGTTATATTTGGGGGTTTGTAACAGACCCCAAAGAGAATTTTGCTACTATTTTTACCTCCATGTTTTCGACCCATATGGACTCGACATCCTCATTCCCTTCGCTAATATCCTCCCTTAAAGAGGACTTTAGACAAGACTTTACATAAAGACAAACCCCTCCTCCTCTCCGATTTTTACGATCCTTTCTATACAGACTGTAACCCTGTAAGTTAACTGCCCAGTCATAGCTTTCATCTCACCATGTCTCGGTTATTCCCACTAGGTCATAGTTACCTGTAGATATTTCTGCTTCTAGTTCTTCCATCTTGCTTGTCAGGCTTCTGGTGTTTGTGAGCATGCAGTTTAGAGGATTTTGTTATGTTCCAATCTCCTCCTTGTGGATTGCTTTAGAAATTTTCTTACCTCCCTTCGGAGTATGCTGTCTTGGGTCTTCTTTGCTGCACATTATATCCTTCATCAGTATATTTTCTGGCTTCATGTTCGTGTCCAACATTTTTCTTCCCGTTCCCTCTTCTAGTTTAATGCCCTCCTGATGAGTGTAGCGAGTCTTATGGCGAATGTGTGTTTCCCAAGATTGTTGAGGTGTCTTCTCTGATGAGGAGTCTGTCGTACAGGTAATTCACACCGTGGTCCAGGAATGCAAATCTTTGTTGACTGCACCATCATCTTTACCAAGCAGATTCCTTCCCTACCAAGACTTTTTCTATTGGCATTTGCATGGTAGTGGCCCGATACAGGGGTATATGTAGTGTTTGTGTTGTAACTCTGAACATGACACTCTTCAACCTTCTCTTTACCATTCTGTGTCCCGGCAGCTTCTCTCTCTCTCTTTCTTTGTTAGGTCACTCTTTGGACATTCCGCACTTTTCTTGAGCATCCTGTGAACCTGCAGTTTTTCTCTCCCCGTTATGTCACTGTCACACTTTGGACTCTTCACCTTCCTAAAATTTGTGCCCCTGCATTTTCTCTCTGCTTCTTGTGTCCCTCTTTGGACCCTTCACTCTTCTATCTATTGTTCAATATCTCTGCAGCTTCTCTCTCATTTTTGTGTCACACTTTGGACCCTTAACACTTCCATCTAGCATTCTGTGTCCCTGCAGATTCTCTCTTTATCGTGTCACTTTTGGACCTTTCACATCTTCTACCACCATTTTATATCTCTGCAGCTTCTCTCTCTTTATTGTGTAAATTTTGGACCAGTCACACATTCTACCTACCATTGTATATCCCTGCAGCTTCTCTCTCTCTCTCTCTTGCTGGGCCACACTCTGAACCCAACTCTACAGAGGGGATCCTACTGAAAGCAAGGTATATTCCACCCTTCAGCTTGGCGCCAAGTAACCTTCCCTATATACCCTCTTGCATATACACGTTATGGCGCAATAACCCTTTCTCCCCTGTTTTTTGCAACCAATGTCATCGTATGGTTCCCACATGAATTTGCCTCCTATGGAAAAAGCGCAACATCTTCCTGCCATCACTTGCCAAAAAAGAAATGGAGACTAAATGTCCAAACCAATGTCCGAGCCTAATCCCTGTCTTATGAAACCCATCACCTGGCTGATAAATATTGCACTGGTGCCAAATAACATATTAAAGCTCAGGTACACAGACATAAAATCAACCTAAGGATAAAATACACATATATCATTAAAAAAAAATCTACCCATGATGCAATTCTCTAACATTTGTAGCCCTGGGTTTTTTTTTTGGAACAGAGGTAGAGGAATAGACAGCGCAGTGTAAAAAAGAATTGGTTTAGGAGTGAAACCACACATGGCGTCATTTATTTCTGAATATATACAAGTTATCATATAGAAGGTGCTACTAACCTAAACTGCCATCAGGTTCCAATGTGTAAAATTACAAGAAAAAAGAAAGTAATTGATGATTTTAACAGTAGAAAGCAGAAGATCACTATCTAATTATACACATTCATAGTCCAAAAATTGGGATTCTTGAAACCATTTCTGACATATGGGAAGAGAACGGAAGCAGCTGGTCATTAAGGGCTTCTCAAGTTTATTTAATAAAGCTTTTGGACGGTATGAAAAAAACATGCACTTGACTAAATCAAAAATTAATCCATTCTTAGATATTTAAAAAAAATAAATAAATAAAACAATCCAATTCATTTTGTAACAAAAAAATAAAAAATAGTGTTTCTAAATAGCAGGTGGCAGATTGTGAAAAATGTAAAAACATCCTGAAAGATTTGTCCAGGATTAAAAGAAAAAAGCATTCCTAACTCATTCCAAAAATAGCACCACTCCTCTCTACAGGTTGGGTTTGGTACTGCAGCTGTCTATTTAATGGAGCAAAGCTGTAATATATATAAAAATATAGCTGTAATATATATAAAAAACCGCGCGCCGAATTTTGGCTCATCTTTCATCGTTTTTAAGAAATCTCAAGATGGAAGAGGCCAGGAGCCATTTGGTGAGCTGCATTTCTTGCTACATGTTCACAGATTTACCAGTGGAAAAGCCAAACTTCACATGCCACAAATGCAAGCTTGTGTCCCTGTTGGAGGAAAAGTTGCAAAATCTCGAAGAGAGGTTAGCTACGTTGAAGATCATTAAGGAAGGTGAAGAGTTCTTGGACAGAGCAGAATTATCTCTTCATGTTACAGAAAGAAGAAATTCGAAGTGCACCTGAAGAAACAGAGGAATGGAGACATGTGACCCAGAGAAGCAGGAGGATCAGGAGGCAGTCAGCACCCATACTCCTCAGGAACCAGTACCAGGCTCTCATGCAGGAAAACGATGAAGAAATACATCAGGATAAGACTTTGCCCACAAACAGCAACCTTGTACGCCTTCAGAGTCCTCCTGGATGGAGAAAGAAAAATGTTGTGAAGAAGAAACGGAGAGTGGTGGTCATGGGGGATTCCCTGTTGAGAGGAACAGAGGCCGCTATCTGCAGACCGGATATAACTTCAAGAGAAATGTGCTGTCTTCCAGGTGCAAAAATTAAAGATGTGTCTGACAGGATATCAGGACTCTTCAGACCTACAGATGACTACCCATTCCTGCTACTACATGTGGGGACAAATGACACCGCAAGAAATGACCTGGAAACCATCTGCAGAGACTTTGAAGACTTAGGCAAGAAAGTGAAAGAACTGGGAGCGCAGGTGGTCTTCTCTTCCATCCTCCCAGTGGATGGCCATGGAACAAGGAGGTGGAATAAGATTCTGCAGGTGAACAACTGGCTACATCGATGGTGCCGTCAGCAACGATTTGGATTTCTGGATCACGGAGTGAACTACTTATACGATGGACTACTTGCTAGAGATGGGGTGCACCTTACGAAGACTGGAAAGCATGTATTTGGAAGTCGCCTTGCTACACTTGTAAGGAGAGCTTTAAACTAGAACAACATGGGAAGGGAAGCAAAAGACCAGAAAAGGCCATACACCTGACAAATGCTATTAGAAGTGGAAAGGAAGAACAAAGACGAAAGAATCTAATTAATAAAAATATTGGAGAAAGAGAAACCAATCACAAACTAAAATGTTTCTATACTAATGCACAAAGCATGGGCAACAAACAAGGAGAATTGGAACTACTAACGCAGGAAAAGAAATATGATGTCATTGGAATCACTGAAACTTGGTGGGACAATACACATGATTGGAATACAAGACTAGAAGGATACAACTTATTTGCAAGAAACAGACTTGATAAACGAGGAGGGGGTGTCGCATTGTATGTTATAAACACGTATATCTGCACAGAGATTGAAGCTTCAGAGACTGGGAGTTCTGTGGAAACTGTTTGGGTAAGAATACAAGGACAGAACAATGGAAAGGACACCATTGTAGGCATTTACTACAGGCCACCTGTGCAAGCTGAAGATATGGATGAACTCTTTATGCATCAAATGGCCAAGTTCTCCAAAAAATATGACATAGTTGTCATGGGAGATTTCAACTATCCAGACATTTGTTGGGAATCTCTCTCAGGCAAAACTAACAGGTCAAGGAAATTCTTATCCTCTCTTGCTGACAACTTTATCTTCCAAAAGGTAAGGGAGAAAACAAGGGGAACTGCTACCTTGGATCTGATCCTTATAAACAGGGAGGAAATGGTTGAGGAGGTAAAAGTGGCTGGGACCCTAGGAGGTAGTGACCATGCTATTTTAGAATTTTGGATAACTAGAGGAGGAAGACCTGTGAAGACTCAGACGTCAAGGTTAGATTTCAGAAAGGCAGATTTTAAGGGATTCAGAAAGAGAATTGGAGGGATCCAATGGCTGGATATCCTAAAAGACAAAAATGTCCAGGAGGGATGGGAAATCTTGAAAAATGAAATTCTCAAAGCACAGTTGTTAACAATTCCGAAAAGAGGGAAGAATAGGAAGCATTTAAGGAAACCAGGATGGATGAACACAGAACTTAAGCACATGCTAAAAAGGAAGAAAAAAATGTTTATAAAATGGAAAGAGGGAGGCATATCTAAAGAAGAATATAATGCTGTCTGCAGAACCTGCAGGGCACAAATCAGATTAGCTAAAGCTGAAAATGAATTGAGGCTTGCAAGAGATGTCAAAAACAATATTAAAGGATTTTGGGGATATGTCAAAAGTAAAAGAAAAGTCAAAGATGCTATAGGATTTTTACAGGATGAAAATGATGAAATGGTAAGACAGGATGTTGAGAAGGCTGAACTTTTAAATTCCTATTTTGCATCTGTTTTCTCTCAGAAAGGAAATGTAACATCAACTGTTATTCACTGTCCTATTAAGGGAATAGAAGAATCCAGGATATCTATAAACAGAAAGATAGTGAGGAAACACTTAGCTAACCTAAATGAATTCAAGTCTCCAGGTCCAGATGAATTACACCCCAGAGTACTGAAGGAGATAGCAGAAGAAATTTTTGAACCCCTCTCCATAATCTTTGAAAATTCTTGGAGAACAGGAGAAGTGCCAGAAGACTGGAGAAGAGCAAATGTTGTTCCTATCTTCAAAAAGGGGAAGAAGGTGGACCCAGGGAACTATAGGCCGGTGAGTCTGACTTCTATACCAGGAAAGATCTTTGAACAAATTATTAAACAACATGTATGTCAATACCTGGATAAGAATGAAGTGATTAAACAGAGTCAGCATGGGTTTGTAACTAATAAGTCATGTCAGACTAACTTAATTTCCTTCTATGACGGTATCACTGATTGGGTGGATCAAGGAAATGCTGTAGATATAGTATATCTTGACTTCAGCAAAGCATTTGACAAAGTCTCTCATACAATCCTTATTGAAAAAATGACTAAGTATGAAATGGACAAGGCAACTGTTAGGTGGATTCATAACTGGCTTAGTGATCGGACCCAAAGAGTGGTCGTAAATGGCTGCACATCCAGTTGGAAGAATGTCTCAAGTGGGGTACCACAGGGCTCTGTCCTGGGCCCTGTATTGTTCAACATCTTTATCAACGATTTAGATGAAGGAATTGAGGGTAAACTGATTAAATTTGCTGATGACACAAAGCTAGGAGGGATAGCTAATACTAGAGAAGAGAGAGTGAGGATTCAAAAAGATTTAAATAAACTGGAGAAGTGGGCAGCAACTAACAGAATGGTTTTTAACAGGGAGAAATGCAAAGTACTACATCTGGGCAATAAAAATGAAAAAAGCATATATAGAATGGGAGGAATAGGGCTAAGTGACAGCACATGTGAAAAAGACTTGGGTATACTAATAGATCACAGACTGAATATGAGTCAACAGTGTGATGCAGCAGCAAAAAAGGCAAATGCAATTCTAGGATGTATTAACAGAAGCATACAGTCTAGATCATGTGAAGTCATTATTTCCCTCTACTCCTCTTTGGTCAGACCTCATCTGGAATATTGTGTCCAGTTTTGGGCACCACATTTTAAAAAAGACATCAACAAACTGGAGCAAGTTCAGAAAAGAGCGACCAGAATGGTGACCGGTCTGCAAACCCTGTCTTATGAGGAAAGGTTGCAGGATTTGGGAATGTTTAGTTTGCAAAAGAGAAGACTGAGAGGAGACTTAATAGCTGTCTACAAATATCTAAAGGGCTGTCACATTGTAGAAGGATCAACTTTATTCTCATTTGCACAAGGAAAGACTAGAAGCAATGGGATGAAACTGAATGGGAGGAGACTCAGATTAGATATTAGAAAAAACTTTTTGACAGTTAGAGTGATCAATGAGTGGAACAGGCTGCCACGAGAAGTGGTGAGTTCTCCATCAATGGAAGTCTTCAAACAGAGGCTGGACAGACATCTGACTGGGATGATTTAGCGAATCCTGCTTTGAGCAGGGGGTTGGACCAGATGGCCCAGGAGGTCCCTTCCAACTCTACGATTCTATGATTCTATGATTCTATGATTATATATATATATATATATATATATATATATATATACTGTATATATATATAAATAACCTATAAACAGAGGTAGCACTGTTTTTTGAGGAATGGAGTCTTGTTTTCCAAATTTTGTAAAATGCTTTTAGCCCCTTGGTGACATCTGCTGTACGTGTATGGTGCAAGTGCACCCTGCATGCATGGGGCACGTAATTAAAATTTGAAATTCCCTGGGGGACCAATAAAACTGTATGGATTTTAAAAAATGTAAATAATATATATATATATATATATATACTAGCTGGAGAGCCCGGCGCTGCCCGGGCATAGTAACTAACTGTGGTTAGTTATAGCAAATTATAATTATCCTCCATCCCATAGTCCCATGCCCATATACCCATCATACATATCCACGATCCCATAGGCCCGTGCCCATATACCCATCATTCATATCCTCCATCCCATAGTCGAGTGCCCATATACCCATCACACATCCTCCATCCCATAGTCCCATGCCCATATACCCAGCATACATCCTCCATCCCATAGTCCCATGCCCATATACCCATCACATATCCTCCATCCCATAGTCGATTGCCCATGTACCCATCACACATCTTTCATCTCATAGTCCCGTGCCCATATACCCATCATACATATCCTCCATCCCATAGTCCCGTGCCCATATACCCGTCATACATATTCTCCATCCCACAGTCCAGTGCCCATATACCCATCACACATCCTCCATCCCATAGTCAACCATTATGACATCATAATGAGCGGCAGGGCTTGATTACATCAGCGTCGCCATGGCAACCATTGTGACATCATAATGAGGGGCGGGGCTTGATACGCACACACTGTTTCCCCATTATGTAGATAGGGGCATTATGACATCATAATGAGGGGCGGGGCTTGATGCGCACACACTTTTTCCCCATTATGTAGACAGGGGCAAAATTGTTTGGTGAATTGGAACGCGTGGGGTTAAAATTTCACCTCACAACATAGTTTAGGACGCTCTTGGGGTCCAGACGTGTGACTGTGCCAAATTTTGTGGCTGTAGCTGCGACGGTGCAGATGACTATCCCGGACATACACACATACATACATACATACACACATACATACACACACTTGAGCTTTATATATTAGATATACTGCTCAAAAATATAAAGGTAACACTAAAATACCACATCCTATGTTATAGTGTTCCCTTTATTTTTTTGAGCAGTATATATTTTAAATAAATAAAAAAATATTAAATGTTAATCACATTTTTCCCAAAAGGAACCTAAATAGATAGCTAGAAAAATGCATGGATATTATATAAATAGAATAAAATAAAGGTACTTAGAGCACAAGTTGGTCAACTTCACAAGAGCCCACCAGCCAAGACAAGGTGCACCTTCTCTCTGATTGGACCCTTAACTAATACTTACCAAACATGCCTCTTCCAGGTTTAATTGCTTCAAATATAAAGAGCAGCTAGGTTTCAGCACAAATTAAAAATCACCTTTTGCTGATGGGACAATATCAGCCAAGCATGAAGCACATTCCATCAGCTGAAGGTGATTGTTGTCATGGTTAGGACATGGTTAATGTCCTGTTTTCTCAGGGTTAATTTTGCTGGCCTCCCTTTGGATTTGGGAGGGGTATTTATACTCACTCCAGACTAGGATTCCCTGTCAGCTATACTGTTATTCTGGCTGTGTGTCTGACCCCCTTGGTGTGCATGTATACTGCTTTGCTTGTTTGATTCCCGTGTATGACCCGGCCCGTTCCCTCACTCTGTACTCCGTCTCTCGTTTTGGTACTATTGTCTTCTCTGGTTCTGACCATCTGGCTTGGCAATTGTTACTCCGTTACAGTTTGTCCCTATTGTACCATCTATTACCCGTTCTGGTTTTCTGATCTATTGCTACATCCTGACTATCCGCTCTGTCTAATCCTTTGGTACAGTCGTGCTATCTCGTGTTTTGACCCTGGCTTGATCTGGTTTTTGCCCCTTGGTAACTTTATCCCGTAGTTACCTTTCTAGGAGTTTTCCTCAGATCCTAGCTCTCTGGAGATTAGGCCACGCCCCCAGCAGTTACGTGCTTCAGGTCCTGCAAGTCTGAAGCACGCATCTTCATTGCTGCTGCCCTGCTCCACAGGTAACTCTAAGCACTGTTTGTTTTACTCAGGACATGCGCACTGGCTCAGTGAGCAAGTGCAGTGCAGTGTTCCTGACATTTTAGCTGACCGTTCCAGGTTTTTTTTCCTCTGAGGAAAAAAAAAAAAAAAAAGGTGTTATCCTCATGGATCCCATACAAGCTTTGGCTGATCAGGTCAATCACCTGACCCAAATGTTCCATAAACTCAATGTGGAACAGCGCACGATGGCCCATACCCAGCAACAGTTGGTGGATACTGTGCAGGGGGCTGTCGATGCAGGGGCTTCTGGTTCTGGGGGTAGGGATGTGTCATTAGCGTCCCCCGAATCTCCGGTCAAATTACCAGACCTTTTCTCAGGGGATAAAAAGGAGTTCAGGTCTTTCAGAGAAGGATGCAAGCTTTTTTTTTCTCTAAGGCCCCACTCCTCCGGGGACGAGTTCCAGAGGGTGGGTGTCATCATTTCCCTACTTCGGGGGGGGCTCCGCAGGCATGGGCGTTCTCTCTCTCTTCCTCTGCTCCTGAACGCATGTCTGTGAACCTGTTCTTTGAAGCCCTGGGGCACATCTATGATGAGCCTGATAGAGTGCGTCTAGCAGAGGATATAGTGATGAGTGTGACACAGGGGAGGCACTCTGCTGAATGGTTCTGCTCAGAGTTTAGACATTGGTCCGCCGAAGTATCCTGGAACAACGCCGCCCTGAGGGGGTTGTTTTGCAGGGGCCTGTCTGGCCGTCTGCAGGATGCTCTGGCATTACATCCTCCTCCTGATACTCTGGAGGACGCCATGATGCAGGCAGTCCATATGGACCGGAGACTCCGTGCTAGAGGAATAATGCAACAAGAGTCTCCCTTGTACCCCAAATTGTGTGACACTGCACCTGTATCTGAGCCCATGGAGGTTGGGTCAGTCTTGGTCAAGGAGAAAGAGAGAAGGCACCGTAGAGACAATCTACTATGCTATTACTGTGGAGCCTCTGGACATTGGAAAAGGAATTGCCCTTCTTCAGAGAAACCATCAGAGAAACGACTGAGTCTGGGCAACAATCGAGGAGGTTGTCCAGATTCCCAGGTACATTTTTTCTCATGTACAAAGATGGTGCTCCAGGTTGAATTAGACCTTGCTGGCGGGCCTGTTATGACCAATGCCTTTGTTGACTGTGGTTCCTCCATTAATCTGATTGATGCCCAAGTTGTGACTCTTACTAAGATAGGGAGTCAGGTTAAAAGACCCTGTTAAAATTGTGGCTGTGGATTCATCCCCTCTTACCCGGGATGGAATTTGCTTTATGTCTGAAGTTTTTTCTATGAAAGTGGGTTCCACTCATGTGGAAAAGTTAAGTTGTTTCATTATGAATAGTCTGCCTGCAGGACTGGTATTGGGGATGCCCTGGTTGCAACGCCACAATCCTCTCATTGATTGGGTGAAGGGGAGATCACTCGATGGGGATGTAATGATGATGGTCTGTGTTGTAACCAGTTTCCTTTTGTCAATCCGATAAAATCTGTATCTGTGTCGTCTGTCGGTCTGGAGGGTATTCCGGAGTACCTGAGAGACTTTGAAGTCGTGTTTTCCAAAAGCGAGGCTGAGGCGCTCCCACCACATAGCGCAATCATATGGTCTATCGATTTTGTACCTGGAGCCAAATTACCCAAGGCTCGTTTGTTTAATTTGTCCGGGCCTGAGCGCCAAGCTATGAAAGAGTACATCAAAGAGAGCCTTCGCAAGGTGCATATTTGGCCCTCGGTCTCACCCGTGGCAGCGGGGATTTTCTTTGTAAAGAAAAGAGATGGTGGGTTGCGACCGTGCCTCAACTTTCGGGAACTGAACAAAATTACTGTTAAGACCACGTACCCTCTCCCATTGATTCCTGATCTATGCAACCAACTGTGGTGCTAATAAAAATATGGATATCTTATAGCCTACATATTGTAATATATTGTTTATATGCTTTGATATAGTGTGGTCATTAGACCAAGGGTAGAAAGTATTGCAAATATGAAATATGGTTGCTTGAATCCAAACACTATATTGCAATACTAGGGTGTAATCTTGACTTCTGATACTGAGACACAAAGCGTAGTAGCCTTCTTTAAAGCCGTATCCGAACCTTATTGCTAATCAGTTGGCAATACACCAACTCACGGGGGCCAAATGGTTTTCTAAGCTCGATCTACGAGGGGCTTATAACCTTATAAAGATTCGGGAGGGGGAAGAATGGAAAACAGCGTTCCTGACAACTGAGGGGCTGTTTGAAAACCTGGTTATGCCCTTCGGCCTCACTAACGCTCCTGCTGTCTTTCAGAACTTCATTAATGTTGTTTTTTCGGACTTGATTGGGCGTTATGTAGTCATTTACATGGTTGACATTTTGATTTACTCTGAGGGCAGTCAGTCACACTTACACCATTTACGTACGGTTCTTATGAGACTCTGGGAGAACCATTTGTATGCTAAGCTGGAGAAGTGCTCATTTTTTATGCAAGAACTATCTTTTCTGGGTGTAATTGTATCTGGGGAGGGATTCCGCATAGATCCAGGGAAGGTTCAGGCCATTACAGATTGGGTGCAGCCTCATGATCTGAAGGGGTTGCAGCGATTTCTGGGCTTCGCTAATTATTATAGGAAGTTCATTAAAGGGTTCTCGCAGGTGGTGAAACCCTTGACGGACCTCACTCTTAAAGGGGCAGATGTAAAATATTGGTCCGTGGCCGCAAAAAATTCCTTCCTTACATTAAAGAAGTGTTTTACTACAGCCCCTGTGTTGGTACAACCCGATTCGTCAAGACCTTTTATCGTTCAGGTCGACGCTTCGGAGGTGGGGGTGGGGGCAGTATTGTCACAGGGCCCCTCTACTCTGACTAATCTCAAACCCTGTGCCTTTTTCTCTTTGGCCGAGAGAAACTATGATGTCGGTAACAGGGAATTGTTAGCGGTTAAATTGGCATTCGAAGAATGGAGGCATTTTTTGGAGGGGGCCGCTCATCCCATTACGGTCATCATTGATCATAAAAACCTGGCCTATATCGAGTCTGCTAAGAGATTGACCCCCAGACAGGCTCGGTGGGCACTTTTTTTTTCTCGATTTCATTTTACCATCACGTTCCGACCAGGGCCTAAAAATGTAAAGGCGGATGCCTTATCCTGAAGTTTTGATTCTGTGTCCCCTCCAGAACCTCCTTCCTCCTTTCTTCAACCAGGAGTGGTTGTAGCCAAAATCTCCTCTGAGTTACAGAGAGAGATTCTGGAAGCACAAGCACAAGCTCCCAGGAATAAACCCCCAGGTAAATTGTTTGTACCCGAACAATTCCGTCTCACACTCCTTCAAGAATTTCATGATTCTGTGTTAAGTGCACACCCTGGTATTGCAGCTACCCGTGGGGCAGTAGCTAGGGGTTTTTGGTGGCCCTCTATGGTTTCTCATATAAAAAGGTTTGTAAATACTTGTGGGGTGTGCGCTCGCTCTAAAAGCTCTCAGGTCCGGCCGGCCAGGGAATTGGTGCCTTTGCCAATTCCGGATAAACCATGGACACACCTGTCCATGGACTTTATCACTAATCTTCCATCTTCCAAGGGCAACTCAGTGGTATGGGTAGTGGTTGATAGATTTTCTAAGCAAGCCCACTTTGTGCCATTACCTGCGTTACCATCTGCTGAAACCTTGGCTCGCTTGTTTATACAGCACATTGTTCGGTTGCATGGAGTGCCTGTAAACGTGGTGTCAGACAGGGGTGTGCAATTTGTGGCCAGGTTTTGGAGATCGTTTTGTATGAAGTTGGGGGTCACGTTGTTGTTCTCCTCTGCCTATCACCCAGAATCCAACGGACAGACTGAACGCCCCAACTAGTTGTTGGAGCAGATTCTGAGATGCCTGGCCTCCTCCAGACAGGAAGACTGGTGTGAGGTATTACCCATGGCAGAATTTTCATTCAACTGTCGTATTAATCAGTCTACTGTAAAGTCTCCCTTTCAGGTCAATTATGGGTTTGTTCCACAGTTTGGGGAATTTTCCCGTATGGATTCGGATTGCCCTGGTGCCGAGGGGATGGTACAACAGTTAAAAACCCTCTGGAGGGAGGTGCAGGGGAACATCTCCAAAGCCCAGAAGAAGTACAAACATTTTGCGGACAGGAGAAGGGGGTTGGGTCCTGCATTAACAGTGGGGGCAAAAGTCTGGTTGTCCACCCGTACCATCAAACTTAAGATACCCTCTATGAAGTTGGGCCCCAAATTTATTGGCCCATACAAGATTGTAGAGGTGATCAACCCAGTGGCATACAGACTACAGTTGGCCACCTCCTTCAAAATATCTAACATCTTCCACAGGTCCCTATTAAAACCTGTGGGGACAGTTAGAGAAGATCTCTCATCCGTGGCTCCACCAGTATTGGTAGAGGGTCAACTGGAGTACGAGGTAGGGCGCATCATTAATTCACGGTGGGTGCGCCGGAGACTTCAGTACCTTATTCATTGGAAGGGGTATTCCGTTGAGGATCGGTCATGGGTTCCGGCCAGTTCGGTGCACGCTTATCGACTGGTGCGAGCTTTTCATGCCAGATACCCTGAGAAACCTGGGGTCCAGTGGCCCCCAATTAAGAGGGTGGTACTGTCATGGTTAGGACATGGTTAATGTCCTGTTTTCTCAGGGTTAATTTTGCTGGCCTCCCTTTGGATTTGGGAGGGGTATTTATACTCACTCCAGACTAGGATTCAGCTATACTGTTATTCTGGCTGTGTGTCTGACCCCCCTGGTGTGCGTGTATACTGCTTTGCTTGTTTGCTTCCCGTGTATGACTCGGTCTGTCCCCTCACTCTGTTCTCTGTCTCACGTTTTGGTACTATTATCTTCTCTGGTTCTGACCTTCTGGCTTGGCTATTGTTACTCCGTTACAGTTTGTCCCTATTGTACCGTCTATTGCCCGTTCTGGTTTTCTGATCTATTGCTACGTCCTGACTATCCGCTCTGTCTAATCCTTTGGTACTGTCGTGCTATCTCGTGTTTTGACCCTGGCTTGATCTGGTTTTTGACCCTTGGTAACTTTATCCCGTAGTTACCTTTCTAGGAGTTTTCCTCAGTTCCTAGCTCTCTGGAGTTTAGGCCACGCCCCCAGCAGTCATGTGCTTCAGGTCCTGCAAGTCTGAAGCATGCATCTTCACCGCTGCTGCCCCGCTCCACAGGTATCTCTGAGCACTGTTTATTTTACTCAGGACACGCGCACTGGCTCAGTGAGCAAGTGCAGTGCGGTGTTCCTGACATTTGTGTTGGATCCTACCTGCTCTTTAGCTTTGTAGGCTTTTACCCCAGAAGATGCATGTTTTGTAAATAATAGATTTAATGTCCCATCAAATAAAAAGGAATGCCTTGTCATGGCTGGTGGGCTCTTAAGAATTGGTCAGTTTCTGCTATGTACCTTTATTTTATATATATAGCAGTAACACAATTTAAATTTTATATATTCAGTGTTTGCATACAGCTTAGCACTTAGTGCTGCTGTATGCTTTTGTTTCTAGATATATACAGTGCCTTGAAAAAGTACCCCATTGAAACGTTCCATATTTTTTTCACCTTACACTCACAAACTTAAATGTATTTTATTGGGATTCTATGTGATATCTCACAGAAAAAGAAGCAGACTTGCCAACACCAGGTCAGTTTATCAATGCACTAGCCGGATGCAGCCCCATAATAAAGGTGGAGTCAGCACAAGAGAAAAATACTGATGAAGGAACCAGTGACAAATCTACAAATTCATGGAGGGGGTGGTTGCCTAGTATTAAAATACACATAGATGAGGCTTGCATAAGGTGCCAGACACACAGTTATGTGTGCTGCACAGTGTCTGGCTTACCGCTTATTGATGAGGCTCACATTATTGGATCAGGCAGGTAGCCCCAGCATGGTATTGAATTGAAGCTTGAGGGAGATAATTTACATATTTTTTGTGCATTCTGGGAAGACTGAAGAGTTTCCGTGAGTCTGACGATCTTTTGATGTTGCTGAATCGAGCTGCTTGAAGGAAATCGTCAACCCGCGCACCGTCAGTTCAACAACAATTCATTTTGTTCGATATGGAGAGGGAGATTCCCCATATGGTGAGCTGTAATGTGTGCTATATGTTTGCAGACTTGTCTAAGGAAAAGACAAACTTTACGTGCCAGAAATGCAAACTTGTGACTCAGAGTGAAAGGTGAAACATCTTCAGGAGAGAATAGATACACTGAAGCTCATCAAAGTTGAAGATTTCCTTGACAGAGCAGAAGAATGTCTTCAGAATACTGCAAGAGAAGAACTTTTCAGCATTACTGCCAAAGCTAATTAGAGAGTAGAAATAACTATTCAGAATGTTCGAAGAAAAGCACTTTTCAATGTACCTGCAAAACAAATGGAAACATGTGACCCAAAGCAGGAGGATGGGGAGGTAGTCAGCACCTATAAAGCTGAAGAACCACTGCCAGGCTCCCACGTAGGACAATGTACAAAAAAGTGCTTTGCTCGCAAAGAAGCAATGTGGTGAAGAAGAAAAGGAGAGTGGTGGTTGTGAAGGATTCCCTACTGAGAAAAACAGAAGATGCTATCTGCCAACTGGACATGACCTTACAAGAAGTATGCTTTCTTCCAGGTGCCCAAATTAAAGATATGTCTCGGAGGGTATCAAGACGTTCCTGTGCTACATATGATACACGTAGGAACAAATGACACACCAAAAAAGGACTTGGAAACTATATGCAGAGACTTTGAAGACCTATGCCAGAAAGTGAAGAAACTGGGAGCTCAGGTTGTCTTCTCATCCATCTTCCAAATGCATGGACATGGAAGAAGGAGATTGAACAGGATTCTTTAGATGAACAATTGGCTGCGTCGATGGTGCCATCAGCAACGTTTTGGGGTTTCTTGACCATGGAGTGAATTACCTGTATGATGGACTCCATGCTAGAGATTGGGTTGCATCTTACAAAAGCAGGAAAACACATATTTGGTAGATGCCTTGCTGCACTCATCAGGAGAGTATGGGATGGGAAATATATGGCCAGGATCAAGTATGCAGATAATGAATTATTTTGAGAACCCTGCTATTAGAAGTGGAAATAAAAAATAAACACAAAAGATTCTGCATGAAACTAGAGGAGCAAGAGAAGCAGACTACAAACTAAAATGTATGTATACAAATGCACAGCGCATGGGAAATAAAACAACCAGAATTGGAGCTGCTAACACAGGAAGAGAGATATGATGTCATAAGCATCACTGAAACTTGGTGGGATGATACACATGCTTGGAATACAAACCTTGTAGACTACAACTTATTTATAAGAAACAGGCTTAACAAGAGGGGAGGAGATGTTGCATTGTATGTTAGGAAAGCACATACAGTTGTGCTCAAAAGTTTACATACCCCAACAGAATTTTTGCTTTCTTGGCCTTTTTTCAGAGAATATGAATGATAACACCAAAACTTTATCTCCTCTCATGGTTAATGGTTGGGTGAAGCCATTTATTGTCAAATGATTGTGTTTTCTCTTTTTAAATCATAATGAAAACCCAAAATATCCAAATGACCCTGATCAAAAGTTCACATGCCCTGGTGATTTTGGCCTGATAACATGCACAGAAGTTGGCACAAATGGGTTTCAATGGCTACCAAAGGAAACATCCTCATCAATCTCTCTCAGGCAAAAGTAATGGATCCAGAAAATTCTTATCTTCTTTCGTTGACAACTTTATCTTTCAAATGGTAGAATAGAGAACAAGAGGATCTGCCTATTGGACCTAATTCTTACCAACAGGGAGGAAATGGTTGAGGAAGTAAAGGTGGCTGAGAATTTAGAAAGTAGCAATCATGCTTTCCTCAAATTCTGTATTACAAAAGGAGGAAAACCTGCAAGGATTCAGACCTTAAGTTTGGACTTTAGAAAAGCAGATTTTAATGGACTTAGAAAGAGGGTAGGAAAAGTCCAATAGCTGAAGATTCTAAAGGGCAGAAATGTTCAAGAAGGATGGGAAATTTTCCTAAATTAAATTCTCACTGAAGAATCAATAATGATCTCGAAAAAAAGGAAGAATTGGAAGAATTTAAAGAGACCAGGATGGAAGAACACAGAATTTAAATACTT
Organism: Dendrobates tinctorius; assembly: GCF_039654945.1. Taxonomy (NCBI): domain Eukaryota; kingdom Metazoa; phylum Chordata; class Amphibia; order Anura; family Dendrobatidae; genus Dendrobates; species Dendrobates tinctorius. The sequence goes on along the minus strand of NW_027361868.1, from coordinate 7,272,510 downwards.
GTTAAACAGGAAAAAAGTAATGTATATCAAATGGAAAAAGGGTGGCATATCTAAAGAGGAATATAATGCTGACTGCAAGGAATGCAGGGAAAGCATTAGAAGAGTTAAAGCCAGTAATGAAATGAGGCTTGCAAGGGAGACCAAAAGCAATAATGGAATCACTAACTGGGTAGATCAGGGAAATGCGGTAGATACAGTAAATCTCGACTTCAGCAAAGCATTTGAAAATTATCTCATGTTATCTGTATTGAAAAAATTACCAAGTATGGGATTGACTAGGCTACTGTTAGGTGGATTCATAACTGGCTAAGTGATCATACTCAAAGAGTGGTAATAAATGGTTGCACATCCAATTAGAAGAGTATTTCAAATTGGGTACTACAAGGCTCTGTCTTGGCCCCAGAGATGTTCAACATTTTTATAAATGATCTAGATAAGGGAACTGAAGGTAAACTAATCAAATTTGCAGACTTTGCATACCTAGGAGGCATAGCTAACACTAGAGAAGACAAAAAGGATTCAGAAGGATCTAGAGAAGCTTGAACAAGGGCAGCAAATAATAGAATGGTATTTAACAGGGAGAAATGCAAGATTCTACATTTGTGCAAGAAAAACAAAAATGACATCTACAAAATAGGAGGAACAGAACTAAGCAAAAGCATGTGTGAAAACGACTTGGGTATACTCATAGATCACAGACTGCAGATGAGTCAACAGTGTAATGCAGCAGCAAACAAGGCATATACATTTCTGGGATGTATTAAGAGAAGCATAGAGTCTAGATCATGTGAAGTAATTATACCCCTCTAATCTTCCTTGGTCAGACCTCATATGGAATACTGTGTACAGTTCTGAGCACCACATTTTAAAAAAGACATTGAAAAACTGGAGCAAGTTCAGAGAAGAGCTACCAGGATGGTGAGTGGACTGCAAACTATGTTCTACATGGAACGGTTAATGGATCTGGAAATGTTTAGCTTGCAAAAAAGAAGGCTAAGAGGAAACTTAATAGCTGTCTACAAATATCTGAAGGGATGTTAAAATATAGAGGGATCATTCTTTTTCTCATTTGCACATGGAAACACGAGAAGTAACGGAATGAAACTGAAAGGGAGAAGATACAGATTAGATATTAGCAAACAGATTTTGACAGTGAGTGTGGAAATGATTTTGCAAATATGTTTGACACTTTCCCACATAGATGCCTGAAGGATAAATTAACGCTATAGGCTTAGGGTGCTTTCACTTTATGTTTAGTGGCTCCACCAGGGCTTATGTCCAAACCGCTCGCAAATAAAGGATTCAGACCTATGAGCCAACGTGGCTATAGTATAATAGTGCAACATTTTCGGGCAAGTACACCTACTGAAGGCGGACACGCAAATGTAGTAAACTGTTTCTGGGTGTCCGCCTCCAGTAGGCGTATACTCCACAAAATAATGTATGGTACTGTGCATGTTTTCTCTGTCCGCCCCATTCTAGTCTATGGCCGCGTCAAATTTTCCGAATCAAATTTTGCGGGGATTTGGATGGAAACACCGATGGAGCTACAGAACAGGTGCCTAAACGCAATGTGAAAGCACCATTAGGAAGTAAGGTTTGTAATTTAATTAAAAACTGGCTCAAATCTTGCACCCAGAGAGTTGTGGCAAATGACTGCTAGTGTGCATGGTCTCTGGATATAAGTGGTGACCCCAAGGCTTAGTGTTGGGTTCTCTATTATTCTACTGATTTATTGACAATATAGAAGACAGGATTACTAATGTTTCTATTTTTGGAGATGACATCAAACTCTGTAGCATCGTGCAATCTGTGGGAGATGTTCATAAGTAAAAGGTTGAATTGGTCAAACTGAGCGTTTGGGAATTCACTTGTCAGATTAGTTTCAATGTGGAGAAAAGTAAAGCGATGCACCTGGGTACTAATAATATGCAGGAACCATATGTTCTAGAGGTAGTAAAACTAGGAGAACCCCATTTGTAGAGAAGGATCTGGGTGTACTTGTAGATCATAGATTAAATAACAGCATGCAGTGTGAATCAGCAGCTTCTAAGGCCCATGGGATACTGTCAGGTATTAAAAGAGGTGTGAATTCACAGAAAAGTGACATAACACTATCACTTTACAAAGTGCTAGTGCGACCTCATCTGGAACATGCACTTCCATTCTGGGCACTTGTTTGTGAAAAGGATGCCCTGGAGCAAGAAAAGGTGCAAAAAAAGACATAAGTGGCATGCAGTTATGAGGAAAGATTAAAATAATTACATTTACTTAGTCAACAGTAGACACCTAAGGGAGGGACATGATTAACTTGTACAAGTACATTAATGGAAAACTGTGCGTCTTTATTTCACATAAATTCCATCAATAGATGTGTGGACATGCAAGACGTTAGAGGAATGCTAGGGGAGGGAGGTTCCAGCACCTCCCTCCCCTAGCATTCCTGTAACGTCCTGCATGTCCACACATCTATTGATGGAATTTATGTGAAATAAAGACGCACAGTTTTTCAGCTATATTGGGGAGTGCTGCATGTTTCTTCTTTTTTCGCTTCATATTGAAATATTCATGTTTTTTCATGCAAGCACCTCCGTTTTTTGACTGAAATATATACCGCAATACTTCAGATAAATAGCTCCGTCTGTTAATGTGGTGATTTGTGTGCCCTAGTATGCCATTCATCTGTTTGCTCTTTGCTGGGAAGTACATAAATGGCCCATGCAAAAATGGTCAAAAGCTATTTCATGTAAAACCTTCACAAAAGACAAGAGGACACTCCGTCTGTCTGGAGAAAGAAATGTTCAATCTTCAGAGGAGACAAAGCTTCTCCACTATAAGAACTATTAATCTGTGGAATTGTCTACCCCAAGAGCTGGTCACAACGTGAACTGTCAATGTTTTTTTTAAAAATGGCTTAAATGTTTTTTTTAGAAGAAAATCACAAAAATACTCATGTATAGGTATAAAGTTCCTTTCTAAATGTTTGGTCCAGTGAATCAACAATTGGAATCAGGAGGTAATGATTATTTCTTTTGTGATGGACAGGATCATGCATTGTGGTTGCACATTGTAAGGAAGCAGGAGGTAGAGTCCTGAATGGCAGTCATGTGTCATTGATGTTACGGAAGAGAATACATCATTGACGGTAAGTTACTGAGAGGATTTTTATTAAGACCAGATTTTATTTCTGGGATTTAGAAGCGACTAAAAGAGCATGGATGGGAAAGGTCGCTTCAATTCTTCCATTCCGGGGTTTGCAGGTCCTATGAAAGGCAGCTGGGTTGGCTCAGGTGTGTCAGGAGCTGGAGAGTGACCATTAATAGTGATCAGATTGAGTCTCAGTAGTGGCTGTATTGCTGGATGGGCGAGACTGGGTGTTTTACTTTATCCTACCCAAAGAGAGGACCTTGTATTGTTTGTTATTTGGTTAGGGTTGAAGAAAAGTTGTATTTCATTTCAGAAGTTTATGAAGAAAAATAAACTTTACTCTATTTTGATATTAAATGTCCATGCTTGTGCACACCCTAGCACCTACCAGAAAGCGTGAACCCCTACAATATATAACTCCTCCTTTTGACCTCTCCCTTGGTTAAACTTGATGAACATTTGTCTTTTTACTATGTAAGATGACCGCTGGACACGTCCTCGAGGAGAGATATGTATCATCGAAGCTGTTAACCTTGGTGACGTAAGCCCGGAAAAGCAGGATCCAGCACGTATAGTGCTAAGAGAATTAATAGGACATGTCAAAGGCCGGATGAAAAAAGCATATATAGAATGGGAGGAATAGGGCTAAGTGACAGCACATGTGAAAAAGACTTGGGTATACTAATAGATCACAGACTGAATATGAGTCAACAGTGTGATGCAGCAGCAAAAAAGGCAAATGCAATTCTAGGATGTATTAACAGAAGCATACAGTTTAGATCACGTGAAGTCATTATTTCCCTCTACTCCTCTTTGGTCAGACCTCATCTGGAATATTGTGTCCAGTTTTGGGCACCACATTTTAAAAAAGACATCAACAAACTGGAGCAAGTTCAGAAAAGAGTGACCAGAATGGTGACCGGTCTGCAAACCCTGTCTTATGAGGAAAGGTTGCAGGATTTGGGAATGTTTAGTTTGCAAAAGAGAAGACTGAGAGGAGACTTAATAGCTGTCTACAAATATCTAAAGGGCTGTCACATTGTAGAAGGATCAACTTTATTCTCATTTGCACAAGGAAAGACTAGAAGCAATGGGATGAAACTGAATGGGAGGAGACACAGATTAGATATTAGAAAAAACTTTTTGACAGTTAGAGTGATCAATGAGTGGAACAGGCTGCCACGAGAAGTGGTGAGTGCTCCTTCAATGGAAGTCTTCAAACAGAGGTTGGACAGACATCTGACTGGGATGATTTAGCGAATCCTGCATTGAGCAGGGGGTTGGACCAGATGGCCCAGGAGGTCCCTTCCAACTCTATGATTCTATGAAATGATCTATGAAATGATCTTAGTGAAATCTCCCATGTAATGTTCACTTGGATGTTAAATAAAATACCTGTTTAAGTATGAAATGCTTTGATTGCTAATATGTCCAAAATGGAGAGGAAACATTAAAACAAAAAGTTTTATTGTGCTTTGTATTGCCTATTACAACCAGTTTAACATGAAAAATTTGGTGGAAAGTCCTTTTTAAAGGGAATCTGTCATCATCTTTTTTGCCCATCAGTACAGATGAGCGACTTTGCCTTTTTTCGGGTCGAGTTGGGTTTCATGAAACCCGACTTTCGCAAAAGTCATGTCGAACGAAATCGGCCGACTATAGGAAAATGTCGGGGTCCGACTGAAACACGAAACCCAATGCAAGTCAATGGGGAAGCAAAGTCGGCAGGGAGTGGAGTACAGGAAACACACCTACAGTGCCCTTTTGAATGCCAAAACCATCAATTCTTATTACTGAAGCATTTCAACCTTAATTTACTTCATAATACTAGTTACACACTGAAAAATGGGGGTTATTTGGCTAAATGTGTGGGGGGTCGGGCTGGCTCCAAGTTTTCATGTGCCCAGGGCCAAAGAGCGCCCCTTTAACACATAGCACAACTCATGAGGCTCCTATACGGCAGAGAAATAGCGGTATAGTACAATGAAAAATACTTCACTTTTTACATCTCATGACTGATATCCATTTTAAATTCTCCAATAGCTCCAAAAACGGACAGTATATTACTCCATACAGTATTTTGGTCACCGCATAGTGCACTATACAGAGTAATGAGGCCCATCTATTTCTCCATACAGAATCATTGGTCCCATATAATGTTTGAAACAGTATATGATGAGCTCCACATAATGCTACAGTATTTACAAGCAGTCAGAGAGATGGGTGGGACTGGCTGCTCACATATCCCCACCCCAGGGCATGGTACAGCATATATAAGAAAGTCCAACTGTATCATTGGGACAGTGCATGTGCAAAGTGAAGAGAACTTGCTTGTGTGGCTCAGTCTTTCCTATAGGTGGAGTGAAGGTCTGACGTTTTAACAGGTGGGCCAGTGCTTTGTATGGACCGCTTTTTTTTGTTTTGGTTCTGTTATACCTTTTGTTCGAATAAGAAGCTGCTCTGTTAAGCTGGTCAGGTTATGGAAATTTTTTTTAACCAATGCATTTGGACTCCTGTGTGGACCCCAGCGAGCCGATCGCCTACAACAACCATATCAACTCTGTAACTATGTGAGACTGATTTACTAGAATGTCTTATGGTGTTGTGCAAGACGTAATGATGACTTTTTTTTTTTTGTGCTTTTACGCTTTACATGTTTTTCCCTATCTAGCACTATAACCTTTCACTTCACTGCAGTCTCTATGCCAATTCATTGGTAAATAACGAAAACCTCCTTATGGGAAAAAAAAGAGTTCACAAAATATTTTTCATAAATAACAGGTTAAAAGGAAGAAGTAAAAGATAACAGCATTCATTGTGCGGGGATTTTGTAGAGACCGAAGAAGAAGGACCCTGTGCGGCACATTACACTTAACCTTTTAAAATAGTTTGCAGTCTGCCATCAAGGCCATGAAGGCTGCTTATGCCACCTCTTAAGGAGAAGGAATGTTCCGTGTGAAACTCAGCATTGCTTCATGTTCTGCATAAAATGATATTAAATAAAAGACTTCATAGTAAAGCCATCTACATTGTGGCACACAGCAAGTACCTGACTACTTTATTGAATCCAATGACTCAGAATAAAAGCTTTATTTTGCTATTCCACGCATTGCAAATTTACATTCCTTCCTTGTATTTCCATATATACGTGGGCACAATGGCCGATTGAATTTCACTATGTAAGGCTGGTTGGGTGGGTGTTCATTTTTTGATGGTTTAGTGCTCATTTTGGCTAGTGCTTTCTCGTTGGCTTCTTTCATATTGCTGTAATATGGGTCTAACTAGGAGTCCGTATTATGGCCGTAAAAACTCATACTTGCCATTGTGAAGGACAAGAAAGAGGAACATCCGGTGGTGCTCTGACATTTATTTCTTACAGCCACACTTCTGAATGCCTCCCAGTGTTTTTTGTGTACTCACATAAAAATAGTGCTCCTAGTGAAGTCTCTTAATTTTCTCATACAGTTTAATACCCCTTGTATGGCTTCTACACAGTATGAAGTCATCACTTTGATGGCCTGATATTGACTCCTTACATACAGCATGATGCCCCACATTGACCCTCTCATACAGTATGATGCCACATTAGTACCCCATGCAATAATGACCCCCACACAGTATGATGCCCCCCACAGTGTCCCCCAAATATTGATGCTCTCCCCACAGTATGAAACCCTGCACATCCCACACGCACAGTATGATGCTGGCATGTAATGCTCCCCACATATCCCTCCACACAGACAGAATGATACCCCCACAGTGCCACCCTAAATAATAAGGCCCTCTCCAAAGTATGATTCTAATGCCGCACCCGCATGCATGTGATGCCCCCCACATTTCCCCTGTATTATGTCCCCAGTGTCCGCCCACACTATGATGTTTTCACAGCTACTCCCAATCCAATACATATGCTCCCTCCCCAAATGTACTTTTTCCACTCCATCAGCAAATTAAAAAAAAAATACTCATCGAACTCTAGTCCCTCAAAATCAGAGCAGTTCACCAATCTTTACTGCGTTTCTACCCTGACACGATCCGATGTAGTGATGTCATTGTACCATCTTCGCTGAACATCATATCGCTCAGGTGTCCTAAAGACAGATACTATTGTAAGCCGGACTTGCCATCCACCTACTAAGTGGAACCAAGACTGTCCCACTTGATCCTGCACGGTTGGAAGGCAAGAAAACTGGCCCTGCCATGGTTCTACTAATACAAGCTTAGATCCTTATAGAGGTATTAACTTTCAACACCCCACTCATGGAGAAGCAACACTGACAGGTGGTTGCCATTTTGTTAGATGTGAGCAAATCAAATCTCCAAAAATTTGCATTAATTACAACCTAAATATTTGATAAAATTCACAGCACACTTGATTTGCTCACAACCCCAATTCCCAAAAAGTTTGCACACTGTGAAAAATGTAAAGAAAACAGGAATGCAATGATCTGGAAATCACAAGTTGAATGTTGGACATTTTTTTTCCTTTTCATTTAGAAATTGAAGGCAGCAATGCGTCTCAAAAAATTTGATAGGTCCTTTTTGAAGAAGGTGAGGGAGAAATAAAAAATAAATAGCAAAATAAATATTTTTTAAAAAATCCATGCATTTAAATGTGCATGTCTCTTTTTGCAAATTAGACATACATACACACTACACACCAATAAAATGGCCTGTTGCAGTTGTTGGCTTTTTAGACATGCACATTCTTGGGCTTTTCTTATTACTTTTTTGGGGGAAGAAAGTGAAAATTTGGTAGAAATACATTAGCAAACAATATTTTAAAAATCCAGACAAATTTACGCATGTCTATTTTTGCATACCTGTTTTGCTAGTCCAATGTGACAGCCGTACACGGCATACCAATACTGTGGCGTGTTGCTGCATTTGGCTTTTTGGATATGCACCTACCTTTTAGCAAGGAGGGAATAATTGGGGTTAAAAATCTGACAAATGTTAATTATAGTGGTGTATAAAATATATGGTAAAAGAAAAAGTGGCAACGAAATAATTTATGTAAAAGGAAAAAAAAAACATAGCTAAGCATGTGGGAGTCGCAAGCAGCAGCATCATCGCAGCAAACGCTGTTCAAGCTATAATACTAACATAAACAAGTCCAAATTGGCCTCCTTTGTTTCCGAAAAGCATATTAGTGTTGAGAAAGCAGAGGGCAATGTGGAATATGGGGTACATCACTAGTCTCAATCAAAATGACCAGAATGATGTGACCTCTGACAGTGACACCTTCAGTTTGAATTAGTGTTCTGAACAATTGTTTTCCTCTGCCATTATAAGTTAATCTTTCACATTGCAGACTTTCAATTCCATCAATAACACCTCTATCTGCTCTGCCCCATAGTCCCTTAAGCCACAACACTCCTGGACTAAAGAGAGTTATTTCACAACAACAACTTCCAGTTGATTTCTTGGATAAACTGAACCATCAGCCTTTATAGTCATGACATGGACATGGAGGAGATGGAGGACATGATTCAAATGTCTAGCTCTATTAGTGTATGTTAGCCATAGCTGTAGTGGCATTGGCAATGACAGTTGAGGTGCTAGTGGCACTCTGAATCTGGGCAACATGAGAGGTGGGAATCAGGTCTTAGAGGAGTGTTCCCCAACTCCAGTCCTCAAGAGCCACCAACAGGTCATGTTTTCAGGATTTCTCTTAAAATTGCACAGGTGAGATCTGCTCACCTGCACAGGCAATAATTCCACCACCTGGGCGATACAAAGGAAATCTGTTGTGAGTTCATTTTTCCCTTCACCATTGAGGTCTGATGAACTCCCTCCTCTAGTGAAGGAAGGTAGTGAGACTGATTACCAAACACCTGGGCAGCTAGATGATGACTGGGTGGCTGGAATTGAGGACTGGATATAAGGCTGCCGACGCCCTTCTTCCTGGCTGGTGATTTTCCTGCTGGATTCTTGGAGACCAGTCTGATTCCTGCATCTCAAAGCTAAGTTTTTCTGCTCTGCTTTGTACTCTTCAGTTTTGTTTTTGTTTTGCCTTGTTTTTTGGGAGTTCTGCCATCCCCGGCCGGGGGTGAGCTGAATTCCATTTTTGTCTCTGATCTGTTGATATTTTGCTCTGTCTTCAGAATTTACCTGAGTGCTGATATAGTCTTTTGAAGCCTAGCGACTTCAGGGCCTGTTTTTCCTATCAGTCGGTTGGCTCATTTTGATAGGGTTTTTGCGGATGGCAGACAGCAGCTTTCCTACCCTGTCCTATGTAGTTAGCTTGGGCCCCATCATTTGCTCAACCTATCTTTCTATCTGTGTTAGTGTTTTCATCTTGCTTCACCGTCATTATTTGTTGGGAGCTGCCTATTGCTTTGGGGTCTGCTCTGGGGCAGTTTAGTTTTTCCCCTTTCTGTCTTTAGGCTATATAGTCCTCCGGCTGTGATCGAGGGGTCTAGGGCACCGTAGGAACCCCCCACGGCTACTGCTAGTTGTGGTGGATAGGTTCAGGGGTCTGCAATCCGATAGCTGCCTACCTCTCTGGTTTTTCTGGACTTAGCTGGTATTTTGTTTTTTCCTCCTTCGGTGACTCATCATAGCAGAAATCCTTAAAACCTGACCTGTTGGTGGCTTTTGAGGACTGGAGTTGGGGAACACTGTCTTAGAGGAAAAGCTCAAGACATTTTCAACACTGAGCGCACTGTCAGTGAAGTCAGAAATAATGATGATGATGTTATGGGCAAGACCTGGGAGCTAGATTATGGTGCCAAGAAGGTGAGGATGTGCCAGCATCAGCGATAAAGAGCTGATGTTTAGTCAAAAGATTCTCTGGATTAGATCTGCATTTTATGCGTAATCATCTTGGGAGTAGGTGATTCACCAACTGCTGTTGCTGGAGAAGGAACAATATAGGCTGAAAGCTCTTGTTTTAGTCATTTTCTTTACCATCATCATCATTTTTTGAAATTATGAGCACTTTGGGATTTTTCACTGTTATGAATTTAGAATGCACAGAATTGAGCCCCTACGCAGGTGAACATTTTTTTTCAAATAAGAATTCATGGGCTTCCATAACTATTATCATCCTAATTTTTTTTGTAAATGGGAGCTTTTGTGTATTGACTGGGATTAATTCTCCTGCCAGGACCAGGGCTGGGCACACAATACGAAAATATTTGTGAAACAAAAAAATCAACACGATTATTTTAGAACCGGGGAGAGCCTATTACTCCCGCCACCACCACTAAATTTGTATGGAATTCCCATTGAGCATGCCCACTGTTGCGTCATATTAATCTATAGAAGTTAAGCAAACAGCTGGATGCATGACAGCTATCGGTCATGTTGGCGAGGGGCGCTTAAGTACTACAGTAGCAATGAGCTAGCGTTCAAGCCCAAAATAAACTAATCTAAATGTTATCCTATTTATCAATAAGCTTTAATTTTTTTAACAATATTTTTGATCACACAATACACACACCTATTAAAAAAACGTACAGTATAGAAAAAGAAGAAGAGTAAAGGAAAACTTTACTAATAAGATTTTTTCTGAAGAAAAAAAATGTCATGAAACCACACTGTGTGAGCACCAGGACTTGGACTACTTTTTGGGTAACTTCTAATAAATGTTCCTTCAATACATTAGTTGCCCTGGCCAGGTTGTTGAATTCATTGGGTACATGACCCATAGTATTTCCATGTAGATTCGGTCTAGTGCACATGAACCAGTGACTATATGACACAGGAAAAGTAAGAATGACTTTCTATCTTCACCCACCTTGTACTTCCGGGAGATGAAGGTACAGAGCTGCATATCCTGCTGGAACAGCAGACAAAGGAACATGAGACACGGGTCAGCACTCCATGCCAGGAAGCCGCCAGACACCGCACTACAGCAAACATCCTGCAAAGGTTTACAATTCCCTGATATCAAAACACAACTCTGACCTCCATGATGTCCCAAATTCTCAACTGTGACTTATGGAAGGCCAGCAATTGGACAAAAAAAGACACTGATGAAAAAACAAAAACATTCAGCTCTGTCACAACTACATAATAAATATGGGTAGTGCACACAGGTGTAGGAGAAATAATATGTAATTTACATGTTCTTGATAAGCACCCATTTTTGGCATTTTTAATGTGGTTTTTATGTATGGGGTGTTTTTCTGTTTTGAATCAGTGATCATGTTTGGAGCGTTTTTTTCTATCAGAATAGACATGATGCTTCCTTTTTATATTTTTGCATAAATTTAGGAAAAATTATAATTTTTTTATTTTTACTAGCCATCAATAGTACTCAGATGCTGTCCATGTGTCATCTTAGTGCTGCATCGATAGGGAAAGCTTGGAAACTTTTTTTTTATGAGAAGAACAGATGCCACAGCAATGATAAAAATGGACATAGAGCAAAAAAAAAAAAATGAAATTTGGATCCAGCACACTGAAGAAAGATATTCCATTTTTTTCTCATATGCAAAAAAAAAAAGCCTAGATGTCTGAATTTGACCTAACTGCCTTTACTAACCTCAGGCATGATATACAGCTTATATACTGTATGTATATATATATATATATATATATATATAGTGCCCCAGAGGTACTGCACCTCCTCCTGAGGTGTGGTACCTCACCATCCAGGTAAGGTGGAAACACCTGACCACACTCCAACACCTGCACCCCACACCACAAAGTAGTGTAGCAAAGCACCTTCGGTGGCTCCCTGCTTGGAACACGAAGCGTGCTGGGAGGTGGGTGGAGTTTAGTTCGCACCAAAAAGAGCGGGAAGAGTTGAGTCAGGGAGTCAGTCTTTCATTCAGTGAGTGAGTGAAGATGTAGAAGGACTGTGTGTGAGATAGAGAAGATCCCCGGGAGAGGGATGGAAGAGGGAAGTGCTGCAGCGGCCACAGTGATCTGGGTCTGCTGGCACAGGAAAGAGACAGAGGAAGGAAGCTTGATTCTCCATTGGAAAGAAGGATTAGCACGGAACGTGAGGAGAATAAGAGAACAATGACCAGGGTTAGAGGAGAACCCTTTTCAAGTTCTAGGCGCAATGCCGGGGTCTGGTCCTTGAGGTTGTATGGATACTAATGATCCTGCAGCGGACACCGGACGAATAGAAGTTGTCACCACTTTATTCCCACACAAGACTGGGGGGCACAACAGCAACATATTAGTGAGCCGGGACTTAATGGCAAGGAGTCCCCGAAGCAGGCTACAGCTGTCTGCCGCACAAGTAGAGTTCATAGGAACATCTGACAGGAGGCACTCCAGTGTAACTCAGTGCTAGGAGTACTTCACTCAAAGGCGCTATGAGAGGAGACGTTCAGAAAAGGCACATATGTTGGCGGAGTGTTGGAAAGGAGTACTTCATCTTGCCTGGAAGTTGGCTGAGCTCCTGACCCGGAGGACATGGCACAGAAGCGGGCACCTGTTTGCACAACAGACTGTGAGTAAAGCTTTGGAACTACATGCCCTGGTGTCCTCCATTTATTCCTGTGCCAACCTGCCCAGCACCGCTACATCCCTCGAGCCTGACACTGCATCATCTAAGTGTCAGTTCACCTACACTGCCCTGGGACTGCAGCCCTGCCTGTGGAGGGCTATAACATCACTGCTGCACCACACCATCTGTCCCAGAGGATCTGTCTGCAGCGTCAGCTTACATCTCTATTGCCGAATACCACAGGTGGCGTCACGAATCACTTATAAACTTTCACTACCATCAGCACACTGAAACAACCCCTTTTTACAATGGGTGCCCAGGGCCACGGGCCGGGTCCCAGCTGCCGTGACATCTCCCATTGAAGCTCATCGGGCCCGGTACCGAGTACCCCACAACCCTGGGTGTGTGGGCGACCCATATATATATATATAATTGCCTTGTAATGTTTTCATTTCCTGTTCTGTCCAGATGTCACCATATCCCAGAATTCTAAGTGGAGGAAGTGATGGGTGTCTCAATATGCAAACTGCTGCTGGTACCAACCTATTGCGCGGTACCACCAGCGGAACACCGTCGCAACAGACACACTCTCTATACGCCGTACACACCACACACACACTCACACTCCCACACTCACATTCATACTCTCACACGCTCACTCTCACACTCAGTCACACTCACACACTCACTCTCACACTCATGCAGCCTCTTGCGCGGTACCACCAGCGGAACACCGTCGCACTGAATCTTTCAGCTGATTCCGGTGGCAGATGCGCGCCGTGTCTACATGCAGAGGAAGCCAGTCTCATTAGAGGGGTTTTCCCACAAACAAAAGTTCATTTTAAAAATTGTCTGTGTCTGACCGTGTACGGAGCATACCACATCTCCTGGGCAGGGGAGGAAGAAAAAGACAATACTGACATTACAGCAGAGGATCACAGAGGATTCATTTTGTGAGGTAAAATATTTCACTGACTGTTTTTAAACAATATTTTACCTCACAAAATGTATCCTCTGCAATCTCCTGCTGTAATGTCAGTATTGTCTTTCGCTTCCTCCCCTGCCCAGGAGCTGTGGTATGTTCTGTACATGGTCCGACACAGGGGTGAGCGAGACAGAGCACAGGAGGGATACAGCTCAAACGGGACAGCACATGAGGGGAGAACAGAGCAAAGGATGGAGAGAGACAGCAGACAAGAGGGATAGCACATGGGATGGACAGGTCAAAGAAGAGAGCACAGACGGGAGAAGTCAGCACATGGGGAAAGAGAGAGTGGATAGGTGGGTGAGCACAAGGGGGGAGAGATTCTCAACACTGCAAAGCCTGTCTCCATTGTGACAATACCGCCTATCGCATCGGGCCTCCATCTAGTATATATATTTATATATATATACAGTATAATGATACAGCTGGTAAGGTCCTGGACAGGGGACCAGGCTGGACAAAGGACATAGGGGGCCAGGCTGGGCGACAATATTTTTTTGCCTAAATTACAAAGGAAATGTGTCATCTGTAACTTTAGACCTTTTAGAGATCATTTCATCTTCAACTTGCTCAACTGTTCACAATAGCAGTCATTTTGATCAGGGGTGCCCAAACTTTGGCTTCATATTCTGCCTCCATTCGTTACTTCATATCTGGATGGTTTGATCTTTGCCAGGGAGGCTTTGCATCCACCTTAACCTGGTGCTGCTCCTACTTTCCTATTTTTATGTCTATATATAGAAATACCTGGGGGGTATATGTGTATGCACCTGTATATTCAAATTCAAAGAAGCTTTATTGGCAGGACCAAATAAACATTAGTTTTGCAAAGCATGTGTACAGTAGGGAATAGGGAGCTGGGACTGTGGGGATAATGCATGGGGACTGAGGAAATGGTGGATGGGGTACAGGGTGGGGCTAAGGAAGTCCATGGCATATCATGGTTGTTTTTCTCGCAGCCTATGGCATGCGCTCACATACTGCGCTGCTATCTCCACCGTGCTTTCTTCTTCCGCCAGCAGGATATATGTTTTCTCTTCCTCCTTCATGGAGCTGAAATCCGGGAAGAGATTGGATAGTCTCCTGAGGTGAGTGTTCCTCACTGCTGAATATTTGGTGCAGTGTAGCAGGAAGCGGGTCTCATTCTCCAGGGTCTCCAGGTCACAGTGTAGGCACAGTCTGTCTTCCCTGGGCTTGAAACTCTGTGCCGGCCGACCTCGATGGCCAGATTGTGGGCACTGGGCCTATACCGGCTCAGGATCTGTTGGTCTCTGGGGTCCATATATATATATATATATAGTGATGTGCCCGTGCATATATACAGTATATATATATATATATATATATATATATATATATATAATATACAGCTCTGGCAAAAATTAAGAGACCACTGCACAGTTTTATAAATATCAGCTTCTCTACATGTCTAACAGCCATTCCATTCCGGGGTCAGTTGAATTCCAACCAGAGTACACCTCATTCTACTTAATGTGCCTCTGATTAGGTGATAACCTGAACCAAATCTTATTAAATGAAGGTAAGTATAAAAAACCCTGCTGTGGTGTTCACAATCCTCTTGCAATAGGACAAGCTGGATGGCAAAACAAGTGCTAGTAATATCCCAAAAATAATAGGAATGAAAAAATAACTTTTAACCATGCTAAAGGAGTTGAAAATAAAAGTCCTGAGTGAGGAAAATAATGGTTCAATTCCGGCTTTACTAGCAGAGGGATACAGTGAGCGTCATGTTGCCTCCATCCTCAAAATATCTAAGACGGCAGTCCATTACAACAAGGTCAAGCAGCAGACATTGGGGACAACAAAGCTATAGACCATCAGAGGGTGAAAACGACTCTCCACTGACCGGGATGACCATCATCTTATTCGAATGTCACTCAGTAACCGCAGGATAACATCAAGTGACCTACAAAAGGAATGGCAAATAGCAGCTGGGGTGAAGTGCATGGCAAGAACAGTTCATAACAGGCTCCTAGAGGCACTGCTCAAGTCATGTAAAGGTAGAAAAAAGCCTTTCATCAATGAGAAGCAAAGGAGAGCCAGGCTGAAGTTTGCCAAAGACCATACAGATTGGACCATAGAGGACTGGAGTAAGGTAATCTTCTCTGATGAGTCTAATTTTTAGCTTTGCCAACACCTTGTCGTCTAATGGTTAGACTGAGACCTGGAGAGGCTTAGAAGCCACAGTGTCTTGCACCCACTGTGAAATTTGGTGGAGGATCGGTGATGATCTCGGGATGCTTCAGCAAGGCTGGAATTGGGCAGGTTAATCTTTACGAAGGACATATGAATCAAGGTTATCCTGGAAAAACAGTTGATTCCATATGCTCAGGCAATGTTCCCCAACTCTGAGGACTGTTTTTTTCCGGCAGTACAATGCGCCATGCCACACAACTAGGTCAATCAATGTGTGGATGAAGGATGGCCAAATCAAATCCCTGTAATGGCCAGCCCAATCTCCAGACCTTAACCCCATTGAAAACTTCTGGAATGTAGATGGAAGATTGATAGCCACAAGCCATCAAACAAAGAAGAACTGCTTACATTTTTGTACCAGGAGTGGTATAAGGTCACCCAAAAGCAGTGTGAAAGACTGGTAGAAAGCAGCCAAGACGCATGAAAGCTGTGATTAAAAATCATGGTTATTCCACAAAAATATTGATTTCTGAACTCTTCCTGAGTTAAAACATTAGTATTGTTGTTTCTAAAGGATTATGAACTTGCTTTCTTAGCATTATATGAGGTCTGCAAGCACGGCATTTTTTTTTATTCTTTTGACCATTTCTCATTTTCTGAAAATAAATGCAAAATGTATTGTTTGGGAATTCGAAGACATGTTGTCAGTAGTTTATAGAATAAAAGAGAAATTTACATTTCACTCAAATCTACCTAGAAAGAGAAAAATCAGACAAAATGAAAATTTTGCAGTGGTCTCTTAATTTTTGCCAGAGCTGTATGTATATACAGTGTGATGTTCATGTGCGTATACATATATAGATGTAGATATACATTACTAACATATATATATATATATATTAATTATTGAACATAAAAAATGACATTTCAGAAAAACTCAGATGTCAGCAAATATCTAAAAAATATAAGTCATGTCGCATAAGGAAACTTTAAAACACAATTTTCAGAAAGATAAAATCCTTTATATTTTTTAAAAAACAACTCCTTCTCTATGAGACGAGCGTTAACATTTTATTTTGGTACACTGTCCCTTTAAGAAGATGCAGCCCCCCCACCTGTATCAGCTCGTGAGAAATGAAATCCACACGTCTAGAAATAATCATTACTATCAGTAGTAGAGGCAGGGAGAGGCGTGTATTACAGGGGGGCCATCCGAGCCCTTTTTTTCGCCCCGGCCTCTTGGTTGTCTATGACCTCATCAAATGTCTTTCTACTGGCGGGTTGATAAATGCTCCGTTAACAGAACAGCATGCTGATGCATCTCAATGCCATTCAGTGTAACATATTTTCTAACTCTTCTGCCCTATTCAGCATTTGACCCCATCGATGGGGGGATTACAGCATTAATTCTCTGCACAGTGCACATTCTTCACAGACTTTCACTAAATACTGTAAGCCAGCTGTGGAGCAATAGAAAAAGTGAAAGCGTACCGTCTGGTCCTAAGCTGTGCGCACACAAGGTCGCCGTCCAATTGGAAGGGAAGCTGAATTTTAAAAAAGAAAGAGGTTTGACAAAATTTTAATCCTTGTCATTTTCATTTCTCGTACCCTGTGGATTTGGGTGATTTTATTTACACTGTCAGCTTGAGCCTAGGGATTGAGAATGAAGCTTTTATGGAGATTATTAAAAGTACATACAGTATAGCGGAGGTAGGGCGAGTGACTGGGAACGTGCGCGCCCTTCCCCCCCCCAATTCCCATTCTCCTTTCCCGGATTGCAGGGGAGGGTTATCGCACCTGCAAGACATATTGCCTGCACATCCTATTTGGAATCTGCTCCAAAGGGTTAAAAAGTGCAGCATAAAAAAAGAAATAATAATAATCAGCCTTTTATACATGATGCACAATCCGAATGACATACACACATGCAAACAAAATGCCACCGTGACCTTGTCAATGAACTTAACCCTGCTAGGAGAGAAGAGGCATTGTCAGCTCCTGGATCTGCAGATCGCTGCATAGTTATAATTATTATTAGGATTCATCCTTTTTCTGTTTTTTTTTTTGTTGTTATTGTTTTTGTTTAGCTCGAACATAATTTATAGACTTGTTGACTGGTGGAAATTGAGGAAGTTATAAAAGCTGGAAAACAGGAGGTTAAAGAGAATTTCCACTATTAAAACCATTTTTTTTTTTTTGGAGTATCATGCATCTAAAATAGCACTATTTTTCTTACTTTCTGGCAGTTTCTTTAATGTTTTATGCTTTTCTTTCCTTATCTCTATGGCTAAGCTGTGACCATTGACATCCTCTTGAGGTCCAGATTTACCATAATTTTGGCTGCTGCATTCCCTGCCTCGGCTTTTATATAGGCTATGATAATTCCTCCTTATGGTGGTGTGATAGCTACAAGGCATTATGGGGAAGCCCACCCAGCCACACTCAAGGTCATGTGACTAAATCTACTGCAATGTGTTAAATGATGGCAGGAATTTTAGCTGATTCGTGCAATCACAAATTGTTTGAATTCGCAGAAGTTCAGCGAATTTCTGAAACCTTATAACCAATTTAATTCTCATCAAATTGATTCGTTAATCTGTAAACTAAAATAAAGCAACTTTACAAACGAGTGAGTTAAAATCAAGACCCCTGTTTATAGCTCACAGAAAGAGCTGTCTGAACCACAATTCAGCAGTGGATCCAGCACCAAAAAAGAAGACAGATGCACAATTTGCTGATTATTGCCCTCCCGATAACTCAAATGGGCACTGTGTTGTCAATTATTCCCAGCGATCACATGATTGTAGCGTGAAAGGTCACATGACTATACAGCTTGATCTAATGACCCAACACAGCCCTGACTGTGAGCTAAGGCTCTATTTTATTCTGATGCCGTCACTGTTCCAGCAGTGTCGGAACTGTCTCCCCCAGGGATCCATGATATTGTTATGTCACTTGAGCCCTGTGCCCAATCAGCGCTGGCATCTCTCTCCTTTTTTTCAGAAAAATCAAGAGATCTGGAGGAAGTGACAGCAGCTACTGCTCTGTCACTTCCTCAAGATGACAATTACGTCCATAAGACAGGAGAGTGATGCCAGTGCAGTTTGGCTGCAGGGATCATATGACATAAAGTCATGTGATCCCTGGGAGAGCAAGTGCTGCTGGAACAGCGCCAGCACCACAAATTAGTATAAGCATTATTATTTTATTTTGGGGAAATATAGGTATTCAGAATCTGAAGGGGTTGTCTGACTAATGGACAACCTCTTTAAATAGTATGTAATAAGCTCCTGAGTTCCCCCGATGGTGGCTGCTAGTGTTGAGAGTTGTATTAATCAATTAAATAAATTGTTCATTAAAAAATATAAGATTTGGGAGTTAAGTACCTGTTGGAGGGGCTGGATTACATATAGCATAGCAAAGTCCTATAAACATGAAGATACCACAATAATATTGTGCTTCCTGGTACATAGTTTATCTTACGATTTCCCATTTGCACAGTCGCCTTGCAGCACTTAGGAAGAGGTTGCATCGTTCAGCTTTGTCATCACTGTTTGTGACACCTTCGAAAACTGTTGGATGATAAGCGGTCTTCTTCTTTGTCACATCTTAGACTTTTGCCTTTAATGTGCATGAACTCGGGGGGGGGGGAAATGGCTCTTGAACAAATACAATCAGGAATTCATATACGATTATTTCCTTCCTCTCACCCTCTTGAGAGCAGGATGAGATCAGCACACTTCAGATGCTGAGAACTTGTCAGTTTTCTGCTAACCTAGAATTGATAATACAGTAGATAGCAGGAACACAATTAGCGTCATTGCTCATAGCGTGGAACCGTTAAATGCTTGCGATGCCACCAGAACTGGCAAAAAGCAGAGGACCCATAGAGAAGACATTCAAGTATTAATTTTCTGAAACAGAGCTTGTAATCTTTGGCATTGAATGGTTTCCTTATTGAAATCCTACACCTGCTGCACACTGAGAAATACTAACTGTGAGTAAAATACTTCCACTCCAGTCTCACAGTTAAGCAACTCCTCTCGTGATACTCTGCCACTGTTCACCTGGTCATGTGCCGACCAGTCTACTGCTGAATCAATGGATCAGAAGCTAGAAGACTTCTGCGCATGCACAGCATGAGATCCCAGTGCATGAGTAGATCAACAATATTTTGTTACCCGGGCAGCTTAGGAATAATACTAGGCATTACTAGGCATACTGGGATTGGTAAGGTAAAAGACAGGAAACAGGTGAACCAGGAAGTAGCAAAAGCAAAAATTTAGGCAGACCAGGTGAGCTGTAAATCAGAAGGAATCAAAGGTATAATTGAAAATTATTGGAGGTCATTAATATTTTGTTGCTGTGTAGGAAGATGGACCAGGCCGGTGTTACCTCTCTTCTGGAACTGTCGGGGCTGTCAGCATTGTTGCTGGGGGGAAAGATTTCTGACCCGGACAGACCTTTGCACTCGACAGTAGGAGGCGTGTCAGGGATAAAAGGGACAGTGCACGAGAAAGCAGGACACTTGGCGGGAAGGCAGAGTGCACAGCAGGAGAAGGTTGGTTCACTCTCCTTGGAGCGACGCGATCGCTCAGGCCCACGCTGTAGTTCCCCAGCCTATGCGCCCACTGACTGTGAGCAACAAGAAGCTATGTGCCCACTCATCCCTGTCACTGCGAATCTGTCTCGCACGTGGCCTAAGACTGACCTGGTGATTCGTACAGAGCTGGGTAGTTTCCCCCCTGACTCCGCCGCTGAACGGAGTCACGCTCCGGCGGTTCCACAGACTGTGCCACATCACGTACGTTGTCCCATGAATGCATGGCCTCGCCTGGGGGAGCCAGGATATGCCACCTTCGTCGGGAGACAGTTCCTCAACTTTCTTCAGGACGACACCAGAGACTTCACGCGTCACTTGCGTGGGCGCCACCGTGGGATTTCGAGCCTTCACAGCCCGGAAACCAACAAACTGATAAGTTTACCTGTTTCATGAACAATTGTTCTTACCCCGATATATTATTCAATTTTACTCCCTATTAACCCATTCTCTCCCTGCGTGGAGTATTCCCTGTAATAAACCCTTTAACTCTTCCTCTGCCTCCTGCTCGTCACTGCATCCCGCAGACCTGCTATCTCACAGCTGCCTAATTAGCAACATTTAAAAAAAATTGATGCTCGAAACCCCTTTTAAAGTGTTAAATAATAGAATTCTAAATGCCACCACTAAAGGGAGCTTAGGAGCCTTGTTCATACAGTTTACAAGCTGGACTCAGTGATAACACAATATGCAGAACGCATAAATCTCGAGTAGCGGCTGAAGGCAGACAATATATTATCACTGAATATTCATACACAGGCAGTGTATCAGAAAATTGGAGAATGGAGAAATTAAGTTCTCCTTAGCAGCATAGCTCCTAACCATCCCAGATGCAGCAGGACTGTCCTGATTTGGAGGAACTGTCCCGCTGTCATGGGAGGGTTAGGGCTATGTCCTGACTTTCACTTACTATGTGCGATGTCTTCATTGCGCTGGGCACCATCTCCTCAGGGGTGGGGCTGATATCTTTCTGCTCTGTTTATACTTATATTTAATTAAACAAACAATTATTTTCTCTTCCTGAGATTTGGTCTCACCAGGATACAAACACCCAACCTGCATCACTGTAGGCACCAGCAAAAGCTATGAGCCCCAAACTGTACTGACAAGTATGGGAAACATTTCTCTGAGTGCGCACTGTATTCTCCTAAACTACAGGCAGGTTGTGCTGGTGCATAGATATACAACATTACAAACCTGTGCATTTCTATGCAAGTGTATTCTAGAGGGAATATAAAAGTCAAATATTTTTTTCTTCCAATCAAATTTCTAAGAAATACTGTATATAGGAAAAATAATTGCAAAAATGTCATTTTTAATGCACTTAAAAAAAATCACAAATCGGCAAATAAAAAACATATTTGGTGTCCCTGTAATCGTAACAACCTGTACAAGACAGTTATCACATTATTTATGGTAATTGGTCTTTTTCTCTGTTAAAACAATAAATTATGTAATAATAATGTAATGCTGAGGCAGTGTTCAAACGTAGTGTAAATGCTGTGCTTCTTCTGCTGCTTTTTATCTGCAGGTGTCTGCACCACAACACGCAAAAACAATTTTCTCTGATTATTGTATTTTTTGCTGCATTTTTCTATGTAAAAAAAAATCATGGACTAAACGAAGTTGCTTTTTTCGTGCAGAATCAAAGCTTTTTTGTGTATTGCACTCAGGCCATTAAAGGGTTATTTAGTTATGGAATATACCAGGGATATCTCTTACTATCTGGTAGATGCATTTCCTACATCTGGTATCTGCACAATGATGGCCAGTCCTCAATAAGAATCGACCACATGTGCATACCTTTCCACTTTCATTTTTATGATATTCCTATAGGTATGAATGTGCAGAACAGCACATGCGCTGCCACTAGTGATGGGCGAGCAGTAAAATGTTCGGGTGCTCACTGCTCAGGTCGAACAAATTGGAATACTCGGGTACTCGGACAGAACAACGAGCCCAATGTAAGTCTATGGGGAACCCCAGAGCATTTTTACCGCAATCCCCCCCCCGGGGGTCCTTTAAGAGTCTAAAAACGTCTGAAAATGATGGAAACACTGCTCAAATGATACGGGGACATCATGGGGATCGCCCCTGGAAACATTCCTGACTCCTAGTTCACAGCTTTAAACAATTTTTTGAGAGTTTCATGCCATTTTTATCGGTGCACCAAAAAACATACCAAAACGAAACCAAAACGATGGGAAATATGTTAAGGTACATCCTTTCCATGTTAATGACTTGTATATAAGGCAAAATAATTAACCGCAGACCAAAAATGTTCCTCCCCCACCTGGGCTATGTTCAGACGCAGCATTTTTGAAGCATTTTTCAACTTTAACATTGCTTTCAACCAATACAAATGCATTCACTGGGAAATGTCATTGCAACATTTAACAACCCTAGCTGGCCATGGGGTGTGTGACACATAAGCAGACACATCTTGTTTCATTTATGAAGGAGGGACTCTTAAAGTTACACAGCCTATTTTTACAGGGGCATCAGGCGGCATTATTCTTCTTAAAGGGCCATTATTAATCAGTGGGTCTCCTAAACTGTTATTGCCTATGCAGTGAGAGGATGGGCTGTAAAGAATTACGACGCACCACAATACCCCTTTCACGAGAGGTACAGGAGGGCTTCCTGAAAAAATGTTGCATTGAATGCAAAGCCTGGCCTGCCCCAAAGTTACATGCACCCCAATAAGCTTTTCAAGCCACTTACTGGATGTCCACTGCAAAATCCACTTCACATTATTCATTTTGTAATACCAAACTATTTACTTGTGCATTGTCTGCAAGGCCTGCCCTGCTGCCAAGTTATCTGCACCCCGATATGCCTTTGAAACCACATACTGGATGAGCACAGGAAAATCCACTTCACATTATTCATTTTGCACTCCCATTCTGTTTTCTTATGCATAGACTGCAAGGTCTGCCTTGCTAACAAGTCATATGCACCCCAATAACCCCAATCCCCCCTTGGAAGAAACATTTAGGAGGGCTTCTTAACCAAAAATGTCCCATTAAAAAAGAGGCGGTCTCCTAGATTTGGAATGCCCATACACTAAGTGTGTTGGCTGTCAAACATTTTCCCCTGTGGGGTACACCTCAACCGTTTTCACAAGTAGTTTCCGCCCAGCAAAAACACCCACCCTTGTTCTGAAGGTGACCCTGGCTGTAGCATCACGGAACACGCTAACGCTAGTGATCTAGTGGTGGCGGATGATGAGACGTGGAGAAAAGCCTGATTAGAAACTATGCCCAATGTAAAGGAGCGGGTCTCCTAGACTTGGAATGCCCATACACAAAGTGTAAGGGCTGGCAAACATTTGCCCCTGTGGGTAGATATCAAGATAGTGTTTCCTTTTTTTTAGGTGTGGGGCATCATAAACACCGTGCAAAACTGTAACGTGGTTTCATGCACAGTTGCTGCTGTGAAGGTGCAGGTTTTTAGTAAAAATATGGCAGACGAATGGTTGGATGAAGTGATCTGCAAAAGGGGCATGGTGATGGGAATGGGAAAGTACATGATGATTAACAGCAGTGGCTATGGGAGGTGTGAGATCCATGATACAGTCAACAATGTCATTTAGCCACCATAAATTACCATAATCGGTTTCATGCCCGTCATAAGATCAGTGTACCAGATGCACGTCTGAGGCTTGGACTAAAAAAATGCTCATCCAAAATATGTTGCCAAAGACGCACGTGTCGGTATAAAGGGTAAAGTGCAACATGTTCGTGAGATGCTGAATTAGAGAAAGCAGATCAGTATTGGATGAAAACGAAACAAACTGATATATGCTCATGAAAAAATAAGTTTAAAGAGGAGTGCACCGTCAGTAACTATACACACCCGTGCCACAAGATTCTTCATCTTCACCCATACATATTAACAAAAATATTTTATTGTCCAAGTGTAACCAACACTGTTAAATGAATGTCACAAAATGTAAATAACCATGTAACCATGACCCTTTGAAAAACCTGATTTCCTCTTTACAACATATGGACGATGATGGCATTGATGACGACTTAGAAATTTTACACATCCACACCAAGAAGATGAACATTACAGCTGCAAAAAATGTTCCAAAAAGGCAGTGAATGTCTTGAAAATCATTTTCTCTAGGTCAAAGTTTACCTCTTACTAAAGTGGTACTGAATGAGGCATACACAGCTCTCTGGTGTACTCAGCGTGAGATGCTTGACAGATGATATATTCTGATTTGTCTACATCCACTTTTTGAGAGCAAGTAGAAAAGAAGGATGATTATGCGGGAAGATGTGATTTAGGTCAGTAAGGAGGTGATGTCAGGTACAGATAGGTAGATCTGTGTGTCATCGGCGTAGTGATGATATTGAAAACTGTGCCATTACATCAGCTGGCCCAGGCCGAAGGTGTCGATGGAGAAAAGTAGGGGTCCTAGAACAGAGCCTTGGGGAACAACGAAAGACAGGTGAGGAGGTGGCGTGGTAGATGGAGACAATGAATGTCCCCCTACCAGTCTTCTTGTTTTTTAAAGACTCTGCCAATAACCCCAAAAAGGACATTTGCACCACTGGCCATGGACGCATCTGCAGGGATAGTAAAACTACCAGCCTTACCACCACCAGCATGATCAGGCACATGGCAGCAAAGCAGCAGACTTTGTTGGTTGAACACCAGGTCCCATGAACAGTGTCTGTGTGTGATACCACTGCTTCTTCCGCTGTTGTGCGTACAAGGCAATCCCCTGTCCACGGTGCATGTGAAGATGCCTCCTGGCCTGCACCTGTTGTTAACCACAGTCAAACTGCACCATAATGAAGCACGTCCACATGCTTGTCCCAGCGCAGCCTTCAGTTGTCCATACCCTAGTCATTGGACTGTAAGTGGAAAGACGCAGCCAACGGCCCACAGGCCACAGTACTAAATTCACAAATTTATGTTCTGCTTGCACTGGAAATGTTGCATTCTAGGCTCTTGGGAAACGGACGCTTTCCGCAACCTGATGGCGGTCACCGTAACAAGGTACTCTGCCCCCCACCCGGCACTATTTCTCCCGGTCTGCCATCATGATATTAGACAAGCAAGCATGTGTCCCTCAACATTACCCGTGCCATCAACAATGCAGGTACAGGGAAAATGCACCTAACCATGTACTCGTCGACACGTCATGACCCAGTCGGACATTGTGAGACCATGTCACAGATGTATGGAGGAGACAGTTTGGGGAATGCTTTGTATGTCATATTTATAGTTTTGAACTGTAGCCTATGAGCAATAGGAAGACAGTGAAGGGCATGGCAGAGAGGAGAGGCTGTGGAATAATGGAGGGACAGTTGGATTACTCTGGCAGCAGAGTTTTGGATAGATTTGAGTGGTGCAACAGTGCTAAATAGGAGGGTACAGAGTCTAAGGTTGCAATACTCGAGGCGGGAGATCATGAAGGCGTGCACAAACATTTTTTAAGTTTCTTGTAATGTATGGATCCAGGAAATGTTTTTGAGTTGTAATGGACAGGAGGCGTCAAGGGCTTTGATATGTAGTTTGAAAGAGAAGGCAATGTGGAGGATCACCCCCGAGGCCACAAACATGCAGGAATATTTGTCCCGGTGTGCCATCCTGGCACTACACAGGCACGTGTCCCACAACATTACCCGTGCCCTCCACATTGCTGGTACTTGGAAACATGTGAACAAGTGCGTGTGGTCAGGGACGATACATCTCACTGAGTGTACACAGGCTTAATATAGTGGAATCCGGGACACACTCAGACCTTGGTATGGTGGCCGTCCTCACAAACACAGAGTATTGGGTGCCCTACGTCAATCTGGGTTTCCCCTACAGTGTACAACTCCTGCACCTCCTCCTCCTCCTTCGCCTCCTCTTCAGCCTCCAGCTCCAAAAGGTCGCACATCAGTCACAAGCTGGAAGCACTGCAGCACTGCCTAATCAAAGCGGGAACAGGCTGTGCTGAAGCTAATATGCTTCTGTGACAAACGCCACAATGCTGAAGAGTTGTGTAAAATGTGGCCTGTTTTTTTTTTTTTTTTAAAAAAAGCAACAGAGTGCTGTATATAACTCATAATATTAGTGTGTGCTTGGAACACTCATAAAGAAGAGGGAAATCTAAATTAGGTGGTTATAGAAAAAAAAAAACCTCTTATAAGTGCTCTTTATGTAGTTGGATAATAGTGAGAAAATAGCAATTAGAAATAGACGATTGTAAGACCTCAGAAGTGCTTAAGGGAAAAAATTATATATAGATGCTGGTGGCAATCTTAGTTCCAACCTGAACAATCATTAAAAACTAAAAAGGCATAAGTGAGGGTAAAAACCTAAAATCACTGAACAGGTTATATACTGCAGGGTACTTCTTCCTGATAGCAGCTTAAAAAAAAAAAAAAGTCAAAGTCAAATTGCAGCCTGTGAACGGCTGTGCAGAGTAGCCGCAATAGTAAATGCACAAGTCAGAGAGCGGTACCTGTAAAGATAATGTGATGCGAAGTCCTCACTCCAGTAGGTGGTGCAGGTTAAAATAGAGCTTTTTGCTCCAGAGCTTGGAAAAAGAGGGGGGGTTTGTACACATGGGTATAGACGAGTTACAGGGGCTGCCCCGGCCGGTGGCAGCCTCCTGTCAGTGTACCTCCAGCTGTGGAGAGAGGTGAGCGGCTTCTCGTGCTCCCGGCGTCTGTGAGCTGCTCCAGGTGTACAGGACCTTCGTGATGTGAGTCAGCACATGACCACATCGGTTTCACTTGCTGGTGTTTGCGGCGGGGACCAATGGACTTTCCAACATGTTTCAAAGACTAACTGTCTTCTTCCTAATATACTTCTGTGACAAACGCCACAATGCTGAAGAGTTGTGTAAAATGTGGCCTGTTTTTTTTAAAAAAAGCAACAGAGTGCTGTATATAACTGGAGTAACAGACAGGAAAACACTAAAATACCGGCCTAAAATCCCCAAATTTTAATCACACGGATGTATGAGGCGTGTCACAGATATAACACAGTGTAAAATATATTTTTTTTATTGGATGCAAAAGTGTGCTGATATAACGAGAGTGACAGACTGGCAAAAAAGGGAATTCAGGCCAAAAATGCCTCAATTTTTGAGACACGGATGTATGAGGCGTGCCACAGATATACCCCACTGTAAAATATGGGCTGTTTTTTAAAATAATGCAACATAGTGCCGAATCTAAGTCCAGTGACATCCAGGACCAAAAAAGAAAACAGCCGTAAACTGGCCAAACTTTCAGCACCCACAGATATGAGCTGGCACTCAGATACAACTAGTACAAATGTATTTTTGTTTTTTATAACTTTTTTGTGCTAAATATTGCTGTATATAATTCCAGTGACACCCAGGACGAAAAAAGAAAACCGGCCTAAACTGGCCAAACTTTGAGCACGCACAGATATGAGCTGGCACAGAGATACCACACCGAAAAATATGTGGTATGTATTTCTTAAAATTTTTTGGCTCATTACTATTGTGTTTACGTTCAGTGACAACCAGGACAAAAAAAGAAATCAGCCGTAAACTGGCCAAACTTTGAGCACGCACAGATATGAGCTAGCACGGAGAAACCACGACAAGGATGCCCATTTGTGAATCCGGTTACAGAACTGTCTAATACAGAGGGGGCCAGCAGGAACTACGGCTCCCAGGAATGGACTCTTGCTTACCACTCATTCTGCAGCAAATGGGAGGATGTGACCCTCAAATGTGGTTGCAGGCTCTGCTACAAAAACACAAACAGATCGTGAATTTCAAGAGCGGCAGGCCCAGGACGAGCAAGAGTTTGCTGAACCTCAAGCCAAATGAGAACACCATATGGAGTTAATCTGACTCCAGAAGGAACACTCTACCCCATTGAACAGTGAGTCCAGTAATGTCAACCCCTTTGAACCCCATGCCGAGCATTTTGCTGTCATAGACAAAAACCCGGATCTGGACACATTTTTTAGAGGGTTTGGAAAGGCCTGCAGACAGTACCAGTTGCCCAATGACAAGTGGGCTCAATACCTAACCCCAGGGCTATGAGGCAAAGCTCTGGAGGTGTATATACCATATGCTCACTGTAAGTTTCCTTATAACTGGCCGAGAAGAGAAAACAGCTGCCGCCTTGTCCATCACTTATCAATCAATTGTGCAATTGCCCTGACGATTGGAGGTAGCGGAGTTGTGTCCCCTGACATTGTTCTTATCAGCATTTACAATATCCTTGTATCTAGTTCTATCTTAGATACATGCTGCCATGGAATCAAACGGTCACATAAACCTTGGAACTAAATGAGTTCCTCAACTCTGAACTTCAGAAGTGCTACTGGTGTGCCATACATTTTTTTTTTCCCTGGGTATCACAGAAAACAAAATCATACTACAATGGTAAAATAACCTAACTTAGACTAATTTGTGTGACCATAATTGACTTTTAACTGGAAACATAAGTCTTTTTCCAACAGAGGAAGATAATTATGAGTCTGTGACACTATGATTGAGTAGATTCATTATTTGACTGGATGGTCTCAAGTGTTGTCTGTCAATTATTATTATTATTTATTTATATAGCACCATTGATTCCATGGTGCTGTACATGAGAAGGGGTTACATACAAATTACAGATATCACTTACAGTAAACAAACTAACAATGACAGACTGATACAGAGTGGAAAGAGGACCCTGCCCTTTCGGGCTTACATGCTACAGGATGGTGGGGAAGGAGACAGTAGGTTGGTGGGTTGCAGCAGTTCCGGTGTTGGTTGAGGTGATATCACCGGTAGTGGTGAGAGAGAAGGCGGTAGCGGGGTCATTGCAGGCTGTAGGCTTTCTTGAAGAGGTGGGTTTTCAGGTTCCGTCTGAAGGATCCAAATGTGGTTGATAGTCGGACTTGTTGGGGCAAAGAATTCCAAAGAATAGGGGCTATTCGGGAGAAGTCTTGGAGGCGGTTGGGTGAGGAGCGAATAAGTGTGGAGGAGAGAAGGAGGTCTTGGGAGGACCGGAGATTACGTGAGGGAAGGTATCGGGAGATTAGTTCAGAGACATATGGGGGAGACAGGTTATAGATGGCCTTGTAGCTCAGAATTAGTAATTCTAATTCTATTAGTTATTCTAATGGAACCTTTATTTGCATTGTAATCTTATTGTTCTTGAATTTTGGCACTATTGTATCACCTCCATTCTTTGCATAAAGCAGTTCTCTATTAATTCTTTTGAGGATAATCTCAATTACTTTGGCCATGACGGTTTTGACCTTACTTATAGGAGAATAAGTGTCCTTGTTTTCCATGCCAATCCATTCTAGTTTTAATACAATGCCCATTTTATTTGAACTGTCTTAAAATAGGTAAATTATGAAAGTCTGATGTTTAATATTGTCCATTTGAGATAAGATAGACCTTCTTTTTGAGATTTGTTTTCTTTAAGTTTTGTCCTTGCTCTCTTGCTTTTAGAGTCGCAGTGTTTTCAAAATAGGTCTTTCATCTGCGGCAGATAGCTGTGTCCTAACCTTTCAACATTTGCATTCACTAAATAATGATTTCGATGCTACTGAAAACTTACATTGTTTATCAGATGGTGACATCGGTCAAGTACCTATTATCTTCACACACAAAAAACACCAAGGCTTCCTGTCTTCAACAGTGAATATTTTATATTCTTGAATTCCTTCCATGCGTAGTTTGAAATGACTCTTTCCTCCTTAACCATGACTTCATGTGGATCCATCTCCAAAGCCCAACTTAAGTGGCAGAATTCTTCATGTGATACCGAATGAGCTACGTTGTTATTATTATTGTAAATAGTAGATCCTCCACAATAACAATGAACACGGGCAGTAAGTAAATTGGCTATGAAACCTTGTATACCAGTCTTATTTTTAGGTAACACGAAAATCCAAAACTGACCTAACTCTAGGCCTCTATCCAAATTTCAGTGTAACACCTGCAATAGGAGCTATGAGTACAGAGACTACTGCAGCTGGGAATAAACGGACATTAATTCTTCTTTTGCTGTACTACCCTGGAATACAACTCCTAGCAGACTTTGCTCCTCTTTACATTCTGGAGTAGTAAGAGGAGTAGTAGAGGAAGAGGCTGATTGGCTGAGCAAGTTGAAGAATAAGGCAGGAGCTCACTGGCCATGAGGAAAAGCGTGTGCTCCTCCATTACAGACTACTGACAGCCTGGCATCGGAGAGCAGGGAACAGAGGCGCAAAGTGAGTGCTGACAGCCCATGAGCTCAGTGTGTGAGGGGAGAAGATAATCCTAGCGCTGAACCACATCTGATCACCAGCCAGGTTACGGGGAGATGTCCGCTGCTGCCTAATTTAACTCAGAGAATCCCCAACTCCTGCTCCTACTCCGTATGTTTCCAGGTATCTGAACACTGCAGCCACAAGCTGGAGACCAATGTGACCAGAGAGTTGCTGCATCAAGGAGTGAGCATATCCTATTTGGACTTGTGTTTCCAATACTAAGGAATTTATAAAAGAACTGTTGTTGAGGGGACGTTACTGTAACTTGTGGAAAGAACTGTATTGAAGAGATTTTGTTTTGATTGCGACATTAAAGTGCACCAACGGTTCTTGTACGCGCGCCAACATTCACAGCAAGTGGGCCCCAATGGGGGACTATTACTTGCATGTTATTAGCTTGAAGGAGTGTGTCTGCTATCACTTAAATGGAAAGTGTCTTTCTTATTTGTGGTCCAGCAGCATAAGTAGAATTGAGGAATTTGTGGTGTGATAGCTGTACTGTTTTACCCCCCCAGGGATTGCACCATGCTATCACAGCATCTTGGCCAGCTGTAAAGCACCTGTATCTTAGATTGTGTAATATCATTTGCTTTGCAGTTGTTACTACCCCTTAATTTACTATTACCTACCCTTCAGTAAACCTGTTAAGTTGTGCCAATCATCTCTTGTGATTGTGTATGGAGGGTGGACCGGGGTTTATGGAGTCGACCCCTAGCAGAAGAGGAAGACCCTACTGCATTTCCATAGAGTTCCCATCAATATTCTGGCGGAGGTGCTGCGCAATATTTAGTTCAGAACTACCGGACATCTTGCCACGGAGGGGGCTTACAGGGGTTTTAAATTAGTCAATACACATATATTGAAAAATATATGATATTCATCACATACGTATACACAACTGGGTATTGAAGAGTTTGCTCAATCAGTCTACCCGTTATTCACTCTCTATCCTTTTTCAACCTCTTTTTGCCCTAAAATACCACACATGACATAGTTGATGTATGACATGAAATAAACAATTAATAGAATAAATAAATACTTGCAACTTTTTTAAAATATAAAAAGTAGAAAAAATAGTAGAATATGAAGAAAGATTAAGGCTGGGTTCACACGTAGGAAATTACCGCGAGAATTCCGGAATTCCATTCCGTGGGAAAATCGCATTTTAAATTTCCGCGATTTTCCCACAGAAAAACTAGCATTTTGCAAGCGTAATTAGCTTGCAGAATTGCTAGCGTTTTCCAAGCGATCTGGAGCATCGCTTGGAGAACTGATTGACAGGTTGTCACACTCGTCAAACACAGTGTTTGACGAGTGTGACCAACTTTTTACTATTGAGGCCGCCTATGCAGCATCAATAGTAAAAGATAGAATGTAAAAAATAATAATAAAAAAAAAATTGTTATTCTCACTTTCCGACGTCCCGCTCAGCCTTCCCGTCTCTCTCCACGCTCCCGGTCCCAGTAATCCTTTGCAACAATTAATTACCACGATGACGTCTGTTCTCGCAGGATCGCGACGTCTCGCGGTCATTCACGATGACGTCGCGTGAATGA
Organism: Dendrobates tinctorius; assembly: GCF_039654945.1. Taxonomy (NCBI): domain Eukaryota; kingdom Metazoa; phylum Chordata; class Amphibia; order Anura; family Dendrobatidae; genus Dendrobates; species Dendrobates tinctorius. The sequence continues at coordinate 7,240,402 of NW_027361868.1, read as the reverse complement.
CCGCGAGACTTCGCGATCCCGCGAGAACGGACGTCATCGCTCGCAAAGGCCTACTGGGACCGGGAGCGTGGAGAGAGGCAGGAAGGCTGCGCGGGATGTTGGAAGGTGAGAATAACAATATTTTTTATTTTGAATTCTATTTTTTACACGGATATGGTACCCAAAGCCCGGAGGACAGTCTCCTCTCCTCCGGACCGTGGGTACCATCCGCAAATGTTCTGCTTAATTTTCGCATGGTGTGCACAACTACATGTGGAAAGTAAGCAGAACAATGCATTCCTATGGGTGCGGGATCGCCGCGATTCCGCGAAATTAATGAGCATGCTGCGTTTTTTACCGCGAAGCGATTCCGCCGCGGTAAAAACTGCAGCATTAGCACAGCATTGCGGAATCCCCTAGGAATACATGGGATGCTTATTTTTTGCGTTTTCGCGGCAAAATTGCGCGGTTAAAACCGCCGCGGAAACGCGAAAAAAAGCCACGTGTGAACTCAGCCTTAGAGGGCAATAATCCTGACAGTACGCAAGAAGGAAATACAAAAATTCTCCTCCAACATACCCACAATTCAACCACAAACCTCTCTGATAAATTTCCGTTTAAGATATCCAAACCATGACATAATAAGTTATAATTAAAATACTAATTGAAAAAGATTGGATAGACGGGTAATTAAGGGCACGTTGGCATTAAAAATTACTCTTCCACCTATGTAAAAACCATCTGACTTTTCTCCGATACATTAGGTCAGTACTTCACCTGACCCACTGGTCCTCTACAAATTCAATCATGCTCTGAGCCTCCACTAACTGCACCCATTCAATGACCCAAAATTTGCCCACCAAATATTTTTTACGAGCAACAATGACCATAAACAATGCGACACAAAGAAAATGAAGAATGACTATAAGAATGTCATTTGTAGCACATTACAGATACATTAAAGGGTTATCCAGGACTATTTTATTCTTTTATTATGTACAGGTAACCTTGCTAACTACTTGCCTGTTGTGCCCAGCCCTGATTTCTGCCAGCTCAAAATGGTCACCGATTGCTCCTGCTGGCGATTCTGCAGCTTGCAGTGAGGTCATGTCGACAGATCAGCTGTTTTTCTTGTACTCTGCTCTGTTGATGGGGCACGACGGCTGACATCATGCTGATTGACAGTCGGCTCCAAGCTACATATTATGCTAAGGACTGGACCCTAAAATATCTTTGTTCTCAATCAAGTATTCTTTCTTTTAGCACCTGCCTCTCAACCAGCTCAACATGAATTAATGAATTTTATGTTACATATTTCCAGTGTTCAGAACCTTTTTAAAAAAATTTAAAATATCTAAAAATGAAATATTCAAGTAGCATTGTTTTTCGTCTCAAAAATTTTCATTTTATAAGCATAGCGTCACTTTAAAAATCAATTATAAAATCAGTTGTAATATCCGATTGCTATTTCTTTTTCCAGCTTAACGACTTCATATTACTTTTTTAAAAAAAATGACTGATAGTTTTCTTTAATTAGCTTCATGGATTTGTTTTGAGAGACGTGTAGTAAATCAACAGATAAATCAGACAAACAGCTTAATGGTTCCGCTGGTGTTTGGAGACGCCTTGTGAAATCCACATGCCGGCGATGGCCCAGAGACATGTAAGAAATCTGCCGCACACGCGGCCTCTGCAGGAAAACTACTCTGGAAAGCTTAGCATCTGTGTCTTGCAGCTGCTAAAGAAACTCCATGTGTTCCTCCAGCTGTTTTTTCAATTGCTTAAGAAAAAAAAGATAGAGAAAGTCAACTGTGCTGCAAGAAAAATGAGAAAATCATGGCTAATTATAATATGGAACAACAAGGGTTTTTTAAGTACCTGTCACCCGCATGTAATAAACACAATATTATGTTTCTGCATCCAAGTTATTTCTTGGCATGAAAATTGTAAAATTTAAAATACGGCAATTTTTTAAATCTATTTATTTTTGTGAAAATAAAAAAAAAACACAAATAAACTAAACTTTGCGATGTCGTAGCACGGAGATAATAAATCAGTGCAGGGCCGCCATCAGGGAATTACTGCCCTGACTGGCGTATAGGGCCCAATCAGCAGAGGGGGCCCTCATCAGGCCCCACATTTCATTAGTTGGTGTCACTTTCATAAAGTTCAGTGCTGTAAGGGTAAGTTCATACATTCTGGATTTGCTGTTGGGGCAGCAAAACATTGAGCTGAAGCAGTTAACAGCTTCTTGTGCTGTCTATATCAGCGGTGCTGCTGAGCTCAGTTCTCTGCAGCGCTTCAGATGACGGCAAATGCCCGATGCAGCGGCGGACACTGTTACTTCTCTTTTCCATTAAGTCTATGGCATCACATGATTAAAATCAGACTAACTGAAAATCCTTCTAAGCCTTCTAAGCTCTAAGTAATTTTTCCCTTACGTGAGTCATCATTAGAACTACAATCTGCAGCACCTCAAAGTCCCTGGCAGACCAGCTGCACTTCCTCGACCCAGCTGTTCCACTCCTCCCTCCTACCGGGGACTTTGTAGTAAAATTTGGTCTCACTGTAACAGCACATACAAATACAATAAATCTATTGCATTATTTAGGTTGAATAAAAATGGCAATTAAAAAATATATATATAACAATGTGGAATAAAAATACAATTCAAAATGCTTGTCCTGCAAAAAAAATCACCCAATGGAAAAAAAAAAAAGAAAAATTATGACCACTGAAATTCCAAAGCTCTAAAATAAAAAAATAATCATTGGATTCCTCAGAGGGATAAATAAATAAAAACTACAGCTAGGAGTTATAGATATATTTTTGCCTAATTTATACAAGTTTCTAATTATTTTATTTATTCTGTATTTTTAATAAATTATTTTAATGAAGAAAGACTTAAAAAAAAAACCAAATCAAATGCAGATGTGGCACTTCTTATAGCAGCTTAGTGTTTTCTCTGTCCATGGTACTGATATCAGTCCAATGCTGTAGTTTCCGTCAAGCACAATACAAAACTAGTTATTTATTTGCTATTTTCTCCTGTGATAAAAAAAATACTTGCAATTAAAAAAAATCTTAAATATTCCTTTTTCTAGCCTTTTTATATGAATGGCTGTATTTAAAGATTGGGGTTCTATTGTTTTTGCTATTTAACATTCTTTGCTATGCCTAGAAAGCATTGAAACAAATGCAAAAAATAATAATTTATAATATCATTAGATATGTTAAATTATTATGATCATTAGAAAAATATAAGTGCATTATTTATTTTACATCTATGATGTTTAGTACTGTAGATTATTCTAATGAAAAAGGTTGGATTTTCTTGTGCTTGTGTAGGGAAGTAGACTTACCTATGGACCTGTCTGCAGCAGAAAGGTGAATGCAAGATGTGCAGTAAATGTACTTGACGTGAACTGGTGTATATATGTGGGGAGACAGCTAGAAACAGTGAAAGATGGTAAAGTACTGGGTTTTGGCCACGGGGGGGGGAAGAACAGCAGGAAAAGGAGACTGTGCAGTACTAAGGTTTGGCCACAAGATGGAGACAGAGAGCAGTGAGAAAAGGGCTTGACAGCAGCTTAAGGCTAGGAAACTGCATAGTCATGGTGGGCGGAGTTACAGGGACTCTAGAGGGAAATTCCCAAGGAGAGGAATAAAAAGGGAGAGAGAGTTCCAGAAGGGGACCAGTCCAGGAGGAGGAGTTCAGCAGAGGAGGAGACTGAAGGAGGAAGAGACTGAGAGAGGAAGAACTCCGGGAGGGACTGGAAGGAGAAACAGTCAGGGGGGTGGCCCTGACAAGAGAGCCGCAGCACAGAGGAAGTCCGGGGGTACCAGACTGGTTGACTCGGACAGGCGAAGCGCTGTGGTGGTAGGCCTAGGGCAGCCACAGTGATATAACTGCGAGAGACGTCAATTGAGGAGAGAGAAGAAGGTGCAAGGTACCCGGGCCTGTGTGTACGGAAGCTGTTGTGTTGATGTCGTGTTGCTGTGGTCGTCGGGAGAACAGCCAATAAAGAGGACCTGTTGAATGTACACCAGTTTCTGTCTCCAGTCTGTTCGCGGCAAAAAAAGGACCACCCCCCAGTTGGCACATGTACCTACACTTGGTTTACCCAATAGATAAGTGGTGCTGTGTGTGTCTGGTGGCTTCTTCATCTTCATCCTGCCACAGAAATAAGATTTGTCTCAGCTTGTTAATAGAGTAGTCAAAAAGAAAAATGGAAACAAAGTAAAAAAACTGCATAGATAAATCTTATAAATATTATGTCTAGTTCTTATGTTGTCAAGCAAGACCAAGAAGTGATAAAGATATTTTTATTAATCACCCCTGGAAGAAGCCACAGCGAAACGCACATCAGGCATTATAGCTTATACATATTTTGCACTAAGCATCTATTGTGAGTCTTTGGCAATTTTGTACTATATCTTGGGCATGTTACTGTAGTTTTACATCTAGTTGTCATCCATTTACAATAGCATGTAAAAGTTTGTGCATCCCTGGTCAAAATGACTGTGATTGAGAACAGTTAAGCAAGTTTAAGATGAAATGATCTCTAAATGGCCTAAAGTTAATGATGACACATTTCCTTTGTATTTTAGGTGAAAAAAATTATATATTTTCATCATTTAGAAAAAAATTACAAAAAGGAAAATGGGCCGATGCAAATGCTTGGGCACCCTGCATGGTTAGTACCTAGAAGCGCCCCATTTTGAAAGTATCACGCTTTTTGTAACCAGCCTAGAGTCTTTCAGTTCTTGTTTCAGGGATTTTCATCTATTCTTGCTTGAAAAATTCTTCCAGTGCAGTGCAGATTCCTGGGTCGTGTTGCATGCACTGCTATTTGAGGTCTAGCCACAGATTTTCAAAAATGTTCAGATCAGGGGCCTGTGATGGCCATTCTAAAACCTTCAGCTTACGCCTTTTGGGGTCGTCAATTGTGGATTTTGATGTGTGTTTAGGATCATTATCTATTTGTAGAAGCCATCCTCTTCCTCTTTTCACCTTCAGTGTTTTTACACATGGTGTTATTATTGCATCAAGAATTTATTCAAATTTCTTTGAATCCATTTTTCCCTCTACCCATGAAATGTTCCCCATGCCACTGGCTGCAACACAACCCCAAAGCATGATTGATCCAACCCCATGCTTAATGGTTAGCGAGATGTTCTTTTCTTGAAATTCTGTGCCCTTTTTTCTTCACACATACCTTTGATCATTGAGTTATATTTTAACCTCATCGGTCCACAGGACTTGTCTCCACACTTCACCAGGCTTGTTCAGATGTTCTTTTGCATTCTTATGATGCTGAGGACACAGGAGAGGTTTTCTTCTGATGACCCTTCCATGAAAGCTATATTTGTGCAGGTGTCTCTGAACAGTAGAACAATAGACCACAACTTTAGAGTCTGCTAAATCTTTCTGAAGATCTTTTGCAGTCAAGTGGGGATTCTGATTTGCCTATCTAGCAATCCTACAAGCTGCTCTCAGTGAAATTTTGCTTGGTCTTCCAGGCCTCATCTTGACCTCCACTGTTCCTATTAACTGCCATTCCTTAATTACATTTCAATCTGAGGAAAGGTCAACTTGAAAACGCTTTGCTATCTTTTTATAGTCTTCTTCTGCTTTGTGGGCCGCCATCCATTTTCATTTTCAGAGTGCTAGGCAGCTGCTTAGAAGAACCCATGACTGATGTTTAAAGGCACAAGGTTAGAGGAGGCTGGGTTTTTATAAAGCTGGAAAATTTGCATCACCTGACCTTTACTAACGATGATAGTGAGCAAGCCATAACCCTAACAGGCTAATTAAGGCCTGAAACCTTGGTCAAAGTTAACTGAGCAAACAAATCCCCAAGGGTTCCCAAAATTTTGCATCGTCCAATTTTCCTTTTTTGTAATTTTTTAAATGTAAAAGATTAAAATGTATATATATTTTTTCGCCTAATATACAAAGGAAATTTGTCATCTTTAACTTTTGGCCTTTTAGATATCATATCTGGGCAGCACGGTGGCTCAGTGGTTAACACTGCAGCCTTGCAGTTCTGGAGTCCTGGGTTTGAATCCCACCAAGGACAACATCTGTGAGGCGTTTGTATGTTCTCCCTGTGTTTGCGTGGGTTTCCTCCGGGTACTCCGGTTTCCTCCCACATTGCAAAGACATACTGATAGGGAATTTAGATTGTGAGCCCCATTGGGGACAGTGTGCAAACTGTAAAGCGCTGTGGAATATGTTAGCGCTATATAAAAATAAAGATTTTTATTTTATCTTCCTCTTGCTTAACTGTTCACAATAACAGTAATTTTGACCTGGGGTTCGACACTTTTACATGCCACTGTATTGTTATATCATTGTCTATTTTTATTATGATCAGACCCTATAAGTACTACATTATCTCATATGCATTACTTATTACTATTAAATCTTGTGTCTGTATCATAGAAAACTGTCTCAATTGCCAATGACTATACAGTATATATTTATATACCCGATCATCATTGCCTTGTGACTAGTGTAATACCTTAATTTTTTGTATCTTCTTTGGCATTTTTCTCATGATAATATCACCCTCCAACATTTTTTTTATTCTGTAAATGTTAAGTTTGCTGTAATAAAGATTAGATTTTAATACCCTTGTAGTCATATCTGTAGGTTTTGTGTTCGTATGCTGTTTATTCCCTTCACTAGCCTTCTCATGGGCCCATTGACTAACTGGGGGGGGGGGGGTCCAAGAAATGAGATAATATTTGCTAGAAGAAACAGGAAAGTTTCTGTCCTAAAAAAAACAATAAACAGGAACAATTCTATAACTTTAGGCAGAAGACCAAATAAACGTAAGGATACGAAGAATGGCTATGGATATGTCACGGTGCTTTATCAGTTTCACCATGAACCAGAGAAGTGTTTGTTAGAGAATATATTTACTTCACGGAATCTAAACTATGGTTTATCTAGTTTTAAATCCATTTTCCTTTAGTACGTGCTTTACTAGAGTTGAACAAAATTAATTGCAAGACCCTAGTTACGTAGTCCATGGCCGTCGATTCAGAGACCTGTGAACCTTCTCCTATCTGCCGACATTCTCAGTGTCTCTTCTGATTCATAAGCCTTGTGTGACGTCATATGTGCATCATGCTAAAATGATGGTGCTACACCAGGTCAACAAATTAGAAGAAACACTGTAGATTCCAGCAGGTAGTAGGATATTTGCAGGGCTCTGGCCTGGTGGCCATGAACTATCAACGTGGCCGCTGGATCGGGCTCTGGAGAATATTTTTGTTTGACTCCACCTATTATGCCAAGCTCTTTGTAGCAATTTTTAGTTCCATTTTATTGTAGAGACTATAGACATACTGATAGGGAATTTAGATTGTGAGCCTCATCGGGGACAGTGATGATAATGTGTGCAAACTGTAAAGCGCTGCGGAATATGTTAGCGCTATATAAAAATAAAGATTATTTATTATTATTGTAGGACCCGCATGACAGACCAAACTCTATGAACATAGACTCATAGAGGTTGGTCTCTAATTTGGGTCTTAAAATAACACTGGGTGACTCTTTTAGTTTGTTATTTTTACCGTTACTGATTTCTCTCCTTTCTGAATTTATTTGGTAAAACGTAAACTACTCTTTCAAAACAGAAAACAATGTAATTCACTACGTTAGTTTATGGTAGGATTACATCTTTGTTCTTCAATAATATATTATATTACTGTTAAGTGTTTATATTATTAGGTATTATTATTCCTACTGGACTACTCAATATAATACAATACTGTTATTTTATATATCTATCTGAACCCTACTGTCAATAGTATGATGTAAAAATACTACTGCTAATTTTTGTAAAAATTTTAATAAAGTTATTTGAAAATGGGTCTTAAAATAACAAGTTGGAGCTAAAAGTGGCTACAAAGAGCATCCCTTAGTCTAGAGGACCTCGTCCGGGCATATGTGATCTAAACAACCCAATACTTATACTGCAATGCTTTAGAGTAGTAGTGTAGTGTATTGTTAAGGAAGAACTATTATTGCCAATAAAGCCTACTTGGTGAAGATTGGACTGCCCCTTTAAGGACTGACTATCTACATGAACAACATTTAAGATAGAATAAAATATCAGTGTACCTGAGGGCCAGCGGGGGAGGGGGAGCAGCGGGTCACAGAGGCAGGAGTCGGCGGCTGTGGCTACAGCCTGTGCCGCTGCTATAACAGTGCCAGCCGCAGCTGCCGGCTTCCAGCGCACATCCTACTTACCTTGCCTGCGCGCCCTCGCTGGCACTGCGTCTCATTCGTTCCGGTGCCAGCAGCTCTTCCGGCTGAGCGATCACATGGCCCCGCTCAATAAGGTAATGGATATGTACTGCTCTCCAATCCTTTAGGCGTGGAGTGCATATTTATTATCTTAATGAGCGGGGCCACGTGATCGCTCAGCTGGAAGAGCTACTGGTGCCAGAATGAGGTGTAGTGCCAGCGAGGGCGCACAGGCAGGTAAATAGGATGGTTTTTTTTTTGTTAACACAGCGATGTGGGAGCAATGCATTCAAGGACAGGGGAGCCATGCATACAATGACAGGGATGGGAGAGAAAGGCATACAATGACAGGGACGGGGGAGCCATGCATACAATGACAGGGATGGGGGAGCCATGCATACAATGACAGGGATGGGGGAGCCATGCATACAATGACAGGGATAGGGGAGCCATGCATACCAGGATAAGGGCTAAAGAGCCATATATACAAGGATAGGGGATAAGGAGCCATGTATGCTAGGACAGCAATGAGAGAGCCATGCATTCAATGACAGCGACGTGGGAGCCATGCATGCAAGGACAGGGTTGGGGGAGCCATGCATACCAGGACAGGGAGCCATGCATACAATAACAGGGATGAGGGAGCCATGCATACCAGGATAGGGGACAAGGAGCCATGCATGCAATGACAGCGACGTGGGAGCCATGCATACAATGACAGGGATGGAGGAGCCATGCATACAAGGACAGCGGTGGGGGAGCCCTGCATACCAGGATAGGGGATAAGGAGCCATACATACAAGGACATCAGTGGGGGAGCCATGGATACAATGACAGGGACGGGGGAGCCATGCATACAATGACAGGATGGGGGAGCCATGCATACAATGACAGGGATGGGGGAGCCATGCATGCAATGACAGGGACGGGGGAGCCATGCATACCAGGATAGGAATGAGGGGGACAATGCATACTCGGCTTATACTCGAGTCAATAAGCTTAGATTTTTCGTGGAAAAATTAGGTGCGTCGGCTTATACTCGCGTATATACGGTATTTTATCAATGTTGAACTATGCTACTTCCCGGTGTGTTCCTGCTTCTCTATGTTGTATGTGTCGCAGTTCCTGGCGGTGCACTTAATGTGCATGTGCTCGCCCCTGCTCTTAAAGGGGCAGCACGCATATAGTAAATGCCCTCAGATTGCAGCCAAGCGACATTTAGTGTAATGATGTCCACCTGCAAGATGGCTCCCAGTCAATTGCTGGGAATCATCCTGCATAAAAGACTCCCTCTCCCTTACGGAGTCATCAAGCAATGAATTAAGTCATTAGGTAGTGTAGTGTTCTACCAGTGCCATTGTGAGGTCCCTTGGTCCCGGTGTGTCCAGTATTCTGAACCCGATTCCCTGGTCCTGGGTACCAGTGCGACCAGTGTCCTGAACTTGAATCCCTAATCCTAGTATGGCCAGTGTCCTGAATCTAAATCCATGGTCCCGATGCAGCCAGCGTCCTGAACGTTGTCCCCTGGTCCTGGTGTGGCTAGACCTGTTCCCTCGTCCTGATGCGGCCAGTGCCAGAACATTTTCCTCTACTCTGTGTGCGGCCAGTCCCTGATCCTGTATCCTAGACCGATGTGTCTGAACATAGCCCTACTCCGTGTCAGCGAACCTCAGCAGCTACAGTACCATATCTGCTTAGGAGTGGTACCTGGCAGCTACTTGCATCCCAGTCTGTCTCCACCATCAGGAGCTCCAGTGAACACCTGGTAGCCGCTCAGCTACGCCTCTTCCTAGGCAGGCCCGTCTCTATGGCACAGTGGGTCCACAAATCCACTTGCACCACCGTTGGAAGTAACAGTTACAATGATGATCTAAAAAGAGACAAACAAAAAATAGAAAATTATTTTTGGGAAAATTCTACACCTAGATATAGATATCACAAAGGTTCATAGCTGAATTTTAGTCATCATTTGGGATACAAAAATAACTTTTAGTGCTTGTAAAACTATATTTACCAATAGTGTCAGGGTAACCTGTCTGCTGGCAGCAGCGCAGAAAAGCCTTGGCTGGCAATGAAAGAGTAAAAATATTCCGACAAGTTCTCAGGCAATTACTCCCACGGTCGATGAAGTTCATGCTGTGAGCCTGAGTGAATGAAGCAGAAGCTGAAAGGGTACTTCAAATGCTCTTCTTGCCCCTAGGTAGTTTATTTTGTACATCTGTGTTTTCACAGAAAATTTTCTACGTTCCTCTTTATTCTAAAACATTAACTCGGTGCACTGACAGGTCAAGAATGTCGGTATTTGGGGCTAAATGCACCTAATCTAATGATTTCACAGCTTGAACTATGGATCACTGAAAGACATAGGGATGAAAATAGGAGTAAGATTATATCAGTAAGCTACGACATGTAGCCATATTCAATGAGGCCAAAATAAAGCAAAAAATATATAAAAATTCCTAAAACAAAATCATGTTCGTGATTATTATAATTTTATTATTTTAATTTATTATGGTTCAGCAGGTATAAAAATACTAATTTAATATTGTCAATATCCATTTACCAATTTACCATAACTGATAAAAAAAGGCAAGTTATAATTGGTTGAATAGTTTATTAAAAAAAAATCTTGAATCTAATCGGCTTTTTCAAAACATTTTTTATCCTTTTTCTATGGCAGTCAAGGTTTTTTTCATGCATCACATGTTTTATCAGAATACATGAAACATTGTGATACAGAACTCCTTCAACTTACTGTATTATTTGTTTTTTTTGACCAACCATTAGGCTGTGTTCACACATCGCGTTGTTTTCGCGGCGGTCTTTAACGCACGATTTTGCCACGAAAACGCAAAAAAAAGCATCCCATGCGATCCATGATTCCCCAGTGCTGTGCTAATGCTGCGGATTTTCCCGCGGCGGAATCGCATCGCGGAAAAATCCGCAGCATGCTCATTATTTTGTGGAATCGCGGCAAGTCCGCCCACATAGGAATGCATTGTTCTGCTTACTTTCCGCATGTGGCTGTACCCACCATGCGTAAAGTAAGCAGAACATTTGCGGATGGTACCCAGTGGGTGGAGAAGAGGAGACTGTCCTCTGGGCTGTGGGTACCATATTCCTGAAAGAAAAAGAATAAAAAATAAAAATCGGGTTATATTCACCTTCCGATGTCCCTTGCAGCGTCACCAGGCTTCAGCGATACAAGCGGCAGGTCCCGTTCCCAGTGATGCCTTGCAATAGTGACCTTTGCTGACTTCGTGGTCTTGCAATACTGTAGCGGTCTCGCGAGACCGCAACGTCAGCAAAGGTCATTGCCGCAATGCATCACTGGGAACGGGACCTGCCAGGGCATCGCGGAGGCCTGGGGACGCTGAGCGGGACATGGGAAGGTGAATATAACTCGATTTTTTTATTTTTTTTATTATTTTTAACATTAGATATTTTTACTACTGATGCTGCATAGGCAGCCTCAATAGTTAAAAGTTGGTCACACTCGTCAAACACTATGTTTGACGAGTGTGACCAACCTGTCAATCAGTTCTCCAAGCGATGCTACAGATCGCTTGGAAAACGCTAGCATTCTGCAAGCTAATTACGCTTGCAAATCGCTAGTTTTTCTGTGGGAATATCACAGGAATTTAAAATGCGATTTTTCCCGCGGAATGGAATTCCCGCGGTAACTTCCGTGGGAGTTCCATAACGTGTGAACTTGGCTTTAAAAAGTGAAAATATTAGGATAAAAACAAAATGAGCAAATACTGAGTAAATTGCAACAGTACATAGGTGACCCTATTTTGATCTAGAGAGCGTAAAAGCCATCCCACTGCGACAAGATGTTCCCAATTAGGATAGAGCTTAATTGTTGGAGTTCATATCACTATGTGTGTCACGTTGGCGGCGGAGACCGCCGCCATTCCAGCAGCGGCGGGGTCCGCTGCCTGTACTCACCTGCCCACATCTCGCAGTGCTGCGCCCGCCTCCTCCTCGCTCCCGTCCTCCTGGCGCGTGGTTGTCACACGCAGGCGCCCTAGGCCGCGGGCGCGCACCCTGCAGGTTTCTTAACCCTGCAGTGCCCGCCCAGAGGCCCTGGCCGCCCAATCAACCAGCAGCATGTGGTATATCAGGCATCTCCAAGATGGTGGAGACGCCTGATTATCGTGTGCTGTACCTTGCGGTATTCTGGCCAAGTTGTAGGGGGGCTTCCCTACAACTTCCTCTTAATCCTTGCCTTGCCTCAATTCTGATCTCCGCATTCCGTCTTGTACTCTTCCCTCAGTCCTGCACTCTGTACTCAGTCCTGCACTCCGTTCTCAGTCCTGTACTCTGTACTCAGTCCTGCACTTCGTTCTCAGTCCTGTACTCCATGCTCAGTCCTGTACTCTGTCCTCCGTACTGCACTCCGCACTCAGTCCTGTACTCCGCATTCAGTCCTGTACTCCGTACTCAGTCCTATACTCCGTGCTCAGTCCTATACTCCATGCTCAGTCCGGTACTCCGCACTCAGTCCTGTACTCCGTGCTAAGTCCGGTACTCCGCACTCAGTCCTGTACTCCGTGCTCAGTCCTGTACTCCGTGCTCAGTCCTATACTCCGTGCTCAGTCCTATACTCTGTACTCAGTCCTGTACTCTGTCCTGTACTCCTCACTCAGTCCTGTACCTTGCCCCGTGTTCCTGACCCGTCCTGTATCTCTGGTTCGTCTTGTGTTCTGGTTCCGCCAGTCCCTCTCTGGTCCCTTGAGCCGCCCCTCTTGGTTCTAGTCACGGTATCTGTCTTCCGAGGGTCTGCCCCTAACGGTCTCTGTATAGGGGTCGGCTCCACCTGGCGCGCTCGCCTCCGGGAGCTCCAGTTCCGCGATCCAAAGGGTCCACTCTCAGACGTTACCTTCCTTGGTCGTCACAATGTGTCAGCAGACCTCAATACTTTGGGGCAGTGCAGCATCCAGATTTTTTTTTGCTTTACTTTTTTTGTATTGTGTACATTGATGGGTATGGCTCCTCCTTTTTGGGCTGTACATCTTGTCTATACAGCTTTCCACGGGCAAGTGTAAAACATAAGTGTGGTTCCGGCTCTGCCCCCATTTATTTTGAAGTCTGCCGACACATAATGAGGTGAACTAGAAGAGTTAGGCTCCATCCTGATTGGGTCACCTTGTCACGGTGGGATGGCTTTTACGCTCCTTTGATCAAAATAGTTTCAACTAAGTGTCCTATGTTATTCACATGTACTATTACTAAAATACTATAATTTATTTATTTATTTATTTATTTACTATAGGGTATATGTTTATTTTGTTTTTATCTCAAGTTTTCAAATCTTGGCACCTGTGCTGTACTATGTATTCTTGGGCATGCGCAGTTACCGCTGCCCATCCTCTCTCAGGACTTCCTGGCCTTCCTATCGCGCCTGCGTGGACGCGTGGCCAGAGATTCCGACCTGCAGTCGCTTATGGTTTATTCACACTGCGGGGCTGGGAATCTTGAGCCGCGCGTCCACGCAGGTACAATAGGAAAGCCAGGAAGTCATGAGAGAGGACGGGCAGTGGCAACTGCGCATGCCCAAGAATACATAGTACAGCGCAGGTGCCAGGATTTGAAAAGAACGATGTGGAGGCGGAGCAAACAATGCAGGAAGACATGAGTGATGGATGTGAGGTGTCTCTGTCAGATGGGGAAAGACTTGCCCCCCTGTCAAATATCAGGTATGTCTGACCAATTTTAAAAATGATTATTTCTGCGGTGGAAGGTACCCTAAATAAAAGAGCCACCTTGACAGAACGCAGCATTAGTGCTGCACAAGGTGGCTCTTTTACTTAAAACCACCTGGGGGGGGTGACAGGTTCCCTTTAAGGGATCACTTTACATCTTACTAGGGGAAAGTGGTGTCTTCTTCACCTTCCGCTATCTGTACCAGCAAACTGAGTTAATTTTCAGGAACCTCATCAGTCACTAAAAGATCATGTTTTGTAACTTAAGACACAGAGGAGGTGGTGGAGGGGGATGTAGCTGCAGTTTCTCATTGTCTCGGAAAGTGTAATTCAAAGTAGGAGGATCAGCAGGTGGAATCATATGATTGGCCATTGCTCACAGTTCTCAGATGCAGCCACAAGAAGCATCTGTCCACTGAGACAGAAAATTAACATTGGCAGTAACAATGGAAAGAGAAAATAAAAGTATGCAGGTTATGCAAAACATTGTTGGCCTTGTTACATCTAATATATATTTACAGCTGCCTAATGAGAAATTGCAATTTAGACAATTTCACTTTCCTAGGAAACAATAATGATGATATACTAACTGGAAAGTCTTATAGCGCTGACTTTGAATTGCAATTTCATAATTGTCCCCAAGAAAACTTGGAGAATCCGTAAACTTAGGAGAAACAAATTTAATATGATTGTTAGCATTAGAGATTAATTTGATGCAAAATGAATTTGTCGAAAGTTATGAAATCCGCATTTGAACAATTTGCAATTCAGTTTGTGTTAATTGCCCCCCCAAAATGCCCTCTTAGATTTTACACAAAGAAAAGGATTAGCCGCAAAAGTCGCACATGATATAAAGTGAAACTGAGAAGGCTTTTTCCATAATTTATTGCAGCATAATGTATCATCGTTGCGCTCTTGGGGTAATTTTGGCCAGCCGGCCACTCCTAGGAAGGTTCACCAATGTTCCATGCTTTTGCCATTTGAGAACAATGGCTCTCACTGTGGTTCACTGGAGTCCCAAAGCTTCAGAAATAACTTTATAACCTTTTTCAGACTGATACCTTTTGGTCTACTTAACTTTGTCAGGCAGGTCCTATTTAAGTGATTTCTTGATTGAGAACACGTGTGGCAGTAATCAGGTTGAGTGTTGCTAGGGAATTTAAACTCAGCTTCCCGAAGATGTGATGAACCACAGTTAATTTATGTTTTAAGGGAAGGGGGACAATCACTTTTTCACACAGGACCCTGTAGGTTTGGATTTCTTTTTCCCTTAATAATAAATACCTTCTTTTAAAAACTGCATTTTGTGTTTACCTGTGTTATCATTGTCTAATATATAAATTTGTTTGGTGATCTGAAACATATAAGTATTGCAAACATGAAAAATAATAAGAAATCAGGTAGGGGGCAAACAGTTTTTCACACAACTGTATTCACACAGGCTAAAAGAACTAAGCCAAATACACTTGAAGACCCACCTCACCATATACATATTTCATAATGAATGTTTTGCCTATTTATGGAGAATTTTCATTGGGAAAGCTATAGTCCAGTCATAATAGTATACCAATGTGCATAGGACTATAAGTAAATTTACTACCTCATGTTAAAAAAATGTTTAGTACAGATGTATGTTTCCTTATTAAAAGGAATCCATGACCAGATTTTTACAACTTAATCTGAGACAGAGACTCTGATTCCAGCGCTGTGTCTCTTATTGGGCTGCTTTCTGTAGTTTTCACTTTTCCCAGCAGCAGATTATCACTGGAGGACTAGTAAACGTGCTGCCATGTAGTCTTCCCTCTTCATAAACTCTGTCTAACCTCACCCCACCACTGATTGTCAGCTTCCTGATTATGCACAGTGCGTACAGAAAGCTGCCAATCAGTGGTGTAGGTGGGGTTACACAGGGCTCAGCATTCTGAACTCTGCTAGATCTGCAATAGATAAAACAGTGATTTTATAAAAGCTACAGCAAGCTACCCAGGAAGTGACGCTGGAATCAGGGTCTCTGCTCCTATGTTATAATGCTGTCAGATGGAATAGCAAAAACCTGGTGACAGATTCCCCTTAAGTCCAGGTTCACGTCCATGTTGGTCTTTCAGTTGTTAATGGATATTTTTTCTCTATGGGAAAAAAAGTTTTAAAAAAATGGGAGCAAATTGAATAATAAGTACAGTATATGTAATTTTGACAAGTCCTGATGCTTCCATCTAAAAACCTGTAAATGTGTGCTTTTATTTGTCTCCGTTTGGCATCCATTATGCCTCTTTCTGAAAGCTTTTTCAACCCCTTCACGGCCTTGGATGTATCCATACGTTCACATTGGTAGGTACTTACCGACCTTGGACGTATGGATATGTCCAGGTGATTTTGCGCGCACATCGCCAATGTCCGTTTTTTTAGGCATGCATAAGAGTGATGTTGGCCACAGTTTCAGTCCTCTGAAAAGGACACCGCTAAACAGAAGCCAGACGGAGTCGAGAGTAGCTCTGCAACCTTATTATAGTACATGGATCCATCAGGGATTTCATCTGAATCACGTCATTTGGAGATTTAGATGTAAGTGCTCAGCGTAGAGCGCAGGATAAATGTGATCCCAAATGTATTGTGAAATGCTTCCAATAAAAGCTTCAACTCAATCCACAAAAAAATCAACACTCAGATCTATCATTTGTTATTGGAAACTAGCTTGGCCCGTGCAAAATTTTCGAACATTGGTCGTCGGGGGCGCAGGCAATTTCAGAAAAAGCAAGCTGGTGAAATGTAAATGTATTTCATGAGCTGATGAACATAGACAGGTATTTGTATATGTAGATTGGTAATACAATAAATTGTTTTGATAAGTAGAGGCCAAAAAAAGGTGCCACCTACAGGTCATTGTGTCTTTCTGCAAGTTTATGAAAATGAAGGTTTAAACTGTATTTAGTGATAAAATCATGAATGTGTGATTTGGCTGTTTTTTTGCTGAAGGGAGCAAGTTTACTTTTCAAATGGTGTATCATGTGTGTGTGTATAGGGCGAAGTAATCCCCAAAAAGCAGTACATATATACAAATGTGTTGGTAGTGTGCTTTGGGGTATTGTGGTGCCACCTGCAGGTCATTTTTCCTTTCTGCAGGTTTATGAAAATTAATGTTTAAACTGTATTTAGTGATCAAATCGTGGATGTGTGGTTTGTTTGGCTATTTGGGGGAAAGCTTACCTTTCAAATGGTGTATCATTTGTGTGTGTGGGTGCAGTATGAACGGGGATACAAAGGAATCACCGCAAAACAGTGTTTAGAAATAATAGAATAGATATCGGGGCTTGCACATTACTGGTAGTACGAAGACTCTGGAAAAGCACTATGGCTCCTCGCTCCCCAAAAGAAATACAGTGAATTCTGCACTCCCAAATTCAAATGTCCCCCTCCCTTCTGAGCCCCGCAATGTACCTAAACAACTTTTAGCATCTAAATGTTTGGCATTTCTGTAGCGATGAGAGCCTGATTAATTTACGGGTGCAGGTCTCCAGAAGCAAGGGCTGGGCACAATGTACTGGTGTATTGTCACTACAACGTACTGGGCACTACAATGTATTGTGCACTGCAATAGCAGATTTGCAATTTTTACTCATTTTTACTGCTATTTGTTTCTGGAAAACACCTATAGGCTGGAGTCACACTGCTATATTTCTCCTGCGATAATCCCATCGCACTGCACGGACTGGCCGGCACCTTTCCTGACCTGAGCATGACAGCGTGATGGATTACTATGCAGCTGTCAAGCTCAGGTCAGGAGAGCCAACAGCCAGTGCGAGTTTTACGATGCAATTCTCGCACGAGAATTATGGCAGTGTGACTCCAGCCATAGAGTCAAAATCATCACGACACTTGTAGATAAATTCTCAAAGGGGTATAATTTGCAAAATGGGGTCACTTGAGGGGGGTATTCTGCTCTTCTAGCACTAATGGGTTCTGTATATGGAGTTTGCAAACTATTCTAGGAAAATCTACACTGCAGCAGGCAAATAGCGCTACAGGAGGCAAATAGCTCTCTTTCCCTGCCGAGTCTCGACGTGTGGCTAAACAGGTCTGTACAGCCACATATGGGGTCGTTCCATTTTCAGCAGAAATTTTGGGACAAATTTTGGTGCCATTTTACCCATTTTCCCTTGGGAAAATGTAAAATCTGAGGCTAAAACTAAATTTTTGTGGTAAAAATTTAATTATTTTTTCTTCATTCCCCAATGGTATAAAATTTTGTGGCACGTGGTGTCAATATGATCACTGCACCCTTACATGATATTCATTGAGAGGTGTAGTTTGCAAAATGTAGTCACTTATGGTGGGTTCTGCGGTTCTGGCACCTCAGGGGCTCTCCCAGTGCATCATGGCACCCACAAATCATAAAAGTAAATTAAATTGACTTTCCTTTTATTCTGAGTTTTGCACTGTGCCTCAAAAGTAGCTCCCGATTACATATAGGGTATTGGCAAACTCAGGAGAAATTGTTCAACAAACTGAGTTCATTTTTTCCTATTAGCCAACTTGGTACTCCTATGAAGCTCAGCCATACAATGAGCTCAATAGGAAATCAAGATTTACACTGTATACTACAATACAATATTGCAGTATATAGTATAAGCGATCAAACTTTTACAAGTTGAAGTCCCGGGGTTACATACAAAGTTATAGATATCGTTAACAGTAAACAAATTTACAATGACAGACTGGTGCAGAGGGGAGGGGACCCTGTCCTTGCGGACTTACATTCTACTGGATAGTGGAGAAGAGACAGAAGGTCGGGGGTGCAGCAGCTCTGGTGGTGATGAGGCGGCAGCTCAGGCGGTGGTGAGGCGGCAGAATGGTCATTGCAGGCTGTAAGCTTTCCTGAAAAGATGGGTTTTCATGTTCTATTTGAAGGATCCGAGGGTGGTGGATAATCGGTATCTGAAAATCAATAAACATCTGAAATTGCTGCACTTGTAATTGTATGGAATTAATTAATCCATATGTAAAAAGACGATACAAGGAAAAAAATCAAAATGTCAGAATTGCATATTCTTGGTCACCTCATAGTAACATAGTTATTAAGGTTGAAGGAAGACTTTAAGTCCATCTAGTCCAACCCATATCCTATCCTAGCTTGCCCTAACATGTTGATCCAGAGGAAGGCAAAAAAAACCCATGTGGCAATCAGTAAGCTTCACATTGGGTAAAAAAATTCCTTCCCGACTCCACATACGACAATCAGACTAGCTCCCTGGATCAACGCAATATTAAGGAAACTAGTGTATATACCCTGTAATATTATACTTTTCAAGAAAGGCATCCAGTCCCTTCTTAAATTTTAGTAGGGAATCACTCATTACATCATATGGCAGAGAGTTCCATAGTCTCACTGCTCTTACAGTAAAGAATCTGCGTCTGTGAGTATGCTTAAACCTTCTTTCCTCCAGACGTAGAGGATGCCCCCTTGTCCCCGTCACAGGTCTAAGAGTAAAAAGATCATTAGAAAGATATTTGTATTGTCCCCGCATATATTTATACATTGTAATAAGATCACCCCTAAAAAAAATATAATTAAAGGCGATTAATACAGAATGTACCCCAAATTGGTATTATTTAAAACATTGGCTTACCATGTAAAAAAAAACAAAAAACAATCCCACTTTTAATTCCATGAACAGAAAAATAAAAAGGTTAGGGTTCTCGGAAAATAGTGACACAAAGCACAGCAAATTTCTTTTAGAACAATTAAATAATATTTTTTTATTACTTAAATTGGAAAAAAATTGATGCAAGTTGTGTATTGTATTCAGACTGACCATGTATCTAAGTCATTTTTACTGCACAATGAACCATGTACAAACAAAATTCAAAAAGCAATGAAATTGCAACTTTTTTCACAATTTCATCCCATTTTTTTGTTTTTCACTGCTTTATTTGGCAAAAATGAATGGTGTAATTCACAACTAAAGCTTGTCCTGCTAAAAAGAAACTCTGATACGACTATATCGATGAAAAAATAAAATAACTTATGGCTCTTGGAAGAAGGGGAGAAAAAAAAGAAAGCACAAAAACCAAAAATTCTCTAGACAACTAAACTGTTTAAGTACAAAACTAGACATGGCTTAGCCCCTAAGATCCGCATAACTCAGGACTAACCGACTTCATCCCGCACAGGTATATCTTGGTAAAGGTCCTTTGTGGCCGAAACATTGGCTAATTTTTGTATCTCGCAGGTTAGTTATCAGGAAAATTGAGCGCCAAAGTTTTCTACTAACTGCTGACGATTATGGTATACTCCTGAGCACCATCTCCTGGGTATAGTTAGTGTGATCCTACTCTTCTTCTATGTCCTACATCTCAGCCATCTGATTGGCTCAACTGCGCCGAAAATATTCTTTCCTTACCAAAATTGCAAGTTTTCATGCCAAATCTTTGTCTTTGTACCTGTAAAAACTCTCGACAAATCTGGTCTTTGAAAAATGTATAAAATGTAACAAAAATATATAATAAACACAACCCGACAGTTATAAACCACCACCACTGGCAAATCTCTTAAGGCCAAGCCTAAGAAACCTTCGAAAGAGTGGCCGATGCCAACGCAACTGCGGAAAGCTGAAGCCTTCCAGTTTCCTTCTGACCATAAAAAAAATAATAATAAATAATTTGATAATTATTTCTGGATTTAGACGTTCGTGTTACGGCATTCACAGTGAAATGTGATTAGACAAAAGTGATCATTAGTCTCCCTTGTTTCGCCATAAAGAAGGAAGCTGCTCTCATATTTTCCCCCCGGTTGACTGGGGCAGAGCAGGCGGTAATCTTGCTGAACACTTCACTTTAGATGGTATATCAATGAGGCATTCAAACTGAGTAGTTTATACACAAAAAATTTTGTCTGCTTTGTAAAAGATTATCCCTTTATAAACACTCTGCGGAAAACATAAAAGCAAACAGGGGACAGCACATAGAACAGGAAAGATGTTGTTAGCAGGGAGATTAATACTGAATGGGTTGAAATGAATGGTGCTTACTAAAACGAGGTCCAGATACTTTGGCTGCAGTGAAACATAAATAATGGGAATGACACATTGTTTATTCGGGATAATGAGTAGATCCGAAGTAGTGGCCTAGCACAAGAGATTAAAGATTAAATATCCATCTCCTGATGAATATCTGTTGCAAACTTTAACCTTTTTCCTCCCAAAAATGCACCATTTCATCCTGTCATCACTATCAGGTTGCATTGGAGTAAGCTAAAGAAACATATAAAAAAAATATAAAATATAGATTTTATTTCTGCACATTAAATCTAAATTTTGTCAACTTCCTGGACTCAAAATTGCAAAACCTTTCATTTGCTTTTGTTTTTATTTATCAAATACGGTATATTCTTTTTTGATTTTACAACTGTATTGAAATTTATTTTGCTTTCATTTTTCCTTTTGAATTTTTTTTTTTTTGGAAGACTTAGCGCTATATAATGTTTAAATGATGTTAAATCAATCAAACGTAATGATATCGTTTTTTAACCTCATAAGCCATTTATTATTGTTGTATATTGTTCTGCCCATAAATCTGTATTGCAGAATAATTTGTAATGACAAAAATTAAATAAAGGTTAAAAGGAGTCATAAATATAGCAATTATTGGAACTCATTTAAATTTTATTTAGAAGCCATATAACCTGTGTCGGAGATTAAATAATTATAGGGATTTCGTATTATATAGGTCTCTGTTCCACAATCCGGATAAAAAAGTTTACCCACAAAAAATGATTTTAAGGCATCTATAAAATGGGCTGATGAGGTAGGCCAAAAGCTATAGAGGGACTCGTGAAAATGGCCATCCAGCAGGTCTGGCAGCAGCTGCTGATGACTACCTAGTGACTTGTCTATGGAGAATTAACACTACAGGTCTGAAATAAATTGGCTGCAATCATGAATGGCATAAACAAGCAACACATCTCTGCTTATTGCTCTAGGTATTTTTTGCTAATTAGTCCAATAGGCAAATAAAAATTTAAAGCAAAAAAATAAAAAATTTGCAAAAACTGCAACGAATACCCATAAAGCAATGGTGACTTTACACCATCCATATTATATTGAACATTTATGCATTTTTTTTGTGTTTTACTTTCTCCTTTCATTTCCATTTATTTGTACTTGGTGTTTAAATCTCAGATATAGAAAATAGGTGCTTTTGCAATTTTGCAAATGTTTTGAAATAAAAAATAAAATCTATGAATTCTTGAATAGTGCTGTGCTCATCCTCCACTTCACCCAGATAAATGTCATAAACACACTAGAGACATACGACCATTACTAACCTAAAGTATATTATTCAGTTTTTAGTTTAAAAAATGTAAATCTATTGATAAAAAAATTTACATGAGTAATATAATATGGCATTAACTGCATAGGGACAGCCAGTAGTTTCTATATGACCCGGGACAAGTATAAGGCATCTGTCTGAGCAATCAGGATATATAGCCCAGGTCATTGCTTTTAGAAATTGACAGAGGACCTTGAGGACACTCAAAGCGTTTGTTTCCTTCTTGACCATTTACTTATAAACCGGCTCACAAATTCCTTCTTCGTATCCTTCATGGCTTTAAAGATAACTTCCCGTAATGTCCAAAGGCTCAACTCCCAACACAAGAGGACCAAAGCATTCAGATATTACTACAGCTTATAGGACAGAAAATCTTTGCCTCAAAGAGACTCTATTTTTTGCTTCCTCTTTCCTTTATTTTTTACATTTTTAATGCTCCCAATTCTACTCTGCTAATCCTCTTGACACAACCAGACAAGTTGCAATTTGTTTTAAATGCTCCCACCCATTTCTTCTGGGCAGTCCACCACATCAGAAGGCAGGTATGTTGATAGGCACCTGTCGTGAACTCTCTTAATCCGACTTTTGAGGCAAGGCTCCCTCTGGTGGATACTGCTGGTAGTGAAGCTGGTCAACATGATGTTAACCCAACAGCTGCAGAAGATAATTTAAGGAGTGGGGGTAGTGACTGGGACTACATAAGCGAGCAGACTTCTCTCACTGGCTGCCGGTGAAACTCCTTTCTTTGCTTATTGAGGATTTCTGTCTCCTGCCTGATCCTGCATTTTTCAGCTAAGTGTCATTTGCTAAACCCTTTGCATCTGATTTTGCCTTGCTGTCAGGGGTCAGCTTGCTCCCCAAGGGGCTGCTGGCTCCTGCCCTGTATTTTTGTATCTTGTGTTTGTTTGCTCAGTCCCCTGCTGTATTAGCCTGTTGCTAGCCGCCAGTTCACACCTGAGTGCTGATATAGTGGGGGCGAGGTTTGTGCAAACCTCAGTATTTTTGTACATCAGTCGTGTTGGAATTGTTATGGTTTTTGCGTGATTGCAGACAGTGCCTTTTCTGTCCTATCTAGTCAGTGTGGGCCCCATCATTTGCTCAGTCTATTTTCTGTCTGTGTTTGTGCTTCATCTTGTCTCACCGACAATATATGTATGGGGGCTGTCTATTCCTTTGGGGATCTGCTCCTGGGTAGTTTAGATTTCACCTTTCTGTCTTTAGGCTTAGTTAGTCCTCCGGTTGTGACGAAGCATCTAGGGCAACGTAGGAACGCTGCACGGCTACTGCTAGTTGTGTTGTTAAGATCAGGGGTCTGCAATCCGCTGACCAACCAACCTCTCTGGTGTTCTGGTGGCATAGCCTATTGCGCTCTCCTCCTCGGTGACCCATTCATAACAGAATCACCGGCTAAACTGTAGATTCTAGGGTACTCAAAAGAAGGAAAGAATTGCAAAAAAAAAAAAAAAAGTGTCAGAATTTTTTATATATTTTTTTCCTCTCTTTTTCTCTGGGGCCGTAGGAGGATTTTTTCCTTAATGGAGACTAAGCAATTGTCCAATCGTGTTGAGCAGCTTGCTGCTGAAGTGCGGAGAATTTCTGCTTATCTCGCCCAATCATCTGTTGTAGAACCAAAGATCTCTGCTCCTGATGTGTTTTCTGGGGATCGGTCTAAATTTCTGAACTTTAAGAATAATTGTAAACTATTTCTTGCTTTGAAGCCTAACTCCTCGGGGAGCTTGGTGCAGCAGGTTAAAATTGTCATTTCCCTGCTACACGGCGATCCCCAGGACTGGGCCTTTTCTCTGACACCTGGAGATCCTATTCTGGCTAATATAGATGTGTTTTTTCAAGCCCTGGGGTTATTGTATGATGAGCCTAATGCTATTGATCAAGCTGAGAAAACCTTATGGCATTAAAACAGGGTTAAGATGCTGCTGAACTATATTGTCAAAAATTCCAAAAGTGGGCGGTCCTTACTAAATGGAATGATGATGCCCTAGCAGCTCTCTTTCGGAAAGGTCTGGCAGAATCCGTAAAGGATGTTATGGTGGGATTCCCTGTTCCTTCTAGTCTTCACGACTCTATGTCGTTGGCAATTCAAGTTGATCGACGATTACGAGAACGTAAAACTATGCAAAAGGCGGTGCTGCCTTTCGAACAAACCTCTGTTTTGTCTAGGGTGCAACATCAAGAGTTTAGAAGGCATAAGTTATGCTTCTTTTGTGGAGATGCTTCTCATGCTTTTTCAGCCTGCCCTAAATGAGAGAAATGTTTTGCTCACTCATTTACGATGGGCAGTGTGCAGCCTAAGTTCCTTTTGGCTGTTACCTTGATCTGATCTTTGTCCACATTTTCCGCTAAGGCATTTGTGGATTCAGGAGCAGCTTTGAATCTGATGGATTTTGACTTCGCTAAGCGTTGTGGTTTTCCTATGGTACCCCTGTGGACCCCTATTCCTTTGAGGGGTATTGATGCTACCCCTTTGGTGGAGAATAAACCCCAGTTTTGGACCCAGGTGATTATGCGGGTCGCCCCGGACCACCAAGAGAATTGTAAATTTTTGTTGTTGCACAATTTACATGATATTATTGTACTAGGTTTTCCATGGTTGCAGACCCATAATCCTGTGTTGGATTGGAAATCTGTGTCTTTGGTGAGTTGGGGTTGTCAATGTGCTCTTGGTGACACTCCTGTTTTCTCCACCTCTCCCAAGTCTCAAGATCTTCCTGACTATTTGACTGATTTTTCTGATGTATTTAATGAGAGTAAGTCTGCGTCTTTGCCTCCTCATAGGAGTTATGATTGTGCAATTGATTTGATGCCCGGGTGAAAATTTCCCAAAGGTCGGCTTTTCAATTTATCAGTACCTGAACATAATGCTATGCGATCTTATATCAAGGAGTCATTAGAGAAGGGTCATAAAAGACCATCCTCTTTACCTTTAGGTGCTGTTTTTTTTTGTGGCCAAGAAAGATGGCTCATTAAGGCCATGTATTGACTATCGCTCCCTTTTGTTTTTTTTTTTGGTTTTTTCTTCAGCATTTTTGTATTCAGTACAAATAGGGTGTGGCCTCCATTCTACTGAGCTGTGTAGTTTATTTAGTCCCTCTGAAGCTGGGTGTCCGTTTGGGACCCAGAGACTCTGCTACTATTCACACTAGGTAGGTTTTAACCGTTAGTGTAGTTACTGTCTCAAATGGGTACACCTTGTCGTGGTGGGACAGCTTTATACTTTTTTGATCAAAATAGTGTTTACTAAGTACCCTATGTTATTTAATGCACTTGCTTTTTTACTTATTTATTTTTATTAGGGTATATGCATACATTGTTTTTTTCCTTTGGTTTTGCTTGCTTTTATGGCCAATGTGAACATGCTTTTACATCATGCATGTCATTCAATTCTACTTCAGTTCAGTTTTTTTGTTTTTTCTTCAGCATTTTTGTATTCAGTACAAATAGGGTGTGGCCTCCATTCTACTGAGCTGTGTAGTTTATTTAGTCCCTCTGAAGCTGGGTGTCCGTTTGGGACCCAGAGACTCTGCTACTATTCACACTAGGTAGGTTTTAACCGTTAGTGTAGTTACTGTCTCAAATGGGTACACCTTGTCGTGGTGGGACAGCTTTATACTTTTTTGATCAAAATAGTGTTTACTAAGTACCCTATGTTATTTAATGCACTTGCTTTTTTACTTATTTATTTTTATTAGGGTATATGCATACATTGTTTTTTTCCTTTGGTTTTGCTTGCTTTTATGGCCAATGTGAACATGCTTTTACATCATGCATGTCATTCAATTCTACTTCAGTTCAGTTTTTTTGTTTTTTCTTCAGCATTTTTGTATTCAGTACAAATAGGGTGTGGCCTCCATTCTACTGAGCTGTGTAGTTTATTTAGTCCCTCTGAAGCTGGGTGTCCGTTTGGGACCCAGAGACTCTGCTACTATTCACACTAGGTAGGTTTTAACCGTTAGTGTAGTTACTGTCTCAAATGGGTACACCTTGTCGTGGTGGGACAGCTTTATACTTTTTTGATCAAAATAGTGTTTACTAAGTACCCTATGTTATTTAATGCACTTGCTTTTTTACTTATTTATTTTTATTAGGGTATATGCATACATTGTTTTTTTCCTTTGGTTTTGCTTGCTTTTATGGCCAATGTGAACATGCTTTTACATCATGCATGTCATTCAATTCTACTTCAGTTCAGTTTTTTTGTTTTTTGTTTTTTCTTCAGCATTTTTGTATTCAGTACAAATAGGGTGTGGCCTCCATTCTACTGAGCTGTGTAGTTTATTTAGTCCCTCTGAAGCTGGGTGTCCGTTTGGGACCCAGAGACTCTGCTACTATTCACACTAGGTAGGTTTTAACCGTTAGTGTAGTTACTGTCTCAAATGGGTACACCTTGTCATGGTGGGACAGCTTTATACTTTTTTGATCAAAATAGTGTTTACTAAGTACCCTATGTTATTTAATGCACTTGCTTTTTTACTTATTTATTTTTATTAGGGTATATGCATACATTGTTTCTTTCCTTTGGTTTTGCTTGCTTTTATGGCCAATGTGAACATGCTTTTACATCATGCATGTCATTCAATTCTACTTCAGTTCAGTTTTTTTGTTTTTTCTTCAGCATTTTTGTATTCAGTACAAATAGGGTGTGGCCTCCATTCTACTGAGCTGTGTAGTTTATTTAGTCCCTCTGAAGCTGGGTGTCCGTTTGGGACCCAGAGACTCTGCTACTATTCACACTAGGTAGGTTTTAACCGTTAGTGTAGTTACTGTCTCAAATGGGTACACCTTGTCGTGGTGGGACAGCTTTATACTTTTTTGATCAAAATAGTGTTTACTAAGTACCCTATGTTATTTAATGCACTTGCTTTTTTACTTATTTATTTTTATTAGGGTATATGCATACATTGTTTTTTTCCTTTGGTTTTGCTTGCTTTTATGGCCAATGTGAACATGCTTTTACATCATGCATGTCATTCAATTCTACTTCAGTTCAGTTTTTTTGTTTTTTCTTCAGCATTTTTGTATTCAGTACAAATAGGGTGTGGCCTCCATTCTACTGAGCTGTGTAGTTTATTTAGTCCCTCTGAAGCTGGGTGTCCGTTTGGGACCCAGAGACTCTGCTACTATTCACACTAGGTAGGTTTTAACCGTTAGTGTAGTTACTGTCTCAAATGGGTACACCTTGTCGTGGTGGGACAGCTTTATACTTTTTTGATCAAAATAGTGTTTACTAAGTACCCTATGTTATTTAATGCACTTGCTTTTTTACTTATTTATTTTTATTAGGGTATATGCATACATTGTTTTTTTCCTTTGGTTTTGCTTGCTTTTATGGCCAATGTGAACATGCTTTTACATCATGCATGTCATTCAATTCTACTTCAGTTCAGTTTTTTTGTTTTTTCTTCAGCATTTTTGTATTCAGTACAAATAGGGTGTGGCCTCCATTCTACTGAGCTGTGTAGTTTATTTAGTCCCTCTGAAGCTGGGTGTCCGTTTGGGACCCAGAGACTCTGCTACTATTCACACTAGGTAGGTTTTAACCGTTAGTGTAGTTACTGTCTCAAATGGGTACACCTTGTCGTGGTGGGACAGCTTTATACTTTTTTGATCAAAATAGTGTTTACTAAGTACCCTATGTTATTTAATGCACTTGCTTTTTTACTTATTTATTTTTATTAGGGTATATGCATACATTGTTTTTTTCCTTTGGTTTTGCTTGCTTTTATGGCCAATGTGAACATGCTTTTACATCATGCATGTCATTCAATTCTACTTCAGTTCAGTTTTTTTGTTTTTTCTTCAGCATTTTTGTATTCAGTACAAATAGGGTGTGGCCTCCATTCTACTGAGCTGTGTAGTTTATTTAGTCCCTCTGAAGCTGGGTGTCCGTTTGGGACCCAGAGACTCTGCTACTATTCACACTAGGTAGGTTTTAACCGTTAGTGTAGTTACTGTCTCAAATGGGTACACCTTGTCGTGGTGGGACAGCTTTATACTTTTTTGATCAAAATAGTGTTTACTAAGTACCCTATGTTATTTAATGCACTTGCTTTTTTACTTATTTATTTTTATTAGGGTATATGCATACATTGTTTTTTTCCTTTGGTTTTGCTGACTATCGCTCCCTTAGTAAGATCACTGTTAAATATCAGTACCCGTTGCCCATGATTTCTGATTTATTTTCCAGGGTCAAAAGTGCTTGTTGGTTTACCAAACTTGACCTTAGGGGGCGTTTAATCTTATTCGCATCAAGCATGGGAATGAATGGAAGACAGCTTTTAATACTCCGGAGGGACATTTTGAGTACCTGGTGATGCCTTTTGGGCTCACTAATGCCCCTTCCGTCTTCCAGTCTTTTATGAACAATATTTTCTGGGACTTTGTGGATACGTTTTTGATCATTTATCTGGATGATATTTAGATTTTTTCCAGTGATTGGGATTCTCACGTGGAACATGTTCAGACTGTGTTCCGGACCTTGAGAGAAAATACTCTGTATGTTAAGGGATCGAAATGTCTCTTTGGTGTACAGTGGATTTCGTTTTTGGGATTCATTTTGTCCCCGTCTGCTATTGGAATGGACCCCGCCAAGGTACAGGCCATCTATGATTGGGTTCAGCCCACTTCTCTAAAGGCTCTTCAGAAGTTTTTGGGCTTTTCTAATTTCTATCGTAAATTTATAAGTAATTTTTCTGGTATTGTTAAACCACTGATGGATTTGACCAAAAAAGGCGCTGATGTGGTGAATTGGCCTCCAGAGACAGTCTCGGCGTTTCAGGAACTTAAGCGGAGATTCACTTCTGCTCCTGTTCTGCGGCAACCTGATGTTTCATTCCCATTTCAGGTGGAGGTAGATGCTTCTGAGATTGGTGCAGGAGCCGTTTTGTCTCAAAGGGATCCGGTAACCTCTAAGATGAATCCCTGTGCCTTCTTTTCTCAAAAATTTTCCCCATCTGAACGTAACTATGATGTGGGGAATCGGGAGTTGTTGGCCATGAAGTGGGCATTTGAAGAGTGGAGACATTGATTGGAGGGAGCTAAGCATCTGGTTGTGGTCCTTACCGACCACAAGAATTTGATTTATCTTGAATCAGCCAAGCGCTTGAATCCTAGACAAGCTAGGTGGGCCTTGTTTTTCACGCGTTTTAAATTTGTGGTCACCTTTCTTCCTGGCACTAAGAATGTTAAGGCGGACACCCTTTCTAGGAGTTTCTTTGCGGATTCTCTTGATGTGACCGAGCCTACTACCATTCTAGGTGAGGGTGTGGTTCTTTCCGCCATTTCACCCGATTTGAGACTTGCCCTGGAGGAATTTCAGGAGGACAAACCTGAACGATGCCCTGTGGGGAAATTGTATGTCCCTGACCAGTGGAGGAAAAGAGTGATGGCTGAAATTCATTGCTCCGCGCTGGCTGGTCATCCGGGTATTTTTGGTACCAGAGATTTGGTGAGTTGGTCTTTTTGGTGGCCTGCCTTATCTCGTGATGTCAGGAATTTTGTGCAGTCCTGTGGGACTTATTCCAGGTCCAAGTCCTGTTCTCATTCTAGTGGTTTGTTGGTGCCCCTGCCGGTGCCCAGCAGGCCATGGACCCATATTTCAATGGATTTTATTTCTGATCTCCGTCTCTCAGAGAATGACTGTTATCTGGGTGATTTGTGATAGATTTTCCAAGATGGTCCATCTTGTACCACTCCCGAAGTTGCCATCTTCTTCTGAGTTGGTGCCCCTGTTTTTACAACAGGTGGTTCGTTTCCATGGGATTCCTGAGAACATTGTGTCAGACAGAGGAGTCCAGTTTGTTTCCAGATTTTGGAGGGCCTTTTGTTCTAAACTGGGAATTCAGTTATCTTTCTCCTCTGCATTTCATACTCAGACCAATGGACAAACTGAGAGAACAAACCAGACTTTGGATTCCTATTTGAGATGTTTCATATCTGCTGATCAGGATGACTGGGTCTCATTTCTGCCATTGGCCGTATTCGCTCTAAACAATAGAGCTAGTTCCGCCACTTTGTCTCCATTTTTCTGTAATTTTGGCTTTCATCCTCGATTTTCTTCGGGGCAAGTGGAGGCTTCTGCTTGCCCATGTGTTGTCCCACTCTCAGGAAAAGGCCCAACGGTTTTCCATCCGGCATAGGACCTTTGGTCCCCGGTTCAAAGTGGGTGATATGGTTTGGTTGTCCTCAAAAAATATTCCGATGAAGGTTGCGCCTCCAAAATTCAAGCCAAGGTTCATTGGACCTTATAAGATTTTGGAAATCCTTAACTCTGTTTCTTTCCTTTTGGCTCTTCCAGATACGTTCAAGATTCATAATGTTTTTCACAAATCATTTTTGAAAAGGTTTGTGGAGCTAGTAGTTCCTGTGGCGGTGCCCCCTGACCCTGTATTGGTTGAGGGCAATTTGGAGTATGAGGTAGAGAAAATATTGGACTCTCGTCTGGCTAGATGGAGACTCCAGTACTTGGTCAAGTGGAAAGGTTATGGCCAGGAGGATAATTCTTGGGTCTCTGCTTCCTATATTCATGCCGAGAAATTGGTTCATGCTTTTCCCCGGGCACATCCTGATCCACGGCTACTGCTAGCTGTGTTGTTAAGATCAGGGGTCTGCAATCCGCTGAGCGACCAACCTCTCTGGTGTTCTGTGGCATAGCCTATTGCTGTCTCCTCCTCAGTGACCCATTCATAACAGGCACCATTCTGGACGTTCAGGTAACTGTTCTGTCGTATTATGTTCCCAACCCTAAACAATTCATTTTTTAAATGTGTTACTCTCAGATCTTGTGAAACTAGAATGGTCCTGTAATGTTGTGTGGTGACTGGAACTGTGTGATTGATTCTAAGATGGACAGGGTCTCCACTGGGAAGTGAGGTTCACGTGCTTCTAGGAAAAAGAAGAAATAATTATCCAAACATCAAGATCTTGAGGACACAGTCTTATGCCTTGAAAAAGTCCTGAAAACAACTCCTTTCAGTCAGGCTGAGGCAGATTTGGCAGGGCACGAGCCCAGCTAGACTTGCGTCTATTGGGGATAGCAGAAGGAATGATGCATTAGTCATAGAAAAAATACTATATGCTCAAGAACAAACCTAACTCCCAATTTTCAAAAGCTCTTAAAGCCCTTCCTATTTTTGATCATGCCATTAAAGTGTGCACGTGACAGGGTATGATGACCACTAATCCTCCACAGATTTTAGAATTCTAGCCTTACAAACAGCTGCCTGAACCACATTCTCCAGACCTTAGAGCTATTACATATTTCCTTTCCTCAATGACTTTGCTATCCAAGCTATCCTCTCTGAAAGATATTCTCACAAAACAGACATTGTAGATGAAGAAGTGTCCGTAGCCATCAAACAATTAAAAATTGGCAAAAGACTGAGCTCAGATAAGTTTTCTGCAACTTACTATAAAGAATTCTCCCACTTACTGGTTCCTTACCAGACTTCCTTTTCAATGCACTGGTGGATGGTCCTAACCCTGACAAGTCCACATTAACTTTCTATATTTCCATGATCTTAAAGCCCAACAAAGATTCCCCCATTTGGATTAACTACCAGGAAAATCCATAATAAATTTAGACGTCAAGATTTAAACCAAGATATTAATTCTTAGGTTGTCAGAGTGTCCGGATTGGAAAAGACCAGTTCAGTTTTGTCTCTTGTAGACATGCTTCAGACAACATTAGATAGATGGCCCATTTGCTTCATCAGTATGACACTTGGGGTATTAAAGCTGTGCTTCTCTACTTGAACATCTGAAAGACCTTTGACACCATTTCTTGGTCTTATATTTTTGCTGTGCTGGAGCAATGGGAGTACCATTCATCTTCTGCGTTAACCTTCATCTTTTCTTCTCATTTTCTAATCCATTTAATGACTCGGCAAGGTTTTCCACTCTCCCCTTTACTTTTCATTACGGTGGTGGTGCCACTGACCATCACCATTTGTTCCATCCATGACATCAGAGGGATAGAGATTACTTCAGTGTTTCACAAGCTGGGTATATTTGCAGTTGACATCCTCCAGTCTTTGCCCCTAAGTCTCTTTACGTAACCTCCTTAGGGACATGTCTGCCTTTGAGTCAGTCTTGGAAAGATCAATTTAGATAAACCAATCTAAATCTTAGGCTCTTAAAGTGTGCTTACCGTCCTCAGTGATTGACATACTTTGACAGTAGGAGAGACTCCCCAGTGGACCCGGGAAATGTAAGAACAGTGCAGATTGTTTTTTATATAGCAAACTGTAACCGGAAGATAAATTTAATTGAAAGTTAACAATCCCTTTAACCTCATTTTAGCCCTCCTTTTATAAAGTGAACTATCTCCATCTTCTTAAAAATCTGTGTCAATCTCTGGCAGACTTTGGGAAACATCATTTCTCTTAGCTAAGTAGAACGCATGCCCTCAAGATGTCCTTTTTGCCAAAATTATTGCATTTTTCCAGGGTCCTTCTAGTCACTGTCCCCACACACTTTTTACAAACAGTTCAATGCTTTAACCTGAATTTTGTTTGGCAAGAATCGATACCTAGAATAAACAAAGCTACTCTTTGCAGGGACAAATCTAAAGGTCTCCTGGGCGGCTCACACATCATCAAATATTATCAAGCAGCCTAAATCTAGCAATTGTTCTTATACCATGCTATTTATAACAAATCAGTTTTTTAACAAATTCCAAGTACTCTTTATGGATTACATGGACCATGGACTTGCAATCGTGCCTATTAGAAATCATCACATTTCAGCACTAAAGAGAATAGTCCTGAAGCTGGATTCCCATCTCTCCACCATCATATTCAACGACCTCCCAAACTGAAAGTTTCAATCATTGTTAAAGGTCTCACAAGGGGTAATCTTTGATTTTGTCCTCTATTTCTAACTGCGCATCAAAACCTTACTTCCTTCTAACTTAAAAACATTTCACACCACTCTTTCCTCAACTTCGAGACCTCAAAAATGCTGATTCCAGTCTCATCATCTCGTCAATAGACTACCACAACAACTCTCTCTGTGACCTCCTATCTAACACTCTTACGTTACGCTCCAATCATCTATTGGATTAATCCAGTTAATCTCCCTCTCAAATCAGTATTCCTCTGACTCTTGCTTCTCTGGTCACTGTGAGGAGAAGAGATGAGTAAATCTGAATTTCAGCAGATATGGCATGGATGTTGTATCAAGTTTATGCGAATCAAATATTCCACTTAAAGATATTTATTTAGATCTCTACAGACCACAAAGTGAAATAAATGTAGGCTTAAAAATTATATATCTAATACTTACCTCATCCTGACCCTTATCTTTCCCTGACACAGCTCCCACCAGCTCCAGACACTTTTTGAGGCTCTTCGGTACCTCAAAGTTTCGAGATATCATGATGTGATGGGGCGAACCATGACATGAAGTCGTGAGAATCTTAGTCCCAAACAAATCTGAATTTTTCGTAAAAATAGAATTGAGATCAATTTGCTTCAAACTTATTCATGAATCTCTATTGTAAAGTTTCCATTCAACTACCTAATTGTAGGGAAGGGGTAATTTCCATATAAAACAATGCACGTGTCCACTGTTATCAATTAAAGTCATATCATTCTTTACTTGTAATGGATGATCCCAGCTCTGGTACAATGGTTAAGCAGAGTAGATGGCTGCCTAAGGAACCTTTAGGTGTACACAGTTACAGACATCATGTTGATAAGGTGGCAGGGAATTAGTTCATATTATTAGTATTATTATTTATTTATATAGCACCATTGATTCCATGGTGCTGTACATAAGGGGTTACATACAAATTACAGCTATCACTAACAGCATTGGCGTAACTACAAAGTTATGGGCCCCAGTGCGAGCTGTCAAATAGGGCCCCCCATGCCAAAATACACGCACATCTCCGCTCTGTAAACTTCGTACACGCATGGCTCTGCTCCGCACACCTCGTACACATGTGGTTCCACACACCTCGAACACATGCGGCTCCGCTCCGTACACCTCGTACACACACGGCTCCGCTCCGTACACCTCGTACACACACGGCTGCGCTCCATACACCTCATACACATACAGCTCTGCTCCGTACACCTCGTACACACACATCTGCGCTCCATGCACATTGTACACACACGGCTCTGCTCCGTACACCTCGTACACACGGCTGTGGTCCATACACATTGTACACACACTGCTCCGCTCGTACACCTCGTACACACACAGCTCTGCTCCGTACACCTCGTACACACACTGCTCCGCTCGTACACCTCGTACACACATGGCTCCTCTCCGTACACCTCGTACACACACGGCTCCGCTCCATACACCTCGTACACACACTGCTCCGCTCGTACACCTCGTACACACACAGCTCTGCTCCGTACACCTCATACACACATGGCTCCTCTCCGTACACCTCGTACACACACGGCTCCGCTCCGTACACATTGTACACACACGGCTCTGCACACCTCATACACACACGGCTCGGCTCCGTACACCTCATACACACATCTCTGCTACATCTACACTGTAAACCCCTCCTGACCCCACACATACTTACCCCATCCAGCACCAAGACAACCAGCACAGCAGTCATCCTGCATACAGAGGCCCCTGATCATGTGACCCCTGACTCCTCCCCTCCTGTGACCTCATCATAGGTCCTGTGCACACAGAACATCCATTGTGCGCTCCTGAATGTGCACCTTCCCCCTGCACTCTGTAGTCACAGAGCTCCATGGTTGGTCACTAAGAGGTGTCGGCAGCAGGTCTCATCCTCCATCACGTGAGACACTGGGGGGTGGAGTGCTTAAGGGGAGGAATAACCGAGTCCATGCTGGAGGAGGGGGCGCAGGACGTGATGGAAGCCCAAGTCCCACATGAAGCCGGCTGCTTCTTTGCTGGACTGGGCGGGCCCGTAATCACTCTGGGACCCCGTCGCAGCTGCGACCCCTGAGACCTCAGTAGTTACGCCCCTGACTAACAGTAAACAAGCTAACAATCACAGACTGATATAGAGGGGAGAGGACCCTGCCCTTGCGTGCTTACATTCTACAGGATGGTGTAGAATGTACAGGATGGTCTATGTGTCTCAATCTATAATGTATGTATGTCATTTCTATCTCTTATCTATGTGTCTATCATCGATGTATGTCATATGTACCTACTGTATCATCTATCAATGTATGTCACATCTATCTAGCAGCTATGTAAGTATTTCATATCTATCTATCATCTACCTATGTATCTCATATCTATGTAGCTATTTATCTATCAATGTACGCTGTAATGTGTATTTTTTTGGTCCAGTGACACGCTGTAACGTGTATTTTTTAGGTCCAAAGACACTTTAACGTGTATTTTTTTAGTTTTTTGGGGGGCAAGTGACATGCTGTAACGTGTATTTTTTAGGTACAGCGACAAGCTTTAACATGTATTTTTTAGGTCCAGTGACACGCTGTAACATGTATATTTTTTTATTCAAATATTCACTGATTCAATTCATTACGATTTTGACTGATAACAAAAAGACACAGCAGAGAGGAAATAAAAATAATAATAAATAAAACCCATGCACCAATATTCATATAGTCAGATAATTGTGTTCAAGTCAAATAGTGCATCAATTCAATTTTTAAAGACAAATCCTCCTGATGTGTCATAAAGATTGAATGGAACCCATTCGATTATTTAGTATGAACAAACCACTATGTTGGACAAATCTGTTATAAAGACGGGAAGGCTAAATATATATAAAAACAGCCTTTAATAAATCGGATTTGGCAATCGTAAACAATGTGCAAGAAAAAAGTGCCTAAGGCATACCAATAATTAATACAGAATCACAACATACATATATAAAGATAATTCATGAGATCTGTCAAAAAAATATTTAAAAAAACATTGTGCAACAATATAGTACATATGTATAGTTATATAAGTGTATATATATAAACACATATCATAAAAAGTTATATAATAAATATTTGTAAATTATTCTACTAAAATATATCACAAAGAGTGATTACAACCACCATTAAATTACACAATCCTCATGTGAATAGTAATATATGTGTGTAAATACTCATCCATGATATGCCATAATAATCATATCACATGTAACCATATAGCTATAAGAAACGGTGTGTGACCATTCAGTGATATGTGAACCAATAAAACCATGTGTTACATACCAGCGGTATAATGACAGCCTCTTGCGGTAATGCCAGGCACTCCCCGACGCGCGTTTCGGAACCAGCGTCCTTCGTCCTTTATTAAAGGCTATTTTTATATATATTTAGCCTTCCTGTCTTTATAACAGACTTGTCAAACATAGTGGTTTGTTCATAATAATTTTGACTGATGTAGTTGAATCTAATCTTCACCGATTCAGAGGCTGCTGGCAGGCGGCCGGCACGTCACAGCATCTGTCAAACAATGTCATGCTGTGACGCAGTTCATAAATAAACAGATAAATCAACTGCGCATGCGCTCCCTGGGTTTGCGCATGCGCAGTTAATGTGACCGGCCATCGTCATCTGCTTCTAAAAAGATGGCGGTCTGATTTACTGTGCTTGAGCATAAGTCACGCAGGCGCAGTGAATCATTTTGCTATGGCTGCCCGGCGGGGAGGGTGCCCTGACGGTCTTGATCCCAGCAACGGCCTAGATCCTAGCGGTGGGAGGGGTCCTTGCGGCGTGGGGTCCTTTCGGCAGGAGGAGTCCCAGTGGTGGGAGGTCCGGCGGTGACCCGCTGGTGGTACTGCGCAAAGGGCTGGTACCACCAGCGGGTGCCATATTGAAACATCCATTACTTGGGTGTTCCAATATGGCTGTCGGCGTACTTACGGTCGGCGCCGTGAATTATGGGATTCGAGGATGTCCGGACAGAAGTGGATGATGGACAATTTAGGTAAGTATATATTAGATTAGATATATTATACACATTATGTGTATATATCTATGCTATCTATTTTAACTTGTCACCCTGTGATTTTACTGTACACCGCACAGGAATTGCCAGCTTTTTTAAGGACACTGGTGCGTAAAAATCAGACAGCACTCGCATGGTGCGAGTGCTGTGCATTTTTTTTCTGACTTGCATTGCATTTGACTTGCATTGGCGAGCTTCCTCCGAGATACGCAGCAAATCACAGCATGATGCGATTTTTTTTCTCAGTCCGATTTCAGCTGAGAAAAAAGCATAGCAGATGGGATGTAACTCAATGAATAACATTGGTCAGAATGCAATCCGATTTTTTTCTCGGATTGCACTCGTCTGCTTTTCTTGCAAATGAGTATGAGCCCTAACTCCTACAGACGGCCTCCTGGCATCTTTGGCACCAGGAGAGGTTGTGCCAACCATGGGTGACTTTCCAATTTTGCAGTGCTGAACGGTGAACTGGGAGGTTACAAGAGGACTATGAAGCGAAGAACATTAATCTTGTTGGTGAGCATTCTGTAAAAGAATGAACATTCCATTCAATGTTGTGGCATCTGACAGTGTAACGCATCTTTTATATCAGTGCACACGTACTGAAAACAACACATCTCCGAGTCCTAAAACAAAGTTCTCATCCCTACAAAATGCATAAACAGCAGACAAAAAGATGACATGTAAATCAAGATGCTGTCTTTCAATTCAAGCATAAATCATAGTCCACCGGGGAATACTAATACAGTATTTGTTGTTTGCCTGAAAACTTGGAAAGAACAGCTGTGCAGATTTATTCAGGAGATCTGCACAAGGACGCATCCCCATGATGGAATGTAGTGGATACACTTGGATGGAAAATTTCATTATAATGGCTGAGAGAACGGTCCCAGTAGACCAAACATTTGTATTTGAGGTGAGAGATTCTCAGCTGAGATTCACTTCAAGGTAAATTTTAGTGGACAATTGCAATGAACCACAAAAGAAAAAAAGAATCAGGCATCAAATTGCAGCGTTTAGGAGATTAAGGATTTGTTTATATCCGCATTCACCTTTATGACTGTATGAACCTTTATTATTACAGTGAGGCAGTGACCGGTGTTATATTCGAGGGTTACTATGTGTCTCCCAGGAAGTGCAGAGAAGCATAGGTAGGCCGTGGGAGCATATTGCAGTCACAGGCATATCTGTGATTGCAATGCAAAATAAAAGTGAGTATTGGTCCTTGGCATGCTATGTGTCCAGGGCAGATATAAGAAAACCTGTTCTGGGCTTTTAATTTTGAAATGAACTACAGGATGGCAGCAGGGTAGTCAATTTCCTTCCCAGCCCCGGGTTTTCCATGTGGCCATCGGACACAGGTTCTTTTGTAAAAAACCCTGCAACAAAGGGTGGGGTGTGTAAGTTTGGTCTTGAAAGCAGGCAGAGCAAGAGGTTCTGCAGAGCTCAACCCGTGTGAGGCAACACAGGGCCAAGCAAAGCCAAAAGGCCTGGCACCTTCAGCGTACACGGCAATGCAGTCGCCCACAGTAACAGTCACGGTCTATCTTTGTTTTCCCGGCTGTGATCCGGAGAATCTGAGTTTCTATTTGTGAGTATGCTAAATATTAAAAGAGACTTTATTTTGAACCTTTCCTGGGTCACTGCGTCATCACTGCACAGCGTGGATACTGCTGCACCACATCACATTGTGCTATATATAACCTATTGCACCATATTCCACAGCTACCAGAAGTTGATTGAGTCCTTCTAAAGAAAATAATCTGTACTATATGGCTTATCTTGAAAGAGTAGTTTACATTACTTTTATATTTATGGTTCATGCATTATTCCACATTTTTTACAATAATTGCGCTAACATTGCAAATAGGTGAGTATAGCTCTTTATGTTTAATAGCCATCAGGTTTTCTATGAAAACCAAAAGTTAAGTTTGTCCAAAATGATGGAAAGAAACATTTAAAAAAATCATTTTAGTGGGCTAAAGCTTATTTTTTTATGTAGGCTTTAAATCCCCCATATAGGCAAAACGTTAACAGTATTTTTTGGTTATGCAATATTGAGGTTCTATGTTTAAGTCTTTCATTTTTCAATGTGATCTTATATTAGCTTCTATAGTTTTACAGTTTCCTCTATAATCTTTGAGTTCCTCTTAATGGGCTCAAGATGGTGTAAAGCATCAAAATTCACCTCCCAGACTAGCGACACTCCTTCGCATTTCACACTGCATCCCACAGGATCAACACCACTGATCGGTTGAGGCCTTCCTATTAGATCCAAGTAGAAGTCAGCTTGGATGGAATGTGAAGGCCATGAACGATCAGTGGAAGCAAGCTGGAAGGCACGTGGGAAGCAAGGACTTGGCACACCCAGGAATCTCAGGAGCTGTAGGACAGATGAAGGTTAAAGCAGCAGGGATGGAAGCAAGTTAAAGCACAAAATGCACAGAAGGTGTAGCAAACCTAATGTAGAAGTATAACATCTTAATCTCAATACACAGGTATATGTCTTAATGGCCATTAAATAGGCGTACAGAGATTGTCATTGATCCATGCCAGGCAGCTTGCAAAACCCAACGTAGAGCATAACAGAGGGTAACGGACCTAGGGGAAGGACAAGTATGTAACACGCTGATTGGCTGCAGTGCTCCCATTATGCTTCCAACAGAATGTTGATGCCAGGAGACCGGCGAGGGACACAGTACAGAGTACAGAGGAGTGGAGCTGGTCCAGGAGGTGAGGATAACTTATTTTTTTCTTACACCACTCTGAGCCCATTAAAATGAACTTGTGTAATTGTGGAGATCCACTTTAATGTATTTTTTTTTAGATATTTAGTATTAAATATGGTAAGAATGATGAACTCAAATTTATTACTAAAATTAACAAAGGTAAAGTTGAATATATTGGATGCAGTAGAAAATAATGTCAATGAAGATAGGGCTAAGAAATGATTTTGAAATCCTGACTGTATTAATATAATACAAGATTGTGTGGATCCAGGTCCCGGCATCTTCAATGATCAGATGCCTGAAGGGTCTCTAGTGCTCGTTGGAGTGTCATGTCATCTGTCAGCTCACTTGTTGGATGCCATGAACCAGACTTGGAATACCGGATGGCAAAAAAGACACCTTGGAATCCTACAGTCAAAAGTAGCCTTTGTGGCAATGGGGTCTGATGAGTGCTTGTCTCCTAAACCCTTGTCAATTTTATTAGGAACAGATTATCCAACTAGAAATCTTTATTATTTAATTGACTACACTAGACCTATGGGACATAAGGCCAATATATACAATACTAACGGGACTCAAGATGGCCAAACCCATTGATATTGGTGGGAATAGTTAATAGTCTAATGTGTATGTGGGCCTCCTGACTGTACCCCTACAGATGATGTTGGGGGAGAGAAGTAACTTACCTGTTGGAATTCCAATGGCCGATTATTTTGTTATCTGGCTGATAAGTTGCTGTTAGAGCAGTCTGGCATTGGTTCTCTAATCGAGAACACTGGAGCGCTAAGCCAAGCAAGGTGTTAATATGTATGGTAGGTATTGTGTTTGGTGGATCATGTGTCATCAGAAGGGTATAGAGGTGCTAGCTGTCATTGTAACCCTACATCTAATTATAAGGGGTTTGGTGAAAACTCTTCCTGAAAGGACAGAAAGTCAAAAATACCCTTTTGTGTGGGTACTGTGAAAATTGAAAAATTACTAATTTTATAATTTGATAAACATCTTGATATGAAAAAATAAAGGAAATTATTTTTTTCAAAATACAATGTAACACAAAAATTTGATTCAAACAATAGACCATTTTCTGATGATCGCTTCCTGTTACGTTTTATAGAGGCCCTTGGGAGTGATATAATCTAACAATGTGGCCTTCACGCCAAAAAAGATTTTGAACCCATTTTGTTATGATGCTCAAGTAATGGTCATTTCCTGGAAAATATCTAAAAATTACAACATGTTTTCGGAGCCGACAAACCCTCTTCCGATTGCCTTAATAAGGACATATGAAGACGTCTTTCATGGAACATTAAGCTATCACACATTCTGCGTCAATATTCAGACAGAGAAGGTTTGGCTTCTGTTGTAATGATGATTAAAGCATAATTATATTAACGCTGTTTTTTTTTCTCTTCTGTGAATGTTTTATTCTTAGTTTTGACAGTAACTGCTGCTATTGCTATGTAACAGATGACAAATTTTGTTCAACCTCTTGAAGTCTGTGTACGTGGAACAGATATGAGTCTTCCATATTTAGCCGAGTAGTCATACAATGTAGATTTTGTTACAATTTGGCAATAATATTATTGAGGAAAATACTAATATCTCTCTTCATGTTTGACTTCCATGTGGGTATATTCTGTCTTCTTCAGCAATGCCAACAGATACTAAGCCAGCTATAGAACTGGATGCCTCAATACGACAGAAGGATGTTGTGAACTAAACATTTACAATGTGTTATACAGAGAAAAGCGTTAGATAAAATATTTTATTTTTAAGTTCTTACAGGTGAAAACATTCATTTTAATATTCGGCCCAAACAATGTGTCTCTTATAAATTGGGATGGTTTGATATGACGGAGGCTTGGAGCAGCACCCCTCTATAATCTGCCAGAGGACATTGTTATATCATGTTTGGGGGCCTCTCGATGACAATTTTTTATTGGGTCATATGAGACTCAAGTTCTTTGGCTGAAGAGTGAAAATATATTTGCATCTCACAAAATTCGAATATCGTCAAAAAGTTAATTTATTTCAGTTCTTCAATACAAAATATGAATCTCATATTCTATAGAGTCATTACAGACAGAGTGATCTATTTCATGTGTTTATTTCTGTTAATGTTGATGATTATGGCTTACAGCCAATGAAAACCCAAAAGTCATTATCTCAGTAAATTATTATACTTTATAACACCAGCTTGAAAAAATGATTTTAAAATCTGAAATGATAAACTACTGAAATGTATGTTCCGTAAATGCACTCAATACTTGGTCGGGGCTCCTTTTGCATCAATTACAGCATCAATGCTGCGTGGCATGGAGGTGATCAGCCTGTGGCACTGCTGAGGGGATATGGAAGCCCAGGTTGCTTTGATAGCTGCCTTCAGCTCGTCTGCATTGTTGGGTCTGGTGTCTCTCATCTTCCTCTTGACAATACTCCATAGATTCTCTATGGGGTTAAGGTCAGGAAAGTTTGCTGTGGATACTTCACACTAGACCTCAAGCAGCTTGGATAGTCTGTCTTTCCACTCTTCCTCTAGGCTCTGGGACCTTGATTTCCAAGGTCTAGCGTGAAGTCTCCACAATCAGTGATGGTTTGGGGAGCCATGTCATATGCTGGTGTAGGTCCACTGTGTTTTATCAAGACCAAAATCAGCGCAGCCGTCTACCAGGACATTTTAGGGCACTTCATGCTTCCCTCTGCTGACAAACTTTTTGGAGATGGAAATCTCATTCTCCAGCAGGACTTGGCCCCTGTCCACACTGACAAAAGTGCCAATACCTGTTGTAAAAACAACAGTATCACTGTGCTTGATTGGCAGCAAACTCGCCTGACTTTATCCCCATAGAGAATCTATGGCGTATTGTCAAGAGGAAGATGAGAGACACCAGACCCAACAATGCAGACGAGCTGAAGGCTGCTATCAAAGCAACCTGAGCTTCCATAACCCCTCAGCAGTGCCACAGGCTGATCGCCTCCATGCCACACCACACTGGTGCAGTA
Organism: Dendrobates tinctorius; assembly: GCF_039654945.1. Classification (NCBI taxonomy): domain Eukaryota; kingdom Metazoa; phylum Chordata; class Amphibia; order Anura; family Dendrobatidae; genus Dendrobates; species Dendrobates tinctorius. The sequence continues at coordinate 7,197,458 of NW_027361868.1, read as the reverse complement.
ATTGATGAAAAAAGGAGTCCGACCAAGTATTGACTGCATTTACTGAACATACATTTCAGGAGGCTAACATTTCGGATTTTAAAATCATTTTTTCAAGATGGTTTTATAAAGTGTGTTATATTATTATAAGGGTGTTATATAATTATAAGGGTGTTATATAAATGACTTACATAATGTATTTTGGGTTTTCATTGGCTGTAAGCCATAATCATCAACATTAACAGAAATAAACATGTGAAATAGATCACTCTGTGTGTAATGACTATATAATATATGAGTTTCACTTTTTGCATTGAAGAACTGAAATATATTAACTTTTTGATGATATTCTAATTTTGTGAGAAGCACCTGTAGATTCCAAACTGGTTAGCCCATTTGTTAAGTGGATTGTATGCCTCGGTGAAATCCTTTTTGCCGGAAGGGTCTTAGTGCTGGCACCCTATTAAATCAGCGATAAACAGTAAGCAATCTGGCATTATGTATTAAATTACGCTACAGTGACACCACAGGGCACTTGGGGCATTACACTGCTCTCCTACAAAGCATGAAAGTGTTGAGCCTATGAAAAACAGTAATATATAGGGGTTCCTGAATAAAGATTAACTTAAAATTGCCAACAATAGTATTTGAAATTGAACTTTTGCAGCAATCAACCCATTTCGCTTTAATTTTGGAACTTGCTCAGTAGAGCAGCATATTAGCTTGATGGTTAGCCCGGAGCTGGGCCAACATATGGATGGAGTTTATAGACCCCGATTCATCAAGATTGGCGTTTTGCCTTCCAGTCTTGATGTGGAGTTCACTGGAGTAAGATGGAACAAACTCATTGAGATGCATGCATTCATTAATGAATTTGGTACATCTTTCAGCTGCCATGTGTCACAATGGACTGGAGTACAATTTTATCATACTTATCTGCCCCTTTTTTTACGGAAGTTTTGATGGTTTTGCATAGCCGTGCTCAGCCATGCCCAAAAAGTTGGTGAAGCAGGCTAAAAGTTGTAACCATTTTTCAACAATTTTGAGTTGTGCAAAAATTTTCAGATTTTCAGGCAAGTTTACACCATAAAACTGCAGAAAATTGCTTGATGAATTGGGGCCTATATGTATACCCCATGTTTGTATAGGTTCTCAAAAATCATACAGAATTATTTGTCTACGAGATAGCTGCCAATCGGCCAAAGCATCGTTCAACGGACAGATATCTGAAGTGGATTTGAGGCTTTAGTGTCATAAGTGTTTTTACACTGCGTTGACAAGTTCAAGGTTTTAGATATATTTTTGTAATCCAAAGTACAGAGTGAATCGAAAAAGGATGTCTTTTTGTTCCCTTTGTACATGTCCTCCATATATGATCTGCGCATTGGTTTTAACTTTAACCCCTTTACCCCAGGGCAATTTTCCATTTTTGTCTTTGTTTTTTGCTCCCCTTCTTCCCAGAGCCATAACTTTTCTATTTTTTGGTCAAAATAGCCATGTGAAGGCTTGTTTTTTGCACAAGTTGTATTTTTGAATGACACCATTGTTGTTAACATATCGTGTGCTGGAAAACAGGAAAAAGATTCCAAGTGCGATGAAATTGCAAAAAAAGTTTTTTGGGTTCTTTTTTACCATGTTCACTAAATGACCTGCCATTATGATTCTCCAGGTCATTATAAGTTCATAGACACCAAACATGTCTAAGTTCTTTTTTATTTAAGTGAGGAAAAAAATCCATACTTTGCTGTAGCGTCTCCATTTTTCATGATTTGGGTCTGGGTGAGGGATTGTTTTTTGTGTGCCGAGCTGACATTTTGGTGTAGATACGATCTTTTGATCGCCCGTTATTGCATTTTATTGCAATGTAGCGGCGACCAAAAAAAAAACGTAATTCTGGCGTTTTGACTTTTTTCTCGTTTCGCCATTTAGCGATCAGGTTAATTTTTTTATATTGATAGATCGCGCAATTCTGAATGTGGTGATGTAAAATATGCGTATGTATGTTTTTATTGTTTCATTTTGTATGCGGCGAAAGGGGGATGATTTGAACTTTTATATATTTTTTTATATTTTTAAAATCTTTTTTTACTTTTTGCATGCTTCAATAGTTTCCATGGGAGACTAGAAGCTGCAGTTGTCCGATCGGCTCTGCGACATAGAGGCAATGATCAGATCACTTGTACGTAGCGGAAATGTTCACTTGCTATAAACGCCATAGCAATCTGGCTATGACAAACTGAGAGGTCTGGTGGAGCCCTCTGGTAGTCATGCCAATCCATCGGTGACCCGCAATCACCAATGGGCGGGATTTCCGGTGCACTTCCCGGAAGCGCAAGTTAAATCCCATTGTCAGAGATTGACAGCGACATTTAACTAGTAAACAGCCGCGGGTGGATCGTGATTCCACCTGCGACTGTTAGAGGCACATGTCAGCTGTTCAAAACAGCTTACATATGCCGGGAAAGATGTGGGTTCAGCGCCGGAGCCCACATCAAAAGGGCGGAGTCCGACATGGGCGTATTACGCCCAACATTGAAAAGGGGTTAATAATTATAGAGATAAACACACTGAATGTGCAAATACATCCATAAAGTGGACTTGTCAATTTCCGATTTTATATAATAGTGTCAGCTAAAAAATTGCATTAGAGGATTGTTAGAGAGACAGAAGAGGGTGCCCTGTTGAGCTATAGGGGAGCTCATATTCGTTTCTTGAGTGGTAGTACTTTACTATGTCCGTGATGAGGACAAACTACATAGAATATCTCTTATTTTGAGAGTTAATATTTCATAAATCCACTGTACCATAAATTTTCTTTGAAGTCTTGAGAAAGAGGGATTAGTACTTTGATATTTCTCTAATGACTATTTTAGCGGCAGCCAAAATAAGCCTGGAGTATCTCACCTGCCGCACTATCCTGTATGCCTATAATGCCGCTTCCCAGTCATTTCCTAATGTTTCCACATTCGCAAGTAGCGAGAGTGGGAAAAGAGTCAGTGACATGTCCCCTGACTTCCTTTAGCCATGAGAGCGCATGCAGAACAGGATGTTATGATTTATTTAACATGTACATGGACTTAATACAAAGAGCAGGGTGTGATTATTATGTGAAGTGCTTAATAATTCATCATTTTAAGTGCTTAATTTTTCCTTGGGGAAATACTTGAAAGTAAAACCTTAGAAATCAAATAAAACCAGTCAGTGATCAAAAGGTTCAGCTTAACGATTGCTATTATGATTTGCTGGACTGATATCGAAATATTTTACCTGTTTTTCAATTGATTAAAACGTAGCCGTCATTGACATTTTTTCTGCATAAACTAATACATGTAACTATATTGTTATGACTACTTGGGTTTTTACAGCCAGGATTTGCTCATTTTAGTCTGCTTGCAGGTCCCAGGAATGCTCTGGTTTTCATCTATTCTCCCCTATACATACAATTTGCCATAGCTACACAGGCTCTTGGGTTGTGTCCATGAAGTAGCTGCTAACTGATGGAGAGCGCAAAAGATAGAAAGGCCAAAACCTGGGAGAAGGGTATGATGACAGAACTAGGAGCTACAGACTTGGTCTAAGTAACATCCGAAGTGAAGTTCAGGTGGTCAGGTAGATTTAAAAATAAAAAATGTAATGACCTTGGGCTCAATCTCAACTTGATGGATAAACGATCTGTGGGAGGATTGATCTTGTACAAGCCTAGATAGGTCCACCAGGGTTTTCTCCACTGTCATCTTGATAGTACCAAGCTATCGGGTTGCTGGTCTTCCTCTTCACCTTGTTCCTTCTATTCTTTCGACCATGACATCCTTCTCCACTGATTACTTTCTTCATATGATGTGTCCAAAGTAGGCAAGTCATAGCTTGGTGATCCTTGCTTTGAGTGACATGTCTGGCTTTATCTGTTCCAAAATTAATTTGTTTTTCTTACCATCCGTGGTATTGATAACATCCTTCTCCAGCATCACATTTCGAAGGTGTTGATTCTTTTTCTAGCTTACTTCTTTATTGTCAGGCAATTACATTAAACAAAATAGTTATCCAAACATAAGTGGATAAAACAAGATACAGATGTTACATAGGTGTTTGAATACAGTGCCCCCATTGGGGACAATCCTCTCACAAAGGAGTAAGATATAGTGTGAGCTTGGCGATGAGTAAACCGCTCAAAAATTAGGTCATTTGTGCCTCACCCACTGTCAATATCCCCCACAAGGTCAGAGCAGCAGCATCTATTTCTTATCCCTACAAAGTGACTTCTCCAGCTTCTAGCAGAATGCAGTTCCACTTTCTCTGGGAAGATGTGGTACAGCTTTTCTTTCTCTTGCTGAGACTCATGCTGCCAGAGAGAGACGAGAGCAAAGTGGAGCAATATCTAATTGGCTCAGACTGCTGCTTTACAAAATCAAGGGCAAATATCATAACAAAAAAAGGCAAAAGAAAAGTATTTAAAAAACGGATTGCACTGCACCTTACACATCTCAGGCTTAACATCATTGTAAAAACGTCCTGCATGGACAGGCCATGAATTTAGATATATCCACGGAGGACATGTGGGTGAGCTTTGCACATACATACACAGTGCCAGAAAGTGCCCACGGTGCTGACAATTGACAATGTTTTGGTGAAGGAGGTACCAGCTTGCCTCTTGTTTAATGGTTTCATTGTAGAAAAATACAGCGCCCCCAAACACATACCCTGTTATGTATGGTGCGCACCGGACAGTATAGGGGAATTATCACTTTTTATATTTTGCTTCAACTCTAAGCAAACTTACAGTTATAAGGCAAAATTAGGGACATCTAAGTCCTACCTCCAGGAATCCTCCAACATTACCCACATTTAGGTATAGTTTGATAATCTCTCCTTCCTTGCCCCATCCTGGCAAAATCAGGAACATTGGCAATCCATGTGTACATTCAGTACTAATACTGTAGTTCTCAGTTGGGTTGAACACCAATATTAAAAATATTTAAAGCATGCCTGTCATTTCATTTTCTGAAAATCATGCTATGTGTGTATACTAACTGTCATGATCCAAGGTGGATCTGACAGCTTAAATGCATAAAGTGAACTTTTTTTCCTTTGGCTTGGTGCCAAAGTGGGTTGATTGCCCCCCGTGTGGCCATTAGAATTATTACACGTGGTGTCGTTCATTCTAAGTTGCCCCGGTGGTGGTGAGCGGTAGTGCACATTAGTTTCTTTGGTTTAATGTGCACTTAATTACAAATCAGGTGTTAGGCTCTATAAAAGGGAGCCAGGTGGGTTCAATCACTGTTGGTGATATTGTGTGTTAGTCATTCACAAGGAAGCCTGGGTGAGGAAGGAGCTGAACATGAGTTTTAATAAAAATATTGGAGAAAGAGAAACCAATCACCAACTAAAATGTTTCTATACTAATGCACAAAGCATGGGCAACAAACAAGGAGAATTGGAACTACTAACACAGGAAAAGAAATATGACGTCATTGGAATCACTGAAACTTGGTGGGACGATACACATGATTGGAATACAAGGCTAGAAGGATACAACTTATTTGCAAGAAACAGACTTGATAAACGAGGAAGAGGTGTCGCATTGTATGTTAGAAACGCGTATATCTGCACAGAGATTGAAGCTTCAGAGACTGGGAGTTCTGTGGAAACTGATTGGGTAAGAATACAAGGACAGAACAATGGAAAGGACACCATTGTAGGCATTTACTACAGGCCGCCTGTGCAAGCTGAAGATATGGATGAACTCTTTATGCATCAATAGGCCAAGTTCTCCAAAAAATATGACATAGTTGTTATGGGAGATTTCAACTAGCCAGACATTTGTTGGGAATCTCTCTCAGGCAAAACTAACAGGTCAAGGAAATTCTTATCCTCTCTTGCTGACAACTTTATCTTCCAAAAGGTAGGGGAGAAAACAAGGGGATCTGCTACCTTGGATATAATCTTTATAAACAGGGAAGAAATGGTTGAGGAGGTAAAATTGGCTGGGATCCTAGGAGGTAGCGACCATGCTATTTTAGAATTTTGGATAACTAGAGGAGGAAGACCTGTGAAGACTCAGACGTCAAGGTTAGATTTCAGAAAGGCAGATTTTAAGGGATTCAGAAAGAGATTTGGAGGGATCCAATGGCTGGATATCCTTAAAGACAAAAATGTCCAGGAAGGATGGGAAATCTTGAAAAATGAAATTCTCAAAGCACAATTGTTAACAATTCCGAAAAGAGGGAAGAATAGGAAGCATTTAAGGAAACCAGGATGGATGAACACAGAACTTAAGCACATGCTAAAAAGGAAGAAAAAATTGTTTATAAAATGGAAAGAGGGAGGCATATCTAAAGAAGAATATAATGCTGTCTGCAGAACCTGCAGGGCACAAATCAGATTATCTAAAGCTGACAATGAACTGAGGCTTGCAAGAGATGTCGAAAGCAATAATAAAGGATTTTGGGGATATGTCAAAAGTAAAAGAAAAGTCAAAGATGCTATAGGATTTTTACAGGATGAAAATGATGAAATGGTAAGACAGGATGTTGAGAAGGCCGAACTTTTAAATTCCTATTTTGCATCTGTTTTCTCTCAGAAAGGAAATGTAACATCAACTGTTCTTCACTGTCCTATTAAGGGAATAGAAGAATCCAGGATATCTATAAACAGAAAGATAGTGAAGAAACACTTAGCTAACCTAAATAAATTCAAGTCTCCAGGTCCAGATGAATTACACCCCAGAGTACTGAAGGAGACAGCAGAAGAAATTTTTGAACCCCTCTCCATAATCTTTGAAAATTCTTGGAGAACAGGAGAAGTCCCAGAAGACTGGAGAAGAGCAAATGTTGTTCCTATCTTCAAAAAGGGGAAGAAGGTGGACCCAGGCAATTATAGGCCGGTGAGTCTAACTTCTATACCAGGAAAGATCTTTGAACAAATTATTAAACATGTATGTCAGTACCTGGATAAGAATGAAGTGATTAAACAGAGTCAGCATGGGTTTGTAACTAATAAGTCATGTCAGACTAACTTCATTTCCTTCTATGACGGAATCACTGATTGGGTGGATCAAGGAAATGCTGTAGATATAGTATATCTTGACTTCAGCAAAGCATTTGGCAAAGTATCTCATACAATCGTTATTGAAAAAATGACTAAATATGGAATGGACAAGGCAACTGTTAGGTGAATTCATAACTGGCTTAGAGATCGGACCCAAAGAGTGGTCGTAAATGGCTGCACATCCAGTTGGAAGAATATCTCAAGTGGGGTACCACAGGGCTCTGTCCTGGGCCCTGTATTGTTCAACATCTTTATCAACGATTTAGATGAAGGAATTGAGGGTAAACTGATTAAATTTGCTGATGACACAAAGCTAGGAGGGATAGCTAATACTAGAGAAGAGAGAGAGTATTCAAAAAGATATAAATAAACTGGAGCAGTGGGCAGCAACTAACAGAATGGTTTTTAGCAGGGAAAAATGCAAAGTACTACATCTGGGCAATAAAAATTAAGAAAGCATATACAGAATGGGAGGAATAGGGCTAAGCAACAGCACACGTGAAAAAGATTTGGGTATACTAATAGATCATAGACTGAATATGAGTCAACAGTGTGATGCAGCAGCAAAAAAGGCAAATGCAATTCTAGGATATATTAACAGAAGCATACAGTCTAGATCACGTGAAGTCATTATTTCCCTCTACTCCTCTTTGGTCAGACCTCATTTGGAATATTGTGTCCAGTTTTGGGCACCACATTTTAAAAAAGACATCAAACTGGAGCAAGTTCAGAAAAGAGCGATCAGAATGGTGACCGGTCTGCAAACCCTGTCTTATGAGGAAAGGTTGCAGGATTTGGGAATGTTTAGTTTGCAAAAGAGAAGACTGAGAGGAGACTTAATAGCTGTCTACAAATATCTAAAGGGCTGTCACATTGTAGAAGGATCATCTTTATTCTCATTTGCACAAGGAAAGACTAGAAGCATTGGGATGAAACTGAATGGGAGGAGACACAGATTAGATATTAGAAAAAACTTTTTGACAGTTAGAGTGATCAATGAGTGGAACAGGCTGCCACAAGAAGTGGTGAGTTCTCCTTCAATGGAAGTCTTCAAACAGAGGCTGGACAGACATCTGACTGGGATGATTTAGCAAATCCTGCTTTGAGCAGGGGGTTGGACCTGATGGCCCAGGAGATCTCTTCCAACTCTACGATTCTATGATTCTATGAGTCCTGCGCAGCCCAGCCAGTGGGGACGAGTGGCAGCTAGGTGGTCTGCAAGAAGGGCTGGCATGGCGTGGTGGAGTCACAGTTTATGGTGTTGGCAGGAAGTGCTTGCATGGCTTGGTGGAGTGACGACTATGGAGAGAGTTGCACTCAGCATGCGGGACTTGGTTGCTGAGAGCTGGACTCAAGCATGCTTGACTTTTTGGGCAGGAGCTGAACTCATCTTTGGGACTCTGTTACTGGATTTCTGCAATTGGTGGTGGACTCTGCTCCAAGGCTGCACTATGGTGAAGGATCCAGTTATGGTGATGGATCCGGGTGGAGGAGAAGAGGCACACAGGTGGTGGGCTCTGTTGCTAGGAGCATACGCAACAGAGCAAAGCTAAATGGTATTTCCCCTGTTTTGTCATCTTTCCTCATGTGTGTTTTAGTGCAGTGGTGGGATTAGTTTCCGCACCGACCAATTCCCTAGTGAGGGTTTAGGACAGGACGAGCTAGGGTTTTTAGGTTCCTGTTGCGCGCCCCGTGCGGAACCGGCATAGGGAACGTTAGGAGTGCAGGGACACTGGCTCAGGGGAGCTCAGGAGGTCTCCACTTCCCTATTCCCTATCGCAGGGCCCACCATTGTTAATGTTACCCAGGTTCCCCCTTTATTATTTAAATTCGCCTTACTGGAGGCGGGGTTTCCAGACTATTGTATGTATAACGTGTAATACCTAAATTCGCCAGTTGGAGGCGGCGTATCCAGCTGCACCTTTAATTATTTAAATTCGCCCCACTGGAGGCAGTGTATCCAGGGTCACGCGTGTCATGGGTTCGCCTTGCGGTATTCGCTGCGTCCAGACACACGTGACCGTGACACTAACACTATTTTTGGTCGTGACTTGTATTCTGCATTTTCACCAATTTTTCTCTCTGCAGACTCTATCATAATAATAGTAACTTTATTTTTACAGTGCTAACATATTCCCCAGTACTTTACAATTAAGCGAGGACATGTACAGACAATAAAGATATTAAAGTAACACATAATTCAACAGTTAGAGGAGGAGTGAGTGTCCTGCTACAATCTATAAGGGGATGGGGGGGACATCAATAGGTAGAACGAGCTATCCAGCCATCATTATAACACTTAGTTTATGATATAAAGCTGCATAATCAGGTCATCAGCCAGTATCTAAATGCAGTAACTAAGTGCTATTAGGTGCATGAAGGCTGCGGAGACAGACAGAAGGACCAGATCCGGAAGAAAACATAGGAAGGGAGAACAGGGAAGAGCTAGATTAGTGAATTGTCCTAAGAGATGTGTTTTTAGAGCACAATTGAAAATGTGGGGGCTAGGTATTAGTTGTATCATCTTGGGTAGTGCTTTCAAGAGAACTGGCATAGCGTGAGAGAAATCTTGAAGACAATCGTGGGAGGTTTGGATTATGGAGGATCTTAGTTTTTGATCAGTTGCAGAATGGAGAGCATAGGTAAAGTGAGAGAGATGAGGGAGGAGATGTGGGGTGGTGCAGGACTGTGGTGAGCTTTGTAGGTGAGAGATAGAAGTTTATATCAGGGGTGGGCAATTAATTTTCCCGAGGGGCCACATGAGAGACCATGACTGTTGTGGAGGGCCAAACCAATAGCTTGAAATTAATTTAACCCCATATTAATTTATTAATATTAATTGTATCACTTATTATTGAGCAGAATTAAGTATGCTGACATCCCCCTATATAGCTTTAACCCCCCCCAAAGCCCCTTATCTTCAGCATGAGCCTCACACAGCCTACTATATATGCAGCATGAGCCCCACACAGCCTCCCTCATGTGCGGCATGAGCCCCACACAGCCTCCCTCATATGCGGTATGAGCCTCACACAGCCTCCCTATATACGGCATGAGCCCCACACAGCCTCCCTATACACGGCACGAGCCCCACACAGCCTCCGCCATATGCGGCATGAGCCCCACACAGCCTCCCTCATATGCGGCATGAGCCTCACACAGTCTCCTGTTGTGAATTCACTTTCTGGTCTGCCTCTGGTTGCTGGTGAGGGTGGTGGAGCTGGTTGTTTTGACAGAGGAGTCATGAGTTCTCTTTCCGGGCTCCCTCTGCTGGTTGCAGGAGGTAATGAAGCTGATCTAATTAACAGAGACCGGCCACCTGATAATGAGGACGACAACTGGACATCTGGAGCCTCTGACTGGATTTAAGACAGCCGACTCCCTCTAACCCCTGCTGGTGATTTTTCCTGCCTCCTGAGGACTTCATTTCCAGTTCAGTCCCTGCCTTCTCAAGCTAAGTGTTCTTTGCTATTGTCACATTTGATTTGGTTTTGTCTATTCAGTTTTGTGTGGTCAGCAAGCCCCGGCTGGGGCTGTGCTGAATTTCCATTCTTATGTTACTGTTTGAGCCAGTATGCTTTTTGTCCCTTATTAGTTTGTCCTCTTTTTGCTGTTTTCAGAGTATGCCAGAGTGCTGATATAGTGGGTGAAGTCTAGTGACTTCAGGGGTTTTTTTGCTATCAGAAGTGTTGGTCATTTTTGCAGGGGTTTTTTGGCGTGATTGCAGACAGTATCTTTCCTTTCCTGTCCTTTCTAGTTAGTGTGGGCCCCATCGTTTGCTCAGCCTATTTTCCTACCTGTGTTTGTGTTTTCATCTTGTCTCACCGTCAATACATGTTTGGGGGCTATCTATTCATTTGGGGTCTGCTCTGGGGCAGTTTAGATTTCCCCTTTTCTTGCTTTAGGTTTATTTAGTCCTCCAGCTGTGTCGAGGTGTCTAGAATCAACGTAGGTACGCTCCACAGCTCCTGCTAGTTGTGTGGATAGGATCATGGATCTGCAATCTGCTTAGTTACCAACCTATTTATTTAACATAGCATGGCCACATATACCAAGACTAGAAGAGAGCCATATATATATATATATATATATAAAAAAACCAGTTTTATTAATCACTTTTTTTTAAAAATTGTCAATAAAAAACCACATCAATATTAACACTACAATAGTACCCCAAAAAAGGAGGAAGCACGCCATAAATAGATCAAAAGTTATTAGTTTGTAAAAAGCACACAAATAAATCTATAGGCTTATATAATAAATTGTATATGTTTTTGCATCCTTTTAAAGTACAATTCCATGATAGAGAAAAGGGACTATGCGTGTTGTAAACAGTGCCTAAAGCATCTCATAGTATAACATATATCCTTCCTAAATCACTTCTTGTATTAATTATTTCAAGTGCAACATAACTAATATACAGCTCAATTAGAGAAATAGAAAAATAGTGCTTCATGTAACATACTTCATAAAGTAACCTGCATTATTCTCAATATATTACTTACAAATAAGTCTCTATCAGGGTGTAATGAGTGGCGGTGCTCCCCAGCGCCCCGACGCGCGGTTCGCCCGCTAGCTTCTTCCGGGGGCGTCACGCACCAGTTTTTAGGCTCAAAATTTGGATGACATTTTTATTCAAAATGTTATAACTTTTTACGATTTTATGCCGCTCTTCACACTTTCAAAATGTAGATGGGAAAATGGACTTGTCTAACCCTAGCTGTGCACCAGGTTTGTGAATTGCAGCTTTCTAAAAAGATGCACATCTCACTCCAATAGGAAGAGTGGTGTGAAAACTGAAGAAACGGCCCTAAAGATAAATGTTATAGTTAAAGATTTATCCAATTTCTTAAACATTTTGTGTCACTTTGATACATTTGGAGCAAATCACAATAGCGCAGCCTTGAGAAAAACTTCCATAAAGTATTCGCATCATGCTAAACCTTTGGTATAAACCTGACCAAAAAGGATGGGAACAGATGTGATGACCTGTGGCCATGTGAAGTGTATTCCAAAGTTAAGTACAATTTATTGGATAGTATGGTATTGGAAACCAATTGTGAAATACTCTATTTTTAGATAGAAAGATGAAAGTTTTTTCATATACTTATTTACCCTATTTTGCTTCCTTCTTTCCCAAACATTATTCTGCCATGCTATTTCAATGCCCAATTTATACACCTTTAGAAGCTACTTTCATCTGCTGCTTCTGAAAGATCTGTACAATATTCAAGCAGTCTGTACAGGAATTCCCCTGTGACTATGGGAGTGGAATCAGCGAGACCTAGAGAGGGAAAGTCCTACATAGATTGTTTAAATCCACAGTATTGTGTGGATCTTTGATGAGCAGCAGTTGAAAGCAGCTTCTAAAGGAGCTTGAACTGGACATTGAAACAGCACTGCAGCATAGTGTTTCGGAGAGACGGAAGGAAAAGTAAGTGATGAATTATGTTAAAAAATATTTTTAGTCTCTTTAACTAAAAAGAGAGTATTTGACAATTGTTTTTCAATACTAGACTACCCCATCATGCAATTTACAGCTTAAAAACATCTTCAGAATTTGACTTTTTCTCTCCTTTAAAACTGCAAAAACAATTACTGCCTCTCTTATTCATTTTCATCTGACGCCCCCGGAAGAAGCTAGCGGGCGAACCGCGCGTCGGGGCGCTGGGGAGCACCGCCACTCATTACACCCTGATAGAGACTTATTTGTAAGTAATATATTGAGAATAATGCAGGTTACTTTATGAAGTATGTTACATGAAGCACTATTTTTCTATTTCTCTAATTGAGCTGTATATTAGTTATGTTGCACTTGAAATAATTAATACAAGAAGTGATTTAGGAAGGATATATGTTATACTATGAGATGCTTTAGGCACTGTTTACAACACGCATAGTCCCTTTTCTCTATCATGGAATTGTACTTTAAAAGGATGCAAAAACATATACAATTTATTATATAAGCCTATAGATTTATTTGTGTGCTTTTTACAAACTAATAACTTTTGACCTATTTATGGCGTGATTCCCCCTTTTTTGGGGTACTATTGTAGTGTTAATATTGATGTGGTTTTTTATTGACAATTTTTAAAAAAAAGTGATTAATAAAACTGGTTTTTTTATATATATATATGGTTCTCTTCTTCTAGTCTTGGTATATGTGGCCATGCTATGTTAAATATATGTGTTTTGAAGTGCCATATGATGATTATTGGACAAATTTGGATTTAATTAGTTACCAACCTCTCTGGTTTTCTGTGGCTTAGCTTGGTCTTGTTTTCCTCCTCGGTGACCAAATCATAACAGTCTCCCCCATATGCAGCATGAGCCTCACACAGCTTCCCTATATACGGCATGAGCCCCACATAGCCTTCCTATATACTGCATGAGCCCCAGTTTCCCCATATACTGCATGAGGCCCCACACAGCCTCCCCATATACTGCATGAGCCCGACACAGCCTCCCCATATACTGCATGAGCCCCACACAGCCTTCTTACATACAGCATGAATCCTACAGTCTCTCCACATACTGCATGAGGCCCCCCACAGCCTCCCATATACTGCATGAGGCCCCCACAGCCTCCTCATATATTGCATGAGCCCCACATAGTCTCCCTATATACTGCATGAGCCCCACACAGCCTTCCCATATACTGCATGACAGTATACATCCTTCCCATAGCCTCCCCGTGTGCAGCATGCCACCCCCATAGCCTCCCCATGTGCTGCATGTCACCCCCATAGAATCCTCATGTGCTGTACATCACCCCCATAGAATCGCCATGTTCAGCCCCCAGAGCATCCCCATGTGCTGTACGTCACCCCTATAGAATCCCCATGTCCACCCACATAGAATCCCCATGTTCACCCTCATAGAATCCCCATGTTCACCCTCATAGAATCTCCATGTTTACCCCCATAGAATCCCCATGTTTACCCCCATAGAATCCCCATGTTCACCCCATAGAATCCCCATGTTCACCCCCATATTCATACACATGGGGAAAAAAACACCACATTCTCACCCATGTCCCGCTCCCTGGCGCTCTGCTCTATTCTTTGCCTCCAGAGCGCTGACTCTCCGCGGTACACAGCTGATGCAATGACATGACATCATTGCGTCAGCTGTTTCATGCGCTGATTGGTGGTAGAAGTGGCCGGAGGCCCCTCCTCCACCAATGATGACTGTGGGACTGACAGAGACAGCGAGCGGGCACGGTGCGGCTCGCGGACCTCAGATTTCCAGCCCCACGGCTGTCTCAGTCCACGGGCCGGACTGAGACAGCCAGAGGGCCGGATGTGGCCCGCGGGCCACACTTTGCCCAGGTCTGGTTTATATACTTTTATAGTGGGTGGGTAACCAATGCAATGTCTGGCAAAGGGTGGAGGCATCAGTGTACCCACTGGGCAGAAATACAACCCAGGATAGAATGTTGGCAAGAAAGCTTAGCAAGAGGGAGAACAATTAGTAGAGTTGCAGTAGTCCAGATGAAAATGAATAAGAGAGGCAGTAATTGTTTTTGCAGTTTTAAAGGAGAGAAAAAGTCAAATTCTGAAGATGTTTTTAAGCTGTAAATTGCATGATGGGGTAGTCTAGTATTGAAAAACAATTGTCAAATACTCTCTTTTTAGTTAGAGAGACTAAAAATATTTTTTAACATAATTCATCACTTACTTTTCCTTCCGTCTCTCCGAAACACTATGCTGCAGTGCTGTTTCAATGTCCAGTTCAAGCTCCTTTAGAAGCTGCTTTCAACTGCTGCTCATCAAAGATCCACACAATACTGTGGATTTAAACAATCTATGTAGGACTTTCCCTCTCTAGGTCTCGCTGATTCCACTCCCATAGTCACAGGGGAATTCCTGTACAGACTGCTTGAATATTGTACAGATCTTTCAGAAGCAGCAGATGAAAGTAGCTTCTAAAGGTGTATAAATTGGGCATTGAAATAGCATGGCAGAATAATGTTTGGGAAAGAAGGAAGCAAAATAGGGTAAATAAGTATATGAAAAAACTTTCATCTTTCTATCTAAAAATAGAGTATTTCACAATTGGTTTCCAATACCATACTATCCAATAAATTGTACTTAACTTTGGAATACACTTCACATGGCCACAGGTCATCACATCTGTTCCCATCCTTTTTGGTCAGGTTTATACCAAAGGTTTAGCATGATGCGAATACTTTATGGAAGTTTTTCTCAAGGCTGCGCTATTGTGATTTGCTCCAAATGTATCAAAGTGACACAAAATGTTTAAGAAATTGGATAAATCTTAAACTATAACATTTATCTTTAGGGCCGTTTCTTCAGTTTTCACACCACTCTTCCTATTGGAGTGAGATGTGCATCTTTTTAGAAAGCTGCAATTCACAAACCTGGTGCACAGCTAGGGTTAGACAAGTCCATTTTCCCATCTACATTTTGAAAGTGTGAAGAGCGGCATAAAATCGTAAAAAGTTATAACATTTTGAATAAAAATGTCATCCAAATTTTGAGCCTAAAAACTGGTGCAAATGCCTTGATAAATTTCCAATATTGTATAACTTTTTTTTTCCTCATGATTAAAACAATATTACATCCATAATGTAAAGGAAAAACATTTTCCGGCAAAGTAGAGAACAAGTCTTGAGTTTGGTCGTCCTTCATGTTTCTGTTGGCACAGAAGACAATATTAGTAGGGTCACAGCGTCTGCTCCACTTGTCTGTTTAGGGCAGTTACAAGCAATGGTAAATCTATAAACACAAACAAGCAGCATTATGCTATAGGGTATTGTAATAACCAAGAGCAAACACAAAGGAAACGATCACATCAGACTCTGACTTGTGGTGAGGGTTCAGGATTTCATTCCGTTACACAATGCCCAGCAGGGTTTATCTTGAAGCACCTTTTAAATGGTGTCTAATTTTTATCTGCTGCATAGGACAGTCCTTCAGAAATCTTCATGTCAAAGTTATTCAGGAAAATAATGTGTAGATTGCTGCCCCTCCGGAAACCAATGTTCACTTCTAATTCACATCAGAGATAAATGGCCGTAAGCGTGTTCAGTATCCTCCATCCGAAGGAATTCCTGCACCTGGGAATCGAGACGTCTGCTCTGATACAGACAGTGCCCACATCAGTGTATGATGGAAAGTGTACGGAAAAAAAGATGCTTTACTAGGTCTATTGTAGATAGAGAGATAGATAGATAATAGATAGATAGATAGATAATAGTTATATGGGCCAATAAAGGGCACCTTATAACTGCTACATGGAGTGCTGCTTCAACTTTTTTTTATTCTACTTACAAGGTTTAGTCTATGCCTGTGAGGCTTTGCACCCTACTTTTACTGTGCTGTGCTAAAAATCTGTTTTTTGTTATTTAGTTAGTTTTTTTTTTTTTAGATAGATAGATGGTAGATAATAATAGATATATAGATAGACAGACAGATAGATAGATAGATAGATAGATAAGATATGGATGGACAAACAGGCAGATAGATATGAGATGGATGCATGGACGGACAAACAGAAAAATAGATATGAGATAGATTGATCTATAGATAGATAAATAGACGTGCAGACAGATAAAAATATGATCAATAAATAGAAAGATCAACAGAAATAAAAAGCAAGGTAAATATTTAGATAGATAGAACTGTGATGGACACGTGACTGATAGAGCCAATCGCTGACCACAATAGGGATGCGTTGGGGACATATCTAAACCCCCCATCTTAAAGAAGAAACTTAGAGATGACAACGGGAAATAGGAGCAGTGGGGAATCAGTGGAGATGGGAATGTGTATTTTTCATATCCTTAGACTCTGCTAGGCCCTAGTTTCTTAGAAAAAATTATGACTACTGGCAGCAGGTCCTGTCAGCTGCGTCACATATCTACAGCATCTTTGAGCCTAGTGACAGTCATGATGCTACTTCTGCAGCCTGTTGGGTAGAGGCACAGAGTCGGCACTGGAGATGGAGTTAATCCTGGAAAACTTTACTAATATTTGCCCATTGTAATGGCCCATTTTTATGCAGAAGTATTATAAGGAGGAAGCAGCTTCTCTTTTTTCAGCAAAATGAAACCTATGCCATGATGTCATTAATATAATTCCCTCGTCTATGGTCACAGGGACTTTTCATCTTATCGTACACTAACAATAGAGCCCCCCCCATACATTTTTACGTAAGCCATACCCAGTGAATTCACTATCTTATGTGTTTGAGGGTCTTCAGATTATCCCCAACAGATGATGTTGGGAGAAAGTAGTATCGAGCATGCTGAAATTCAGTGCCCGATACTTTTGTTATCCCTGGATATAGTCACCACCAAAGGTGTCTTGCAGCGGTTTACTCCATCTTCCCATATAGTAAGGACCTATGCAGTTTATATTATAGTTGGGTGAACGGGTTAGAAGATGGCTAAATATTTCACATTAAAGTAAACTGAACTGACTGATGTTGGTGGGACAGATTCACCATCTCATGTGTATTTGATAGGGTTGAGAAATAAGTTTTGCAGCATCCTGGCTGACAGACCATGTTAGTACTAGACCAAACATTGAAAACCTCTGACTAGAGTTGAGCGAAACGGGTCGAAAAAATTCAAAAGTCGCCGACTTTTGGCAAAGTCGGGTTTCATGAAACGAAACCCGACCCTAGGATGAGGTCGGCCACGAGGTCGGCGACTTACGCGCCAAAGTCGCGTTTCAAAAGTTTGTTTTGCGCTCTTTTTCAGCCAATCAGGATCCACGGACACTGTGGGCAACGTGATGACCTAGGCATGGGTCACCACCATCTTTCAGAAGGGCATGCAAGTGATTGGCTTGCTTTGGTGGGCGTCACAGGGGGTATAAAAGGGCGTGCACGCCGACCGCCATCTTACTTCTGCCGATCTTAGTATAGGGAGAGGTTGCTGCTGATTCTGTAGGGAGAGCGTTAGGCAGGGAAGAAGACAAAAAAACTGCTTCTGCTGCTAGCGATTTGGCCTGCACAACACACAAGTCACTGTGTGTGCAGTGCAAGAGGAGGCTATATAGTGGTGTATCAGTGGTGTTGGTTGTTGGGCTGCCTTTTAAGGCTTCCTGACACGCTGGCATTGCTGTTTACCCACTGCTCCGCAAACTGCTTTTTTAAAAGCAATCCAATCTCCCTTATCCTCTAGTCACTTTTGTCACAGCTGTGCCATCGAGCCTGTCACATAGCGCTCAGATATCAGTGGGCCTCACACAATCCACAAGTGTCCAGTGTCCAAAAGTGTGCGCAGAGATTCAAAATCTCCATTATCCTCTCGTCACTTTGGTCACAGGCAGCTGTGCCATCGAGCGTGTCACATAGCGCTCAGATATCAGTGGGCCTCACACAATCCACAAGTGTCCAGTGTCCAAAAGTATGCGCAGAGATTCAAAATCTCCATTATCCTCTCGTCACTTTGGTCACAGGCAGCTGTGCCATCGAGCGTGTCACATAGCGCTCAGATATCAGTGGGCCTCACACAATCCACAAGTGTCCAGTGTCCAAAAGTGTGCGCAGAGATTCAAAATCTCCATTATCCTCTCGTCACTTTGGTCACAGGCAGCTGTGCCATCGAGCCTGTCACGTAGCGCTCAGATATCAGTGGGCCTCACACAATCCACAAGTGTCCAGTGTCCAAAAGTGTGCGCAGAGATTCAAAATCTCCATTATCCTCTCGTCACTTTGGTCACAGGCAGCTGTGCCATCGAGCCTGTCACATAGCGCTCAGATATCAGTGGGCCTCACACAATCCACAAGTGTCCAGTGTCCAAAAGTGTGCGCAGAGATTCAAAATCTCCATTATCCTCTCGTCACTTTGGTCACAGGCAGCTGTGCCATCGAGCGTGTCACATAGCGCTCAGATATCAGTGGGCCTCACACAATCCACAAGTGTCCAGTGTCCAAAAGTGTGCGCAGAGATTCAAAATCTCCATTATCCTCTCGTCACTTTGGTCACAGGCAGCTGTGCCATCGAGCCTGTCACGTAGCGCTCAGATATCAGTGGGCCTCACACAATCCACAAGTGTCCAGTGTCCAAAAGTATGCGCAGAGATTCAAAATCTCCATTATCCTCTCGTCACTTTGGTCACAGGCAGCTGTGCCATCGAGCGTGTCACATAGCGCTCAGATATCAGTGGGCCTCACACAATCCACAAGTGTCCAGTGTCCAAAAGTGTGCGCAGAGATTCAAAATCTCCATTATCCTCTCGTCACTTTGGTCACAGGCAGCTGTGCCATCGAGCCTGTCACGTAGCGCTCAGATATCAGTGGGCCTCACACAATCCACAAGTGTCCAGTGTCCAAAAGTGTGCGCAGAGATTCAAAATCTCCATTATCCTCTCGTCACTTTGGTCACAGGCAGCTGTGCCATCGAGCCTGTCACATAGCGCTCAGATATCAGTGGGCCTCACACAATCCAAAAGTGTCCACTGTCCACAAGTGTGTGCAGAAATTCTAAATCTCCCCTGTCCTATAGACACCTTGTACCTTGTTTTACATTACTATATAGTTTGTTGGATTTTGTCTACATTTCTACCAAAAATGAGGAAGGCTGGTGGAAGAGGCCGTGGAATTGGGCGGGGGTTGGCAGCTGGTAATGATGGTGTTGGTGGTGGATCTGATGGTAGTGGCAAGAGCAAAATAGGACCGAATGCAGGAGGTGCTGACCCTGCGTCATCGTCTGGCTACATAAGGCCTCGAACGCTTAGTTTTCTAGGAGTTGGCAAACCGCTTTTAAAGGCAGAGCATCAGGAAAAAGTTTTGTCTTACATTGCTGACTCAGCCTCCAGCTCTATCGCCTCCTCTTCTTCAGTTGTAAAAAGTAAAAGCACTGAGTCGTCATTGGAGGCTCATGTTCATGAACCACACCTTTCCTTGTGTCCTTCACCCCAACCAAGATTGAAGGATGACGCAGGCCATACTACTGATTACTCCATGGAGCTGTTTTCACATACCATGCCTGGATTATCAAGTCAAATGGTGAATTACCCAGGCCAAGATGAATCTGACATGGAGTGCACTGATGCACAGCCGCTGATGGATGATTCTGCTGGTACATTCACTCAGAGCACTACATTGTCCTCGCAGTGTACAGAGCCAGATTTTGACCCTGATGAGACTCAGGTGCCCCTTCCCGCACACTATACCACCATACACGGTGACACAGAGAAAGGTGCACATGACATAGAAGAGGAGGTGATGGATGACCCAGTTGTTGACCCAGATTGGCATCCATTGGGGGAAGAGGGTGCTGCTTCCAATAGCTCAGATGAGGAGCATCCACAGCAGACATCGACATCACAACAGCTGTTATCTGGCAGGCCCGGAGCACTCCAAAGACAGGTTCCAAACATCAAAAGAGTTGCTGGACAGCTTGTCCAGAGGGTCAAAAGATCACAGCGTGCTAGGCCGCAAAATGTCTGCCAAAGTAGGAAGAGTGCAGTGTGGCACTTTTTTGAACAAAATCCTCATGATCAGGCCAAGGTTATCTGTAAGAAGTGCGCAAAGACCTTTAGCCGAGGGAAAAATCTGAAAAATTTGAATACCAGTTGCATGCTTAGACATTTAACCAGCATGCACTTGCAAGCGTGGACACAACACCAAACCTCAAGTTCCACATGTGCAACTGATCACAACGAAGGTAGTCAGCAACGCTACATTGTTTCCCCCACTGTAAGCCCACCGGTTAGCACAGCAGCAAATGTTGAGGTGTCGTTGCAAGACCACAGCAGTCAGGGAATCCCACTGTTATATCAACGAAAGACTGATTCTAGGCCATCAGAAAGAACACCAACTCCATCACCATCATCAACCCTCTCTCAGTCCGCCCTGTCCACCGCTACTTCCACCATATGCAGCTCTCAAGTCCAGCTCACCCTCCCAGACACTATGAGTAGGTCAAGAAAGTACTCAGTCTCTCATCCGCGTACACTGGGTTTGAACGCCCACATTGCCAAACTAATCTCGTTTGAGATGATGCCCTTTCGGTTGGTGGAAAGCACAGCTTTCCGCGAACTCATAGCCTATGCAGTACCACGCTATGACCTACCCAGTCGCCACTTCTTCTCTCGCAAAGCCATCCCAACCCTCCACCATCATGTGAAAGACCGCATTGTCCATGCACTCAAGCAGTCAGTGAGCGGAAAGGTGCACCTCACAACTGATGCATGGTCCAGTCGGCATGGCCAGGGCCGTTACGTGTCCATCACTGCGCACTGGGTTAATGTGGTGGATGCAGGGTCCACAGGGGACAGCGGTGGTGGGACAGTGCTGCCTAGCCCACGGTATAGGAAACAGTTGGCTGTAGGCGTTCGACCCTCCTCCTCCTCCTCCTCCTCCTCCTCCAGAAGCGAAAGCTCGTCCACAGA
This sequence comes from Dendrobates tinctorius, assembly GCF_039654945.1. Lineage (NCBI taxonomy): Eukaryota > Metazoa > Chordata > Amphibia > Anura > Dendrobatidae > Dendrobates > Dendrobates tinctorius. The sequence goes on along the minus strand of NW_027361868.1, from coordinate 7,176,063 downwards.
GCGCAGTCGTACGAGCACTCCATCTGCAGCTGCCACTGTTGCACACGATGTGTCCCCCTATCGAGCAGCTAGTGGAAAGCGTCAGCAGGCTGTGTTGCAGATGATGTGTTTGGGCGACAGACACACCGCTAAGGTGCTGGCCGAGTACTTGAAGCGACAAACTGAGTCATGGCTGGGCAGTGTACATCTTGAGGCAGGCAAGGTAGTTAGTGATAACGGCTGTAATTTTGTGGCAGCCATAGCCCTTTCAAAACTCAGCCACATACCTTGCTTGGCTCACACCTTGAACCTGGTGGTGCAGTGCTTCCTCAAAAATTATCCGGAGTTAACAGCCCTGCTCCAGAAGGTGCGAAGACTGTGCGCGCACATCCGCCGGTCGCCTGTACACTCCGTTCATATGCAGAAGCTGCAGCGATTGCTCCACCTTCCCAACCACCGCCTCATTATCGACATTGCAACAAGGTGGAACTCCACCCTGCACATGGTGGAGCGGCTGTGCGAGCAGAGGCAGGCCATAATGCATTTGTGGGAGGATACACGGCCAGGCACTTTGAGAGCAGACATGGAGTTGACAGGCGTGCAGTGGTCGAAGCTGAAAGACCTTTGTAAAGTCCTTCAGTGTTTTGAGGAATGCACACGGCTGGTAAGCGCAGACGACGCCATCCTAAGCATGAGCATCCCACTTATGCGTCTGCTCATGCAAACTTTGACGCACCTTAAGGAGCAGGCGTCTGCAGCCAATGTTGATGAGGAGGAGGGAATCCTTGATGACATTCAGCCATTGTCTGCTCAGTGACCTCTCCTGGACGAGGTGGAGGAAGAAGAGGAGGAGGAGGAGGATGATGGGGATGATTACTTAGGGGAGGAAGATGCATCTCGTGGGGCAAGTGAAAATGTTGGCGTGGCAAGGTCTGGTACAGGGTTTGTGCGTGACTGGAGGGATGTGGATTTGCCAGAAAGTGCTCCTCCACCCAGCACTCGCAGTGCATCATTGACACCGGGAACATTGGCCCACATGTCAGATTATGCCTTGCGGATCCTAAAAAGGGACCCCCGCATTGCCAAAATGATGAACGATGACGACTACTGGTTGGCCAGCATCCTGGATCCTCGCTATAAAGGCAAATTACAAAACATCATGCCACAGGAGAACCTTGACCTAATATTGGCTAATAAACAAGCAACTCTGGTAAATCGGTTGCTTGAGGCATTCCCAGCACACAGCAGCGGTGATGGTTCTCACACGAGCCGTACGGGCCGGAGGCAGCTTGGCAGAGGTGTTCGTGGTGCACACAGCAGAAGTGGTGTTGGAGACAGGGGTTTCATGACAATGTTGTGGACTGATTTTTCAAATACCGCTCACACAACTGGTAATACTGCATCGATGGAAAGTGACAGGAGACAGCAGTTGTCAACTATGGTTACAAACTACTTTTCCTCCCATATCGATGTTCTCCCACACAGGTCATTCCCCTTTGACTATTGGGCCGCTAAACTGGACACCTGGCCTGAATTGGCCCAATATGCCTTACAGGAGCTCGCTTGCCCAGCTGCAAGTGTGCTATCGGAAAGAGTCTTCAGTGCAGCTGGATCAATCCTGACAGAAAAAAGGACCCGTCTGTCAACCCAAAATGTGGATGATCTAACCTTCATTAAAATGAACCACGCATGGGTTTCCAAGGATTTTGTCCCACCTTCCCCTGATGACACATAGGGTGACAGAAAAATGGCTTGCTTTGGTCCACCTCTTCCTGGTACTTCACCTATTTCGCCTTTTGCATCAGCTGAATGTCCAACATCAACATATGCCACTTTCTAAAACTCCCTAACTGTGCTGCCTCCCCCCCATGGCCGGGGTCACCACCTACCGCACGACACCGTGCGAGTGCCGTTGCCCTGGACAGGTGGGTAGGCCAACTCTTGGGCGCGGGCACTGGCACAGGGTCCCTCATAGTGCAATCAAGTGTCTCTGACGGTGGTGGTGCACACCCGCCGTCAGACACACCGCTGTACTATGAGGGGCCCAGTGCCAGTACCGACGCCCACGAGTGGGCCCCCCTTGCTTGGGCAGGGCCCCAGCATTTGCAATCTTTACCTCTCCCTGCTCCTCCGCTGTGTAATCTGGGCCATCAAATCCATACTGTGCCTGACACCGTCTGAGCCTGCCTCCTGAGACATATATTTTGAATGTGTACGCTATCCATACATGTTATCCAGGGATACGGTACCCTTTCTAACCTTTGTGCAATCACGTGCAATCCATACTGGGCCTAACACCGTCTGAGCCTGCCTCCTGAGACATATATTTTGAATGTGTATGCTATCCATACATGTTATCCGGGGATACGGTACCCATTCTAACCTTTGTGCAATCACGTGCAATCCATACTGGGCCTAACACCGTCTGAGCCTGCCTCCTGAGACATATATTTTGAATGTGTACGCTATCCATACATGTTATCCGGGGATACGGTACCCTTTCTAACCTTTGTGCAATCACGTGCAATCCATACTGTGCCTGACACCGTCTGAGCCTGCCTCCTGAGACATATATTTTGAATGTGTACGCTATCCATACATATTATCCAGGGATACGGTACCCTTTCTAACCTTTGTGCAATCACGTGCAATCCATACTGGGCCTGACACCGTCTGAGCCTGCCTCCTGAGACATATATTTTGAATGTGTACGCTATCCATACATGTTATCCAGGGATACGGTACCCTTTCTAACCTTTGTGCAATCACGTGCAATCCATACTGGGCGTGAGAACGGCTGGCGAGCTGTTAAGCAAGCTACAGCACCTGTCCAGACAAGTACAGGGATTCCCTAGCGAGGAGACTTATTTGATTGTTTTCAATGTTGGGACAGCAATTTTTGGGGAGCACTATACTCTGGAGAATGATAGATGGGGCCCACCATACACTGGAACATTCCAAAGGTGGACATCAGACACTGGAGCAGCATTTACAGGGCCCATTATACACTAGAGCATTAGAAATGGGGCCCATTATGTTTGGAGCATTATTTGGGCCCATAAGACAGTGGAGCTTCATCCATGGGGACCAACATATACTGTAGCATTATGTGGAGCTCATCATATACTGTTTCAAACATTATATGGGACCAATGATTCTGTATGGAGAAATAGATGGGCCTCGTCATGAGATGTAAAAAGTGAGGTATTTTTCATTGTACTATACCGCTATTTATCTGCCGTATCGGAGCATGATGAGTTGTGGTATGTGTTAAAGGGGCGCTCTTTCGCCCAGGGCACATGAAAACCTGCAGCCAGCCCTCCCCCCCCCACAACTTTAGCCAAATAACCCCCATTTTTCAGTGCGTAACTTGTATTATGAAGTTAATTAAGGTTGACAAGCTTAAGTAAGAAGAATTGATGCTTTTGGCATTCAAATGGGCACTGTAGGTGTGTTTCCTGTCCTCCTCTCACTGCCGACTTTTATTCCCCATTGACTTACATTGGGTTTCGTGTTTCGGGACGACCCCGACTTTTCCCTATAATCAGACGATCTTGCTCGACCCGACTTTTGGAAAAGTCGGGTTTCCCAAAACGAAACGCGACCCTAAAAAACCAAAAGTCGCTCAACTCTACCTCTGACATATCACAGAGGACTCTCCTGATTAAAAGACCACACTGTCAGGAGAAACCGCTAAGTGGGCACTTACCAGCGGTTTCAACAGCCCTGACAGTGAGAGCCCGGATCCTCTGTCGGCCTATGACAACTGCACTTACAGCATACGGGAGCTGGGCAAGATGACAGCAAGACAGCAGGGCTGGAGTGAGCAGAACGCCGGGTGGTGAGTGTACCGACAGGACCTGCAGCACGTGACCACAGGGAATGGGGCTTAGCGTCCTGCTGCTTGAGATGAGTGCACGATGCTACAGGGACCCTGGAGCAGAGGAGAGAGGAAAGGGGGCCACCAGACACCAGGGAAAGGACGGGGCACCAGAGGGAGATAAAATCCAAGACAAGCCGAGGTCAGTAAACGAGAGAGGCAACGCGGTACACAAGGAGCAGGCTAATCAGGAATGGTCAGGGACGTAGCAGGAGTCAGAAAACCAGATAAGCAGATACACAGTACAGAATCAAAAGGCAAACTCACAATGGGGGACAGAACCGGGTCAGAACCATACAAGCAAGCTAGAACACAGGCACAAGGCACAGGCACACAGGGGTGGACACACTCAGCGAAGGGCAAAAGTATAACTGATGGGGATTAGAGCTTCCCAGGGCTATAAGAACCTCTCCCGGAACCAGAGGCCACAATAATTAACCCCAGGTGTGAAGGTCAGAGCCTGCACTGGGATCAAGACATTAACCCCTGGCATGCAGGTCAAACCCTGCACTGGGATCATGACACACACAAATATCGTGCTGTAGTGCAGTGGCATTGCAACACACTACTGATCAGAAGAGGCATGGAGTTGTCACATGTAGGAGAAAGCTTGTCTGTTGGCCACTGACTTCTGCCATTGCCGCTGAAGCAGGCTACTTCATATCTTTTTTGCTCTACTCTAGTATTTCAGGGTATTTCATGGTATTTAATCAGCCTACATCAGGGCCACAACAATTTTAACATGCCAGATAATTAGCGGTAGTAGAGAACCGTGTGCACTACTACGGAAGGTGCCATAGTAGGATCCCACACCATAAAGTAATAAAAATAAACTAGGCACTCAACTTAAAGATGTATTTTTTTTGTCTTTTAATGTAGTCAAGGCAAAACATTTCGTCTGCATTTGGCCTTTATCAATTACAAACTATACAGGCGTGTCAGGGATTCGTGGGAATCTTGTGGATATTTAGTGAGGCACGTCTCAGTATGGACACTTTCACAAGAGTATGGGGCATTAAAACGAGGAAAATACCCAATGGTAAATAAGCCAGGGGACCTGGATATGTGAACGGGCCTGGAGAAAGACACAGCATCCGCTGCTTGTAATTGATAAAGGCCTTGACTACATTAAAAGACAAAAAAATACATCTTTAAGTTGAGTGCCTAGTTTAGTTTTTTAGATAATTAGCGGTGTCTTGAGTCCTCCAATACGCAGAGATGTCATAGAGATGTAGGAGGCTTGCAGTGCTCTTGTTTGGTGGCCACTGACTACTGCCATGGTCCCTCAAGCAGGGTACTGCAAATTGTTGTGCTCAACTCTGATAATTCATGGCTGTTTAATCAGCCTACATCGAGCACACAAAACTTTTAACATGCCTATACCTTACTGCCAGATAAACAGCAGTGTCTGTAAGCTATCCCATACACTCTCGAAAAATATCGGAAGAACAATGGTTTTGCCAATTGTTCGGCTAGTCGCTATCTCTCCCGACCCCTCCATAAACTGGTGCGCTCGCTCTGACAACTGCTCCTGTCTTCTCTATGTACAAGACACTGTCAGACATGACTGGCTGTGGCTTTTCTCTGGGAGGACGAGAGGGACGTCACTCAGTCCACAATTGGATATGCCGAATCCTTGTCTCCCCCAACATCATGTTTACAGTTTCCATATACACTTTAGACTGTCCTCCAAACCCATCGACATTGGCGTGCTCAGCCAACGTTAGTCTAATGGGTGATGAGGCCGTTACTCCCTCTCCCCATACATGAGAGCTATCTAATGTATGTGACTGCCTATCGGAAAGGAAAGATTTTGTGGAAAAAAATACACTTTATATTATACCAGAAAAGTTAAGCTAATAATTACATTTACAGGACAGCGGTTTTCATGCAGTAAGTAAACATACATTTCCATGAATCCATAGCCTGATCATCATTCAAAGACATAGACCAGATCAGATCAACTTTTATGAGGCCACTTGGCATGTACAAAAGAAACAATCTTACAGATAAAACTCGATAGCAATTAGCAGAAATTAAATGCTTGGGAATTCCAAATCTTTTTTAATCCTCGATATGTCTGGATGACTTTTTGCTTTTCTGTAATTACATACATGTTTTGCAGGGTACTTACGACTCAATTATATTGCAATTAATGTAATTAACTTTGGTAATCCATTAAAAGTCAGTAGGAGGTCAATTCTACTTAGACAAGGAGAAGAGGCTAACACTACACAAGGTATTATTAACCTACACCAGATATCACAAGACACTTTCTTTTCTTGCTGTCGCTAGTGGTTAGAAACACTGTCATTATAATTTAATATGAACAATAGGCTATTACTTTCTTTTATTTACAAGCCTTAACCAAGTACTCTGCTTCTCAGACAAAAAAGAAAACCCATTTGTAACATAAGATAATTTTCTGGCTAAACTATTAACATCGACTCCTAATAAAGGAGCGTAATACAATGGTAGACGGCGGATAAGGACATCCTCATGTGTTTGGATTGTGAAATAAGTGATGAAAAATGCGGTGTATCATCTTAAGAAAAGAAAAATATGTGTCCGGTCTGGGAAGAAAAAAAAAGCAAGTCTTAGTCAACATATTAAGTTTTTTTTTATTAAGTTGGGTTTTTAGTTTAGTTCCTTAAAGAGGTATTCCCATCTCCAAGATCCTATCCCAATATGTAGTAGGTGTAGTAATAATAATAATATTAGCAAATACCTCCAATTAGAAATTTAGTATAATCTCTTACCCCATGTGCAGGCATTGCAGGACCTTAGGTATCAATGGTTACGTCCACTGATATAGTGACAGCTGGTTGTTTGTGGTTATATATGTGTACAAATTAATACATGTGCATAAAAAAAATCTTATAAAATATAACATGATCACGACTGTTATTTCCACTACTCATGTGTGAAATTAAGCTCAAAGGTCTTTGTCAGTTTTTCCCGCCTTAAACTATAGTATTGTGCCTGCATCGGCAATTGCTGACCATCATCACATCATCATATCCCAGCAGTGGTGGTCTTTGCAGGATCCTAATAAAGTATTTAGAACTATACAGGCTTTTCCTTCTTACATATTTAAGGCATATTAAACATGTAAGACCCCAACCTATTAGAAGAATTGGGGTTCTGTGATCCTCGGAAGTCAATGTAAAGCTCTACTGATGAGCAAGTCTGCAGAAATTTGAATTTGTACATGAAATTTGATTTCCATAGAATTTTTGGATCCATATCAAATGTATTACATTATGCTCTTCGTCACTCAAGACGATGGAACTTATTAAACACAAGAGTTACACTTAAAGGGAATCTGTCACCCATATTTAGTGATATCATGTAAAGATATCACCCAATTATGCGTCCCATAAGGATTCTATTAGGGCTTTTGACTCCCCCGACCCAGCACCTTTGAGGTATAAATACCTTTGCATGTGAAGACTTCCAGGGCATAGACCGCGCTTGAAAATACCGGCGCATGCGCAGTAGCGATTATATGCTTCACCCACAGTTGGGCAAAGCATACTGCGCAGGCGCCGGGGGCCTTTACAATGCGCAAGCGCGGAAACTAACGTTATCTGTGTTATTCACAGATGAAGATTACGTGCAGCAAGCCGAGGGGAAGAGAAGGCGACTAAGCCACGCCCATTGGACCGGACAGCGGCGATTTGCATACATCCCCAACAAGATAAAAAAAGTATTTATGCCTCAAAGGTGCGGGGTTGGGGGAGTCAAAAGCCCTAATAGAATCCTTATGGGACGCACAATTGGGTGATATCTTTACATGATATCACTAAATATGGGTGACAGATTCCCTTTAGAAAAAAAATAGTATACTTGCCGCTTTCTTGTCCCACCAGCGCAGCTCCCTCAGGCCTTAGGCTATGCACTATGAGACATCTCCATGTTTTGAAATCACTACGTGTGTTGACTGAGGTCTACAAAGTGCAGGAAGCGATTGTCCAGTGTGCAGGAAGACATGAAGATCAGAAGGTACCAAAGGGAGCCAGTAGAAGGTCAGGCAGGTAGGTGCAGCATCAAGACAGATGAGCGGCAACGTAAGAGTACATTTTTTATTCTTAACCCCCTTCCTGGTCCTCCGCAATGTAGAAGAATGGTGGTCATAAGTCCATCAATTTGCTGGACTTCCAAGTCAGATTTTTTATTTTTTTTTAAATTTGATGTAATTTTAATTTATCTCAAGTCAATTCACTCATCTACAAAGATCTCTACAGAAGTTGAAGCGATACTCACATCTTAGTAAGTAATGGCATATCGCTAGGATGATGAAAACGATAGATGGGGCTCTGACTGAGCAATGGGACCCCCAACAATTCGGAGGATAGGTCTCTGAACTACTTAAAGAGGATTTTGGGTTTTGGAAAACTCCCGCCCATTAGCTGAAGTTTGTTTTAAAAAGCAAACTGTGCTTTAATCATTTTCCCTAGATCTAGCACTGAGTCTGTGCCTCTGCTCCCAGTGTATTTTATTGTGTGCAGAGGTGACGTCACATTGACAGTGCTGCAGTTAATCAGGGCACTCAGTGGCTCTGAACAGGTTGTGACGTAAACATTTGCAAAGTCACTGAGATCAGTTGTTGGCTTCAGCACTTTCAACATTATGATTCATACACTTAGGATCATGTGCCGACTAGTTTCTCTGTCTAATTATCACAATGGTCAGTGAAAAATTACAGCCCCTGCTTAATTGAGAGAATCAGTACATGAATACATCACTAGAGCCACCAACAGTACAGAAATACAGCATGAGAATCACCATCAGAACATGAAGACATCACCAGAATCACCTACAGTACAGGAATACATCACTAGAATCCCCATTTGTACATGAACACATGAGTATATAAATATATCACTTGAACCTCCATCAGTACAGAAATCATCCATCAAAAAAAAAAAAGTACAGAAATACAGCATCACAAATACCTTCAGTATATGAAAACATTCCCAGATCCATCATCAATATATTAATTAATCACCAAGCTTAATACAATAATGAATTGCAATATCAGGCCAATGCCACATACAATTTTATGACATGAACCTACAACTCCTAGTATGTCCTTAACAAGGGTAAGGAGACAGAGGGTGTTGTTGCTGCCAGTCATCCTCACATTGTGGACCACAGTGCAGTCAGTATCACAAATAAACATTTACATCCAGGTACCTTACAGTGGTAATTTTCTTTGATTGGAGTCATTCCCTTTCTCTTCTACTCCATCTTGTCCATGATGACTTTTCACATCCGCAGCTCGCCTCTGCAGACTTCCATCTTTTCTAATTTTCTGTAGCACATGCTGATACAATGCCCTTAAGAATAACAGTGTCATTATAATGTTCCTGAATAAAATATATCTAGCCTACACTGAGCCTCTGAATAAATAATACCTCTCCCTCACACTTATGGTCTTATGATATGTGCTCTCCACATTGTCATGTTCTATAAAATATTGTGGCCACTAGAGTTGAGTGAAACGGGTCGAAAAAATTCAAAGTCGGGTTTCATGGTTTCCACGAGGTCGGCGACTTTAGCGCCAAAGTCTCATTTCAAAAGATGCTTCAGCGCCCTTTTTCAGCCAATGAGGAAGAACGGACACTGTGGGCAACGTGATGACATAGGCAGCGGTCCCCACCATCTTTGAGAAGGGCATGCAAGTGATTGGCTTGCTTTGGGGGCGTCACAGGGGGTATAAAAGGGCGTGAACGCCGACCGCCATCTTACTTCTGCTGATCTCAGTATAGGGAGAGATGCTGCTGCTGCAGATTCTATAGGGAGAGCGTTAGGCAGGGAAGAAGAAAAAAAATCAGCTGCTGCTGCTAGCGATTTTGCCTGTACAACACACCAGTCACTGTGCAGTGCAAGGGGAGGCTATATTTTGATGGATCAGCTCTGTTGGTTGTTAGGCTGCCTTATAAGGCTACCTAATAGCTGCATTGCTGGTTTCACACTGCTTTGCAAACTGCTTTTTTAAAAGCAATCCTTTTTTTTTTGTCCTGGTGAGATACTGAGCGTGCATTTTTCACACCGTACAGCGGTGTACGCTGCTCTCTCAGTACCGTGTAATGGCTGTTATCACGGCCACAGTGAAGCTAAGGGTGTGACTCTGTAAGGATAAGTCGAGGAGTTGTTCCGTTCTTACAGACCTCCACCTTATAGTTTTGTCTGTTTTTCAAACAGTGTAGTCTATTTGCTGTTTGATTACATTCAAAACTATAGAGAGACAGCGTGTGTCAGTCCGTATACTAAAAAAACACGGAGCTTGACAATTTAACATACACCGGACAGTGGTGTACGTGCACGCTGCTCTCTCAGTACCGTGTAACGGCTGTTATCACGGCCACAGTGAAGCTAAGGGTGTGACTCTGTAAGGATAAGTCGAGGAGTTGTTCCATTCTTACAGACCTCCACCTTATAGTTTTGTCTGTTTTTCAAACAGTGTAGTCTATTTGCTGTTTGATTACATTCAAAACTATAGAGAGACAGCGTGTGTCAGTCCGTATACTAAAAAAACACGGAGCTTGACAATTTAACATACACCGGACAGCGGTGTACGTGCACGCTGCTCTCTCAGTACCGTGTAACGGCTGTTATCACGGCCACAGTGAAGCTAAGGTTGTGACTCTGTAAGGATAAGTCGAGGAGTTGTTCCGTTCTTACAGACCTACACTCTAGGGAGATTCCAATCCTGCCCTGTCCTATATAATATTTTTCACACCTGCCAAATTCATCCTGTTATACAGCGGTGTGATATACACTGGGCCTGACACAATACATCAGTGTCCAGAAGTGTGTAAGGACATTCCATTTCTCCCGTCCTATATAACATTTTTCACACCTGCCAAATTCATCCTGTCATACAGCGGTGTGATATACACTGGGCCTGACACAATACATCAGTGTCCAGAAGTGTGTAAGGACATTCCATTTCTCCCATCCTATATAACATTTTTCACACCTGCCAAATTCATCCTGTCATACAGCGGTGTGATATACACTGGGCCTGACACAATACATCAGTGTCCAGAAGTGTGTAAGGACATTCCATTTCTCCCGTCCTATATAACATTTTTCACACCTGCCAAATTCATCCTGTCATACAGCGGTGTGATATACACTGGGCCTGACACAATACATCAGTGTCCAGAAGTGGTAGGAGAATTAAATTCCCCCCTGTCCTATATACACCTTGTACCTTGTTTTACAGTTCCATATCATTGGTGGAATTGTGGGTACATTTTTCAAAAAAATTAGGAAGTGTGGTGTAAGAGGCCATGTTAGTGGGCGGGGGTTGCCAGCTGTTAATGATGGTGTTGGTGTTGGATCTGCTGGTAGTGGCAAAAGCAAAATAACACCTAATGCAGGAGGTGTTGAGCCTGCGTCATCATCTGGCTCCACAAGGCCTCGAAGGCTCCCTTTTCTGGGAGTAGGTAAACCGCTTTTAAAGCCGGAGCTTCAGGAACAAGTTTTGGCCTACATTGCTGACTTGGCCTCCAGCTCTATCGCCTCCTCTTCTGAACTTCTAAAAAATAAAAGCACTGAGTCATCTTTGGAGGCTCATGGTCATGAACCACACCTTTCTTTGTGTCCTTCACCCCAACCAAAATTGAAGGATGCGGCAGGCCACACAACAGATTACTCCATGGAGCTCTTTTCACATACCATGCCTGGGTTATCAAGTAAAATGGTGAATTACCCAGGCCAAGATGAATCTGACATGGAGTGCACTGATGCACAGCCACGGATAGATGATTCTGCTGGTACATTCACTCAGAGCACGACATTGTCCTCGCAGTGTACTGAGCCAGATTCTGACCCTGATGAAACTCAGGTGCCCCTTTCCGCATACTATACCACCATACACGGTGACACAGAGAAAGGTGCACATGACATTGAAGAGGAGGTGATGGATGACCCAGTTGTTGACCCAGATTGGCATCCATTGGGGGAAGAGGGTGCCGCTGCCAATAGCTGCGAAGAGGAGGAGGAGCATCTGCAGCAGGCATCGACATCGCAACAGCTGTTATCTGGCAGGCATGGAGCAGTCCAAAAACGGGTTACAAAAAGCCAAAAAGTTGCTGGACTGCTTGGCCAGACGGTCAAAATAGCACAGCGTGCAAGGATGCAAAATGTCTTCCATAGTAGGAAGAGTGCAGTGTGGCACTTTTTTGAACAAAATCCTACTGATCAGGCCAAGGTTATCTGTAAGAAGTATGCAAAGACCTTTAGCCGAGGGAAAAATCTGAAAAATTTGAATACCAGTTGCATGCTTAGACATTTAACCACCATGCACTTGCAAGCGTGGACGGAACACCAAACCTCAAGTACCACATATGCAAATGCTCCCAAAGAAGCTAGTCAGCAACGCTACATTGTTTCCCCCACTGTAAGCCCACCGGTTAGCACAGCAGCAAATGTTGAGGTGTCGTTGCAAGGCCAAAGCTGTCAGGGAATCACAATGTTATATCAACAAAAGACTGAATCTAGGCCATCAGAAAGAACACCAACTCCATCACCATCATCAACCCTCTCTCAGTCCGCCCTGTCCACCGCTAGTTCCACCATAGGCATCTCTCAAGTCCAGCTCACCCTGCCAGAGACTATGAGTAGGACAAGAAAGTACTCATCCTCTCATCCGCGTACACTGGGTTTGAACGCCCACATTGCCAAACTAATCTTGTTAGAGATGATGCCCTGTCGGTTGGTGGAAAGCTCAGCTTTCCGCGAAATCATGGCCTACGCAGTACCACGCTATGAACTACCCAGTCGCCACTTTTCTCGCAAAGCCATCCCAGCCCTCCACCTTCATGTGAAGGACCGCATTGTCCATGCACTCAAGCAATCAGTAAGTGGAAAGGTGCACCTCACAACTGATGCATGGTCCAGTAGGCATGGCAAGGGCCGTTACATGTCCATCACTGCGCACTGGGTTAATATGGTGGATGTAGGGTCCACAGGGGACAGCGGTGGTGGGACAGTGCTGCCTAGCCCATGGTCTAGGAAACAGTTGGCTGTAGGCGTTCGACCCTCCTCCTCCTACTCCTCTAGAAGCGAAAGCTCGTCCCCTGAGCGCAGTCGCAGCAGCACTCCACCCGCAGCTGCCAGTGTTGCACACGAGGTGCCTCCCTATCGATCAGCTAGTGGAAAGCGTTAGCAGGCTCTGTTGAAGATGATGTGTTTGAGCGACAGACACACGGCGGAGGTACTGGCCGACTACTTTCAGCAACAAACTGAGTCATGGCTGGGCAGTCTACATCTTGAGGCAGGCAAGGTAGTTAGCGATAACGGCCGTAATTTTGTGGCTGCCATAGCCCTTTCAAAACTCAGACATATACCTTGCTTGGCTCACACCTTGAACCTGGTGATGCAGTGCTTCCTCAATAATTATCCGGAGTTAACAGGCCTGCTCCAGAAGGTTCGAAAACTGTGCTCGCACATCCGCCGGTCGCCCGTACACTCCAGTCGTATGCAGAAGCTGCAGCGATTGCTACACCTTCCCAAGCACCGGCTAATTATCGACGTTGCAACAAGGTGGAACTCCACCCTGCACATGGTTGAGCCGCTGTGCGAACAGAGGCAGGCCTTAATGCATTTGTGGGAGGATACCCGGACAGTCACTTTGAGGGCAGACATGGAGTTGACAGGTGTGCAGTGGTCAAAGCTGAAAGACCTCTATAAAGTCCTTTAGTGTTTTGAGGAATGCACATGGCTGGTAAGCGCAGACGACGCCATCATAAGCATGAGCATCCCACTTATGCGTCTGCTCATGCAAACTTTGACGCACATTAAGGAGCAGGCGTCTGCAGCCGAGGTTGACGAAGAGAAGGAGGAAATCCTTGATGACAGTGAGCCATTGTCTGCTCCGGGACCTCTCCTGGACGAGGTGGAGGAAGAAGAGGAGGAGGAGGGTGATGATGGGGATGATTATTTAGGGGAGGAGGCTGCTTCTCGTGTGTCCAGAGAAAATGTTGGCGTGGCAAGGTCTGGTACAGTGTTTGTGCGTGACTGGAGGGATGTGGATTTGCCAGAAAGTGCTCCTCCACCAAACAGTCGCACTGCATCATTGACACTGGGAACATTGGCCCACATGTCAGATTATGCCTTGCAGATCCTAAAAAGGGACCCCCGCATTGCCAAAATGATGAACGATGACGACTACTGGTTGGCCAGCATCCTGGATCCACGCTATAAAGGCAAATTCCAAAACATCATGCCACAGGAGAACCTTGACCTAATATTGGCTAACAAACAAGCTACTCTGGTAAACCGGTTGGTTGAGGCATTCCCAGCACACAGCAGCGGTGATGGTTCTCACACGAGCCGTAGGGGCCAGGGGCAGCATGGAAGAGGTGTTCGTGGTGCACACATCAGAAGTGGCGTTGTAGACAGGGGTTTCATGACCATGTTGTGGACTGATTTTTCAAGTCCCGCTCACACGACTGGTAATACTGCATCGATGGAAACTGACAGGAGACAGCACTTGTCAACTATGGTTACAAACTACTTTTCCTCCCATGTCGATGTTCTCCCTCACAGGTCATTCTCCTTTGACTATTGGGCGGCTAAACTGGACATCTGGCCTGAATTGGCACAATATGCATTACAGGAGCTCGCTTGCCCAGCTGCAATTGTGCTATCGGAAAGAGTCTTCAGTGCTGCTGGATCAATCCTGACAGAAAAAAAGACCTGTCTGTCGACCCAAAATGTAGATGATCTAACCTTCATTAAAATGAACCATGCATGGGTTTCCAAGGATTTTGTCCTACCTTCCCCTGATGACGCATAGGTTGACAGAAAAATGGCTTGCTTTGGTCCTCCTCTTCCTGGGACTTGTCCAATTTCGCCTTTTGCATCAGCTGAATGTCCAACATCAACATATGCCACTTTGAAAACCTCCCTAACTTTGCTGCCTCCCCCCCCAAGGCCGGGGTCACCACCTAAAGCATGAAACCATGCGATTGCCGTTGCCCTGGACAGGTGGTAAGGTCGACTCTTTGGCGCGGGCACTGGCACAGGGTCCCTCATAGTGCATTCAAGTGTCTCTGATGGTGGGGGTGCACACCCGCCGTCAGACACACCACCATACTAAGAGGGGCCCAGTGCCAGTACCAACGCCCACGAGTGGGCCCCCCTTGCTTGGGCAGGGCCACAGCATTTGCAATCTTTACCTCTCCCTGCTCCTCCCCTGTGTAGTCTGGGCTGTCAAATCCATACTGGGCCTGACACCGTCTGAGCCTGCCTCCTGATCTATAGACATATATTTTGAATGTGTAAACTATGCTATCCATACATGTTATGCGGTGATACGGTACCCTTTCTCACCTTTGTGTAATCACGTGTAATCCATACTGGGCCTGAGAATGGCTGGCGAGCTGTTACGTGTGCAAACCACAGGTGCTGTAGCTTACTTAAGTTTTTCATTTTTTCAGGAATGACGGTTAGGCCTAATTCCGGAACTGCGGTTGACCTGCACTTACTGGGAAATCATCGTTCACGGGTAATAATTGTAATCCCAGATCTCCATCACTAAGGGTGTTCAGCGGGTTATCTGCACCTGTAAGTGACACACGCTGGCCCTTTCAGTGTAGCGCACATGCAGCCATGGACATGTAAGGGCATGACACACCAGTTATTGGCCAATCTCGTGTGCCAGAGCCTCGCGTGTCCCTCTAGTAAGCTGGACGCGGACCGCGGGGGCATGACGGAGTCTCGTTCATTAACGGAATTAAGCTTGCAAAGGGTGCATCTTTTCAGTTGCTGGATGGTTGAGGTTGCCCGTGTTGAGTCAAATTACGCCGCAGGCTCCACTCCTGGAGGTGCCCTTCTGGTCATTCCTTTAAGGTTCAGCTTTGCAACCATACTGCCCACGTAAAACCAACACTTTGCCTTCATGGATGCTGTTTGGAGGGTCGTGACTCGTGGGAATAACGCCGCCCAATCAGTTAACCTGCTAGAGAGATCCTTCGTTGCTCCCAAGCATGACATCACACTCCCTAGGAGGAAGGTAATGCCACTGTGGCGACCGTACTCCTGGGGGCGACACAAGTGCACTGATTCCCAGCCACTGCTCGATGATTCTGCTGGTACATTGACGCAGACCACTACATTCCCCTTGCACTCTACACAGCCTGAATCTGCCCCTGATGAAACTCAGGTTACCCTTCCCATATACTGTTCCACCTTACACGGTGACAAAGAGGAAGCTACAGATGAAAGTGCAGGTTTGGCCCACCGGCCGTCAGACACACCACCGTACTATCAGGGGCCCTGTGCCAGTGTCGTTGCCAATGAGTGGGCCCCCCCTGCTTGCTCAGGATCACAGCACTTGCAAGGTTGAAATACTTACCTCTCCCTGCTCCACCGCCATGACGTCTTCTGCGTTTCCTGACAGTGATATTCTGATCAGAGAGCGCAATGACATCACGTCTGTACGCCAAGACTAGTACAGGGATTCCCTAGCGAGGAGACTTATTTGAGGAGACTTATTTAATTGTTTTCAATGTTGGGACAGCAATTTTTGGGGAGCACTATACTCTGGAGAATGATATATGGGGCCCACCATACACTGGAGCATTCCAAAGGTGGACATCAGACACTGGAGCAGCATTTACAGGGCCCATTATACACTAGAGCATTAGAAATGGGGTCCATTATATATGGAGCATTATTTGGGCCCATAAGACAGTGCAGCTTCATCCATGGGGACCAACATATACTGTAGCATTATGTGGAGCTCATCATATACTGTTTCAAACATTATATGGGACCAATGATTCTGTATGGAGAAATAGATGGGCCTCATTACTCTGTATAGCGCGCTATGCGGTGGCCATAATACTGTATGGAGTAAGATACTGTCCGTTTTTGGAGCTATTGGAGAATTTAAAATGGATATCAGTCATGAGATGTAAAAAGTGAAGTATTTTTCATTGTAGTATACCACTAATTCTCTGCTGTATCGGAGCATCATGAGTTGTGGTTTGTGTTAAAGGGGCGCTCTTTGGCCCAGGGCACATAAAAACCTGGAGTCAGCCCTGACCCCCCACAAATTTAGCCAAATAACCCGCATTTTTCAGTGCGTAACTAGTATTATGAAGTAAATTAAAGTTGACAAGCTTCAGTAATAAGATTTGATGTCGTTGGCATTAAAATGGGCACTGTAGGTGTGTTTCCTGGCCTCCACTCCCTGCCGACTGTTCTTCCCCATTGACTTGCATTGGGTTTCGTGTTTCAGACGGCCTTCGACTTTTCACTAAAATCGGCCGATTTCGTTCGACCCGACTTTTGCGAAAGTCGGGTTTCATGAAACCCGACTCAACGCAAAAAAAGGCAAAGTCGCTTATCTCTAGTGGCCACACTATCCGCCCTTATGAACTATAACTGTCACTGTCTGCTATAATTAGCTATAACCATAATACTGTCCTCCCTTATTAGCTATAAACAACCACCTACCTTAAATGTTCCACACCATGCGTCCCCCTTTAAATATTGGGCCCTTCTTCACAATGTGTCCCCCCTATACTGCCCTTTCTCTTTAATGTGCCCTCTCCCCCTGCATACTTTCCCATCCTTGCAGTACCCTCATATTTCCTTCCCACATTACCTCATCTCTAGTGTTGAGCATTCCGATACCGCAAATATCGGGTATCGGCCGATATTCGCGGTATCGGAATTCCGATACTGAGTTCCGATACTTTTAGCATATCGAATACCGGAATCGGAAGTTCCCATAATGCTATGAGTCAGTTTGATTTGATTCAGCCAATGAGGAATCCTCGGAAGTGTGGGCACATCCTGTTAGGCATGTAGGCATGTTAACTAATGGCATGGCTGTGATTGGCTGCTGAAATGATGTCATGATGCACTATAAAAGCAGCCGCCGCCATTTAGGGTTCACTCTGCTGTGAATTCAGTTAGGGGCAGGCTGCTGTTCAAGACTCTGAGGGACAGTTAGAGATAGCGATTTTCAAAATAATATTGTGCTTTACCCAGGCTACATTATCAATCACTGTAGCTTTCTTTTGCCTTGCAGCGCTGTTCACAGCTGTCTGCAAGGTCTGTGTCAGTGCAGCTCACGCTGTGTAGTGTGTCCTGCAGCCACCTCTGATTGTAGGCTGCTCAGCGTGCGTCACTGCCTCATACATATTTTTCTTTTATTGCTACTCATTTTTCATTAATTCTCCTATTAGTGTGCATCCATCCATCCGTATCCATGTACATTGGTTGCAAACACTATAGGCGTAGACAGCGGAGCCTTTCTGCAGCCTTTCAGTGCCAGTGCCCACATCTCTGCACTGTTCACGGCTGTCTGAGAGGTTTCTGTGTGTGAGTGCAGCTCACGTTGTAGTGTGTCCTGCAGCCACCTCTGGTTGTAGTCCGCTCAGCGTGCGTCACTGCCTCATACATAGTCCTTTTTTTGTTTTATTGCAGCTCATTTTTCCAGATTTTTTTCTCCTATTAGTGTGCTTCCATCCGTATCCATCTACATTGGTTGGTTGCAAACACTATATAGGAGTAGATAGAGGAGCCTTTTTGCTGGCTTGTGCCCTGCAGGCGCAGCCAGATTAGTATTAGCCTATTTTTTGGAGCCTCATCTATTGCATTGTAGGTTACCTTCCTGCATTGTAACAATAGCTCCAAAAAGTTTGTGATACTATCGCTTTCACATCTTTGGTCACATCCTTTTTGTTTTTTTAAAAAAACATGTAAGTAAAGTTCACCAAACACTCCACTTGACAGTTGTGTAGGCCACATTAGCTCATATTAAAGTGTAGGCCACACACTTTATAAAATTAGTGTTTCTTATACCTGTTAGCAGCTGTTCAGGAATAAGCACACTAAGCCCCCCCTTTGTACTTTTCTGCCTATCTTTATCAGTCTACCAGGATGAAGAAGGCAGGGAGTAAGGCACGTGGTCGTGGGCCTGGATTTTCAGCAGGGAGAGGACGTGGGGATTCTGTGCCTGCTGCGGGCACCAGTGACTCAGCATCCCCCAGTTTTACCAGGCAACAGTCCTTTATGCGCATCTTTGAAGGACCTCACCATACCCCACTGCTGCGGGATGAACAAATTGAAGCCGTTGTCAGATGGATGGCAGCTAACATATCGACTTCAATGTCTTCCACATCCTCTCAGGGCCAGAGCACTGAAAAGCAACCATCTGTCTCTTCACCACCTGCCAAATTGCCCAGGCAGTCAGAGAGCCCTGTACAGGAGCCATCTCATTCTCTACTTCTGTTCTCTGAATCTGTTGGCTTGGAAAGAGGGGGCCAGCCAAGCAGCATTCTAGAATGTGAAGAAGAGGGAGTATGCATTGATGCGCAACTGCTTTGTCCCTCTGAATCTGAAGAGGCGGGTGGGCTAGTGCCTTTGGTCAGCACACCTCAGTACGCATCAGATGATGATGAGACTCAGGTGCCACTTTCTGGTGCGTACGGTGCTGGCGAGACTACCCAGGACAAGCAGGTGTTTGAAGAGGGGGGTGTAGATGATGAGGTCCTTGACCCATCATGGCGTGAGAAGCAAGAAGGTGGTGGGAGCAGCTCTGAGGAAGAGATTCCCCGAACGGCCAAAACAGGAGGGAGAGGGAGGGGGCAGACTTGGTTGCCTGTAGCCTCCACTTCGGAACCCGTTAGGAGCATTCCTCTTCCAAAACCCAAAACGGGTGCTCCCAGGACTTGCAGTGCGTGGTCCTTTTTTGACACAGTTGCAGATGACATTTGCTTTGGCAAATGCAAGCTGTGTAATCAGAAAGTCAAAAGAGGGAAAAGTGTCAGCAACCTCAATACCACAAATATGTGGAAACATGTGCAGACCAAGCACGTGGTGGAGTTACAAAGACACACTGAAGACGTAGGCCAACCTACAGCACCACCTACCACCTCTTCAGTTCGTGTTGTAGCTTCTTCCTCCAGCTCACACACAGCTGGTTCGGCTTCCTCACAGGATTGCCATGGAAGAACCTTTGGCACTGTTGTCCAGAGACCCAGTGACATTCCACCCACAGCACCACGTTCCCTGTCATCCTCACACTCCCAGGCCACTCTACAGCCATCGGTAGAACAGGCATGGGAGAAAAGGCGGCCATACTCGGCAAACCATCCCCGAGCACAGGCTCTGAATGCTGGCATTGCCAAACTACTGGCCCTTGAAATGCTCTCATTCAGGCTGGTGGAGACTGACACCTTCCGTCACTTCATGGCATTGGCAGTCCCACAATACAACGTGCCCAACCGCTTACATTTCAGCAGGCAAGCCATCCCTGCCCTGCAAAAGCATGTGGAGGGAAAAATTAAACATGCGCTACTAAACACCGTCAGCAGCAAGGTCCACCTGACACCGATGAGTGGACCAGTAACCATGGACAGGGACAATACCTTTCCCTCACTGCCCATTGGGTCAATGTTGTGGAGCCGGGTACAGATCTTGAGTGGCGCTGTACATGTTCTGCCAACTCCAAGGATTGCAGGAATCCAGTCTGTACACATTGACTCCTCCTCATACTGCAGTTCCTCAGAATCAGCGCTGCAGGAGCCTGTTACAACCGATATGAGCACAGCCATGGCCTTACTGAAATTAATTTCTTTGGGGAATCGAAGCCACACAGCGCAGGAGCTCTGGAATGCCATCAAGCAGGAGAGCGACGTGTGGTTTGTACCAGCGAATCTCCAGCCAGGCTTGGTAGTGTGTGACAATGGCCGAAATGTGGTGGCAGCTCTGGGCCTAGGCAACCTTACTCACATCCCATGTCTGGCACATGTGCTCAACTTGGTCGTGCAGAGCTTTGCTGCACAAGGTCCGCATAGAGTGCGTTCACTTGCGGTGTTCCAGCATGGCAAGATCGCGCATTGCAGCTCTGCAGCGCCGATTCCGCCATCCGGAACATAGCATCATATGTGACCTACCCACCAGGTGGAATTCAACGTTACATATGTTGGAGCGGTTGTGTGAGCAGCAGGCAGCAGTAATGGAGTACCAACTGCATCAGGCGCAAACAAGTCACACTGTGCGCTGGTCACACTTCAGCACCACTGAGTGGGCCTCTATAAAAGACATCTGCCTCGTTATGCGTGCCTTCGATGATTCCACGAGGATGGCGAGTGCAGATGATGCACTAGTCAGCATGACTGTCCCCCTTATCTGCCTGCTTCAAAAAACACTGCAAGCACTAAGGGAGGAGGTTTTGGAAGAGGTGGAGGATGAGGAGTCACAAATGCCATCTGCTTCTGGACAGTCTGCGCAACGTGGTTCCTCACAAAGGCCTAGGCAGGGGACACTTTGTGAGGAGGATGAGGAGGAGTCAATGGAGGAGGAAGACATCTCTCCAGAGAAGGGAGGTACACAATGTTCTAGTAGTCAGTATGTACAGCGAGGGTGGGGTGATGCAGAGCAGGCAGAGATAACGCCTCAAGCAGGGGACAGCGTTTCTTGGGCAGTTGGGAGTCTGCAGCACATGGTTGATTTCATGCTGCAGTGCCTGAGAAACGACCGCCGCATCGCCCACATTCTCAACACGGCTGATTATTGGGTGTACACCCTCCTAGATCCTCGCTACCGGGACAATTTACAAAGCCTCATAACACCGTTGAACCGGGAGCATAAAATGCGGGAGTACCAAGACACACTGGTGCATTCCATCATGTTCTCCATTCCACCCGAGAGCAGTGCTGCTAGTGCTTTACAAAGCAGCTCTGTGCGTCGAGGCAGTGGAGGAAGCTCTGCACAAAAAGGGAGCAGAGGCAGCGCCTCAGCACAAGGCAAGACCAGTATGGCCCAAGCCCAAATGTGGCAAAGTTTTGTGTGCCCGCCACAAATGTCTACACAATCACAGACGGCTCCAGTCAGCAGGAGGCAACGTTTCCGTCAGATGGTGACAGACTACATGTCTTGTCCTGTCAGTGTACTCTTCCCCCTTCAAGTTTTGGGTCTCTAAGCTGGATACATGGCCAGAGCTTAGCCAGTATGCATTGGAGGTGCAGGCTTGCCCTGCTGCTAGTGTATTATCGGAACGCGTCTATAGTGCCGCAGGTGGTGTACTAACAGACTGTCGCACACGACTATCCTCCGATAACGTTGACTGGCTTATTTTCTGAAAATGAACAAGGCCTGGATCTCGCCGGAATTTGCCAGTCCTCTTCCAGAATAAATAATTGGTTGGCAACAGTATCCAGGCCTCCTGTTGTGTTCATGTTTCTACCACCTAAACTGTAATCCCTGGGCTCTATCACCGCCAGTTGTTGCTCAGAAGTGCCGTCTGCACAGAGAAAAACACTAGCTCCTGTGTTAGTCGGGTTCAGTAACGCCAGCTGCTCCCTCCCCTGCTCCCTCCCCTGCTGTGTGTACGGCAATATCTCCTGCTCCCTCCACATTCAAACTACATCACATTTTGCACTTGCTCCAAGTAGGCCTCAGCCTACACCATGATTGATACTGGTCTCCAACATCGCCAGTTGTTGCTCAGAAGTGCCGTCTGCACAGAAAAAAACACTAGTTCCTGTGTTAGTGGGGTTCAGTAACACCAGCTGCTCCCCTGCTGTGTGTACGGCAATATCTCCTGCTCCCTCCACATTCAAACTACATCACATTTTAAACTTGCTCCTGTGGCTCCCCCAGGAGTATGGTCGCCACACTGGCTTTGCCTTCCTCCAGGGGAGGGTAATGCCAGGCTTGGAGACAATGATGGATCTCTCTCACAGTCAATCCATACATACAACACAGTTCCACTCCAGGCCAGCAGGGGGTGAACCAGGATTCAGGGAAGAGTGCTCTCTGAGGGCCAAGAGGTGTGGTTAGTTAGTTAGTCTGCGGAGGGTGAAGTGTGCAGACGTGGAGAGCGAAGCTGGAGGTTGAGCTGCAGAAGGCGAGCTCCCTCAGCTTGAGAGCGCACAAACTGGAGCCTGGTCTCCACGGTGGTACGGATACTAAAGGTCCTGCCACAGATACCAGAGGAGAAAGAGGCTGTAAATGCCCTGCTCCCATCTAAGACTTGAGGCACAACAGCAATACGGATAGAGAGCCGGGACTCAGAAGAAAGGAGAGTCCCCGAGATAGGCTACAGCTGTCTGCCGTGCAAGTAAGGTTCTAGGAACATCTGACAGGAGGAACTCTAGAGTAACTAAGGACTGGAGTGCTTCACACCACAAAGCGCTAGGAAGGAGACTGCACAGCCCATCTGTGAGAGCGAATCCCAGAGTTGCTTCCAGGCTAGCCTGCTACAATACCACCTGTAATCAGGACCCTGGACTGTAGTATTCAAGTAAAGGTACTGAAATTGCACCCCACTGTGTCTTGCCAGCTTCCTACGCTGTCGGCACTGCTACATCCCCCATGCCACTACACCTACACTGCCCTGGGACTACAGCTTCACCTGTGGGGAGCTTTTACATCCTATGCTGCACACACCATCAGTCCCAGAGGATCTGCATGCAGCGTCGGCCTAACATCATATTTGCCGAACACCACAGGTGGCGTCACGAACTATCCCTATAAACTACAACACAAACCACCATTTTATTGGGCGCCCAGGGCCACGGACCGGGTCACCGCTGCTGTGACACATCCCCCTGACACCGGCCCGGTCCCGAGTACCCCACAGCCCTGGGATGGGGGCGACCCACTCAAAGTAGGCCTCAGCCTACACCATGATTGATCCTGGGCTCCAACATCGCCAGTTGTTGCTCAGAAGTGCCATCTGCACAGAAAAAAACACTAGCTCCTGTGTTAGTGGGGTTCATTAACGCCAGCTGCTCCCCTGCTGTGTGTACGGCAATATCTCCTGCTCCCTCCACATTCAAACTACATCACATTTTAAACTTGCTCCAAGTAGGCCTCAGCCTACACCATGATTGACCCTGGGCTCCAACACTGCCAGTTGCTGCTCAGAAGTGCCGTCTGCACAGAGAAAAACACATGCTCCAGTGTTAGTGGGGTTCAGTAATGCCAGCTGCTCCCCTGCTGTGTGTCCGGCAAGGTCTCCTGCTGCCTCCACATTCACACTACTACTGATTTCAAACTTGCTCCAAGTAGGCCTCAGCCTACACCATGATTGACCCTGGGCTCCAACACTGCCAGTTGCTGCTCAGAAGTGCCGTCTGCACAGAGAAAAACACATGCTCCAGTGTTAGTGGGCTTCAGTAATGCCAGCTGCTCCTCTGCTGTGTGTCCGGCAAAGTCTCCTGCTGCCTCCACATTCACACTACTACTGATTTCAAACTTGCTCCAAATAGGCCTCTGGCTCCACTCTGTCTCTAGTATTTACCCTGGCCTCCAACACCACCAGTTGCTGCTCAGAAGTGCCGTCTGCACAATCAACACTTGTTCCTGTGTTAGAGACAGAGTGGAGCCAGAGGCCTAATTGGAGCACGTTTAAAATCAGTAGTAGTCTACAATCAACTTGATTAAATTAGGCCTCAGCCAACACCCTGTTTGACCCTGGGCTCCAACATCGCCAGTTGCAGCTCAGAAGTGCCGACTGCACAGTCAACATATGCTCCAGTGTTATTGGGTTCAGAAATGTCATCTGATCCCCAGCTGTGTGTCCGGCAATTTCTCCTGCTCTGTCCACACTCACACAACTACAGATTTTAAACTAGCTCCAATTAGGCCTCTGTCTCCACTCTGTTTGTAGTATTTTCCCTGGGTTCCAGCACCGCCAGCTGTTTCCCGGCATTGTTTTTGGCACGGGTACTCCCTCCTGCCCAGCCTGGTTCCAGCATGCCTGCTGTTTCCGGGTAGTGTCAACGTCACTTTGCCAGCAATACGTTGACCTGTCGTGCTGCGGTCGGGTTAACCGAGTCTATGGTGCCTGCAGTTTATGGGCTTCCTATGTGGGCTGCGGGATCTGGCAACAAAGGCTGGTTCCGTAGTGCCAATAGGACAAGCACCCCCTGTAGGACTGTGGGTTTCGGTAACTGCGGCCGGCTCGCGGCCTTGCAACTTTGTTTTTCATGGGTATCTTCTGCTGCCCATCCGGGTTCCAGCAACGTCAGCTGGTTTTCGGCAGTGCCTTTGGCTTAGGTGCCTCCTTCTCGGTATCCGAGTTCCAGCAACGTCTGCTGGTCCTTGGTAGTGCTTTCTAGCACAGGTACCTCCTGCTTAGTACCCGGGTTCCAGTACCGTAAGCTGGTCCTTTGTAGTGCCATTGGCTCTTGTTCCTTCTGCTACCCATCCGGGTTCCAGTACCGTCAGCTGGTTCTCGACAGTTCCTCAGCCTTCTTGTACCTTCTGCTACATTTCCAAGTTCAAGCTTTTGGTAATGGTTTTTGGTTATCACTCTGGATCTCCCTGACGACGACCCTGAAGACGACGACCCTGAAGACCACCCCGAAGAAGATGACTACCACGAAAACAATGACCCTGAAGACGACGACCCGGAAGACCACCCCGAAGAAGACCAAAAAGATGACCCTGAAAAAGATGACCAAGAGGACAAAGAACATGAAGACAACCACCAAGATACAGAACAACAAGAGACAGAAGACCAAGAAGCAGAAGACCAAGATGTAGAAGAACAAAAAGCAGAAGAACAAAAAGCAGAAGAACATTAGGCATAAGACTCAAAATCAGAGCAAAAGATATTATCTAAATTATAAGCAGAAGAAGACTAAGCAGTGTATGGGGGTGAGTCCGTTCCTCCTCGTGGTGCCCCTGGAAAATGCCTGCTGCTGCAGGCCAAACTGAACGCGGACAAATCCTGTTGTAAATCTTTTGTGACAGGCAGAACGGAAGGTGTAATCTTCAAACTTTTATAGATAACAACTACAGGAATGCCTGTCACAAATAAGAATATGATGAAGAAGAAGAATAGGAAGAAGATGAAGAAGTAGAATATGAAGAAGAATAATAGTTGAATAAGAAGAATATGAAGAATGTAAAAGAAAAGAATAATAGTAAGAAGGTGAAGAAGAAGATGAGTAAGGTGAAGAAGAAGTTGATGAAAGAGATGCTACTGTTGCTGCTGCTGAGGATCATGAAGGAGAAAGTGTGGGAGAAGTAAAAATGAAGGTGAAGAGCATGGAAGTAGTGAAACATACATATCTGACAAAATATAAAAAAGGTTAACATAGTCAACATCTCTGTAACTCCGAACATCTTTTAAAAAAAAATTATTCCTGCTATTCCATTTGATTGGGCTAAACCTCTATGCCTTTAATGTCTCCTCCACCTCCCCCAATACATTCTACACTATTCTTAGTTGTTTTTCTTCTTGTAGAATTAACCTACAAGGAAAGAAAGGGTTTTTTTTAATTCCGATATTTCTGTCCCATTGACTTGCATTGGTTTCCGGTATCGGAATCGGCGATACCCGATACTTTTTTGGTATTGGTCCGATCCAATCCGATATTTCACGATATCGGATGGTATCGCTCAACACTACTCATCTCTATTATTATTTTTTTTTATTATTATAGCGCCATATATTCCATGGCGCTTTACATGCTCTATGATGCCTATGCTCACTACCTAGTCTTTATACTGTGACCATTCACACTTTCTTCAAACTTTCCCCTCCCTTACTGTCCCCATCACACTTTTCTTCCACCATACTGTCCCCTCACACTTTCCTTCCTACTATCCCCTGACACTACCCCCCAAACTGTCCCCTCACACTTTCCACTTTATTCTCTCCTCACATTTTTCTCTCACCATACTGTCCCCTCACTCTTTTCACCTTATTGTCCCCTCACACTTTTCTCTCACCATACTGTCGCCTCACACTTTTCTTCCCCCATACTGTCCCCTCACATTTCTCCCACCATGCTGTTCCTCACATTTTTCTCATCACTTACTAACATGGGAATACTCCAATCAAAACACTAAGCACTGCTTCCATAACTCTCATAGCTTTTAATGTAATCGCTGTGCTCAAGATTGGTCTCCTCTCTTTTCTAATGGTATTGAAAATGCTGATGTAAAAAATCAGTAAATGAGGCTATGATTCTCTCATTCTCCAATAGATTAGGGATCATGATTTTCCAGTATTTATCATTCATAAGATATGTGTAAGATGAGAATAGACCGTTACACCATAAGGGGTCCAGTACACCAAGATAACTGTCGGCCCATAAAGGTTTGGTCAATCATTCAGTTGGCAGTTATCAGTCCAGACTTCCAAAGGACCACACATTCTGCCTAGCGCTCATGTTCTCCATAACAGAGCCGCTGCCAGACTTCTCTGGTGGAGGTTTATATTGCGCAAGTCAAAGGGACTGGCAGCTTGAACTCAGAGATCCCGGATTCTTACCTCTCCCCGACATAAACAGTCAGGAGCCGCCATACATATCTGACTGTTGACCAAACACGTCAAAATTAGCAGGTTCAGTCAACTTTAGTCTAATGTGTACATGGTCCTTAAGGAAAAATGATTTTTTTTTAATTAAAAACAAAATCCCAATTACATTTATGTTTTTTTGGGACACGACTATATAAATGCAAAAATTTACTACAAACACGCACACACAGAGGATGGTGAAGTTGTAGTCCTACAAGTTTTACAAAAGTTTAGCCTACACCAGCTGCCTATCCAGTGAGAATGCACAGATAGACCTTGTGAAGATAGCCTTTGGCATTTCAAGCTATCATGAAAGAATCATTTGCTTAAGATTTGTCAGCAAACATTACTTCTGATTAAGCGGCAAGAAAACTCAAGGTTAGCTTTGACCGTGTGACAGAGAATTGGATTCTGTCACACAGTCTCATAAGAGATCAGTTATTTTACGCAGTAATCACAAACAGCATTCCAAAAGCTTAGCCAGAGAAAACACGCACTTCCAGGATGGGAATTTCTCAATCGACCCAGTCTTGAGTCACACCAATAGACTAACAAGTGTTCTTTTCATGTGCTCGAATTATAAGTTAAGGTCAAGCTTACTTCTCGTTGGAAATATTAGCAAAAAAAAGTGCAGAATAGGACATGTTGTAATCAGTTAAGAATGGGCCATCTTACATCAGAAGGACTCGCAGCTACTATCATGTTTATTTAGTGAATTATTCAAGCCTTCAGAGACCATAAATTGTTAGAATTCATTTGTTATTTCTCAGACATGGGATCTGCCAAAAGTCATTCTTCCCAGTAATCGGAAAAGAACGTTTGAAGGGGCCATGTAATTTATCAAGGTATTCTGGAACTACAACAAAGACAAAGCGCTTGGCCACGTGATAAGTATGTTAAAACATCTCAAAACAATGGTATCTACCAGGGAACGGTCAAAGAAATGTGCATGTATTTTCACAAGAAGGCTTCCCAGATCTGCTTTCAGGAATATGGAAACTTTTTCAAAAAGTTATTTCGCAAACAGTTGTGTTAGTTTTCAAGTTTCCATTGAACATCCCATTTTTTTTTTTTCATGATAGACCTTTTTTATTAGGACAGAGAAGGAACGTGAGTGGTAGAAGGTGATGGTCAAAACGTGTGCGGGAGCTGGTTTCCAACGTGATGAAGTTGGCCTGTTCGGGGCAATAAATCAGATGTAGGGTTCATTTTTAAGCTGTCAGTCGAGGCCATACATTCAAGGAGTTACAAAGTAGGAGCAAAGGGGAGGGATACAAAGAAGCATCTGAAAGGAAGGGAAAAAAGGAAATCTTACTGAGCAAGGGATAAGTCGTATTTATTTGTAAGAAGACTCATTATTTCCATTGAATAGTAACAACTTTATAGGTTACTAGCTGAAGAGCACGGCGCTGCCCAGGCATAGTAACTAACTACAGTTAGTTATAACAAATTATAATGATTATATCTATATATATAAAGCTGAGTGTAGGGCCCCACACAACCCACATAGCCACATTCACTATAATGTCTCACATCATCCCGTCATCCAGAGCTACTGGACTACTACCCCTAATATCCCACATCATCCCCTCTTCCAGAGCTACTGGACTCCTTCCCCTAATATCCCACATCATCCCGTCATCCAGAGCTACCAGAATACTATCCCTAATATCCCACATCATCCCGTCAGCCAGAGCCACCGGACTACTAATATCCCACATCATCAAGTCAGCCAGAGCCACTGGACTACTACCCCTAATATCCCACATCATCCCGTCAGCCTGGTGTCAGAACCGGAGCGCTGAGTGGAATTGCCCTAACTTCCATACCAATGATCCCTTTAATAGAAGCCTGGGGTGAGAATCAGAGCGCTGAGGGATTTACGCTAACTTCCATACCGGAGATCCCTTTAAGAGAGGCCTGGGGTCAGTACCAAAGCGCAGAGTGGATTTGCCCTCACTTCCATACTGGGGATCCCTTTAAGAGAGGCCTGGGATCAGAACCAGAGCGCTGAGTGGATTTGCCCTGACTTGCATACCAATGATCCCTTTAATAGAATCCTGGGGTCAGATTCAGAGCGCTGAGGGATTTGCCCTAACTTCCATACAGGAGATCCCTTTAAGAGAGCCTGGGGTTAGTACCAGAGCATTTGAAGGCAATTGCCCTGACTTCCATACTGGGGATCCCTTTAAGAGAGCTTGGGGTCAGAACCAGAATGCTGAGTGAAATTTCCCTAACTTCCATACCAATGATCACGTTAATAGAAGCCTGGGGTCAGAATCAGAGCGCTAAGGGATTTGCCCTAACTTCCATACCGGAGATCCCTTTACGAGAGGCCTGGAGTCAGTACCAAAGTGCTGGATGGATTTGCCCTGACTTCCATACCAATGATCCCTTTAAGAGGGAAGATGTGCCTATAGGATGGAGGATGTGTGATGTGTATATGGGCACGGAAGGGGTGATTAATTTCTGTCATGTGCTCTCTGCTCCTTTTTGGGGGGCAGACAATGGCTGGGAGCTTATATTTCCGGGAATGCTAGATTTCTCCCACCATGTCAGTGTCTGCTGAGGTGTTTTCTGGAGAGGGAAAACTGTTGCTCATAGCAACCAATCACAGATCAGCTTCTTTTAAACAGCTCTGGTGAAATGAAAGATGCTTAATGATTGGTTGCAAGGAAAACTGTTGATCATAGCAACCAATCACAGCTCATCTTCTTTTACACAGCTCTGGTGAAATGAAAGATGCTTCGTGATTGGTTGGTGATAAACACACAGACACACACACACATTCAGTTTTATATATAGAGATGACTATGCAGAGAATTTTCTCATAGATCACCAAAATATGGTGTTGCATCCTTTTTCATCAGTTTCCATGGGATCGTCCCAATTACTAGATAAGGAAATATTAGTTTTTAGGTGGTTCCATCTAAACATTTCCTAGAGCTTAAAATAGGACCTGACACTTGCTATATATGTGATTTTTTACGTGCCACCGTTCTCCTGAATCCGGCGATCCTTTTCTTTTCTTACTGCTCCGCTCCGTTCCCGATATATGGCCCATTATTCCTTTCATATAAATTTAGTCTTGTTATCCAAGTGGGCGTGGTTCTCAACTCATTTTGAGGATCCTTCCCTCTTGGTTAAAAAGACAAGATGTATATTACAGGGAAGCCATATCTCAGGCGCAATGAAAAAGAAAAAGATCGCCGGATTCATGAGAACAACGGCATTTTCACCAGGTAAAAAAAAAATAAAAAAATTGATGGCCAATTAATTCAGGTCCTCAGAATTATACCTTAACCCCTTCATGATCGGGCAATTTTGCTTGCTTTAGCCCTCTCATTTACTTTGTCCTCGTCTTGCAAGAACTGTAACAACTTTTTTTTTATATTTTTCCATCATGGTCGTGTATGAGGGCTTGATTTTTTGTTTGACATTTTGCAGATCTGAATGACAATATATCAAAAAATAGAAAAAAAATTCCAATTGGGGTGAAATTGTGTCATCCGTCATTGTGTCATGGAGTTAGTTTCTACAGTGTTCATTGTGTGTTAAAAGTGAACTGGCAGCATGATCTCCAGGTCAGTGCAATTACAGGAATATGGGTCAACATTTTCTAAAATCCATAACTTTTTTCATTTTCAGTCTATGTCTTGTTTTATGTGTGCCGAACTGACATTTTGATCGCTTTTTATTTCATTTCTTGGGAATAACCAAAAAAAAGCTAAGTCTGAAATGTTGATTTTTTTTTTCTGAATACTCCATTTAATTTATTGATTAATTAGATTTTTATTTTTATAAATCAGACTTTTACAGGGAGGAAATATCACATAGGGTTTTTGTTCTTCATTATTTTTTTGCTGTTGCTGAATTGTGTTTATGAAACATTTTCAAATTTTTTTGTAATAAAAAAATATTAGAATAGAATCTAAATTGAAGGGGAAAGAACTGGATGAAAGAGAGTTTATTCAAACTTTTAATACATTTTCAACTTTTTTCTATTTTTTAAAAACATTTTTATTAATTTTTACTTTAGTTTTCAGTCCCACTAGGGAACTTGAACCTGAGATTGTTTCATTGATTGCAGTATATACTCAGTACTGCAGTTTCCAGCACAAATAACAATCTCCTATGATGCACCCTGGGATCGTGTCACATGGGGGGAAAAAAGATGCCAATGGGTTGCCATGCTATGGAATTAAAGTGGTTGACCACGATTAAAAAAAAATATGGCTGCTTTCCTTTGTCTGGTTGTGTCTGGTGTTACAACTCAGCGCTTTTTAAGTAAGTGGAGCGCAGCTGTAATACCACTCACCACCTATGGTAAAGGGTGGCGCTGTTTCTGTGTTTCTAATTTTAGAGAACTTCTTTAATAATAATAATACAAGTCTGGAGTGCCAGGCTGCACACTTCTAAGGCCAGTCCTGAATATCTAACAAATTTAATTTTTTACTGATTTTTTTCCCCACAGATTTTGGCTTTAATATAAGCTTTTGGATAGGCTATTTGATAAAACAAAATAAGATGTTAAAGCAATCAATTATTCCGAAGGCAACTCTATTTTTGCATGAATAAATAGAAACTAAGGTGGATTATATATATATATATATATATATATATATATATATATATATATATATATATAGTCTAAATAAGACCTAAATTAGATATACCAGGTTTACACAGAATGACACAAAGAAGATAAAACATCATGGAAACTCAAATCCGATTATCTGTCTTCTCTTCAGTCTATTTATCTCTTATTAAAATAAAATTAAATGTCTCTGATCCTCAGATCAGGTATGAAAAACAACTAAATATAGAAACGTTTTATGGTGGGTGTGCGTCGAAAACAAAGACGCGTGGAGCCGAACTCCTGCTGGCGTGATGTCATTACAAAACTCGTCATTATATTATTAAAGCTGTCCACTTCATTACGACTCAACAATACTGGCAGCGAGAGACAGAAAAAGATAACATACAGGCATAGATAGATAGGTGAGAAAAGAAAGGAAGAGAGAAAGAAAGATAAAAGGAAGGAAGGAGAGTGAGAAAGAAAAAAAGAGAAACAAAGAAAAGAAGAATAAAAGAAAGAAGAAAAAGGTAAGAGAAAGAAAAGGAAATAAAAAGGAAAGAAATAATAAAATATTAAGTTCAAGCCCCTGCACACTAACCTGAGACTCAGTTCAAAAATATCAATAATGCAGGCAGCACCCCATATATAGTGTGCATAAAAAGTAGGGTTACTATTTTATTATCTTACCGAGAACATGTTTGAGAAAAGCTCACCAATACTTTTTCTGAAACAAAAATGTAACACTTGAGATGGGCCAATAAAGTATCTCACTTTATTTACAGAATATTTGTAGTGCTAGATAGACAGACAGACAGACAGATAGATGGATAGATAGATAGATAGATAGATAACAGATGCATAAAAGGAAGATAAAGGAGGCGCCTGAGGAAGTGACCACACGAAACGTGCGTTGGGGTCGAGGGAGTATCTCCACTATACCCTGTGTACCTATGTAAGTGCCTTTTACTACTATTCTATTGTACTGTATATGCACGCTATTTAGATCTGATTGATCAAGTTAAAACAACACATATCTTTTTTTTATTGGATATGTTATAGGTTTTTAACTAGGGTATAATATGTGATGTGGTCTCCTATGACTAATAGATGGCATTGCAGCCTTTGACATTATATCTTAATATTCCATATAGTTCTTTTTTAACTATATTCTAAATAAAAATGTATATATAAAAGCAATTTACATCACTTACACTTTATTTCTTATGGTGAGGTTTAAAATATAAAGTTCTAGAGTTGTGCATGTTCCCTTATATACTTTTGGGTATTTGCTGTTGCGAGCAATGTTATGTAATGTAATTTTAAAACTTTTAATGAAAGGAAAAAGCACCATTTATGTTGATTCCCTTCCCCCTAACCCTTCCACCTCCCCTTTACCCCATTCTTCCCCCCTCCTCTTCCCCTATTAATACAGTTCAGCCATTACCATAATTCACGCCTTTCCCTACCTCAATCCGCCTTCTCTCATAATTGTTTGTTAATTTTATAACACATTAGTTACGAGGAAAAAAAACAATAAATTGATTTTGAAATATCAAAAATAAGTAAAAGCCATTCCATCTCTGTTAAGGTGTACCAAAATCGGGACGGTCCTATACTGTCTCAGTAAAAACAAAGGCATGGCCTCCCTTTCTTTCAGCAGGGCATGGCATTTATACAACTTTCCATGGCTGGGTGTCCTCGGACCTGATCTGCCTTTATTCACATTGAGGTCATTTTTGACATATGGTAAGGTTTTAATATTAGAGACAGTATAACACCGTCCCGATTTGGGTGCACCTTGACATGGTGGGATGGCTTTTACACCTTTTTTTAATCAAAAACAGTGTTTACTAAGTACCTTATTTATATGTACTATTACGTTTTATTTACTTACAGCAGGTTATTCGCTCATGTTGTAACTATCTTAGGTTTCTGTTTAATGGCCAGTGTGAACATGCTCCTATACTTTGCATGCATTCCAACTTATACTTTGGCTCATTTTTCTTGTTTTTTCTCTGTTAAATGGCCACAGTGTGAATGTGTAACTACACATTGCACTTATACTAACACGTGTTCCCTGCACATTTATTTGGTTTTGTTTTATGTTGGTTTTTAATACCTGATCCTTTTGTTTTCAGGCGAAATATGTTGACTCAGCTCTACTGATACAGAACACATGCATGCTCGGCCAAGCTGTGAATGCAGGCGTCAAGAGGGTTAGCTGTCAGCTGATCAAGAACCACCTAGTATATACATTAGGAAGAACAATATTCTGCCTATACTACCTATATTCTATTATCTATTTACATTTATTTGTGAACAATAATAATTAGAATTATTTTAACATTATTTATATGGCGCAAACATATTCTGCAGCCATGTATGCCATAATAGTATTATACAGTGATGCTTGGAAGTTGGTGAACTCTTCAGAATTTGTCATATTTCCACAAAAATTTGACCTAAAACTACATCAGATGTCCTCACAAGTCCTAAAAGTAGATAAATCAGACAAATGAGTTAAAAATATTAGACTGTCATTTTTTATTGTGGAAAATGATCCAATATCACATATCTGTGAGTGACAAAAGTATATCAATCTTTAGGATTACTGTAGCAGATAAGTGGAAGGTGAGATTAGAATCTGGTGTTTTCACTCAATAGCATAACAATCAGGAGAGAGTGGGAGAACGTTTTTTTTTTTAAGAACTGAGATCTATCAAAGTTTGATCTTCACAACATGTTTGCGGAAGTGTATCATAAGATGATCAAAAGATTTCTGTGATGACCTTAGAAGAAGGTCTGTCAAAGATCATAAGGCTGTAAAACAGGTAAATAGTTTGCGGCCCTCACCTTATGGGCCCTCGGGACAATAGTTTGTGGCCCTCACTTCGGCCGGGATCACACATGCGAGAAACACGGCCGAGTCTCGCATGTGAAATCCCAGTCACACGTAGTACCGCTAATTAAGGTCATGAATATGGATGCCACTCCACTCTCACAGGTGTAGCTCCCATATTCATGAGCTTAATGAGCGGTACCACGTGACATGTGACTGCGCGCTCATACAGGAAGATGCCAGCACTGGACCATCGGAGCTGCAGCAGTAGGAGGTGAGTATGATGATGGCTAGACAGTCACAGCAGCCTGCTGTCAGCAGGCAAGGCGTATGAGTCACACTCACAACACATGCAGCAGGAGCAGCTGAGCAAGGACCGGATCACGCCACAGACTCAGGTGCGCCGGGTTCAGAATGAGCGGTGGGGCAGTGCAGTATATTGCTCTCGGAGGCGGGACATCAGCCGGCCTTATTGCGAACTTGCACCATTACCCCGGGCTCAGAAGCGGAAGCGGCCGTGGAAATTGCTACTCAGCGGGACAGAAAAAAAGCGGAAAAGACGCATCGGCTAACACTGAAACAGTGACTCCAATTGGAATTATCTATTAAACAGCCCCAAACATGTCTTTTTCAAAGACATTTGATAACATTGGAATGTTTTTGTAAGAGCTTTTCTTGTGGAAAACCTGCCTCACCCAGATTCTACCTCCAGCGGCCCCCGGGTACATTGAGTTTGAGACCCCTGCTGTAAAAGGTTACAAATCCATTAAAGGGAATCTGTCACCGGAAGTTGCAGGCCTATGTAAATAGCCTGGGTCTGGTCCAATGGGCGGTGTTTCTTCTTTTTTCTCAACCCCATCCGTGGCCCTCATCCGCGCTCTTCTCCGGTATTCTTCTCCATCGTTTGCATGTGTGCAAAGCAATCTTGCTTCACGCACACGCAGTATGCTTTGCCCAACTGCGGGCAAAGCCGAAAATCATTACTGCGCATGCGCCGGTACACTATGTCCCGGAACACAGCAAAATACTTGATAGTTAATAAATAACATTTCCCACATATCTACTTTATATCAGCACAATTTTGGAACCAACACTTTTTTTGTTAGGAAGTTATAAGGGTTAAAAGTTGACTTACGATTTTTCATTTTTCCAACAAAATTTACAAAATAATTTTTTTAGGGACCATATCACATTTGAGGTCACTTTGAGGGGTGTATATGATAGAAAATACCTAAAAGTCACATCATTCTAAAAACTGCACCCCTCAAAGTGCTTAAAATCACATTCAAGAAGTTTATTAACCCTTCAGGTGCTTCACAGGAATTTTTTGAAAAAAATGAACATTTAACATTTTTTCACAAAAAAATTGACTTCAGATCCAATTTTTTTATTTTTAAAAGGGTAATGTGGCGCCCCTGCGGGTCCAGTCACCACAGAGGTACTGCATCTCATACAGAGGTGTGGTATCTCACGACCAGGTAAGATGGGGGTACCTCACCACACTCTTTACACTGCACTTAACACACACACACTAGCTAGACAGGGCACCTGGGCATACCCTATGGGAGGAGGGCCTCATCCCAGACTGGCTAGGAAAGGGTGTTGGGAGCTAGTGGGGAAGGTAGGTAATGGGGAGGAGCTTAGAAAGTGGGGTGATGTAGAGCAGCCAATGGGAACATCAAGTGGGCGGAGCTTAGAGAAAGAGTGTGAGATTTGAAGACAGTTGAGAGAGTCCCCTCAGGGGAAGAGCAGGATAGATTGGCTGGGAGGAGAAGCTCCCGGGAGGAAAGAAGGGAATTTCTAGAGTCCCACGCTGATTGCTATCAGGTGGGAGAAGAAAATAGGTCGCAGAAGGGTCTCAGCCCCTAGCCTAGCGAAGTAAACAACGAACTTAACTAGCAAGCTGACAGCTGTGGTTGCTGTATGGGCCACAGCGAATCCCACAGTTATCTTCCCAGAAAGGCAGCCATATAGGATCAAGGAACCGCCTGAGTGACGAATTCTGACAGGATCCGCGGCAGCTAGCCTGGGACACTGACTGTGAAGGTGCTGGAAAGGGAGAAAGGAGAGGAAATCAGCACAGTGAGACGGCATAGAAAGGAACATACTGAAAGGGAGTGTTGGAGGGGTGTACTCATCTACCTGGAAGTTTACTGGACCCCTGACCTGGAGGACTCAGCACTGAAGCGGGCATCTGTACTGCAGACAGACTGTGAGTAAAACCCATTGAACTACATGCGATTGTGTCCTCCATCTTATTCCTGCGCCACTCCTCCACTCCACACCACAACCCTACCAACAACTTCATCTATTCTGCCCTGGGACTACAGCCCTACCTGTGGAGGGCTACACCATCATAGCTGCGCCCAACATCCATTCCAGAGAAGCAACACTGCAGCGCTGGTCACCTCTGACCAGAAACCACAGGTGGCGTCACGTTTTTAACCAACCATAAACTTTATTCCCATCTCCTTAAATACCACACAAGCAACAATTGCCATTGACCGCCTGGGGCCACGGCCCGGGTCCCAGCCACCGTGACACTATCCCCCACTGAAGTCGACGAGCCCGGCTCCGAGTACCCTGCGGCCCCCGGGGCGCATCAGTAACAGGAAAAAATAGACACCAAAATTTGTTGTGTAATTTCTCCTGAGCATGCCGATACCCCATATGAGGGAGAAAACCACTGTTTGGGCACACAGCAGAGCTCAGAAGGGAAGGAGCGCCGTATGATTTTTTGAATGCAAAATCTGTTGCAACAATTGGCAGATGCCTAAACAGTGAAAATCCCCCATAAGTGACACCATTTTGGAAACTAGACCCCCCAGGGAACTGATCTATATGTGTGGTGAGCATTTTCCCCGCAAATGTTTTTAGCATACAATATTGTATTTTCATAAGAGTAACAAGAGATATTGCACCACACAATTTGTTGTGCAATTTCTCCTGAGTACACCGATACCCCTTATGTGGGAGAATACTTGTCATGCCGCGCTCACCTGGGGGAGGGACCTCGGTCCCGACGTCATCTCTTCCGGAGCCGCGGTCACTCCGGGGGTCCCGTCGGGTGCGCACGCGCAGCTCTCGTCCCCGGGTCTCCCCCTACATGTCACGTTTGCGCTTGCGCGCTCCTGTCAGTGCTGTATAGGGCTTGGTCCTCTCTATGGTAATGGAGGACCTGACCCAGAACCTGCAGTGGTCATGTGCTTTCTGGCTAGGTCATGACCCAGAACCAGTAGTAGTCATATGCTATATCAGACGACCTCCCCCTAGAGGAGATGCCTGATTATTGTTGTGCTTCCTGGCTTGGTCTGCTGTGTCCCTGCCTGGCTGTGCGCTGTATTCAGGTCCCCTGCCTTGCACTCTGCTGTGCCTCTTGGCACACACTCTGAATCTGCACTCTGCCTTGTACTTGGTTGTGCCTCCTGGCACACGCTCTGACCCTGTGCTGTCTCATACTCGGTTGTGCCTCCTGGCACACGCTCTTACCCTGTACTCTGTCTCATCCTCAGTTGTGCCTCCTGGCACACACTCTGATTCCGTGCTCTGTCTTATACTCAGTTGTGCCTCCTGGCACACACTCGGACCCTGTGCTTTGTCTCATACTCAGTTGTGCCTCCTGGCACATGCTCTGATCCTGTACTCAGTCTCTTACTCTATTGTGCCTCCTGGCACACGTACCAATCCTGCGCTCTGTCTTATGCTCAGTTGTGCCCTCTGGCACACACCCTGCTCCTGTACTCTGTTACACCTCCTGGCACACCTGCTGCCTGACTCAGTGCTCTGACGTGCTCCTTGCACGCATCCTGCTTCACTCACACCCGGACAAACGAAGTCTCTGTATACCACGTGTTCCCATGTCCACGCTTTACACGTTCCTGCAGACACAATCACCCACTCGTGTCTCCTGTGAGCCGGCCGCCTGGTGCCAGCAGTCGTGCTGCCTCACCCCCTGGGGCTTGCCCCTGACACTCCCTGTATAGGGGGTGGTCTTCACTAGGTCAGCTCGCCCTGGGAGGGTTGGTGTCACGACCCAGAGGGTCCACTCCAGGAGTCGTCACAGTATAATCAGGCCATGGACCCCGCTGGTACCACCACTTCCATCCAAAAGGAACTGGTGTTCCTACAGGAGAGTCAGACCAGGATTATGGCCTTTTTGAAATCCATGGAGTCCCGTTTGTCGGCTATGCAGTCCTCTGACCCTGGGAATGCTGACCAGCCTCCAGCAAGAACTCACACAGCAACGCGACACCCAGGCCCATATCCTCAACTATATGTCGTCGGTAGACAGTCGGCTTCTTTCCATACAATCCGTTTCTGCCCAGTCCTCGGCCCCGCACCCGATGCCGCGCCTCGGCAAGCCACCCCGATATAGCGGGGACCCTAAGTTTTGTCGAGGATTTCTGAACCAATGCCGGTTACATTTTGAGCTTTTGCCGCAACACTATCCGACTGAGCTCACCCAAATTGCCTTTATTGTTTCACACTTAGAGGGGGAGGCGTTAGCATGGGTGAACTCCCTCTGGGAGCGCAATGACCCACTCGTCTCTCAGCTTTCCACCTTTTTGGACACCTTCCGCAAGGTGTTCGACGAGCCGGGTCGGCTGGCCTCTATCACCGAGTCCCTCTTTAACCTCCATCAGGGTACGCTACCGGTGGGACAGTATGCCATCCGTTTTCGTACCTTGTCCTCCGAACTCGGTTGTAACAACGAGGCTCTCGTAGGGATCTTTTGGCATGGCCTGTCCGGTCGGATCAAAGACGAACTGGCAGGTCGGGATACTCCCACCTCTTTAGAGGATCTGATCTCTCTGGCGACACGCATTGACCTGCGGTTTCAGGAACGTGCCAGTGAATTAGCCAGAGAGAGGAGCTCCTCTCACCTCCTCCGTTCCTGCTCCAAGAAGCCAGGAAACTTCCCCGCCTAGGGTTGATAGGAGAGGCCTCCCTAGGTGTACGTGATTCCTCTCCTCCCCTGCTCGTGTCTGTATTATTGAATCTCGGTGCCAAGCGTTATTCTGGGGAGGCTTTTCTGGATTCTGGCGCTGAGGGGAATTTTATCACACTCGAGGCGGTTAAAAAATACCGGATTCCTGTCAGATCCCTGGAGACTCCTCGGTCGATTGTTTCGGTCAATGGTACGTCCGTGCAGGAGACCGTTACCCAGGCCACCAAAGAGATCGAGCTGCAGATCGGAGCCCTGCACCTCGAGAAGATCTCCTTCCTTGTCTTGTCTACCATGTCTTACACACTTCTTCTAGGCCTCCCTTGGCTACGGACTCATGAGCCAACCCTGGACTGGCGGTCGGGCGAGATACTCCGGTGGGGACCGTTCTGTCAGGAGAAGTGCCTGTTGCCCGTCCATCCGATGTACTCTGCCGGTCTATCCCCGGCACCTACAGGTCTGCCGTCGGCTTACTGGTCCTTTGCAGATGTCTTCGACAAGAAGGAGGCCGAGACTCTGCCCCTCCATCGGCTATATGACTGTCCGATTGACCTCATTCCTGGTTCTACGCCACCCAGGGGTAGGATATACCCGCTATCCCCTGCTGAGACCCAAGCTATGTCTGAGTATATCCAGGAGAACCTTACGAGAGGTTTTATCCGTAAGTCCTCCTCGCCCACGGGAGCGGGATTTTTCTTTGTAAAAAAGGACGGCTCCCTCCGTCCTTGCATAGACTACCGAGGCCTGAACGATATCATGGTCAAGAACAAGTACCCATTGCCATTGATCCCGGAGCTCTTTGACCGACTTAGAGGAGCTAGAATTTTCACCAAACTGGATCTTCGTGGGGCCTACAACTTGATCCGCATTCGTTCCGGGGATGAGTGGAAGACCGCCTTTAACACCAGAGACGGTCACTACGAGTACTTGGTCATGCCCTTCGGCCTCTGCAATGCCCCAGCGGTGTTCCAGGAGTTCGTGAATGATGTCTTCTGGGATATGCTGTACTCCTGCGTGGTAGTCCATCTGGATGACATCCTCGTTTTTTCTCCAGACCTCTCCGCCCACAGAAAGAACGTGCGTCAAGTCCTCCAGCGCCTGAGGGAGAACCGCCTTTATGCCAAGCTCGAGAAATGTGCCTTCGAGCAAACGTCCCTGCCATTCTTGGGGTACATTATCTCAGAATCAGGGCTACGCATGGATCCGGCAAAGGTGTCCGCCGTCCTCGATTGGCCACAGCCCCATGGGGTGAAGGCAATCCAACGCTTCCTTGGTTTTGCGAACTACTACCGACAGTTCGTTCCTCATTTCTCCTCGTTGGTTCGCCCCAACTTGTCCCTTATCTGCAAGGGAGCTAACCCAAAAGCTTGGCCCTCTGAGGCTGAAGAGGCCTTCCAGTCATTGAAACAAGCCTTCACCGCTGCTCCGGCGCTTCACCGACCTGAGGTTAGTAGACCTTTCACTCTCGAGGTGGACGCATCCTCTACCGGGGCTGGCGCAGTCCTTCTGCAGAAATCCTCTTCTGGACGTTTTGTCACCTGTGGCTTCTTTTCTAAAGTATTTTCCTCCACTGAGCAGAACTACTCCATTGGCGACAAAGAGCTATTGGCCATTAAGTTGGCCTTGGAGGAGTGGAGGTACTTACTGGAAGGTGCCATACATCCATTCAAGATTTTCACGGACCATAAGAACCTGGCGTACATCCAGTCCGCACAGAGGCTCAATCCTCGGCAAGCCAGGTGGTCCCTATTCTTCGCCCGCTTTGACTTTGAGCTACATTTTCGGCCCGGCGATAAAAACGTTAGAGCGGATGCGTTGTCAAGATCATTCCTGTCGTCTGATGCAGAGGAAGAACCCTCTCATATCATTGATATATCCAAAGTAATTACTGTGGCTCCTGTCAAGTTAACCATGTTACCTCCGGGAAGAACCTTTGTGGCTGAGAATAACCGAAAACGAGTGCTAAATTTGGGACATTCGTCCAAGATTGTCGGCCACATTGGTGTCAAAAAGTCTTTGGACTTAATCTCTCACCATTATTGGTGGCCTTCACTCTCCCAGGATGTTAAAGACTTTGTAGCATCTTGCCCGTTCTGTGCCCAGAACAAGATACCCAGACAACCACCCTCCGGTCTTCTGCTCCCGCTTCCCGTTTTGTCGGCTCCATGGCAGCACATAGCCATGGATTTCATTACTGATCTGCCTTGTTCTTCCAGTTGTACTGTGGTCTTGGTGGTTGTAGACCGATTTTCAAAGATGGCCCACTTCATTCCTCTTCCCGGACTACCCTCTGCTCCTGACTTGGCGAAGATCTTCATTTCCCATATCTTCAGGATTCACGGCTTCCCCCAGCACATCGTGTCAGACAGAGGGGTCCAATTCACCTCCCGGTTCTGGAGAGCTCTATGCGGACTCATGAAAGTGTCATTGGATTTCTCTTCCGCCTATCACCCCCAAACCAATGGGCAGGTGTAACGTACCAACCAGATCCTTACATCCTACCTCCGGCATTTTTCTAATGCTCATCAGAATGACTGGGTTGGTCTACTTCCTTGGGCGGAGTTCGCCTACAATAATCACTCCAGTGAATCGTCTATCAAGTCTCCTTTCTTCATCGTCTTTGGACAGCATCCCAATATGCCTCTACCGGTACTTTCTGTCTCGGGGGTACCTGCTGCCGATTCTCTGTCTGTGGAGTTCTCCAGGGTATGGCAGGAGACCAAAACCGCTCTCGAGAAAGCACGGGACAGAATGAAATTACACGCTGACAAGAGGCGCCTGGACGTTCCTCCATTTCTCCCTGGTGACAAGGTGTGGCTCTCCACCAAATATGTCCGCCTACCATCGTACAAACTGGGTCCCCGTTACATTGGTCCTTTTGAGATCCTCAGGCGGATTAATGATGTTGCTTACAAATTGAAGCTGCCTCCTTCACTCCATATTCCCAATTTCTTCCATGTGTCTGTCCTTAAACCTGTGGTTCTTAACCAATTTCATCCTTCTCCAGGCCACA
Source organism: Dendrobates tinctorius (assembly GCF_039654945.1). Taxonomy (NCBI): domain Eukaryota; kingdom Metazoa; phylum Chordata; class Amphibia; order Anura; family Dendrobatidae; genus Dendrobates; species Dendrobates tinctorius. The sequence continues at coordinate 7,133,529 of NW_027361868.1, read as the reverse complement.
CACCCCAGCCTGTTGGCTTGGGGGATGAGTTTGAGGTGAATGACATTTTGGCCATGAAGAAGGTAAAAGGGAGAACCATGTTCTTGGTCGATTGGAAGGGTTTTGGCCCAGAGGAGAGGTCATGGGAACCCAGGGAGAATATCCACGCACCCCAGATTTTGTCTAAGTTCCTCTCCAGTTTTAGAAAGAGGGGGGTAAAGGGGGGGCACTGTCACATCGCGCTCACCTGGGGGCGGGACCTCGGTCCCGACGTCATCTCTTCCGGAGCCGCTGTCACTCCGGGGGTCCCGTCGGGTGCGCACGCGCAGCTCTCGTCCCCGGGTCTCCTCCTACATGTCACTTTTGCGCTTGCGCGCTCCTGTCAGTGCTGTATAGGGCTCGGTCCTCTCTATGGTAATGGAGGACCTGACCCGGAACCTGTAGTGGTCATGTGCTTTCTGGCTAGGTCCTGACCCGGAACCAGTAGTAGTCATATGCTATATCAGACGACCTCCCCCTAGGGGAGATGCCTGATTATTGTTGTGCTTCCTGGCTTGGTCTGCCGTGTCCCTGCCTGGCTGTGCGCTGTATTCAGGTCCCCTGCCTTGCACTCTGCTGAGCCTCTTGGCACACGCTCTGAATCTGCACTCTGCCTTGTACTTGGTTGTGCCTCCTGGCACACGCTCTGACCCTGTGCTCTGTCTCGAACTCGGTTGTGCCTCCTGGCACATGCTCTGACCCTGTACTCTGTCTCATACTCGGTTGTGCCTCCTGGCACACGCTCTTACCCTGTACTCTGTCTCATCCTGTGCTTCCTACACGATCAAAGGCTTTTTCAGCGTCAGTCACTAAAATGTTGTTTTTGCCCCAAGTTTTTAATTTTTCTAATAGGAATTTTTTTTATAGCAAACTGAGGTCCATTTTTTCCTGAGTGTGCCAATGTCCTACATGTAATCAGGAAATATTTTTCAGGCACAGTGCAAAACTCAGAAGGCAAGGCGCGCCAGATTTTACTGTTGTGGCTTGCAGGTGCCATGATCCTCACGGGAGAGCCCATGAGGTGCCAAAACTGCAGAGCTCCCCATAAGTCACCTCATTTTACAAACTACATCTCTAAATGAATTCATCTAGGGATACAGTGATCATATTGACACCACGGGTGTGTCACAAAATTTTATACCATTGGGGAGTGAAGAAACTATAGCTACATTTTAACCACCAAAATTTAGTTTTAGCCCCAGATTTTACAATTTCACACAAGAATTGGGTAAAAATGGCACCAAAATTTGTCCCACAATTTCTAGCATTACCCCATATATGGCTGTACAGTACTATTTAGCCATATGGAGAGATTCGGGAGAAATGGAGCACTATTTGCCTCCTGGACCGCAGATTTTCCTAGAACAGTTTGTAGACTCCTTATATAGAGCCACTAATTGCTAGAAGAGCAGAACCCCCCTCAAGTGACCCCATTTAGGAAACTATACCCCTTGGGGAATTTATCTACAGGTGAAGTGACAATTTTGACTCCATTAGTGTTAGGTGTCGAGTTTCCCCCACTGTACAGGGGGAATCTCAAGCCATGTCCTCTGCGGTCTCCCATTCCCCTGCAGCTGCAGAGATTCCTGCTCAGCAGAGATGTCGGTACAGGCGTCTTGCCCAGGCTAATGCTAGGCGTCTGGTTGCGCCTTCAGGCTCTGCTGTAATACCATGTTTGAGTCACCAGCAAGCAGATGCTCCAGGAACTAAGTCCTGTATTTTGCCTACTGAGCATGCCCGTGGGACGACCTCTCATTGGAGGTCGGAGGTCACATGCGCAGGTCCCGTTCCTGCTGATTGGTTCACTGGGAAGGTCCCGGAAGGATGCTGCTATAAAAGAGTCGCATGGCCACTCGGCCATGCGCTAGTATAGACTTTTGTGGCTTACGGTGTGTATGATGACGGATGTTTGTTACTGCGAATGACTCATTATGAAACCCCTACCCTTGGTTGTGTCTGTTGTCAGGGCTTAGAGGTTAGAGTCAGCGCCTGTCAGTGGCTAGGCTATATGCCACAGTGCATCCCAGTCATCTGCACTTTCTAGTGACCGATTGTGCCTCCCTGCTCAGGGCACTATCGTACCGCGCCAGGTAGCAGTAACCGCCAGTGCGACGCAGTGCGCAACTCTAGCGCTTTCCTCCCCACCCTGGGTGGTTAGTGGCATCTGCTGAAGCGGTACTGTGCTCACTTGGCGCAATTATATATATTCCATCGTTTTGCTGGCATCGCAGCTGCAGCTGCGGCGCCGAGCACTGATGGTCTAGAGGAACTCTAGTCCTGTGCCCCGGGGAAAGGGTTCTGTGACCTCTAATTAGCGCTCACCCAGCCGAGCTCTGTGAGTTCAACAGGCTCCGGCGTTTGTTTTAGCGGCTCTGTGGAGCAAGAGTTCGCTTCCATTCACATTGGGTGAAGTTAACCCATGTGTGAGCAAGCATTCATCCACCATCTTGTTCCGCCATTCCTCAGCAGCAGGTTCCATCTCTGCATGGTGGACCCCGGGCTGCGAACACACTTCATATCTCTTTTTATATTATTTGTTGCATTCCGCAGGTCCTAACAATGAGTATTTACCAGAAATAAACAGCAATGAATGTTGCCGAGTGAAAATTGCAAACTGCCATTGTAGTTCCCCGTACGTTGTAGTGACCAGAAAGTTGCAGTCACCAGTACGTTATGCCCAGCCTATGTTTCTGGAGGCATGCACCCGTAAGTTAGGCAGGTTCTCATCACTTCAAAAATGCCAAACGTGGATGCAATATGTGGTTTAGGTACACTGTAAGTCTCAGAAGGGAGGGGGTATTTGGATTTGGGAGCCGAGAATTTGCTGAATTTCTTTTGACGGGTGAGGAGCAATTTCGCTTTTCCAGAACCTTTGTGCTACCAGTAACGTGGAAGCCCCCTATATTTCTGTTAACAGATGACAGACCTGAGACTAGGCTTGCTTTTTTTGTGGATTGAGTTGAAGCTTTTATTGGGAACATTTTACATACTGTTATGGATCAGTTATCCAGCACTCTACAATGACCACTTACTTTGAGGTTTCCATCTAAATCTCTGAGTGACCTGATTCAGATGAAACCCTCGATGGATCCATTCAATATAATGAGTCAGCAGAGTTACTCTGGACTCCATCTGGCCTCTGTTCAGCGGTGTCCTTCTTTTCAGAAGTGCACAAAACTGTGGCCGATGGCACTTTTATGCACTGTGGCCGACAGCATCCACTGTGCCTCCATCTGTCTCATTATAGGGAATCTTCTGCCAGAGGTTCCGTCTGAATCACGTACTTCAGAGATTACACTGAAACCCCAATGCAAGAGCTCAATGCAGAGCGCAAGATAACAGTGCACCGAGCGTTACTGCGATCTTTGGGAGTCAGAATGAAAAAATCAACAGCATGTGAAGATTTGGTTTTATTAATTATTTAAGCCGTTCTTCATGCGGTATAATTGATTAGATGACTTTATTCTTCGGGTAGGTGCGATTACAGTGATACCAAATTTATAGCGGGTTTTCATGTTTGGCTCCTATCACACACTAAAAGATGTTTTTTTATTGCAAAAAATAGTTTTTGCATTACCATATTTTGAGAGCTATTTTTTTTTATATTTTGGCCCACGGAGTCATATGAGGTCTTGTTTTTTGCGGGACGAGTTGACGTGTTTATTGGTACCATTTTCGGGCATGACTTTTTTGATTGATAAAAATATCATGGATGATACATGGTGAGTCAGGGGAATTCAAGACTAGGTGGGAAATGTGTACAGTAGAAAACACTCAATACAATGATATTTTTATCTGATAAGCCGAAAATAAGGTGACAGATTCCCTTTAAATAAAATGAAATTTTTTTTTCACTAAATTATCAGCATGCACAAGAGACAAATATAGCATGCCAAAAACTCCAGCAAAAATAGCACCAAAAATGCAGAAAAACCTGTGTTTTTGCTGCAGCTTCTTTCCCGCCAAGAGAACAGGTTTTGCTGCAGAATAAAAAGCTGAAAAAACACCTAGTGTGAACATAGCCTTAAACATTTGATGACTAATGGCTAAGACTGTTCAGCTGACAGCCATCTCAGTCGACACCTCTGAGTGCTCCTGTGCTTTCGATGAGAAAGGTCTTGACTGACAAGTCAGCCAATGGCTTAGTTCAAGGAAAGGAAAGCAATCACAGTCCGCAAATGCCTGATTGACATCTTTCTTGACCATCAGTCTGCTGGCGCCCCCATATACATTAGACCGTTGGCCAAAACTGTCAATATTGGCGGGTTCGTTTGACATAAGTCTAGTGTGTATGGTCAGCTTAAGGCTGGCTTCATATGTTGAGTTCATGGTGTTTGTACAGACCGCAATGTCTGGACTGGTCACATATCACTTGGTTAAACTCAACGTTCACAATCATAAATGAGGCTGTTATATTCGGATCATGAGTACCCTAGCCAGGATAGAACTCGCAATACAAATTTGACCCGTCAAAACCGGACTAAGACAGTAAATTGGAAAAAGAGGTAAAATGAAGGAAAGCCAAGCAACGATTTACTGCTTTACGTTCTACTACCATTGTTCTATTGTTTTGCTACTTTTTATTTTAAAACAAACTATAAAAAAAACTAAATTGTATAAAATATTTCTCTGGTTATCAAGGATGTAGGTATAAAATGAGTTAAAATAGGCAATAATTGCAAAGTTTTGTCTCTAAACCCCTTCCCGGTAAACATTCTATTCCAAGCGATGACTGAGCCAACCATTTTTTTGTCACTGAATGCAGAGAATAGTTTGCTCTGTGATAAGCAGAAAGAGCAGGCAAATTTAGACAGATCGTCCAAAACACAAAATGGCATCTGCCATCTGGTGCCGCATATAAAAACAATGGGTAGTCCAACTCCATTCAGGACTTTGGCATCTAAAATTAACTTTTTTTTTTTTTTTAGTATCTTAAAAGAAACCTGTCGTTCCAGCGCCTAAGGCAACATTTACAAGTTCACATGACAAAAAGAGGTACTTCGCGCAAACATACATGGCTGAAAAAATAAAATATAAAAGTAAAAATGATTTCAACTGTTGTGTCAATTACCGTACTTGCTAAGAATGGACCCATCTCTCCGGAGAGATCTGCGGAATTGGCAAGTGAATGAAGACATGTGTGACTTTCTTGCATCTGTGTTTAATTGCAAAGTGATTCCTCATTTAATTGCAAGATTTTCAGTTGTAATTAAAAACTTTGTTTAATAATTATCATTAACAATGTCATTAACTTTAATTAACATTACAATGACAATCTCAGCAATAAAACAAAATAAACAATTTGGGGTAAAGCAGATTTACTTCTATTTTTCCCATAGTTTTCTTTTTCTTTTTTTCAAACCTGGCACTGGTCTCGTGTTTTTTTTTTTTTTTATGGGGTGTTTATATGGATCCTCGTAATGTAGAATAAGCTGTCAGTTACTTTCAAAGACAGACGCCTGCTGACAGGCGACATGAATATGGAGAATGCTGGTGCATTGATATGGAACTCGCAGCAATCTGCTTCGTTTTGGTTAGGAACACTACTGCGGTTGTTAAAAAGAACAGTGAGCTAAAGGATGGATGAGTCCTCCCCTGATCTAACAGCAGATCACTACTTGCCTTAAATCTCCAACCCTTTAAAGATTATGGACAGCGTGAAGACCACTTTTTCTTCTTAAATGCATTTTAATTGTTTAAAAATTATTTTTTCATTAGGGTTTCATTAAAAATGTGGACTGCTTGTCGCTCAATGAGGAAGCAACTTGCGAAATGTGCATTGGGGTGCGAGGCGGGGGAGAAGCAAGCCGCCATTCAATATGACCACAGGTCTGGATTCGGAGATTTAAGCATTTTTAATGCATTTTCTGTATATTATTGGTCCTATATTACTTAGCTATTATGCCCATCTGTACACTATTTCACTTGCAGAGGCTTTCCACTTTCTCTTTATTCTTGTGCACTACCATATATTTGTATATATACACCTATATTTATGCATCTTTTTAACAATTAACCCCAAGGGTGGTTTGCACGTTTATGACCGGGCCAATTTTTACAATTCTGACCACTGTCCCTTTATGAGGTAATAACTCTGGAACGCTTTTATGGATCCAAGTGATTCTGACATTGTTTTCTCGTGACATATTGTACTTCATGTTAGTGGTAGAATTTCATTCATATAACTTGCGTTTATTTGTGGTAAAAAAAAAACAGAAATTTGGCAAAAATTTTGAAAATTTCGCAATTTCCAACTTTGAATTTTTATGCTCTTAAATCACAGAGATATGGCACACAAAAAACTTAATAAGTAACATTTCCCACATGTTCACTTTACATCAGCACAATTTGGGAGCCAAAATTTTTTTCATTAGGAAGTTATAAGAGTTAAAAGTTGACCAGCGATTTCTCATTTTTACACCATTTTATTTTTAGGGACCACATCACATTTGGAGTCACTTTGAGGGGTCTATATGATAGAAAATACCCAAAAGTGACACCATTCTAAAAACTGCACCCCTCAAGGTACTCAAAACCACATTCAAGAAGTTTATTATCCCTTCAGGTGCTTCACAGGAATTTTTTGAATGTTTAAAAAAAATGAACATTTAACTATTTTTCACAAAAAAAATTACTACAGGTTCAATTTTTTTTATTTTACCAAGGGTAACAGGAGTAATTGGACTGCAAAAGTTATTGGGCAATTTGTCCTGAGTACGCTGATACCTGATATGTGGGAGGAAACCACTGTTTCGGCGCATGGCAGAGCTCAGAAGGGAAAGAGTGCCGTTTGACTTTTTCACTGCAAATTTGGCTGGAATTCAGATCGTATGCCATGTCACGTTTGGAGAGCTCCTGATGTGCCTAAACAGTGGAAACCCCCCACAAGTGACCCCATTTTGGAAACTAGACCTCCCAAGGAACTTATCTAGATATGTGGTGAGCACTTTGATCCCCCAAGGGCTTCACAGAAGTTTATAACGTACAGCTGTAAAATTAAAAAATCATATTTTTTCCACAAAAATTATCTTTTCACCCCCAATTTTTATTTTCCCAAGGGTAACAGGACCCCAAAAGTTATTGTGCAATTTGTCCTGAGTGTGCTGCTACCCCACATGTGGGGGTAAACCATTATTTGGGCGCATGGCAGAGCTCGGAAGGGAAGCAGTGCCATTTGACTTTTTTGGCTGGAATTGAGATCGGACGCCATGTCACGTTTGGAAAGCCCCTGATGTACCAAAACAGTGGAAACCCCCCACAAATGACACCATTTTGGAAACTAGACCCCCCAAGGAACTTATCTAGACGTGTAGTGAGCACTTTGAACCCCAAAGTGCTTCACAGAAGTTTATAACGCTCGGGCGTGAAAATAAAAAAATCAAATTTTTTCCACAAACATGATATTTTAGTCCCCAATTTTTTTCCCAAGGGTAAGAGGAGAAATTGGACCCCAAAGGTTGTTGTCCAATTTGTCCTGAGTACGCTGATACCCCATATGTGGGAGAAAAATACTGTATGGGCACACGTCGGGGCTCGGAAGGGAAGTAGTGATGTTTTGGAATGCAGACTTTGATGGAATGGTCTGCGGGTGTCATGTTGCCTTTTGAGAGCCTCTGATGAGCCAAAACTGTGGAAACCCCCCACAAGTGACCCCATTTTGGAAACTAGACATGCCAAGGAACTTATCTAGATATGTGGTGAGCACTTTGAACCCCCAAGGGCTTCACAGAAGTTTATAACGCCGGGCGTGAAAATAAAAAAATCATATTTTTTCCACAAACATGATCATTTAGTCCCCTTTTTTTTTATTTTCCCAAGGGTAACAGGAGGAATTGGACCCCAAAAGTTGTTGTCCAATTAGTCCTGCATACTCTGATATCCCATATGTGGGAGAAAACTACTGTATGGGCACACGTCAGGGCTTGGAAGGGAAGTAGTGACATTTTGGAATGCAGACTTTGATGGAATGGTCTGTGGGTGTCATGTCGCGTTTGCAGAGCCTCTGATGTGCCTAATTTGTTGAAACCCCCATTTTGGAAACTAGACCCCCCAAGGAACTAATTTAGATGTGTGGTGAGCCCTTTGAACCCCCAAGTGCTTCACAGGAGTTTCTAACATAGAGCCATAAAAATAAAAAAATCATTTTTTTTCCACAAAAATGATGTTTTTGCCCCCAATTTTATATTTTCCAAAGGGCAACAGGAGAAATTGGACCCCAAAAGTTGTTGTGCAATTTGTCCTGAGTAGGTTGATACTCCATATGTGGGGGTAAACCACTGTTTGGGCGCATGGCAGAGCTTGGAAGGGAAGGAGCACCGTTTGACTTTTTCAATGCAGAATTGGCTGGAATTGAGATCAGACCCCATGTTGCATTTGGAGAGCCCCTGATGTGCCCAAACAGTGGAAACCCCCCAATTCCAACTCCAACCCTAACCCCAACACACCCCTAACCCTAATCTCAGCCCTAACCCTAGCCCCAACCCTAATGGTAAAATGGAAATAAATAATTTTTTTTTAATTTTATTATTTTTCCTAATTAAGGGGGTGACAACGGGGGGTTTGATTTACTATTTATGGTGGGTTTTTATGCTTGGCAACTGTCGCACGCTAAAGGACGCTTTTTATTGTAAAAATAGTTTTTGCATCACCACATTTTCAGAGCTATAATTTTTCCATCTTTTGACCCACCGAGTCATGTGAGGTCTTATTTTTTGCGGGATGAGTTGACGTTTTTATTGGTGCCATTTTAGGGCACGAGACATTTTTTGATAGCTTTTTCCGATTTTTGGGACACAGAATGAACAAAAACCAGCATTTCATGAATTTCTTTTGGGAGGGTGCGTTTACACCGTTCCGCATCCGGTAAAATTGATAAAGCAGTTTAATTCTTCAGGTCAGTATGATTACAGCGATACCTCATTTATGTCTTTTTTAATGTTTTTGCGCTTTTATGCAATGAAAACAATTTTATATAAAAATAATTATTTTTGCATCTCTTTATTCTGCAAGCCATAGCTTTTTTATTTTTTCACTGATAACGCTGTATGGTAGCTCGTTTTTTGCAGGACAAGATGTCGTTATCAGTGGTACCATGGTTATTTATATCCATCTTTTTGATCGCGCGTTATTGCACTTTTTGTTCGGCGGTATGATGATAAAGCATTATTTTTTGCTTTGTTTTTTATTTTTATTTTTTAAGGGGTATAATAAAGGGGTCAACTAGTGGGACACTTTTATAGGGTAGGTCGTTACGGACACGGCGATACCAAATATGTGTACTTTTAATTTTTTTTTATTTCCAAAACATGAATTTATTAGGGAATATTTTTTTTTATTTATTTAGCGATTTTTTATAAATTATTTTTAAACTTTTTTTTACTTTATTACATTGTCCCAGGGGGGACATCACTGTCATATGTCAGATTGCTGATCTGACACATCACACAGCGTTGTGTCAGGTCAGCGATGTGACAGGTGCTGCAGCAGGCACTGAGGAGGCCGCATCCCTGCAGGCCCCCGTGGCCATATTGGATCCGGGGACCTGCAGGGAAGGAGGCCCCCAGTGCAGCGCAGCACATCGCGCTGCGCTGGGGGTCTCAGGGAAGCACAGAGGGGGCCCCCTCACTGCCGATGCTTCCCTGATCCTCCGGTACACAGCGATCAGGTTTAATCGCAGTGTGCCAGGGGTTAATGTGCCGGGGGCGGTCCGTGACCACCCCTGACACATAGTGCCGGGTGTCAGCTGTGATAAGAAGCTGACACCCGGCCACGATCAGCGGCGCTGTCCCCGTGAGCGCCACTGATCGCTATGACGTACTATCCCGTCCTTGGGAATTAAAGGGAATCTGTCACCCTTTTTTGGCCTATTAGCTGCCGGCATAGACATCGGGGGCTTATCTACAGCATTCTGTAATGCTGTAGATAAGCCCCCAATGTAACCTGAAAGAGAAGAAAAACACGTTATATTATACTCACCAAGGTGGGCGGTCTGGTCCGATGGGTGTTGCGGTCCGGTCCGGCGCCTCCCTTCTTCATGCGATGACGCCCTCTTCTCCCATCCTGAAATGGCTCCGGCGCAGGCGCATTGCTCTGCCCTGTTGAGGGCAGAGCAGAATTCTGCAGTGCGCTGGCGCCAGACCTCTCCCGACGCCGACCAGACCACAACACCCATCGGACCGGACCGCCCACCTCGGTAAGTATAATATAACGTGTTTTTCTTCTCTTTCAGATTACATCGGGGACTTATCTACAGCATTACAGAATGCTGTAGATAAGCCCCTGATGTCTATGCTGGCAGCTAATAGGCTAAAAAAAGGGTGACAGATTCCCTTTAAGTCCCAGGGCACATGGACGGGATAGTGCATCATATGTCAGAAAGGGGTTAATTTATAACTATTATTTATTTAAGATATATATTTATGAATCTATATTACATTGATTTATTATCTCTGCACTTTTTTAATTTATGTGGCATTTTTTCACATTTTTTATTATTTTTTCACCACTATATTAGGCTAGTTTCACACTAGCGTTTATGAGCGCATGAGCGCAGCGACGGCCTGCGCACGGCCGCCGCTAAGCCCCACCCCTGCCGCGCCCCGCCAGTAGCTCCGCCCACCGGCGCATGACGCTGCATGCGCCCTGCGTCCCCTATCTTTATCACAGGGGGCGCAGGCCGTGCTCAGTATGCGTTTGGCGGTGCATGCGTCCTTTTGACGGTGCGCTGAGCTGCGCCAAACGCAACCTGCTGCAGTTTGGTTGCGTCGGCGCACCGTCAAAAAGGCGCATGCGCCGCCAAACGCATACTGCGCACGGCCTGCGCCCCCTGTGATAAAGATAGGGGACGCAGGGCGCATGCAGCGTCATGCGCTGGTGGGCGGAGCTACCCGCGGGGCGCTGCAGGGGGCGGGGCTTAGCGGCAGCCGTGCGCAGGCCGTCGCTGCGCTCATAAACGCTAGTGTGAAACTAGCCTTACATCTACTACAGACATAATAATAATCTTTATTTTTATATAGCGCTAATATTCCGCAGCGCTTTACAGTTTTGCACACATTATCATCACTGTCCCCGATGGGGCTCACAATCTAAATTCCCTATCAGTATGTCTTTGGAATGTGGGAGGAAACCGGAGAACCCAGAGGAAACCCACGCAAACACGGGGAGAACATACAGACTCCTTGCAGACAATGTGTTGTTTTTGGTGACTTATTTTCTTCGCTTGCTGCCTTCGAATTTTAACATTGTTGTTTTTTAATCTTTTTTTTCTGCATTAATTAATAATATATTATTATTATTTATTTATGTAGCGCCATTTATTCCACGGCGCTTTACATGTGAGGAGGAGTGTACATAATAAAAAACAAGTACAGTAATCTTAAAACAAGTCACTGACTGGTACAGGAGGAGAGAGGACCCTGCCCACGAGGGCTCACAATCTACAAAGGGCTGGGTGAGGATACAGTAGGCGAGGGTAGAGCTGGTCGTGCAGCGGTTTGGTGGATCGGTGGTTACTGCAGGTTGTAGGCTTGTCGGAAGAAGTAGGTATATTGGTTAGTTTTTTTTTTACTGAAGCATTTTGTATATGATTGTTGTTCTCAGTCTATAGCCCTTACCGCTCTTCTCCTGACTTCCTCTAAGATGGTTTATGACAAGGTATAAGCTCTGAACCTCAACTCCAAAGACTGTGGAGGTCCCAATGGAGGGGCTCCAAGTGATCAGACATTTTTTACCTATTATGTGGATGAGTAATAAATGTCATTTATGGAACAATTTCATAGAAGACTGAGTTTCATAGAACATTATTTAACCCATGACATGAAAGTAAGGCTAAAAATATAACTTTCATTAAAACAATCTTCAATATTACTCAAATTAGTTAATTCAAAAATGAGTACACCCCACATCAAAAACTACTGCATCTAGGATTGTGTGTATGATCTCCATGAATTTTAAGGACAGCATCAAGTCTTCTAGGCCTGGAATGAACAAGTTGGCGACATAGTCCAACATCTTTTTTCATTCTTCAAGAACAAGCTCTTTTTTATCCTGGATGCTAGATGGAGAGTGATGACAACTTGTCTCCTCAGAATTCCCCATAGGTGTCAGGTTGGGCTCAGATCAGGAGACACTTGGCCACTGAATTACTTTCACCCGGTTCTTCTTCAGAAATGCATCCGATGTATTTTCTGGATCATTGTCATTTTGGAAAAGTGCACGTCTACGAAGAGCATGGAGAGATGGCAACATCTTTCCTTTCAATATAAAGCATATCTGTGAATTCATGATACCATTAGTCCATGAGCCGGGCCAGATATCGGTACTACCCGGAGTGACTAATTATCTTTGGTGTTTTTAGGTAGATGCATGTCTGTAGTTTATGTTTTGATATGATAGCCCTTGCACATCAGTAGCTTAACCTCTTCAGGCCTATTTGTACCCAAATGCCTAGGCCATTTTTTGTAAATCTGACCTGTCACTTCATGCGGTAATAACTTTGGGACGCTATCACCTACCCACGCCATTCTGAGATTGGTTTCTCGTGACATATTGTACTTCATGGTAGTGCTAATTGTCAGTCAATAGATTTTACCTTTCTGCATAAAAAATTACAAAATACATGAAAATTTGGGAAAAATTCGCTATTTTTGAACTTTGAAATTCTCTACTTTTTACAAAAATGCTGATACCCCCCATAACAGTTATTAGTTTACATTCTCCACATGTCTACTTCACATTGGCATCATTTTGGAAATGAAATTTTATATTTTTCGGATGTGATAAGGCTCATAGTTTTATACGCAATTTTTAAAGTTTACGACTAAATTTCCAAAACCCATTTTTCCAAGGACCAAGTCAGTTCGGACGTCACTTTATGGGTCTTGTATAACAGAACCCACCCAAACATTACCCCATTTTGCAAACTACACCCCTCAAGGTGTCCAAAACGGATTTTCAAAACTTTGTTAACCCCTTAGGTGTTGCACAGGAATTCAAGCAAAATGACAGTGAAATATCAAAATTTCAATTTTTTGGCAGATATTCCATTGTAATCCAATTTTACCTGCAACGGTTAACAGCAAACCCAAACCCAAAATTGGTTACCCCAATTCCGCAGTTTATAGAAACACCCCACATGTACACGTAAACTAAATTATGGGCGCGCAAGAGGGCTCAGCACAGAAGGAGAGCTAGGCGGTTTTTGGGATAATAGATTACACTGGAAGAAATCCAGTGGGCCATGTCGTATTGGAGAGACCCTGAGGTACCCCCAGAGTGGAAACCCCCAAAAGGTTACCGCATTTTGGAAACTACACCCCCTAAGGAATGTTTTAGGGGGTATAGTAACCACTTTGACCCAACAAGCGCTCCATTGGAGTTTCATGCACTTGGTTGAGGAAATTGAAAAGTACGTTTTTTTACCGGAAAAAGTCGCTTTAGTCCCACATTTTTCATTTTGAAAAGGGGGACCAGGAAAAAGTACACCCCACTTTTTATTCCCCATTGTCTCCCGAACACGGCAATACCACAAGTGTTGTCTAAAACCACAGTATTGGCGCACAGCAGGCTTCGTAAGCGAAGCTGCGGCAAAATTCACTGTAAGAAATCTATGGGGCCATGTCACATTTGGAGACACCCTGAGGTCCCGCACAGTGGAAACCCCAAAAAAGTGACCCCATTTTTGAAACTACACCCCCTAAGGAATGTTTTAGGAGGTACAGTAACCACTTTGCACCGGGAACTGGCTCCCGACCCGCGGCGATCGTCCGGCATATGATCCGGGTACGATTCGCCGTACCGCTACGGCGGCCGGCGCGAAAGGGGTTAATGGTATTTTTCACCTTTTGAATAGATCCTACCTATATTTCCAAAAAATAATGATTAAAGGTCGATTTAGGGGAAATGCCAAAATGTCAATACAATGCATGTAGTATTTGTAACAAAATTTAATCCAAGCTATGTAAATACACACTGAACATGTCATGGGCTTTTCCATACTAGTGTGTGTGTGTGTGTGCGCGCGCGCGCGCGCGCGCGCGTGTGTGTGTATATATATATATATATATACACACACACACAAGGAGGGAGTTGACTTGACTCTACCACTCCACGTCTGGCACGGAACAGCTGATACCGGAGCCTGTTTACCTCAGTTGTTTGGGTAGTTGGCAGGTACATGTTGCAGGTGATTTCCTGTAACTTCTCAAAGAGTTCGGGAGACACTTCCCATGAACGACCAACTTCCTGAAAGGCATCCTGGTATGTCTTGTTCATCTTCAACTGCTTGAGTGTCGTCATCTTCCCACGGCCAGCGAATGCACTGACTGTGTCACAGCCTGTAAATGCATGCATACCAATCAATGAATCACACACGCTGCCTCCCAATGTTCTGCTCAGAGTGGTGATATCCAGGAATCTTGTCCGGGTCTGTGTACCGCATTTCTGGAACAGGTGGGATGGGATTTTGTGGCACATGCCCAGACACAGGACCATGACATCAGTATCCTCTGAAGTGATGATGACAGACTTGTAACCAGATTCTGCTGCATGAAGAGCATGGAGAATGAGGCGTGTGTCTGCTTCTTCTTGACTTGACTTAAGGTCAGCAGCCTCTTCCCACTGTTCTTTGGTGATCTTAAAGCAGAGCTGCTCACATGTGACATACATCTCCTTCTCCTCAAGCTTCTCCCTGTGGTGTTTCGCCTTCCATTCTTCTACCAGAAACTTTATGAGACTTGCCTTGTTGGAGGAATTACTTAGTAGCTTTCTCCACTGCTGGATGTTGTGCCCATGTTGAATGTTCTTGAAATAGATCCCTGTGCCTTCATGTCTGTTGACTCTTTCTGTATCTTTGATGGATGTCTCCTTGTAGACGTCAAAGACAATATCAATGCGCTTGCTCTTAGCACCCTCATGGATAGCGCGACTCATTGCTGTGCCTGCTAGCTGGGCAAATGTTGCATCGTTTCCCTTCAGTTTCTGAACCAAGCTCATCCCATTAATGATGGTTGCAGAGGGCTCAGGGATCACCTCTGCAGGAGGAGCATTCCTCTCCAACTCCCTTGCTAGGGCAGCCTTGTTGGTCTTGCGGATAGACCCATCACCGTTGGCAAGTGCCCATGGCAATGGCCCCAGGGGATGAGTCAAGACATCACTCATTTGTAGCTTTCTGTTCTCAGCTACAAGTATCATCTGGCCAAATAGGTTCCTGTCAGCCTTCAAAATTACCTCCGTGCCAAGGCCTTGTCTGTGTGTCTTCATTCTGATGTTAGAGAACGTTTTAAGATTGTTCTTCGTCATCTTGTCATGAAACAGTGTAGTTGGCGTATCGGTACCCAAACGCCCATCCTTGAATTTGTGATATGCATCCTCTCCTATACTGTATGCCCCTAGAAGGTCTTTGGCTACATCTGGTGGTGCTGCAGTTGCTGTTGATAAACTGATAAGTTCACCATTATGCTCTTTGTTGAAGGGGTTCAACCAACCAGTCTCCAGCAGTTCAACAAAAGATCGGACATCGGCTTCATCTCTTCTAATCCTGGACACCTGTAGGTCTGAATGACTGAAGTCAGTATATTGTTGGCCTACTAGGTCCCTCAGCTGCCTCAAGTACATGCTGAGGTACTCCGATGTCAGGTAGAATCTGGTGACAGCTCCAACTTTGAGGCTGAAGCCTTTTGTGCCCCCTGGTGTCTGGGTGTCTTTGTTGTTTCTTCGATGGTCTGGTCCACAGGAATCAGTCCAAAAGGATTCTTGCTACCGATCTGGACCGAAAAGCCACCTTTCATGAAGTATTCATGGACCTCTGGGTGGTCTATGGGCAGCCGAGACATCGTAGCATAGTAATAGGTTAGGTATCGGGCATAGTTGACCTTGTCATAGGCAAAACACCACGGTATCATCTGTCGGATTGCTCCTAGGTGAAGCATCCAGTTGCCTTCTCTTGAAGCTCGAACCAGGGCCAGCATGGTCTCGACCCTGTCCAAGTATGACATCCAGAATGCTGAGAGTTGTTCATTTCTGAAGGTCTCAAGATAAACTTGAAAGAGCTTCAGGGTAAGTGTGCAAGATTCATTATCCAAGAACTTTTCTAAGGATCCCTGCGACACACTGATGCGAAAGTTTGTGATGTTCTTCAGTGTTTCATCCAGATGGTGAAGGTCCCTTGCATGGTTTTCCTCTAGCCATGGAAGGATGTTTTTCCATGCAAGCCTCATAAGTGCTTCATAGACCAGCTTGTGTAGTCTCACTGCTCTGTTGTACCTCCGGCCGTCCATCACTCCAGACACTGATCCTTCAGCGATGACACCGGATTCAACACACAGATCTCTAAGGCCTGCATTCTGAAATCTCTTACCTATGATGGAGAGGAGATTACAGATTGTGTGGAAGACACCCATTCTAATTATAATGTTCTTGAACTTCTCCTGTTTCCAGATAACCTCGGCAGCTTTGGCATAGAGTGCTTGATCAAACACGCACACAATTCTGTTAAGCTTCAGGGTCTGCATGATGGCATGTGTTTGCTCCAAGACTTCATTCACAGTGGACATGGCTGTTGCAGGAGCATTGATAGTGGGCAGGTAGCTTACAGTGTCCTGGGCCACTACAATGTCGCTGCGGATTTGGATGTTGAACCCAGTCCAACTGCTAATGGTCTGATCCTCATGGTCTGACATTCTAGCCAGAAGCCAGATATGGTTCTTGGTTTTTGAATCCTGGACCTCCTCGGTAGTGTTAACATTCGCAGTCTCAATCCTGGGTGGCCCTCCCCGCCGCCCAACATTGTATATTGGTAGCATTAATTCTGTCGGAATTTTGCTTCTTTTCTTCGACTTGGTTACATCTGGCAGGACTTTTGTCACAGAGCATGCAACATTGGACTGAACAGCGATGCCATTGACTCTATGAGATGTACCTGCTCCACTTAGTGTCTCCTCAAGTCTGTCAATGTTATCCCAGGCCAAGGTTGTGAACACACCAGGGTAGATATTTGCTGGCATTGGGATGTCATCCGTTGAACATTCCAACTTCCCCTCGCCGTGTGTGGCCATCGCGCCGACCCCCTGCAGCTAGAATCACTGTGATTCGCTGAGCTATATAGCCCAGCGAATCGCAGCATGCCTTGTAAAATATGGCGTGATTCGCTGCAGGGGTTCGTGCCTGTGGAGCGATTGGAGCATTTACCAGTCACTCCACAGGCCAGGGGGAGGATGGCAGTGTCTGATCTCCTGCCCCTGTGCTGCGATTGGCTAGAACATTGCTCTAGCCATAGCAGCGATGTAGCAGGGCCGACACAGTGTCGCCTCTGCCTGTATGAGATCCTGTCAGCACAGGGTCTCATACAGGGATGATCGCTGCACTGTGCAGGCTGGCCGGACCTGCCTGCACTCGCTGGAACTTGTGGTACCACAAGTCCCAGCAAGTCTGGGCAGGCAGGCAAAAAGTGTAAAAGAAAGTTAAAAAAACCAAAAACACTACACATCCCCCCCTCCCCCTCCCATATGCGCCAATACTGTGGTTTTAGACAACACTTGTGGTATTGCCGTGTTCGGGAGACAATGGGGAATAAAAAGTGGGGTGTACTTTTTCCTGGTCCCCCTTTTCAAAATGAAAAATGTGGGACTAAAGCGACTTTTTCCGGTAAAAAAACGTACTTTTCAATTTCCTCAACCAAGTGCATGAAACTCCAATGGAGCGCTTGTTGGGTCAAAGTGGTTACTATACCCCCTAAAACATTCCTTAGGGGGTGTAGTTTCCAAAATGCGGTAACCTTTTGGGGGTTTCCACTCTGGGGGTACCTCAGGGTCTCTCCAATACGACATGGCCCACTGGATTTCTTCCAGTGTAATCTATTATCCCAAAAACCGCCTAGCTCTCCTTCTGTGCTGAGCCCTCTTGCGTGCCCATAATTTAGTTTACGTGTACATGTGGGGTGTTTCTATAAACTGTGGAATTGTGGTAACCAATTTTGGGTTTGGGTTTGCTGTTAACCGTTGCAGGTAAAATTGGATTACAATGGAATATCTGCCAAAAAATTGAAATTTTGATATTTCACTGTCATTTTGCTTGAATTCTTGTGCAACACCTAAGGGGTTAACAAAGTTTTGAAAATCCGTTTTGGACACCTTGAGGGGTGTAGTTTGCAAAATGGGGTAATGTATGGGTGGGTTCTGTTATACAAGACCCATAAAGTGACGTCCGAACTGACTTGGTCCTTGGAAAAATGGGTTTTGGAAATTTAGTCGTAAACTTTAAAAATTGCGTATAAAACTATGAGCCTTATCACATCCGAAAAATATAAAATTTCATTTCCAAAATGATGCCAATGTGAAGTAGACATGTGGAGAATGTAAACTAATAACTGTTATGGGGGGTATCAGCATTTTTGTAAAAAGTAGAGAATTTCAAAGTTCAAAAATAGCGAATTTTTCCCAAATTTTCGTGTATTTTGTAATTTTTTATGCAGAAAGGTAAAATCTATTGACTGACAATTAGCACTACCATGAAGTACAGTATGTCACGAGAAAACAATCTCAGAATGGCGTGGGTAGGTGATAGCATCCCAAAGTTATTACCGCATGAAGTGACAGGTCAGATTTACAAAAAATGGCCTAGGCATTTGGGTACAAATAGGCCTGAAGGGGTTAAGCTACTGATGTGCAAGGGCTATCATATCAAAACAAAAACTACAGACATGCATCTACCTAAAAACACCAAAGAGAATTAGTCACTCCGGGTGGTACCGATATCGTCAAAATTGGCTCTTGGCTCATGGACTACATCAATTAAATGTAGCCCCTGACACCAGCAGCACTCATGCAGCCCCACATAAGGACACTGCCACCACCATGTCTCACTGTAGGCACCATGCATTTTTCTAAATTCATTTTTCTGACAGCAGTGGAATGTATCAGACAAAACGTGAACAGTTATTTCTTAGGGTTAATGTTTTGTAAGCAGAAAAAATGAGAAAGCAGAAGGATCTGAACGATTTTTTTTTCTTTTTTTAAAAAAAGCATATTATGACTACTAGATGACTCGATCAGTGCATCTTCAAAATCCATTATGAAGTAGTTAATGCCTTTCAAAATTGGTCAAAAAACGGAGAACTGATCAATCAGCAATAGGGGCCTGAGGGACTAAAACTCAAGGATTATAGGGTTTGATCCTACAAAATAGCCACTATGGCAAAAAATGCAGAATGGTCAAAGTGCCAATGTTGACCCTTTTCTACAACTGGAAGAGCACCAAACCTGGACCATGGAGCAATAGAAGAAAGTGGCCTTGTTGGATGACCCATGTTTTTGTATGCACATTTGTGTCCCTTTACTGTTGAACAAATGGCCCGTAAGGAGAAGAAGCCATCGGAGGCAGTGTGATGCTCTACGCAATGTTCTGTTGTGCAATATTGGGTCCTGGCATTATGTAGATGTGACACGTATCACCTACCTAAACATTGTACAAAGTACCTCATTCATTGCAGCCATATTTGCAATGCCTCTTTCAGCAGATAATTGTTCAAGAACGGTTTGAGGAACGTGACAAAAAGATAAGAATGACAACAACTTGTATCCATGTTCTCCAGATCTTATTCCAATTGGGGATCAATGAGATATGGTGGGATAACGAGTCCAGTGGATGGAGGATGCACCAAGCAACATACAGGATCCCTAATCATAAGGGTCTGAAAACTGGGACTGGCACAGAACGAAGCACATTTATCCTCGTTAGAGTGGAGTAGTTCGTATGCTCAATCGCCGCTACATTAATTTTCTATGTCGAGCACTGCGTTCATATTTTTTTCTGCCACTCCATAGAGAATGAATAGAGCAGCTTTCGGGCATCTGATCTTCCACCCCATTAGTAACGGGGATAACGTTCACTGTTTTGTCAATCAATGTAGACCCCAGAGGTCAGGTCCCCTACTGTGGATAGAGGATAACATATTTTGTCTGGACAACCCCTTTAAAGGGAATCTGTCACCCTTTTTTTTGACTATCAGCTGCCGACATTGACATCAGGGGCTTATGTAACTTGAAAGATAAGAAAAACAAGTTCGATTATACTCACTGGAGGGGGCAGTCCGGTCCGATGAGTGTCGCGGTCCGGTCCGACGCCTCCCATCTTCATACGATGCCGTCCTCTTCTTCCCTTAATGTAGTGGCTCCAGCACAGGCGCACTGTTCTGCCCTGTTGAGGGCAGAGCAGAATACTGCAGTGCACAGGCGCCAGACCTCTCCCGACACCTGCACACTGCAGGACTCTGCTCTGTCCTCAACAGGGCAGAGCAGTGCACCTGCGCCGGAGCCACTACAGGACGGGAAGAAGAGAACGGCATCGTATGAAGATGGGAGGCGTCGGACTGGACGGCGACCGGACCGCCCCCTCCGGTGAGTATAATCTAACGTGTTATTCTTATCTTTCAGGTTACATCGGGGGCTTATCTACAGCATTACAGAATGCTGTAGATAAGCCCCTGATGTCAATGCCGGCAGCTGATAGTCAAAAAAAGGGTGACAGATTCCCTTTAAAGAGTACAGTAACTAAAATTTAGTTGCATCGGTATTGGAACATACTCATTTGGAGTACAAATGATGGCAGTGATGGGTCAGCGCCCGTCTCCTCCTTTGAATGTTGTGCTCATCAGAACAATCTCCTTCGGCAGTTTATCCCCAGAGTTAGCGACACACAGGTGCTGACCCATCAGTGCCATCATCTGTACTCCAAATGAGCACGTACTGATATCAATGCAGCAAATAGATTGGAGAAAAGCAGGGGTTTGCAAGCCGCTTACATTCATTTTTATTTTTTTTACATGACAAATTTCCTTACTAAAGTGATTTGCAAAGTTTCACAACTTTCCACGATGGACAAATTATAGAAAAAAAAATAAGTACATAAAAGCTTAGCTACTCTTTAAAGATCTGCTATTTGGGTCATAACTGTTTGGGCCGCATAAGTTAAATCTACATTAATATCGGGCAGGTTGTTTTAATATTATGGCTATGTTCTGTAAATTTGTAATGTTCTTACATGTACATAATGAGATTATAAAAAACAATAATTAGCATTAATGTAACATGACAATCCATTTGGTGCTTAATATGCACAATTAAATGCCACAGCAAGCGTTGTTTAAAGCGTAATTTGCAAGACTGCTTAGACTGAGACCGAAGTAATTACAAAAGTACTTAATTATAAATGTGGCAACTTGTAAAGAATAATACGGATGCTTGCGCGCTAGCTGAGCTCTTGTTTGCGAGCGCCTGGATCACATATTTATGAAGTAAAAAGCGCGAGCCTGTATGTAACGCGACAGAGTATTAGACTTACGCTCATTAATAACACTAATAGTCATATAAAACATTTTTCGAATGGACGAAGGGATCGGCAGCTTAGGAATGAGGAAAGAAGACGGAGAAAGGGACTTGTGGAAAGAGCTTTAATTACAACTTTATAGAGGTTTATGAGATTGGAAAAAAAGGGCATGTTTTGTTTTTTGTTTTTTTCACCCAGAAATAGCACCATTTTTTATGGCTCCTCTTCATGCAGACTTGAGCTGGCCTTTAATTGCATGGATGTTGATTCATCTGTAAGGAAAATGCCTGGCAAATCGCTGGGGGTGGGCAGGATCGAGACATGGGGGCATCAGATGATCCCTCTGGCAGATACTTTTTGAAAAGCTTTCTCTCTCATAAGATTGCCCCTTTAAAGCGGATCTATCTCAAGATACATTTATTAGATCTTAGACCTGATGAGGCTAGACTACTTACTTTATGAATCCGTGTCACAATGGATGTATAATCCAGATATTAAAATGAGCACTTTACAAGTCCAGCTATAGAGTAAGAGCACTCATGAATCCAAGTGTATTCTCTGTCCACCCAGCCTGACAAGTGCAGCTTGTAGTGAGCAATGAGAGGTCTCAGCAGGGAGGAGGGACACTGAGAAGCTGTCAGGGGGTGGGGAGGAGAAGACTGAGGTTATATTTTTAGAAAGGATTATACAGCCATTTTGAAATGGATTTTCACATTAAGGACAACAGCTTCAATAGGTCTAAGAGATCTATTTAATAATGTGTGCAGTTTGTACTGTGAAATCTTGTGACTATAATGTCCCAAAAAATTTTAAAATAGTTTAGTCAAGTCGACCCTTTTTTATAAACCCTATTAAGACATATGGACATCACACAGGGGAGAACAACACTTAACACTCTTTGTATTAGCCAAGATGAAGATAAAGGGGTCGTCTTGTGCAGCGGTTGAGCTGTAGTGTACTATTTGTGTAAACTATTTACATCCAGACATCCTCAGTGGTAATAGGAGCTGATCGTTTGAGGTGTCGGGATGTTGGATCCCCATCGTTAATCTAGTACATGTATTGATGACCCATGTTAATAATAGGTCATCACTATGAAAGTAGTGGACTACCCCTTTACTAAAAATGAGTGTCTCTCACCTTGGTAGACCAGTCCATGTATTAGCCATTTATTTAATTTAGCTGGCATGTAAAACTGTACTGAATGTGGCTATGAAAACATTTCTGTAGAAAAAACAGCTGATCGCCGGGGAATTGTAAACTGGACCCATGTCAATCAGCCGATCGCAGGATCACCTCCAATATAATCACATTACAACGAGCACTTTAAACTATTGGGAGCTAAGAGCCCTATACTATACACTCTTTACTCCACAGAAGAAGAGTATAGGGGGTTGCATATTGTGTCTGGTATCCAGCTGAAAAGTACAACTGGGAGGGTGAATGTGAAAAAAGCCACTGTTTTTTTTTTTGCTAATTACTCTTTTAAAGCAGCAGTTTTTAAACAGTAATTAAACTTTTATGATTATTTTTTATTGCCTTGTCCTGCATGGAAAGTTATTAAACTTTGCAAATCACTTTTTTAAATAAGTCCTCCTCCTCCGATCAAAATTTTTATCCTCTTAATACATTACAATATTCATATTATGTAGCACTGTGTACTTACAATTGCTCATTTTGCCTTTCTACCCGGATAATTCTTCTCTTTTCCATTAGGTCTATGACATTATGTAATTATAAACTGACTAGCTGAATCCTTCTACGCTCTATATAGAAACAGGAGGTCACTATTCCCTGTATGACTCATGAGTCACTGCAAAAGTCCCTGGCGGGGGGAGGAGGGAGCAGCTGGCTCAGAAGTTAAAGAGGAGAATGAAGAAGAGAAGATAAAAATAAAATGTGCAAATACAATGAAGAAATAAATAAACAGCAATAGTGCATGAAAATAACATAGGGTACTTAGTTAATTTTGATTTAAAAAAAAAAGTAAAAGCCATCCCACCACGTCAAGGTAACCCTATTCGAGACGTCCTGACCTCTTGTATTAAAACCTTACCATATGTGTAATGACTAGTGTTGAGCATTCCGATACCGCAAGTATCGGGTATCGGCCGATACTTGCTGTATCGGAATTCCGATACCGACTTCCGATATTTTTTCAATATCGGAATTCGGCATCGGAATCGGAAGTTCCAAGTTGATTGACAGACTGACGTCATCATGATGCGCGGTGTGTGCGCATCATGATGCGCCGTCATTTCGGGCCTTCCGGGGGTCTCTGCCGGCCTGCCGGGGGGCTGTGTGGACTGCCCGGGGTCTGTACCGGCCTGCCGGGGGGCTGTGCCGGCCTGCCGGTGGTCTGTGCACCCTGTGGGGGTCTGTACCGGCCTGCCGGGGGGCTGTGCCGGCCTGCCGGTGGTCTGTGCACCCTGTGGGGGTCTGTACCGGCCTGCCGGGGGGCTGTGCCGGCCTGCCGGTGGTCTGTGCACCCTGTGGGGGTCTGTACCGGCCTGCCGGGGGGCTGTGCCGGCCTGCCGGGGGGGCTGTGCTGATGTCCGGGGGTCTGTGCAAGCATCGTCCGATGGGACTACAAGTCCCATCGGGCGATGCCTGCTACCATGACAGTGATTGACACATTAGCCAATGATGGGACAGTAGTAGTCCCATCATCCGGCTAATGTGTTAAATGTTAAAAAAAAAAAAAAAAAAAAAAAAAAATACTACATACATACTACATGCATGCTACATACATACTACATGCTACATACATACTACATATATACTACATACATACTACATGCATGCTACATACATACTACATGCTACATACATACTACATATATACTACATACATACTACATACATGCTACATACATACTGCATGCTACATACATACTACATACATACTACATGCATGCTACATACATACTACATGCATGCTACATACATACTACATGCATGCTACATACATACTACATGCATGCTACATACTACATATATACTACATGCATACTACATACATACCACATACATACCACATACATGCTACATACATGCTACATACTACATACATACTACATACATACTACATGCATGCTACATACATACTACATGCCACATACATACCACATACATACTACATACATACTACATGCTACATACATACCACATATATACTACATACATACAATACATTCATACAATACATACATAGACATACAGTACATATAACATAGAGTAACATACTTACCAATACTTGTCACATTGTTCCCCGAAGCCATTGTCTTTTCCGGAATAAATATTAACATAACAAACCACAAAAATACTCACCCAAGATCCGAAGCAGTCCACGAGTGTGTCCCACGACGATCTTGGGTAGAGAACTGCAGCATCAGATGATGCTGCCGTTCTCTACGGGCTGCAGGAATCCAATGACGGAAGGTAGGTATCCTTCCGCACTGTATTCCTCCGCCACTTAAAAAAAAAAAGTCCCTAGTCTCACTTTATGCCATTGCTGCGTGGGAAATTCCCACACAGCAATGGCATAAAGTGAGACTAGGGACTTTTTTTTTTTAAGTGGCGGAGGAATACAGTGCGGAAGGATACCTACCTTCCGTCATTGGATTCCTGCAGCCCGTAGAGAACGGCGGCATCAGCTGATGCTGCAGTTCTCTACCCAAGATCGTCGTGGGACACACTCGTGGACTGCTTCGGATCGTGGGTGAGTATTTTTGTGGTTTGTTATGTTAATATTTATTCCGGAAAAGACAATGGCTTCGGGGAACAATGTGACAAGTATTGGTAAGTATGTTACTCTATGTTATATGTACTGTATGTCTATGTATGTATTGTATGAATGTATTGTATGTAGTATGTATGTAGTATATATGTGGTATGTATGTAGCATGTAGTATGTATGTAGTATGTATGTAGCATGCATGTAGTATATATGTAGTATGTATGTAGCATGTAGTATGTATGTAGCATGCAGTATGTATGTAGCATGCATGTAGTATATATGTAGTATGTATGTAGCATGTAGTATGTATGTAGCATGCAGTATGTATGTAGCATGCATGTAGTATATATGTAGTATGTAGCATGTAGCATGCATGTAGTATGTATGTAGTATATATGTGGTATGTATGTAGCATGCAGTATGTATGTAGCATGCATGTAGTATATATGTAGTATGTATGTAGTATATATGTAGTATGTATGTTGCATGTAGTATTTATGTAGTATGAATGTAGCATGTATGTAGTATGTAGTATGTATGTAGTATATATGTAGTATGTATGTTGCATGTAGTATGAATGTAGCATGTATGTAGTATGTAGTATGAATGTAGCATGTATGTAGTATGTATGTTGCATGTAGTATGTATGTAGCATGTAGTATGTATGTAGCATGTAGTATGTATGTAGCATGTAGTATGTATGTAGTATGCATGTTGTATGTATGTAGCATGTAATTTTTTTTTTTTTTTTTTACATTCAACACATTAGCCGGATGATGAGACTACTACTGTCCCATCATTGGCTAATGTGTCAATCACTGTCATGGTAGCAGGCATCGCCCAATGGGACTTGTAGTCCCATCGGACGATGCCTGCACAGACCCCCGAAGCCTGCACAGACCACCGGCAGGCCGGCACAGCCCCCCCCGGCAGGCCGGCACAGCCCCCCGGAGCCTGCACAGACCACCGGCAGGCCGGCACAGCCCCCCGGCAGGCCGGCACAGCCCCCCGGAGCCTGCACAGCCCCCCGGCAGGCCGGCACAGCCCCCCGGCAGGCCGGCACAGCCCACCGGAGCCTGCACAGACCACCGGCAGGCCGGCACAGCCCCCCGAAAGGCCCGTACAGACCCCAGAGAGGCTGTACAAGGGCAGGAAAGGGTTTTTCTTATTCCGATACCGGAAGTCCCATAGACTTGAATGGGACTTCCGGTATCGGAATCGGCGATACCGATACTTTTTTTAAAGATCGGCCGATACCATCCGATACGATACTTTGAAGTATCGGACGGTATCGCTCAACTCTAGTAATGACGTAAATGTCAATAAGGACCGAGACTCCAACTGATGGACACCCAGCAAATGGTGGGCTAAATAAACATAATGTCCAGCTCAAAGAAAAGGGAGGCCACACCTTAACTTGCACAGAGTGCAAAAACCTGAAACAAAAACCTAAAGAGATGAACTGGAATATAAGTTGGTATGCATGCAGTGTGTAGGCACATGTTCACACAGGCCACTAAACAGGCAAAATCTAAGATAAAAACAAAATGAGCAAATAAATTGCATTAAATAAATAAACAGCAATAGGGCATGCAAATAACATAGGGCACTTAGTTAATATACTTCTGATTTAAAAAAAAAAAGTAAAAGCCAAGTTTTTTTTATCAATTTGTTTTTATCTTTGGTTTTGTCTGCCTAGTGGCCAGTGTGAACATGCGCCTACACAATGCATGCATACCAACTTATATTCCAGTTCATCTCTTTAGGTATTTATTTTAGAGACAAGAATCTTCATGTTTTTACATAGAGAAAAAAAGACAACAATTTACTGGATAGAAAGGCAAAATGGCAATTATGAGGACACAGTGCTATATAATATGAGGACTGCAAATATTAAGACGATACAAACTTTCATGGGAGGAGGGCTTCTTTAAGGAGTTTGTGTAAAAAAAAATTGCATGAAAGTGGCTTGTAATCCCCTGCTTTTCTCCAGTCTATTTGACTGTCTTCTGCTGCACTGATATCAGATTGTGCTCATTTAGAGTACAGGCGATGGCAGTGATGGGTCAGCTCAGCCTTTATGCCTTACTAACTCTGGGGAGAGGCAGAAGATTCATCTGATCAGCAAAACTCTTAGAGAAGAAGATAGTTGCTGACCCATTACTGCCATCATCTGTACTCCATCTGTAGTAATGCAGCAAATACTGGGAAAAAGACGGGGTTTGGGAGTCACTTACATGCATTTTTTTTTTACACAAATGAAGACAAATCTCCCAATAACGTGATCTGCAAAGTTTCATAACGTTCCAAATGGACAAAATTGTAACAGAAATGAAAGAGTAGTTTCTTTTTAAGCCATGCGCATGAGCTATTTTCCATGGAATAGGTATACGCTTTCTACTCCACTATTTCTCTGCATTTTTGACTGACAATTCCTGGAATTCACAACATCTGGAATGTCAGGACTATTAAACAGTTTCAATCGCTAACATGCTTCCCATTGAACACAACTATTGTTAAAATGGGAACTCCACTTTATATTATTCAGAAACAAAGGCAAAATGGATGTGACTTTCTAAACTGCGTAAGTGCTACATTTAGTTTCCAGCAAGGTCTTTTACATTCGCCCACGTCTTCTACTTTTTCGGTAGTAGGGCAGAGCAAAAGGACAATTTAAGATTGGCCATCAGATATCATGCACTGAATTAAAATGACAATCTAAGACTTCGGGGTTTGGGTAGTTGATGCTCTTACAGACGTTACTGTAGGCCAATCCTTGGAGTGTCACTTACATTAGCTCAGAGGTAATCTCCTACCCCTACACGTCCACCAAGGGATAAGATGACATGATCAGTTAATCAACAGTGACAGGACGGGTGGGTTGGGGGGGGGCTTGAATGATTTTTTTTGGGGGGGGAGGGAAGTTCAAGATGAAAATGCCGATGTTCTTCCCTTTAACACTGCAGATCATAAGTGTCGAAAGTATAGAGGTTATCAAAAAATTAATGTTTTCTGGCCTTGTCTCCTGGGGGAGAAGTTTGGGTATAAACATCTAAGGGGTCTAAAAGTTATTACAATACCAGATTATTCCAGCAGATATGAAATACACTGCTATGTCTCCAGTATGAGAGAGAGAACAGTGCCGGCCTTATTAACGGAACGTGATATCAAATCCCACTCTTCTTTAATTCATGTTTTAAAAAAAGTTTTTCATCAGAAATGTCTTATATACAGAGACTGATTTACTATACCAAGAATACATTTTTGCATACATCAACTAACTTTTAAAGGACCATAGAAATATGGATATGAAAGCATGTACAGCCGCCTCTCTATGTCCAAGCCTTGTAACATCTGTGTCAGTTTCTGTCCCTTTTGCCCCTGCTTCAGCCACTGCGCCTTTGTTACGGGTGTATGAATGACATTGGTGGTCCTGTTTAAATCCTGGGACATTTGGTGCCACTAGATCAGGAATCTATGGGGTTGTCTACTGTATTTTTCTTATTACTCCTTTCTGACAACTTTAGTCAGGACTGCCTGCTATTTAAACCCGTGGCTCTCTGACTTCCACTCCAGTCTATTAGTTTTGCTACCCAACTTGTGTTCTAGTCCTTGCTTGTGCTGGTTTCCTCATTTTCCGTGATGAATTTTGACTATCCTCTTGCCTTATGATTCTGTTCCTGATATGATCTCTTGGCTCTGACCCTGCTTGCCGACCATTCCTGCCTCTGGTTCACTCCGTCAGACAGCAACCCTTCTGTTGAAGGAATCCACTAGACCTTGTTATAAGACCAGAGCCCCGTACAGGGGTTAAAGGGTGAAGGTTGGGATACCTCTGGAATCTGTCAGATGGAGTGGCTTGTGCCAACTCTGTCCAAGGCAGCCTTTTGAGCCTGTGGCCTCTTATAGTCATGATAGCCATTTTCTCAAGATAGACCCAGGTCCCAGTGGTGGAATCTTATTCTGAAGATAGACCCAGGTCCCAGTGGTGGAACCATATTCTCAAGATAGACGCAGGTACCAGTGGTGGAACCATATTCTCAAGATAGGCCCAGGTCCCAGTGGTGGAACCATATTCTCAAGATAGACCCAGGTCCCAGTGGTGGAACCATATTCTAGAGACATACCCAGGTACCAGTGGTGGAACCCCTATCAATCAGACAATTACGGCATATAATCAGGATATGCCATAAAAGACCCAGATGAGAATAACCCTTAAAAAGGCAATGAGTATGGAAGATTGAAGGGAATGTAAATCTGGCACATGACACAGGACTTCCATCATTTAGATGCCAACTATGTCCTTTTAAGGATAAAGGTTATTTGGGCAAGGTAAAGGTCACATGCCTGTAGAAGAAGAGAGACCAGCGTGGGACGCATGCAGTGTTGGAACAGGAATGGAAGGGGATCAGTAAGATTATTTATTTTATTATTGTTAATAATAAATATTATTAAATAGACTATCTAATTTATTATTTTGTAACATTTTGAGTATCTTGAAAATGTTTCAAAGTCTCGATAAACCCTTTAAAATGCTCTGAAATAGCTCAAGAACTTTAATTTTACAATTTGCATGGAAAATTAAAGGGGTTACCACAAAATCACTAAAAATTAACATTGCTTTTAAAAACTATCAAATTTGCAATTTGAAGCTTATTAACCCCTTTCCTACATTAGACGTACTATTCCGTCCATGTGACCTGGGACCTAAGTCCCAAGGACGGAATAGTACATCTAGCGTGATCAGCTGCGCTCACTGGGGGAGCGCAGCTGATCTCGGCCGGGTGTCAGCTGATTATCACAGCTGACACCCGGCACTATGTGTCAGGGGAGGTCACGGACCACCCCGACACATTAACCCCTGGCACACAATGATCAAACACGATCGCAGGGTACCGGGGGTTTAGGGAAGCATCGGGAGGGGGCTCCCTCCGTGCTTCCCTGAGACCCCCACAGCAGCGCGATGTGCAGCGCTGCTGCGGGGGTCTCCTTCCCTGCAGGTCCCCGAATCCAAAATGGCGGCGGGGACCTTCGGGAGCCTGCAGGTAGGCGGCTTCCTCATGCCTGCAAAGCGCCGGCATGAGGAAGCCTGCAGCACTGACTGAGACAGATCGCTGATCTGTCACAGCGATCTGTGATGTGACAGATCAGCGATCTGTCACATGACAGTTATGTCACCCCCTGGGACATTGTAATAAAGTTAGAAAAAAAAGTGTTAAAATAATTTATAAAAAATCGCTAAATAAATTAAAAAAAATATATATTCTCTAATAAATTCATTATTTGAAAATAAAAAAAACAATAAAAGTACACATGTTTGGTATCACTGCGTCCATAACGACCCGCCCTATAAAACTGTCCCATTAGTCAACCCCTTTATTGAACCCCTTAAAAAATAAAAAACAAAGCAAAAAATAAAGCTTTATCATCATACCGCAGAATAAAAAGTGCAATAACGCGTGATCAAAAAGACGGATATAAATAATCATGGTACCGCTGAAAACGTCATATTGTCCCGCAAAAACGAGCCACCACACAGCATCATCAGCAAAAAAATAACAAAGTTATAGCTCGCAGAATAAAGCTATGCAAAAATAATTATTTTTTATATAAAATTGTTTTCATTGCATAAAAGTGCCAAAACATAAAAAAGATATAAATGAGGTATCACTGTAATCTTACTGACCCAAAGAATAAAACCGCTTTATCAATTTTACCGCACGCGGAAAAGTGTAAACGCACCCCCCCAAAAGAAATTCATGAAACGCTGGTTTTTGTTTATTCTGCGTCCCAAAAATCGGAATAAAAAGCGATCAAAAAATGTCACGCGCCCAAAAATGGTACCAATAAAAATGTCAACTCGTCCCACAAAAAATAAGACCTTACATGACTCGGTGGGTCAAAATATGGAAAAATTATAGCTCTCAAAATGTGGTGATGTAAAAACTATTTTTCCAATAAAAAGCGTCTTTTAGCGTGCGACAGCCGCCAAACATAAAAACCCGCTATAAATAGTAAATCAAACCCCCCGTTATCACCCCCTTAGTTAGGGAAAAATAATTTAAAAAAATGTATTTATTTCCATTTTCCCATTAGGGCTAGGGTTAGGGCTAGGGGTGTTTTGGGGTTAGAGTTGGAGTTAGAATTGGGGTGGTTTCCACTGTTTTGGTACATCAGGGGCTTTCCAAATGCGACATGGCATCCGATCTCAATTCCAGCCAAAAATGTCAAATGGCGCTGCTTCCCTTCCGAGCTCTGCCATGCGCCCAAATAGTGGTTTACCCTCACATATGGGGTATCAGCGTACTCAGGACAAATTTCACAATAACTTTTGGGGTTCTGTTACTCTTGGGAAAATAACAATTGGGGGTGAAAAGATCATTTTTTTTTTAAAAAATATGATTTTTTTAATTGTATGGCTGTACGTTATAAACTTCTGTGAAGCCCTTGGGGGTTCAAAGTGCTCACCACATATCTAGATAAGTTCCTTGGGGGGGTCTAGTTTACAAAATGGGGTCACTTGTGGTGGGTTTCCACTGTTTAGGAACATCAGGAGCTCTCCAAACTTGACACGGCATCCGATCTGAATTCCAGCCAATTTTGCAGTGAAAAATTCAAACGGCGCTCCTCCCTTCCGAGCTCTGCCATGCGCCCAAACAGTGGTTCCCCCCCACATATCAGGTATCGGCGTACTCAGGACAAATTGCACAATAACTTTTCCAGTCCAATTTTTCCTGTTACCCCTGTTTAAATAAAAAAATTGAACCTGAAGTAATTTTTTTTGTGGAAAAAAGTTAAATGTTCATTTTTTCAACATTCAAAAAATTCCTGTGAAGCACCTGAAGGGTTGATAAACTTCTTGAATATGGTTTTGAGCACCTTGAGGGGTGCAGTTTTTAGAATGGTGTCACTTTTGAGTATTTTCTATCATATAGACCCCACAAAGTGACTTCAAATGTGATGTGGTCCTTAAAAATAGAATGGTGTTGTAAAAATGAGAAATTGCTGGTCAACTTTTAACCCTTATAACTTTCAAACAAAAAAAAATTTTGGTTCCCAATTTGTGCTGATGTAAAGTAAACATGTGGGAAATGTTACTTATTAAGTTTTTTTCTGGGCGATATCTCTGTGATTTAAGAGCATAAAAATTCAAAGTTGGAAAATTGCGAAATTTTCAAAATTTTAGCCAAATTTCCGTTCTTTTTCACAAATAATCGCAAGTTATATGAATGAAATTTTACCACTAACATGAAGTACAATATGTCACGAGAAAACATTGTCAGAATCGCCTAGATCCGTTGAAGCATTCCTGAGTTATTACCTCATAAACGGACAGCAGTCAGAATTGTAAAAATTGGCCCGGGAGTTAACGTGCAAACCACCCTTGGTAGTAAAGGGGTTAAAAAATCTTCCCTGTTCTCAAGAATGTTTGGATTTTACATTTTGTTTAATTCTTGTTGCCTAGGTTACTAGCCACCACTGCAGTCTATCAGCGTGGCTGAGCATTCTATGTGTTTACATGCTCTTTTCAATAGTGTCTCATAAGCACCTATCTAAAGCCGGCTGGATCACTGGCACAATTGGGCCAGCTTTAGTGTCCCTGTGCTCCTCCGATGCTGTTTGCCAAGTTCAAACCAGCAATGCCACCACGCCAATGGTCTGAACTGTCGTTCTTCAGAAATGTACCACCCTCAGCAACAAGGAGCCAGGAGAGCACTCTACACCTGAAGATATAACATGAGATCAAGTCTTTAAGGAGTCCCATTCACATTTGAAAGTTAGTTTGGCCAACAGCTATTCCTCCCGATTCCTCCATACATTTGGTTTGTCAGAGCATGCATGTGTTTTCAAAGAGAAAACAGAAACATCTGGAATTGCCTTATCACCCAGTTTGCAACCCTTCACATCACCATGTTCAATTCTTCAATTTGCCTTCATCATGTTGGGGGAAAAGTAGTGAGGCCCCCCCATACACATATGATAGTCAGCAACCCCAACCAAAATTAGTGGGTTTTGCCAAATTTGCGCTGTGAATTGGCAACTTAAGTTCCCCCCATCTCCCTATCACATAAAGTCATGAAACTGTCACACGGGGCTTAGGTCAACTAAGGCAGAAATACCCGGGGCCCCTGTGATGTCCCTTTAACTAGGGGCAACCCTGTCTGACCCTCAACCCAGGGTTTTTGCTGAAGGTGCAAATGCCTGAGCCTCCACCCTTTCCTTATCTCCTGCTCAGCCCTGCACTTAACCCTCCACCCTCCACCCAGTGAGGAGACACACCACCAAAGCTCCCACACAAATAAGACAGACAGGGAGAACTTAAACTGCACTGCGCCGCACACACACAGGAATATACAGTAATGTGAACAGGGAACAACTAAACACAAATATGGGAAGGAAAAAGGATAACGACGGATCATACGACACCAGATACGAATCTCTCTCTCTGCAACACCTCCACTCCAGACCGGAACCACTTGGTATGAAAACACAAGCTATAATCGGCGACGCCCATATGCCAGTATGACTATTTAAAGACCGTGGGCGTGACTAACCTTCCAACCTGGTCTCCAGCAGGATTAACCCCCGAGAGCCTGAAGATCAAGCCGGCGCCACTGAGGCTATAGTGGCTGGAGGTGGAACTACCTCTGCCTGCCGGACGCTGTGGTGTGAACAGCGTCCGACATGACAGAAACAATCAAAATTGTGAGCTTTGTTCCAGACTTTCACCCTATCCAAGAGGGGCATCTAAGATATGTATGCCTTGACTCTTCTTTTAACTTGGTTATTTTTTTTCGGTTTCGGTAGTTTTTACTTTATAGTATATTCTAAATAGTTATACTACTGCACATTTGACTTTATGACCATAAATATGTTCCAAGGTTTTGTGCTTATATTTTACATTTTCTTTGAAAGCACGACACATTCTGTGTTGTGCAGATTAAGAACCTTGGAATATCTTGTGCTAGCACGTTATAGCTTGCCATGTTTGCAAGAATTTCTGACTTTATTAAGACTTTATTAAGAGCAACCTTGGTTTTCAGAAGACACTTTCCTGCTAAGTCCTTGTGGTGTCAATGTTATAATGATTAACACAAAGATTATTTATCTGGTGCTAAAAGAGGGAGGCGTTGCCATGAATACTTCTGTCAATTCCTTGGGACCTTGGTCCTGTCACAATATGACCCCAGAACGGAGACTTACGTGCCAGAATTTCACTTTGAGCGATGTTTCAGCCAACATACTAAAATCTTAGAGTGGTTCAATAACAGCAAATTCTAAGGGCACAAGTCACCATTTGTGTTTTTTCTCTTGTGGTATTTGTTGTCATTTTTTTTGCACCAAATTCTTCAAAATGGGGCACATGGTTCTTGAATTTTGTGCAAATTAACAAATTCTCTTTATTTTTGCCTTAAACTTGTTTTGCACCTTCTTATAGCTTTTTATAGTTAAAATGTTGCACCCAACTTTAACATGTAAAAATTTTGCATATGTTTAAAATGATGAGTCGCCGGCAAACATCTGCAAAACAAAAACCACGCGCATAATGGTGAAGATACGAAAAAATAATGAGTAGGAGAAAATAGACTTTAAAAAAAGGCACAAATTATAGGAAGAATTTGTTGCATGTCAAAAACAGGCTCAAATGCAATAATGAATCAGGGCTTAAATATCGATGAAATACTGAAAAATGGATGGTTCCTACGAGCGCAGTTTGGGACCATCCAATAAAGGTCTTCAGCAATGAAGCTATTGACATAAAAAATATGATACAGTCCATTTCTGTGTATATGACATTATAAATGGGGGGTGATGTCTGTGATCATCACTCCATTAGCCTTTGCCACCCCTCTGCTGCTGTATTGCACTATGGGCCATGTACCATCTCCTGATAGTATTCGCTAACTGAATTTGACTGTAACCAATAACCAAGTGCCCCAGACTTCCACAGTTTCTCCTTGCTTGAGCATGAAAGGGAACCTGTCAGTAGGATCATCCCTCCTAAGCCATGTCTCACACTGGTAACTCCTATTTCATTTAAAAAAGCTCGGTAGGCAGATTCTCAGGGAGATCTATGTCTGGCCCATAGATCATAACAGCTCATTTACATATTAAGAAAAAATGGTGGACTTTTCTGGAATAAGACATTGCATCACAGATATCAAGTGTGATGAACTCGCACCTCGCCACCTGGCCTGATGTCATTATTGCATCGGAGGGATCACGTGGTACGGTCTCCTCACTTCCACGAACGTGACATTCCGCACCCCCTGGAGATACAGCTTAGCACAGTTTTACACAGGCATCCCAATGTCAAAACAGGCCCAGGGAGAGGATGTGGTCCATGCAGTCGCTGATGTGGCACCACACTTGCTCACAATCCTGACAGTTTGAGACCCCTTTCACTAGCACCAGTGAAACAGAACCTTATTAGCCCGGTTGGACTACCACCACTTCTTCGCTAGATATAAGCCAGGTCTGTTAACAGGATTATATTGGGTCAAAAACCAACACCGATAGCATGGAAAGTTAAGACCAAGAACATGGAAGTGTGGATTCATGTATTGAGATAAAAGAGCAGTCCAAGGTTAAATTATATATTTAATTATCTTAAAGGCACACTAGACAATACACTATATATACACAATGGTTATACATATACAATGGTCAGATATGCAAATACAGGTGATGTACAAAAGATATAAGCAGATGATAAAAGTCAGTTACCAGCTTGATGTTTGGCTTTTGGATGCCAGCAACCACATGGGAGGTATGGGGGCCAGCTATTTTTGGTTTCTTCCAACACACTGCATGTAGTGACCTCCCTTAGCAGAGAACAAAGGCCCACATTGTCGCACGTTCATTTAACCCATTAGGTAAGTCACTCTCTTCTGCACCACCTGGGATGGCCCTATTTTCCCTCCCACTGACTCTGGCAGCTGAAAGTCCAAAACTTATGATGAATCATAACTTCTCACGCCTTCAGATCTGGCCTGGTCCCCGTTACACTTGGATATCAAATACGGCTTTGTTACCTTACTTCTACTAGCTGTTCTACATATCTCTCTACCCTTGGGTGCTAGAGCGGGTCGAGACCCCAGCGGGCATTTTCTACTGACATCAACCCATCTGATATATTTTTTTTTTTTTCATTTTTAAATATTTGTATTGGTTTTTAATTAAACAGGGGAGGGAAAGGGGGGTAGGAAGGGAGGATAGGTAATGGGGAGTAATAATGAACCCATCTGATATATTTTGACCATGTCTTCTTGTCTGCTGACTGCCCTGACCCCTTCCTGCCCACCATTTATGACGAAAATCTGAATGTCTCGACCCATGTACTTACACTACGATTCTTGTCTGCTGCATTGGTATCACGACTAGGTGTCTTCAGTCCTTCTACATGCAAGTTGTTGTTTTCGGAGACTACTACCAGGATTTCCTAGTTGGAAAATCTACACTCCCATGCAGTGGTTAAGGGTAGAGAAGACAATCCCTTAGACTACCCTCCCTGATAATGCCCAAGCTACATCTATTAGGCTCTGGTATCAGATGGTCATCATGAGATGCTTTTTCTATATGACAACTAACAAATCTTGTCCCCAAAAGACCCATCACTGCTAATTACACTATGAAGTTTAAGGGGTCGTCTCATCATATTGCAGTGGCTCCTAGCATCCCTTGAAAACAGCTCATAATGCCATGGAATTACAGAAGCATGGGAGGACTAAAAAAAATAATAAAATGATGCCTAGTGGCTCTAGTGCAGGATGGTCATCTCCAGTCGAAAAGGAAGCAAAGATGCCACATTCTTTGATTATCTGTCCACTGAGGCCAATGTTTCGCATCTGGAAGGATGCATCATCTGTGGCTCATCTCAGATGATTTGGGTTTCCGAGGAGGGTACGGCCTTCTATGATTTCATATTGTTTAATAAACATATGGACAGGGTTGTCTTCATGAGACATTTTCTTTAACCATCCTCTAATCAGGAGTGCCAGTTGTATCCATCTTAGGAACATGTATAGATGGCGTTTCTCTGTCTCATGAATAGGAGACAGATGGCAAAGAAGCTGTACTAATCCCCTTCCTCTGGCTCAAAACATATCATAGCTCTTAATTTGCTTATCAGTAGGACCATGATGTGTATTTTATTTATTTCCTGATAGTTGAAGCTTGAATAGGTCCACACAGCTAAGGTTGAAACAATGATTATGTGGGAAATGTACTTTTTTCGCCAAGGTTGGAGCTTTAAGATCATTTTTCATTGAGCTGGACGTCCAAGGACACTTAAATCTAGACAGTCAACACAATTAATCAATTAGACTCAAGTCAGGGTTCTGTATATACTAATAGTTGTTTTCACTTCTTAATGTGCTACCCACTTAATAAAAGGTAGATGAAACCATGATAAATAAAGCCACTTCTGCAAACTTTCCAGACAAGACACATTTGTTAGCCACAAGTAATCTTTTTTTCGATAAAGCATTATAGATCACTTACAAACGTTCATTGTCTAAGGACGTCTTAACATGCATCCATATTGGGAATGTTTTCATTTCTTTTGTTCCAAACTTAGAGTAGATATGTAAAAAATACAAAAAATGGTTCAAGTTTGGCTGGATAATGCATGTGGCACATTTTTCAATACTTTTACCTAACGTTAGGACACCTTTGGATTAACTTACTTTGTGTCATTTGCTTGTGTCTCCATTTTATTACAATTTCCTGCTGAATTTTTAGTCTTACCCTGCTTAGCCACGACCTTTCTGCAAAACCACATCCACATAACAAATAGACCTAAAACTAGATGTGAATTTTTGAAAGAAATTTGGCACATTTTCTATTATAGTCGAGGTGCGCTCACTATAGTAAATCTGCCCTATGACGCACAGTTTTTGCACTCATGATAATAAGATTTTGCTTTTTGATGGCACTTCTTTTATACAAATAAAAACTGTAAATCTCCAACAGACCTCAAACGTCAATCAGATCTATCAAGATATCTTTGAAAACGAACATATCACAGCCGATACATATGTACAGTACCTTAAGAATAAACGCAACACAGGTCTTGTAAATACATTATTTTCAATAGAGTATGAGCTATAATAAAAATGTCATCCCCATTGTTCACAATCAAAATGCCCTATCTTTTGTTTTTTGAAGTGTGGTAGGAAACCGGAGAACCCGAAGGAAACTCACGCAAACACGGGGAGAACATCCAAACTCCTTGCAGATGTTGTCCTTCATTGGATTTGAACCCAGGACCCCAACACTGCAAGGTTGTAGTTCTAACCACTGTACCAATGTGCTGCCCTTTTAAGGCCTCTTTCACACTTCAGTTTTTTGCATCAGTTATAATCCGCCAAAAAGGCGGACAAGCGGATCCGTTCTCAACTGATGTGAACGGATGGCACAGGATCCGTTTTCAGACGGATCCTGAAAATGAAGAAATTTAAAGGAATCGCTGGCCGGGGAGAGAGAGAGAGAGAGAATTTTTTTTTTTTTGTCCGGCACCCAGAAAGAATTTCGGGTTAAATGAGTGTCTGGAGGATCCGCCAGAGAAAAAAACGTTACAAGCTCCGTTTTGAAATCTTTGAGGATGGTGACGGACAGCAACTTTTGGCGGATCCTCACAAAAAACGGATGCAACGGACAGCAATCCGTCACAATCCGCCATTAATGCAAGTCAATGGGAAAAAAACGGATCCTCAAAAAAAAATTGAGGATCCGTTTTTTTTCAAAACCTGGCGGATTGTGACTGATTGTAAAAAACGGAAGTGTGAAAGAGGCCTAAGCCTTAACTTAGGGGTTTTATTAGATACAATATTTGAAAAATCAAAAGTTTTCTGTTCCATTATCCCTGATGGCTGTACAAAGTTTTTCTTTGGAAACCAAAAGGTTTAACAAATTAAAAGTTGCTGAATAAGTGATGACCAAATCGATGGACAACTGGAAGCATGAATTTTGGGGATTTAAGGGTTTGTGTGGTTTAAAAACATCCCATGATTGATTCACAGTGGAGAGGAGCTGATCACTTCCGTTTAGTACCCGCATATATTAAAGTGGATAACAATTACAAAGGCTGTCTCTCTCTCTCTCTCTGGAGAAACACATCTACGGGACCCAACACTGATTGTAATGAGAACCATGCCATATTTCATTTCTCCTGCGATAAAAATTGAGGACTTACTGCCAGATTCCCTTACAGATTACAACTGTGCACAGGATACTGTTTGATCACTTTATCATCATGGTATTCTTCAAACAAATAGTTACAACAGTCCTTTAAAGCAACCCTTCTCATATTAAATGTGACCGTACATTTTTAGTGTATACTTACTATACCTAATGTCCTCCGCTCTGCTGCGTCTCTTTTCGTATCTGAGATCGGTGATCATGTCCAAAATAGACACTGGAGAGCAAAGTGGGAAGTCTGAGCTACACCTACTCTGCATGTTCTCTGCATCGGGATGGTCCCAGCACCATCATCTTCGGTGGTGATCCATCCCACACTGATCGGTTATCATGTCCAAAGTAGCCACTGGAGGACAAAGTGGGAAGTCTGAGCTACATCTATTCTGCATGTTCTTTGCCATAGGATGGTCCCAACACCATCATCATCGGTGGTGATCTGTTATGAATGGGTCACCGAAGAGAAAAAAACAAAACAAGCTAAGTCACAGTAAACCAGAGAAGTTGGTAACTATGCAGATTGCAGATCCCTGATCCTAACCAGACAACTAGCAGCAGCCGTGGAGCGTACGTACGATGATCCTAGATGCTTCATCGCAGCCGGAGTACTTAAGCCTGAAGCAAGAAAAGGGGAAACTAACTGCCCCAGAGCTGACCCCAAAGGAAAGACAGCCCCCACACATGTATTGATGGTGAAACAAAATGAAAGCACAAACACAGGCAGGAAAATAGGCTGAGCAAACGATGGGGCCCAAACTAACTAGAAAGGATAGGAAAGGATAGACACTGTCTGCAATCTGCAAAAAACCCTACAAAAATAATGTCCAACACTTCTGATAGCAAAATTAACCCTGAAGTCACTAGACTTCTCCCACTATATCAGCACTCTGAAATATTCTGAGACAGAGCAAAAAGAGGCCAATCTAATAAGGCACAAAAAGCAAATTGGCAAATATAGATAAATAAGAGTGGAAATTCAGCACAGCCCCAGCCGGGGCTGGCTGACCACACAAAAAACTGAATAGACCAACAAAATCAAGTGTGAACATTAGCAGAAAAACTTAGCTTTAGATGACTGGAACAGAGCTGAAAACCAAGACCTGACAAGCAAGAAGGAATCACCAGCACCAGAATAGGGAGTCGGCTGTCTTAAATTCAGTCTGAGATTCCTGAGGTCCAATCGTCATCCTCATTATCAGGTGGCAGATCTCTACTGATTAAATCAGCGTCACTACCTCCTGTTACCACCAGAGGGAGCCTGGCAGGAGAACTCACAACTGGTGGACCAGAAAATGAACTCACAACAGTGATCGGTGATCATGTCCAAAGTAGCCACTGGAGGACAAAGTGGGGAGTCTGAGCTACATCTACTCTGCATGCTCTTTGCCATGGGATGGTCCCAACACCATCGTCATTGGTGGCGATCCAAACCACACCAATGTAAAGGCATTTGAGGCTTGGTGTAGACTTACTACAGTGCTCCCTGCACCTCTACAGCAGACACGAAGCAAAGAGGTCACTGATGGCAGAGTGGAGGCTATTAGGACAGTGACATTAGAAATATATAATCCTATTTTTTACGAAGATGGAGGGTCACATTAAATGCCCCATCTTGAAAGATCACTCCTGCTTATTCTATGTATTTAAGAAACCGTATCGAACACATATATTAAAAAATCTACACGAAGCTTAGAAAAACCTAGCCGAAAAAAAGCAACAAAGACAAAACCTGAACCTCTGACACATCTGAATTGTCCAATTTAAAATACAATTAATTTTAAAAAATGCACAATAATTACTTCTGCGTCGCTTCTAATTAAATATATGTCCCATTATTATTCACAATTGCTATATTATTGTTTCACTGAAGCCGAGCCGCTGAATGAAAGACGTACTTTCCCATCAACCGCCTCCCTCCCTCGCTGTGATCATAATACATTTCCTTTATTTTGTAAGTGATGTAGTGGTACTTAAATTTTCGTAGCAAAAAAAAATCAATATAAAGAAAACAAGACATAAGAGACGGGTAAGTAGCCTGTTCCCCTTTGTGACTGTACACCCCCCATCAAGGTGGTGACACAGTTTAACCCCTGTTGGCATGAAATGTGAATAACTGTAGGCTGATCCATCTGGAATAGACTGAGATAAGAGGTGTCCTGTGTTAATAAACAGGCTTCCTCTACACCTCAGCAGTGCTTTCCTTTTCTAAACAAGCTTCCTTTAATGTTTCTGAACTGTTTT
Organism: Dendrobates tinctorius; assembly: GCF_039654945.1. Lineage (NCBI taxonomy): Eukaryota > Metazoa > Chordata > Amphibia > Anura > Dendrobatidae > Dendrobates > Dendrobates tinctorius. The sequence goes on along the minus strand of NW_027361868.1, from coordinate 7,092,014 downwards.
TCCATTAACTCAACCAGTCATGCCTTGGGAGGGAGAGGGGGATTCGCTGGATGCACAGAACACAATGTAAAATAAAGTAGGACACCTGCCTTGGAAAAGAAAAGCAATGCACAATATAGTTACAGCTTCCTTCAAAGGCCACCGTTCCACCTATATATTAATGCTTTATGACTTTGGAAAGCTGCTGGAAAATAATAAAAAAAAAAAAAGACTTTTGAACCCTTTGAGACAGAAGAGAATTTCCAGCTTTACATCTTAAATTATTGATCTGAACTTGCTCGTCAACCTTGGGAGATTGCTCTTTTTCATCTATTATCAGGATGAATGAAATAGGAATCCGCTAATCTGGAAAATGTTATAAATTAATCTCTAAACTCTTAGGCTGTGTTCACACGTTGTGCTTTTTTTTGCGTTTTCGCGGCGATTTTAAACGCGCGATTTTGCCGCGAAAACGCAAAAAAAAGCATCCCATGCAATCCTATGGCATTCCGCACATGCTGTGCTAATATTGAGAATTTTTCCGTGGCGGAATTGTATCGCGGAAAAATATGCAGCATGCTCATTCTTTGTGCGGAATCACGGGAAAATCCGCACACATAGGAATGGATTGTTCTGCTTACTTTCTGCATATGGCTGTGCCCACCTTACGAAAAGTAAGCAGAACATTTGCGGATGGTACTCACGGTCCGGAGGAGAGGAGACTGTCCTCCTTGTAAAAAATAGAATTAAAATAAAAAATTTGTCATATTCTCACCTTCCGATGTCCCTCGCAGCGTCCCCAGGCCTCAGCGATGCTCCCGGCAGGTCCCGTTCCCAGTGATGCATTGCGACAATGACCTTTGAAGATGTCGCGGTCTCGCGATACCGTAGCGGTCTTGTGAGACCGCGACGTCATCAAAGGTCATTGTCGCAATGCATCACTGGGAACGGGACTTGCTGGAAGCATCGCCATGATCGGGAATGCTGCGTGGGACGCCGGAAGGTGAGAAAAACACGATTTTTTATTTTTTTAATTATTTTTAACATTAAATCTTTTTACTACTGATGCTGCATAGGCAGCCTCAATAGTAAAAAGTTGGTCACACTAGTCAAACACTATGTTTGACGAGTGTGACCAACCTGTCAATCAGTTTTCCAAGCGATGCTACAGATCGTTTGGAAAACACTAGCATTCTGCAAGCTAATTACGCTTGCAAATTGCTAGCTTTTCCACGGGAAATAGGCGGAAATTAAAATGCGGTTTTCTCGCATATTTCCTGCGGAATGGAATTCCGGCGGAAATTTCCGCGGAAATTCCGCAACGTGTGCACATATCCTTAGTCTTGTACTGTAGATTATTTATTTCTGATTTTTATTTTCTGCATACATTAGGTAAATAAAAATTTATCTACAGTATATCAATATACACATATACAATATGGTAAAATAAATTCAGCTAAGAAAACAGCATAAATATACAGTAATGGCCAAAAGTGTTGGCACCCATGAAATTGTTCCAGAAAATGAAGTATTTCTTCCAGAAAATTATTCCAATTACACATGTTTTGTTATACACTTGTTTATTTCCTTTGTGTGCATTGGAACAACACAAAAAACAGGGATAAAAAGGACATAATTTCACAAAAAACCCCAAAAATGGGCCAGACAAGATTGTTGGCAACCTCAACTTAATATTTGGTTGCACACCCTTTGGAATAAATAACTGCAATCAATCACTTTTTATAACCATCAACAAGCTTCTTACACATCTCAACTGGAATTCTGAACCACTCTTCTTATGCAAACTGCTCAAGGTCTCTCATATTTGAAGATGCCTTCGCCCAACAGTAATTATAAGATCTCTCCATAGGTGTTCAATGGGATTTAGATCTTGATTCATTGCTGCCACTTCAGAACCCTCCAGCGCTTTGTTTCCATCCATTTCTGGGGGCTTCCTGAAGCATGTTTGGGGTCATTAACCTGCTGGAAGACTGATGACCTAGGATGCAAACCCAGATTTCTGACACTGGGCACTACATTGCGACCCCAAATCATTTAGTAATCTTCAGATTTCATGATGCCTCGCACACAGTCAAGGCACCCAGTGCCAGAGGCAGCAAAACAACCCAAAAAATTTTGAACCTTCACCATATTTGACTGTAGGTACTGTGTTCTTTTCTCATTCCATTTTCTGTAAACAGTAGGATGGGCTTTAAGAAAAGCTCTATCTTGGTTTCGTCTGTCCACAAGATGCTGTCCCAGAAGGATTTTGGCTACTCGCGTATATTTTGGAAAAGTCCAGTCTAGGTTTTGTATGTCTCTGAGTCAGCAGTGGGGTCCTCCTGGGTCTCCTGCCATAGCTTTAATTTCATTCAAATGTCAACAGATAGTTCATGCTGACACTGATGCACCCTGAGCCTGCAGGACAGCATGAATTTCTTTGGAACATGATTGGGGCTGTTTATCCACCATTCAGACTATCCTCCGTTGCAACATTTCATCAATTTTTTTCTTCTGTCCAAGTTCAGGGACATTAGCTACAGTGCCATGGGTTGTGAGCTTCTTGATTATGTTGCACACTGTAGACAAAGGAATATCAGGATCTCTGGTTCCCTGTAGGCAAGTTTTTTGGCATTTTTCTAGCAGGTCTTGTTTGAAGTTCCCATACATTGTAGGCCTTGTGAAATGTTCTCAGTACATGGCAGTTCTTCTTGAATGTTTCCGTAGGTCTTGTGGGAAGTTTCTTGTACACAGGAGGTCTTGTAAGGTGTTCCCGTAGTATAACAGATCTTTTGAGGCTTCCCCAGTATACAGCAAGTCGTGTGGAGAGTTCTTGGTTAGTGGCAGGTCTTGTGGTTTCTGGTAAGCAGATCTTGTGGGAAGTTCCTGATATACCGCAGTTCTTATGACGTGTTCCCAATATACGACAGTCTCGTGGGGCGTTCCCGGTATATGCCATGGACTGGTAAGTTGATCTTGGCGCATGGCAGGTTTTTGTGGGTATTTCCAAGTATGCTGCAAGTCTTCAGGCATGTTTCCCACAGGTTTTGTGGAGAGTTTCCAGTATATGGAAAGTCTTGTGGGGTGTTCCCAGTATATATCAGGTCTTTTGGTATGCTTATATTATATGCTAGCTCTTATGGGGTGTTTCTAGTATACAAGAGCAGGGGTTTACTGCAATGGGCAGACCTGCACGAATTCTCCAATTATAGTAAATTTTACCAGCAGAGGTAGAAATATACATAAAACATAACTTTTAATCATAAGTTAAAAATATCTTAGTAAAATTCGTATACATATTGGCTACCAGAATAAACATATAAAGTGCAAGTGCTCAAAAGAACCAGTGCTCATAAGAAAAGGTTAGGTCTCACCAGTATTTTATGATGAACTTGAATCATAGATGCAGGAGGCATCGGAGCCAGTCTCAGGGATTTAAACTGTTATACTCTGTCATGCCCCATATGTTGTTCCTGCCCTGACAAGGGCAGTATCCAATTATAGTACTGTCTAAAAGAAACCTCAAAGCCAACAGTGTCCTTCCCTACCTGTTTCTTCCTCTGTTCAGAGACTTCATCAAGAGAATGTAAATAGCAGGGGTGAAGAAGATAATGGAAAATAAGGGCTTTGGTTCTTGAAGTGGCAACTCTAAGCAATACTGGTGAGACTTAACCTTTTCTTATGCGCACTGGTTGTTTTGAGCACTTGCACTTTATATGTTTATTCTGGTGGTCCATATGTATACAAATTTTACTAAGACAAATTTAACTTATGATTTTAAGTTATATTTTATATATATTTTCCCCGTTTGTAACAGTGTTTCTAGTAAACAGCAATAGGTCTTTTGGGGTATTTCTAGTATACAGCAGGTTTTCCCATGATGTAACTTGTGGGATTTTCTTGGCATAGGGCAGGTATTGTGGTCAGTAACAGGGTCATGGACACTTAAAACTCAATGAATGAAGGCTTGCCTGTTTTGTCCTATCCCCCAGAAGAGCTACTGTAATGCAAATTGGCATAACTGCCGGTTATGATAGCCAGGTGTCAAAACAAGCAGAATATCGCAATTTACTGTGTTTTGGGCTGTGCAGTCGTGGACAAAACAGAAAAGCTATTTTTACCATCCAGAACTACCTACAAAGGGCACATGAATAATATAACTGGACCATTATCACTGCAGTTATAGCCGAGTATCAGCTGTAATTAACAACTCGCACCTACTGTGGAAGAGTCAGTCATTCAGACTACACTATCAACGTACAATGATTTGCTGATTCAGTGTTCTTATGTCATGATCCATGCTGGATCATGACTGATATAAAGTGCATGTAACCTTTTTTTTCCTAAGCTGTGCTTAAGGTGTTTTTGCCCCTGGTGGCCATTAGGATTATTGCACTGTGGTGTCGTTTGTTCTAAGTTTTCCCTTGGTGATGGTGAGTATCATTGCACTCTAGTTTCTTTTGTTTAGTGCACGATTATAATGCAGGTGTGATTGCTTGCTCTGCTATAAAAGAGTCACAGGTGTTGCAATCAGGGTTGGTGATAGTGTTCATTTCAACCATCCTTGGTGGAGGAAGGATCTAGAGAGAGGTCCTGGCAGCTAAGTTGTGTTTCCCCGTTTGTGTTTTCTCCTTAGTATTAGTACTGCAGTGGGGCCAGTGCCTGCGCCACCCGGCTCCCTAGCAAGGGATAGGTGTAGGGTGTGCTAGGGTGACAGGTTCGTGATCGGCGCCCGGTGCGGAACCGGCATAGGGAACGCTAGGAGCGTTAGGGACACTGACTCAGGGGAGTGCAGGAGGCTCCACGTCCCCTTTCCCTATCGCAGGGCCCACCGTTTTAACTGTTTCCCTACCCCTTGTCTTGTTTTAGTTACCGGCCTGCGAGCCGTGTCACACAGGACAGTATCACGTGCCGCGTCCTGCTGTTTTAGTTACCGGCCTGCGAGCCGTGTCACACAGGACGGGTCCACGTGACATTATCACCAACCGAACTTTTTTTTCTGCTGATCCATGGACCCAGTTCAGACCTTTTCCCAAATGCTGCAGACCCTTACTGATGAGATTAGGGGTCTGCGTGGTGAGTTGGTGCAGCAACTGCAGCAGTTGGTGGGCTTTGGGGGCTTGGTTCAAAGACAGGCTCAGCCAGAACCCAAGATATCCCTCACTGACAGATTTTTTGGAGGGAGAGATCAATTCTTGGTGTTTCAACAAGCCTGCAAATTGTATTTCAGGCTGTGCCCTCGTTCATCAGGGAGTGAAGAGCAACGGGTGGGATTCATTATGTCCCTTCTTAAAGGGGATCCCCAATCCTGGGCCTTCTCCCTACCAGACGATTCTCCATCTTTAGAGTCCATGGACGAGTTCTTTGCGGCTTTGGCGCTTGTGTATGGGGATCCTGATGGCGTCGCCCTGGCGGAATCGCGAATCCATAGGTGTAAACAGGGAGCCCAGGTCGCTGAGTACTGCTCAGAGATTAGGAGATGGGCCACTAATACTCAGTGGAATGACCCTGCACTTAGGAGTCAATTTATGCAGGGTTTGGCTCCAAAGTTGCAGGATACTCTGGTGCAGGCCACCATGTCCCTTGCCATTCGGGTGGATAGACGCCTTAGGGAGAAACATATACAAAAAGGGCCCCCTGATGTCCTCGCAAGGGAGGAGGACCCACCTGTGCGGACGGAGGAACCCAGACAGCCCGGTGTTGTCGATTCAAAAAAGGGGGTGTCTGCGGCTTGTCGTGGTGGGGGGGGTATGCTTTTCCTGTGGGAAGCCTGGCCATTTTATGAGCCTGCCCAGTTCATGCCAGGTCTCCTGACAAACCCTTGCAAGTAGGAGGAGCTAGTTTGTTTTCGGAGCTGCCTATGGTTCGGGGAGTGGTGTCGGCATGTTTGTACTGTGGGCAGACTGGTCATGTCCTGAAGACTTGCCCATTGCGCGCCAAAATATCTGTGCCATCTGAGAAGCCACATTCCCCTGGTCGCTTGGAGGGAGGCGACCAGGGAGTATACATTTCCTCCATTTTGCCCTCCCAAAATACCATGTCAACAGAGGTCTTGGCTGGCGGGGTACCGGAGGGAAGATTACCGGGCGAGGGAAGTAGTCCGCTGGGGGCACTCGTGTGAGGGCTGCTGCCTAGGAACTACTGTCTCTGCCATCTCTCTTCAACAGACCCCTTCCTCTCCGGTCAGGGCAGCAGATGTGCTGCAGGAGAGTAGGGGCAAGTCTCGACCCTCACCATTGGCCAACCCTGGGAGGTGCAGACCTCATGGAGGAAGGGGTTGGAGGGTGGTGTACCCCTTGGTGAGGTGCGGGGGTGTGAGTGTGGTGACACAGGGGGACGCCTCTGTTGTCAATCCCATAAAGAGTTCTCCAAGTGGTGACAAACGAACGAGTGGCAATAAGCGTTCGGGTCCGGACCTGTGTGTGAACGAGCGTGTATGGATGGCCACCAAAAAACATCCAGTGGAAGTGTGTTGTGGAGTGTTATCAGCTCATACCAAACATGCACATACACAACCGGTTCCCCAGGTCAGAGCTTCGGAGATGTGTGTTGCCTCCAGAACATACGTTGCCAATACCAGCAGGCTCGTTTGTCATAAACCTGAGGTGCAGGTAGTTGCAGGGGTGAACTCTGGATCTGGGTGTCCCCGCTGTAGGTGGTTCCCTGATAAGGAGCGGTCTTGAGGGTCCAGAGGCCCCTCATTAAGGGGAGGGTACTGTCATGATCCATGCTGGATCATGACTGATATAAAGCACAGGTAACCTTTTTTTTTCCTAAGCTGTGCTTAAGGTGTTTTTGCCCCGGTGGCTATTAGGATTATTGCACTGTGGCGTCGTTTGTTCTAAGTTTTCCCCCAGCGGTGGTGAGCATCATTGCACTTTAGTTTCTTTTGTTTAGTGCACATGATTATAATGCAGGTGTGATTGCTGGCTCTGCTATAAAAGAGTCACAGGTGTTGCAATCAGGGTTGGTGATAGTGTTCATTTCAACCATCCTTGGTGGAGGAAGGATCTAGAGAGAGGTCCTGGCAGCTTAGTCAGAGCCCTGGTGTGAAAGGAGTCATAGGGGATTTCCTGGTAACTCTGATAGAGCTTGGTGGCAGCGATTCAGGAGGAGAGCTGCATGCTGGTTGTGGACTCTGTTGCCAGGAGCAAGTGCAACAGAGTAAAGCTGTGTTTCCCCGTTTGTGTTTTCTCCTTAGTATTAGTACAGCGGTGGGGCCAGTGCCAGCGCCACCCAGCTCCCTAGCAAGGGATAGGTGTAGGGTGTGCTAGGGTGACAGGTTCGTGATCGGTGCCCGGTTTGGAACCGGCATAGGGAACGTTAGGAGCGTTAGGGACACTGACTCAGGGGAGTGCAGGAGGTCTCCATGTCCCCTTTTCCTATCGCAGGGCCCACCGTTGTAACTGTTTCCCTACCCCTTGTCTTGTTTTAGTTACCGGCCTGCGAGCCATGTCACACAGGACAGTATCACGTGCCGTGTCCTGTTGTTTTAGTTACCGGCCTGCGAGCCGTGTCACACAGGTTGGGTCCACGTGACATTATCACCAACCAATCTTTTTTCTGCTGAGCCATGGACCCAGTTCAGACCTTTGCCCAAATGCTGCAAACCCTTACTGATGAGATTAGGGGTCTGCGCGGTGAGTTGGTGCAGCAACTGCAGCAGTTGGTGGGCTTTGGGGGCTTGGTTCAGAGACAGGCTCAGCCAGAACCCAAGATATCCCTCCCTGACAGATTTTCTGGAGGGAGAGATCAATTCTTGGTGTTTCAACAAGCCTGCAAATTGTATTTCAGGCTGTGCCCTCGTTCATCAGGGAGTGAAGAGCAACGGGTGGGAATCATTATGTCCCTTCTTAAAGGGGACCCCCAATCCTGGGCCTTCTCCCTACAGGACAGTATGACGTGCCACATCCTGTTGTTTTAGTTACCGGCCTGCGAGCCGTGTCACACAGGACGGGTCCACGTGACATCTTAGATCTTTTAATCTGATATTTCTATGGTTACTGAAGTTTGTCAGCACTTCATAAGTTTTTAAACTTTTATTGACCCATGTGACACAGCATTTATTCTTAATTATCCAGACTTTTATTTTCAGTAAGCCAGGAGGCATAAACTGTTATCTTGATTTTTGAATTTATGTGTTTGTACTTTGGTTGTCTGTAATATTGACTTTAAGTTGACGTTTGTGTAACATGATGTGTTGTTATCCTGGATGACAGAGGCAGGGTAATTGAACAATAGATGTTTGCTAATATGTTGATTACACATTGTCCAGGCCAGCTAGTTTGTTGACTTGCAAATATTGAAGGATAGACTATAAATAATCAAACAATGAGGGTTAACCTCATCACCCTTTCCCCTTGATCTGTGGATGATGTCTTGAAGGACAACAGTTGTGAACTATAAAAAGGGGATAATGCCTCTGTAACAAGATATCCAAAGATACATAGACACTTTACAAAGCCACAGGCACAAACATTCTACAAGATACCTACCAGAGCATCATGGTTCTGTCAGGAGGAACACAGATTATACATTCTACAGTGTAGCAGCTAAGGGGACCACAGCCTCGGCTGAAAGAATATACATCTGCTCAATTGACCTTCATTGAACCCATGGATACATTTGGGGAAATCATGATTTGGACCCACTGGTCGTCTGGGTCCCATGTCTACGTTTGGGTAAGCCAGGATTGGGACCCACCTGTCACCTGGAAATGTTCGGAGACGCCAGGTTGTGACCCTCTGGTCGCCTGGCCTTGTACCTTAATGGACTGTCAGCTTCCCAAGCTTGTCGTTACCTTCTCTCTGTGCATGCCAAAGTTAGTGATAGTCATTGCTGGTCGTTGCTGGTTTTAATCCCGATGAATCAACAGAAGGGTGAAATTCTGTAATTTTGCACCATCTTGGTTATTTTGATGGGACTGTTCTATGTGTTATTTGCCTGTTTTGTGGTTCAATTAAGTATTGACATACTATTTTACCCTCATCCTGTATTGTCTAAATAGTATTATGTCCACGGAAAAAAGAGAGAGGGCGTTCAGTGGGATGATCGCTGGTCCATAAGATTTTGGGCCAGCGGACTAGAGCATCCGCTGACCGCCGTGTCTCCACAACCCATTTTTTTCAATAGTTCTGTAATTCACCTTGGCAGCTGGATATCAGCTTCCGGGCCAAATCATAACTGATACCCCACTCTTGTTTCATCAGTGCTTGGTGTTTATTACAATGTTTGTGTTTTGCTTGTCCCCTCTTTTTTTGCTAAAAAAAAAGAATTGTTCATCAACAAATTTGTCTTGGATTGGTACAAGTAGGTATTTGAGGATGTTTAAATTCCTTTCTTTACTTATGGTAGTTTTCTTAGGCAAAATTGTGAGAGCGCCCCCTCCATTGATGAAAGCCCCCCCCCCATATAAATGGCCTCAGGATGCTTTACTGTTGGCAGACACAGGACTTATGGTAGTGCTCACCTTTTCTTCTCCGGACAATCATTTTACCAGATGTACAAACAGTCTGAAGGGGAAAATCAAAGAAAATAACTTTGTCCCAGCCCTCTGCTATACAATCACGATACTTCTTGCAGAATGTTTGTCAGTCCTCAATGTTTTCTTGGAGAGATGTGGCTTCTTTACTGTCCTTCTTTACATCAGACCAGCATCCAAAAGTCTTCACCTCACTATGTGCAGATGCACTGACACCCTCCTACTATTCCCAAACAAGCTGTGCACTGGTGATGAATAAATCACTGAGCACAATCCTCTTCAAGAAATAGTCTTGGGGGGGGGGTTGAAATTTATCCTGTTGTTTGATGTCACCTCCTGTCAAGTGATGTTTCATATGTGGTGTGGTGGGTCTTCATTTGGAATATTCTTATGGATGCTCAGTGTTACAATCCCCAGAGCAAAACAGTGTGTCGAGATTGTCATGCACGGCTCCGAGAAACTTTTTGTGCTCATTTAGGTCTTAATCTACCCATATATTGTGTATAAGTTGGAATATGTAATGTATATATAAGAGCACGTTCACACTGTGGACATTTCACAGAAAAACTCTACAAAAGAAACAAAATGAGAACATACCCTATAATAAATAAATAGTAATAGTACATGTAAATAACAGAGGCTACTTGGTTAAAACTATTTTGATCAAAAAGCGTAAACGTCATCCTATCACAGAAAAGTGTACCCAGTCAGGATGGTCTTATCCTGCCTCTAGAATTAAAACCTTACCTTGTGTCAGCCAATCTCTATGTGAATAAGGTCAGAGCAGGACAGGCGCCTCGACTACTCAGACACCTATCCATGGGAAGCTATAAAGATGAAATACCTAGCTCAGAAAGTTGGGCCTCTGTCCTGCTCTGCCCTTATTCACATTGATGTTAACTGACACAAGGTAAGGTTTTAATACCAGAGACAGGATAGGATCATCCCGATTGGGTACACTTTGTCACGGTGGGAAGGCTCCTATGCTTTTGTTCAAAATAGTGTTAGCCAAGCACCCTATAATATTTACATTTACTATTATTATAAACTTATTTTAGGGTATATGCTCATTTTGATTTTGATTGCCCACCGCCCCACCATTTATAGAGAAAACACCGTTGACCTCTTCCTTTCCCGAGCAGCAGATATATTGTGTATATACAATAGCCATATATATCCAGATAACTTCTCCTCCTTACTCCTCTACCAACAATGTCTAAATGTAAGCCCCCAACAATGTCTAAATGTAAGCCCCCTCTCAGAAGCTTACCATTAAAAGTTGGCACGACTAATGGTGAGAGATAAGTGGATCAATCCGCAGGGGATTGAGGCCGAGTCAAATTTCCTGAAATTTGCAGTTCCATGTGTATTCAAAGACTTTGTGTTTCCATTCATAATTAATGATATTAAAATACTAATATTAGCTTCACCAATCACCTGTAAGGCCAATTCACTGGTCGCCATCCGGTCCTCTTCTTTCCAACGTTGGGCGCCACATCACTGGCTTCTTCATTATAGGCCAAGACTTCTGGTCATTATCAGGCCTTGGGGGTCACAGAGCATCGTAAGGTCATTAAGTCGTGATGTCATGTGCCACAACCAGGCCGGAAGTCAGAAGAAATTGCACAACAAATTTTTCTCATGTTACCATTTTTGTGAAAAAAAGGTTAAATGTTCATTTTTTCCTTCCACATTGCTTCAGTTCATGTGAAGCACCTGAAGGGTTAACAAACTTCTTGAAAGATGTTTTGAGCACCTTGAGGGGTGCAGTTTTTAGAATGATATGATATCACTTTTGGACATTTATTGCCCCTCAAAGTCACTTCAAATATGATACTTGAAATTTTGTTGTAAAAATGAGAAATCGCTGGTCAACTTTTAACCCTTATAACGTCCTAACAAAAAACCTATGTTTCAAAAATTGTGCTGATGTAATGTAAACATGTGGGAAATGTTATGTATTAAAGGGAACCTGTCACCTGCTTTGGCCGCTATAAGATGCGGCCACTGCCTTTCAGGGCTTATCTACAGCATTCTATAATGCTGTAGATAAGTCCCCAGTCGAACCTGAAAGATTAGAAAAATAACTTTTTTTATACTCACCCAGGGGCGGTCTGGTAAAATGGGTGTCGCAGGTCCGAGTCTGGCACCTCCCATCTTCTTGCACCGCCGCCCTTTTGCTTGCTTTATTGCTCCCAGCATCGCACTTCTGCGCAGGCGTAATTCTCTGCCCTGTTGAGGGCAGAGCAAAGTACTGCAGTACACAAGCGTCGGGAAAGGTCAGAGAGGCCCTGCGCACTGCAGTACATTGGTCTGCCCTCAACAGGGCAGAAAAGTATGCCTGTGCATAAATATGATGCCAGGAGCGATGAAGCAAGCAGGAGGGTGGGATCGCAAGAAGATGGGAGGTGCCGGACCCAGACCTGCGACACCCATCGGACCGTACCACATTGGACCCCCACCCCGGGTGTAGCAAGACTTATTTTTCTTATCTTGCAGGTCAGACCGGGGGCTTATCTACAGCATTGTAGAATGCTGTAGATAAGCCCTGAAAGGCAATGGCCGCATCTTATAGCGGCCAAAACAGGTGACAGGTGCACTTTAACTATTTTAGGTGACCTAGCTTTCTGATTTAAGAGCATAAAAATTAAAAGATTAAAAATAGCAACATTTTCTCCAAATGTGCGATTTTTTCACAAATACACGCAAGTCACATGGAAGAAAATTTCTGGGATCTGTTGAAGCATTTCAGAGTTATTGGGTTGAAAGGGTTAAATATGAGTTCTCTGGTCCACCAATATTAGTATCTATGGTTCTTTTCTTTGCAGTTTAACACATGATTATAAAACCAATCAGTGGGTGCCGTTAGTTATAGTGGTGCACATTATACCCTCACTACTTTGTACTTTTGAATAATTTTTTAAAGTTTAGCTATTTTCTTGAATGAAACCTCTCCTTGGACTGAATTCATTAAGATTCAGCAGGGTGTAAAATGAGCAATGTTAAGATAGTTGTGTTAACACTTGAAGGAGACATAAAGGATTAGGGTTGGAACTTAGACAGTGATGGAAAGTAATGCGGAGAGGAAATCGTAGTAAACACGTCTCTACATCAGCTAGTCATCTGCTAACAAGCTGTAAAGATTTCCAGTGACAACTTGTCACATTAGTTTAGTGAAACTGAAGCAGCACTTATCCCCTTTCCTGTGTTTAATCTCTGCCTGCGCCTCTCAGAAACGTGCTACTGTGTTTAATAGGATTACTTTAGTTCACTTTCCCTTTTTTTTCTCTTGTGTTGATACAATTCTATTTCCATCAATTCAAGATCTGGCAAAAAAAAAAAAATGTCTCCCGCTGTGTCACCAACCACCTCATTGAAATCAACCCTCTCAACACTCTTAGCGGCAGCCTGGAGTTTTACTACACTTAATTAGATCCTAGGCAATCCCTGCCTTGCATCTATTTCACGTATTTATGCTTTATCGAGGAAAATCATAGATAGAAGACGGGGTAATAATAAGTCTGAAGGTGGAAAATCTCTTGGCTTTGTCACTGGGGCAGGGAATTCTTCCCAGGGAAAAATCCACATGTAACGTTCAAGTCAATACTATGTGACATCACGTATCTAGACAATAATGGGCAGGGAGGGTATACACGAGAAAGTTGAGTTAATAAGGTCATTACCCACTGTCACGGTTGTGCTAAGATGGGGAGAGAAAGCTAGAACAACCCAGAGTGGACCCTCTGGGTCACGGCTCCAGAGCCCCCGCGGGCGAGCTGACCAGGTGGAGCCACCCCCTAGAACATGGAGTGTTAGGGGCAGGCCCACAAGGGATGAAACCGTGACAGCCAGAGCCAAAGGGGCGACTGGGTAAGCACCAGGGAGACTGGGGTGGCGAGTCAGAGCTGCAACAGAAGAGGGAGTAACAGAGACCACGGAGCCAGAGAGGGAAAGGGATGTGGAGCACTCGGGACTGACGGAGGCTGGAGGCTGCAAGAGAAAGAGAGATGGTAACAAAGAAGATAAGGACCTAAGGTAGAACAAACAAAGAGACCAATAGGCAGGAGGCACTCAGACAGGCTACCAGAGGAGGTAGCAAGGAGGGAGACACCAGAGGCGGAACAGAGACAGGGACATAGCGATAGGCAGGAGGACACAGAAGCTACCAGCGATAGCACAAGCAGAGCAATCTAGGTAGGAGTACAGGGCCTGGGAGATGGGCGAACGCTGGCCGAACGGACAGCGACACCGCAAGGATACACAGGCGTCTTACCTGGGAAGACGCCAGGAAGAAATAGACTGTGGGCGTCGCAATGTTGGGGGCGGGGCCACCGCGTCACAGGTTCCAGTCAGAGCGCCAGGCAGAACGTCGGGCTCAGGTGCGCAGGACCGACATCGAGGAGGCCGGATGTCAGGAGCGGGGACGTGCTGTGGAGCGGGAGCGCGCCAGGAGGTGCGCACGGGATCACGCAGGTAAGTAACAGCGCCGGTGGGGGGCGTGACACCCACATTGAACATTATTCCCTAACTTTCTTAACTTTCTGATCAGTTGGATCCAGATCTAGAAAATGGGGTTCTGCAAATGTCCCATTGAAATAATGGAATAGTGGCCACGCATGCGAACGATTTATTCTCCTTTGATCTCCCAAAGATACCCAAGAGCAGTGCTCAGGCTTTTTCCATTAGCTCATAGTGAATAAACAAATTGGTGATAGACATATGGCCCCATTTTTTTTTTTTTTTTTATCATAAAGGTTTTTATTGAGTTTTCAGAAAAAATACAAACTTCTCATACAAAAACATCAAGAACAGGAGCAATGAGTAGCAAGAGGTGGAATAACCTCGAGCCATTATTAGAATATCAATCTGGGACATTAAATACCCCTTCCAACAACAACTTGAACATAGAAGCGGGGAGAGGGGGGAGGGGGAAGGGGAAGCAGCTCTACATGCATGGCATTCTTAGGCACAATCAATTTATTTATGGTGTAGGTGTCTGTATCTGGGGGAGGGCCGTTGCATAAAGGGAAGTGGCCCACGGATGCCATTGTTTAAGTCTCACCATTCTCTTCTCTAGATTGGGGGTCAAGTTGGTTTTGTATAGCCAGTGTAGGTTGGTCCTCTCAATTAGTTCTGTTTTTGTAGGGGGGCTCACCGCTAAGGTTGGGTTTGGGGAAAGACGGAGACTAGTAACCTCATGGATTAGATTGAACACCTCCTGCCAGAAGTTAGATAACTTAGGGCAAAACCACCACATATGACACAAGGTGCCCCTGTGGTTGCATCCCCTCCAGCACAAAGGTGACATATGTGGGGAAAAAGAAGCCAGTTTAGTAGGGGAGTTGTACCACCGCAGATGAACCTTTTTTAATTGCTCTATGTGATTGAGACATGAAGAGAATTTGTGGATCCATTTTGAGGCCGCGAACCATTCTTGCGACGGAAGCTGAGAGGCTAGATCTTTTTCCCATTTGAGCATATACGGCAATTGTTTGTCCGGTTCCGGGGAGTTTAGCAGGTTATGGATGTATGAAAGGCCTTTGATTTTGCTATTTTGAAAGAATTTTTTAATTGCAGCGTGGTCGGCTGTTGTAGGTGAGGAGCGGACTGAAGGAAGTGACGTATTTGAAAAAACTGGAATAAACTGTGTCGGGGAGGTTAAATTTAACACACATTTCTGAGTACGGGAGTAGGACGCCTTCTCTATAGAGATCTGCTAGGGTAATTGGACCTCCACGTGTCCAGGCGGCAAGATTCAAATTCGGAATGAAGGCTTCCAGCGATCTACGGGGAAGGCTGGGACCTAGAGCCTGTGACACTGGCTTGCTCCATAAGGACCAAGCTTTCTTTAGAGCTGCTGTGGTGGGTAGAAGATCGCCGGGGGGCGAAGGGGTTAGGAGCAGGGAGTCTATGAATTGTTTAGGGGAGTGGGCCTGTGCCCAGGTGTACTCAATCTGTAACCATCTCAAGTCTGAATCATTCTTCCACCAATCTCGAGCCGGTTCCAGGATAGCAGCTCTGTGATATGTTAGAATATTAGGAATACCCATTCCTCCACCACTGAACGGGGCATGCATACATCTCAGGGCTATTCTAGGTTTTTTCCCAGCCCATATAAATTTACTCATTAGCGAATGAATTTTGGTGAGATACCGTTGCGGAATTGTTAGGGGCAGGCACCGAAGTAAGTAGATAATTTTTGGGAGACAGATCATTTTAAAAGTCTGCATTCTCGCCACCCAAGAGAGCGGGAGAAGAGAAAGGCGAGTAAGTTCTTTATCCAATGAGGTGTGCAGGGTCAGCAGATTTTTCCGGATCACGGAGTGTAGCGGGGCCAGTATAATACCCAGGTAGGGGATTCCCTCGTCTTCCCATTTGAAAGGGTAAAGATGAGAAAGAGTGGCTCTGGTAGAGGCTGGCAAGAAGAGCGGAAAAATTAAGGACTTGGTAATATTAAGCTTGTAATACGAGACTTGAGCGAAGGAGGACAGGATCTCCATTACGTGTTGTAGGGACACCTCTACATTAGTGCAAGATAAAATCACGTCATCTGCATATAGACTGACCACATGATTTATACTCCCCACTCGAATCCCCAAGATCCGAGGGCATTCACGGATAGTCTGCGCCAGAGGCTCTATAGCAAGGGCATAGATGATAGGGGAGAGCGGACACCCCTGGCGTGTCCCATTGGTTAATTCAAAACTCCGAGATATAAATCCGGATGCCAGAACTTTGGCGTTAGGGTTAGAGTACAGCGCCATTATGGCATTAAGTATGGATATGGCCCCATTTTTTAAGATCAATGAGGTTTCAGTGGTTGTACCTATATCCTCAGGTAAAAACTTTCAATTTTGGGAAGAACTCAGTAAAGACACCAGTGCATTCATATGGCACCCGAAAATAAGATGCAACAGCCATATGTTCTGCACTTGTGATAGACTTGCTTTGGATACAGGCTTGTCAATAAAGAGTTGCCTCATTACAGCAATGTCTTTGGCATGTTGACCTGACTAACCAGCAGCGGTGTTCACCGTTCTCCTCCAAACCATTGCATTTTTTCTGCATTCTGTCTCTGCTAGTGTTTATGTGCCAGGTGCCCCTGAACCCAGCCCCTGAGCCTTTTTGACAACTGTTCCTGGTATATTTAACCACATCTACCTGTTCTGACTCCTGCCTATCTACCACTTTCAACCAAATTCCACCTGCCCATTGTGATTTTTGTCTGCTGCCTCATACTATGACTTAGGTCATGCGGATGTATGCGGATGCGTCGTTTTGATGATGCAGCGCCCGCAAAAAATTCCAACATGGTGCGTTTGACACAGGTCGCCGCATCATCAAAACGACGCATACGGAGGCATCCGCATATATCCGCATGACCTGCGTCCCCAATGTTAAAGATAGGGTACACATGCCGCATGCAGAAGTATGCGGACGTAGGTGGTGCTGACCGGAGGAGGTGCGGCTGTAGGCAGAGCTTCACGGAGAAAGTCTGCAGACGGCCGCAGCTCCTCCATAAGCAAATGTGAACCTAGCCTTAGTGTTTCGACTCCATATGCTGGACAGTTTTTGCTAATGGAGGTTATTCCAGATATAGTAACCTAACGATTTTCTTTGGGGAAAGTCCATGAGTCTTTGTCGGGGGATAAGGGTGAAGCACTCACAATCTTTTACACTCTGCTCTCTGGATTACCCTAAGACAAATCTATTAGGCTGGTTTCACACTTGCGTTTTTTTGCGCTGTATTTTAGCGCTAAAAAATGCATGCGTTTTTTCCCCCTATATTTTGCATGGGTTGCGCTTATGTGCGCATACACATGCGTTTGTATGCGTTTTTACGCGCATGCGTTTTTTTGTGGTGTGCGCTCGGGCGCACAAAATGCATCCTGTTGCATTTTTTGGGCGTCCGACTTGCCTCAAAAAAACGCATGCGCGCAATGCATTTTTTTTACAGCAAGACACCCATTATAAGTCTATGGGTGCGCATATGTGCCCATTGGCATGCTCATGTATGCGTTTTTTTGCGCATGCGTTTTTTTGTTGACCATTGGTTAGACAATGGAAATTAGGGGTTTGGGTTAGAGTTAGGGTTAGTTAAGGGGTTTAGGGTTAGGGTTAGGGTTGGTATGGTTTGGTTAAGGGTTAGGGTTCAGGGTTAGTTAGGGTTTAGGGTTAGGGTTAGGGTTAGTAGGGTTTGGTTAAGGGTTAGGGTTAGTATGGTTTGGTTAAGGGTTAGGGTTAGGGTCAGGGTTAGGGTATGGTTTGGTTAAGGGTTAGGGTATGGTTTGGTTAAGGGTTAGGGTTAGTAAAGTCATGGTTTGGGTTAGTGTGAGGGGCCGAATAATGTTGGAAAAAAACGCAAATGTGGTAAAAACGCACTAAAACGCATACAAACGCATAAAAACGCTGCGTTTTTTTCATGCATGCTCATAAAAATGCTTGAAAAAACGCAGCATTTGTATGCATTTGTATGTGTTTTTTCCATGCGTTTTTTTTGCGGGAAAAATGCGCTGCAAAACAAAGCAAGTGTGAAAGTAGCCTTAGTGATACAACTGTTGGCCTCGATAGAAAGGGCAAAATGGAATGCAAGAGACGTGCCTCTATTACCCAAGACTGAAAAATTCAAGCACAAAAAATCTAATTTGTAGGACTTAGCATGAATGGATATCACATAATCATGACATGCAATACCACAATTCTTCAACAGTGGATACTGCAGAATAACTATGCAGCTTTGCCCAATTATTATAGCGGATCACTGGGGATTTAAGCTTCTGGAAATCAAGCAAAATGATCACTTTTCTCCAAAGGACAGCGCCAGGGACAGACACAGTAAAAGACCTTTAGAAATTTGTGATCTGAGCACTTGCTCAAAGGTTAAAGAAGTGCAGCACATGTTATATTACTCAAATGCACCCCTGTTGAGTAATTTGGCACAATTCTAAAGATGTTTCGCCTAAGGTTGTGTTCTCTCACCTTCTAAGAATTAAAGGCAGCAGAAAGCTTATCATATCCAGGCCATAGCTAGGGTGAAGGGTGAACTCGCAGGGTTTATGCCCTAGTGTTGGAATCCCAAATGGGGCAGGTGGTGGCTCCAACAAACCATTTGGTTCTATAGTATAGTCAATCTCAAACATACAGAGGGCCAAAATGAAAAACTTGGGACAAAGTCGCGGGCTAACCATTATACAGTATAATGGACCCGACACAGCCCTCCGTATAAAATAAAGGGCCCCACATAGTCCTCCGTGCAGAATAAGAGGCCCCATATAGAGGTGGTGGTTCTGGTGTGGTGTGCCAAATATAATCACCCTGTGGGCCAGATTTGGCCCAAGGGCCAGAGTGTGACCAGAGTACGAGGATTTTTAGTGGACCTGTAGTGCATCCTACATACTGTATCCTGCACTCAGTACACTCTACCAAGTACACCACATATTCCGTATTGCAGTTAATGTAATCATGAATAACAAATTCTTTCTGATTATAATGTAGGATGCACTACAGGTCCACTAAAAATACGCATAGATGGCATTTATTGGATGCAGTTAATTATAAAGCGATCTCGACATTTTCTTGATGTACATAAGGGTAATTTATCTCATTTTAGATTTTGCGGGTATTGAGAAAATATATAAACCTTGTAGGGGTGGTAATATTCATCAAAAAATTTTAATTCGAGAGACATACTGGATGTTTATTTTGGAAACCAGAATTCCGCATGGTTTGAATGCAAGACAGGATCATATTAAACAATATTAATTATTTGTAGCGCTATATTCTGTCTGTTCTTTCTATTATGAATAAGATAAATCTGTCATTTATTAGAAGTATTATATACCATATGTGTTATTTGTGTATCTTTTTAAGATGTATATATTGTGATTTTACAACGTATCAGACTCTCGCCTACCATGGAAACCTTCAAAAAGAACCTGCAGACCCACCTCTTCCGACAAGTCTACAACTTGCAGTAACCACGAACCACCAAACCGCTGCACGACCAGCTCTACCCTCGCCTACTGTATCCTCACCCATCCCATGTAGATTGTGAGCCCTCGCGGGCAGGGACCTCTCTCCTCCTGTACCAGTCGTGACTTGTATTGTTTAAGTTTACTGTACTTGTATGTATTATGTATACCCCTCCTCACATATAAAGCGCCATGGAATAAATGGCGCTATAATAATAAATAATAATTTTAATTAGACATACATATATTATTTGCATTTTGTATGGGGTATATAGGGATTTGGATCGCATTATGAGACAGATCATGAATAAGGGGTACTTCACACTAAGCGAGATCGCTGATGCGTCACCGATTTTGTGACGCAACAGCGATCTCGCTGTGTGTGGCACGCATCAGCGACCGCCCCCCCCCCTGCCGGGTATCGCTGATCGTGCAGGCCATTTTTTGATAGTTGGTCTCCCGCTGGCCAACATGCATTGCGTGTGGCAGCGGGAGACCAACGATCAGCGAGCTCCCAGCGCTGTAAGCAGACGCTGGAAGCTGGTATCCAGGGTAAATAGTGGGTAACTAAGTGCGCGCGTCGCTTAGTTACCCGCTGTGTACCCTGGACACCAGCGTGCTCGCGCTGGGAGCTGGTATCCAAGGTAAACAGAGGGTAACTAAGTGACGCGCGCGCCTAGTTACCTGCTATTTACCCTGGATACCAGTGTCCTCACTGGTCCTGATTGCTAGTGAGTCTGCCTGTTTGGCTGCTCACTAGTGACCATTTAGCAATGCACCAGCGATCCTGACCGGGTCGTATTGTTGTCGGGATCGCTGGTGCATCGCTAAATGTAACGGGACCCTAAGACTGCCTAAAGTTGAAACGCGTTGATCGTCTCCACTGGTGTGTGTAGGTATCTGCTGTGAAAATATTTTTAAAGAATATTTATTTTTGGTAGTTGTCCAATAAAGTTTTGTGCAATTTTAGCCGCTTTGCCATGAGCTGGAATTTTTTTTTAATTTGTGCTCACAAGTTTAGTGGCGACTCACCACCATCCGTGCCGGGCGTCGCTGGCTTGGGGGGATTCAAGCAGACCGGTAAGCTGAATTTCTTTTGTCCATAAACCTGGTGACAGGTTTGCTTTAATTTATGGACATCTATGGTTTGATTATTTCTTTGTTAGGATTGGATGGGTTGTTACCGGCATCTGGTGAGAATTTCATGTCAATAGCTTTCTAAATATATTAACTTATAAAGTGGGTGTCGTGTATATTATTATTATTTTTTTATTATTTATGAATGTTTAATCATTTATATGGCTGCGAGAGATAAAGTCATGGCTTCTGTGCCCCATGTTCCTGTGTCCTATACCTGCTCTCTTATTAATAAGGCTTCCTAAAAGCTGAATAATTCTGTGATCTGAGTCAAAATAGTTGTTAGGGTTGTTCTGCCTGACAACCATTGAGTGCAATTGTTAAGGCCTGTTTCACACATCTGTTTGTCACCATCAGTCAAAATCCGCCGTTTTGCAAAAATTTTCTTGACGGATCCATTTTTTTCCCCATTGACTTGCATTATCGGCGGATTTTGACTGACGGTCGTCCGTTGCATCCGTATTTCTGCGGATCCGCAAAACTTTTGGCGTCCGCTGACATCTCCGGACGGACAATGCAACGGTTTTTTTGTGGCTGGATCCGCATTTTTGCCTTTTGCTACACAGTTAACCCTAAATCCAATCTGGCTGCTGGAGAATCCTCTCTCTCTCTCTCGTCCCGCCTGACAATGTCCCGGCTCTCCTCTCGTCCCGCGATATCCCGGCTCTCCTCTCGTCCCGCGATATCCCAGCTCTCCTCTCGTCCCCCGATATCCCGGCTCTCCTCTACTACATCGGTGGTAATTTTTTTTCAGCGCGGCTCCTTTAACTTTCCCACATCCGCGGATCCCCGCGCACCAACAGTCCGGTGGCTCCCGTTGGTATTTCGACACCTACGGATCCGTTCTCCGCCATTTTGGCGGATTATAACTGACAAGAAAAACGTAAGTATGAAACAGGCCTAACCAGTCTGTTTCCTGTGATTGCAGAATTTAGCTCAAAGCTGAATTGTGGTGATGCCGACAGTAGAGAGAAAATGAACGTTTGAGCCCGCAGCGTGGCGCTGCGGACTTCTTTCCTTAAGCTCCGCCTACTTCCGCATGCGTCCTGCACACCTATTTTTAGACATGCGTTGTTTGCGGATGCATCCGCCGTTTTGACATGCCCGCCGAACGCAAGAAAATGCAAAATGTTGTGTTCGGAGGGCACTTCAAAACGACATACGCGGACGCATCCACATACAATCCATGTCCCTGCATACACAATGTTAAAGATAGGTACGGAAGACGCGTGCGGAAGTAGGTGGAGCTTAAGGAAGGAAGTCCGCAGCACCACGATGCGGAATCAAACGCTAATGTGAACCCGGCCTTAGTCCCAGGGCTGGGCATGTTGTTTTGTACAGATAACCTCCAATAAAAGTGATGAGTAAGGCCTCATACAGTGGAGAAAATAAGTATTTGATACACTGCCGATTTTGCAGGTGTTTTTTATACAGGTAACGAGTTCAAACAGGAGCAATTAACAGGAGCAATTAACACAGGTAATGAGTGCAGAGTAGAAGGGTTTCATAAAGAAAACATAACAGGTCTGTGAGAGCCAGAATTCTTGTTGGTTGGTCGGTGATCAAATACTGACTTCATGCAATAAAATGCAAATTAACCCCTGCCCGACATCTGACGTACTAGTACGTCAGATTTTCCCTCCCTCTCTTTGGTGAGGGATTCGGTGCTGAAACCACACCATTTCTGACACATGACAGATGATCTGATCGGCTGTCATGTGACCCTAACAGCTGCGGGTAAAATTGAGATCCACCCGCAGCTGTTAACATATTAAATGCCACCATCAAACTCCAACAGCGGCATTTAACATGCACCCACCGGAAGCGGATTACAAACCCTGCCCATCAGCACCTCTGTCACATGAACGCGGGTCGCAGATGGGTTGGCATGACAACGGGGGTCTGCAGGTTGCGCCTGTGGTTGTCATTGCCGGATAGCTATAAGCGCCGGGCAAATCACGAAGACTGGAGATGCTACCGGTCTCTGAAAATGACACAATTTAAAAAAAAAACTTGATTTTTTTTTTCACCCCTTAAATAAAAAAGAACCTAGACATGTTTGTTATCTACGAACTTGTAATAGCCTGGAGAATCATATTGGCAGGTCAGTTTTAGCATTTGATGAACATGGTAAAAAAAAAATCAAAAACTGCTGTGGAATTGCACTTTTTTTTGCAATTTTACTACACTTGGAATTTTTTTCCCCGTTTTCCAGTACATTATATGGTAAAATCAAAAGTACAAATCGTCCGCAAAAAAACAAGCCCTCGCATGGCCATCTATTCTATTATTTCTAAACACTGTTTTTCGGTGATTCCTTTGTATCCCCGTTCATACTGCACCTACACACACACAAATGATACACCACTTGAAAGGTAAACTTGCCCCCTTCAGCAAGAAAATAGCCAAACAAACCACACATCCACGATTTGATCACAAAATACAGTTTAAACATTAATTGTCATAAACCTGCAGTAAGGAAAAATGACCTGCAGGTGGCACCACAGTACCCCAAAGCACACTACCACAAAGCTGCTTACAGACATCACAAACAAATCCAAACATTTGCCTAGGGGTCTTTCCAGCTTGCTGAACTGCTTGCCCAGCCTATTTTAGCCAAATTGGAGGATTGCACACTTCACTGCAGGTGAGGCACATATGCAAACACATTTGTACACATGCACTGCCTATTGAATTGCACACTTGCTCGGTTCATACTCTACCCACACAAACAAATGACACACCATTTGAAAGGTCAAATTACCTGCTGGTGGAAGCACACTACCGCAAAGCACACTACCACAAAGCCGCTTACAGAAATCACAAACAAATCCAAACATTTGCCTTGGGGGCTTTCCAGCTTGTCCAACTGATTGCCCAGCCTATTTCAGGCACATTGGAGGATTGCACACTTCACTGCAGGTGAGTCACATATGCAAATACATTTGTATACATGAACTGCTTTTTAGGTGATTACTTCGCCCCACACACACAAATGGTTAGTCACATATGCAAACACATTTGTAGACATGCACTGCTTTTTGGCGATTAATGCGCCCCACACACAAATGGTGAGTCACATATGCATACACATTTGTAGGCATACACTGCTTTTTCGGTGATTATTTCGCCCAACACACACAAATAATAATAATCTTTATTTTTTATATAGCACTAACATATTCTGCAGCGCTTTACAGTTTGCACACATCATCACTGTCCCCGTTGGGGCTCACAATCTAAATTCCCTATCAGTATGTTTTTGGAATGGTGAGACACATATGCAAACACATTTGTATACATGCACTGCTTTTTCACTGATTACTTCACCCCACACCCACAAATGATACACCATTTGAAAGGTAAACTTGCTCCCTTCAGCAAGAAAAGAGCCAAACAAACCACACAATTTCGCAAGGGCCAAGTTAGTATTAATGGAAAAATAAAAAAAAGTTATGGCTCTGGGAAGAAGGGGAGTGAAAAACAGAAATGCAAAGATGGAAAATGGCCCGGGGTGAAGGGGTTAATTATGTAAAAATCATAAAATGTGATTTTCTGGATTTTTTTTAAGATTCTGTGTCTCACAGTTGAAGTGTATCTACAATAAAAATTACTGACCTCTACATTTTTTGTAGGTGGGAAAACCTGCAAAATTGGCAGCATATCAAATACTTATTTTCCCCACTGTACATGTACCATGTGCCTGTAAAGAGTGTAATGATCGAAAATATGGTTATGGGTATCAGACCTAAATTTAATATTATCCTGACACGTTCATTTAAGTTGGCGTCTGTCAAGTTCTTCAATTTTGACACCACATGCATCGCAGTCAACTTACGTCTACTGTCACTCAAAATCTACATTAAAAAGGTAAAAAAAAATTCAAAACTTAATGGTAGATAAGGCAAAAAAAAAGACAGAAAAGAAATGGAAAATACGCAGACTGAATAGAAAAAGATGTGTTATTTTTGTACATTTATACATGAATGTAGTGGATTGGATTTGATAATTTGTCACTATAAGGATTAATGGACAAAGTGGTGCCTAAGTGTCAAGAGGTGACTGTGGCCTTAGGCAAAATTAGTAAAAGGTAGAAGTAAATGTCAAATGTTAAATCATCAGGTAAAGAATGGAAAGAACACTTGAGGAAATAGTAAGCAAAGTACTAAAGAAGTTCTCTGGAGAAAAGGAGTTAACTTGTTTATTGGTGGGGGTCCGAACATTGGGACTGCACCGATCAGCAGGACAGGGTACTTTTATCCCCAATAGAATGGAGCAGCAATGCGCATGCTGGACCACCACCTCATTCATTCCTCCTGGTGGTGTCGAGTGTTGCCTCATAGAGATTGAAAGGAATGGCGGTCAGGCAGGAGACCGGCTGCTCATTCTGCCGATATCTGGGGGTACCAGTGATGGGACACCCACCACCTATTAGCAACTTATCACCTATCTGCTGGATAGTTGATAGCTTGTTTTCATTGGACTATCCCTTTAAGACTATGAAGAAGTTGTTAGAAAAGTTTGTCATCTCTTTACAGATTGTTATAAATCTTTGTCATGTAATTAAAATAAAAGTGTCTGCACCCCACTACTCGAACTATGCCACAGCCACACCAAGAGCCTAGGATACTGCATCATTCATTTCCAGTTACAGTTTGCAGCCTGATTCAAGTTTCACATTTTTTTTCTCTTGTGGGAGTATCTCTCCTAGCAATAAATGCTGGATCTGAGCTTTGTGTGTATCCACAGATTACAGTTTTCATTCATAAGCTCATATTTCAGCACAGCTGCTATCCTGCCCTTATTTTCTTTCTTCACATGTGCTTTCATCCTTTTCTATAGCCTGTTTTCTCAGCCCTCCCTGAGACTCTAAGCACTTTCCCCCATCTCTCCACTCTTTATATCTGTGTATAACCTCTCTTCCTCCCAAGCTGGGATCTCTAACACCAAGATAATGGAGACGGACAGCGGACAAAGAACCAGGAGTGGAGCGCTGAAGAATTTATAACAATTTTGCAGATAAAGAACTTACAGCCTAATAATAAAAAAGTAAAATTAATGTGAAAAAAAACACATACATTTGCATTTAGGAAGCAAATGAATAACTACAAAAAAATTGTGCGAAGGTCTACATGGCCTTAAACCTGTATTCTTTATTACGCTAACAAATAAATTTACGTTAATGTTTTTTTTTTGTCTTGAGTTTCTTTTTCTTAAAAATTAAAAGCTGAGTAGGAAGAAATAGATTTATTCATAGAGGGAGGATTTTGAGAGTAATCAGGCGATAGCCCCACGTTATATGTAATGGCGGGTGTTTGTCTCACATTGAACCTTTCTAGAAGTGTCTGAATGCAAAGCGAAGCAAAGGAACTCCGCTGACCCTGTGTAACCCTCACCTCCCTAACACAGCATTATCTCATCATGCTCGCACACAGTACCTGATGCAGCTTGTCAGCACATCAGATGGGGGAGAAGAAAAGGAGAGATTTATCCAGGATGTGAATTGTCAACTCTCCTAAAATCAGCTGGGTTCTGTGTAAAGAGAGAAAACGAGAGAAGAATCCACCACTAAAACCCCTTTGTAGCAAAAAGTCTTTTCTGTAACCCGATGATGTAAAGTGATCTATTCTCCGTAAGTTATTACTGATGACTACACATTTCGCATCTTTGCATGATTGTATGATGCTGGAAACAAAAAAAAAAAAATATATATATATATATATATATATATATGTATTTTATTTCTTTTCTGCTTTTATATTTTAAGTACATATATATGTGTGTGTGTGTGTGTGTACTTAAAATAATAATATTAATTTTTATGTGGTACAGGATAAAGTGTGTTATCTTGAAGGGGATGACCATGTTGGACAATTATTATTACTGACGACTACGCATTTCATTTATATATTATATATAAATTATTTATATATACATTTTTATATATTTTATCTAACGGGCTGTCACATTGTAGAAGGATCAACTTTATTCTCATTTGCACAAGGAAAGACTAGAAGCAATGGGATGAAACTGAATGGGAGGAGACACAGATTAGATATTAGAAAAAACTTTTTGACAGTTAGAGTGATCAATGAGTGGAACAGGCTGCCACGAGAAGTGGTGAGTTCTCCTTCAATGGAAGTCTTCAAACAGAGGCTGGACAGACATCTGACTGGGATGATTTAGTGAATCCTGCTTTGAGCAGGGGGTTGGACCAGATGGCCCAGGAGGTCCCTTCCAACTCTATGATTCTATGATTCTATGATTCTAAGTATATATAGTAAATAAAATGTGTTATCTTGAAGGGGATGACCATGTTGGACAATTATTTAGCTGTTAGAAAAGTCTCTAAAAAAAAATGATCACAATTCGACCGGGGTCACACTTGCGAGAAACTCGGACGAGTCTCACACCTCCATATTCGGCACTGCCGCCGGCACTCAGGACCAGAGTGTGCGGATACATGTATTTCTATGCAGCTGAGCGCTCCGTTCCGAGTGCCGGTGGCAGTGCCGGGTATTGACGTGCCTGACTTGTCCGAGTTTCTCGCAAGTGTGACCCCCCCGGCCTTAGCATGAGATTTCAGAAATTCTCATTTCCTGTTACAGTAAAGTGCATTTTTTACCCTTGAAATAAAAAACAAGACAAAAAGGCAGCATGTGAACAGGCACCTAGAGTCCAATGCTGCTCCTCCACAGGAGGAACACAGTATTACAACTCCTCATTTAATGTGTTGCCCTTGTAATACATGGATGTGCTGGGTCCTCCAATGCTTTTTAAAGCTCTTTCTTCCCTCTGGATAAGAGTTGAGGGTCCTGTTTTTCCTAGTCCGGTACAAGCTGATATAGATATATAAATGCTACAGATTATTACCAATCAGGACGGTTACTTTTCTAAATTCAGAACCGCTGATATCCGACTGATCATTTTGGATTCTGCTCCTGAAATCCTCAACGATCATCTGGGATCACTGTGACTAAGAGCAGCCACTACAGGCAAAGTGTATTATTGCATGACGCCAGTTTGGGTGAATGGGTGACTATTTTATACCTGGTATTATAAAACGGGAGCTACTTTTTGTTGTGCTCCTCAGTCTGGCTAATGAAGTGGGAATGGAGTTAGAAAGCAGAGGCAGGAGTGACAGAAGTTTGGATGAGCACAATTATTTTTTTTATTGTATCCGTCTGGATTTCACAGGTAATCCACCAATAATCTGCAAAAACTTTGATATTTTATTTGAGATTTTTCTTTCCCCATAGAAGTCAACGGGGAAAATCCACAACAAATCATTGCTCTTTCAAAAAATTCGGAATGACATGTTGATGCACTATCCTTATAGTTCAGTGGGAGGTCAACACCCAGCACCCTCAATATAATAGCCTTACTTGAGTACTAAATTTAATAGGAGCAGAGCTGCAGTACCCAGGAATGGCCACTACACAGTGAACGGCGCTGTACTGTTCCGAAGTCGAACACTGTGATCAGTGGGTTGCCGAGATTCAAACCCCCACTGATATATTGATGACCTGTCCTGAGGATGCGTCATCAATTTCATAGTCCCTGACATCCCCTTTAAAATATCCCCCTTATGCCTGTTGGTGTAATCTGCTGTGAATTTAACCTGCTTAATTTGACAGTTAAAATAGGCAAAATTTCCGCTCCCCATTAGGGGTCTATAGCTCATCTGGACACAGAAGAAGGTGTATAAAAGTAAAGTGGTCATGCACATTGGGCTATATCACTATAATTGAATATATTTAAAGGGGCTTGGTGGAGCCCGATATGGCTTAACTCAGACTGCCATCTATCAAATATCAACATGCTAGCAAAACCCTTAACAGGCTGTAACAGGTGACCACGTAGACGTCTCCAGATAGAGTATCAACAATCATTATGTGCCACTTATCAGAGGTAGAGTTAAACAAAATGATTTGCAGGATTCCGGTCCAGTGGCCAAATCTGTAGGCTTTGGTATATGGGCCAGAGACCAGAGGGACTAAACCTACCTGCCCGCATCCCTAAGCTACTATTTTGATTAGCTGGCTTGACAGGATGTCAACATGTCATGATGTTCTGCGAGAAGCATGAATAATGCTGTACTGGGCGCTGAATCAAAAGAGGAGCAGCCTTCACTTTTATACAGTATGATGCCCCGACAACTTCCCCCCCACACACAGTCTGATGTCTCCACCGCCCCATGAACAGCATGATGCCCCCACAATACACTTCTCCACACAGTATAATGCCCCCAAAGGCCTAAAAGGTATGATGGACTCCACAGCCTTCAACAGACAGTATTATGTCTCCACAGCCCCACATCCAGAGTATGATGCTCTGACAATACATGTCCCCACACAGTATAACGTCCCCCAAAGTATGATGCCATACAGCCCCCCACACACTGTATCCTGTCTCCACAGCCCCTTGGACAGTATGATGCCCCACAATACATTTCTCCAAACAGTATAATGCCCCCAAAGCACCATAGGATATCATGCCCCACAGTCCCCTCCACACAGTATGATGGACCCTATAGCTTCCTACACACAGTATGTCTCCACAACTCCACATCCAGAGTATGATGACCCCACAATACATTTCCCCACACAGCATAACACACACAGTATATCGCCACAACTCCCCACACACAGTATGATGTGCTCATAGCCCACCCACAGAACGTGTTCATAACCCCCCCGTCACAGTATGATGTGCTCATAGCCCCCCACACAGTATAATGTGCTGATAACCTCCCACACACAGTATGATGTGCTCATAGCCCGCCCACAGAATGTGTTAATAACCCCCACACACACACTATGCTGTCCCCATAGCCCCCACTCATAGTATGTTGCCCTTTACAGTACATCCCCCCATACAGTATGATGGCCCACACCCCTCCACAAATAGTATGATAGCCCCACACATGCATCACAATTCTGCTCCTGTTACTGGACTCTGCTACTAACCATAGGCAGAATCTGAAAACCTATCAAGACCTTCAGATCATGTGACACTATCAGGTCACGTGACGTGTAGGTCTTGGCAGGACCTCCAGTCTCTGCAGAGAAGGAATGGTGAAGGAAGGACCTGTCGGCTCCATCATTATATTTTGCTGTATCTGTGTACTGAGGATAAAGACATGGTTGGAAATGGGACATACTCTGATCTATGGGACATAGCCCGACCTATGGAACATACCCCGGACCTATGGAACATACCCCGGACCTATGGGACATACCCCAGTTCTATGGGACATACCCCAGACCTATGGGACATACCCCGGACCTATGGGACATACCCCAGTTCTATGGGACATACCCCAGACCTATGGGACATACCCCGGACTTATGGGACATACCCCGGACCTATGGGACATACCCTGGACCTATGGAACATACCCCGGACCTATGGGACATACCCCGGACCTATGGAACATACCCCAGACCTATGGGACATACCCTGGACCTATGGGACATACCCCGGATCTATGGGACATACCCCGGACCTATGGGACATACCCCGGATCTATGGGACATACCCCGGACCTATGGGACATACACCGGACCTATGGGACATACCCAGGATCTATGGGACATACCCCGACCTATGGGACATACCTCGGATCTATGGGACATACCCCGGATCTATGGGACATACACCGGACCTATGGGACATACCCCGGACCTATGGGACATACCCCGGATCTATGGGACATACACCGGACCTATGGGACATACCCCGGACCTATGGGACATACACCGGATCTATGGGACATACCCCGGACCTATGGGACATACCCCGGACCTATGGGACATACCCCGGATCTATGGGACATACCCCGACCTATGGGACATACCCCGGATCTATGGGACATACCCCGGATCTATGGGACATACACCGGACCTATGGGACATACCCCGGACCTATGGGACATACCCCGGATCTATGGTACATACACCGGACCTATGGGACATACCCCGGACCTATGGGACATACACCGGATCTATGGGACATACCCCGGACCTATGGGACATACCCCGGATCTATGGGACATACACCGGACCTATGGGACATACCCTGGACCTATGGGACATACCCCGGATCTATGGTACATACACCGGACCTATGGGACATACCCCGGACCTATGGGACATACACCGGATCTATGGGACATACCCCGGACCTATGGGACATACCCTGGACCTATGGGACAGGGGCCAGCTGCACAAATACAGGACTGTGCCACTAAATCCAGGACAGTTGACTGAAAAAAAACATATAACTAAAAAGATTTTCTGCAAATAACACCCTTGTATCCTGTGCAACCTCACAGCTGCGCTTTTGTCTCGTCTCCATGCAGTCACCATTGTGTGATCAGACTCAATCTCCGCCACAGAGCGTAGCAATGACCCAGCGCACTAATAATCCCCCATATAGAGGAACATTACATTCCTACTGGGCCAAATAATTAGTATGAAAAGCTAAATAAGAAAAAACTACTAAGAAAAACTACAAAAACACACTGTATTACCCAGAATCCTCTGCTGCCTTCCAGTGTGAGCATCACTCCAAATCTGATTGCCTGGGTGACGTTGGGGGGCGGGTCTTACACTGAGGAACCATTTCACAGGCGGTGCAGCACGCTCTCTGTGGAGGTTAATCTGATTGGCTGGATGATGCTCAGTGCAGGGGTTTTCCTGTTAGTATAGCTTCAGTATTCCGGAGTCACGTGATATATCTTAGCCTTAATTTGATTGGTAAGTATGTCTATGTGGGCGGACCTTCTTAGTCTTTCAGTGGTGTCAGCTGATTGGATGAGTGTTGCTCTGTGGGCGGGACTTGCTGCTTGCAATGCGAGCGAGGAGTCCCAGTGCTGATATCCTTCCAGCAACAGTTCTGAGATCGGAACTGATTGGCTGAGTGCTGTACTGTGGGCGTGTCTTCTCGTGAGCTGCGCGCCAGAAGTACCTCAGAGGATTTTCTGGAAGGTTCGTCGTCTGGTTAGGTTACTAATGTGCACAGAGTATGTAACGCTCCGTATGACTGGATATAGAGGGGAGAGTAGCATACTGATTTACTCTCATTAAGAGGAAAATGAGCCCAAATGTAAAGCTTAATAGTATATATGTATACATACAAGTTATTTACTCTCTGAGGAATAATGTATACCCTCTGGGCATGTGTATGTTAAATTTAATGATATATGTACATAAAAATACGTGTATGAATACTTATACATACAGTATATAAATTGTATGCATAATGTAGATATTTATACACATTTTTATGTATATAGTTTATGTATATATGCAGTATATGTACATATATACACTCACTGGCCACTTTATTAGGTACACCTGTCCAACTGTGTGTTAAGACTTAATTTCTAATCAGCCAATCACATGGCGGCAACTCAGTGCATTTAGGCATGTAGACATGGTCAAGACAATCTCCTGCAGTTCAAACCGAGCATCAGTATGGGGAAGAAAGGTGATTTGAGTGCCTTTGAACGTGGCATGATTGTTGGTGCCAGAAGGGCTGGTCTGAGTATTTCAGAAACTGCTGATCTACTGGGATTTTCACGCACAACCATCTCTAGGGTTTACAGAGAATGGTCCGAAAAAGAAAAAAAATCCAGTGAGCGGCAGTTCTGTGGCCGGAAATGCCATGTTGATGCCAGAGGTCAGAGGAGAATGGGCAGACTGGTTCGAGCTGATAGAAAGGCAACAGTGACTCAAATTGCCACCCGTTACAACCAAGGTAGGCAGAAGAGCATCTCTGAACGCACAGTGCGTCGAACTTTGAGGCAGATGGGCTACAGCAGCAGAAGACCACACTGGGTACCACTCCTCTCAGCTAAGAACAGGAAACTGAGGCTACAATTTGCACAAGCTCATCGAAATTGGACAGTAGAAGTTTGGAAAAACGTTGCCTGGTCTGATGAGTCTCGATTTCTGCTGCGACATTCAGATGGTAGGGTCAGAATTTGGCGTAAACAACATGAAAGCATGGATCCATCCTGCCTTGTATCAACGGTTCAGGCTGGTGGTGGTGGTGTCATGGTGTGGGGAATTTTTTCTGGGCACTCTTTGGGCCCCTTGGTACCAATTGAGCATCGTTGCAACGCCACAGCCTACCTGAGTATTGTTGCTGACCATGTCCATCCCTTTATGACCACAATGTACCCAACATCTGATGGCTACTTTCAGCAGGATAATGCGCCATGTCATAAAGCTCGAATCATCTCAGATTGGTTTCTTGAACATGACAATGAGTTTACTGTACTCAAATGGCCTCCTCAGTCACCAGATCTCAATCCAATAGAGCATCTTTGGGATGTGGTGGAACGGGAGATTCGCATCAGGGATGTGCAGCCGACAAATCTGCGCCAACTGTGTGATGCCATCATGTCAATATGGTCCAAAATCTCTGAGGAATGCTTCCAGCACCTTGTTGAATCTCTGCCACGAAGAATTGAGGCAGTTCTGAAGGCAAAAGGGGGTCCAACCCCTTACTAGCATGGTGTACCTAATAAAGTGGCCAGTGAGTGTATATATATGTGTTCACACTCAGAATAGCAGATATTTGGTGCAGTAAGATCTTACATGATTTTTTTGCTATTTTCAGCACATCCACCGAGCTTTTCCGAGAAGACGCATCAACAAAAAGGTTTTTTTAAGTGGCTTCGCTGGCGGTCTTCCTGTCGTTTTTGCGTCTTGTTTTTTCTATAACCATAACTAGTGAGCATCAATGAACGAACAGGTCTTTTCTTAGAACCGTTTTTACTGTTTCCAAACCTTGAAGTGATTTTTACATTGCTGTGCATTATGTTTAAGTTTGCGAGTTTTTTTGTGAGGAACCTGCCTAAAAAAAAATTTGTTTGCATACCCTTAAAGAGGTTGTCCACTGCTTTATCATTGATGACCTATCCTCAGGGTGTGTGCACACGCTGCGGATTAGGTGCGGATTCATCCGCGCGGATTTTGTAAAATCCGCAGGTCAAAATACCTGCGGATTGCTCTGTGGTTTTGTCCTGCGGTTTTTCATCTCCTCAATGGAGGAGATGGCAAACCGCAGCAGAATCCGCAGAAAGAATTGACATGTCAATTCTTTCTGCGGCTTGAAAACCGCAGATAATCCACGCGGAAAATTCCGCACCGTCTGCATTGCGGTTTTTGATTCCCATAGAGAATCACGGTACTGTACACCGCAGCAAAAACTGCTGCGGATCCGCAGCAGCCAAAACTGCTGCGGAACCGCAGCAAAATCTGCAGCGTGTGCACACACCCTAAGGGTATGTGCACACGTTGCAGATTTAGCTGCGGATCAGCAGCAGGTTTGGCTCTGCGGATTCGCAGCCGTTTCCATGAGATGTAAAGTACCATGTAAACCTATGGAAAACAAAATCCGCGTTGCACAGGCTGCGGAAAATTCTGCGCAGAAACGCAGCAGTTTATTTTCCGCAGCAGGTCAATTCCTTGTGCGGAATCCGCAGCGTTTTTACACCTCTTCCATTATAGGTTTCCACAGGTGTAAAAACACAGGAAATCCATAGGTAATACGCAGGTCATTTTACCTGCGGATTCTGCAGAATCCGCATGGAAAAAATCCGCACTGGAATCCGCAACGTGTGCACATACCCTTAGGATACGTCATTAACCCCTTCACCCCCAAGGGTGGTTTGCACGTTCATGACCGGGCCAATTTTTACAATTCTGACCACTGTACCTTTATGAGGTCATAACTCTGGAACGCTTCCATGGATCCCGGTGATTCTGACATTGTTTTCTCGTGACATATTGTACTTCATGTTAATGGTAAAATTTCATTCAAATAACTCGCGTTTATTTGTGAGAAAAACGGAAATTTGGCGAAAATTTTTAAAATTTCGCAATTTTCCAACTTTGAATTTTTATGCCCTTAAGTCACAGAGATACGGCACACAAAAAACTTGATAACATTTCCCACATGTTTACTTTACATCAGCACAATTTTGGAACCAAAATTTTTTTTTGTTAGGAAGTTATAAGGGTTAAAAGTTGACCAGCGATTTCTCATTTCTTTATCGCCTTATTGGGGGACACAGATTACCATGGGTGTATGCTGCTGCTGCTAGGAGGCTGACACTATGCAAAACAAGAAAATTAGCTCCTCCCCGGCAGTATACACCCACCGACAGATACCAAGTACCCCAGTTTGTGCTTAGTGTCTGTAGGAGGCGGACCGGGATCTCCCCAGATCCGCATCTAACCATTTTCTTTTAGGTTTTGTGTGTGTGTATTAATCTTTTCCCATTTATTTTCCAGATTCTACACCGGGAAACAGGCGGTCAATGTTCACCCTGCTTTCCCATATCATGTGGCTGAGCGAGCAATGTGGTGTTACCCACATCGCAACTCTCAGGACCGCAGGCAGGACCCTTTCCCTATCACCCTCGGGTGCTAAGGGCTGACTTCAGGTGGCGGGTCCTAGCCAATTCCCCTCCTCACCCCTCTCCCGGGACAGGGCTGAGAGGAAGACGGCGGTCACCGGCGGTGACTATCCCTTGCAGGCAGAAAGGTTTGGCGCCGTCTTCTGCACTATACAGAGAGAGTGCGTGGCAGAGGACATTCATTCCCAGCGGCACCCACTCATCGTGTGCCCCTGTGGTCATCCTCTTCAGGAAGCATGTGGACGTCAGGTAAGCAGCCAAAAGCGCTACCATCAGTCCAATGCACACTGTCTGATAGCAGAGTCTTCTTTGAATTTCCCGCCCACTCTCTGCAGCCGCGCGCCTCTCTGCAGCCGCGGCCTCTCAGCTCCCACGCCGGGTGCCCTTCCCTGAAGCAGCAAGCAACGGGGCCTCTCTCCCTTACCTCCCTCATCCACCGGGGCGTCACGGGCTCATCGCGCCAGGATCAGGGCTGCGGGGGCAGAAACCGTCGCGGCACTGATTTTACTTTCACTTTCTGTTCTGCTCCGGTGCGCGCCCACTGCAGAACGTGCGCTTTGTTGGCGCCATTCCTCAGTCCGTCACAGGACTGCGCTCCCTTATGACACCCCCCCCCCGCAGGTCTCAGCCAATCGCGCAGCGCTGCCGCCCAGCGCCGCCCATCTCTAAGGTCCTGCACCTCCCTGATTCCTCGTGTGACACATGCCAGGGATCTCAGCTTGGGGGACTCTTCTGCTGTTCTGCTGCACATCAGATAACGGTGCTGGTGACGGTAGGCTCTTATTTTTTTCTGAGCCCCTAATTTTAGTCCCCGCGGCAGTACTCCCTATTCAGATACTGGCCGCAGTGATTCTGCAGTCCTTGCATATGTCCTACTCTGCAGGGGCTCCTTGCCCTGGACCCGCCGCTACCCACTACGCCTGCGCGCACTGCAAGAAGAAGCGGGCGTCAGGGCAGTTGTCTCCCTTCTGCCCGTCCGGCAGTCCTTCCGTGATGTCTGCCCCACCGGAGCACCCCGAGTCCCGGGATGAGCGCACCCCTCCTCCTCCAGAGTGGGCTGCTGCAATGTCTCTCAGTCCCTGGTCCAGGTTTTGGAACGTCTTACGCAACTATCTTCAACCACCTGTGCTCCGACCGCCTCTCACGGTGGGTCGTCTGCACCTGACTGCGACCTCCACAGGGACAGGCCGGATAGGATTGCTAGGAAGCGCGTTATCTCTAGCTCGTCTTTCAGCTCGCAAGGTCCGTCCGCTCTACCCAGGCTGCTTTCCTCGTCTCCCTCGTCAGAAAACGACGGGATCTGACTCAGACGCAGATAACATGTTCATGTCTCAGGACATGGTCGATAGTCTCATATCGACCATTTTCAAATCGCTCGAAATAAAGGAAGATAAAGCTCCTCTTCAGGACGGCTCCGTCCCCTTTAAACGAGCAAAAACCTTCCTCCTGAAACTTTCCTAATCACAAGGAGTTCAAGACAATTTTATCCAAACACTGGGAGCCCCCTGAGAAGCACTTCTCAGGCCGCAGGTACTTAGACGTCCTGTATCCATTTGATGCGGACCATCTTACAAAATGGACGAAAGCTCCCGAAGTGGACCCACCAGATCCTCGTCTATCCTCTTTGAAGCATCTGGCGCCTCTCTCTACCCTATTTTTTGGCTTCTGCCTGGGTGGCAACAGTCATTTCAGCTTGGGCAAGAATTCTTCGCAGGGGCATTCTGTCGGCTGCCCCTCAGGACGAGTTGGAAGTTCTGGCAGACCAAATTCAACATGCGGGTAAATACCTTTTGGCCGGTTGCGTAGCAAGGGCTAACAGCAATATAGTGGCTGTACGCCGAGGTCTTTGGTTAAAGTCATGGAATGCGGATACCACTTCTAAAAAGTCGCTCTTCAATCTGCCCTTCCATGGTTCTAAGCTCTTTGGGCCAAGCTGGATCAAATCATTTCCGATGCCACTGGGGGTAAAAGTACTTCCCTCCCCCAGTCTCGACCAAGACGCCTTTTTTAACAAAGGGTTTTTCGTCCGTTCTCGTCCACAGAGAGCTCTGTCCAGCAAGAGCGCCCTTCCGCATCTAGGGAGCGAGAGCAGAAGAAACCATCTTACAAGCCCGCTCCCCGCTGGAGATCTAGAGGACAATACTCCAGGTCCTCAGGTGCCCGTTCCGGTAGGTTTGCCTCCAAGTGACGGGGCACCTCCACCTGGAAGTTTTTTCCAGGGTGGGAGGCAGACTTTCCTTTTCATGGACACTTGGCTGTCGGTTGTCGACGACGCTTCGGTCAGGGAAATCATCGCATCCGGTTACAAGATCGAATTTTCTTCCCCACCAGACAGGCGTTTTTTCCTGTCTCGACCTCCAAGACAACGGTCCCACATTCCAGGATTCTTTCAGGCCGTCTCTTCCCTTCTTTCCGCCGGAGTGATTTTTCCCGTTCCCTCAGACGAACGGTTTTTCAGGGTTCTACTCAAATTTCTTCATAGTCCCGAAGAAAGACTGCTCCCTGCGGCCAATCGTGGACCTCAGATTGCTCAGTCGCCACGTGAAGAGTCATCACTTCAAAATGGAGTCTCTTCGATCGGTGATAGCCTCAATGGAGCCCGGAAAATTTCTCTGCTCTGTGGACATACGGGATGCCTATCTTCACATCCCTGTTTGCTTGCAGCATCAGAAATATCTCAGGTTTGCGATTCAGGAAAGTCATTTCCAGTCCACGGCTCTTCCCTTCGGCCTAGCCTCCGCCCCCCCCCGTGTTTTCACAAAAGGGATGGCGACGGTCACGGCCATCCTTCGATCCAGAGGGATTCTCATCATTCCTTATCTGGACGATTTCTTAATCAAGGGCTTGTCCCGTCAAGACTGTCTCCTAAGTCTTCAGATATCCCTGGATACTCTCGGCTGTCTCGGATGGTTAGTCAACAAAGAAAAGTCCATTCTCAGGCCCACTCAGCGTCTGACCTTGTTAGGCATGGAATTCGAGACGAATCTGGCCCGGGTGTTTCTTCCGAGGAGAAACATTTGCGTCTCTGTTCAAGGGATTCGAGCCCTCAAACGGCCAAAGTCCATTCCCCTTCCATTCTGCATGAAAGTTCTGGGGAAGATTGTAGCTTCCTTCGAAGCAGTGCCCTTTGCACAGTTTCACTTCGCCCTCTTCAGCGATCCCTCTTTTCAGTCTGGGACAAGACGACGAAGTCCTTAGACCGGCCCATTCTCCTTCCTCTCAAGTGAGGCAATCCCTCACTTGGTGGACAAGGTCTACGTCAGTCCTCCAATGGAGGTCCTTCTTCCCGCTTCAGTGGCAAGTCATCACCACCGATGCCAGCCTCCTGGGTTGGGGAGCGTTTTTTCTTCAGAGGACGGCCCAAGGACACTGGAACCCACAGGAAGCTGCTTCTTCCTATCAATCTGCTCGAGATCAGAGCAATCTTTCTGGCCATTCTTCGCTGGCAACCCCTTCTCGTCGGCAGCCGATCCGCATTCAGTCGGACAACGCCACGGCTGTGGCGTACATAAACCATCAGGGCGGCTCGCGCAGCCACCAAGTCATGTCAGCAGTGGCCAGGATTCTGCGCTGGGTGGGACGTTACGTCCCAGCAGTCTCCGCCGTTCACATTCCAGGGGTGGAAGACTGGGCAGCCGACTCTGAGTCGTCAAGACCTAGCGTCAGGCGAATGGTCTCTCCATCCCTCAGTCTTTGATCAGATATGCAAGCGCTGGGGTTATCGGGACATCGACCTCATGGCACCTTGGCTGAACCACAAAGTTCCGCACTTCGTAGCCAGGTCCAGGGACCCTCTAGCCGTCGCTTGCGACGCCCTAGTAATTCCGTGGTCCCAGTTCCAACTACCTTATCTTTTTCCACCTCTTGCCTTGATCCCAAGAGTGGTCAAGAAGATAAAACCGGAAGGCGTTCCAGTAATTCTTGTGGCTCCAGACTGGCCAAGAAGGCCTTGGTATGCGGAACTGGTGAACATGCTCGCGGACGTTCCCTGGAGGCTTCTAGACCGTCCGGATCTTCTCTCGCAAGGCCCCCTTTTCCACGAGAATTCTCGATCTCTGAATTTAACGGCATGGCCGTTGAGGCCGCAATCCTATGAGAATGAGGTTTTTCCAACCAGGTGATTCAGACAATGATCAAACCCAGGAAGCCGGCCTCTTCCCGCATTTACCATAGGCATTGGAAGGTTTTTTTCCGTTGGTGCGGGTTTTCTCCAGTCCGGCTTAGATTCGGGTCTGTCTCTCAGTACCCTCAAGGGCTAGGTTTCTGCCTTGTCTATCCTCTTTCAAAGAGAGCTCGCTTCCTTAACGCAGGTTAAGACGTTCCTCCAAGGAGTCGCTCATGTGGCTCCTCCTTTTCATTCACCAATAGAACCGTGGGATCTCAATCTCGTTCTTGCGCTCTTCAAAAGGCGCCGTTTGAGCCCATCCAGGACATTCCTTTCTCACTTCTGTCATGGAAGGTAACCTTTTTGATCGCCATTACATCCATCAGAAGAGTTTCTGAGTTTGCAGCCTTGTCATGTCATTATCCTTATCTGGTGCTCCATCAGGATAAGGTCGTCCTCAGGCCCGTTCCTTCCTTCCTACCAAAGGGTTTCTTCCTTTCACATCAACGAGGATATCGTTCTTCTATCGTTTTGTCCTGCTCCTTCTCACCCTCTTGAGAAGTCGCTCCTCAAACGGATGTTGTTAGAGCCTTGCGTGTCTACCTCGCTAGGACCGCTTCACTTCGTCAGACCGATTCATTGCTGGTCATCTCAGTAGGTCACCGGAAAGGGCTTCCAGCATCCAAATCCACGATCGCTCGCTGGATTCGTTCTACCATTCAGGAAGCATACCGACTTCAGGAAAACGGCCCCCTCCGGGAGTGAGAGCTCACTCCACCCGGGCTTTGGCGGCTTCGTGGGCAGTTTGTCATCAGGCTTCGGCTTTGCACAATTGCAGGGTCGCAACCTGGTCATCCTTGCACACCTTTGCGAGGTTCTAAAGGGTTCATACCCAGGCCTCGTCTGATGCAGTTGTTGGTAGGAAGGTTCTGCAGGCGGCAGTGGTTCTGCAGACGCGGCGGTGGCTCACCGGCCGACCTAAGCCTTTCCGGTTCTTTCGTTCCTGTTTGCTGTTCCCGCCCTTGGGACTGCTTTGGGACGTCCCATGGTAATCTGTGTCCCCCAATAAGGCGATAAAGAAAGATGGATTTTTGGTTCTTACCGTAAAATCTCTTTCTTGGAGCCTTCATTGGGGGACACAGCACCCTCCCTGTTTAAGTTGTACCGTGTTGGGCTTTGAGCTCCTTGTTGGGTTGGTACATATGTTTAATGTTCCGCGACTTCTCCTACTGCTTTCTCACCAACTGAGGTACTTGGTATCTGTCGGTGGGTGTATACTGCCGGGGAGGAGCTAATTTTCTTGTTTTGCATAGTGTCAGCCTCCTAGCAGCAGCAGCATACACCCATGGTAATCTGTGTCCCCCAAT
This sequence comes from Dendrobates tinctorius, assembly GCF_039654945.1. NCBI lineage: Eukaryota > Metazoa > Chordata > Amphibia > Anura > Dendrobatidae > Dendrobates > Dendrobates tinctorius. Next base: position 7,051,540 of record NW_027361868.1, on the reverse strand, counting down.
GAAGGCTCCAAGAAAGAAATTTTACGGTAAGAACCAAAAATCCATCTTTTTACAACATTTTATGCATTTGTGCATTTTATTTTTAGGACCACATCACATTTGAAGCCACTTTGAGGGGTCTATATGATAGAAAATACCCAAAAGTGACACCATTCTAAAAACTGCACCCCTTAAAGTGCTCAAAACCACATTCAAGAAGTTTATTAACCCTTTAGGTGCGTCACAGGAATTTTTTTGAATATTTAAAAAAAATGAACAAAAAATACTTCAGGTTCAATTTTTTTATTTTACCAAGGGTAACAGGAGAAATTGGACTGCAAAAGTTATTGTGCAATTTGTCCTGAGTACGCAGATACCTGATATGTGGGGGGGAACCACTGTTTCGGTACATGGCAGAGCTCAGAATAGAAGGAGCGCCGTTTGACTTTTTCAATGCAAAATTGGCTGGAATTCAGATTGGACGCCATGTCACGTTTGGAGAGTCCCTGATGTACCTAAACAGTGGAAACCCCCTACAAGTGACCCCATTTTGGAAACTAGACCCCCCAAGGAACTTATCTAGATATGTGGTGAGAACTTTAAACCCACAAGGGCTTTACAGAAGTTTATAGCGTACAGCGGTACAATTAAAAAATCATATTTTTTCCACAAAAATGATCTTTTCACCCCAATTTTTATTTTCCCAAGGATAACAGGACCCTAAAAGTTATTGTGCAATTTGTCCTGAGTACGCTGATACCCCACATGTGGGGGTAAACCATTATTTGGGCGCATGGCAGAGCTCGGAAGGGAAGCAGCGCCATTTGACGTTTTTGGCTGGAATTGAGATCGGACACCATGTCGCGTTTGGAAAACCCCTGATGTACCAAAACAGTGGAAACCCCCCACAAATGACACCATTTTGGAAACTAGACCCCCTAAGGAACTTATCTAGATGTGTGGTGAGAACTTTGAACCCCCATGGGCTTCACAGAAGTTTATAACATAAAGCCATACAATTAAAAAATCATATTTTTTCCACAAAAATGATCTTTTCACCCTCAATTCTTATTTTTCCAAGGGTAACAGGACCCTAAAAGTTATTGTGCAATTTGTCCTGAGTACGCTGATACCCCACATGTGGGGGTAAACCACTGTTTGGGAGCATGGCAGAGCTCGGAAGGGAAGCAGCGCCATTTGACGTTTTTGGCTGTAATTGAGATCGGACACCATGTCGCGTTTGGAAAACCCCTGATGTACCAAAACAGTGGAAACCCCCCACATATGACACCATTTTGGAAACTAGACCCCCTAAGAAACTTATCTGGATGTGTGGTGAGAACTTTGAACCCCCATGGGCTTCACAGAAGTTTATAACATAAAGCCATACAATTAAAAAATCATATTTTTTCCACAAAAATGATCTTTTCACCCTCAATTCTTATTTTTCCAAGGGTAACAGGACCGTAAAAGTTATTGTGCAATTTGTCCTGAGTACGCTGATACCCCCACATGTGGGGGTAAACCACTATTTGGGCGCATGGCAGAGCTCGGAAGGGAAGCAGCGCCATTTGACGTTTTTGGCTGTAATTGAGATCGGACACCATGTCGCGTTTGGAAAACCCCTGATGTACCAAAACAGTGGAAACCCCCCACATATGACACCATTTTGGAAACTAGACCCCCTAAGAAACTTATCTGGATGTGTGGTGAGAACTTTGAACCCCCATGGGCTTCACAGAAGTTTATAACATAAAGCCATACAATTAAAAAATCATATTTTTTCCACAAAAATGATCTTTTCACCCTCAATTCTTATTTTTCCAAGGGTAACAGGACCGTAAAAGTTATTGTGCAATTTGTCCTGAGTACGCTGATACCCCCACATGTGGGGGTAAACCACTATTTGGGCGCATGGCAGAGCTCGGAAGGGAAGCAGCGCCATTTGACGTTTTTGGCTGGAATTGAGATCGGACACCATGTCGCGTTTGGAAAACTCCTGATGTACCAAAACAGTGGAAACCCCCCACAAATGACACCATTTTGGAAACTAGACCCCCTAAGGAACTTATCTAGATGTGTGGTGAGCACTTTGACCCCCCCAGTGCTTCACAGAAGTTTATAATGCCCGGGCGTGAAAATAAAAAATTCGTATTTTTTCCACAAACATGATCTTTTAGTCACCATTTTTTTATTTTCCCAAGGGTACCAGGAGAAATTGGACCCCAAAAGTTGTTGTCCAATTTGTCCTGAGTATGCTGATACCCCATATGTGGGAGAAAACTACTGTATGGGCACACGTCGGGGATCGGAAGGGAAGTAGTGACGTTTTGGAATGCAGACTTTGATGGAATGGTCTGCGGGTGTCATGTTGCCTTTGGAGAGCCCCTAATGTACCTAAACAGTGGAAACCCCCCACAAATGACACCATTTTGTAAACTAGACCCCCCATGGAACTTATCTAGATGTGTGGTGAGCACTTTGAACCCCCCAGTGCTTCACAGAAGTTTAGAACGCCCGGGCGTGAAAATAAAAAATTCGTATTTTTTCCACAAACATGATCTTTTAGTCACCATTTTTTTATTTTCCCAAGGGTACCAGGAGAAATTGGACCCCAAAAGTTGTTGTCCAATTTGTCCTGAGTATGCTGATACCCCATATGTGGGAGAAAACTACTGTATGGGCACACGTCGGGGCTCGGAAGGGAAGTAGTGACGTTTTGGAATGCAGACTTTGATGGAATGGTCTGCGGGTGTCATGTTGCCTTTGGAGAGCCCCTAATGTACCTAAACAGTGGAAACCCCCCACAAATGACCCCATTTTGAAAACTAGACCCACTAAGGAACTTATCTAGATGTGAGGTGAGCACTTTGAACCCCCAAGGGCTTCACAGAAGTTTCTAATGCCAGGGCATGAAAATAAAAAAATCGTATTTTTTCCACAAACATGATCAATTAGTCCCCAATTTTTTCATTTTCCCAAGGGTAACAGGAGAAATTGGACCCCCAAAAGTTGTTGTCCAATTTGGCCTGAGTACGCTGACACCCCATATGTGGGAGAAAACTACTGTATGGACACACGTCGGGGCTCGGAAGGGAAGCAGTGACGTTTTGGAATGCAGACTTTGATGGAATGGTCTGCGGGTGTCATGTGCGTTTGGAGAGCCCCTGATGTACCTAAACTATTGAAACTCCCCACAAGTGACCCCATTTTGGACACTAGACCCCCCACGGAACTTATCTAGATGTGTGGTGAGCACTTTGAACCCCCAAGTGCTTCACAGAAGTTTATAACACTCGGACGTGAAAATAAAAAAATCATTTTTTTCCACAAAAATGATATTTTTGCCCCCAATTTTTTATTTTCCTAAGGGTAACATGAGAAATTGGACCCCAAAAATTGTTTTGCAATTTGTCCTGCGTAGGCTGATACCCTACATGTGGGGGTAAAACACTGTTTGGGCGCATGGCAGAGCTTGGAAGGGAAGGAGCACCATTTGACTTTTTCAACTCAGAATTGGCTGGAATTGAGATCAGACGCCATGTTGCATTTGGAGAGCCCCTGATGTGCCCAAACAGTGGAAACCCCCCAATTATAACTCCAACCCTAACCCCAACACACCCCTAACCCTAATCTGAGCCCTAACCCTAACCCTAGCCCTAACCCTTACCCTAGCCCTAGCCCTAACCCTAATGGGAAAATGGAGATAAATACTTTTTTTTTAATTTTATTATTTTTCCCTAACTAAGGGGGTGATATCGGGGGGTTTGATTTACTATTTATGGCGTTTTTTATGTTTGGCGGCTGTCGCACGCTAAAAGACGCTTTTTATTGTAAAAATAGTTTTTTCATCACCACATATTGAGAGCTATAATTTTTCCGTATTTTGACCCACCGAGTCATATGAGGTCTTATTTTTTGCGGGACGAGTTGACGTTTTTATTGGTACCATTTTCGGGCACGTAACATTTTTTGATCGCTTTTTATTCCTATTTTTGGGACGCAGAATGAACAAAAACCAGCGTTTCATGAATTTCTTTTGGGGGGGTGCGTTTACACCGTTCCGCGTGCGGTAAAATTGATAAAGCGGTTTTATTCTTCGGGTCAGTACGGTTACAGCGATACCTCATTTAGGTCGTTTTTTTATGTTTTTGTCGGTTTTATGCAATGAAAACTATTTTATATAAAAAATAATTATTTTTGCATCGCTTTATTCTGCGAGCTATAACTTTTTTATTTTTTCGCTGAAGATGCTGTGTGGCGGCTCGTTTTTTGCGGGACAAGATGACGTTTTCAGCGGTACCATGGATATTTATATGCGTCTTTTTGATCGCGCGTTATTACACTTTTTGTTTGGCGGTATGATAATAAATCATTATTTTTTGCTTCGTTTTTTATTTTTATTTTTTAAGGGGTTCGCTAAAGGGGTTAACTAATGGGACAGTTTTATAGGGCGGGTCATTACGGATGCGGCGATTCCTAATATGTGTACTTTTATTGTTTTTTTTTATTATTTCCAAAAAATGGATTTATTGGGGGAATATTTTTTTTTTTTTTCTAATTTATTTGGCGATTTTTTTTTAATTATTTTAACACTTTTTTTTATTTTTTTTTTTACTTTATTAAATAGTCCCAGGTGGGACATCACTGTCCTGTGACAGATCGCTGATCTGTCACATCACAGATCACTGTGACAGATCAGCGATCTGACACAGGCACTGCAGAAGGCTTCCTCATGCCTGCGCTTTGCAGGCACTGAGGAAGCCAGCTTCCTCAGGCCCCCGAAGGCCCCCGTCGCCATCTTGGATTCGGGGGCCTGGAGGAAAGGAGCCCCCCGCAGCAGCGCTGCACATTGCGCTGCCGTGGGGGGCTCAGGGACGCACGGAGGGAGCCCCCTCCCTGCCGATGCTTCCCTTTAACCCCCGGTACACCGCGATCATGTTTGATCGCGGTGTGCAAGGGGTTAACGTGTCGGGGGCGGTCCGTGACCGCCCCTGACACATTGTGCCGGGTGTCAGCTGTGATAACCAGCTGACACCCGGCCGCGATCAGCGGAGCTCACCACGTGGGCGCCGCTGATCGCGCCAACGTACTATCCCGTCCATGGGCATAGGGGCCCAGGTCCCATGGACGGGATAGTACGTCGGATGGCAGAAGGGTTAATGTTGGATCGGTCGGGGTCCAACATCCGGCACGCCTGACGATCGGCTGTCCTCAGTATCGGCAGCAGCGGCCGCCAGCTGGAACTGCTTGAATGCAGAGCTTCTCCGGCTTCTGATAGAGGCCACAGCAGGGTACTGTACAGTCATGGCCAAAAGTTTTGAGAATTACACAAATATAAATTTTTACAAAGTCTACTGCTTCATTTTTTCTAATGGCAATTTGCATATACTCCAGAATGTTATAAAGAGTGAACAGCTTAACAGCAATTACTTGCAAAGTCAATATTTGCCTAGAAAATGAACTTTATCCCCCAAAGCACATTTCAACATCATTGCAGCCCTGCCTTAAAAGGACCAGCTAACATCGTTTCAGTGATTGCTCCATTAACACAGGTGTGGGTGTTGATGAGGACAGGGCTGGAGATCAATCTGTCATGATTAAGTAGGAATGACACCACTGGACACTTTAAAAGGAGGCTGGTGCTTGGCATCATTGTTTCTCTTCTGTTAACCATGGCTATCTCTAAAGAAACACGTGCAGTCATCATTGCACTGCACAAAAATGGCCTAACAGGGAAGAGTATCGCAGCTAGAAAGATTGCACCTCAGTCAACAATCTATCGCATCATCAAGAACTTCAAGGAGAGAGGCTCCCTTGTTGCCAAAAAGGCTCCAGGGCGCCCAAGAAAGACCAGCAAGCGCCAGGACCGTGTCTTAAAAGTGTTTCAGCTGTGGGATCGGGCTACCAGCAGTGCAGAGCTTGCTCAGGAATGGCAGCAGGCAGGTGTGAGTGCATCTGCACGCACTGTGAGGCGGAGACTCTTGGAGCAAGGCCTGGTCTCAAGGAGGGCAGCAAAGAAGCCACTTCTCTCCAGGAAAAACATCATGGACAGACTGATATTCTGCAAGAGGTACAGGGAGTGGACTGCTGAGGACTGGGGTAAAGTCATTTTCTCTGATGAATCCCCTTTTCGATTGTTTGGGACATCTGGAAAACGGCTTATTCGGAGAAGACCAGGTGAGCGCTACCACCAGTCTTGTCTCATGCCTACTGTCAAGCATCCTGAAACCATACATGTGTGGGGTTGCTTCTCAGCCATGGGAATGGGCTCTCTCTCAGTCTTGCCTAAAAACACAGCCATGAATAAACATTGGTACCAGAATGTCCTCCAAGAGCAACTTCTCCCAACCGTCCAAGAGCAGTTTGGCGATCAACAATGTCTTTTTCAACATCATGGAGCACCTTGCCATAAAGCAAAGGTGATAACTAAATGGCTCAGGGAACAAAACATAGAGATTTTGGGACCATGGCCTGGAAACTCCCCAGATCTTAATCCCATTGAGAACTTGTGGTCAATCATCAAGAGACGAGTGGACAAACAAAAACCTTCAAATTCAGACAAAATAAAAGCATTGATTTTGCAAGAATGGACTGCTATCAGTCAGGATTTGATCCAGAAGTTGATTGAGAGCATGCCAGGGAGAATTGCTGAGGTCCTGAAGAAGAAGGGTCAACACTGCAAATATTGACTTGCTGCATTAACTCATTCTAACTGTCAATATAACCTTTTGCTACTCATAATATGATTGCAATTATATTTCTGTATGTGATAAAAACATCTGACAAACACACATAAAAACCAGAGGCCAGCAGATCATGTGAAAATATAATATTTGTGTCATTCTCAAAACTTTAGGCCATGACTGTACATCCGCCTCTTATCCAAATCAGCAACCCATGGCCGCTATCAGGAGACCGATCAGACATTGATGACCTTACCTGTGGTCAGCTCTTCTTGTCCTACCCTGTAAGCAGGGCTGTGGAGTCGGTGCTCATTTTGGTGGAGTCGGAGTCGGTATAAAATGGACCGACTCCGACTCCTAAAATATATAATAAATTGGGTACAGTAGTTCAATGCAGAATGTGCTGAATATTTTTTCATAGGAATTTGGGAAAGTTATGAAATGTCCTATAAATGGCTGTTCTATTCCTGATCTAAGGCTACATTCACACAGTGATTTTGCTGCGTTTTTTGAGGATACGTTTTTCAGCTGCAAAAGCAGATCAGCTTTTTAAAAAACCGCATCACCTGAAAGGTTTTTGAGCTCTTGGATAATGTTTTCAATAGCAAAAGCAGATTAGAAAAACGCCACAGAAACTGACATGCTCATTCAGCCCAAAAACATCCTCACAAAACGATTTGTCTGAATGTCATATCTTGAAACCCAATGACTTTGCTGGGATGCCGAGAGTCACTGCATTTTACTGCAAAAAAACAGGACTCACAAAAATGCTGTGTGTGAATCATGACTGTAGACAGCGAGGGGGCAAAAGGGGCAAAAATCACTTGTATGCTGCAGTGCTCCCGTCCTGCACCAGCTCCAGACTGCAGGGGGCAATCTCCCCTCCTCTGTGCTGTCTTCTGCCGTCTTTACCAGAGAGAGAAGAGGGAGGGGTGCCTGCCCTGCACAGGATCCGATTCCTGGGCCCTGAGCTGGAGAAAGTTGTGCACACACTGCAGCTGGCAATAAGAGAGAGTCTGCAAGAGGGACATGCTGGAAATCTGATTGGAAAAGTGAGGAAATTGGTTATTGCCGCCAGAACCTCTAAAATTGATTCCATCTTGAAGAGACGTGCTGGGAAAGGGGCAATTGTCGATCAAGCCACTCGGTGGGGCAGCACTTATTTAATGATTGAGTGATTGCTTGAACTAAAACTGTTTATTATAGGTATGGTGAACCCTCAGGTAACCCTAAATGAAGATCAATGGACACAGGTGACTGAATTGAAGGAATTGTTTAATCATCCATTTACCGTGACTAAAAAATTACAAGCTGAGGATTTAACTCCTGGCATTTTCATAAGGGAGTGGAAGAACTTGCTATTTTGCATGTCCCAAAGAGGAGGTTTAATTGCAGATGGAATTTCTGCTTCAATGAAACGGAGAGAGACACAGCTATTGGCAAATAAAATTTTTCTGGCAGCTGTTTATGTGGACCCAAGTCATCGTATACTGCTTGATGATCAACAGCTTACTAAAGGAAAAGAAGCTCTGACTGAGGTAGCAGTTAGGATGAGTGGCCTACAGGAGGGGACTGCCAGGTGCAAGAGGACTTGGGTCCTGACAGTGCTAGTGCTGCCATATCTTCATCCTCATCAGATGAGGAGTTTGACTTTGACAACTATTTGGATGACATGGAGCAGGCAAAGCGTTACCGCAAGGAAAAAGATTTCACTCCGTCTCCTATAGCAAGCAGATTGACCATATTTCAGCAAAATGTTTCACTTGCTCTCAAAGAAATAGAAAAATTGAACTGTTCATCAAAACTGACTGTGCATGAGGCAATTCCTTTATACCTGGAAATTGTTAGAGATGTTGCCCATGTGGTTACGGCTTTGCCTCCAACCCAAGTTAGTGTAGAGAGGTTGTTCTCTAGCCTTAAAATTATTAGGTCAGATTTGAGGTTATCTATGAAGGAGGATCTGATGGAGGCAATTCTATTTCTTAGAACAAATTCATAGACTGCACAAATGTTATTTAGTATGTTTTTGTTGAAAACTGTTTTTTGCCACTTACATAGTTTATTACATAGATATATATATATATATATATACAATATATACTGTATATGTAATCAATATTAAATAGTGTATTACATATTTACAATTTATTACAGTTTTTTGTGTTCTAAAGTTGTATTCCAATAAATATATATTATGTTCTATTTAAATATCTTGATTATTGTATCATAAAAATGATTAAATGTCTGATGTTCACATTGTACTACAATAAATTTTTCACTTAAATATAAGCATTGAGCAATATATGTCAGAGTTGGTGTAAGGGAAATTGAGGAGTCGGAGTCGCAGGTTTGGCTTACCGACTCCACAGCCCTGCCTGTAAGGCCGGAGTCACACTAGCGATTAAATCGGACGAATGCGATGCGATAAAAAATCGCATTGCATTCGTCCCAATGTTATTCTATGGTGCTGCTCCCATCATGCGTTTTTTATCGGATCCGTTCCTCGGACCGAGACAATCGCAGCATGCTGCGATTGTCACCGATTTTCGGATCGGATTCGACAATGCAAGTCTATGGATGCGATTAAAAATCGCATTGAAAACGCACCACACATGTGACTTGCGATTAAATCGCAAGACTTCTCCAGGTCAACAGGAAAGAGCATCAGGCATTGACATTGGATGTCAATTTGATGCTTAGATGCAAATAAAATCGGTTAATCGCCGGAAAATGGGATGACAGACGGATCCCTGGACAAGAATTCTTTGTGCGATTTCGTACCGTTAAAATGGGACCGATTTTTTATTCGTTGTGTGTGACTCCAGCCTAAAGGAAGCCAAGTTAAGAAAGACAGACAGCAACACTGCGTAGTGGTGTTCTATAATTGTATTGTTTATGGGACAAGACAGAAAGAAGTAGACAAGGAGAGTTGCCAAATGAGTGCCTCTATTGCACCTTATTCCAATATATTATAGTCCCACCAGCCTCCCATTGATACAGTCATACAGACATCCTAGTGCTGTCTTGTGAATGCAACATAAAAGTATGCATATAAGGCCGGGTCACACTAGCGCATGGCATTGCATGCAAGAGCATCAGAAGCGAAATGCTAATGACCCTCGCTTCCTGCGCTGCTGTGAGCGGAAGCCGAGTATCATGCTACTGTGGTCCGAGCCTCTCACACAGAGGATCGTAGCACAGCTGCGGAGGAGGCAGAGAAACTAATTTCTCCAACTCTTCCATTGCTGGGGTCGGTGTATATATCGCACAGCACTCGGATGATTTTTGAGTGATGTGCGCTGAGTCACTCACACCCCTAGACTTATATGGATGCGAGTGAGCCGAGACTCAGCCAAGTCTCGGTTCCAATCACAGCATGCTGCGATTTTACACGCACGGCTGAGAAAATAAACGATGATGTGAGCTGCCCCATAGATTAACACTGGTCCGAGTGATATGCAATGTTTTCTCACAAAGCACTCAGCCATATTCTACGGTAGTGTGACCCAGGCTTGTGAACATAACATTAAAGTATGCATATAACTACATGTTTCCCCTCCAATGGGTTCATCAGGAGAGCATGCTTAACACATAGTAATAAAAGATATACAGAATGGACTTAACTTGAAACATTGTTCAGTCACCAAATGGGTCCAACCATAGTAAGGGCGCAGTGTCCTTCCATGTCTATCAGGGGATCAGTCTCCTCCATAAGTAGTCATAAGAATCCACCCTGCGTTGATACTTTCCGCCAATAGTTTATTTTCCGGTCTAGATCATGCGCACGGTGGAATGCACCTTACGCATGCGCACTTGACCTATTCATTTCGCGCCCTATTTTAACTTCCAGTGCAACGTCATATGTCAGCGCCTGCGTCAGGGATGAGGTCACATATGTCCGGGGCAGTTATTCATACATTTCAATATTTCTTCATAGCCTTTCTTACTTCCTCTGTTCATCAAAACTGCCAATAGTTCTAATTTGGGACTCTAAATCATCTTCATTTCTTTTCATAAACAGAGTGGTCCTATCTCTTGCACTAGATGTTTTAAGTGTCTCATTAACCTCTTCACCACCTTGAGTTTTTCCGTTTTTGAGTTTTTGTTTCTTCCTAGAGCCATGACTTTTAATTTTTTTGTCAGCATGGCCACGTGAGAGCTTGTTTTTTGTGGGACGAGTTGCACTTTTGAATGACCCCATTGGTTTTACCATATAGTGCATTGTAAAACGGGAATAAAAATCAAAGTGCTGTGAAATTGCAAAAAAAGTGCAATTCCACAATTGTTTTTAGTTGTATACCATGTTCACTGAATCCTAAAACTGGCCTGCCATTATGATTCTACAGGTCATTACGAGTTTGTAGATACCAAACATGTGTAAGTATTTTAGTGGTGAAAAAAATCTCCAAAGTTTGTAAAAAAAAAGTCGCCATTTTGCGAGATCCGTAGAGTCTCCATTTTTCTGTGATCTGGTGTTTCGATTTTTTTTCTCATTACGCCATTTACCCATCGGATTAATTCTTTCGGTATATTATTAATAGATTGGCGATTCCACCCACGGCTGCTAAGGGCACATACATGTGTGTTGGTGAAATCAGCTGGCATGTGCCAGTAAAGTTGCGGGCTCATTTCCAGAGCCTGGATCAAATGGGCAGACGACCTTAGACGTCCTTATACGTCCAAGGTTGTAAAGGGGTTAAGAACCCCGGGAAGTGTCACACGGATGGTATCCCAGTGTGTCATCCTTGTGCACATGTGCGGGGCCTGTGCTGCTGTTTAAAAACGGAAGTGTCTGCATGTGGGTCACACAGTCTGTGAAAACACACGGGCATGTGCAAAGCAATGTAGATTTCACTGTCATCCAAATAGAAAAAGGAAGCCATATTCAAAATATAAAAATATACATTCTTTATTGAGATATAATTAAAATCACAAACAAAAAACAAATGAAAATATAAAAAGTGGGTACTGTAAAAATCACCACAACAAGAGGTAAGATAGAATAGGGTAACAAGGTAATATATATCTTTCTTAAAAAAATATACTGATCCAAATATAGATAAATATATATTCATTCAAAGACATGCCAAGATTTTCAATATAAACAGTAAATGCAAAAGTGCAAATGTGCAGGGAATAGCATGAAAAGGCATGGTAAAGGAATGAAATATCGATTGGCCAATGTGTACCTGTGCAAAATGCAGCGAAGAGATAAAGTGGACAGTATATTACATCAAGTGGTGGGCAGGAGGGTCCCCGACGCGCGTTTCGCGGCTGCTTTCTCAAGGGGCGCAAACATCCCTCACATATAATTATGCAATCCTTTTTTCCTGCTTTAACCCCCTATGCTCGACTTATCATACCACTCCTCCACTTTTAATGGAGCACCCCACTCCGTCTCAAGCGCTGTCATTGTAGCATCGCATTCTTTGTGGCAGCAGAACGCGCTCCATCGGCGCACAGACCGGGTCGTCACCATGGCGATGCGTCTCTATGCAGCCGTTGCCTCCTTCCTGCTCTGACATGTCGAGCGGTGAGGAGGCGCGGCAAGGCATGACGCCCCCCTATGACGGCTCTGTTCTGGCCCGCCTACCGGAAGCGCTGTCACACGCTGATTACCACTGCTTGATTACGATATAAAAAGGACCATTCAGCAGCCCCTCTTTGCGCCCCTTGAGAAAGCAGCCGCGAATCGCGCGTCGGGGACCCTCCTGCCCACCACTTGAGGTAATATACTGTCCACTTTATCTCTTCGCCGCATTTTGCACAGGTACACATTGGCCAATCGATATTTCATTCCTTTACCATGCCTTTTCATGCTATTCCCTGCACATTTGCACTTTTGCATTTACTGTTTATATTGAAAATCTTGGCATGTCTTTGAATGAATATATATTTATCTATATTTGGATCAGTATATTTTTTTAAGAAAGATATATATTACCTTGTTACCCTATTCTATCTTACCTCTTGTTGTGGTGATTTTTACAGTACCCACTTTTTATATTTTCATTTGTTTTTTGTTTGTGATTTTAATTATATCTCAATAAAGAATGTATATTTTTATATTTTGAATATGGCTTCCTTTTTCTATTTGGATGATTTAGTATTGAAGCTTTCTTTTGCCTAGGCTTTTCAATTTTGATTATTGATTATTATACTGTATTTCTTACAGTTCGCTTGTCAGGATGGACTATAAAGCAAGAGACAAAAATTGGCTCTCTTGCGTCGATACTGTTTTTTGTGGGGATACTGTACAATCAGGAATTAATGAAAGTAGCCAAAAAACGGAGCTTAAGAATACGTTAAAATTCTGCCTTAAAAAAAGAACCAGGACATGGTGGAATAAGACCTCATTGGAGACTTATCTAGCTAAAAGTTTAATACCGAGGGGACTCCGAGTTCGTATAATGCCCTCCTATACTATTGATGACCCTTTATTCAGAACCAGATGGGAAGAAGTCTGTACCACCTGTTCTAAATCATTAATGGAACTGCTTATAGGTAACAATAAAAAAACATTAGAAAAATTGGACTCAGACATTGATTGTACAAGGCAAAAGCTTTTGGACAATTCAACTTCCTCGGAAATTGAAACCTTTAATAAGGATCTGGACAACCAATTTATAACTTGGGAAAAAGAAGTAAAGGAGATTAAAACTAAGAAATATCAAAGGGACTTGAAGGACTTCAATAATGGTACCATGTATAGATGGCCCTCTGGGGGCATGCGTGAGCGATCATTTTCCCGCTCTTCTTCCATTTCCTCGGTGTCCTCCAGAGAAAGTGGTAGGACGCAGCAGCGCACCTACAATCTGAGAAAAAACAATGATGTTGTTAAAAAGGGGCACACTCCCCAGAAATCATTTGAACGTTCTTCTCAGTCCTCTACCAAAATGCAGGTAATTAACCTATCCTCTATTAAACTTACTCATTCCCAATTGGAAGTACTTAGTCTAGGACTATCTTTCTCACCATCTTTTCATTTTGACTCCTTCCTAGCAACCAAAGACCTCCAGCTCTTTGCCCGCAAATTAGTTCTCAAGAAGCTACATGATAAACCGAAAGTTGGCGAAACTTGGTCTGAGGATGAATTACGCGCTATTTCTATTCTTGAAGAATTGGAAGATAATCAGCACACCACTACTACCTCAGGTACTGTTAAATTCCAACCCCCCATTCCCAAGAAATTTCCTCCCCTTAATCTATATCCCCATATCGATCTTTTTGTCAGGCTCGTCACTAAGGAGTTTGACAAGCTACATCATTTTGACTCTAGGGATAATTTAACCTTTGTGCAAAGGAAGGCTCTACGAGAATTGAAAAACCTTAAAGAAGTTGTTATAAAACAGGCAGATAAAGGGGGTAATGTAGTGGTGTGGCCGGTTCAAATGTATGAAAAAGAGGCCCTTCGGCAACTCAGAAACGAAACCTGTTATAGAAAGTTGACTTTCAATCCTACTTTAAAATTCAAGGGGGAATTACAGGATATTCTCGATCGAGCCTTTAATGAGGGACATATTGCTAAAGACCTCAGAGATCATTTGATTCCACTTTACCCCAAAATGGCTTGTATTTATTTTATACCCAAAATACACAAAAATGCCACTACACCGCCTGGGCGCCCCATTATCTCGGGCAATGGAAACTTAACTGAAACCATTTCAAAATTTTTGGATTTTCATCTGAAACCTCTAGTATTTGATCTTCCCTCTTATGTGAAAGATTCAGGGGACATCCTGAGGAAAATAGATGGCATGCCTCTTGATGGAGACATGTGGCTAGTCACTATGGATGTTGAGGCCCTATATACTTCCATCCAGCATCGGGACGGAATATTGGCCGTTAAAACTTTCTTACGTATGTCTGAACATAGTCCTGATTTTGTTGAGTTCCTTCTTTTATTGTTGAAATTTGCCTTAGAACACAATTTCTTCATTTTTAAGCAGAGCATTTATTTACAGCAGCAAGGTACCGCAATGGGGGCGGCCTTTGCTTCTGCTTATGCTAATCTCTTTATGGGCATGTGGGAGCGTGAAATCTTCTTCACTAAACCTGTGGCACATATCGAGGAGGTCCTGTTCTGGGCCCGCTACATTGATGATATCCTCATGGTGTGGCAGGGCTCTGAGCAGGACCTCCTCGATTTTGTTAAGACCCTTAACAATAACAAGTTGAATATCAATCTCACATGCAAATACAGCCAAACTTCCATTGACTTCCTTGACATTAAAATCTCTGTCCCCCCAAGTGGATTTCTGGAAACCAATATCTTCCGTAAGGATACTGCCACGAATTCGTTCCTGCATGCGTCATCTTAACATCCATTATCCCTAATTAAAAGTATACCAAAAGGCCAATTTCTCAGGGCTAAACGGATTTGTTCCAACTCAGATTATTTTAATGAGCAAGCAAATGATTTATCCAATAGGTTCCTTGAAAGAGGCTACTCCCGGCGGTGTATTAAAAAAGGTCTGAAAGCAGCTGAGAAAACTAATCGCAGCGAGCTTTTGAAATCACGTTGCAAACCTGCACAGGAAACGAAGGTAAGGTTCATAACCACTTATAATGCCAGCTCGCAAGGCATGCAAAATATCCTAAAGAAATTTTGGCCCATTTTACAGGAGGATGCTGGCTTGGCAAAATTTCTATTTGATTTTCCATCTGTCACATATAGGAAATCACCTAATCTCAAGGATCTTATTGTTCGGAGCTACCATTCTGGACTCCTTCCCGAAAAAGCCTTTGGATCCCAAAGTCCCGCATGGGGCTTTTTTCCTTGTGGGGACTGTATTTCTTGCCCCAATATGGTACGGACCTCTACCTTCCGCTCCAGTGATGGTAAGAATTTCTCCATCACGCAACACATTACCTGCAATTCGATAGGAGTAGTATATTATGCTTACTGCCCCTGTCCTAAAATCTACGTGGGCTTAACCTCAAGACCCTTGAAGACCAGAATCAGAGAGCACTATCGCGATATTGCCAATGCTATAGACACCCAGGATATCTTCTCCCTAAAACCTATACCACGCCATTTCAAGCAAAGCCACGATTGTAATGCCAACCTATTGAAAGCTTTTGGAATAGACAAAATACATATTGATGTCAGGGGTGGGAACTGGAGAAGATCTCTTGCGCAGTTAGAAGCGCGATGGATTTTCAAAATTAAATCACTGCAGCCTAGTGGTCTTAATGAGGTCAGTTTCGCCTCTTTTCTGTAGCTCCGTTTCTCTATTTTCTTTTTATCTTATTTTTTATTTTCATTTTCTTTTATTGTATATTTAACATTGTTTTTCTATATATTTTTTAGATGGCTTTCACTTTATCTCAGAGATGCTAGCTGATTTCGTCCTTTTCCAAGCTGGAACCGATGTCCCTGCGCTTTATACATTATTTGTGCTACTTCATTTTCTTATTATTTTTATTTTTATTTTTCCTTTTTGCACTTTGTAAGGTTTCTTTGATTTATCTGTCATGTGACAAATTTAATGCATTTTGTGCCATTTATGAAATATGGTCTACACTGCTTATGTATTTTATATACAATTCATATCACCTTATTTCTAATACAATATAGCACTTCTAATATTTAATGTTACATTTCCAGCATGATTGTACTTCTTGCACTTCCTCACATCCCTCACATATAATTATGCAATCCTTTTTTCCTGCTTTAACCCCCTATGCTCGACTTATCATACCACTCCTCCACTTTTAATGGAGCACCCCACTCCGTCTCAAGCGCTGTTATTGTAGCATCGCATTCTTTGTGGCAGCAGAACGCGCTCCATCGGCGCACAGACCGGGTCGTCACCATGGCGATGCGTCTCTATGCAGCCGTTGCCTCCTTCCTGCTCTGACGCGTCGAGCGGTGAGGAGGCGCGGCAAGGCATGACGCCCCCCTATGACGGCTCTGTTCTGGCCCGCCTACCGGAAGCGCTGTCACACGCTGATTACCACTGCTTGATTACGATATAAAAAGGACCATTCAGCAGCCCCTCTTTGCGCCCCTTGAGAAAGCAGCCGCGAAACGCTCGTCGGGGACCCTCCTGCCCACCACTTGAGGTAATATACTGTCCACTTTATCTCTTCGCCGCATTTTGCACAGGTACACATTGGCCAATCGATATTTCATTCCTTTACCATGCCTTTTCATGCTATTCCCTGCACATTTGCACTTTTGCATTTACTGTTTATATTGAAAATCTTGGCATGTCTTTGAATGAATATATATTTATCTATATTTGGATCAGTATATTTTTTTAAGAAAGATATATATTACCTTGTTACCCTATTCTATCTTACCTCTTGTTGTGGTGATTTTTACAGTACCCACTTTTTATATTTTCATTTGTTTTTTGTTTGTGATTTTAATTATATCTCAATAAAGAATGTATATTTTTATATTTTGAATATGGCTTCCTTTTTCTATTTGGATGATTTAGTATTGAAGCTTTCTTTTGCCTAGGCTTTTCAATTTTGATTGTAGATTTCAATGTGTCTACGTGTGTCAGTGTCATCAGTATGTGTGAAAACTGTCACCACACGTATCGGAGACACGGATGTGTGAAAGAGTCATACTGGAAGCGATCAGAAAATATTATGTACCCCAAAATGTTACACTATATGGGGACACAATGTATAGGTACTGGCAGATTTGCAATTCTCCAGAATAAAAAGCCTGGCATGGATGTTGCAAAATAGTCACTGCAGCCGTAGATGAATTCATTGAATGGGTCAATTTCTACAATGAGGTGACTATTGGGGGTTTTCTGCTATTCTGGCACCTTCGGGGCTCCTCAAATGTCACCCACAAACTATTCTAGCAAAATGTGAGCTCCAAAAACCAAATAGCGCTCCTTCCTTCTCAGCCCTAACATGTGGCCTAACAGTAATGTCTGAGAAGATATGGTTCAGCAACGCATTCGGGAGAAATTGCGCAATAAATTGTGGGGTCTAGTTTCAACTTTTAACCCTTGTGTACCTGACAAATTTTCAGCAAATGCAATACAAATACTAGCAGGGGGTTTCTGTTGTTTTCACATATCAGGGGCACTTCAAATGTGGTTAGGCATCTCTTTCCTAACCCTTCCATGTGCCCTAGCAGACAGTTTCGACCACATATTGGGTATGGTCAAGTTCAGGACAAAATTCTCAACAAATTATGGGATCTTTTTTCTCCTATTAGCCATTGTGAAAATTACAAATTTGGGGCTAAAACAACATTTTCGTGAAAAAAAATTAACATTTTCAATATGACAACCTAATGTTATCAATACGACAACCTAATGTTATCTGTTGTGTATTCGCTTTCTGGCCTACCTCTGGTTGCTAGTGAAGGTGGTGGAGCTGGTTGTATTGACAGAGGGGTCGCGGGTTCTTTTTCCGAGCTCCCTCTTGTGGTTGCTGGAGGTAATGGTGCTGATCTAATTAACAGAGGCCTGCCACCTGATAATGAGGATGACTAGAGATCTGGAGTTTCTGACTGGATTTAAGACAGCCGACTCCCTTTTTTCCTGCCTCCTGAGGCCTTAGTTTCCAGCTCAGTCCCTGCATGCTCAGCTAACTGTTCTTTTGCTATTGTTCACATTTGCTCTGGTTTTGTCTATTTCAGTTTTGTGCGTTCAGGCAGCTCCGGCTGGGGCTGTGCTGAATTTCCATCCTTATGTTACTGCTTGTGCCAGTTTGTTTTTGTCCCTTATTAGATTGGCCTCTTTTTGCTCTGCTTTTAGAATATACCAGAGTGCTGACATAGTGGGCGAAGTCTAGTGACTTCAGTATTTTTCTGTGAGACGTGTTGGTCATTTTTTGAACCAGGGTTTTTTGCGTGATTGCAGACAGAGTCTTTCCTGTCCTTTCTAGTCAGTGTGAGACCCATCGTTTGCTCAATCTATTTTCCTACCTGCGTTTGTATTTTCATCTTGTCTCACCGACAATATATGTTTGGGGGCTATCTATTCCTTTGGAGTCCGCTCTGGGGCAGTTTAGGCTTTAGGCTTATTTAGTTCTCCGGCTGTGTCGAGGTATCTAGGATCATTGTAGGTATGCTCCATGAATACTGCTAGTTGTGTGGATAGGATCAGGGGTCTGCAATCCACTTAGTTACCAACCTCTCTGGTTTTCTGTGGCTTAGCTTGGTCTTGCTTTCCTCCTCGGTGACCCAATCATAACAGTTATCATTTTGTACCTGTGGGTTCAAAATGCTCACTATACCCCTGGATAAAATTCTTGAGGGGTGTAGTTTCAAAAATCGGATCACTTGTGGGTGTTTTCACTGTTTAGGCACATCAGGGGTTCTCCAAACGACATGACGCCCACTAACCATTCCATCAAAGTCTGAGTTCCAATACGGCATACTTTCCCTTCCGAACCCTGCCATGCTCCAAAATAGTAGTATTCCCGCACATATTGAGTAACGGTGTACTCAGCAGAAATTGTACAACAAATTTTGGGGTCCATTTTCTCCTGTTACCCTTGGGCTAAAAGTACATTTTTGTGGGTAAAATGTGATATTTTTTTTTTCACTGCTATATGTTAAAACTGCTGTGAGGCACCTGCAGATTCAGGGTGCTCACCACACATCTAGATATAGTCCCTAAGGGGTCTAGTTTCCAAAAATGGGGTCATTTGTGGGGGGTTTCCACTGTTTAGATACATCAGGGGCTCTCCTCCTGCAACATGACATCCACTGTCGATTCCAGACATTTTTTTGTTCAAAAAGTCAAACTGTGCTCCTTTCCTTCTGAGTCCTGCCATGCACCCAAACAGTGATTTTCCCCCACATATGGAGTATCTGCGTACTCACGTGAAATTGCACAACAAAGTTTAGGTTCTTTTTTCTCCCATTACTCTTGTGAAACTAAAAATTTGGAGCTAAATTAAAATTTTTGTGAAAAGTTAAATGTTAATTTTTTCCTTCCACATTGCTTTTGTACCTGAGAATCACGCAAAGGATTAATAAACTTCTTGAATGTGGTTTTGAGTACTTTAAGGGGTGCAGTTTTTAGAATGGTGTCAATTTGAGGTATTTCGTATCATATAGGCCCCCCAAAATCATTTCAAATGATAATTTTTTTAGGCAAAAAAAAACAGCTAGCAGATCAGGTATGTAAATAAATGTCAAATGCTCAGGTTAGACAGAATTGTGGTAAAAGTAACAATTTTGGGCAACTGCACTGTCTCTATCTGGAGTATACATAAATTGCTTTGAAAAATATCCAAAAGAAGCTTGTGTAAGTATTCAGCACCACAAAGTCGGAAGATTTGATGGATATGATTGATGGGAAAGTGTGCAGAAAACCTCTCCCAGGTTTGTGTAATGTGCGTGTGACATTTACAAATTTGACATTTGTTTCCAATTATTCTTCACAGGAGCAAATTTTGCAAGGATCTGAGTTGCCACGTACAACAGTCTGAAGGCACGGCTGCGTATGGCAGTTAGAAAAACATCAATTCCTACTGAAGACGGCTAAGGTTTGCTGTGACATTAAGAGAAATGTGATATCCTCAGATGACTACTCTGTTTCTTGTTGGTTACAGTCACAGGGCAACAGTTAGATGATTTAGAAATCCCAAAACTTTTTTTTGCTTCTAAGCTACTTTTAAATATGACATGTCATATTGATCCACAATGGTGAATCCTGTGTTATCTACTATTGTACAGGAGGTGGAGGAGGTCAGCTGTGATATTACCTATTGTGAATGGTGAATCCTGTGTTATCTACTGTATGTAGAGATGTTATCAGTCGAACAGGAGGGGGAGGAGGCGAGCTTTGACATCACTTATTGTCAAAGGTGGATCATGCCTTTTATGGAGGTGACATGTTTAAAAGTCATCTGTACAGACCATAAAGCATGAAAATATTTCCTATTTTTAGGTAGATAGTGATATGGAAAGTAAAACAATTACCGTATATATAAAATTGCATTGAACTTAAAAGCAACCAGTTTTACCCCTTTCCGCCATATTATGTACCGGTACGTCATATTTTGTGGTGCGTTCCCATGTGTTCACCGCCGATAGCTTGGCTTAAGTGATAGCTAAGTCCCGACCGCACCACCCCTGGCTGATTAACCCTGTAAATTCCGCAATCAATAGCGATGCATTGCATACATTATACCAGCGGTTATAGTCATAAATGTCCCATGGCGGCACTAAGTAAAAAACTAAAAAAATTGTAAAAAAAATTTTTCTAAACAAATCAGAAAATAAAGACTAAAAAATGAAAAAAATATTATACAAGTAAAGATGTATATACTTATGTAATAATAAACAAAAAGTACAAATATCTGGTATCACCGCATCTGGAACAACCTGATCTATAATACTGTTACACTAGTTAATCATTTCAGTGAACATCGTAAAAAAAAAGTGTGGCAAAAAAACTATGCTTTTTCATCATACCGTCGAACAAAAAGTGTAATAAAAAAGGCAAATGTGAACAAAAATGGTATAGCTGACAGCGTCATCTTGTCCTGCAAAAAACAAGCTGCCAAACAATTCTATGAGTGAAAAAATAAAAAAGCTATAGCTCTCAGAATAAAGCAATGCAAACACAATTCTTTTTTCTATATAGTTATTTTTATTGTGTAAAAGCGGCAGAACATAGAAAAATAATATAAATGTGAAATTGTTGTAATCATACTGACTCGAAGAATAAGAGTATGTGCAGACGATCAGTAAATGCTGCTGGTTGGATGCTGCGTACTTGTGCAGCTTCCAACCCGCAGCGTCCAGATGTTAGATCATAGTGGATGTGATTCTAAGAAATCCCAAGCCCGGAAGCATTTCGCTGTGTTCCTGGACATAGTTATCCGACGCATGTGCAGTAATGCTTTTAGGCTTTGCCCGCAGTTGGGCAAAGCATACTGCGCATGCACGAGGCAAGATTGCATTGCGCACGCACGGACTATGGCGGACACCTACTCCAATTCCACAAAATATTGCGGCCACCGATGATGAGGAGGAATGGATAGGAAACACCGCCTATCGGACCAAACTGAAGTAATTTAATTAGCCCGCCAAATTCAGGTGACAGATTCCCTTTAACAGAAGTGTAGGAGGTATCCAAATTACTGGTAGCATAAACGGTCTGGAAAAGTGACATGGCTCCTCGCCCCCCCAAAAAAAAATTCTCAAAATTGCGCTTCCAAATGCCCCTTTCCCTTGTGAGACCCACAGTGTGCCTAATCCAGAGTTAGCGTCCACATATTTGACAATAACATAGTGAGGAGAGCCCACTTAATTTACGTGTGGGTGGATCCAAAAGCACAAGGTGGGCACAATGTATGTGCACTACAATGTACTGAGCAGTAAAATGGTATATCTGTCTTTTTTCTCTGCTATTTCCACTGCGTTTTTGTTTGAAAAACACCCATAGGGTCAAAATTACCACTACACCTGTAGATAAATTTCCAGAGTGGGTGTAAATTCCAACTAGGGGTTACTTGAGGGGGGTTCCTACTGTTTAGACACATCAGGGGCTCCTCAAATAGAGTCCACAAACTCAAAAGTCAACTAGCGCTCCTTCCCTCCCAAGCCGTATCCTGTTGCCATACAGTACTGTACAACCTTATATGGGATGTTGCCACGTTTAGGAGAAATTGTGTAACAAATTAGGGTGCCTTTTTCCCCATTTCCCATGGGGAAAATGAAAAATCTGCTGCTAAGACAGTATTTTAGTGATAAAAATGTGACTACTTCTTCACCACCTGTGGTGTCAGTATCCTCACTGCATTCAGTGAGGGTTGTAGTTTGTAATATGGGAGTCAGTGTTAGAGGGTTCTGCTGTTCTTTGCACTGTGCCTGAAAAGTAGTTTCTGACCACATATAGGATATTTGCTAACTTAGGAGAAGTTGTGTAACAAATTGTGTGGTCCATTTTCTTCTATTTCACCTCTTGAAAAATAAAAACTTGGAGCTAAAACAGCTTTTTACTGGTAAAAATGTACCGTAATTATTTTTCCTTCACCGGCCAATAGTATAAAATGTTGTGACAGACCTTTGGTGTCAATGCACACCTAGATAAATTAATTGAATGGTGTAGTTTGTAAAATGGGATCACTTATGGGGGTTTCTGCTGTGCTGACACCTCAGGGACTCTGCCAGTATAACATGGTACTTGCACATCATTTCAGCAAAATCTGTTCCCCAATATGACGTTCCTTCTGACCAGGGCTGTGGAGTTGGAGTCAGAGCCCATTTTAGTGGAGTCGATGTCATGGAAATTGAGGAGTCGGAGGTTTGGCTTACCGACTCCACAGTCCTGCATGTAATATATTGACGAACTCAGGAGAAATTGTACAGCATATTGTATGGTCCTTTTTCTCCTTTTACCTTTGTGAAAATGAACAATTTGTGGCAAAAGCAACATCTTTGTGGGAAAAATTTGATTATTTTTATTTTCACAGCTCAGCTTAATAAAATTCTGTGAAGCACCTGTAGGTTCAAAGTGCTCACCACACTGCTAAATAAATTCCTTGAGAGGTATAGTTTCCAAAATGGGATCACTTATGGGGGGGTTTCCTCTTTTTAGGCACATCAGGGATTTTCTAAAACACAACATAGCGTCCTCAATCTATGCCAGCCAATTTTGCATTCCAAAGGTCTAATGGCTCTCCTTCCCTTTCGAGACCTGTTCGCCTAAACAGAAGTTTCCACCACATATAGGATATCAGTGTGCTCAGGAGAAACTACACAAGAAATTATACGGTCCATTTTCTCCTGTTATTCATGTGAAAAAGCAAAATTTGGGGCTAAAGCAACATTTATATGGGAAAAATGTATTTTTTTTTCATTTTCGCATCTCAGTGTTAAAAAATTTTGTGATGCACCTGTGGGTTCAAGATGCTCACCACACATCTAGATAAACTCCTTGAGAGGTGTAATTTCCAAAATGGGGGGTTACTTGTGGGGAGTTTCCATTGTTTAGGCATATCAGGGGCTCTGCAAATGCGTCATGGTGTCGGCTCTCAATTCCAGCCAATATTGCGCTGCAAAAGTCTAATGGCTCTCCTTTCCTGCCGAGCCCTGCCATGCGCCTAAACAGTAGTTTTCCTCTACATATGGGGTATCGGTGTACTCAGAGCAAATTGGATAACAATTTTTTCATGGTTCAATTTCCACTGTTACCTTTGTAAAAATGCAAAATTGGGGGCTGAATGAATGTCTTGATGGGAAAAATTAAAATGTTCATTTTTTATTTCCACATTGCTTTAATTCCTGTGACATGCCTAGAGGGTTAATACATTTATTGAATGTGGTTTTGAGCACTTTGAGGGTTTCAGTTTTTAGAATAGTGTATATCATCATGGCATTTGACCCCTGTCCTCACAGCTGTCTCTTCGCTAGCCCAGCGAACAAATATTAAGATTTATGTTCTCAAAAACTGCAGCACAAAAATATATACATCATGGGCCATTATGTTCAGTGTGACTGTTACTTTTTGCTGTCCGGAGGCAGGACACAAAATATAGGTGGACAGGTGCTGCAATATTTTGTATGGAAGCTTGCTGATCGTTTTGTAATGAGAATCTGCAAGAAAATAAATCAAGGCATCCATCACATGCTACATACAAAGCATTGTGAAATAGGAATCATATGGTGGCAAATAGAGTCTTTATGATCCCATAGTGCAGCCGTATAGGGACTCTGCTGCTGTACAGACTGTGTGCAACAAGCCTGTATTTGTGTAAAGTTTCTGACAAATTGTTGCCGAAAAATGCTCCAAAACCTGCATGATGTGATCATTCACTTATATGGCCTATATAACATCAGTGACTTCATGGAGATCACCGCAGGTAAATGACTTCTGAGCTGGATGAAATGTTCAGCTGTCAGAGATTACTGCGACAGTCGACAGACGCTCTTTCAGTGTGGTGTCCATAGCAAAAGATCATCTGCAGTCAAAACATTACACGCACCATAGATGGTTGATGTTGCAGCCATGGTCAGAGGTGGAAGTCGAGATGTGAAAAGAAGATTTTAGAGGACTACTGTGGTCACATCACTTTCTGGCTACCTATACATCCTGTATGTAATTAAATTGCATATATTAAGAAATGGGGGAAATTGTATAATATAATGGTAATATTGGAAATTATCTCTTTATCAACATATTCTATTATTAACACATATAATAATAATAAATAATAATAATCTTTATTTTTATATAGCGCTAACATATTCCGCAGCGCTTTACAGTTTGCACACATTTCATCACTGTCCCCGATGGGGCTCACAATCTGAATTCCCTATCAGTATGTCTTTGGAGTGTGAGAGGAAACCGGAGTCCCCGATGGGGCTCACAATCTGAATTCCATATCAGTATGTCTTTGGAGTGTGAGAGGAAACCGGAGTGCCTGGAGGAAACCCACGCAAACACGGGGAGAACATACAAACTCCTTACAGATGTTGTCCTTGGTGGGATTCGAACCCAGGACCCCAGCGCTGCAAGGCTGCAGCGCTAACCACTGAGCCACCGTGCTGCGCTATCTGGTATTGTAGAATCCAGTGTTCCGATAAAAGACCCTTCCCATCCTATTTTACTTGTGACAACCCCACACTAAACCTTTGCCACACAACCCACTCCAATAAAAACACTGACCACTTGCATTGGATAATGGTGCCCACAGCAGCTATTTTATTGAAAAGCATAACAGTTTCAGACATACATCCAATAAACATTCCTATAATTTAAGTAAAATGGAATGGCAGTTCTTTTTTAGGAAAGGCGGAACGCACTAAATAAAAATAAATAATAAAGTGCGTTCGACGCTCGGGGTCCACCGTGCAGTAGATGTTACACCGCTGCTAGGTAATGACAGATGAGCAATATGGCGGTATAATGCGCACGGGTTAGACTTCACCTGAAGTGCGCAAAGCGGGCTCTGTTCACACACAGGGGCGCCGCAACATAAACATACGAAAACGCTGAGCCTGTTAGTGTCACAGACCACAGGGAAATGCACAAACGGTATCAGGTCACAGAAGCAGGACCCAAGGTAGAGGAGCTGCGTCCGTCTAGACCTACCGTGTGTGCGTCGTCGCTACTGCGGACGCCAAGGAGGGCTGCAACTGCAGCGCGGCGTACGGCACGGCCGATAGTCGACAAAGCTAGGAGGCAGGCGCAATGTCGGACACTAGAGTAGAGGTGCGCAGTGCACAGTGGCCTAAGGCTTGCCACTGACTGGTGCTGACTGCTGCACTAATTGCCTATCCACATGCGTAATATCAGAGGAAAGGAGTTTCAAATGAGTCAGTCACCAAAGTCATACATCCGTCACCATTCACACATTAGCTTGAAAAGTCTATACTAGCGCATGGCCGAACGGTCATGCGCTCTTTTTAGAGCCGTGCAGGACCTTCCAGATGTCCGAGATGGACCAATGAGATCTGGAGCAGGACCTGGGCACATGACTCCCGATCTCCAATGGGAGATCGCTTCGTGAGCATGCCCAGTAGGAGCACAGAGGAACTTAGTCTCTGGAGCGGTCTGCTGCAAAGTAATCTTCTCTGCAGGTTTAAGAAGGGACACGTGGGAGACAACGGGAGCGGCAAGACCACCCGGAGCATAGGTTGAAGTTTAAGGAGGCTATCCCGAGCACATGAGGCGCATGCCCGAATATATTTTTTAATGTCCCGAGCCCTGTGCGGCCACCAATACAACCCTGCCAGGAATTTTGTGGTCTGCATGTAGCCACAGTGACCACCCGCCCTGGACGCGTGTGCCCACGCGACAACCTTCGGCCGAAGGCGAGGAGGGACAAAGGTCTTGCCCGGCGGCACAGAGTTTGGCCATTGCAGGGCCCTGTTATCCTGGGGAACAGAGTGTTGACAGTAGCAACCGCAAATGGAGCTTAGTGCCGGACGCGCCTCAAGACTGGCGCGAGACACCTCCATGGGCTCTGGGAGTGAACACTCTGGCTCGGGTGACTCCAGAGGTTCAAAGAGGTTTGGAGCCGGAGTAACCTTCCGTCTGGATTGAGCACGCTCCAGCCCGCGCTCCGAAAAACGGAGATCAATGCGGGTGGAGATGACAATCAGCTCCTCCAGACTTGCAGAAACCTCTCATAGAATCATAGAATCGTAGAGTTGGAAGGGACCTCCTGGGCCATCTGGTATCTCTCTGGTAGATAGAGCATCCTTAACATGCTCTGCTAAACCTCTCCAAAATACAGGGATGAGTTCTATCAGACCTCTCCAGCTCGGAAGCCAGAGTCCGAAAACGTACGGTATACTGACTGACTGAGAGCGACCCCTGAGTTAATGCCAACAGCTGAAGAGAGGTGTCGGGTGTGACTCGTGGTCCCAGGAAGACCTGCTTGATAGCTGCTAAAAACTGAGCAGCGGTCCGAACATCTGGGTCACCACGCTCCCAAAGCGGTGTGGCCCACTCCAACGCCCTGCCCGACAGAAGGGAAACAATAAACCCCACCATAGCCCTTTCCATAGGGAATCGCGCAGCCAGTAATTCCAGCTGGATAGAGCACTGGCTCACCAAACCCCTACAGGAGGTGCTATCGCCAGAAAATTTATCGGGCAACGGGAGGCGGGAAACTGTCGGCGCAGGGGAGGACGTGGACCCACGAGAAACCACCTCTGCGATCACCTGAACAGCAGCCTCAGTGGACTTCACAGCAGAGATAGCACTTTCAAGAGTAGCCAACTGGCCCTCCAGCTGCCGAATGTACTGTAGTAATTGCTGCTGTTCTGCCATTACCAGCCAGACCCTGGCGCTAGTATAATGTTAGGAACGGCGGAACGCACTAAATAAAAATCTAATATATAAAGCTCAAAGTGTGTATGTATGTGTATATGTATGTGTGTGTATGTGTGTGTGTGTGTATGTCCGAGATAGGCATCCGCACGGTCGCAGCTACAGCCACAAAATTTGGCACAGTCACACGTCTGGACCCCGAGAGCGTCCTAAGCTATGTTGTGAGGTGAAATTTTAACCCCGCGCGTTCAAATTCACCAAACAATTTTGCCCCTATCTACATACTGGGGGAAAAAGTGTGTGTGTGTCAAGCCCCGCCCCTCATTGTGATGTCATAATGCCCCTATTTGCATACTGGGGAAGCAGTGTGTGCGTATCAAGCCCCGCCCCTCATGATGTCACAACGGTTGCCATGGCGACGCTGATGTCATCATAGGTCGCAAGCCCCGCCGCCGCTCATTATGATGTCATAATGGTTGACTATGGGATGGAGGATGTGTGATGGGTATATGGGCACTGGACTATGGGATGGAGGATATGTATGATGGGTATATGGGCACGGGACTATGGGATGGCGGATATGTATATGGGCACGGGACTATGGGATGGAGGATGTGTGATGGGTATATGGGCACTTGACTATGGGATGGAGGATATGTTTGACGGGTATATGGGCACGGGACTATGGGATGGCGGATATGTATATGGGCACGGGACTATGGGATGGAGGATGTGTGATGGGTATATGGGCACTCGACTATGGGATGGCGAATATGTATGATGGGTATATGGGCATGGGACTATGGGATGGAGAATATGTAAGATGGGTATATGGGCATGGGACTATGCGATGGAGAATATGTATGATGGGTATATGGGCATGGGACTATGGGATGGAGGATGTGTGATGGGTATATGGGAACTGGACTATGGGATGGAGGATATGTATGATGGGTATATGGGCACGGGCCTATGAGATGGCGGATATGTATGATGGCTATATGGGCGCTCGACTATGGGATGGCGAATATGTATGATGGGTGTATGGGCATGGGACTATGGGATGGAGGATGTGTGATGGATATATGGGCATGGGACTATGGGATGGAGGATGTGTGATGGGTATATGGGCACGGGACTATGGGATAGAGGATAATTATAATTTGCTACAACTAACCACAGTTAGTTACTATGCCCGGGCAGCGCCGGGCTCTTCAGCTAGTAAATAATAAAGTGTGTTCGCCGCTCGGGGTCCACCGTGCAGTAGATGTTACACCTCTGCTAGGTAATGACAGGCGAGCAATATGGCGTTATAATGCGCACGGGTTAGACTTCACCCAAAGTGCGCAAAGCGGGCTCTGTTCACACACAGAGGCGCCGCAACATAAACATACGAAAGCGCTGAGCCTGTTAGTGTCACAGACCGCAGGGAAATGCACAAACGGTATCAGGTCACAGGAGCAGGACCCAAGGCAGAGGAGCTGCGTCCGTCTAGACCTACCGTGTGTGCGGCGTCGCTACTGCGGACGCCAAGGAGGGCTGCAGCGCGGCGTAGGGCACGGCCGCTAGTAGACAAAGCTAGGGGGCAGGCGCAATGTCGGACGCTAGAGTAGAGGTGCAGAGTGCACAGTGGCCTAAGGCTTGCCACTGACTGGCGCTGACTGCTGCACTAATTCCCTATCCACATGCGTAATATCAGAGGGAAGGGGTTTCACATGAGTCAGTCACCAGAGTCATACATCCGTCACCACACATTAGCTTGAAAAGTCTATACTAGCGCATGGCCGAATGGTCCTGCGCGCTTTTTATAGCCGTGCGGGACCTTCCAGATCTCAGAGATGGACCAATGAGATCTGGAGCAGGACCTGGACACATGACTCCCGATCTCCAATGGGAGATCGCCTCGTGAGCATGCCCAGTAGGAGCACAGAGGAACCAGAAACCAGACACCTAACAGTTCTTAATGCTACAAATGCCTGGTGATCACTATAACCCATTGTACCATAATTACCCCCAATCGCTACCTCGCTGGCTCAAGAGCACCATAAAAACAAATGGTTTAATTACCTTTAGCCAACCAAGGTACACCACCCTGCCAGCCCCCAAATCTCCAGGCCAACCAAGAACTGTGATCAGAACCAAAATCATAAAATGTTAGAGTTGGAAGGGATCTCCAGGGTCATGTCCAACCCCCTGCTCAATACAGGATTCACCAAACCATCTCAGACAGAAGTCTGTCCAGCCTCTGTTTGAAGACTTCCTTTGAAGGAGGACTCACCACCTCTCGTGGCCTCCTATTTCACTCATTCATCACCCTCACTGTCAAAAAAAGTATTCTAATAGCTAATCTGTATTTTCTCCTTTTCCGTTTAATTCCATTTTTATATTCCCCCAATAAATTCATTTTTTGGAAATAAAAAAAAAAACAAAAACAATAAAAGTACACATATTTGGTATCGCCGCGTCCGTAACGACCTGCCCTATAAAGCTGTCCCATTAGTTAACCCCTTTAGCGAACCCCTCAAAAAATAAAAAACGAAGCAAAAAATAATGATTTATTATCATACCGCCGAGCAAAAAGTGCAATAACGCGCGATCAAAAAGACGCATATAAATATCCATGGTACTGCTGAAAACGTTTGCCACCATACAGCATCATCAGCGAAAAAATAAAAAAGTTATAGCTCACAGAATAAAGCGATGCAAAAATAATTATTTTTTATATAAAATAGTTTTCATTGCATAAAACCGACAAAACATAAAAAAACGACCTAAAAGAGGTATCGCTGTAACTGTACTGACCCGAAGAATAAAGCCGCTTTATCAATTTTACCACACGCGGAACGGTGTAAACGCACCCCCCAAAAGAAATTCATGAAACGCTGGTTTTTGCTCATTCTGCGTCCCAAAAATCGGAATAAAAAGCGATCAAAAAAGTCACGTGCCCGAAAATGGTACCAATAAAAACATCAACTCATCCCGCAAAAAATAAGACCTCACATGACTCGGTGGGTCAAATACGGAAAAATTAGAGCTCTCAATATGTGGTGATGCAAAAACTATTTTTACAATAAAAAGCATCTTTTAGCGTGTGACAGCTGCCAAATATAAAAACCCGCCATAAATAGTAAATCAAACCCCCCGTTATCACCCCCATAGTTAGGGAAAAATAATAAAATTAAAAGAAAATGTATTTATTTCCATTTTCCCATTAGGGCTAGGGTTAGGGCCAGGGCTAGTGTTAGGGATAGGGCTAGGGTTAGGGCTGAAATTAGGGTTAGGGGGTGTGTTGGGGTTGGATTGGAGTTAGAATTGGGGGTTTCCACTGTTTGGGCACATCAGGTGCTCTCCAAATGCAACATGGCGTCTGATCTCAATTCCGGCCAATTCTGAGTTGAAAAAGTCAAATGGTGGTCCTTCCCTTCCAAGCTCTGCCATGCGCCCAAACAGTGTTTTACCCCCACATATGGGGTATCAGCCTACTCAGGACAAATTGCAAAACAAATTTTGGGGTCCAATTTCTCCTGTTACCCTTAGGAAAATAAAAAATTTTGTGGAAAAAATGATTTTTTTTATTTTCACGCCCGGGCGTTATAAACTTCTGTGAAGCACTTGGGGGTTCAAAGTGCTCACCACACATCTAGATAAGTTCCGTGGGGGGTCTAGTTTCCAAAATGGGGTCACTTGTGGGGAGTTTCAATAGTTTAGGTACATCAGGGGCTCTCCATACGCACATGACACCCGCAGACCATTCCATCAAAGTCTGCATTCCAGAACGTCACTACTTCCCTTCCGAGACCCGACGTGTGCCCATACAGTAGTTTTCTCCAACATATGGGGTATCAGCGTACTCAGGACAAATTGGACAACTTACTTTTGGGGTCCAATTTCTCCTGTTACCCTTGGGAAAATAAAAAAATTGGTGACTAAAAGATCATGTTTGTGGAAAAAATACGATTTTTTTATTTTCACTCCCGGGCGTTATAAACTTCTGTGAAGCACTGGAGGAGTCAAAGTGCTCACCACACATCTAGATAAGTTCCTTGGGGGGTCTAGTATCCAAAATGGTGTCGTTTGTGGGGGGTTTCCACTGTTTTGGTAAATCGGGGGTTTTGCAATCGCGACAGGATGTCCGATCTCAATTCCAGCCAAAAACGGCAAATGCGCTGCTTCCCTTCCGAGCTCTGCCATGCGCCTAAATAGTGGTTTACCCCCACATGTGGGGTATCAGCGTACTCAGGATAAATTGCACAATAACTTTTATGGTCCTGTTACCCTTGGGAAAATAAAAATTGGGGGTGAAAAGATCATTTTTGTGGAAAAAATATGATTTTTTAATTGTACGGCTGTACGTTATAAACTTCTGTGAAGCCCTTGTGGGTTCAAAGTTCTCACCACATATCTAGATAAGTTCCTTGGGGGGTCTAGTTTCCAAAATGGGGTCACTTGTGGGGGGTTTCCACTGTTTAGCTACATCAGGGGCTCTCCAAACGTGACATGGCGTCCGATCTGAATTCCAGCCAATTTTGCATTGAAAAAGTCAAACGGCGCTCCTTCCCTTCTGAGCTCTGCCATGCGCCGAAACAGTGGTTCACCCCCACATATCAGGCATCAGCATACTCAGGACAAATTGCACAATAAATTTTGCAGTCCAATTTCTCCTGTTACCCAGCAGGCCGGTAACTAATACAACAGGACACGGCACGTGTAATTGTCCAGTGTGACGCGGCCCGTAGGCTGGTAACTAATACAACAAGACAAAGGGGTAGGGAAACATTTACAACGGAGGGCCCTGCAATAGGGAATGGGGTTCGTGGAGACCTCCTGCACTCCCCTGAGTCAGTGTCCCTAACACTCCTAACGTTCCCTCTGCCGGTTCTGCACCGGGCGCCGCTCAGGAACCTGTAGCCCTGGCACACCCTACACCTATCCCTTGCTAGGGAGCTGGGTGGCGCAGGCACTTGCCCCACCGCTGCACTAACACCAACATGAGGAAAAGTGACAAACAGGGAAACACTTAGCTTTACTCTGATGCACTTGCTCCTGGCAACAGAGACCAACACCTGAGTGCATCTTCCTCCACCGTGTCCAACACCTGGGTACAGCTTTACAGCAACAGCATCCAGCACTGAGTGCCGCCTTGGAGCAACAGAGTGCAGCACCTGAGTGCAGCAGTCCAGCAACCGAGTCCAGCAAACTGAGTGCAGCTCTCAGTAACAGAGTCCAGCAAACTGAGTGCAGCTCTACACCATAGCTGCCACTCCACCAAGCTTTGCAGGAATTCTTCACTGACATCATAGCTGCCACTCCACCATGCTTTACACAAACTCCTCGCTGAGACCATGGCTGCCACTCCAGGACTCTGAATGAGCCGCCCTGGACTCTCCTCCAGCTCCCCATCCAGCTCCTTCCTTAACCCAGGATGGTTGGAAAGCCCAACAATAATAATATCATCAACATCAGTGAGCACTACTGACACACCTTTATAGAGCAAACACACCTGTTAGTGATTCCCGTGCAATTACTCTAACCACCACCGGGGGCAAACTCTCTCTAAAAACACCAGTGCAATGACCATACTGGCCACCAGGGCAAAACTATCTCTAAGCACAAGTGCAATGACCATACTGGCCACCGGGGGACAAAACCAACCCTGAGCAAAACAGCTCACAGGAAAAAAAAGGTTACTTGTGCATTTAATCTGTCAGATCCACCCTGGATCATGACAATACCGAATTCATATGTGCTGTTGCTTAGTTCTATTCCTCCCATTCTGTAGATGTAATTTTCTTGCCCAGATATAGAATCCTGCATTCCTCCCTGTTAAATTCCATTCTGCTAGTCACTTCCCATTGTTAATGCTTATCTAGATCCTTCTGAATCCTTTCTATGTCTTCTCTAGTGTTAGCCATCCCTCCTAGATTTTTTATCATCTGCAAATTTGATTAGTTTACCATCAGTTCCCTGATCTACATCTTTTTAAAAAAATGTTGAACCCCACTTGGGCCAGGCTTGTGGTACTCCACTTGAAACCAATTGGATGTGCAAAAAATTATCACCACTGTTTGATTAGAATCACTGAGCCAGTTATGAATCCACCTAATCGTAGCTTTGTCAATCCCATACGTGGTCATTTTTTTCTATAAGGACAGAAAGATTATTTTCAAATGTTTTGCTGAAGTCGAGATATACTATATCTACCACATTTCGTTGTTCCACCCAGACAGTGATTCCACCATAGAAGGAATTTAGATTAGTCTGGCATGACTTGTTTGCTGCAAATCCATGCTGGCTGTTTAATAATTTTTTGAAAGATCTCTCTTGATATAGAAATAAAGCTCACTGGCCTGTAATTTCCTGGCTCCATCTTCTTTTTTGAAGATAGGGACATTTGCCCTTCTCCAATCTTCTGGGTCTTCTCCTGTTTTCCAGAATTTTTCAAAGAGTATGGCTACTGGTTCTGCAATTTCCTCTGTTAACGCTTTCAGTACCCTAGAATGTAATTCATCTGGACCAGATTTAACCCCTTTCTGACATCTGACGTACTATCCCGTCTACGGTACCCAGGCTCCTATAAGTAGTGAAGATAAGGACTTATCGATTGAAGATCTTATTGGAGAACGGTTGGAACAGTTTCCGACGGCGTCGTAGTCTGGGAACAAAGTCTTTAGCTGTGTGGCATAAAAACGAGATGAACTGTCCGTGCCAAAGTATCCCGATCCGTTGGCTTGGGGTCGCTGAACTTGGGTCCGTTAAACTTGGGTCCATTGAGCTTGGGATAAAGTTCCTGCTGTGGGTTGTTGAAGCATGACGCGACACGCCGGGAGTACAATGTCGTACAGGCTGCAGGTATGACAAGGGCTTGTGTAGAATCACTGCGTCCAGGAAAGGTCGGTAAGTCTGCTACACTACCCGTTACAGGTTTCGTACGTGGGGAGGCACTGGATAGAGTGCTCGAGGGGAGAACAGTCTGAAAAGGCTGGTGTCAGAGGCGGTAGTTGAGGAGAGGGAGTCAACCTTCGTTCTGCTCTGTATTCACCTTCCCGCCAAGTCCCCCTCGCCCCCTTCAGTCAGGTGCTCGTGCTCTTCCCGACCAGGCACGTCAGGCAATTCACCCCCCTGCAACAGTGGTGACAGCCCCGATTGTTCCAGCTCCAGAGCGTATTTCTGTCTTCTGACACTATTCCTGTTCACCCCCTTACACTCCCCCTTTCCTTTCACTCGCCATTCCACGGGCGAGACATCCTGTAGCTCATTATGTTTGTGCTGGCCTGTTTCAGCAACCTGTTGCCAAATGAATTGGTCCTGGTTGTATCGGTTGGGGGCTCTCTAGCCGTTGTATGTTCGGAGCGACGTAGATTGGAAGGAGCAGTGGAGTCCTCAAGTGTGGTTGTACTTGGCTGTTCCGATGTTGGGGAAGCCAGGTCAGTGCCCACCGTAACATCTTCTGAGACCTCAGGGCCCTTGTTATCGGACACATTTTCAGGCTATTGTTCCATGTCCTCTTCCTCTTCATCCTCTACTGCGGGAGAGACCAACTCAGGAACATCTGGCGTTTCTTCCTCTAGCTCGGGATCCTTGGAGAGGCATGGCTGGAGCATACTTCGGTGTACCACCCGAGTGGGGGCATTCCCCTCTCCTTTTGGTTGGATTTCATAGACGGGTCCTTTTCCGCCGACCCGACGCTTCACTCGGTATGGCCACTTCGCCTATCAACTGTCCAGTTTGTCCCACGGGCGTTTGTCCCTTAACAACACCCAGTCCCCGACCGAAAGATCTGTCCACCGCAGCGGGAGTCTCAGGATGTTCCAGCTTCTGAAGTCGAGTTTGCATCAGCCGATGTAGAGTTTGCTGGCGGTGGCGATGTTCTTGAACCCAGGTAGACATCCCCCCGTCCGTGTGTAGTCTTCTCCTGGGTCCAATTCCAGATCCGTGACTCCCTTCCTTTCATGTCCGAACAACACAGAGTATGGCGTGAAACCGGTGG
Source organism: Dendrobates tinctorius (assembly GCF_039654945.1). Taxonomy (NCBI): domain Eukaryota; kingdom Metazoa; phylum Chordata; class Amphibia; order Anura; family Dendrobatidae; genus Dendrobates; species Dendrobates tinctorius. Next base: position 7,016,168 of record NW_027361868.1, on the reverse strand, counting down.
TCTGGTGCACTCGATTGTTATAGATCCATACCAGCTCAGATTCATACTCAGGTCACCGGGCCTTTCGATCTTCCTCCAAGGTTCTCATAAGGGGAGAGGGAAGGCGAACCTTCCGAAACAACAATAAAGGTCAAAATTTGTAGATAAATAAAATTGCTTTATTGGACACAGGGCAAGGAAATACAGGTAAAAATTATAGCTGATAGCTTGTCACAAGAAGGCACCGTAATCTACATATGTTGCTTCAATACAACCAATATATAAGAAGGATAAAGGAAAATAACCCTCATTGCATATACCACAAATTATAACATATTCAATAGAACCATGGTAACACAGAAAAACACTAGGGGCAATAAATACGTCCCACATATCAACAAATGTGCAGTAGCACACAGGTGATGTGAGAGGTGCCAGTGCCAGCCCCTAAAGTGCTTCAATATAACCCATGTACGGGGGGTAAAAAGGTATATCCCTCATTACCCATAAAGTGGCAAGGCATAATACATTCAATAGGAACAATAGTAGCACAGGGAATGCACAGAGGTTGATCCCATATCAAATAGTAAACATCCTACATACCAAATCAGTGCAAGTGCACGCAGGCAAACATGAGAGGTCCGGTGCCCGCCCCTGTGTCCAATAAAGCAATTTTATTTATCTATAAATTTTGACCTTTATTGTTGTTTCGGAAGGTTCGCCTTTCCTCTCCCCTTATGTCAGTCTGACAACTGGTCTGTATACAGTCCACAGCATTGTGAGTAGTATGGGGTATTTGATTGTTATATTGTCTCTATTATGATATATTCCCCATATAACAGATTTGCTGGAGCATGCCGTTTTTTTCTTTATCTCCAAGGTTCTCAGCATTTCTATGAGGGTCCGGTTGAATCGTTCGCAGGCGCCATTTCCTTGGGGATGATACGGTGTGGTGTGAGACCGGTCGAACTGATAGATCTGTTGTAATTCATCCATGACTCTCCCTAAGAAGCAGGCTCCCTGATCAGAGTGAATCCGCTGCGGGCACCCGTAGACCTGAATAAGGTTTTTGCAGATGGCATGGGCCGCTGATTCTGCCATTTGATCTCGAGTGGGTGTTACCACAGCGAACTGAGAAATGATCAATCATTACCAGACGGTGGTCATATCCCTGGTGCGCCAGTCCGATGGTCAAGTAGTCAACGGTCAACAATTCCAGGGGTGCTGAGGTCACAATATTGTGTGTTGGAGTTCTTCGTTCTGGAGATTTGACCAAAGCACACGCCCGGCAGAGTTTACAAGCCTCCTCAACTGCTGCTTTCAAGCGCGGATGGTATACAAAGCGTTGTAGCCATTGGAAAGTTTTCTCAGCACCAAAATGGGCTCCTCTCTTGTGAGCTTCCGCGGCGATTTTGGACAGCACCGTCTCGGGGATCACCACCTGCCAAGAGGCTCCCAATTCTTTCTGCAGATGAACTTTACAGTACAACAGACCATTTCTCATTTGGAGTCGCTCCCACTGTCGAAGTATTCTCAACGCTTCGGGAGTCAGAGTGTCCCTTTGTTCCTGCCTCTGCAATTGTTTAACCATCACCCATTGTCGGAACAGAGCAAGTTTACCTTCCTCCTGCTGTAGGCGGACCCACTCATCCCTGGACCTTCCCAACACTCCCTCGCTCGAGAAGGTCTGAATTTGGTCCAGCATAGCTGCCACTGTCCCAGCAGTCTCGAAATCGGGGAACTTCCTCGTCCTCTAGCATCTCATCAGGATTCTGTCAATGTGTTGCATGCCTCGCCCTGGACAAGGCATCGGTGTGGGTGTTTTTGGCCCCCCTCCTGTACGCAATCTTATACCGAAACTTCGCCATCCGATCTACTTAGCGTTGGTCGAGAGCCCATAACTTAGCGTTCTCCAGATGCGCCAACGGATTATTATCGCTGCGCAACAACACTTCCGAACCGGCCAGATATTCTGCGAACCTCTCCGTCATAGCCCACACCAACGCCAGCAACTCCAGCTTGAAAGAACTGTAGTTGTCTGGGTTGCGTTCGGAATCGTGAAGGGACTGACTAGCGTAAGTGATCACCCTCTCTTTCCTGTCCTGTACCTGTGACAACACAGCCCGCAACCCGTGTAAGCTTTCGTCAATGTGGAGAATGAAAGGCACAGAAAAGTCCCCGTAGGCCAGCACTGCTGCCTCCGTCAGTGCCTTCTTCACATCCCGAAAAGCTTTTTCTTGTTTCTCTTCCCAGCGGATGGGCCGGCCTTTTGCATTCGGGGGTACCCCCTTTCAATAGCTCCAGCAGGGGCTGCACCACATGGGCAAAGTTCTTCACAAACCTTTGGTAGTACCCCGTCAATCCTAGGAACGCTCGGTCATCCTTCACGCTCTCAGGGCTTGGCCAGTCCTGGATCACCCTGATCTTCTCCCAGGACGGCTCCACTCCATCCGCTGAGACGACATGACCTAGATACTCAATTTGAGTCCGGAACAAGTGGCACTTCTGCGGTTTCACCTTCAGTCCGTACTTTTGCAGGCGGCTCAGCACTTGCTCTAGTCTCCGCAGGTGTTCTTCAAAAGAGGAAGTATACACTATCATGTCATCCAAGTATATGAGCGTGGCCTCGAAGTTCAGGTCTCCCAAGCACCTCTCCATCAAACGTTGGAACGTACCCAGAGCGTTGGCAAGGCCCTGTTGAATTTGAAGAGTCCCATGGGTAGGATAAAATCCGTCTTCGCCCGGTCCTTCTCTGACATGGGCACCTGCCAGTATCCGCTAGCGAGATCCAACGTCAAGAAGAATTTGCCTTTCCCCAAAGCGGACAAGGACTGTTCAATCCGAGGCAGGGGATATGTGTCCCGCACGGTGCAGGCGTTGAGCTTGCGGTAGTCTACGCAGAATCTCAATGTCCCATCCTTTCATACCAGCACAATGGGGGCCACCCACGGACTTTGACTCTCCCTGATGATGCCTGCCTGTAGCATATGACCCAGCATCTCTCGTTCTTCCTGATATAGCAGAGGAGGAATCTGCCGTTCACGTTCTCTGATAGGTGCTGTGATCCCTGTTGGTATTTCATGGGTGATACCCGTAGTAAAGCCAAAGTCATCCTCATGACTCTCAAACACGGACCTGTACCCCAACACTGTCTCCACTTGTTGAACTTGAGCAGGGGTGAGTTCAGACAACTCGGCACGCATCTGTTCTAATATGTGACGCCTCTTGTGGATGTATTGGGGCTTCGACGTTGGAGATGTGGTGACGGTCACTGACCAAGGGTCTAACCGTTTAACTGACAACTATACAGCCTGGGGCATAACGATTTCCTCAGGCATCCCCACTATCCGTGCTACTTCGCTTCTTGGTGGTAGCACTACTTCTTAATCATTCAGGTTAATGCAGCGCACTAGCACTGTTCCGTCCTGCACAACGGCCAAAGTTCGGACCACCAACAGTCCGGCTGTCAGCGGTTCAGTCAGTGGGGTTTCTAGCTGTACTTCCACCCCTTTCAGTGGGGCGTGGACTCGAACAGGAAGGGTCAGTACGGTCTGTCCCGGTGGTAGGGTGAGTTTAGCAGAGTTCGGCACTGTCACATTTCCTAACGCTTCTCCGACTCCTGGGCTTGAGCGGCACGTAGCAGTCGTTGGAAAACTTGTCGCTGGGGGGTATGGGTGCTCCACTGTTTCAGGGATAAGTGAGCTGGTTCGTCCAGAAGCACTTTCCCAAACTCCTTCAGGACATTCATCCTCAAAGTGACGGTATAACTGAGGCGGGCTTCACCCTGGGTCAACACTACTCCCTCCCGTCCAAGGTATTTGCCACACAGAGAAACTTGCATCCACATCACCCCTGCGACCGGGATGGGCAGGTGATTTGCCACCGTCAACTTCACTACTGGGCCTCACTTGGGCCGCAGCGTCTCTGGAAAATGATGATTGAAGTAGGCTTCGGCATCGTGGTCACCTGAGACCCCGTATCCACCAGACAAAGCACTGCTTGCCCATCAAATTCAGCCCAGACTAGCGGGCACGTGGACACTAGATTTGTGGGACTTCCACTACCCCTTCCTTGCCATTCTGGCTCCGGGTGACGTCCCCCAGGCTCGGAGCCCTTTAGTTTAATGGCTGGCGTGGGTGAGGTCCACCCCAACACGAACATCCCCGATCAAAGTGTCCTATCTCTCCGCAGTTGAAGCAGGTGACAGACCTTAGCCGTCGGGGTCTCCTGGCCTCATTACTGGCGCTCGTGTCAGTTTCCACTTTCTCCTTAATCTGGGCCAATTCTCCTTGGATATTCAACAGCTCCATCCTCATCTCTTCTACCCAGAGGGGGGTTCAGTGACAGCATTCAATGTTGCTTCCCCACTCTGGACCTTCCCTACCGGGACTGTCACCCTCTGCTCTTGTTCACGTAAGCGGGCCTCGCTTCCTATGTCAGCAAAAGTGATTTTTATTTTCGTGCAGATTTTTTTCCTCAATTTCGAAAACTCCATTTTCTTTTAGAGTTAGTTCACACTAGGCTTTTTTTCAGTGTTTTTTTTCTGCAGAAAAACCTGATCTCTTGGCAATAAAGAACTAGATAAAAAAACATGTTTTCCTTGTTTTTTCTTGCTTTTTTTGTGCATTTTTTTGCTGCGGTTTTGGCATCCTAGATTTGTCTCTTGTGCATGCTGATAAAGCTTAGTGTTGAAAAAAAGTCCTATTCTATAGAATCAAATTTTAGAACAAAAAAATCAGCAAAACATGGTTTTGGTTCGTCTTTTTCAGCGTTTTCTCACCACCCATTCATTTCAATGGGTGAAAAACGCTGAAAGAAGTGACATGCTTGCCATTGTGCAAAAAAAAAAAAAAAACATGCAAAACACAAAATCTTGATTACAGAAAAACCAAGCTGTGTGCACGAGATTTCTGAAATCTCATAGACTTTGCTGGTACTGTAAAACGCAGCTGAAAATTTGCATAAAAAAACACATAACTGCAAAAGCACCCAGTGTGAACATAGTCTTACTGTACTGTATATGTGCATGGCGAAATCCGCATGAAATTCTGCATATGTGAACTAAACCTTAATCTAAAATGAAAAAAGCAAAAATAAGATTCCAGAGCAGTATTTATATAGTGGATCCTGTGCTGTAACTCTCCACCAGGGTGGCAAAGATATATGTCTGGCTCATATTGTGCCTTTTCTATGATAGAGAGCTCTCTACTGTTACAAAACAATAACTGCAATTGAATTGTTCAACCGGGGCCGGTGGGATTATTTACTTAGATGAAGCAGGAAACACATCAGAATGACATTACCCACTTGCCCTTTTGGATGGGAGGTTAGAGACTAAAAGAAGCGGCTTCCTGTGTGAGAAATGAAATATTATTTGTGTGACAGCGCCAGCTCTGACTGCCGGTTGTCCATTGTCTTGTGTTGTTTTTCTGCAGATTTGTCTGCACCTTTGTTGCTGCTCACCTATTCTGTGTAAGCAATTATGTTAATGGTTAAAGGTGGAATTATAAATAAAATACATAATTTCTTGCTTTCATACATACAGCAATGAGAACTTCACCAGTTTGCTAAAATCCTTGATATTTGCACCAGTTCTGTTCTCAATTTTCAGGATATGAAATGCATTAATTAACCCACGGATAAGACTACATTCACAATTCCCAGGATTTTATTGACTTGTTGTGTTAATAGGATTTATTAAAATTCTAGAACTTCACCTGTTGTTCCTCTCTTATAGGGGATGTCCGTGGAAAATAAAACTTTGGCTACAGACTGGATACGTTAAAACATAACAATCTCATAGTCACCTGTCAGCACCCGGCGTGGTCCGCGCAGAGACAAGAAGCAGTTTTGTCCCCGATAGCTGCAGCCTGGGATTGGCTGCAGCAGTCAGGCGACTGACCGCTGCAGCCAGTCGCAGTTCGTGGATTATGACATCCTTGCTTCCTGTCTCTGCACAGACAACTGATCCACCCGCGCTTGATCCTGGTGGATAACCGTAGGTGAGTGTCAAAATTTGTTATTTTTTAATATCTAGTCCCCTGGTCAAGGTCATATTATACCCAGTGAACCCCTTTAAGAAATGAATCAGAAAAATCGGAATTAACGCGTTTGGCTGGTTCCATTGGTCTTTGTAATTTCCAGTTATCTCAAGGGAGAAAATGGGATTTTAGTCCCTTATTTTCAGCAGTGGCAGGAGTCACCTAGGTCGGATTTATGACATAACTCATTTACAGGTCATACAAGTTAAACAGGTCTATTGTGGGACAACCACTTAAAAATAATCCCTGAAATCGACCCTCTAGCAACTCGGTGATCTCAGGGGGTCATCGACGAACTACTCGAGGAGTAATTGTCATGATGGGTAGTTCATTGAAAGAGCAGTTTCCAATGGAAGCAACTTTTTTAGAATGCAGTTTTTGCTTCTGTAACCTCTTAAGATGAACCGTCTATTGCTTGCTTTAGAATGAGTTATCTAAGAATCGGTCAGTGAGTTCGTTCTGACACTGAGTTTGCAATTCTTTGTTCTGTCTTTTTCTAAGCTCCTCTCGGCTGAATTATGAACACAACCAACATACCGTAAATTTTGTGGTCATAAACCAGCTAGCAGAAGTTCAGAAAAAGACAACTACAAATTCATTGTCAAAATGAGCTCACTGACAAATTCTCAGTTATCTCATCTTGAAACCCACACCAAAGAGCCTGTTAAAGCCAAACCGTGTCAAATTGTTGATAAAGATGATTTTTAGCAGAAAATACATTAAAAAAAGTCCACAAAGGTGGCCGTACCTTTTTATGTAAAGATTGGGCCTACTAGATTTTTTTTGGAATTTGATGTTTTGTACACAGAAGTAAACCTGTCATTAGACGAGCTGTTATAACATGAAATGCTTTATTTGTAAGCATCGAATGTCTAGAACTAACATTGCCACCCAACCAACAGAGAATTCTTTATAATATAGAGGAAGTTTTGTAAAAAAAAAAACAGCCCGAACAATGCAAACTACCGTACCCCACTTCTCTGTTCTCATGGATACTTTATTCTCAATGGAACTTGACAAATGAGCAAAATACGGTAAGTACATTATCACATATAGCTGGACACATCATAGATAGGAAATATCTGTACATAAATCGATAAGAGAAAAATAATTTTTATAGATTCTCAGATTCAGTAGATATATATGAGATAGATATGAGATAGATAGAGAATACTTAGATAATAGATAGATAACAGATAGATAATAGATAGATAGATGATAGATAGTAAATAATAGATCGATAGATAGATAATAGATAGATGAATAAGAGATAATAGATAGATAGATGATAGATAGTAAATAATAGATCGATAGATAGATAATAGATGATAGAAAGATAGATATGAGAGATATATATATAATAGATGATAGATACAGTAGATGATAGATATGAGATAGATAGATGATTGATAGATAGATAAGAGATAGATAATAGATAGATATGAGATAGATAGATAGATTGATAGATAGACAATAGATAGATATGAGAGATAGATATATATGAGATAGATAGATGATAGATAAATAGATAGATAGATAGATAGATAGGAGATAGATAATAGATAGATAGGTATAGATAGATAGATAGATAGAACTTGTTCTAACTTTACTATTAACGACAGGTAATATTGATCTATAGATCTAGGGATTGGACTGTAACAAAATAAAATATAGTAGAAACTAGTTGGGAAACTACTTTTCCTTCTTTTTTTTTTGTCTCCGGAGTTTGTTCTTTTTCACTTTAGAGTTTTTCTATTGACTTTAACTATATGACCAAAGTGATAGATTATAACAGATGAATATTTCATCTCAATGATCGGAGGATTCAGAAAAACATGGGCGACTGGACCTTCTGCAATGTCCTGATAGAGGCGCGGTCCGCCCTGCACTGTTTATTAGTCTGTATTATAATGGCTAGCACTTTTTGGCGTTTTTGATTCAGAACCTCGTCTCCTGGGAAAACGTTCTCCGGAGGTGAGTGTCTGAAAGTCCAAGTTTCGTTTGTCACGACTCATTGATTCAATGTTCTCAACCGTATGTAATGTCAGGCAATGGGTTAATGAAAATAGTAATAAAGGCTGCGATTAATTTGTAGGGTGAAACGAAGCACTTCACTGTGTGCTATGATGTTTATTAAAGTCACATGTTTACATACAGTTAGGGGTTAATGAATCACGTGACTGTTTCATTCTATTTACAAGCAAACATTAACCCTTTCACTCATTTGTGATGCCGGCCCAGAGTCTGCATTCTTTGCTGTGTTATATATGTAAAGTGGATGTAACCCTTTGACAGCTCTACGTTGCCATCATGAAATAGTGTAACACACATATATGCCAAATAAATCCATTTCCCAGACACATAGTATCATTTTCCATTGATCCTTTCTCAATCCCATACTGACACTCGGAATACATAAAGGTATCAATAAAATAAAAGCTGAAAGCTTGAACTAGAGAACGTTCGACAAAAATAGGAGCTCAAGTTGATCATTTTACCGCTATCTCTAAATAAAGGGTGAAAATTACTCAATCTGTACAGAAAAAAAGCATTTTACCGAATACATCAACCCTACAAACTCGTCTCATTGGTCTATAAAGTAATAGAATAACAAGCAACAAAAGTTTCCCAATCACAAGTCACATCCTGCGAAAAGTTTTTTTCTAAACTCTGGGCATCTGGCATCAAGATTCATTATTTTAGGTTTGTATCTTCTTCTTTTGCACCAGCTCTGAGATAAAGAAAAAAAAATATCCCAGCTGTTACATTCTGATCAATTCATGCTTTCTCGGAAAAAATCCTACTTCTCTACAGATTCCCCCCCCCCCCCCCCAATAAAAAAAAAACTGCACCCGCGTATCCAAGTGTTGACACATCTGACGTGAAACACAGACTTGTGATTACCGTGTAACCTCTTTCACTCAAAACTCCCAGACGGCGGTATCAGCGATACGAGAGAAGACACTTGTCATATTCTACATATCAGCAGCATTCTAGACCATTTTTTTCCTTCAAAATTCCTCCAGTAACTCAATATATCAGATATTACACAGTAATTGCTAGATCAGGAGCAGTAACTGTCTGCTGGGTCCTGTGAAGCAGAATGAGAGATGTCAATTGTGGTTAAGCAACGAGCGGCTGGAGAGATGACAGCGTCGCCTTGTTATATACACACAGCGCTGCCTTACTTCTTCCCCTTCTATCACCAGTGTCGTAGAAAGAAAAAAAAAAAACACAACCGATCTACCTTCCATCCAATAAACCATCCTAACTGCTGCCAAGATAAGGGCGACGGACGAGATAATCTAGTCTATAACATCTGCCACGGCCGAACACACCTTTCTATAGATAATATATCGTGATCCATTTTTCCATTTATTGTCAAGATTTAGTACACTGATATTACGAACTACGCGCCCGTACGAATTATCGTAGTGCGCGTGTGATCCTTATACACCACGTCTACGTTGGTAGAACAGAATTTCTAGGTCTAGATTTTTTTTTGCTACGTGACCAAAAAAATGTGTAAGTTAAACTCCTGATGAAGTTCTTAAAAGAAAAAAAAAAAAACCTAAAGAAAGAAACGGTGATAAAAAAAAAAAAACGTTGACGATCCTTTCTGCCAACAACAAGGCTTGGCTCGGACTCATCCTCCTCTTCTGTCTCCATCTGTATTCCCCCTTTGTTTTTTTCCTCCTTCTCCAAGTTGACTGTCCCACCTTGCTTCTGAAGTTGTCTCCTGATTGGTGTGCGCCCCCTCCGTTACGTCACTCAGAATGTGACGTTCAGTCTTCCTGTTTCCTCCAGCTGTGTCTTAAAGTAAATCTTGTTGTAGCGCGGAGCCTCAGCTGAGCTGCGCCTGCAGAACTAATACAATTACAGCCAGCCAAAGGAGAGAGAGCAGCACAAAAGATCTGTCCTCGCTCTCTCTGCGCTCGCTTCTCTACAATCTGCCTCCTGTTTGTTCTCTTGTCAGATTCGCACACACGCGCGCACACACACACACTCACTCACTCACACACATACGCACTCATACACTCTGTCCTTTAGTCATTCAGACACACACAAACATTCTCCCTCCCTTGTCAAATTGTACTATTCATCAGCAGATAGCCCGGGCTCCTTTGCTTTTTCAACCAGCACTACCGGATCAGTTTTCCTCGCTTTCACTGAGTAAGTATATAACCCTTCTTGTGCCACTGGCTTATCCCAAAAATAACTTCTTCTGACCACTAGATGCTTAAGGATTTTACTATCTGAATACTTTCAAGGAATGGGAACTTTACAGAAATGTCCTGGTGAATGGAGTAAGTGAAATTCATGCCTTTTTTTTTTCCCCTTTTAAGCTTTTTTTTACATTCTGTTTAGACTTGTTTTACACTTTCTAGGCAATGTTTGATTTAGGGTATAGATTTTAAGTTCAGGTGTTGTAGACCCTGCTCTTCTTCACTTATATACTTGTATTTCAATTCTTTGGTCTACACTTTTTTTTTTATCATTTGCTTCTTATTTGCATTGACACTTCCCTTTTTTTTTTTTTCTTTCTTGCATGTCAACCTTTCCAAGCAAAAGTTAAAGCTGACGGAGATCAGGTTGTAAATTTTTCATTTGTAGAGTCGTTTGTAGAGTCGGTGGTCCACTACTTTTAAAAATGAGCAAAAAAAAAAAAAAAGCCCGAAACTCCAGTTTTTAGTGTTCGATGAAGGGATAGAGTAAACATTTTGCTTGTGAGATGAAAAGTAGTTAAAATTTTAAAAAAAGCGCAAAATAATCAAGTTTTTAAGTCTTCGATTTCTAGTCCGTTTCATTATTTGTGTATCAGCAAGTGTTGCTGATGATGATGATTGCCATCACTGGAAACACGGTGGCCTCCGTTACGATGCAGCGCCACACATTACTTAGGGTTAGGGAACTGCTTTGAATTTCTTAGAAATGTAAAAAAAAAAAAAAAGCTTGGGGTTTGTCTTAAGAATGAATTGCATGTGTATAGCATTGTCTAGGGATGCTTTGGCAGAATAGCATATGGTTGAGGCTGCAGTGGTCCTCTGTGTGGTGAGATAACTGCTGCTAGTAAGGACGCTCTCCACTCCCAGGCTGCACATGGCTGCTGCTTCAGTAGGGAACTGCTCAGTGCTGAATCTCTCAGTCAGTACTACTGTTTTCTTTTTGGAAGTTTATCCTGCATGCACGTTGCTTTTTCGAGATCACTTATCATCTCCCCTGTGTGTCTGCGGCCCCCCCCCCTTCTTGTATTTCATTATTCCTTATGATTTTAAGACATCCTTTAACAAAAAAAGTTGTTTTCATAGTCAGGATAACATTCACTTCAAGGCAGCTGATGATTAATTTGCTTTGAAAGTTTTTGTTGATTTTTTTTTTTGACCCCCTAACCCTCCTCCTCCTGCTCCTTCTCTTCTTCTGCTTCTTCTTCCTCCTCCTCTCCCTCTCCTCCAGTCTGGAAAGCTATTGTAAAACCATAACAAAATGCGCATGGGCAACACAAGACAGGTGCGCTGTGTCAAGAGAGACAGGTGCAAGTTTTCGTTTAGCAGAATCTTTACCAGGCAACTATTATTGTTGAGTGGTTTATGAATTTATGGTCGCAAGATAAGGACGACTAAGGACTTCAGGGACTTTCAAATTAGACCTGGTGAGATGTTTTGTGTATCAGTCTTTTATTTGCATACTAAGCACCGGAGGGGCTGCATTATTAATCGTCAAGGCTGATAGGAAGAAAATCATGTTTTTCCGTCGGTTGCACGTTTCTGAAGCGAAACCATATGTTCTATGTTGGGAGCGGCTGTCATTTGCAAAGTTTCTTTGTCGTAGAAGTTTACCATGACTGAAAGCAATTTTATTGATTTTGCTTGATCGTTATGTATAGTCAGAACCGGTTGATTGGATTTTTTATATTTCGCCTTTCCCGTTTGTATTGTATTGTGCAGTTTTATTATTGTACTGTTCGTATTGTTTATTTGTCATTAATTGCCAAATGTAAAATACTCCTTTGTCATTGGAGTTTTTCTTAGATGATTAATTATACTGTATCATACTGCTATGATTTATTTTTAGTCTCGGTCATATGATTTTCCTGGTGTTTTTGACTAATCTATACACGTTACCTACTTTCCATACACGTAAACATCACCCTGCTGGCGGAGAGGTCTACAAGCCCCCAACTGCATAGAAACTAAGGCGTAGGTTTCGGCTGTTTTCTAAGTTTACCTTGAAACGATCCTTGGAAATAGAAGCCGCTTATCTGTGTCAGTTCCACCTTTTAGTTCTGTGTCCTTTTGTACATTTAATACTTCTGCTTTTTATTAATCATCCATGGAGGAACTTTAGATATAAAGGTGTAAAATATCATGAAACAGAATAGGCATGCACTTCACTTTATGGCAGCTCTATATTCCACCTGACACTAGATGTTAGAAGTTTCAGGGAAGTAACCTTCTTCTGCACCGGGTGACCTAAATAAGTTGTATTCTTCCTTCTTCTGCCCACACGTAGAAGAAGCGCCCACACTTATGGGGATATACAACATGTTATAGGATGCAGCAGCTATTCTGGCCTTACTAACTTTGCCAAACTTAGTTTTGCCTTTCAGGTTTATATAAAAAAGTTATAATCTCCTATTATCTAGGTATTAGACGATGGTTTGACCCATAAGGAATAAACTCTAGACTAAAAGAATGGAATAATCAAATAATCATTTCCCATTCCCATTGACTTTCTCCATAGCCTTCGTGTCCTTTACCTTAGCGCCAAAAATTCTGTTCATTTTAGTGATTATTGGCAGCATGAATAAAATTGTTATTTTTTTTCTTATTGACCACGATTACTTGATATATTAAAATATTTTAACAGTTTGAAAGGTTTACATGTAAGTAGTAAAAATCGAAACACGTCGGATGTAACCTAACTTTCCTCAGTTAAGTTCCACCTTCCTTTTTATGTGATGAAAAATGTTCAGTAATCTGAAAAAGATTATGTAAATACATCTGCTTATACCGTATATAGAAATATATATATATAAAAAGTATATTAGTATATAAATATACGGTACATACGTGTATATATATATATATATATATATATATACGTAAGAGAAAGTGATAAATAAGTATTTATATATGTATTTATAATTATATATAAGTATATCTATACATAGACTGCTGAGAGACGGATATGTATATATATCGTGCCAACCAGAATGCATTTATGTAAATCTGGTGTATAATAAAATATAATATTTAAACGTATTACTTGTTGCATCCGGTTTATAGCTATTCAACCTTTTTGAAGACGAGTGCACCACAGAAGGTGCAAAATTAAATTATTTTAACCCCCGTAATTATTTTAAAACCCCCCCCACCTACATTTGCAAAAATCAATTTTCATTCCACGGCTTGTGTTATGGTAACATTTGCATAGAACAACAAAATTCACAAAACACTTTTCAGCAACTTTAGAGATGTCGCCATCAAGAATGTCCAAGTTAACGTTTTTTTAACATTTTTTCCTAAACTATTCTTATTATTGTCCTAATCATTTACCGTTACCTCAGGGGTTTAAAACTTATAAATTAGACATCCCCTATGGTAATGTCACTACTACCTGTCTCTTATTTTTTTTTTTTTTTGTCACTTGTAATATTACATTTTTAAAGCTTAAGTTAATTTTCAAAATAATGGAAAAAAAAACTTAAAAAAAAAGAATAAGAAAAAGTAAGAAATATAAAAAAAATAGATTCAAAATAAAATAACACGGTTATTTGCAAGTTAGTTGCTTTTTACAGTTTTGTGGGGGGTTTTTTTGGGGGGTGAGGAGATTTAAAAAAAGAAAAGAAAATTAACATGTTTGTTAAGGGACACTGAGAAATGACAAGTGGTGAAAATAGTAAAAAATGTATCTCTGGCCAGCAGCTGCAAAACCTGAACAAAACAAGCAGTTAAACCATCTCACCCATTTCAACACTTTTATTAATTATTGCTTTTATCTTTTCTTTTTTTTTTTGCCAATCTGGATTAGTCTAAGCAAATTGAATATCATGGTCATCTGCCAGTAGTGTGTGTTAGCATTGGATGAGCTATACGGTACAAAGGTAAACACATATGCTCACATATATATAGATGTGTATGGTTACCGGCCATCACTGCGCATGTATGCAACCTTAATAGCAATATGCCAAATGTTCTGGGATAGAATCACAAATACCATTAATATCTAGTTAAAAAAAAAGTTAGGAGAGGCTACTAATAATTAAGTTAATTCATATATATATATATATATATATATATTGCTCAAAAAAATAAGGGGAACACAAACAGCCTGTTGCAAATGGAATAGTGTTCCCTTTATTTTTATGGAGCAGTAAATATATATATATATATATTATGCATGTAGTATGTAATCTATGCAGATTTTACTTTAGGCCTTTCTCCAAAGTGAGACCTGATCTTTTTTTTTTTACGTGTTTTTTTTTAACCTGTTTCGGCTCCGATTTATAACTTTATATTGACCCAGCTCGATTAAGGTTGCATGTACAGTATGTATTTATAGGATCCCCCCGTCCCCCCCAAAAAAGGCTTTTTTCCAGCACCTTAAACTCTACCTTAATTTCGAGACCTGTTTTGTGGTCTCCTTCTGACTACTGTCTTGATATTGATGGTTTTGTCATGCTTAAATTATGCTTATTTGCATGAATAGTCATCCTTTAAAACTAACCACAGATGCCGTCCTAGGGAGCACATAGATGTTTTTACAGGTGAACCGAAAGAGATGGGACCAATTCCAAAAAGTCTGCAGGCTGCCTTTGGCAATATACCCTATAATTGCTAAGATGTGCTCTGTTAAGCAAATGCATAGTTTAATATTAGATAAAAGCGCCATGAAACAAAAAAAAATGCCTACATTTTTTTTTTTTCACTAAGCACAATTTTATCTCCCAAGGAAAGAGAGAGAGAAAGAGAACATACAGCCAAGGATATCAGCGCTGGCAACGTCACAAGTTCGTCAGTCTCGAGTTACTTTAGTTGGGTCACAGGCTCAGTGTTGTATGTTATCTTTCTTAAACTTTATTCCGAGGGAAACTATGACTCTTTGGAAGAAGTCAGAGCATCTTCCTTTCTCACACTATTTTTATTTAATTGGGTCGTATATATTTTTTTCGACATTTTCCAGGAATTACGCGGTCTTCACCAAAATGATGGACAAAGATGATGTCACTTGGCATCTGCAGCACAATTAGGCAATGAGCGGAATAGTCTTTTCTCATAAACCTGTACATAAGGTCCCGGAGGCTATTTAGAGGATTTTACATGAACAACAGGAAATATACGCACTTAGCACCAACGCTAATACGTACCTCTGAATGGGCAATCCCATCTTTGCAGGAATTTTTAACACTATTTGCATTTACCAGTTTCTTATTACACTCGAGGCTAGAAGAGAATACAATTTTGACAGTGTCCAAATAATTAGGAAATTTTAACATTTTTTAGATTTCTTTTGCCAATTTGCATCAATTTTACAAAAGTTTTGACACAAGAAAAAATTGCTCTGGCACCAACATCTTGACGGCCCATTAGCTTAGCATACTTTTTATGGAATTAAAATATCTAAATCCTTCAGTAAAGACTCGATATTTGTGCTTCTCTAGTTTTTTTTTCCATCTTACTAAAAGGCTTACATCTATTCCTCCATCTTTCTTTTTTTTTTGTAATATCTAAATTTAATCAATTGGTTGGATTCTTCTAAACCATTTCTTTCGGAGATAAACCAGTATCCTTTTAAGCGTTTGTGTGCAAGAATCATATTACCGGTGCCTAAGCATTTTTTTTATTTTGTGTTCGTGTATTTTTTTTTTCTTAAATCTTAATCCATCTTAAACCAGTGAAGCAGAAATATTTAAAAATGTTTCATTTCAAGCAGAGTGCATAATAAATTGCAATAATTGTAATGTGCCATAAATCCCAAAGCCTATGCATTTTGCATTTTATTCAGGATTGAGGTCAGGAAATTTGGAGAAATTTAAAGAAAATGATTCATCAGTCCTTTTGTTCTGTTGGCCAGGGTCCCAGGATTCTCGAGCTGTGCCCAGCTGACAAGCTTTTGAAGATGGCACAATAACAGTCCAGTGATGCCTGACCATGACAGCGCAGCCCTCTTAAGCAGGCAGACCAAGAGAAGAAGAGTTGACATTGGAGTGAAAAGGACTGTAGGGACAGCATCTGCATTTTTTGCTAAAGCAAGAGCATCGTTTTTCAGTGCCATGAATCCCCAAGGTGTAGATCAGGATATTGAGTATTCAGTTGTGCAGCATGCAGATGGGGAAAAGTCGAATGTACTCCGCAAGCTGCTAAAGAGGGCGAACTCCTATGAAGATGCAATGATGCCTTTTCCAGGAGCAACCATCATTTCCCAGCTGTTGAAAAATAACATGAACAAAAATTGTGGCACGGAGCCCAGTTTCCAAGCCAGTGGGCTCTCCAGCACAGGCTCAGAGATACATCAGGAGGATGTGTGTAGCAACTCTTCAAGAGACAGCCCCCAAGAGTGTCTTTCCCCTTTTGGCAGGCCTACGATGAGAGATTTTGAAATAGATCGGTTGTGTGATGAACACCTGAGAGCAAAGCGTGCCCGGGTTGAAAATATAATCAGAGGTATGAGCCATTCCCCAAATGTGTCAATGAGGGGCAATGAAATTGAAAGAGACGGAGCCCCTCGGTCCATAAGTCCCCGAGAAAGCTATCGAGAGAACAAACGCAAGCAAAAACTGCCGCAGCAGCAACAGCAGAGTTTCCAGCAGCTGGTTTCAGCTAGGAAAGAGCAGAAGCGAGAGGAGCGTAGACAGCTGAAACAGCAGCTGGAGGACATGCAGAAACAGCTGCGCCAGCTGCAGGAAAAGTTCTACCAGATCTATGATAGCACTGATTCTGAGAATAATGAAGATGGCAACCTCTCCGAAGACAGTTTGCATTCTGAAATGATAGATGCTAGAGCCAGGGATTCTGTGGGCAGGTCAGATAATGAAATGTTTGACTTAGATCCTGCGCAGTTCATTGACCGCGCAAGAGCCCTTATCAGGGAGCATGACATGGCACCAGATAATCAACAGAAAAGAGAAGGACCTAAAGACAAAGATCATTTTCATAGCATTTTCCACCCAGAAGGCAAACATCTGGCAGAGACACTAAAGCAAGAACTGAATACCGCCATTACCCAGGTAGTGGACACGGTGGTAAAGGTCTTTTCTGCTAAACCCATACGTCAACTTCCTCAGGTCTTCCCACCCCTCCAGATTCCTCAGGCACGATTTGCAATCAGTGGAGAAAACCATAACTTCCACACCACCAACCCACGTCTGCAGTGCTTTGGCGACGTCATTATTCCAAATCCCTTGGACACATTTGGTGGTGTTCAGATGCCTAGTTCCACAGACCAAACTGAAGCACTGCCCTTAGTTGTAAGAAAAAATTCTAATGACCAGCCAGCCCCTGGACCTCCGCCTGGCCCCCATCATCCTTCACTACATCAATCTCCTCTCTCAGCAGCTGCCAGTTTCTCACCTTCTTTCCGTCACCCATTCCCTCTTCCACTCATGGCATACCCATTTCAAAACCCATTGGGTGCCCCTCCATCAGCATTTCAGGCAAAAGACAGATCATCCCCAGAATCCCTAGACTTGACAAGGGAGACCACCAGTTTGAGGACCAAGATGTCAACCCACCATATGAACCATCATCCATGCTCTCCAGCCCACCCACCAAGCTCAACGGAAGGGCTATCACTGTCTTTCATCAAGTCGGAGTGTGGAGACATGCAAGATATGTCTGACATTTCACCTTACTCTGGAAGTGCAATATCCTTTTTAAAGAGTTTTATAAGTTTATAATCCTTTTATCTTACAGTCGTTGAACAATTTAAAGGGGTTGTCCAATAATTTTAGAAATCAAGCAGCAGACAGAAAAGGTAAAATCTGCCACCGTGTCCATGGTCCCCGTTGGTCTTTTCATAGCTATGTGCATCAATGATGTCACGTACATCCTGATCATTGTGGCAGCCGATCACTGGTGTTAGCGGTCACATGGCGCACATGCAAGTATCATTGCTAAGGCTAATTATTGGCTGCACTGCGCACATGTTTGTACACTACATCATTGCTACAGCAAAATAAGTAAACATCACCAGGGTGTCATAAATAAAGCAGAGTATTTTGTTAGTTTTTTATTTTATCACATTTCCCACTGCTTCCTAGATTTCTTGCACTCCTGGGCAACCCCTTTTTGATATATTTTCGTCTATTTTATTAGAACACATATATACGGTACTTTTTATTGTAATTGAGAACGTATGTGAAATCACTATATGTATTAGAAATACTAGAAAGGATATAATTCATTTTATGGTCCTTCACTATTATTGTTAACTTAATACTCAACAGAAGTTTGGGTAGAGATAAGGCAATATTCAAGGATTTGGAGTTTGATGTGAATTGCCTGAAAGTAAGACAGTACTCTTTATTGGGTAAGACACCAAGCCCTGTTAGTAGAGTTGGTCCGAATCGTTTAGCAGAATCCGGTCAATCAGCCACATCAGTAATCTGTGGCTATAAGGTGGGAGCCTTGAGAACCGTCTGGAACCTGATGGCATCCTTGACTCTTCTTTTGATTAGCCGACCTGGTACGCCATCCATCGTTGTTACGTAATGCACATATGACTTCTCGCCAGGTCGAAAGAAAAGCGGATACTGTCAGATGATTAGCCAACCTGGTACGCCATCCATCGTTGCTATGTGATGCACATGTGACGTCGCGCCAGGTCGAAAGAAAAGCGCTTAGTGTCAGGTAAGAGGTGGTTCTCGCGACTCCCATTCAGCGGATACAGAGTAGTGACGTGGCCGACGTACCGTGTTTTGCAAATCGATTCTAACCAACCCTAGCTATTAGTAACTGTCCCCTCCAAAGTATGTCTGACGTTAAGGCACTGGTTATGTATGTCACATTAAGATACCTACGTTAGAGGTACACAAGTATGAAATGTTGTCTCCGTCTGCTCATAATCTGCTCTTAGAGAAACGCTTATCATATATTTTAGTCTAAACTGAGCAGAAGGTAAATGACTCATATTTGTATAAACTTTTCGAAAAAATGTAATAATCGTTGCTTTTTTTCATCTTCAGTGTCTGTATTCATAGTAGAAGCGATAAATACCATCAGTCATTAATTGTAATATGATATTATGTTCCAGTAGAAAGAGTTTTCTTTTTTTTTTTGCAGAATTTATACCATTTAAGGTTAGATTTACATCAGTCAGGAATTTCATATTCTCATTTATTTGATCATAGCCTTGCATACCAGTAGTTTCTGCGTGTCACTGAATAGAGTGATGGATAACTGTAAAGACCCAACTAGTAAAAGGTGGAGGGAACATTTGATTATTATTTTCTAAGACTCGTTCTGTGCAATTTCAGAGCTTCATTAGAAGTGAAGCTTGATATTGAACTGATTTGATGTGATTTTTACTCTGCTTATCCTGTTTACACGTCATTTACAGTATATGGTCTAGTATGGTGGACTTATTACCCTATAGTTTCTTTATCTGGCCATATATGTCCTTGACTGGACCCTTTGATTGTACCACAAGCTTAATGATTTCTGGATAAACCCGGACTCAATTGCCATCTTTCTAGTAAATTGTCCATTGTTGGTCGCTGTATGTGGAGGCCATTGACTAAAAGATGCCGCATTATTGGTGAGCCATAAATATTTTAGAAATTACAATATAAGCCCAATGTAAACTCTTCTAGATACACGTAACGGGACACATTTAGCTACTTTGCAAGGAAAGACTTTGGTGCAGGTACTATTTCTTACAACTCTAGACCGGTCTGTAAGTTTGTCAGGTTTTGGTTATAATTTTTTTTTTTACTTATATAGCAATTTTCAGCAAATCACCCCAAACTGGAAACACCAGAAATTAGGGAAAAAATGCTAAATAATAATAAAGATGCAGTTGTTATAAATGTGGTGCATGTGCTACATAACAGTCTGTGTTAGGTTTACAGAATGTGCCCTTTTACTATGCACTTTTTGGATTAAGGGGTTGTCCACCTTTGGGGACATTTTTATTTTTTTACTTAAATGGATGGTATTTTTGGCTAAAAATCATTTTGGCAATTGGATTTCATTAACAACGGTTTCCCGCTTGCCTTCTATAGCCTGTGCATTGCTGGCTGAGAAAATGAATTAACTGAGAATCTGTCGTTGAGTTCGTTCTGACAACCTGACAGAGAGTTTGTAACTGTTTTATCTGTTGATTTATGACCACAGACAGCATCATAGTAATATGTGCAGAAAAATAAAAATCTGTAAAAGCCAAAAGGATGCAAAATGTTTAATGAAACCCTATTGCCAAAATGATTTTTAACCTCAAATATATGCATTTAAATAAATATAAAAATGTCCCCAAAGGTGAACAACACCTTTTAAATGTTTGGGAAATGCATTATAAACAGTTCCTAAATGTTTGTACCAAGGCCAAATCAACAATAGGAGTATTAAACGTATTGTATTCAAATGTGAAGGAAATACTGATACACTTTGTAATGCCTAGTGTACAGATTCAGAAAATGTTTAGAGAATACAATAAATGGAATTGAATTTAAAATCAAGTTCCAAATTTTAACAGGGTTTTCCCCCAAGTTGGGTCCCCATCATTGTGATCATCACCATTCCTGAGAACAGGTCAGTTGTGGTTTGATACACAGAAGACCTGCCATTAAAGTATACGCACGAGCGGAAGATTTCTTGCAAAAAGTTTTGTAACTGGAAATCATTTCAATGGGGTTGGGTTTTTCTTGTCAACTGCAAGAACATGGTCTTTTTGCAAATTCCATTCAGATGGTGTCGCAAAAATTTCAGCAGCAAATCGGCCATGTGTGAATGTACCTCAAGACTGCAAATGGAACAAGATAAAGTCTTACTCTAAATTCAGCACCCAAACAGGGCCTGATAGGAAACATTTAGGGTTTTTAATAATTATAAATTACCCCTAACAGTGGGTTTATGCTTTCAAGTGACGTCTACGTATAAATATATTTCCACGTCTCCATCAGTCTATGTCGATGTAATGGTAAAAATGAAACCAGCCATTGGACTAGTGTTTGCTGCATGGCGACACGATACGTATTTTTGTGCCAGTCTTTGGAAATCCTTTCCACTTTCTAATGTTCTTTTTTCTGCATTTTCCCAATGTCAAGATGATGCTTTTGCAGCTTATGATGCCAATAAGGCCCATGGAGAGACAATACACTGAGGATACGAGCGCCTTCGGGGCTTGGATCACACACAGAAGTGACTCTGTGTTCTCCAGCATCTCTCGATATTACATCCCATAACAGAAGGAAGCGCGGAGCAGTTGTGCTCAGTAGGTAGGCTGGCGCCAGTCGTGTAGTCCACGTCAAACAGCTTTCCTCCCGAAAAAGGAGAATCTATTCCTACGCTGTTATAGAGGAAGTGTGAGTCAAGTCCACAGATGACTCTCATCGTCTTCAGGAGGTTAATTATTACAGAAGAGGACGATGCCATGTTTGTGTTCTCAGGATGCAGGTAGCGATTGGTTACCTCTGTATAAAGTTCCCTTCTACAGCCTGGAGTCTGCTGTGCGGGCCTGGTGCAGCTGCCTGCTATGCATGATTAACCTCTGTTCAGCTTTACTTAGAAATCTTTTGTCCTGACGTGCACAAAGCAAATTATTTTAGAAAGCTACTGAGCACAATTAAAAAAAAAATCAGCATAGATGGCTACCGGCATAGCCGCCATTGTGTTTCTTGTTGCCGGTTTGCAAATATTGATATCTTAATTCATTTATAGATTTTTTTTCCACACATTAAACCAATTTCTCATGACTTTTTATAGAAATTAGATATCTGCATCACCACTAGAGAGGCGGCCATCACACCCATAGCACTTGTTTCCTCATCCTCTATCACATTTGAAGTGTTAAAACTGGAGTCTGTTTTTTGGGGGGAGGCCATTACAGATTTGGTACAGATTTTGCTTTCAGGCCCAAGGGCTTTTTCTGCTAGTAGCACGGCAGTCAGTAGTTTTTTTTTTGCCTTTTTATTTAGTATTGAAGATGAGAAAATGTAATCAAATCGAATTTGAATTCACTCAAATTTGGCCAGGAAATTCGATTCACATTGAATTTATTCCATGCAAAAAAATTGTGCATTTTTATGCTCCGAGATCTCTCCAGATACCAGAGCATGATAAAAATGAAAAAACAGTAAAATAAAAAAATAAACGAAGCTCGTTCTCACCTCTACCGGAACACAACCCTGCTCCAGAACACAACCCTGCTCCAGAACACAACCTTGCTCCAGTCTGGTTGTTTTCTTCAGTCCAATCACCGGCAGAGTCTTTAGTGGGTCATCTTTGGTGTCTTCCAAAACGTGGAACCTTTGGCGACTCTAATTAGGCCAAGGACGTTGCCTAGCATTTGTCAACCAATGTCAATACGTAATACGTCACAGCTTAATCACAGCAAAAAAACGGCAAAGATGGAAAGTGCTGAAGATTCAGGTGGCGGAAAACTCTGAAGATGGCCCAATGAAGACCTCACCGGTGACCGGACCAAAAAAGACTGAAGCAGGGTTGAGTGGCAGGACAGGTGAGGTCCATGTGAGTATAATTTTTTTCAATCTGTTACCCCATTCCCAATCTTTTATAATCTAGCAAAATGGTGTCCAGACACCAGTTATTTTTTGGGATTTGATTTGCCAGAAGCTAATCACAAAAAAAAATTGGATTCAGGCAAATCTTAATTTGTCATCTCCTAGTGTGTATACAGGATAAGCAGAGTTGATTTTATTGTTGAGCTGTTTCTTATGTACACACTGATAACTGTGCCAGCATATGTCAGAGATATTCTCTCTTAGGACCAATGCCCAAATGCTGTTTATGTAGTCTGAAAATCCGAATGTCTCCGTATGCATTCAGAAGCGTACCGTGTGGTCCAATATTGGCATGTGCATAGACCCTTAGGGTAATGCAGGAGGGTAAAATGAATCCTAAATTATAATTGTAGCTGCGCTACATGTGTAGGCCGGGTATGAGGTTATCCATTACACTGATGGAGTATATCATTGTACCGCAGCCATATAATAAGCATCACTGCTCACTCACCTGCCCAGAACCATAACGAATGCAAATTGTCATCCCAAACCAGTCGCATTAAGTAGCACATTCTGTTTTCATTGTTGTAACTTTTTAAGCCCCAGCTTCCGCCTTCATGTAATTATTAGTCACATCCACATAATACTAAGGGGCCAGTTCCTTAAGCGGTTTTCACCAGAATTGGACAGGATTTAACATTTCTTGAAATGTCACATAATGGTTGTGGCAAAATTGGTTTAAGCAAAAAAAGTTACAACCACTTCCGCCAACTTGTTGAAAACTGGGCAAAGCTCTGGTGGTATGGGTTGGGGCAAGCACGACCGGTGTATTAATCGTATGGCACAAAAATTACAACAGTACCCTTTCTGTATAATTCTGGCAGTGGCATACGACAGTTGAAAATTCCTAAAAATGGCACACAAATTTTAATGAATGTTGCCGAATCTTACTCCAGCGCACGGGTCATCAGTACTGGTGTGCAAAATGCCAGCCTTGATGAATTGCGGCCTAAGAGCTGAGGCGAATACGTTCCCGCCCAATGATGACAAAAGTATTCTCAGGGTGACACATTTAACAAATCTATTGTTATCTCGCATGAAGAAGGAGCCACTGTGCTCTGAAAGCTTGCAAACATATTATTTTCTGGTTAGCCAATAAAGGTATCACCCTGAGAATACATTCGTCATCATTGGGCGGAAAAGTATTCACATCGATTTTTCTGGCTAACACGGTACCACAATATAATTTATTATTGTACATGGCCTAAGAGCTGGAAAGAATCACGCTAAGGGCTCATACTCACTTGCGAGAGACTCGCACGATTCCTGTGCGAGTCTCTCGCATGAAAACCTGGCACAGACCGGCGCGTGCGGCTACATGTGTTTCTTTCAGCCGCACACTCCGGTCCAAGTGCCGGCGGCAGTGCTAGGTTTTCATGCAAGAGACTCGCACGAATCTCTAGCAAGTGAGTATGAGCCCTAAGGCCATGTGCACGCATTGAGTATTTCGTGAGTTTTATACCTCAGTGTTTGTAAGCCAAAACCAGGAGTGGAACGGTCAGAGGAAAAGCATAAGGCTAAGTGCACACGTACCGGAACTCTCACGGAAATTACCGTGAAAATTCCGGAATTCCATTCCGCGGGAAGATCGCATTTTAAATTCCCGCGATTTTCCCGCGGAAAAACTAGCATTTTGCAAGCGTATTTAGCTTGCAAAATGCTAGCGTTTTCCAAGCGATCTGTAGCATCGCTTGGAGAACTGATTGACAGGTTGGTCACACTCGTTAAACATAGTGTTTGACGAGTGTGACCAACTTTTTACTACTGAGGCCGCCTATGCGGCCTCAGTAGTAAAAGATAGAATGTAAAAAAAAATAAAAAATGGTGTTATTCTTACCTTCCGACGTCCCGCGCATCCGTTCCCAGTAATCCTTTGCAAAAATGCCCGCGATGACATCCGTTCTCGCGGGATCGCGATGTCTCGCGGACGTCATTCGCGATGATGTCACGCGAATGACCGCGAGACTTCGCGATCCCGCGAGAACGGACGCCATCGCGGGCATTTTCGCAAAGGCTTACTGGGACCGGGAGCGTGGAGAGAGGCGGGAAGGCAGCGCGGGACGTCGGAAGGTGAGAATAACAATATTTTTTATTTTAAATTCTATTTTTTCAGGGATGTGGTACCCACAGCCCGGAGGACAGTCTCCTCTCCTCCGGACCGTGGGTACCATACGCAATTGTTCTGCTTACTTTCCGCATGGTGTACACAGCCACATGCGGTAAGTAAGCAGAACAATGCATTCCTATGGGTGCGGGATCGCCGTGATTCCGCAAAATTAATGAGCATGCTGCGGTTTTTACCGCGAAGCAACTCCGCCGCAGTAAAAACCGCAGCATTAGCACAGCATTGCGGAATTCCATAGGAATGCATGGGATGCTTATTTTTCGCGTTTTCACGGCAAAATCGCGCGGTTAAAACCGCCGCGGAAACGCGAAAAAAAACGCCACGTGTGAACTCAGCCTAATAGAAACATTTGCACCACTTCTGCATTTTTCACCCACTCCTGGTTTTGGCTTACAAATACTGGGGTAAAAAACTCACCAAATACTGAATGTGTGCATGTGGCCTAACTCCGTGCCACAAATGTAATATATCGTGATAGTGCAGCAACCACGTGAGGGCGAAATATTCAACAGAATACTCAGACTTGCATGCGGATGAGCAGATCATAGAATGGTAGAGTTAGAAGAGACCTCCTGGGTCATCTGGTCCAACCCCCTGCTCAATGCAGGATTCACTAAATCATCCCAGACAGATGTCTGTCCAGCCTTTGGTTGAAGGCTTCCATTGATGGAGAACTCACCACACCTCTCGTGGCAACATGTTCCACTCATTGATCACAGTCAAAAAGTTTTTTCTAATATCTAATCTGTGTCTCCTCCCATTCAGTTTCATCTCATTACTTTTAGTCTTTTCTTGTGCAACTGAGAATAAAGATGATCCTTCTACAATGGATGAAGAGATATGAGATACTCAGATGGGCAGCACGGTGGCTCAGTGGTTAGCGCTGCAGCGCTGGAGTCCTGGGCTCGAGTCCCACCAAGGACAACATCTGCAAGGAGTTTGTATGTTCTCCCCGTGTTTGCATGGGTTTCCTCCGGGCACTCCGGTTTCCTCCCACACTCCAAAAGACATACTGATAGGGAATTTAGATTGTGAGCCCCATCAGGGACAGTGATGAAAATATGTGCAAAACTGTAAAGCGCTGCGGAATATGTTAGCGCTATATAAAAAAATAAAGTAAATAAAGTAAGTATAGACAGGCAGATGGATAGATAGATATAAAATAGATAGAATCAATAGAATAGAATAAAGCAGCCTCTATAAGAACTATGATGTCTGCAAACACTGAATATCTCAAATATGGCTTTTTATATAATATACAGTACTTATAAAATGAAGGCTCTTTGCCCACAAATTGGCCAATTAGCATGTGCCCACCAGCCACAACAGCGTGCCCACCAGCCACAACAATGACAAAATCCAACTGAGCTTAATATATTCTAATGGGTCCAGTCCACCGGGTGCTTTTGGTGTGCAAATCATATCCTGATTCTGTCGCTGCTGTTATTTCATTTTTCTGTCACTTTCAAGGAATAGAAGTGCTAAAGTAGTAGCGCAGATGTGAACGAAGGCTTATTATAGATATAGCGAATGTCATTGTCATCAACGGTTATTACAATGTACAGATAAATGACACTTTCAGCTCTGCCAGACTTCACTTCTTATTCCTGTAGAGCGGGTGTCATATTTGTGTTACAGATGTCTGAATAAGATGCAACAGGTGTTCCTGCCCAGTCCTGACATTGGTAAGTCCTATCACTGTTTTTGTGCCTTTTTAATTACCAATATTGTATATTGTCTAGATAATCCACTTGCAGTAATGTCACAGTGTGGAACAGAAATAGATGATAGATAAATAATATAGATAATAGATAGATAATATAGATAACAGATAGACAAATATTTTAGATCTTGATCTGTGGGTCATCTGAAACTGAAATTTTGTATGTATAGTAGTGATGAGCGAAAGTGCTCGCTAGCCTATGTTCAAACGTTGCTTTTTTGCTGCTTTTTTTCTGCAGGCAAAACCTGCTCTCTTGGCAGTAAAGAAGCTGCTTACAAAAAGCAGGTTTTGCTGTGTTTTTATTGTCTCTTGTGCGTGCTGATAAAGTTTCGTGCCCCCCCCCAAAAAAAAAACCCTTGATGCAACTTCCTTAGATTTTTGCAGCAAAACCTAATACCAGCATTTTTTGCTACGCTTTTGCACTTACTCATTGCTTTCTGTGGGTAAAACTACGCTGAAAGAATTGACATGCTGCAGTTTTCAAGTTCATTAAGAAAAAAAAACAATGTGTGTGCATGAGATTTCTGAAATCTCATAGGTTTTGGTGATACTGTAAAACACAACTTAAAATTTGCATAACAAAAAATACAACGTGTGAACGAAGCCTTACTTGAGTTTGCCTAGGGTGCTTGGGTATGCACCGAGTATCGCGAGTGCACCAGTTACATGTGTGAGACCCCGCCGCTGATAGGGTATGTGCACACGTTGCGGATTTGCTGTGGATTCTCAGCGGATTTGCTGCTGATTGGCTTATAATGTACAGTACAATGTTATTCTATGGGGGGAAAAAACGCTGTGCACATGCTGCGGAAAAATCAGCTCGGAAATGCAGCAGTTTTTTTTTCCGCAGCATGTCAATTCTTTGTGCGGATTCCGCAGCGTTTTTACACCCATTCCATTATAGGAATTTGCAGATGTAAAAACGCAGGGGAAATCCGCACAAAATCAGCAAAAAATCCGCAGGAAATCCACGTAAAAAAATGCGTGGATTTTGACCTGCGGATTCTGCCAAAAGATGCAGATTCCGCTCGTAAAAATTCCGCACAGCAATCCGCAACGTGTGCACATACCGTTAGACAGCCACAAAACACTGATTCTTCAAGAAGATGCAAAAAAATACCAAAGAGTTGTGGCAAGGTCCATAGCATGCTGTGTTATGGAGATCTACCCCTTATAAAGGCATTATATATGAAGGCACACAGAAGGCCTTATGGTGAGCAATACAGAACTGCAGGGATGATATGTAGGGCCTTACAAGCACCATGCAGAAAAAAAAACATAACAAAGTTTTAAGAGTACAGGATTAAAAAAAAACATCGCGGCTACGCTCCTCAATCTCCCAGTTTTCTGCTTGATAGGGATCCATGTGTCCATAAGAAATGACTATTCTGACCCACAGCGTGGTTTAGACGCTGGCCCGAACTGTGCGCTCCCCAATGCTACAGGCAGAGACAGCTTTGCCTCTGCAGCTTCGGAGGAGCGCCATCGTAATGGAGCTTGTAGATTCGGCCAGCTTCAAGCAAGCTCTATAGAAAAAGAAGCTTGTAAGTGGCACCACTTTTTGTCTAGGAGACCGGCCACATCTGAGAGACTGCAGACATGACGACTAAGGGTACGTGCACAAGCTGCGGAATGCTCTGCGGATTTTTCCGTGCGGATTTATTAAAATCCGCAGGTCAGAAGACCTGCGGTTTATCTGCGGATTAGCCTGCGGTTTAGCCCTGCGGTTTATCACCTCTACAATGGAGGAGATGGCAAACCGCAGTGGAATCCGCAGAAAGAATTGACGTGTCAATTCTTTCTGCGGATTTGAAACCGCAGCAAAACCGCTCGGAAAAATCCGCACCGTTTGCACTGCGGTTTTCGTTTCCCATAGGTTATAATGGTACTGTACACCGCAGCAAAAACTGCTGCGAACCCGCAGCGTGTGCACACACCCTAACAGAAAACTATAAAATTAAAAATCCCTCCATCTGTAAGGCCGGGGTCACACTAACCGACGCAAAATACGGTCAGTATTTTACATGCGTAATACGGATGAATGGCCCCTAAACAGTGCTCCGTATGTCATCCGTAATCAAGGTGTGGTCGCGTATTTTGCGCATGTAAGCATCCGTATGGAATCCGTATGGCATCCGTATGGCGAGATTTTCTCGCAGGCTTGCAAAATGGACATGTAATGGAGCCCTATGACAGGGTTTACAACAGAAACCAAAGAATAGATATAGACACATAGAATGCATATATATATATATATATATATATATATACAGTCATATGTAAAAGTTTGGGCACCCCTATTAATATTAAACTTTTTTCTTTATAACAATTTTGGTTTTTGCAACAGGTATTTCAGTTTCATATATCTAATAACTGATGGACTCAGTTATATTTCTGGATTTAAATGAGGTTTATTGTACTAACAGAAAATGTGCAATCTGCATTTAAACAAAATTTGACCGGTGCAAAAGTATGGACACCCTTATCATTTTCTTGATTTGAACACTCCTAACTACTTTTTACTGACTTCCTGAAGCACTAAATTGGTTTTGTAACCTCATTGAGCTTTGAACTTCATAGCCAGGTGTATCAAATCATGAGAAAAGGTATTTAAAGTGGCCACTTGCAAGTAGTTCTCCTATTTGATCCTCCTACGAAGAGTGGCATCATGGGCTCCTCAAAACAACTCTCAAATGATCTGAAAACAAAGATTATTCAACATAGCTTTTCAGGGGAAGGATACAAAAAGTTGTCTCAGAGATTTAACCAGTCAGTTTCCACTGTGAGGAACATAGTAAGGAAATGGAAGGACACAGGTACAGTTCTTGTTAAGCCCAGAAGTGGCAGGCCAAGAAAAATATCAGAAAGGCAGAGAAGAAGAATGGTGAGAACAGTCAAGGACAATCCACAGACCACCTCCAAAGACCTGCAGCATCATCTTGCTGCAGATGGTGTCACTGTGCATCGGTCAACAATACAGCGCATGCATAACGCCTTTTTGTATGACCAAACAACTCAATCTTTGTTTCATCAGTTCACAGGACCTTCTTCCAAAATGTAACTGGCTTGTCCAAATGTGCTTTTGCATACCTCAGACGACTCTGTTTGTGGCGTGCTTGCAGAAATGGCTTCTTTCGCATCACTCTCCCATACAGCTTCTCCTTGTGCAAAGTGCGCTGTATTGTTGACCGATGCACAGTGACACCATCTGCAGCAAGATGATGCTGCAGGTCTTTGGAGGTGGTCTGTGGATTGTCCTTGACTGTTCTCACCATTCTTCTTCTCTGCCTTTCTGATATTTTTCTTGGCCTGCCACTTCTGGGCTTAACAAGAACTGTACCTGTGTTCTTCCATTTCCTTACTATGTTCCTCACAGTGGAAACTGACAGGTTAAATCTCAGAGACAACTTTTTGTATCCTTCCCCTGAAAAGCTATGTTGAATAATCTTTGTTTTCAGATCATTTGAGAGTTGTTTTGAGGAGCCCATGATGCCACTCTTCATAGGAGAATCAAATAGGAGAACTACTTGCAAGTGGCCACTTTAAATACCTTTTCTCATGATTTGATACACCTGGCTATGAAGTTCAAAGCTCAATGAGGTTACAAAACCAATTTAGTGCTTCAGGAAGTCAGTAAAAAGTAGTTAGGAGTGTTCAAATCAAGAAAATGATAAGGGTGCCCATACTTTTGCACCGGTCAAATTTTGTTTAAATGCAGATTGCACATTTTCTGTTAGTACAATAAACCTCATTTGAATCCAGAAATATAACTGAGTCCATCAGTTATTAGATATATGAAACTGAAATACCTGTTGCAAAAACCAAAATTGTTATAAAGAAAAAAGGTTAATATTAATAGGGGTGCCCAAACTTTTACATATGACTGTATATGTATGTATTCTATATATCTATTCATTTGTTTCTTTATTAAAACTGTCAGTGTGAGTTTACTGTATCGTGCACTGAATTGCCGGCTTTGCTAAAAGACACCGGGTGCGTATTTCTCGCAAGTCACATGTGTGGTCCGTGTGTAATCCGTATTTTTTGCGCACCCATAGACTTGCATTGGCGTACTACGGGCGTAGTACGCTGATCACAGCATGCTGCGATTGGCACGGACCGTAGAATACGGATGAGAAATATACGGCTGGTGCGAGGGACCCCATAGAGAATCATTGGTCCGTGTGTAATGCGTGCTTTTAGCGCCTCTCACTCGGCCGTATTCCTCGCCAGTGTGACCCCGGCCTAAGAGTGCTGAAGATTTTAATAACAAATAAAATGCTAAGTTTCTTGTTTTCACACGCCCTTTTTGCAATTCTAGCCATTAAAGAAGATTAACCACCTTAAGTCGTTTTTTTTTTCTCATTGACATCAATGGAAGAAAACTACACAAAGAAAAAAAAAATGAGGTTACGGTAGCACAATTCGATTGTGGTTCTCCCATAGGAGCTTAATTATCAAAACCATGGGGACAATTCTTTACGCACTGTCTGACGGTTGTCTGGGGTTGAAAAGTCACGAATCTTTGTGCAATTATTTGATGCGATTTTTGGCGTTTTTAGTCCAGGTCCTCAAACTTTTTGAAAATTGTTAAATGGATGTCTAGCGTCTGTTTGACAGGAGCAACACATGCAGGGAATTACCTAACAAACAGGCAATTCTTGCATGTGATGCGGCAACACCTGTGAGACATGCAGCCACGGAAACTCAAACATATTATTCGAGCATGCAGAAGACACTCGGTTAGCACCCGAGCATGTTCAGATAACACCTTATCCCAGCACGTTCGCTCATCACTAGTCTGTGGTCATTAATCAACTGAGTGAAGCTTGGGAAAAGAGAGAAAAAGGAGTTCCAAATCTCATGCATGCTCTCAGAACAAGCTCCCTGACGGATTCTCAGTTAATGGCTCATACTCACTTGTGAAAGACTCGCACAGTTCTCGTGTGAGTCTTTCGCATGAAAACCTGGCACTGCCGCCGGCACTCGGACCGGAGTGTGTGGCTACATGTATTTCTATGCAGCCACACGCTCAGGTCCGAGTGCCGGCGGCAGTGCCAGGTTTTCATGCGAGAGACTCGCACGAGAGTCTCGCAAGTGAGTATGAGCCCTTAACTCATTCTGCAGCCAGCAATAGACAGTGCAGCACAGAGGCAATGAGACAAACTGTGCAGCTTCAATTAAACCTAATAGCGAAAATTATTTTTAGCCCAGAATTTGTGCATTTAAATAAAAAAAAGAAAATGTCCCCAAAGATTGATAATCCCTTTAATGCTCTAAATTTACAAGCATGATATAAAAGCATATTTTTAGTTTTAGCATAAAATTATTACTCTTGCTAAAGTGTAAAGTTCTGCAATTTTCCAATTAACTTTCTGCATTCATTCCTAAAAGTTTTCAAGATCTCTGCATGCTGTCGTTCAGTAGAAATCTTTATTACTGTTTTTAGTGGATGAAAATTCATTTTGTTCACACGATGGACACAAAGGTACACGGCGTCATTAGGCTATGTGCACACAGCGCGGATTCTGCTGTAGATCCGCAGCGTTTCTGGCCCTGCGGGTTCGCAGCAGTTCCTGCTGTATTGTACAGTACCATTGTTTTCAATGGTGAAACCAAAAACGCCTGTGCACATGCTGCAGATTTTTCCGCGCAGATTTGCTGTGGGTTACAATCCGCAGCATGTCAATTCTTTGTGCGGAATCCGCTGCGCTTTCACACCTTATCCATTATGAGGTGTGAAACCGCAGGCAAATCCGCAGATAAACCGCAGGACTTTTGACCTGCGGTTTTTTACAAATCCGAGGGGACAAATCCGCAGCTCTCAAAAGTACGTGTGCACATAGCCTGAGGTCTCACAGCTCTGATTACTGGGATGCAAATGTAATGACGCCCCAGTCATGTGATCATATACTGGACAGAAAAGATGATGAGATCTTAAAAACTGAGGAAGTGATGCAGACAGAATGGTGGAAAATTGCAAAACTTTTCATCATACAAATGAAAATATGTAATTTTTTTTTTTAGAGAAAAAAAGAGACAATAATAGAAAGTTGTATTAACTATATAAACTATCTCCTATCAATATGATGGAGGAAAACATTGATCTCTGAAGGTTTGGCTGTTCAGACCACCAACGATTTTGAGTATTGGGTTCTGCAAAGTTGGGTCTGAGTGTAGTGGAAGTTGAATGTGTGCGTCTCCACTTCATCCATTCTCATAGACTCCTGGGAATTGATGAGCGCTGCACCGTCTGCGTCAGTCTCATAGAGAACGAATGCTGAATTCGGACAATTACAGAGCTCAATTCAAAGGATCTGAGGGGGGGTCCAGCCTTCGGACCCTCAACTGCTGGGATCCCAATTATATACCTGGTACGACCCCATTAATCCTGGACTAAAGGTACATAAACATTGCACGCTTATCAAAAGGGAGGGTTCCTAGGCACACTCATTTCCCAATAATCATACAGTCTAAATCTGCTGATCAACTGATGAACGAGGAAAACGCTCATTCATTGGGTGAAATGATCTTTTTTTGCTGCACAAAATGTCATCGATCTTGGCCACGCATAGTCCTGTGTAAACAGGGCTAACGCTGCCGAGAACAATGGCAGCCTATGGTCACTGATCAGTCTCCTACAGATCGTTCAGTGCGCATCCGAAGCCGGGTCCGCCTGTGCGAGCAGGCTAATAAATGACCGACAAGCTTGTTGATTTAACACTGTACATCACTTAGAGAGTCATAATCTGAACCTTCACGTGCACCATTATATCACTTCAGAATCACGGTGGTCTTATATAGAGCGTAAAGGAAATAATCCAAAAATCTCCGTGTACAGGGAATTTTGGAAGTTAATGACTTAAAAAAAAACGCAATATGCTAATTATCAGTAAAGAGTCATGTAGGATGTCCCTTTTTCATGTGAGCATGACATAAAGTGAACCTGTCATGTCTCCAAATGCTATTAACCTGTAGATATTTGGTTATCCTGCAGGTTAATAGCGTCCTAAAGCTGAGAGCCCAGCTACCAGGAGGAAATGAACTTTATTCCTCCCAGCTGCCTCTGACTTTCAGTCACAGAGGTGTGGCCGGTAGACAGTGAGCGGTAGCTGTCACCTCCCCCCGGCACATTGACTGACAGCCGTCTCCGCAGTGTACCGTTGCTATGCATGTACATTTACGCTCCATTCTTTTTCTTTTTAAATTCTTTTTTATTGAATTTTCAAAGCGAATACAACAAGAATCAAATAAAATAAAGATATTTATAGTAGAAATACATTCTATATGTATTGTCAGTGTATAATATGCAGTTTAATTCTATGAAACAAAAGAAGAAATCATTGCAGGAGATAATTAAAATATGGATAAAGGACAACAAACAAAGGAAGGTAGAAAGTAGGGGTGATGGGGATAGGAGAAGAATAAGAATAGGGAGGGGATTCATACTGAGGTCTACAGTGAGTCTAGGTTACAACTTCTATAGGAGGGATATCGCTCTAACAATATCTCAGCCTGAATAGACGATTTTTGGTTTTCCTGAGAGGGTTTCACTCGTAACGTTTAGCAATATTTTGTTAAGTATCAGTAATAGAAATGAAACGATCACCGTGAGAGATATGTTCTAAGAGATAGTTGGTTCTGCGAGAGACGCCAAAGGGACACTCCATTTTAAGGGGAATAAAAGTGCTGGAGTTTGAACCTCCGATCAGTAACAAGGGGTAGATAATAGCTAGTTTTTGCTGGACAACCCTTTAAAGTCCTTTTGGCCACTTCATCTGCACTGCACATGCTCTGGTTGTGGCTAGAATTGGCTGATGATGTCAGTGAAGCCAAGAATGGGCAGATGTTCCGGAGAGAGGAACCCCTGTGACTGTATAAACCAGTAGAGGAACCCCAGTGACTCTATAAACCAGTAGCGAGAGAGGAACCCCAGGGACGCTGTAAACCCAGTAGGAAGAGAGGAACCCCAGTGACTGTATAAACCAGTAGCGAGAGAGGAACCCCAGTGACCCTATAAACCAGTAGTGAGAGAGGAACCCCAGTAACTCTATAAACCAGTAGCGAGAGAGAAACCCCAGTGACTCTATAAACCAGTAGTGAGAGAGGAACCCCAGTGACTGTATAAACCAGTAGCGAGACAGGAACCCCAGTGACCCTATAAACCAGTAGTGAGAGAGAAACCCCAGTGACTCTATTAACCAGTAGCGAGAGAGGAATGCCAGTGACTCTATAAACCAGTAGCGAGAGAGGAACCACAGTGACCCTATAAACCAGTAGTGAGAGAGGAACCCCAGTGACTCTATAAACCAGTAGCGAGAGAGGAACCCCAGTGACTCTATAATCCAGTAGCAAGAGAGGATCCCCAGTGACTCTATAAACCAGTAGCAAGAGAGAAACCCCAGTGACTCTATAAACCAGTAGCGAGAGAGGATCCCCAGTGACTCTATAAACCAGTAGCGAGAGAGGAACCCCGGTGACTCTATAAACCAGTAGCAAGAGATGAACCCCGGTGACTCTATAAACCAGTAGCAAGAGAGGAACCCCACTGACTCTATAAACCAGTAGCGAGAGAGGATCCCCAGTGACTCTATAAACCAGTAGCGAGAGAGGATACCCAGTGACTCTATAAACCAGTAGCGAGAGAGGAACCCCAGTGACTCTATAAACCAGTAGCGAGAGAGGAACCCCAGTGACATCATAAACGAGTAGCAAGAGAGAAACCCCAGTGACTCTATAAACCAGTAGCAAGAGAGGATACCCAGTGACTATAAACCAGTAGCGAGAGAGGAACCCCTGTGACTCTATAAACCAGTAGCAAGAGAGAAACCCCAGTGACTCTATAAACCAGTAGCAAGAGAGGATCCCCAGTGACTCTATAAACCAGTAGCTAGAGAGGAACCCCACTGACTCTATAAACCAGTAGCGAGAGAGGATCCCCAGTGACTCTATAAACCAGTAGTGAGAGAGGATACCCAGTGACCCTATAAACCAGTAGCTAGAGAGGAACGCCAGTGACTCTATAAACCAGTAGCGAGAGAGTATCCCCAGTGACTCTATAAACCAGTAGCAAGAGAGAAACCCCAGTGACTCTATAAACCAGTAGCGAGAGAGGATCCCCAGTGACTCCATAAACCAATAGCAAGAGAGAGGATCCCCAGTGACTCTATAAACCAGTAGCAAGAGAGGAACCTCACTGACTCTATAAACCAGTAGCTAGAGAGGATCCCCAGTGACTCTATAAACCAGTAGCGAGAGAGGATACCCAGTGACTCTATAAACCAGTAGCGAGAGAGGAACCCCAGTGACTCTATAAACCAGTAGCAAGAGAGGAACCCCAGTGACTCTATAAACCAGTAGCGAGAGAGGAACCCCAGTGACGCTATAAACCAGTAGTGAGAGATGAACCCCAGTAACCTTATAAACCAGTAGTGAGAGAGGAACCCCAGTGACTCTATAAACCAGTAGTGAGAGAGGAACCCCAGTGACTCTATAAACCAGTAGCTGTTGTTTAGTGGAGTAAAAGTCATATCCATGTGAAATAGTGTCTGCAGAATGACTTCTGCGCAGATCTTGCTTTTTTTTCCCAAGGAGAATCTGTCTAACACCTGATACAAATGGGTGTTATAATTGAGCGGCATGGTGCTCTGTCGCAGAAGCCTTGCCAATCCTTTGACAGCTTTCTTATCTGAATAGGAGACGTGTTTCACCTGCGCAGATGTCCCTTCTGCACACACTACTTCAGTTGTGCTTCATTCTGGTAAATGCAAATGTCGGGGATTGGGCAGGAGCTGTTTTTCTTAAGATGCAAAAAAGATGCCTGACAAGGAAATCAGTGATGGTAAAACGACGTCAGGCTGCTGCTTAGTTTTTTTGCATTTGAATAAAACTTAATATTTGATTAAACATATTCATTTGCAAAGATACCCAGCGCATTCATAACCTGGGGCAGCCGTACAGGTGCAGATTAGCCAACCCTAATGTGGGCAGCACAAAAGACTTAACACACAATGTCATTAGTACAAACAATGAGTGCTCAGGAGAGAGGGTGACATCTCTCACGTTAACTCCTTCAGGTACTCGTCGCAGACTTTACTAAATCATTTTGGCAGAAGACATTTTTTGATACCTAGTAATAGAATATATATATATATTCAGGTTTGGACCGTGAAGAAGGCGGATTAAGTCGCCGAAACGCGTAGTCCCATTTGCGTTTATTTCTGCCATGCACTCTGGTTCCTGATCCTTGTGGGTCGTCTTTTTAAACTTTTTGAAGAAATAAAGAAAACAAGACTAGATTTACAGAGAGAAAAAAAGGGGCATTTCTTTAAAATGGGGAGGAGCAGGAAGAGAAGAAAATCAACATCGAGAACAGCCGGATTCACACTAGGCAAAAGAATTACATATTTACCTGAAGCGACAGGTCCTCTTTAAGGGTTTTGAATGTCCAAACAGTATAATAGTATTACAACCTTACACTTCCTCATATTGTCTTAGGTTAGGTTCACGCCATGTTTGGGAGCTCCTTTTAGAAATGCCTCCCGGTCCGGACATATACGTCTATTGTGCCCATTTAATATGATGAGCTGCACTATAGACTCTCCTCTCGGCATAATTTTGGTCAATATTCATCAGTATAGCCCCTCTAAATAAAGCTAATCATTACATCACAATGGAAAAAGTTTATATATTTATAATGGGAGTCAGTGGCCCTCTGAACTGAGCTTTGTGTAATCCAGTGCAGTGACAGGTTTACAATGCAGGTCTTCTGTCAAATTTGGCATAAAAGAAACAAATAGCTTAAAAGTCACTATGGTGGAGCTGCTCACCTGAATAGTCAAAGGCCAGTTACCTCATCACAAGCTACCCCCATTTGGTACATGCAGATCACCCCCCATCACGGTGAACCATGCAGAGCACCCCCTCACGGTAGAGCATGCAGATCACCCCCATCATGGTGGAGCATGCAGACCACCCCCCATCACGGTAGAGCATGCAGATCACCCCTCATTACGGTGGAGCATGCATAGCACCCCCATCATGATGGAGCTTTCAGAGCACCCCCATCATTGTGAAGCACACCCCATCACGGTGGAGCATGCAGATCATACCCCATCACGGTGGAGCATGTAGATCACACCCATCACGGTGGAGCATGCAGAGCACCCCCATCACGGTGGAGCATGTGGAACACACCCCATCACGGTGGAGCATGCAGCGCACCCTCCCATCACCGTGGAGCATGAAGATCACCCCCCATCACGGTGGAGCACACAGATCACCCCTCATCACGGTGGAGCATGTAGATCACCCCTCATCACGGTGGAGCATGCAGATCACACCCATCACGGTGGAGCATGCAGATCACCCCCCATCATGGTGGATCATGCAGATTACACCCCATGACAGTGGAGCATGCAGAGCACCCCATCACGGTGGAGCATGCAAATCACCACCCCATCACGGTGGAGCATGCAGAGCACCCCCATCATGGTGGAGCATGCACAGCACCCCCATCATGGTGGAGCATGCAGAGCACCCCCATCACGGTGGAGCATGCAGATCACCCCCAACACAGTGGAGCATGCAGATCACCCCCCATCATGGTGGATCATGCAGAGCACCCCATCACGGTGGAGCATGCAGAGCACCCCCCATCATGCTGGAGCATGCAGATCACCCCCATCACGGTGGAGCATGCAGATCACCCCCCCATCATGGAGGAGCATGCGGAGCACACCCCATCACGGTGGAGCATGCAGAGCACCCCCATCACAGTGGAGCATGCAGAGCACCCCCATCACGGTGGAGCATGCAGAGCACCCCCATCACGGTGGAGCATCCCCATCACAGTGGAGCATGCAGAGCACACCCCATCACGGTGGAGCATGCAGATCACCCCTCCATCACGGTGGAGTGTGCAGATTACCCCTCCATGATGGTGGAGCATGCAGAACACACCCCATCCCGGTGGAGCATGTAGAGCACTCCCATCACGGTGGAGCATGCAGATCACTCCCCCATCACAGTTGAGCATTTAGAACTGCCCCATCACTGTGTAGCATGCAGAGCATCCCCTATCTCAGTGGAACAGCAAAGTTTGTATCCTCTTAATACATTGCAATCATCATTAAATAACACTGTGTACTTGTTTACTCTGCTCCATGTAGAAAGAGGAAGTATCCTGTCCCTGCATTTATCATCTTCACCTTCAACTCCTGACCCAGCTACTCCCTCCCCCACCCCAACCTGGCCATAGACTTTTGCAGTAACTGATGACTCGGACAGGGAATATTGACATCCTGTTTATACATAGACCTTAGAAGGATTCAGCTGGTCAGTTTTTAATCACGTGATGTCATAGACCTAATGGAAAAGAGAAGATTTAGCTGGGTAGAAGGACAAAATGAGCAATTGTAAGTGTGCAGTGCTATATAATATGACTGCAATATGTTAAGAAGATAAAAATGTTTATGGGAGGAGGAGGAGTGCTTCTTACAGATATCTGCTTACATCCAAAGATTCGCTCAGTTTGGTTTCAGACTCTTCGGGCATGGTGCTGGCAGAGCTTCTAACACATGAGGTCAGACGCAGCATAGGGTATGGCTCTGCACACATACTGGATCTGATGTAGATTTTCTGCAGCATTTACACTCCATTTCCATATGAAAATCTGCATGTGGTACATGTTGACTTTGTTGCAGATTTTGTTGAGGATTTCACCCAAAACAGTGCAAAAGGCGAATGAATTTGACACGAAGCCTTGACGCGCTACAAATTTCAAATTTTGCTCCACAGATCAATTTACATGCAAAAAAAAAATGTAGATGAGATTTTTAAAATCGGATTAACTTAAATCTGCATAGACATTCTGGACCCAATATATGCCGCGTACATTTTTACACCTCAGGGGCTTGTTTCGCACATTTTTTTTCATCCAGTTTTTCAAGCAGAGCAAAAAAACAACATTTTTCAGTAACAGCAAATGAATGAGATTTCTAAAATCTCACCCGGTGCCTGCCCATGCGTTTAATTATTTTTTTTTTATTTGCTCTTTGTGAACTTACTCTTGAAGTTTTACTCCGATCTTAGGAGTTCAATCGGTAACTCTAAGGTTGTCTCCAATAACGTCCCTCCAGACATTTTCCCGGGTGTGTGGCCGGACCTGGGTTATATGAGTCCAGCCTGGCACACCCTGCCTAGCGCCGGTACACACAAATAATAGCCAGTAGTATTTACAGTGAAGTATCACATCCTCCAGGCGTCCACCGGCAGATAAAGAACAGGCATCTGTCCCTCCGCTGCCTGCCATGTCCTCTGCGGCCACACACGCCCAGCGTCTTCCATCCACCTTTGTGTTGCTGTTGTTTAGTTAGGGCTATATTGTACTTAGTAAACACCCAACACAAGACTCGGGTTGTTTGAACACTGCTTTAGGTTCAGCTGCAGTACACCGTTTCTCTGATCTTTTATGTTCCTGAGCAGATGTCTTTCATTAATTTATGGATTTATCATCTTTTGCTGTGTTTTTTTTTTTTTTTTTTTTTTTACACCTGGCAGCTGGCTCAAGTTTCAGCAGTTATTGTCTATTTTGCATTGCACATAGAATTGAATATCATCTGTCTTCACAAAGCTAAGGCTCAGAGAATCGAGGCAGGCTGCGTGAACTTCTGGGCTGCAGATTGTTTGAACATCTAGCGCACTTACCTCC
This sequence comes from Dendrobates tinctorius, assembly GCF_039654945.1. Lineage (NCBI taxonomy): Eukaryota > Metazoa > Chordata > Amphibia > Anura > Dendrobatidae > Dendrobates > Dendrobates tinctorius. Next base: position 6,975,851 of record NW_027361868.1, on the reverse strand, counting down.
TCCTCCCACCCATCCACCACCCCCAGCTCCTTAATATTTATTTGTGCTCATTTTCTTTCCTGGCCTTGAATGGGGCTTAGCTAGTGTTCGGTACAGCTGTATGTTTACTGAATCTATTCCATCGTGACTCATTGTGCGTGTGTAAGTATCCTGGAAACAGCCAGGGCTTTCTTGGAAGAACAGTTGGGTTTTCAGCGCCCTCACTTAAAAGGAAAAGCTCACCAATCGGTCACTTACACAATATTTACTAAACAGCGTCTTGCTCCGTAAGAAGGCGTCATGCTAGGTTTTATTGGCAAACCACTAGGAAAACACCAGAAGTGCGCCAAAGGAAGCGCCCGCAAACGCGAGAAACATAACGCCACATGTAACGAGCTTATACAAAACAAACCACTTTGGATCAGGGCTTTTTTTTTTTTTTTCTTTGCGGAAAACCAACATTTTTTCCTCTGCATCTAGCTATGAAAGTATTCTTCTATATATGACTATTTATATCATTTATGTGCTGAGATTATGTGGGCGTGATTCTGCAGTATATATTTTTTCTTTTTTTTTTTTTGACTCTTTTTTTTTTTTGACTCTGCAGAATGTGCTTTTGGAAGAGAAGCCGTACATGCATGATACTTTATTTGAAAAACAATATCGATAACTATGGTAGATGGATACATAGATGGGTGTCTGGTAAATAGATCATAGATAAATCAATGGGTAAACAGAAGAAACAAAAAAAAATAGAAGAAGCACTCCAAAAATACTGCAAAGTAAAGGGAATCTGTCACCCCGTTTTTGAGATATCATATAATGATATCATTCAATTGTGTGTCACATAAGGATTCTCTTAGTACTTTTGCTTCCCCCTGACCCCGCACCTTTCATGCATAAATACCTTTTTTATATCAGTTCAGATGTATGTAAACTGCCGCGGTCCGGTCCGCTGGGTAGGGCTTATTCAACTGCTCCCCCCTCCCTGTCTTGCTCTGCACAAGAAGAAATGCGTAGAGCAAGACAGAGAGTGGGAGAGCAGGTGAATAAGCCCCGCCCAGCGGACCGGACGGCGGCAGTTTACATACATCCGAACCGATATAAGCAAGGTATTTATGCATGAAAGGTGCGGGGTCAGGGGGAAGCAAAAGTACTAAGAGAATCCTTATGTGACACACAATTGAATGATATCATTATATGATATCTCAAAAACGGGGTGACAGATTCCCTTTAAAGGACTTTAATGGCCCATGTAGCGACATTTCAGTTCATAGTGTGAACCTTTCCCAAATCTCATTATGAACCGAAATGTCACCACATGGACCATGAAAGTCCTTTAATTTGCACTATTTTTGGAGTACTGCTTCCTTTTTTTTGTTTTTACTAGTCAGGTTGGGCTTATGCCTGGAAGCCTTGTACCCCCATTTACTGCTCTTGGATGGATAGATATGAGATAGATAGAAAAACAAAAGGCTCACTTTCTCTTGAGTCGAAATTATTGCCATCTGTTTACATGGACCAATAAATACAACATTTTTTTGCATAGTGCTTGCTATTGAGTGCTGCATGCTTGTTTTGCGTTTTAGGTAGATAGATAGATAGATAGATAGATAGATACAGTTGTGGCCAAAAGTATTGACACCCCTGCAATTCTGTCAGATAATATTCAGTTTCTTCCTGAAAATGATTGCAAACACAAATTCTTTGGTATTATTATCTTCATTTAATTTGCGAAAAAACACAAAAGAGAATGAAGCAAAAAGCAAAACATTGATCATTTCACACAAAACTCCAAAAATGGGCCAGACAAAAGTATTGGCACCCTCAGCCTAATACTTGGTTGCACAACCTTTACCCAAAATAACTGCGACCAACCGCTTCTGGTAACCATCAATGAGCTTCTTACAATGCTCTGCTGGAATTTTAGACCATTCTTCTTTGGCAAACTGCTCCAGGTCCCTGATATTTGAAGGGTGCCTTCTCCAAACTGCCATTTTTAGATCTCTCCACAGGTGTTCTATGGGATTCAGGTCTGGATTCATTGCTGGCCACCTTAGAAGTCTCCAGTGCTTTCTCTCAAACCATTTTCTAGTGCTTTTTGAAGTGTGTTTTGGGTAATTGTCCTGCTGGAAGACCCATGACCTCTGAGGGAGACCCAGCTTTCTCACACTGGGCCCTACATTATGCTGCAAAATTTGTTGGTAGTCTTCAGACTTCATAATGCCATGCACACGGTCAAGCAGTCCAGTGCCAGATGCAGCAAAGCAACCCCAAAACATCAGGGAACCTCCGCCATGTTTGACTGTAGGGACCGTGTTCTTTTCTTTGAATGCCTCTTTTTTTCTCCTGTGAACTCTATGTTGATGCCTTTGCCCAAAAGGCTCTACTTTTGTCTCATCTGACCAGAGAACATTCTTTCAAAATGTTTTAGGCTTTTTCAGGTAAGTTTTGGCAAACTCCAGCCTGGCTTTTTTATGTCTCGGGGTAAGAAGTGGGATCTTCCTGGGTCTCCTACCATACAGTCCCTTTTCATTCAGACGCCGACGGATAGTACGGGTTGACACTGTTGTACCCTCAGACTGCAGGGCAGCTTGAACTTGTTTGGATGTTAGTCGAGGTTCTTTCTCCACCATCCGCACAATCTTGCGTTGAAATCTCTTGTCAATTTTTCTTTTCCTTCCACATCTAGGGAGGTTAGCCACAGTGCCATGGGCTTTAAACTTCTTGATGACACTGCGCACGGTAGACACAGGAACATTCAGGTCTTTGGAGATGGACTTGTAGCCTTGAGATTGCTCATGCTTCCTCACAATTTGGTTTCTCAAGTCCTCAGACAGTTCTTTGGTCTTCTTTCTTTTCTCCATGCTCAATGTGGTACACACAAGGACACAGGACAGAGGTTGAGTCAACTTTAATCCATGTCAACTGGCTGCAAGTGTGATTTAGTTATTGCCAACACCTGTTAGGTGCCACAGGTAAGTTACAGGTGCTGTTAATTACACAAATTAGAGAAGCATCACATGATTTTTCCAACAGTGCCAATACTTTTGTCCACCCTCTTTTTTATGTTTGGTGTGGAATTACATCCAATTTGGCTTTAGGACAATTCTTTTTGTGTTTTTTCATTTAAGACAAATTAAATGAAGATAATAATAACAAAGAATTTGTGTTTGCAATCATTTTCAGGAAGAAACTGAGTATTATCTGACAGAATTGCAGGGGTGTCAATACTTTTGGCCACAACTGTAGATAGATAATAGATAGATAGATAATAGATATATAATAGATAGATAATAGATTGATATTAAGGGCCTTTTACACATAGCGATATCGGTAGCAATATCGCTACATGTGACACTTACCTCCAACCGGCCTCCCCGCTGGCTATCGTTGATCGCGCGAGAACGTCCTGGTCCATTTCTCATCGTCGGCTTCTTGCTGGCGCCGATGAGCGACTCCATGGATGCGGGAAGAAGTCGTCACCAGAGCTACCATCTGACAGGTAAGTAACGACCGCCAACTGCTGCTGCATCGCTGGTGAGATCTGCCTGTTTGGCAGCTCACTAGCGACCATTTAGTGATGCACCAGCGATCCTGACCGGGTCGTATCGTCGGGATCGCTGGTGCATCGCTAAATGTAACGGCACCTTTAGATAATAGATGATAGATAATAGATAGATATTAGATGATAGATGATTGATTGATAGATAATAATAATAATCTTTACATAGCGCCAACATACTCCGCAGCGCTTTACAGTTTAACAGTTTCAAATCACAAGTCATAAGTAACATCGTCAACAATACAACAATTAAAATAGATAGATACATAGATAATATATAGATGATAGATAGATAATAGATAGATATGGGATAGATAATAGATAGATAGATAATAGATAGATTGATATGAGATAGATAAATATGAGATATATAGATATTAGATAGATAGATAGAATCTAAATATAAGGAAGGGATGGATAGATAGGTATAGAATAGATAAGTAAACCTATATGACAGATTAGATACAAAGATATCTAGAGCGATACATATTGTCCGCAGTTATGTTTTCTTCTGTTGTACATTGAGGTTTCTATTATTCAGATGTACACAGCACACAAGAACCTCAGGCTCTGTGTAATAACACAGGGGTCTTTATAAAGCACAAGTGAATAATGATGAATAATTGAAGCTTCTGATAAAACATTCTCTGACGTGTTGGATGATAACAAAATCGTTTTCTCACAGCACATTGAAACATGCAAACACCAAGATGTAATTCATCCAGAAGTTTTGACTTTCCTGAAAGTCTTATCTCCGAGCAGTAGGTGACAGCTTGCTGCAGTTATTTCATTTATGCATTTTGACAGATGGCACTGGAGAGTATAATGCACTTTTAGACTTCTCTCTATCAGTCTAATGGAGGTAACTGAAGGTTCGCTCAATTTCTTCTCTTGGCACAAGAAGTATGTCAGCGAAATTACCTTCCTTTGTAATGATTAAACCTTTGAGGCAAAACTGCTTAAAGTTTATTTTAGGAGCTGTATTTGTAGATAGATGGATGGATTAGATATCAAAGTATTAAAAAGATGCTAAAATACGTAATACAGATAAATATGAGATAGAAATAAATAGATATCATATACATTTCTAGACAGATCTTAGATCTAGCAAAATAGATTCGTATAGATATAAAGTAGACTTATAGATACTTTTGAGATAGATATTAAAAAGATACTTAAATAAATAGTAGAGATATAAATATAGGTAACAGAGAGATGTGAAACAGATTTATGGGTAGATATAAAGAAAGCATTAACATAACCTGTGACGGATGCCAGACGTCACACGCATGATTATGTTGTAAAAAAACAAAACTTAGGCTGCGGGAAAAAATACATGTTCCGTGCAATAGATATCTTTTACCGGATGCCCCTGTATGGAGTAGGGTGTTCTGCTGTACTACTTAATTTAGTAAAAAGATGGATACGCTGTATACCTTACAAAAGTACACCGGGAGCGGTCCCTGCAGGTTAATTGCGCCCTCTGGATGCAGTAAAGAGCATATTGTTATATTTATTGTCTCATATAGATGAAATTATCATATCTCCGTGCAGCGACGCTCGTTCTTAGCCTCCGATCTGCAGTGTAATACAGAATCGTGAGCAGCTTTACGTTCTGCATGAAGTTGTACAGTGCGTTCAGGATCTACGCTTCTTCTTTCAAGTCCTTAAAAAAGAAAACCAGGGAGCAATGTTGGGGAAGAAGACTAAATTGACCTTGGGGGGCGCCCACATTGATTTTCTCCACATGCATCTTCATTTCTGATAAATTATAAAGCCATTAATTTGCAGAGGAAATGGCAGGCCCAGCCTGCGGCACAGATGTGTCCTAAGCAGACAGGCTTACAATGCTTAAAATACTGCCAAGAAGTGCTAGAAGGAAAATTAGTAGGCCTAAAGTGTTATGGTTAGACCTCCGTCCTCCAGGAACTGTTTTGGTTGCTTTCATGTGCCAATTATATAGATTGTAAGGTTTTTAAACTATTAAGCAGGTGGCCACTTACTATGGATAAAGGAGGTACAGAAAGATAGGAGATAGATCTGTGTATATCTAGAGAGAAAGATAGATGGATGGTAGGTAGTTAGAAAGAAATGAGATAGATAGATAGATAGATAGATGGTAGGTAGACAGAAAGATATGAGATTGATAGATACTGTAGATAGATGATAGATAGATAATATAAAGATAACAAATAAATTGATTGATAGATAGATAGATAGATAGATAGATAGATAGATAGATAGATAGATAGATAGAAGTACAAAAGAAACAGGCAGCACTCCTAACAGGCTTCAATGCAGAAAAATGGCCTGTAATGGCCTATATTAGCTGTAGCGACTTTTCAGTTCAGCAGAGCCTTTGTCAAGCCTAGATTGATAGATATGAAAGGTAGATAGATACATACAGTATATAAATAGAGAAACTGGTGGATTCAAGTTTTTAGGTTTTTGGTCGAGGAGAAGCATGTGTGATAAAAATGGTTAGAGTTCCATCAAAGAAACAAACTCCTTGTCGTGGCTGGTGGGCACACACGACTTTTCAATTTTGTGCGCTAAGTATCTTCCTTCATTTTATAGGTATAGTCTACATTGCAGTATGATAGGCAGATATGAGATAGATAGATAGATAGATAGATGATAGACTTCATATAGCCAGTGTTTTTGGATATGTCTCAGCACACAATGGCTGCTGCGCTCTTTGCTATGTGTTATATATATAGTTACTGCATCTTACACCTGTCCACATTTGCTTCATTCTGTAAGAATTTCTGGTCAGATAGATAGATAAGTAAATGTATGTAACGTTACACAAATACATGTTTAAACAATATACAATAGCTGACCGATAGCTTTTATCTATGATACAGGAACCCTTCTTAATGTAACAATGGCCGTAGGTGATGAGACTGTTGTCACCATTCTGTATAATGTTGTATGTTTCTCTTTGCTCCTTTCACCGAGTCTTTTCCTTGACTAGCACAATTCTACATGCAGGAAGGCCTGTCTCCAAATCACTTGAAAAAAGCCAAACTCATGTTTTTTTACACACGGTATCCAAGCTCCAACATGCTGAAAACCTACTTCTCCGACGTGAAGGTAAGTCCGGTGACGAGTCCAAGCGCCGCTCTATGTATCTCCGCCAGGGGAACGTGTTCAAGGGCAGATGTGGGGGGGTCTTTATATAAGTTATGAAATGATAAACTATATTGTAATTGGAGAGATTTGGTTACGGCCTCCCGAATTTAGGGCAAGAAGTTATTATCTTTTAATACTGTTTTAACACTGAATTCTGGTTTGTGCCAATATGATTTTATACTAAACCCATTTGCAATCACTGAAGGCTTTTCAAAGCTTACAGGCCAAATCCACAATTGGTTAACATTTTGACCCAGATTTATAAAACGGTCCTGCATCTCTGTATTAATCCTGTGCTATCCCGAGGGGGCTCATTTATCATATTATGTATGACTCTTACTATCCGAACTGATATCTCACCATGTAGGTAAGTACATCAAATTCTGGACTGGAGGAAATTGTGGAGGATGTGGAAATGATAAGACTAATATTGATATACATTGCCAATTTATATTCTACAGGGGTGGACACAATGCCCTGAGAGTGTGAAAGACAATTAGACTTTGCTTTTGGAGCCAGTTTGGTCTTTATAGTAGCATTAGGAAATTTCCATAAATCCAAATGGAGAACTTGTTGGCTTCTGGGATGAGTCCAAAAATTATCCCTCTTGTCTATGGGTTTTTTGTTTGGTCAGAAAAAAAAAATAACATCGGATCGATCCAAACATAAGATAATAATTCAGAATTCAGTGTCTTTTTACGACCATAGTCAGGTGTTCTTATATAATAAATGTCTCCATTTAAACCACCAGCGTCCATTCTTCCAGCTTTCAAATGATTACTCCTCCGATGCTACTTCTATAGGACAAACAGAGATCAAACTTTGGTGTAGAAGAGTATACGTCCAATGTTTTTACTCACGTAGCTTTAAAAAAAAAATTTAAAATCCATAAAACAGCGCGACTCAGGGTTTCGCCTTTCCGGCTTTGTCCAGGGTTTGTGACATCTGTATAGAGTATTGCAGCTAAGTCTCATTTAAAGATGATCTGTCACCAGATCTTACAATATGCATATGTTATTATATAGATTTCTTAGACTTGATGAAGCTGGTGTATATATTATGAAAATCAATGTTAGGAAGACTATATATTATTATATTTTTTATTCTGCCAAGCATTAAAAAGAGCGTTTTATTTTTATTTTACTATGATATATCCAATGTGACATGGATATTCATTAGAGATGAGCGAGTTGATTTTTATAGGCCCTGGTCCTTCGGCCACATCACTATTCCATAGATGCTGGATCAGAGCTGCGCAAAGCGCCTACTACCTGTCTGGAGTTTTCAGCGCCTCTTCTGAGTTGTAGGCCCCCGGCTTGAGGCTCGACATCATACATGCTTATTGAAAGAGAAGCCGAGGATGCCGGCAGGGAAGAATTGGTTCTCAGAACTCCTGTCTGGCCACCACGGAATACCGACCTGGCTGCTGGGCCAAGTTCCTGAGAATCGATTCGCTCAGCTCTAATATTTATAATAAGTACACCAGCCTCACCAGGTCCAAAAGATCTCTTTATTAATATATGCAGTTTATATTGTGAAATCAACAAGAATGGTGATGTTTTGGGAATAGTATAATTAGACAATTGTGTGGTTGCCGGTGACTTATGCAGCTTCTTTCGTTATGGCAAAGAATAGTATAGCTTGGGATCTGTCAAAGGTAATATATTACTTTATTTCATCAGCATAAAGCAAGCTGAATAGCGAGTGGGAGTGTTAAAATTGGAGCCAATAATTCACGGGTGCAGACGCAGGATTGGTAAAGTTGTGATAAATCCTGCATGAAGGCTACACTCACAAGTGTTTTAGTGCCTTTTTATGTTGTTGTTTGTTTTTGTTTTTTTTGCAGCCAGGTGTTACTATGTTTCTATTCCACTAATAATACTTGTAAAAAAAACACTATAAACATAAGTGTTTACTGTAAGGCTGGAACATAATAGCGATATTATTATTAATAATAAAAAAAAATAATAATAAATAGACATTACAACAAATACACTCATATTTTTTATTTTGATTTCTTTTTATTTACTTTTTTTTTAAAGCATTTAATAAATTCTTATAAATACAGTATGGTAATAAAAAACACTTATTACTATTATTTTATGTTTATCTTTTAACGATTCCCAGTAAAAACTTTTTTTTTAGCCTCTCATTGAAACACCAGGATATTTAAATGAGTCATTAGTCAAAAAGAAAAAAAAAAGTCATTTATGTGTCCAGCGAGTCGCCTCTTTCCCATCCGGCTTATACGTTGTTACGGCATATGCTTATGAGCCGAGCGCACTTCCATCTTCCAAGTATCAAAAAAGACATTGTTAGCATTGTAAGTGATAATCATGTGATAAAATCTGAGGGCGGCCCGCACGGATTACAGCGTGAACGTTCGTCTAATTGTCTCGTCTGCACTGCTTTCCCATACTTCTGCTTACATAAGCAAACTGCTGCGTGTCACTCTCCTTTTCTACATTGACATCCCCCGTGCACTTGCTGCGAAGGGGGGAAAAAAAAAAGAAAAAACAAAAGTGTTGATTGTCTCTTATTTACGACTTAATTTGTTGTTGATGTCGTCTACGCAGAAGCATAAGGAAGATGAACAAAGTGACAGATTCAGGGCACATTATTCAAATGAGGCGATGACTCCCAGCTGCCTCCATCTACAGAATATCAGAACCGCCTATTTACGTCTTATTAAGTCTTAACACCAGTAATTATTTCTTCACGTTGACTTGATTTCCTGTTAATAACTTGTGGTCGGGGGGGGGACACTGAGCTCCTTTTGAATTTGGTCCATAGATTCACACGGTGTCATCAAAATAAGGCAAAAAGCTCTAAATTGTGACCGAAACCTAGAGGAACGCTAGCGTCAACCGAGCCTACAGTGGCAGATTACACACTTGTATTTTGGAGCAGAATCTTCTCCAAATGGAAAAACTGCTTCAAAAATTTTAGGTGAAATTTGGAGCAGATTCAGCTCTCGAAAAAACTGCTTCAAATATTATTCTTTGAATGGGAAAGTACATAAAGTACTATTTTTGTCCCACGTGGAAGTAGATGCAAACATTTTTAATTCTTGGGACATTTCCACTTGAAAAAAAAATGCTCACAGAGGTTTTATGTAGGGCGTTTTGGAGCCAGATCTGAGTCGAAACTGTAAATCCTCGTCAAAAACTCAAAACTTGGAGTTTCTGCTTAGTGGCTACGTGCACCCAACGTCTTTTTCAGGCGAATACCGCCACAGATACCGCCTGATAAAACTGTCAAAAGAATGAACACGTTCAGGCTTTTGATTGTCTTTTAACCACTTCAGATTTCTAAAAATGCAGTTAAAAGTATGTCTGTTCTTCTGGCGCTTTCCATTCTGAAGACTCTGTACTTTACAATACAAATCAATGGGAAAGCTCAAAAGATGGCCAGAGCAGTTTGCCATCGTCTTTGCTTAAAAAAAAAAGCCCTAGCATTTTCTTCATTAGTCAGTGGAGTATGAAAAATGCCTGAAAAATGACAGTAAAAAAAGACTTCACAAAAATCCATAGAAAAAATGTCAGAAAAAATGTCGGCAGCCAAAACCATAAGTAAATGACACAAAAGATGCTTCAGGAAAAAGAAACTCCAGAGTTTAGAGAAGCGTCTTCAACTGGAAAACCTAGTTGGATTTGCCAATGTTTAAAAATCCTTGTGTGCACCTCAACTGTATGTTCACACTAAGTTTTATGAAAACGGTAAAAGTCTGATGGGTTTTTCAAGAGGAATCTTGTTCAGGAAATGTTGAGTTTTTTAAAGGTTCTGAGAAAGGATTTTGACTCATTTTCAAGTGGATTCTTTAAGCAAATCCGCTTCAAAATCCTTAAAAAAAAAACAGTTTGAACATACGTTAGTCTACATCTGACTACTGACAATTATGGAAAAAGTTACCCATACAAGAAAATCGATTTTAAAAAAAACACCGAAAAAAAATGCTCCCAAAACTTTATTTGGGGGAAGGGGCTCAAATTAAAAAACTGAATATCAAATTAAAGATGAAAAACTTTTAGAATAAGTTTATGTGTAAAAGTCTAAAATACTAAAGAACAAAAGGAATGTATGCATGGAGATATATTCTCAAATTATAGGATGGTTTATAGAAAATTAGTTGAAGTTAAGGGTTGATTCACACATTACAGCTGTGAAAGGGATTTTGTTGCAGTTTCTAAAAAATTTGAGGGACAAAAACATGCACATGTCCAAGGTGTGTGAAAACAACTGTTCTTCTGTAAATCTAAGGAGTTCCTTAATAAATCATTTCTGCACAGCCTTATGATAAACAGGTAGATCGATATCAGATACCCAGAAATGATAATTTATATACCATTTTATACCGGGTGAGTCATAAAGGACGGATGTATTTGAAGTGGCTATAACTCACCACCAGGTGGAGGTAGAGATGTGCGGGAGGCGGGGTTATGTTTGTGAGGTGAAAGCATTGTTTTTATTTTAGTTTCAGTTTAAGCTATGGTGCCGTGGACGATAGAACATCGCGTTTTTGCGTACGACAGTTTTGTCAAGAATAATGAGTGTATCACAGCCGTTCAGCGTGAGTTTCGGCGTCATTTCAATATTCACCGAAATCAAGCTGTTCCCGCTCATAACACTATCCTACGTTGGGTTGAAGCACTCCGTACACGAGGTACACTAATGAACAAACGACCACCGGGGGCTCCACGAACGGCACGTACCGCTGCACAGCCCTAAGGTAACGGTGTGGTGCGCTATGGGCAAATATGGCGTGATCGGTCCGTACTTTTTCGAAGGCGATAATGGCAATACTGTTACCGTGAACTCACAACGTTATATCGCCATGATAAATAACTTCTTTGTTCCTGAGTTACGACGGCAACATATCCCCATCTCTAGTGTGTGGTTTCAACAAGATGGGGCAACGGCCCACACAGCCGGAGCAACAATGAACGTTCTTCGCCCTCTCTTCCCTGGTCGCATCATTTCCAGGTTTGGCGATATTAATTGGCCTCCTAGGTCCCCAGACCTGTCCATGTGCGATTATTACTTATGGGGTCACCTCAAATCACGTGTATACAAGCTTAAGCCTCGATCATTACAAGAACTGAAGGAAGCTATTCGAGTGGAAGTTGCCCAAATCGACAGAGTTGTGTTGGAACGTGTTGATGCCAACTTCCAAGAACGCCTTTGGAAATGCATCACTGATAATGGCCACCACATGGCAGATGTTGTTTTCCACACTTGAATTTGTCAAATGCTATTAGTATACGTAACCAAATCTGTGAATACATTTATATTTAATAAATATTTAACGATTTTATGATTAGTTTAAAAACGTCCGTCCTTTATGACTCACCCGGTATAATATTGTTGATGTTTCCCCTCCACACATCCCAGGTATACAGTATACAGTACTGGGACGTTTCAGCAGGAGCGGGTCATTATTTTTAGTAGAAACATGGCATTAATTTCACAATGGTTATGTGCGTGGTTTTAGTAGGGACATGCCAGTAGTTTCAGCATTTGCTTGTGAGTAATTTCAGCAGGATTGTTTCAACAGGGGTATGTCAGTACTTTCAACTGGCGCATATCATTAGTTTCAGTAGGAGCATGTCAATAATTTCAGCAGTGGTGTGTCAGTAGTTTCAGCAGGGGCGTATCATTAAGCATGGGCATATCATTGTATCATTATTTTCAGCAGGGGTGTTTTAGTAGTTTCAGCAGGGGAGTATCATTAGTTTCAGCCATGGAGTGTCAGTAGTTTCCGCAGAGGTATGTAAGTTTCAGCAGGGGAGTGCCAATAGTTTCAGCAGGGGCGTGTCAGTAGTTTCTGCAGAGGTATGTCAGTTTCAGCAGGGGAGTGTCAATAGTTTCAGCAGGTGCGTGTCAGTAGTTTCTGCAGAGGTATGTCCGTTTCAGCAGGGGCGTGTCAGTTAAAGCAGGGGCGTGTCAGTAGTTTCAGCAGGGGTGTATCATTGTATCAGTATTTTCAGAAGGGGCATGCCAGTAGTTTCAACACATTGCGGTTATTACATGTGCTGCCAGGCTTCACTCCTCTCTCCCCCTTGCTCTCTGCTACGTGTGCTAGTGCTACACCTGCACATTTCCAAACACCAAAATGCACCTCCCTGATACGGGATGCTACTGCTGATGTCCTGCTGACAGGTCAGTGCTGAGAAAGCTCTGGACCTCGTGACTGGGAGATGTGAAATTGCAACCAAATCACAAAACCGCTGCTGTATTTGCATGACCGTGGTTGGGACCTCAGAATGGTGGCCAATAAATGACTTTAAGAGGTTAACAAAAAATATATATAGTTCATTGCCATCTAAACATTTGATCTCAGAAAACCCCTTTTACTGTTCTTGAGAGCTAAAATCATGAGTAACAGATAGTAAACATTATAAATCCATTTACATATCGTCTTATACAAATTCTAGGCTGTGATATTATTAGACTTCTTTACCAGGAGGTTAACGCTGAGCCTCATCAGTTTATCAGGTTGGTCCAGAGAAAACACGCGGCCAGGCTATGATAAAATTATATAAGGCACTTTTAACTTAAAGCAGATGTCTACTCTAAAAGCTTTATTAAGTTTGTATACAGCTTAGCAGATTTGATAGGGACATGGCCACCTGTCCTCCTTGTCAGCTGCAACCACTAATTTTATATTAGCACCAGGCTTTAGAAAGAGGCAAACACTTCTTCATCAGAGCTGCGCACTTGGCCTTAATCATTAGAGGTTCTTGTGAGGAGCAGGAAAACCCTTAATCAAGTCGACCGTGCTTTGCCTAACATATTACATAAGCAGAATCCTAAGACCGGTTGGATTAGTTATTCTCGAGTTTCATCACTTTTCTATGTTTTTGGAAAGAAATTCCAATGGCAAACTTATTAGAGGTTGTATGTTGGCTCATGGACTCTCTACAGATGGTAGCACTTGGTGTGCCACAGCATAATATTCTCCCCTGCAGTCTGTCATGATCCATCCTGGATCAGGACTGATAAAAAGCACAGGTAACCTTTTTTCTTAAGCTGTGCTTAAGTTTGGATTTTGCCCCCGGTGGCCATTAGGATTATGGCACTGTGGTGTTGTTTGTTCTAAGTTTGCCCCCGGTGGTGGTGAGCGTCATTGCACTCTGGTTTCTTTAGTTAAGTGCAGATGATTATAATGCAGGTGTGATTTATCTGGCTCTGCTATAAAAGAGTCACAGGTGTTGCAATCAGGGTTGGTTATAGTGTTCATTTCAACCATCCTTGGTGGGAAAAGGAGCTGGAGAACGTTCCTTGCAGCACTGTCTTAGCCCTGGTGTGGAGGGAGTCATAGGGGATTTCCTTGTAGCTCTGACAGATCTTGGTGGCAGCGATTCAGGAGGAGAGCTGCATTCTGGTGGTGGACTCTGTTGCCAGGAGAAAGTGCAACAGAGTAAAGCTAAGTGGTGTTTCCCTGTTTGTGTTTTTCCTTAGTGTGTATTAGTACAGCGGTGGGGCCAGTGCCTGCGCCACCCAGCTCCCTAGCAAGGGATAGGTGTAGGGTGTGCTAGGGCGACAGGTTCCTGATCAGCGCCCGGTGCGGAACCGGCATAGGGAACGTTAGGAGCGTTAGGGACACTGACTCAGGGGAGTGCAGGAGGTCTCCACGTCCCCTTTCCCTATCGCAGGGCCCACCGTTGTAACTGTTTCCCCTTTCCTCGTGTCTTGTTGTTTTAGTTACCAGCCTGCGGGCCGTGTCACACAGGACAGTATCACGTGCCGCGTCTTGCTGTTTTAGTTACCGGCCTGCGGGTCGCGTCACACAGGACGGGTCATCGTGACACAATCAATGTGACAAGGGGCACGTCATCATAGGCACTGCATGTGACCACACAGAAATTACGGAGGGTGTGCGCAGCTGGAATACAGGTGGGAGTTTGAGTCCTTACTGTCTCCAAGTTTTTTTAGAATATATGTTGTGCAGTAGGCAAGGAAATAACGGCAGGCTGTCAGATATTGGCATGTTATTAATATTCATAAGTTCACTTGCTCTTGGTTTACTGTGCAAGCTAGTAGATGGATTTATAGTGGTTGTTCCATTTTGTAAATTTATGGCATAAAAACTAGACATAAGTGAAATGATTCCCAAAACCCTGGTCCAATGGTCAGGTCATAATTCCGTGACCACTAGATGGAAGCCTTGCATTTGCAGCTCTACTTTTGATTAGCCGGCCTGACGTGACGTCATCATTGTGGCATGACGGTGTGCCAGGCCGGCTAATCAAAAGAGAAGCCATGAATGCCAGTAGGACGGAGGCAACATGCAGCTCTCTCATCCAGAGGCCACAGAATAGTGACTAGGCAGATCCATCTCGAGGATTTTGGCGCTTGATCGGTTCTCCTGTTGACAAAAAAAAAAACATGACGTTAGTCTGGCTTACCGCCTTTGATTTTGGTACTGGATTACTTGTTTGTTTGGTTGTTTTTTAAGCTAGAGTTCAATGTTTTCCATTTTTACCTATTTAAATATTTAAAACCATTGTACAACTTCACTTGATTGTCCTTTTTCTTTTTTTTTTATTAATGTTGGGTTAAAAATTATAAAAACTAAACCAGTGAGACTATATCCTCTTCTCCTGAATTAGTGGTAGGTTGTCAGCTATAAGCACTTAATCACTGATTCATCAGGCAGTTTTTGCCAAATATCTGCTGTTGTAAAACTGAAATATCACAAAATTGCATTAGAGGATATAATAATAATAATAATAATAATAATAATAATAATAAAGTAAGACCCAGGGGGGAATCAGGAATAAAATAAAAGCAAAAACTGCCCACTTTAAAAAAAAAAAAGTTTAGAGCTTTTTACATTTTTTTTAAAGCGATGACCTGCAGTCCCAGACACAGCCTGTGGAGAAGAATGGCGCTGTTTCTTCGGTGGACGAAAAAAAAAAAAGAAAAAGCAGATTGACAATATGTAAATTGCGTGATTGTATACTGAAGTGTATAGTCCAAGGGAAAGATCGAGGAATGACATTACGCTGCCAAGCTTCAGAGCCCAAATTACAGTTTTCTCTTTTCAAGTGGTTCCACCTGGAAGATAAGACACTTTAAAACGAATTTGCCCCAGACATCTCCGGGACTGACTCGCACAGTGTCCCCAGTGAGGCCATTTGGAGCTGGCTGTCGTGCCAAAGTGGTTTTATGCCATGTGCTGAAGGAGAAGCCTTTGTGAGAGGCAGTGTCGGAGCCCAGATAACAGAATTGATTTCACCCTAGTGTTTCATGAATTGTGCAGGTCTTTAGGGCACGTTGCTCTTTCCCTCATCTGATTCTGGCTGTAGGCTCTGCAGGTGTTATCACCTCAAGGGTCAGGACAGTTGAGAAAAGATTTAGAAAAGGAAAACTAATGTCGCCTTTTCTCCTCTGTCAAAACCAGGAGAGAAAAAAAGGGCTCTTGCTCTGAGTGATTATTATGCCTGTAATGAATTGGTGGCGGATCAGGTGGAAATGTCGCACACCAGATCCTTATTTCATATAAGAGGTCTGGACCACACCTAACGTTTTCTGTTTTATTTCCCTACATTTGTATTACGCTTTTTTTCTTTTTTCTTTATTTTCTTTATATTTTACTTTATCTTGTACATATAGTTTTTTTTTTGTTTTTTTTTTTAAATCCTACATAGAAAGCTCTGTGAGGCTATGTGCCCACGCTAGCGTTTTTAAACGCTCAGGAAAAGGATCCCTTTTCCCAGAAAACGAGCGTCTTTTTTCCACGCGTTTCTTGCGCGTTTTTGACGCGTTTTTTGACACGCGATTTCTGGGAACATTGGGGATGGCTAAAAACGCTGAGCAATCCGGGAATTAATGAGCATGCTGCGTTTTTAGCCGCTAAGCAATTCCTGAGCGGTTAAAAACGCATGCATTGGCACAAAAAGCCAAAAACGCATGCTAATTAATTTGATGCATCTTTTAAGCATTTCTGCAGCGTCTGATCCAGCTCAAACGCTGCGAAAACGCTTAACAAAACACATCGTGGGCACACAGCCTCAATAAAACCCAAAAAAGTCCATACTCGTGCTATAAAACAATTTTGGAAAAAAAAATTACTAATTTGCTAAGCTAGAATTTTGGATCAATTTATGTCAAAATGTATTGCCTATTTTAGACTGAATAGACAGCTCTTAGTATTGTTGAGAAAATGGGAGTGGCTTAGAAAAAAAGGAGGGGCTTGTAGAAATTGGGAGGAGCTTAGAAAAAAGGGGGATAGAGAAAAGTGAACATGGCTTGTCCCCAATATATTGATCTAAAGTAAGTCAATCAAGAGGTGGCAAAGAATGAGAAAATTTGATGAAGGCTGCAGTCAATTATTAGCCGATGATTGGCTGCAGCGTTCTAGTGACTTAAACAATATTGTAAAACATCTGGATAAGCAAAGTTGTCAAGAAAATATTGAACAGGACTTAAAAAGGTAAGACAACTTTAAAAAAGGGCACAAATCTTATACAGAGTAATGTACAAAAACTAAAGCCACTAAAAAAGAGCAAATTACCCTAGAAAACATTTAAGATAATTCATCATGGTAGGAAAACTATGATTAATGATAAAATCTGTGCACATGGGAAATATGAGTGCATGTAGCCTGTACAGATGGACGCAGTGTCTCTATGGCTCTGTATAGACACACAGTGTACTGCCATAAGGCGTCTACATGAGGTTTCATATTCTCACCTAGAAGTATTGCCTCCACCATACGAGGTCCGCAGAGGTCCGGTATGTGACCGTAGATTTTAAGGGTGAGTTATTATTGTGCAACGTGGTTCTATAATAAATCAGGCCAGTGCCAGCTCCAGGCTTATGCGGGCCTTTAGGCCACTGAGTCCCATTGGCCACTTTTTCTTTTTGCGGGACGAGCGGTAGTTTTTATCATCACCATATTGATGTCCAAACAATTTTCTAATTTATTTTTTTTGGAGGGGAAAGCGAAGTGACTGAAAATCAGTTAGTACAATTCCACAGAAAGCGATATCAAATAGATTTTTTTTTATTTTTGTTGATTTTATTTACAGTATGTTTTGAGAAAAATGGGGGAGGGGATCTAGTTTTGTATATTTTTTTAATTTTTAAAAATATTGGACATTTATTATTGGTCCACTTAGGGGACTCGAACCTGCAGTCTATACAATTATACTGCAATACTATAATATTGCATCATTTTGTAAAAACGAAACCCATGAAAAACTTGAGGGCCGACACAATAAAGTAAAAAATGAAGGGCTGCGCAAAAATGGTGAAAATCAACTCTTCCAGAATGGTCGTAGCTGGAGAGGAGAGTTCATTCACTTGTCAAATTCATTTTGTACTCCAGAAACTCTACTCTGCTCCCTAAATGGAGTAGGATTTCTGTTGGTGCGCATGGAGGCAGAAAAGGCATCAAATTCATTACGTCGCGTGCACCTTTTAATGAATTGGCGCCTTTTATTCCAGCAAGACTTTTGTAGCATGAGCGTTTACTATGCCATTCTTGATAAATTCAGCCCCATAATTATACAAGTAATAGTGGAACCACACACGGAAATGGCAAAGTCGGGTATAGGTACATTAGTAGCAGGAGGAAACACAAGGAGTTCAGTCTTTGACAGGTTCAGTTTCAGATATAGTGAGGACATGATGTTAGACACAGCGTTTAGACAATCGCTGGTGTTTTCTAGAAAGGCTGGCGTGATGTCAGGAGAAGAAGCGTATAATTGGGTGTCATCAGCATAGAGATGGTACTGGAAACCAAATCTACTGATTGTTTGACCAATAGGGGCAGTATACAAAGAGAAGAGGAGGGGGCCTAGGACTGATCCTTGAGGAACCCCAACAGTAAGGGGAAGATGAGAGGAGGAGGAACCAGCAAAAGATACAGTAAAGGAGCGGTCAGAGAGATAGGAGGAGAACCAGGAGAGAACGGTGTCCTTGAGGTCAATGGAACGGAGCATAGTGAGGAGGAGCTGGTGACCCCTTTCTTCATTTCCAACCTCTTAAATGCTGCGGTGATGACTGACAGTGGCATCTAAGAGGTTAGGTTGCTGTGATCCGAGCAGTTAGACTCGGGTGTTGGCTGTATAATACGTCTCCATTTATTGAGTGAGCACATCCAAAGTACAGTACAACGGATATCGTCAGTTGAAACGTTGAGGAGAGTGGATCCCTGGGTTCACCAGATAGCGCGTGCATGCTGAGATGTGTAGTTTCCCCACAGCAGTAGTTAGAGACCACAGATTGTAGCTAGGATCTCTGCTACGGTAAAGGGTTTCTTGATGTCGCTCGCCATTGTAGGCCGTCCACCTTGTAATCTGGTTTTATTTCGGGGTAGTTATTATCTTTTTGAGGTTGTACATTTCATGGAGTGATTGTTTGTACATATTTTGACAAGTCTTTCAGTAGTGTCCCAGTGTGAATAGCTCGCTCCAACCTCATTAGATTCTGTTAGAAAGCCAACGAGGGGTCAAGCATAAAGAATCCCTTTATCCTGTATCACACAGCATCTCGCCCATTCTCTTAAACTTTCACTGCTCTCTTCAATTATACTGGGCTGCGAATTGTGCAGAACAGCAGGTGAAGTGAGCAGGTTATCTGTAGGCACCGCACACTGGAGGTTTTTACTACAAGGGTCTTTCCTTTCATACTTTTGAAGAAGAGATTCCAACCCTGAACTGGTTGATTGTTACCTCTTAGGCTCATTCTGTGCGCTGCATTGTCACAGTTTGCTAATTTTTATGACCATTCATACCAGAAGATTATCATGTAAAAACATAAAACGTATATTGAGCAAAAGTTTCCAATTGTCATCCCGTGTAAATGTTATCAGGGATCCTCAGAAATTCACACATTGATCAAAGCTTTTATGACGGTCAATGTGATAGCCTGAAAACAGGCATCCACTAGTATTTAGCAGAAGTAAAGGAGTAACACCCAGCGATCTAAAAAGCTATTGAAATTGTGAAAAGACATACGATTATGTTACATATAGCACTCAGAACTCGCTATATTCCTGTAAGAATGGTGTAGAGTCTGGGCTAGATTGTGAGAACAGTGTAGAGTCTGTGCTAGATTGTGAGAACAGTGTAGAGTCTGTGCTAGGCTGTGAGAATGGTGTAGAGTCTGTGCTAGGCTGTGAGAACGGTGTAGAGTCTGTGCTACGCTGTGAGAACGGTGTAATCTGTGCTAAGCTGTGAGAATGGTGTAGATTTGTGCTAGGCTTTGAGAACGATGTAAAGTTTGTGCTAGACTTTGAGAGCGGTGTAGAGTCTATGCTAACCTTTGAGAACGGTGTAGAGTCTGTGCTAAGCTGTGAGAATGGTGTAGAGTCTGTGCTAGGCTGTGAGAACAGTGTAGAGTCTGTGCTAGGCTGTGAGAACGGTGTAGAGTCTGTGCTAGGCTGTGAGAACAGTGTAGAGTCTGTGCTACGCTGTGAGAATGGTGTAGTCTGTGCTAAGCTGTGAGAATGGTGTAGAGTCTCTGCTAAGCTGTGAGAAAGGTGTAGATTTGTGCTAGGCTTTGAGAACGATGTAAAGTTTGTGCTAGACTTTGAGAGCGGTGTAGAGTCTATGCTAACCTTTGAGAATGGTGTAGAGTCTGTGCTAGGCTGTGACAAAGGTGTAGAGTCTGTGCTAGGCTGTAAGAACGGTGTAGTCTGTGCTAGGCTGTGAGAACTGTGGAGTCTACTAAGCTGTGAGAACAGTGTAGAGTCTTTGCTAGGCTGTGAGAACGGTGTAGAGTCTGCTGGGCTGTGAGAATGGTGTAGAGTCTGTGCTAGGCTGTGAGAATGGTGTAGAGTCTGTGCTTGGCTGTGAGAATGGTGTAGAGTCTGTACTTGGCTGTGAGAATGGTGTAGAGTCTGTGCTAGGCTGTGAGAATGGTGTAGAGTCTGTGCTTGGCTGTGAGAATGGTGTAGAGTCTGTACTTGGCTGTGAGAATGGTGTAGAGTCTGTGCTAGGCTGTGAGAACGGTGTAGAGTCTGTGCTAGGCTGTGAGAATGGTGTAGAATCTGTGCTAGGCTGTGAGAACGGTGTAGTCTGTGCTAGGCTGTGAGAAAGGTGTAACGTTTGTGCTAGGCTTTGAGAACGGTGTAAAGTTTGTGCTAGACTTTGAGAACGGTGTAGAGTCTGTGCTAGGCTGTGACAAAGGTGTAGATTCTGTGCTAGGCTGTGAGAAATGCGTAGAGTCTGTGCTAGGCTGTGAGAATCGTGTAGTTTGTGCTATTTATGATTATGTTGCTTATCGCACTAACAATAATATTAAAATGCCAAAAAATGGTCTATAATGTACAGAGCTGGCAGATAAGAGAAGTAATGTGATGAGTTTTATTAAGGATAGGAATAGCGTCTTCTGGTAGAATGAGTATATCACTTGTTTTAACCACTTTAGGGTTTCCGAACCCTGAAGCTGTTAAATAATTGACGTGTCGTTTTCACATTGCTGTGCTTTATTATAGTTTTACAGGGCGCATTTGCGGCACTTATTCAGGCGGAATACAGGTGGACGTAGCCTTACACTGCACTCCCACATAGCGTCCACAGACCTCCCACAGCGATACCCGCTACTGCATTTACCGTTGTGGACCGCACATTTCTTTCGTAGCTACATCTGCAGCGTAAAGTGACATGCTGTTGATATTAAACCTGCAGTTTCTGTCAATTTATTGCTGCAGATATTTTTTTTGCAGCATGTGCATGAGAATTCTTAAAGAGGTTTTTCCAGCACCTGTTCTCTGCGTGCATTCTGTTTTTAATAAGCAAACAAACTGCTCCTTGCTCATCCCCTACGGATCCAGCCCTGGGTCTCTGCCTCTTCTCCTGGAGTCAGTTATTGTCTGCAGCGCTGACATCACATTAACACCACTGCTGCCAATCAGTGAGCTTAGCGGCTCATGCAGTCTACTCAGCAGTGCCACTGAGCTCAGTTATTGGCTTTAGTCCTGTTGACTTGATTTCATCGCTGTGCACAATAGTAGACACCAGGAGCAGCAGTGGAGACTCAATGCTGGGGAGGGGAAGAAAAACTCCACTGAAAATATCATGTGCTAGTAGAGGATTTTCCTCAATAGATCACACATCAGGAAATCCTCTTGTGTTTTCACACCTTCAGGTCTCAGTTGAGCAGAGAGTGACTAGGAAGAGCTTCTCCTGCTCTCGAGGACCCGCCGTAAGAATACATGTAATGCGGCTTTTCCACTGTGGCGGCGCTACAGGGAAAGTGAACACATCATCAAGAGACTTTTCTAACAAAAAGGCATTGTCCTTACTGAATAACCCCTTTAAAGAGCCATCTGCTCTCGTGAGTATACATTTTCACTGATACGGGTCAAAAAGTTAAAATTAATCAGACTTTAATTTTATTGTAAATGATTTAATATGGAAAAAGCAAAGATTGGAGGAAAAAACTGTGGGCATGATGTACCTGAGTAATCTCCAACCTGTGGCTGCATTATGCTAAATCTCCCTCCTGAGATCTACCATTTTCTTGCCACTAAATACTGTATCCTCTTGCGGATTTGTTTGGAATAATTAGGAAGTTTTCCTTACATGGAAGGTGCCTCGTCCCGTGGGAAACATTAATCAGCCACTGCGATTCTTCCGAGTAGAAACACGGGCTCTTTTTAATTGTGATTCATTTTAACTCTAGCGCATTAACGTACTACAGATGTCTTCGCTTGTCTTTTCGGGAACAATCGATCCTTCATTCCTCTCTTTCTGTGGAAGACAAAAGGGAGAATAACAAACAATTAGCAAAATGTTCCGTTCAATACAGAAAGTACAGTCAAAATACTTCCGGCAGAAGTTCCATTGTTTTAGCATTTATTAATGAAAATATAAAAAAAAAACAATGTTCTGTCCGTAGTACCCAGTAGTTGGAAGATTGACTGATAGCGATGTATGAATTGTATACCATACATAGATAGGCTTTGACTAGCCTCCATAAATGTTGATTATAAAGTAATTTTATTTTTTTTTGTCCAGAAATCAATAGTACAGGTGAAAGACAACTTTGTAATATATCTTATCAGAGAAATCTGCTTCTTTCTCCTCCTGGGCTGATCAGTCATTGTCAAAATTCTCAATTCACAGGTGAAATCTGTTGATAGATTTTCCATTACTGAGATCAGAGGTGACAGTGGGCACAAATTTTTGTGAAGATCTGTCGGCAGAAAGTCTATTTCTGCCTTTAGCATCCTTCACCATTGAATTTTGAAAGCACCAATTATCATCTGCTATGCCTTTAATGGGTAAATCTGCCTTTACTGAATGCAAATTTTATCCAAGAATTAAGAATGGAAGATCAGTCCCGGAGGGCAAAGAAGTGGATTTCTCTGATAAGATATATCACAAAAGGTCTTATTTTAATGTGAACTAGTGATTTATGAAATTAAAATAAAGGTTACCCTTTGAGAATTTTTATAGTCTTAGTATGTTTTTTCAACAGTGGCCTGTCATACACTTTCTTTTACATTTATGAACTGTCCTACAAAACCGGATCAGGTGCGTCTATCTGTAGTAGGATGGTCCTTTGGAGGAAGCCATAACTGTAAGGAAACTCTATGCCGTTTATGCTGCTGATAGACCCATCTGCCTTGGAAACTTTGACTATGGGTATTGATCCACCTTGGTCACAATGGTCTTTTTGAAATTTTATGGGTCCCTTTCAAATACAAAAGATGATGTGCAGCCCATGATCCCAGGAAGTACAGGGCTTTACCGTTATGTTAGCTGACTGTGATGTGGTTTTGACTTTGTTGCCAAGTTTTAGTAATACCATAAACTCAAAAAAAAAGTATATGGCCCACTATATAATAAAAATAATGTAGTTGTTCACTTTACTTGGTGGGGCATAATTAGGTAAAACTCTAATATTGGCATTGTTGCCACACTCCCCCAGACATCAGTGGTAAAGAGTTTAATAAAAGTAGTTGGTATGGGCCAGTACTGTCCATGGGAAAGGATGGGACATCCGGGCGGTGTGAAGGTTCGACCTTAGATCTGGATTAGGTCACTTATGAGACCATCCCTATTTTGTTGTCACTACTAAGCTCGAAGCATCACCCCGCCTGGATGTCCCATCCTTTCACACGGGCAGCACATTCCCTACCAAACTATAGGTCGAGAACCACAAAGGCATTAGTTGGGGTATCGTTCATTTATACAGCTCATTTGCTTTACAGGGAATAAAGGACCTTAACCATTAATAGATTGGGGTATTAAATCGGAGTAAGATCACTTTTTAGGTGTGTTGAGTCCTGTTACTAATAATGATTCCAATGATTATGACAGTGAGCCCAAAAAGTATTAAGAAATCCTCTTGGAAAAAAATCATAGAATTGTAGCGTTGGAAGGGACCTCCTGGGCCATCTGGTCCAACCCCCTTTATTGGCTTTGGCTTGGCAAGCCAGGGTCTCATCTGTTGTTTAAAGGGAAATTTAAGCTAAACTTCAGTATTCTTATCAGTGCTCAGACATAAGAGGGTAGGAAAACGGCCCAGATAGTCACAGAATCGAGGGTCTGCGCCAACATTCATGTAACGTGTATGATTACCGCTGTATTTCACTATGCAGATCCCAAATTCCCAACCAGACCCCTTTGCCCCTAATTTGCTTGCTCATTTACACATTCTTGTTTCCACCTGTCGGATAAATCCCCCATACCCTTGACCTTATGACTGTATCAGGGGGGCTTTTCAGGTCATCACAGTCCTAAACCAGCTTTCTAACTGTATGGATAAAGAGAAAATGAACCCTCACCCAGAAGGCCGGTGTTCCTCTCTCAGCTGTTCTCTTTTTGCTCTTTCCTCCATGTTTTTTTTTTTTATTCTTCTGTTGTTTTTGTTCATTCCTTACCCTGGCACACCACAAAAAAAAAAGCTCTAAATCTCCCCACATGCCCTGTTGCTTAAACGATGGCGTGCGTGTTCACTTTTTCTCGCCCTCATTAGATCATCATTCATGGCCATTCTAAAAAGGAAAAAAAAAACTTTTTTTTTTATCCCCCTACAGTACTGCAGTCCATGTGAAACAATGTCTTATAACAATACCGGGGCCTAATCTCCATGTCAAAGCAATTTTCATTCCCCAGTGCACGGACCGCTATCATTTTGTAATGTTTTGTTTCTTCTTTTTAAAAAAAAAAAGAAATAAAAAAAAAAAAAAAGAGAACAGTAAGCCGTCACGGGGGCCTGTCGTCCCTTATCTCAATGTCTGGAAATTTGGACGGCGCATTTTACTGCGCAGATAAAATGGAAAGAACTCCAAGTTCAGCAAATCGTAATGGGTTTAAAGTCGTATTGAGATCGGCTACCAGAAGATCAGATAACCGGGGTCCTTCAGTTGTCTTTTTAATCAGGTTCCCCGCAAGGCTGAATAGAGACAGAACAGACACACACAGCGAAAATATAATTCTTGGATAGGTTAAGTACATGTTTGAACTCTCGCAAGCAGAAGCGATTTGATGATGACTTAATCATTTTCTGGTCAATTATCTGTAAGGACCCTTGCAACTGCACGGCAATTATGATGCAAGATGGCCTTTTGGGACAAACACCAGTCTCCCTGCTTCTGTTTCCTCAGATTCCCTGCCACGAATTTTCATTCACTTCATTATCTCTGTTAACATAGAAACAACTTTCTGTGCAGTAATTACAGCCCCAATGCACACTTTAGCTGTCATCTTGATGGAGGCCTGGATGTCCTCATGGCGGTGTTGGATAAGTGTTCTTTGTTGATTTTTGATTAATGTACACGTCTTCCTGGAGCTTAAAGGGGGGGGGGGAGTGAATGCTTGCGATGACAAAAGGCAAGGGGGGGGTTACATATCAGCTTGCATGATTTAAAGCTATGGGTTTATTGGCTTTGGCTTGGCAAGCCAGGGTCTCATCTGTTGTTTAAAGGGAAATTTAAGCTAAACTTCAAGTCACCCTGCTCCAAAAGAATATCTGTGTCCCCCTATTATAACTTGAATCGCTTAGAAAAAAGTTTGGAAATTTCCATAGCACGGTTCTGAAGTGAAACTTTAATGTGTGGGTGCTACTTCCCTCACAAATCATTTCCTTCTCCCTGTTCTGGCTACATTCACTGTAACAAGCCTATAAAGAAGAAAAGCTAGATATTTTTTTTACTTCTTGAGATTTATTTTTAAGTAGCATTATTTTGGGATACTTACCTTTTTTTCTGATTAAAGGGAATCTGACAGCAGGTTTTTGCTTTATAATCTGAGAGCAGTATGATGTAGGGGCTGAGACCCTGATTCCAGCAATGTGTCTCTTACTAGGCTGTATTTTGCTATTTCAATAAAATCAGTGTTTTATCAGCAGGAGATTATCACTACAGGACTAGGTGTCTTCAGTTTCCTGGTCCAGCCCCGCCCCCACCACTGCTGCTTTCTGTCACTATAAAGTGTACACAGAGAGCTGACAATCAGGGATGTGGGCGGGGTTATATAGGGTTCAATATTCTGAGCATTGCTTGATATGCAGCAGAGAAAACTGTGATTCTCCCTCAACTGCTGCACACAGAAAACTAAGTCACACATTGCTAGAATGAGGCTGCCTGCCCCTACATCATGCTGCTGTCAGATTACATAGCAAAAACCTGCTCACAGATTCCCTTTAGCTATTAGGAATTATTTTGGGATTTGGAATATGAAAAAAATGTATCCAAAATCAACTTACACTGTAACAACAAGCCTTAAAGGGGTTATCCTAAACTTTTTTTTTATATAATGTGCCTAAAAACTAACAGGCCAGTAGTTGTGTCCAGCGCCGATCTTTGCTGTTTGCTGGTGCAGTGATCACAGACTGTTCCTGCAATCGATTCTGCAGCTTCCGGTGATGTCAACAGAGCTGCTGCTTCTCTTTTGCTCTGCTCTGTTGATGTGTCATGACTGCTGACGTTGTACTGATTGATAGCTGGCTCCCGACTGCCTAACTACAGGAAGTTGAGTGTCAATCAGCATGACATCGGCAGTTCCACCCCCTCGACAGAGCAGCCTGGAAGCAGAAGAGCTGCTCTGTTGACGTGGAGCAGCTGAATCGTCTGCAGGAGTGGTCGTGGACCAATCTGAGCTGGTGCCAGGTACAATTGGCAGGTAGTTATCAAACTAGCCGGCTTGTTAGTTTTTAGGTCCATAGTTGAAAAAAAATGTCCTGGACAACCTCTTTACTATAATGTTAAATGACTCTCCACTTATAGGTGTTGTCCACCTTTGGATGTATTTATTTTAATTAAATATACATATTTAGAGCTGAAAATCATTTTTGCAATTGGGTTCAAAATTTGGATTAAAAATTGTGCAACATTTTTTTTTTTACAGTCTCGTTTTTTCCTGCACATTCATTTTGATGTGGTCTATGGTAATAAATCAGCTGAGAGGAGCTCAGAAAAACACAGATAAAAGAATTACAAACTTCCTTGTCAGTCCAACATAGTGGGATCACTGATGGGTTCTCAGATAACTCATTCTGCAGTTAGTAATACACAGTGGAATACAGAGAGGCTATTGAAGGCAAATAGTGCAACATTTTTAATGAAACCAATTGCAATTTTTTTTTTCAATTTTCATGCACTTAATTAAAAATAAAAAATGTCCCCAAATTTGGACATCCCATTTCATATAAAACTTTTTTTTAATGTTGAAACTGGAAGCCCTGCATTATTATTCCCATATTTTAGAGAATGATGTTTAATTAAGACATTGTTGGAGGTGTATTGCCATAACAGGGAGTCTGTGTGTTTCTAGGACCATCTGTATTTAAGATGGAAATAAAGATATAAAGGCATCTGCTCGTAAGTTACAGGAGAGTAAACAGGAGAGATGAAGCTTTTGTTGCGCACACTATAAAATCAAGTAAAAATATATATATACATTGGCATGTAAAAGTTTGTACACCCCTGGTCAAAATTACTGCCAGTGTGAATAGTTAAGCAAGTTGACGATGAAAAAAGACCTACAGTTAAATATGAAACATTTTCTTTGTATTTCAGGAAAAAAAAATACTGTATATTGTAATTTTTACATTTTACAAATTGCAAAAAGAAAAATGGGCTGATGCAAAAGTTTGGGCACCCTTGCAGATTTTTGTTCTCAGATAACTTTGACCAAGATTTCCAGACTTAATTAGCCTGTTAGGGTTATGGCTTGTTCACTATCATCGTTAGGAAAGGCCAGGTGATGCAAATTTCCCAGACTTATAAAAACCCAGCCTCCTCTAAACTTGTACGAAAAAACAGCAGCCACGGGGTCTTCTAAACAGCTGCCTAGATTTCTGAAAATGAAAATGTCTTAGGCCCACAAAGCAGGAGTAGTTTATAAGAAGCATTGCTAGAGAGGCAAATCAGCCCCCCCCCCCCCCCCCGCTTGACTGCAAAAGACCTATAGAAAGATTTAGCAGATTCTGGAGTTGTGGTACATTGTCCTACGTTTCAGCGACACCTGCACAAATATGGCCTTCATGTAAGAGTCATCAGAAGAAAACCTCTCCTGCGTCCTCACCATAAAAGTCAGAAGTATGCAAAAGAACATCAAAACAAGCCTGATGAAGTTTGGAAAACAAGTTCTGTGCACCGATGAGGTTAAAATAAAATTATTTGGCCACAATGATCAAAAATACAGTATGTGTGGAGAAAAAAGGGCACAGAATATCAGGAAAAGAACATCTCACCAACCATTAAGCATGGGGGTGGATAAATTATCTTTGGGGCTGTTCTGCAAATGGATAATGAACCTAAACACACATCAAAATCCACAATAGACGACCTCAAAAGGCGCAAGCTGAAGGTAAAACAAAGGCCCACACAGTCCCCTGATCTGAACATCATTGAAAATCTGTGGCTAGACCTCAAAATAGCAGAGAATGCAAGACGACCCAGGAATCTCACAGAACTGGAAGAATTCTCCAAGGAAGAATGGATGAAAATCCCTCAAACAGGAAGTGAAAGATTCTTGGGTGGCTACAAAAAGCATTTACAAGCTGTGATACTTGCAAAAGGTGGCGGTACTAGATGCTAACCCTGCAGGGTGCCCACATTTTTGCATCAGCCCACTTTCCTTTTTGTAATTTTTAAATCGTAAAATATGAAAATGTATATTTTGCCTAAAATATAAAGGACATGTGTCATCTTTACCTTTAGGCCTATTAGAGATCATTTCATCTTCAACTTGCTTAAGTGTTCACATTAATAGTAATTTTGACCAGGAGCGCCCAAACTTTTGCATGCCACTGTACATAAGTAATGCAACAATTTCCGATCAGTGGCAATCCAATCTCTGGAACCTTCACTGATCCTGAGACATGGCACTGATTTAGCTCTGTGTTCCCCCTCTAAGTTTTTCCCTATTTTGTTATATTCCCTGCCATCTGGTTTTACAGAGATCTTCTACCAGGCTCAGTTATAAAGTGGGGGCTTATCCCAGCGACATGTCAAAGGGAAAAAAACCCATTAATGGTCATTTCCTCTAACAATGAGGAAGAAAAATAAATTTCACGAAAATGATGCTGAAACAATTAAGCCCCGTCCCCTCCACATTAGACTAATGCCGGACAAACGCACCAATATTAGTGGTCTCCGCCAACAGTCTAATATGTATGGAGGTCTCCCAGTTCTCCCCGACAGATGATGTTGGAAGGAGGAAAGTCAATTTCTGACTGTCGATCCTTTTGTAATATGCGAAATAAGATGCTCTATCCAGAAGAACACAGGAGCGAACGTTCCTGTCTATGGAAGATTCACAGCTGATATCCGGCAGCCGAAAGATCGCCGAACCATTAGGCAACAGCTATTAAATGTGTATGGAGCCCCTAGTCACACTCTCCAGCAAGTCACCACTCGTGAGATTACATTTATGAGGATGGCGAGGTATATGTTATGTTTGTGGTCTTGTTGGATTTTTCAAAATATTATTTTGGTTATGCTCTATTTATAATTATCTATAATCACTTGCCTTAGTATAGTTCCCCCTGCTGTAGCCATTCTTGCTGTCATTGACCAGGGTGCAGCCATGTGCATTTGCAAAAGTTGACCAAGAAAAAAAAAATTGTCAGATTTATGAAATAATGTTCTGACTTTAAATAATCAGAATTTGTCTGCGCACTTGATTGGGGGTTGTATTATCACACACATGCCCCTTGGCTGGGTATGCAGCGGCCACAAAAAAGGGAAAAATTAAGTATTTCACATATTCAGGGGAAATAAATACATGGATGGACCAGTTCGGCCAAACCTGAGAGGGCACATGATGGTCAAGACAAGTCAGCCCATCGAAGGCTTTATTGATGTGGGTGCATTCATTCTTCAATTTAGCATTTCGGTTCCACCTTTTTTATTTTTCTTAGAGGGTATTTAGTCCAGGGTCAAAAATGTATTTTTAAAAGGACTCTCGCTGGTATGAAAAAAGTGCTGACACTCAACCCCACAAATCCCATTCCAAAGCATACCCAGGCCCGATTTCCTAAATGAATGTTCAGACAGTGACTGACAGCAGTGGTGACCTACCTCAACCGGTGATTGGGTAAGCGTTGGACCAGAAAGAGAACAAAGACGACCACATAAGCATTGGAACAGGAGCTGCAAAGGATTGTTATTTGTTTTTTTTTTTACTCCAGTCTTTAGCCCTTTTAAAAATAATTTTCATTCACCAAGGAAATCCCCTTTAACGTTACCTAAGTGAAGTTTTGCTGTACGGATGGGCTTTGAAAATGACCAGTCATTCTTGGTGTAATAAAAGCAAATAACTAAGCGAAGTTTATGGGAACGACATAATGAGAAAACAGGGCAGCAAACGACATCTTAGCACAGATTCCACTAAAGTTCAATTGAGATTATTATCTGTGCCAGCAGTGCCATCCCAACACACAGATGTAACAGAGGCTCATGTTACCAAATGTTTTCATTGTGCATTGGAGATTACCTTCTATATAAAGTGTATCTCGAGAGACCCTAGGAGGATAAACATGACTGCCTTTTTAGAGCAGAAGACTGAGCAGCCAACCTTGCTTCTCCTTCGACGCTCTCCAAAGCCTCAGCTGTACCTTTGTATTATCTCCAGTAACAGAAGGGGGCTGCATGACACTCTTATTATAGTTTACTTGACTTCAGAGGGATCTAAGCTATATTAATAGCCCGAACAATGCCACATGTGCCTGCCTTTGTCACGGATACCCACGTATAAATGTTGTAGCAGAGCATTGTTTTCCATTAAGCCCAAGCTGTCTGAAGCCAGGAGTCTTACTGACTTTAGCCTCTGCTGTCCGTTCACCGAGCTACTTCTCATTTCTTTCTTATACAAAGTAAGTCAAGGTCAAGTTTCCCATTGGATGATCTTGTATAGTAGGAAACTGCGTTATAGGAAATGGCTACCCTTGTGAACAAGAGGTATCCGATCGTATAGATGGGGAGCAG
Organism: Dendrobates tinctorius; assembly: GCF_039654945.1. Classification (NCBI taxonomy): domain Eukaryota; kingdom Metazoa; phylum Chordata; class Amphibia; order Anura; family Dendrobatidae; genus Dendrobates; species Dendrobates tinctorius. The sequence goes on along the minus strand of NW_027361868.1, from coordinate 6,944,775 downwards.
CTGCAACCCGTCCTCGGGGGTCCGTCAGAATATGTCTCAAAAACATATTCCATAGCACTATGCAAAAATTGTCATCAGTCGGTGAGGCTCACATCCTAAATTCCAAATTAAATTATCAATTCATTCTTGGTGAAAACCAAGAGGACATGAGGAGAACAAAAACTTCCTACTGATGTAGCCCTAAATTGGATTCGGATCCAGAGAAGGACCCTTGGTTGGATTCAGATCCAGAGATGCTAAAAGTCTGTGCTAACTATGGAGCCACCATGTCTTGACTTGCATAGATTTTAGTTTCCCTGAACTTTTCTGCTTGGTTATTGAATCACTCAGCCCATGAATTTTTATATAAATAAGTCTCTGTTTACACTTGCACGCTTTTCCTGCAGTTTTTCTTGTCTGGCCACTGGACCAGACCCCTGCGAACTTCCTACCACCTGTAGCATCCGCAGCACCTTTTCTGATCTGGGCCAGGGATGACATCGTAGGGGCCTATTAATCAGAAGAGAACCTGGGGATGCCAGTTACCAGAGAAATTTTCATTTCTCTGGTCCACTGACTATGGACTACCAATATGGCCTCTGGACCAAAGTCCTACAAATCTTTCGGCTCACCTCTTATAGGCTCTAATGTTAAAAAAATTTATACCGTACTTTTTTTCTTTACTGGATAACTCAAGATTGTAATAAATTGGTATCATATAGAAATCAGTGAATAGATTTGATGCAAATCGAATTTGCGTTGAATTTTGTAGGAATTTGCTGAACCCGGCAGATTTGAACAATTTCACATAAAGTGGCTGCTATAACAATATTGCGTTAGCTGGAGAATCCTCATGACCTCAGGCACAGCCGGGGGGCTTCCTTATATTACCGTGGTGCTATTACATCACAGGGCATAGCACAGCCGATCAGAATGCACTTTCACAGTCTGTTTAAAAGAAAAAGCATGAGATGTAGCAATCATTTTGAGGTGAATCTGGATAGTGAGAGGACGTCACAGCTTAGCCATAGAGATATGGAGAGAAAGTGAGTAAAGCACTGAAGAAACTGTACTGATAGCGCTTGACAGCACAGCAGTGAAGAACTCTTTACCACAGGCATAAAGAGTGAGGATCCCTTGTAGATTGTGAGCCCTCGCGGGCAGGATTCTCTTTCCTCCTGTACCAATCGTGACTTGTACTGTTTAAGATTACTGTACTTGTTTTTATTATGTATACCCCTCCTCACATGTAAAGCGCCATGGAATAAATGGTGCTATATTAATAAATAATAATATTTCAATATTACCAAGGCTGTGCTTGTGTTAGAGCTTGAAAGGGGTTGGATACAGTCCTCGGAGACCTCAGAGCGTTACGTCTTTTCAGGGCAATTGGAGGTTTTCCAGTACTTGGGATTTACACATAAATCGATTCACTGGGAATCAATTTTTGGGGAAAAATTCTATAAAGCTGGTGGTGAATTCAAATTTCCAAAGATTCGCTCATCTCTAGTATCTTAACAAATTTTATAACTTTGTTAAAAGCTGATACACCTCTACGTGGGACTCACATGTGTTATATGGACATACGGTTTTACAGTATATTTTACAGAAGTTTTTTATGTCTCATCTTTTTCTCGCCTGTCTTTCAGTTTAATAGATGCATTACCTCTCAACTCATCAAGTGGTTCAGCAACTTCCGGGAGTTCTACTACATCCAAATGGAGAAGTATGCCAGGCAAGCCATTAATGATGGTGTAACCAGCACAGAAGAGCTGTCCATCACCAGGGACTGTGAGCTATACCGGGCCCTAAACATGCACTACAACAAAGCCAATGACTTTGAGGTACAAACATCACTCTTGTATTAACAGTTTATAAGAAGTACTCTTCCGGGTGGAGGGGAGTCTGTAGTTGTAGTCCCTTCAGATTACTGCTTGGGCACCAAATTGCAATCTCTTTTGATCCTTATACAAGTGAGCTCTCATATAGAATGAAAGAAACTATCTCACTAGTACCACTCAGGAGATGTTCCTCCCCTAAAAAGTCAAAGTCTTGCAACATGACCAGGGATAAATGCCAAACCGGTAACTCATCTACAGATAGCTGTTTCTTGATCTTTGCCCCTCATCAGTGCAGAGCAGAGTCTGTCTGGCTGAGGGTGATGCACTTAAGGCTGCAAGGTTTCCCATAAAGTACTGGTTTTCCATAAAGAGCCCAACTGAGAATGGAGCATTACAGGCAGCGCTCCTTGGGAGTAAAGTATGAAAACGAGCTCTCTTACTTGGAAGTACCAACTAGGAAAGTTAGCTTCTGGGTGGTACTCATAAAATGTAGTCAGGAAAAAAACCTGATCACTGGTGCCTGTGGTTCCTTACAACTACTACCTCTTCATAGACTATAGAAAATACATAAAGGAGAAAAATACTATTAAAATAATCAAAAAATTATATTTTAAAAAAATGTTTTATTCTGGGAAATATTTTTTGAAAATTATTTGAACTGATTTTTTGGGGACCAACTTATTCTCACAGGTGAATGTCCATTTTTAGATGTCATGGCATTGCTTTATAGCATCGGTCTCTGTGGAAAGCATTCACTAATGCAGTTCTACAGCACCTCATTAAGGATGGTCTAAATTATAAAAATGTCATTAGACACGTTGTTCCAAATGGAAGTGGTAGCATGGCTGTATAGGTGCTCGTCTCCCGAAAAAAAAAATTATACTTTGTTTTTAGAGATGCGATGTGCCAGTCATGAGACGTCTAGAGTAGAATCCATATGAAAAGCAGGCTGCAAGTGCGCTGAGGGCGTGTCAGCGCATGTGGTCTGCCTCTTTAAAATGTATTGACACGCCCCCATGCACTTCTGGACTGATTTACGTATAGCTTTTCCACTAGATTTATCATGATTGACAAATCAGATCTCTGCAAAAAAAAAAGTATCCCTTTGAGTGGGGGATAAGCGCCTACACAGCCATAAATTAAATCCATCTATAAAAACGTGAGACAGGTTTCTTTTAAAGACTATTCACATGGTATACCCCACACCTGACTTCATATGTCAATGTGTGTCAACCGTTTTAACTAGAATTGAGTGGATGGCTTCCCACAACCACGGTCCAGGTCAGTGCTGTCTGGCTGTAGACAGAAGCTACACGAATTTCTTGAGCTCCTGGGTTCCCCGATGCAGTATTTTATTTGCCAGCCTGGAGTGACATCATGAATGCATGCGGTGCACAGATGACGTCTCGCCAGCCTAGCCATTCATAAGCCAAGCCTGGGATGCTGAAGGGTAAGGAAATTCATGCAGCTCATGTCCACCCCAGAGACCACTGACCTGGTCCGAGAACGGGGTTGCGTTAAGCAATCGGTTCATCTCTGGTGTTAACCATTTGCACTACAGCCGATGTAGTCTTACTGAATGTGACATTAACCTTCCTCGTTCCTTCTGGAAGGAACAACATTCATCAGCTAGCGATGAAATTGGATACAGCGGGGGGTTTTAGCAAACCGAGCATTTGCCATATTTAGCCTCGTCCGCTCCTTCCAGACACATTTTGCTGATCCTTGGCTGTGATTAAACCTCTGATACGAGTCTGTTTCCTCTGAAATCGCCAGCGTGCCCCTTATACGGCTCTCGTACCCCAGCGTGCTTTTCAAATCTACTTGACTTTCACTTACACTTGTGATATAGGTTAAGTACCAGCCATGATTAAGCAATGAACTTGTCCCATCATAAACTGTGTCGCTGACTTGCCATTCCCTGTAGTTTGCCCTGCGTCAGGCACTTAAAAGCAAAGTCACATTAGATGCAGGAGAAGATTCTGGCCTTGTCATTTTTAGCTGTAGCCTTATGGCCAATGCCCAGAGGTGCTTACAGCACAAGAATACAATGCCTCGCATTATTCTTTGTTGATGACCAATATTTCAAATGACTCGCTCTTTGCTCACATTCACATTTTGACACCGGTGGAAGGAAATGCAAAATTCACTTGGGAAACAATTAAGATTCAATGTACGGTTTTCATATAAAATGTTAAGCGTTTGGTTATAAGAAACAGCAAATGACATTTGGTTGGGGATAAGTAGATGTAGCTCGCTTATATATTTACCAAAGGAATATACTGCAGGACAATTTTTTTTCTCAAAAATGGGTAAATCAGATTGTTATGACGTGTCACGGTAGGTCACATTGGAATGGGTTTGGGAATTGAGCCTCCGAAGAATGTCCAAAATGAAATATTCCCAAAATGTGTGGCTGTTTTTTTTTTTTTTCAATTTTTAGAAATACACTGGGTTGGTTTTACTAAAATAAAATTAGTATCAGTTCAGTATCCATCAATATTCGAAAATAATAGCATGCATTTATTTTTTACAATACCCGGGTTATATTTCTCCAAAAAATTAATGTATCATAAATTGTGATTCTCCCGAAATGTAATCTGTGTTTCTTTTTATTAATGGCTGAGGATTTTATTTCTCCATGCCCTGCCCCTGTCCAGCCCTGTTAGAATATCTAATATAATGGCTTCCTCAACATGCTCACAATTGATTGGTCCTTTATTTGCACTGCTTAGCCACATTAAATGTGATTGGTCAAGGTTTCTTGTAATTAATCTGCAAGCTCCACCCCATTGGACAATTTCAGGGATAGAGACATCCTTTAGACTCATTAACACCCAATTAAAATTTCATGTCATAACGTAATCTGCCAGAAAATGTTAGAGAAATTTAAATTGAATTCACGGGACTTAGATAATAACGGCCTGGTCTTAGATTGAGCCATCAATAATAGATGGGTGGGCGTCCGACTCCCAACTTCCTCCTCAGTCAGTTAATTGAAAGGGTTGTGTTGCCCCTATTGTTTGCCAGGCACAGCTTCTTACTCTTAGCAATGGATGTGCCTGGTATTACAGGTTTCTATCATGTGAGTGGAACTGAGCAGGAAAACCACATCCACTACTAAATGTATGGCGCTATGCCCGCTAGACGAAGAGAAGAATGTGGCTCCTGGTGCACCCTTTTAATCGATTGATCGGCTCGGGTGTTGGAGTTGGATCCTCACAGGTATGATATAATCTAGACCAGAAATCTCAAACCTGAGATTCTCCAGTTGCTGGCAAACTACAATTTCAATTGTACCTTTTAAGGACATGCTTAGAGCTAAACCCCCATTCACATTAGATAGGTGTGGGCCAAACCATAATGGCTCGGCCATTGTTCGGCCGGCAGGTGTCTTTCTCTGTTTACTCATGCATAGGAGTGGCGCGCTGCCTGACGCTCTTGTGTCCTCTACGTGAGAACCCATTGATATCAGAAGGTTTGGCCAACAGAAGTCTAACATGTATAGTGGCCTTTAGGCCGTTTTCACAGACCCATGACACATGGACAGTACGTGGATTGCAATCCCCGTATCTGAGCATAGTCCATGTTTCATGGCTGAGTGAAACCAGCCTCCTAGTTTCTTTACAGTAGTAAAGTTTTCTCTACAATAGTCTGCAGGTCATTATACATGTTAGATGAAAGTCGGCCAAACCCACCTATATGGGACTAGGTGACTATCTGATGTGTGCGGGAACTTCCTGACTGTCTCTGACAGACGATGTCTCAGGAAATGAGTAATTTAAATGACTGAGATAATCTGCTGCCTATAGGCCACTTTTTCCTGTCTCATAGTGAAAAATACCTTGAACGTGAGCATTTGGGAAAGTTGGGAGAAATAATTATCTGCTAAGCGAACATTCGACCGGCGGCTATCTAGTGCTTCTGACTAACTTAAAAGCCATGCAAAGCGAGCGGCAGTATTATAGTCTGGGAGGAAAACATCATATGATTACAAATTCCCAAATTCCCACGAATTTATTATCGGGCATCTTACACAGGTAAAGGTATCAGTGCCGATTCTAGCATTATCAGGGCAGTTCAAGTTGGCCGCTTAGGTTATAGTTAGCATATAGTCCTCACCGGTATCCAAAGTCTGATAACATATCCTCATCAAACTCAAATTACTTCTTTGTAATATCACCTGTAGCACTCTCGAGGCAGACAAAGAGGCCGCATCCGAGTCACCACTTTGTCGGTGAGATTGCTTTTCTGTCGGATAATTTTCGTTTCTTTATGCCACTTCCTCATTGTTCAATAGATGTTCGCCGATCACTGTAAATGAAGTGGGCATAGAGGTCCGTAGTCTTTGTTTCAACGTCATTCGTTACCCCTGTGTCTCCTTCTTGTCTTTTTTTTTTTATCTGTGTGTCATTGGCTCCAATTCGAAACCCCATGTGAGATCCACTTTATACCTCCTTACTCAACGTCTCTATTAATTCTACCGTATCGTGACCCCTTTTTTTTTTCTTTTTTTTTTCTTTTCGACATCCTTAAAGAAAAAGATACAGTGTAATGTTGCTTTACTTTCCTTATTGTTCTTTGTTGAGATGAACAAAGCATTTTCTACAGTGGCTATAGCACATAATTATACAGCTTTCAATAGCAGTGTCTTGGCACATATCAAAGTTCAGAAGAGGCTTTAGAAAAAAAAGATGTTTTGTGGCAGCCTAGGGAGGGTCTCATCTTTCCTTCAGAAAATAGTTCAAGGCTCTTCTGTCAAGCTTCCCTACTTAGAGCTTTCTCTCCTCCTGCTTCATAAAGTTTAAAGGGGATTCAGTGGAGCTCTGTGATCTCTTTCCTTTGAAAGATTGTGCACAGAGCAGTCCTTTGACTTCAAGAGTTCACAGATTCATGTCTTTAGGTATCATATGTCTGACCTTATCAGTTACTCTATTTAATGTAGGAGAAAAAGTCTAAACGCTTTGTGTTGGTCTGTTTTGCATCTGTGAAATGATTTGGTGAAAAGACCATCCTTTTTAATATGCCACAGAGAAGCCATTTCTGGCTGTAACCTACCCTGTGGATCTTTTGGAAAGACAGAGAAGGGGTAAAAAGAGGGGGGAAGAAAAAAAGCTCTGGCCTTGTGTCTTGTACACGGATGATTTCACTTTTACAATACAATTATGCAATAACAGTCCCATACAAAACGAACATTTTGCTTTCCGCTTTCCGCCTTCCCACCTCTATCTGATGCGTCGGCGCTTCCCTTCTAACCAACAAGCACAAACATTAAATACATTGTGATTTCTGGCCGCCTAAGCTTGGACGGCCCTAGCATTTCCCTTGCTGTGACCTACCCTTAAGGCCCTTATAATTAATTGTCCTTTAGAGATGAGGAAAGTTCAAAGACAGTGTGCGCCAGCGATGTCTATTGTCTGACATTCACGTCTCCTTCATTACACAAAAAAAGGTTATCAATAGGCCGGGTACAGACTCATTTCTAACAGCTGCTGGTGATTTATTTGGCGTCCAGCACAGAAATCAATTGGTTTCTCCATTTGTAGAAGGGGACGAAAAGGAGATATTTCTTGGTGGTGGGTATTTTCTCATTTTAGCCAAGAGGTTCTCTGGGATTAATTTAGATTTTAAGAAAGTCTGCTTTCTATGAAATGAGTGAGGGGTTTTAGGGGCAATGCAGCTATGTCAGGGAGGATTTGCTGAAAAGCTGAACTCTCAGGGAGGACTAGATGCAAGGCTGTACTATCAGGGAGGACTAGCTGCAAAGCTGAAGTCTCAAAGCGGACTAGATGCAAGGCTGTGCTTCAGGGAGAACTAGATGTAAGGCTGTACTCTCAGGGAGGACTAGATGCAAGACTGTACTCTCAGGGAGGACTAGCTGCAAAACTTTACTATCAAGGAGGACAAGATGCAAGGCTGTACTCTCAGGAAGGACTAGCTGCAATGTTGTACTCTCAGGGAGGACTAGCTGCAAAGCTGTACTATCAGGGAGAACTGGATGCAAGGCTGTACTCTCAGGGATGACTAGATGTAAGGCTGTACTCTCAGGGAGGACTAGCTGCAAGGCTGCACTCAGGGAGGAGTAGATGCAAGGCTGTACTCAGGGATGACTAACTGCAAAGCCGTACTATCAGGGAGGACTAGATTCAATGTTGGGCTCTCAGGGAGGACTAGCTGCAAAGCTGTACTATCAGGGAGGACAAGATGCAATTCTGTACTATCAGGGAGGACTAGATGCAAAGCTGTATTTTCAGGGAAGACTAGCTGCAAGGCTGTACTCTCACGAAGGACTAGATGCAAGGCTGTACTATCAGGGAGGACTAGATGCAGGGCTGTACTGTCAGGAAGGACTAGCTGCAAGGCTGTACTGTCAGGGAAGACTAGATGCAAGGCTGTACTCAGGGATGAGTAGATGCAATTCTGTACTATCAAGGATGACTAGATGCATGGCTGTACTCTCAGGGAGGACTAGATGCTCAGCTGTACTATCAGGGAGGACTAGATGCACAGCTGTACTATCAGGGAGGACTAGATGCAAGGCTGTACTCTCAGGGAGGACTAGATGCAAGGCTGTACTCTCAGGGAGGACTAGATGCAAGGCTGTACTATCAGGGAAGACTAGATGCACGGCTGTACTCTCAGGGAGGACTAGATGCAAGGCTGTACTCTCAGGGAGGACTAGATGCAAGGCTGTAATATCAGGGAGGACTAACTGCAAAGCTGTACTATCAGGGAGGACTAGATTCAATGTTGTACTCTCAGGGAGGACTAGATGCAATGTTGTACTCTCAGGGAGGACTAGCTGCAAGGCTGTACTATCAGGGAGGACAAGATGCAAGGCTGTACTATCAGGGAGGACTAGCTGCAAGTCTGTACTGTCAGGGAAGACTAGATGCAAGGCTGTACTCTCAGGGATGAGTTGATGCAATTCTGTACTATCAAGGATGACTAGATGCACGGCTGTACTCTCAGGGAGGACTAGATGCAAGGCTGTACTATCAGGGAAGACTAGATGCAAGGCTGTACTCTCAGGGATGACTAGATGCATGGCTGTATTCTCAGGATGATTAGATGCACGGCTGTACTCTCAGGGAGGACTATATGCACAGCTGTAGTATCAGGGAGGACTAGATGCAGAGCTTTACTCTGAGGAAGAAATAGGAGCAAAGCTGTACTATCAGGTAGGATTAAGTGCAAGTCTGCACTCAGGGAGGACTAGGTGCAAAGATGTTCTTAGCAAGACTAAGTGCAAATATTTGCTTTCAGGGAGAACTAGATTCAAACTTGTTCTCTCATGGAGGACTAGATGTGAAGCAGTTATGTCAGGGAGCACTAGGTGCAAATCTGTACTCTGAGGAAGTAACTAGAAGCAAAGATGTACTCTCAGGGAAGACTAGGTTCAATACTGTACTCTCAGGTAAGATTAGATGCAAGGCTTTACCCTCACAGAGAACCAGATGCAAGATTGTGCTCTCAGGGAGGACTATTTACAAAGCTGTACTTTCAGGAATTTCTGTACAAAGATTTTTTCCTCAAAGGGAGCATTTCTCACAACCTTCCTTAAACTAATGTCTGAATATAGGCTATATTTTCATTAGATAAGGATAAAATACTTTTAGAGTCCGTTAGAAAATCTCAGGGGTTTAGATTTTTTTAATGACCTGGACAAAACTACCGGTATATTGTTTAACAAATCAAACCCTCAAAAACATAGGCACCAGCAGCACGCTTTTCAGCACATTGGCACCATAAATTCCTGTGCCGTGACTATAAAAAGTAATAAAAACAATAATCACATTGCCTACCCCACACATGCACTAAAGGCCAGTTTGGTGTCCTAGTCAAACTCTTCAGAGTAGTCCTTAGCTATCCTACATATACAGGTGCATCTCACAAAATTAGAATATCATGAAAAAGTGAATTTATTTCAGTTCATCAATACAAAAAGTGAAACTCATATTATTTAGAGTCATTACAAACAGAGTGATCTATTTTAAGTGTTTATTTCTGCTAATGTTGATAATTATGGCTTACAGCCAATGAAAACCCAAAAGTCATATTTTTAGTTTTATATTATTGTTTATTTTGAAATTTTTTAAAGGTGAAAAATTAGACTATAGGAAGAAAAATTGGTAAAAAAAACGCAACATACCAAAATGAATACCCCTAGCTCTAATTGCTGCTGTTAACCATTTAGATGCTGCTGTCAATCACTGACAATCGTGGGGAGCTTATGGGTTTCAAATTCAGGTGTGGACCTGTTGGAAGCCCCCTGTAACTGCTATCTTAGTCCCGGCCTGAGCTTCATAGGATAACCCCATTTAGACTATGTACAGCGGCATTGCAGTTTATAGTGTAAGTGATCAAATAACCACAAGTGCAAGGCCACTATGTGGACTAAAAAAAAAACAAGTGAAAATTTTAAAAAATTGTCCCCATTCAAAAATAAAGATATTAAACAAATAACAGAAAAAAACATATTTAATATCATTGTGTATGTAAAAGTCTGATCTGTCAGACTATGATATTTTACAAACCGCTCATTAAATGCTGATAAGAAATGTCAGAGTTTCCAGTTTTCGGTCTCTATACTTGCCTAAAAAAATACAATACAAAGCGATCAAAATGTCATACGGTGCCCTAAAATGGTATATATAAAAAGTAGAGCTCATCACTTTAAAAAAAACACGTCATCAACCAGCTCCAGGGACAGACAAATAATAAAATTACAGAGAAATGACATAAAAAAAAAAAAAAAACTTTTTGGGCAAAGTTCTTAATTTTTTGTAACCACTAAAATATGTAAATGAAAAAAAACTTTTTTTTAAAGTTTGGTATCACCGTAATGATAATGTCTTGGAGAATCATGGTACCAGGTCATTTTTTGACCATGCAATTAATGACTTAAAAACAACTGCATTTTTTTTTGACCATTTCACCTCGTTTGGACTTTTTTTTCCCCGTTTCTCAGTACATTAGGGGGTAAAATAAATGGTGTCATTCAAAACTACATCTCATCCCACAAAAAAAATACACCCTAATATGTTGACTTCAAAATAAAAAAAAGTTATGGCGTTTGAAAGATGAGAAGAAAACAACGAAAGTGAAGAGAAAAAAAAAAAGAAAAATGTGTGGGTCATTAAAAGGTTTAAAAAGAAAAAAATAATAAAAAAAAATAAATAAATAAATACACATAAAAAAAAGTTAAAATTGTCCAATTGTATATCAACGCCTTATGTCATCCTACAAGCTAATAAGTTGGGTCTGGGGAGCGGCTTGTATTCCAAGAAGCAGCACCAGGGTTCTTGTCAGGTCTTTGACTGATACTCTTAGCAATTTGACCTCCCTGTCACTGGTGTCAGTCTTTAGCCCATGACCTCAACTTGCCAGACAACTTGAGAAAATCAGGAGGAATAGCTCATTTAAAATGAGGCTCTGGCCTGACAAAACAGGATCATTGTTAGCAGAGTGTTCCCGGAGCAGACATAATATGCATTCTGCTCTGCTAAACAGCAAACACGGCGATCATTCATGCAACAGGTTCTCTGTACTTAAGAAGAAACTGTAGATACTATCGTACGTAGACACAGCTCATACAGTAATGCAAAAAAAGGCTCATCAAAAATTAAAGCTGCTCTTATGAATCTTTAATTGGAAGCAATGAAAAGGGACACAGGCGAAGCCAAGTGTTTTGTTTCCAGATTCTCTTCAGGGTTTGCTCGCTATTGTGTGTTCACTTTCTCAAGCAGACATTCACTTTACAAACTGACATAAGTCACTTCTGAACAGACAGGCAGCTGCCTCCCCGCAAACACCTAACGTATTCAGTGAAGGCCGCCGTCAGGTGACGAGGCCTTTTAGCACTTTCCAGACCCCGCCGCTTATTTCCATCACAACAAAATAATGCTTCCTGCAGGCGCTGCTTAAATCTTCCAGCAGGAGCAATCACTGAGACATTAACTGTTCCATCGAAACAAATGCACTTACAATACTGGACAAGTCCCATGTGCCCTGCACCCTGACATTGTAAGAATAAACACACAGATGATGGATAGATGGATAGAAAGATAGATAGAAGATTGCCGAACATCATTAGAGTCAATGGGAGTAAAAATTACCAAATATGTTCGGAACTGATCATAAGACATACATTCGGCACAAATAGTGTTCGAATGTGGCACGAATATGTGAAAATCAGATTTGGGGCCAAAATCCGAACAAATTCGCTCATCTCTATAGATAGATAGGTACATAGATAGTAGATAGATAGATAATAGATAGATAGATAGATAGATAGATAATAGACAGATAGATAATAGATAGATGATAGATATGAGAATTGATAGATAGATAGATAGATAGATAGATAAGAGATAGATGATAGATAATAGATATGAGAATTGATAGATAATAGATGATAGAAAGATAGATAATAGATAGATAGATGATAGATAGATAGATAAGATAGATAATAGATCGATATGAGCTGATTTGTTTGGATTCGGTTCCGAATACAAACAGACTCGAATATTGCTTTTGTAATATTCGTCAAACATTGCCGAACGTCATTAGAGTCATTGGGAGTAGAAACTGCCGAATATGTTTGGAACCGATCATATGACATACATTCGGCACAAATAGTGTTCGAATATGGCGTGAATATGTGAAAATCAGATTCGGGGCCAAAATCCGAACAAATTCGCTCATCTCTATAGATAGATAGGTACATAGATAGTAGATAGATAGATAATAGATAGATAATAGACAGATAGATAATAGATAGATGATAGATATGAGCATTGATAGATGATAGATAGATAATCGATAGATAGATAGATAGATAGATTATAGAAAGATATATAAGAGATAGATGAAAGATAATAGATATGAGAATTGATAGATAATAGATGATAGAAAGATAGATAATAGATAGATAGATGATAGATAGATAAGATAGATAATAGATAGATATGAGCTGATTTGTTTGGATTCGGTTCCGAATACAAACAGACTCGAATATTGCTTTTGTAATATTCGTCAAACATTGCCGAACGCCATTAGAGTCATTGGGAGTAGAAACTGCCGAATATGTTTGGAACCGATCATTAGACATACATTCAGCACAAATAGTGTTTGAATATGGCGTGAATATGTGAAAATCAGATTCAGGGCCAAATGCCGAACAAATTCGCTCATCTCTATAGATGGATAGATACATAGATAATAGATAGATATAGATAATGGATAGATAGATAATAGATAGATATATAGATAGGTTATGAGATAGTCATTAGATATGAGATAGATAGATATTAGACATAGATAAATATTAGATAGATAGACAGATAGATAATAGATAGATAATAGATATTCTCAAGAAGCATAGATAGATAAAAAGATGGTTAGATATTTCATTGAATGATAGATATGAGACAGATATTCTAAAGAATAGTTTAGAAAAATAGATAGATGATAAATTCAGATGAGATTTTTTTAGTGTTAGTAGATTTGAACACGTAGTAATTCTTGGTCAGTTTCTTACATGGAAATGACTGTTCCAATTATTTTTGTCGATTTTTATTTGTTTTCTTGTATTTGCTTTTTATATTCTCTAATAATTTTTGTGACCACAACATGGTTTATTTTTTGCGAAGGTTAAGATACATTTATAGGAAGTCAGTATGTAAAAGCTTAGTCAAAAATGTTTAAAAATATTCCCATGAACCGCCAAAAATTGGGTTAATTTGCTTGTATGTCGCTATCTTTTTTTTTTACTTATTATAATTTTTTTCCCCCTAATAAATCCAAATTTTAGGCCTGTGGTCTGAACATACCCACTATATATACCAGATTATTAAAGTGCCAGATTATGGGTCTCGAATCAGAGTGCAGTGTTGATTTGACTCGCTCTTGACAAAGGTAGTCTTGAAGGTCAGATGAGCCCTCTGGAGCAGCCAGAAGGATTGCTCACGTGAGCACCCCCGCCTCCTCCCGGCTGAGAGAACTTATGTGACCTCATTTGCATGTTGCATGGGGAATCTTGTTGCTCCTAATCAGGGTCAATTAGTGGATAACCAAGGACTCAAATTTTAGCACGGCATCTAAAATGAGGACAATGTAAAAATCACTATAAAGTGCCAGATATTTTCTTCAGAATGAAACGTCAGAATGAAAAAAGTTTAACAATTGATGACAATTAATAGTAAACAAGGGTTCATTTAGGAAAGCTCATCCCCATTTATTCCTATGGAAAGATGTCCCTCGTGACACCATATTATAGCACAATGGGGAAGATTTACTAAGCAAAATACACCAGAATTCTGGATTACATTGCACCAAATAAGGGACGTAAATGCCAGACATCACTTTTTTGTGTGTTATTTGACCTTCACTAGACAGTTTAAAAAGTAGTTAAAATTTTTAATTTTACATTATTTATCAGTCTTTGAAAAGTTATGAATGTTTGTAATATGCTCCGTTTTTTAATTTGCCGCCAATTCTCCCAAGCACAAGGCTGCAGTGCTGTTTTATCTGCCCGTTCAAGCTCCCTAAGATTATGCTTTCAACAGCTGATCAGTAAGAGGATGGGACTTTTTCCTATGAGCCTCTATAATCCCCTCAGGTAAAGTCCCTAAGGTGTCATTCAGATGTCTGTCTTTTTTTCTTCTCATACATGAAAAATCAGACCAATTTCCATCATTTTCCTGGGTTACATTTCCAACTGTGTTTGGGGAATGTGTCCGTTTTTACTATCAAAGTTGCATCAGTTTTTCACTTATGCAAAAAGAAAAAAAAAAGTTTCACGTTCCCACTAAACAGTAACAGATGCCATTCATTTGCTAGCCTTTTTTTTTTCTCACGGACCCATTAAATTGCATTGGTGAGTTTTATTTGTGACTCAGAAAAATGGACGTCTCTGGTTTTTGAGGTTATTTTTCTGAATAATCTGCAAAAAAAAAATGGACATGTAAACCGCCATGTATAATATAAAAGGTACGTGTTCGCAGATAGAACATGTATGTGAAAAACACGTCTGAGGCCAAAGGATACAATCAGATGACTGGATTTTTGGTCTGCACAGACCAATGTAATTTCTACATACTAGTACACCTCAGGCCCATGTGAAAAAAAGTGCATGTAAATAGCACGCTGCTCCTGTACACGTTTGGTTTGCGGACAGCATTCTCCTACAACTTGTAATTTGAGTTTTTTAAATGGCTGTCTGAACATACCCTAAGCCTATGTTCACATGGGCCACCAGATGTTTCGACAAATTGTGGACCTTACTGGCTCAATGTGCAGCTCCGTGCAGGCTCGGACTGGCCCACAGGGAAGCAGAGGAATTCCCCGGTGGGCCCCTGTGCAGATCTGGGCCCCCAACCCCACTATATGGGCATTACGTGGCATAATTCACTTGATACTCTCTGTACAGAAAAAAGCAGCATCTCATCATTCATTAACCAAACTACCCAGTGTATTATTATGTAGAGATATAGGTAAATTTGTGAATAGGGGTTAATGTAATATTTGTATGCAGGTGAAAAGTGGGCCCCTCAAGGTCAATGTTACTGGTGGGCCCCAGTCCGACACTAGCTCCGTGCTCTCATCTTCTCAGCCAACGAGCGCAGAAGCTACCTACATTTACAAGCACTAGCCTGGTCCATAAATCAGACCAGACAAGCACATGCTGCGATTTTTTTTCCATGAATCGCCTATATGTACTAACACATAAGTTAACATCAGGTCATTGTGGGTTTATCTGAATTTACCCTAACACAGATTGTAAAATGTATAAAGTAAGTATTATCCTGAGCAGCAGCTGAAAGCGGATTCTTAAGGAGCTTGAGCTAGTCAGCTAAAACAGCACCGCAACACAGTATTTGAGAGAGAAGGTGGCAAAATAAGGTAATGAAATAAATTACAAAAATTCTGAATTTTGCAAAGGCTGATCAATCATTTAAAAAACAGCTTTGCAAATTTCTAGTAGAAAAGGAGACGTACCTAACAGAACTGTGCCAAACTTATTAATGACTTGCCCTATTATTTTGGCGCCAAAAAAAAGTAAGTCGAGAGTTATCGGAAGAATAAGAGCATCATCGATCTTGTCTAGCCAGATGCACCAATGATACAGAGTGCACTCTTGTCTCGTATTATAGTTTAATTTTCATTTGGGACACTGTTAATACATCTTCCACAATGGCATCGCAAAAACTAGTGTTTTGCCTTGATTTTTCCAACCAGAGCAGGAAAAGTGAGAGAAGGGAACAGGGGCCTGGGTGACTTATGACAAGATGATAAATGCTAAAGGCCGGAGGGTTTTCATCACGGTTAGGATTTGTCTTTTGCCACATATTCACTTTTTGCAAAAGGGTGCAGGAAAAAAAAAGTATTTATAAGACGTGACCCACAAACACTAAATATATATAACTGCACAATGAATGCACAAAAATAAAGTGATAATTTCTCTGCTCATCCTGTCTAATAATCCTGTATCCAGTTTCCAGCCTCCAACTTATTAAATCCTGGCAATTCTCTGCATCTCGTTGTTTTTTTTTAGGGCCGGTGCAAATGAGAAATTGTGATTCTCCTCTCGGCGTGTATGCATGAGGGACGTTAAAGACTTGTATTTATTTTCCCCCATTTCACCTTGTGTACAGTCTGGTCTGTGACACTGATGGTGATTATGTCATTATTTTACTCTGGGGGTCTCTGGCACATCTGCAGAACTGATGTACATCTTCTTTGTTACGCTGGCATACGTCCCATATCACCAATGCTTCATTAGCCTTAGTGACTGCCTTCTTGCCAGACAAGAATGCCCAAATCTGAGCTTCTTTTGTGCATGCTTGTTCATTTATTCATCTTTGCATTTCTTGTGCTTTTTTATCTCCTTGTATTTCTAAAGAGCAGATGTCTGCGCCCCCCTCTCCCATATCTCCTGAGTCGCATGGGGAGAAGAAAAGTGACTCCTTAACCCCTGTGGGATCATGCTGACCGAATGTGACCTTTAGCCTGGGTTTTACCCCTAGTTTGTATGAAAGGAAAGAAAAAAATTACATTTTTCACGGCGTAAAAATTTTTTATTTATTGTAATAATTAACCTACGTTAAAAAAAGTTATTTTTCTGTTTTGCATCTCTCTACAAGGAGAACTTTGTCTCAGATGGGGAATTTTTGGTTATTCCTCACCAGCAAAAAAAAAAATAGGAAAACGCGTTTCAGAACGTCCCTTATCATATTAAAGTTTGTTTGCCCGGCTTTGTAGTGGATGTTAGCTGAAAGTTTGAAGGCCACATAGTTTGCAAACCTTGGTTGCAACACATTGACCCCTTTAGAAATCAGCTTTATCTGGATGAGAAAACTGAGTTCTGTTTAACAAACTGTCTACCTTGGCAGAAGTTATCTAGAAGCTAAAATCCAACTATTGATTGATTTATTTTTTTGTAAATTTATTTTCAAAGAATTCTACTGAATTTGATAATCATGACAATTCACGTGACCTTTCATGTGTGTTGGGCATATTCATTAGTTAACACACCTTCCTGTCATGGTGGTGACTTGCCACCTCGATGTATCTTTGCCAGGTGGTGTATTCACATCAGTTGACTTTTACGCCAAAAGTGTCCAGAGTAGTAACATTAGTATAGAAAGTAAATGGGTTCTGCACTTTGGGCAATCCTGACTTGTAAGAAGAGTCCCTTTAAAATTAACTGATAACAAAGGGTTTCCCTGCTTTATTCCCCAGAGATCATGTGTGGGAAATCTGGCATTAAGTTTTCCGTTTTCCTGCAGTGCCATCACAGGTGAAACGAAGTATTACACAGTGCTGAAGTTCTCATATGGAGACGGTGTTCATAACTACTCTGTCACGAGGTTACCGCGACACTGTGGGGCCAGAAGACCGCAGCGCCTGATAGCTCCTATTCAGGCACTGAGAAGAAGCACTTCTCCTTCATTTTAGAACAGGGGTTAATCGGCCATGTTGGTAATCCCAGTGTTCACAGCTGAGCTCGGTTAGCCACTCCCTTCCCCTTTATAATCTGGGCTCTGTTACAAATCCTTGTCAGAGCTAGCATTTGCTGCATGGCTAATGTAAGGAGAGGTATGCATATGAGAAGGAGAGTTGGAGGAATAATCTGTGACTGTTGTTTGGTTTGTATGTGTGGTAATTCCCTATTCTTCTCTGTTTTGGTTTATTTCCCTACCTTTATGCCCCAGTGCATTCCTCTGTTATATGTGAGTGAATATTTTGTATGCCTGTAGTTTTCTGTTAACTCTTGTCAGTGTTGCCTTGTTTGTCAGGTTGGTGTACTATGGTGCACAGTAGCGCCCCCTCTTCCCTAGATGGGGGAAGAGAACAGACAGAGGGCTAACTCAGGAAATAAGGCAAGGTCGGAGACCCCGGCATCTTCGCCATGTGAAGTATCCCGGAGAGCAGGGCGAGCTAGGGCACCCCCTTGTGTTAGGGACAGGGAAGGATCCCCTGGTCCCGTGTCACCCAACAGCTGTGCCGTGACATGCTCTCTACTAAGAAGGGTCTATGATAGACCTGCCCATATAGAAGAAATGAAAATACGCCTATTGGTGGCTGTCTCACTTACAAATAACCCGTTAGGCCATTTTGAGTTAACATAATGGAGTTCTTCACCAGAAACTCCCTTTTAACAGGGTGTCTGGTTTAAACAAGTTATTAAATACTCACAGGATAAGTGATAACTTATTGATCGGTGGGGGATCGATCACTGGGACCTTCACCGATCAGCAGAACAGGGATTTTTTAGGGGACATACGATCATCTATTTGGCTGATAGAATAAGCCTTGTGCGACACTCAGCAGCCTCATAGGAAATGATTAGAGCAGAGGTCGAGCATACGCACTGCCACACCGTTGAAACGGGAATAAAAGTGCTCCATTCTGCCAGTAAATGCTGGTCCCAGTGGTCAAACCACCACTAATTAACAAGTTGTCACCTATTCTGTGGACAGGTGATGCCTTGTTTTCACCAGACAACCCAGAGAGCAGCTACCAAGAGCATCTTCCCTCACTTGAGGATGGAGAGTGTCTATGCATCACACAGGCAAGGCAGCCCATTGATTTCACTGGACACAATGTAATACTCCAGCTCCCCTGTGGTGGCGCTACAGAAAAACTGATCACTTGCTTAAAGGATCTTTCATTGTTGATTACTGGGAGTCCAATTAGCTACTTATTGAGTATGGATTCTACTGAACAGCAGCTGAAGCCAGATCCTTAGGGAGGTTGCGCCAGTTAGCTAAAACAGCACTGAAAAACGGTGTTTGGGAGAGGAGGCAAAATAAGGTAATGACATATATTGCAAAAATTACTTAAAAAAGGAGGAATAAAAAAGATTTCTCAAAACAGACATTTTTCTTAAAAACACTAGCCCTTAGTGTAAGAAGAAATGAGACTTGTGAATAAACACAAACCAGAACCTAGTCCTACTTGACTAGCTTTTTTGTAAAAATAATACAATAGACAACCCTGTGTTTGACCGGTAGAACATGAATGAGAAGGCATTCATGGTGGAGCCACTCTTGTTTTCTTCTGTCCATCGAAATCGGAGAATATATATGATACTATGATACAGAGTGGTCTAATATATAGGTTCAATTCTCACCCAAAAATGAAATGATTTATGATTTTTTTCTTTAGCTTATTTACAGTGTTCCCACTGTTCCCCTGAGGTTTCCGTTTGTTTTTTTTTGTATTATTTAAATCCGCCGTACGGTTCCAGAGTTATGGGCCTTATTATTTAGTGCTAATTTTCATTGTCATTACTAATTGGGTGTGGCTCACAGGGTAATAATGCTGAGCAGCCTAAAGACACGCCCCTGAGGAACTTGTGAGCACAGCCCCCCTTGTAAAAGCCATAAAAATTAGCACTAGGTAAAAAGGCTCATATCTCTGGAGCTGTATGGAGGATTTAAAAAAATACAAAAAAAAAGGAATACTAGTGGAAACAGAATAGCAAACAACAGGTCCTCTTTAAAAGGAATATTGGAAACACTAAAAGTGAGCTGAGTAAGGAGGGTGAAGTGATCGTCTAATTCTAATTTGGTCCCACACCTAAAATCTCACGTTCCCTACCGGCGGACAGTATCGCAGTGCACTTTGTTAGAAAATATTTCTTTTTTTCTTGAACAAATTTATGCCCCCCCTAATTGTCATTGTAAGCCTTATATGATTCTTCTTTCCATATTCTTACTAAATTATTCACTAAAGATAATTTTTAGGCAAACATGCTTTTTTATTCCGTTCCTTTCACCTTCTTAGTAGGCCATCACGGGCTTTTCCAAGTCCAAAAAAAAGACAACATGTACCGCTCTGTTAGGAGGAAAGGTTTCTCCTCAGCCAATATTTACAGGACAAACAGCCGGGGGTAGCAGAGTTTACTCAAGGGAATCATATGCACATAAGGGTGAATGAATCCTCGGTAGAGAGTTTCAACTGTTTGTCTCATTTCCTCAGGTATCATTTGATTTTTTTTTTTTTTTCAATGCAACCTTTGATATTTGTTTTTTTTTTCTCACCAAATTCAAAATATGTCCCAAAAAGTATCAAGTCTACTGCACAAAAGTATAAAATCCAAGTGTGAACAGAGCCTAAAACATCAGAGTGATACAACAATCAGCCATAGGATTTAAGGAAACAGTGCCTCTAGTGGCCGAATATTTAAATGCACACTAAAGAATTCTCGTCCTTCAAAATAGTCTAAAAATATTTGTTCCTATATAGGGGGGGCGTAAGTAGAGTGAATGCATTCACACCCAAGACGTGGGGCCCAAAAAGATTTCTTTGACCCATTTGAGAAGACCAATACTACTGAAATTCTGTGATTGTCGCGAGATGTTGCATTGGAGCCCACAAGCTTCTAGTTAGCCCATCTCATTTTCTTCTGTCTAGAAGTCAAAGGAAATTAAAATTTCACATCAAAAGATTTTTTTTTTGTATAAAATAAATGAGTCGATTAAAAATAATGGCAAAAAGTTCTCAAGCAGACATTTTTTTTTTTTCAAATTAATTAGAAAATGGTTTTGCTGTCCATAAGTCAATGTATTTTCTCAGCTCCAGGCCATCCAAATAGTGAGTTCAGCGGGAGGGGGGGGTCTTTATTTTATTCGTTTAGGGTTTGTTTTTTTTTTTTTTTTTGCAATTCATGATTGTAAAACCCATCTGAAATATTCATGCAGAATTGTCTGAGAAGCAGTTTGTATTTTATTTACTGCGCAGGAGAACAGCCTCAGTGGATTAGTTCTACAATACCCGTAACAAAAGCACGACAGCTGATGCATGTGATGTTAGGAGGTGACAAAACAGTTAAAGTATGCTGCTGGCTACAGGCAAGCAGTCAGCAGATGCAGACAAAAGGATTTGTGACAAGAATAACTTGAGCAGTCAAGAGTATCCAAAATACCAATACCCTTTTCTCCTTGACATTGTCTTCTCCTTACTGTCAGCATTGTATTGTCCTATAATATGCAAGAAACCTATAACTCAACATTTATCCAGAGAGGCAAGACTTTCCAAATAGTCCAGCTGTCCTCCATGGACCTCAAAAATCTCTTGATAGATAGATGGTCCATACTTCGAGTGGATGCCATAATGGATGACATTCATCAGCCATCCATCACCCTTAGGCTCCAATGTAAAAAGTGCACATGTTTAACATGAACTTTTTTACTGGGCGTTATATGACTTGGATAGATAGATAAATAAATATGAGAATTAGATAATTTAAGAAATAGTTTAAAATGTAGATAGACAGATAATATTGAAAATATTTAAAAAAGGGAACCTGTCACCAGGTTTGCCCCATATGAGACACGGCCACCACCTTTCAGCGTTCATATACAGCATTCTAATATGCTGTATATACCACCGATCCGGCCTGCAACAAAAGAAAAACGCCATTTATTATACTCACCTGGAGGACGGTGCGATCCGAGGGGAGTCACTTGTTTTGGTCCGGCGCCTCCATTCTTCTTTCGATGCCGTCCTCCTGTGCTTTGTGTGGATGACAAGTGCTACATCATCCACACCGTGGTCGGGTCCGAGGGGAGTCTCTTGTCTTGGTCGGGCTCCTCCTTTCTTCTTTTGATGCTGTCCTCCTTCCGTTCTTTGTGTGGATGACGAGTGGTACGTCATCCACACAGTGATTGGGTCGGAGGGGTGTCGTTGGCCTTGGTCTGGCGCCTCACTTCTTTCAATGCCGTCCTCCTTCTGTGCTTCGTGTGGATGAACAGTGCAACGTCATCCACACAGTGGTTGGGTCCAAGGGAAGTCGTTGGCCTTGGTTCCGGTGCCTCCCTTCTTCTTTTGATGCCGTCCTCCTTCTGTGCTATGTGTGGATGACGAGTGCTACGTCATCCACACAATGATCGGGTCGGAGGGGAGTCGTTGACCTTGGTCTGGCGCCTCACTTCTTTCAATGCCATCCTCCTTCTGTGCTTCGTGTGGATGAACAGTGCTACGTCATCCACACAGTGATCGGGTCTGAGGGGAGTTACTGGCCTTGGTCTGGCGTCCCCCTTCTTCTTTTGATGCCGTCCTCCTTCTGTGCTTTGTTTGGATGAAGAGTGCTACGTCATCCATACATTGTTCCCTGGCATTGGGCTCCTGCGCAGGCACACTTCTCTCTGTCCTGACTCGGGCAGAGTAAATTACAGCAGTGCGCATGCATTCTGGCTTTTTGACCTTTCCCGGCGCATGTGCACTGCAGTACTTTGCGCTGCCCTGGTCAGGATAGAGAGAAGTGCTTCTGCACAGGACTGCGATGCTTGGGAACACTGTGTGGATGAAGTAGCACTCATCATCCAAACAAAGCACAGAAGGAGGATGGCATCAAAAGAAGAAGGTGGGCGCCAGACCAGGACCAGTGACTTTCCTTCCCCAGGTGAGTATAACATACGGTGTTTTTCTTTTGTTGCAGGCCGGATCAGGGGATCAGGAGCTGTGGTACGATCAGACCATGTTCCTGTACGGTCAGACACGGCCATTACACAGCAGGGGCACATTTATAAAATTATCAGGAACAGTTCTTTTAATCTCATCCAATTGTAGAAATTATTATTATTATTCCAAGATCTGGTGAATGCAATTAACTTTTATCCATGGGAAAACTCCTTTAAAATCTATCAATCTCCACTTCTTCATTTTTACAAATTTTCTTCAGGTCTTTTTAAGGTAAGATTAGTAAGCAGAGGTGTAGCTAAAATAGGTGCAGGGGTTGCAATCGCAGTGGGGTCTTGGAGACTAGGGGGGCCCAAAAGATTCCTTTGCCCCAGAGGAAAATACTACTACTATTAAAGACCTGTGAGATAGTTTGGGGCCCTGTTGGAGATTTTGCATTGGGACCCCCAAGCTTCAAGTTACGCCAATGTTATACATTAGACAAGTGAAAAGATTTTATGGTTGAAAGAAGACTCCTAAATTCTAGATAGATGATAGATACATATAGATAGATACAGATCGATAGATAATGATAGATGATAGACAGATAGATAGGACTGATGAATATGTGATAGACTGACAGGTGTAGATAGATCATCCAGGGTACATGGTATAGATGTCCAAACTTTGACTCTTACATGTAAAATACAGAAGATGTAAGAATTGTTACTTCTCAGCCCCGTGTACATATATTGTACATTTTATCTATTTAGTAATGGGGGGGTGAGGGTAGACAAACACAATCTGTTTCAAGCGTGTAGCAGGATGTCACATTGAATTTTTAAGCAATATTTGCACAAGTTTCAGCAGCCATGATCATCTGCTGGTCATCAGGTCTATGACCCAGCTGGCTGCTGTCGGTCACCTTGCTAGTATCTGCCTCCATAGTAGAGACTGGTCCACAGTTCTGGGTTGGTGTAAGGTCGAGTCCAGCCACACAATGCTCACGTTATCCGATCATAGCAGTGTGCGGGGAGCTGAGTGCCCGCAAGCCAGCGTTTTATTATTTGAGTGCTCAAAAAGATCGGCTGCTTCTTGAGAAGATAGGAGAGGCGGTCTTCCGTTTAACCTTTGTAATTCCCCGTCTATTCTCCCTGACATTCATTCCTCTGCCAAGAGCGCTTGGCAAGGCTGGAGCAGCGCACACGTTCCAGTGACCGCTAACCTTGGTATGTCCTGACACTTATGATGTGTATCTGCAGGACACAGAAGGCAAGCAGGCTGCTATGTCAGGCTTTTATTATGGACTGCAGATGCTGGGGACAGTCAGTTTAATAAAACAAATCAGCCTTGAAGGTAAAGCAACTGAGAAGGAGGAGGAGAGAGGAGAATCTTGTGCCGCATGATTGAAATAATGCAAAATCTCCTATGAAAAATAAACCATCGATCGACTGAGGGGTATTGGGTTATTTCTTCAAATTTTTCTTTAAAAAAAAACAAGAAAAGTTTTTCCAAAAATGTATAGAAGGGAGACACAATCTAGCCAGCAACTTCCTCAGCATTGTAGGGTCACTTAGACAAATGTACGATCTCATTGTTTTGCACCAAGTTGGAAAGTGGAAAAGTTCTACCACTGAACTGTCATCAAAAACTAATTTTATGATATTTTTGTAATACTTATCAAAGGAAAACTCCTGAGCGTTTAACAGTGCTTAAAAATGGATTCCATAGCGGATGACCATCCACTATGATACGTTTCTTTTTTACTTCAATGTTAAAAAAAGAAGTGTCAGTTCCCTCGTAGTATTTTTTGGGGGGGAACGGAAAAAGCCTGTGCAGACCATGGTTTTTTTTTTGTCTTCACAAAAATCGGATATCAGAATATATGCAAACTTTATATTTTAGGGAAAAAAATATTCAAATTATTGGTTCCTGTAACAGAACGATTTATGTTTGTGTTTCTGCTCTTACAATGGAACAGAGAAATGGGAATACAAGCGCAAAGATCTTAGAATTAAAGGGGTATCACCGTCTCATAAAGAGATTGCGTATCTCTAAGATGTGCCATCACTTTTTGCTCTGGGGGGGGCGACCTTTGGGACACTTGTGGATCTTGATGAAGGGGTCACACACTGAATTTAGAAATTTGCCTGCACAGTACCAATCTTGACCAGCAGAACCCATCAGAAATGACTGTGGTGACTGTATCAGCACTGTGGTCTCTTTGTTTCCCGAGCTCAGACACATACAAGTCATAAAGTTGTGCCTTGTCGTGACTTTTATGAGTTGAGAATAACCAACTTGCAGTCCCATGTAACTCCATAGATCAATTGAATTCTTGCACAGCCAAAAAGACAGTTGCCCCAGGCTGTCCACTGTTTGGATGTCTACCTCTTGCCGCCTTTTCACCAGCTCTGACATGGTGGCGGCTTAGGTATAACATGGGCACTGCTGTTATTGTGACACCATTTATACTTTGTGAGCTATATTATATCATTATTCCCAATCTTACTCCTTAAGTCAAACACGTTTTCCATAGAGGACTCCACAGATTTGCTTCTGGCCCTAATACTGATGATGACCTGCTCCTGCCACATCTGTGTCTTCTCCATGAATTGAAGTGTGCACATTTATGCAAAATTGCTGTTCAGATTTTAAATGGCCGCATAATCCTTATTTCTTCACTCTGGAGCTTTGTACTTTATTGTCATTTGTTTTCAGAGGCCTAATCCCCTAGATCTGCAGTGCCAATTAGCTGTAAGCCTTGACGTTAAATATTTAGATACAATAACCATCTCCAAGAATCCTCCTGATAGCAAGTTCTATACATTTCCTAAACTATGGTCCGTGCATAAAAGCCTTGGCAGAGTTGGCTGTCAAACACCCGCAGTGCAGGACTGAACTATACTTTACGTCAATGTATAGAGTTTAGGAAAAGTTTACATTGGAGACAATCTAGCTAATCTAAATCTCATGTCTTTAAAAAAAAAAAAAAAAGTGATGTGTCAAAGGAACCAGGTGGCTCCTTATTTTTGGAGGATAAATTTCTATCCATCAAATAGCCTGAGTTAAAGAGGTTTTATGGGGCTTTAATATTCTCAATATCGGATCGAGGGGTGGAGGAGAGGTCAGTTGACTGAAAGTGTCATGGTGCATCAGAAGTGGCACAGCTCCCTAAATTATGTAAGACCATGAATGGTACAATGAGTTCTCCCCCTTTCACTTGTGTGGGAAAGATCTGCAAAACCATTCCCGGTTACTACACAAAATCTACGGATCTGTGTCACTTCTTGTGCATTAAGGGGAAATTTTTGGATGATAGACAAACTGAAGACTTTTTCAGTGTGTAATAACCTTGAGAGTTTTCTTTCTTGGAGATTTGTTAGGTTTTGGTGTCCACCAGTTTCCTATCCCCACACACCTAGCTCACCCCTTTTGGGAGAGTAAAACCTCATCTTCAACTCTTCAGCTACTGGTAGTTACTGGGTTTTGTAGCCCAGGTTGAAGCCAGAAGCAATACAGACTCACCCTTCATCTTGGCGAAGGGGGGTGCTTTTCAGGTCTTCTGGCTCGGGATATGAGAAAGTTTGTAAAGGCCCTTCTCTTTGTGGAGAAGGTTTGTGATAGGCTGTATCCTTTTTGATTGGCACACTGCACTTTTGAGGTAGCACTTAGATGTAGAAGTGCAGAAACTTGGGGTTTGAATCAAAAATTGATGATCCCCTTTTAACAGGTAGCTTCTAGCCAAGGATTTACCAGTGACTTGTAGGAGGCAGTAAACATGCATGGGTGGTTTATTAGTCCCACTGTAGCCCTCTCTATAAATCATCTCTGAATATATGCAGAACTGACATATAGTTTAGTCCAATGTCATCTATCTGTATTGTATTATTCTGGCAGGATGCCCTTTATACATGTCAGGCGATCTCACGTAGCCATCTTGGCATTAAACACGGTGTGAGAAATCTTATAAAGATCTCTGGTCTTCCCGGGCTTATCTTTCTTCCCTATTCTTTTTCCAAAGATGAGCATTTGTCTTTAAAGTCCTTCTATTATTAGCCGCCTTTACATGCAGATGACAATAGACGTCTGCCATAATTAGAATGTGCAGGTGTCCGGTAAGCCCTCATCTCGCAACGAAGAACTGTCTCACACCCCTTTGAAGAATCAGGGGGCTAGAAACTGAAAACTTTTATTAATACCATTGTCTCCTTGTATCAGCAGGTTCCGGAGAGATTCCTGGAAGTGGCGCAGATCACATTACGAGAGTTTTTCAATGCCATTATAGCCGGCAAAGACGTTGATCCTTCCTGGAAGAAGGCCATCTACAAGGTTATCTGCAAGTTGGACAGCGAAGTCCCTGAAATCTTTCGTTCCCCAAACTGCCTACAAGAACTACTTCACGAGTGATGATTCCACTACTAGTTCTGAATGTACAAAACTGACTTTTTTCTTTATTTTTTTTTTAATCGCCTTGCCCCTTTCCTCTACCCAATTCCTTCGCTCCCCCGAAAAGTTTGTGCGCGTGAGTGTGATTGCAACTGTCACCCCTTGTGTACTCAATGTACACATGCATAGAAAATCTGTCATGTACTTTATTTATATCTCCCCCTTATTAATGATAACATTTGAGTAGCTACAATCTCTAATACTTTACTAAATGATTTATTGAGCTCCCTGTAATTATTACCGAGCACAATAAGGACGTCGAGTCTAACCTGTATATAGTATATTAGGGCATTTAAGAAATGTCTGTGTACTCTACTGTTACTTTTTTTATCATTCTGGATTTTATAATCTTTTCTTTTTTTTGTTCTTTTTTTTTATTTCAGCTAGTCTGTGAACTTTATTTATATTTGAGGTTATGTTAAACTGTATCGGTCATTGGAGCATTAGTGGATGTAGCCATCTTGGTCTGCTAAGACCTTGCTCGTAATAACCAGTAAAGGGGCCGACTTACCGGCAACCGTTGTGGAGAGGGTTCCTTCTTTGGTTGATTTTTTTTCCCTATAGGTGTAGTGAATCTACACATGGCTCACCTATTCTACAGGCCCATATTATATTCTAAGACTCTACCCATAGTTACTGGTAAGGAGCCATCCCACCGGTAGCTCTTCTTGTCAAGAGGATTTCTGCTTGGGTTGACCCCATCCTTATGGGTGGAGTAAATCTACACAGGCCGCCCCTATGCCACAGGCTCACATCTTACACACGGTAAGGTGGCAAGCCACTGGTATCCTCTGTGTAGAGGGTTCCTGATCGGGTTCACTCTTCCCCTTGGTTGGTTGAATCTACCCTATTTCACAGTCTAATATCTTATGCTAAGACTTTAACCGGTAAGATGCGAACCAAGCAGTACCTTTCCATGGCTGCATCCACTGTGTTCAGACGACAGTTTTACACTTTAACTCGTTATATAACATTGCCGAGTAATTTTCCCACTGACGACAAAACGGGGAGGAATTCAGTTCTCTCCTTTTGATCCTGTGTGGTATTATTACTCAGGCGATTATAGGAGTAGATTTCAAAGAAATAAGATATGGCACATATAAAGAATGATTGCTGTTCTACTGATTCTTAAGCAAATATGTGGGCAGGCAAGCTGCCATCCTGTATACTGGAAGGTTAGTACCTCCATATTGTATATTTAAAGGGGGCCACTACCTGTTTAGGCCAGCTGGGAATTAACCTTATGGCACAAATTTTAGCACATGAAGTGTAGGACGTTTAGCGTTCTTAATTTGATTTTAGTGTGTCCTCCGAGATATTACGCTACAGGTGTATTTATTATAATGGTGTTGCTGCTAGGTTGACCCCATCACCATGGTTGGAGTGAATCTAAACTAGACTCTCCCATTCCACAGGCCCATGAGACAAGCCTGTGATGATTTTTCTCTTTTTCTTTTTTTTTTACTATGGGGCCCCTGTCTCCTCCGCGTACATCCCTGGAATGCACTAATTACGCCTCTCACAGATCGGAATATTTAGAGCCTCTTCAGCTGTGACTTTTTGCATCAACCTGTCTCATATAATGGTTGTGCAAAAGGCCAATCAAGCACGGAAATGACTACTGCACAAAATTTAAGCAAAGACCCTTTCCAGGGCCAAGGAGTCAGATCACTGTGAACGACATGAAAGTCTGGTCATCACTGGAAACTAAAAAGTTAATGCTGCTCTCCCCTGTAAGATTAGGGGGTTAAAAAATGTCATGAAATAGTCACGAGTATTTTTACCTTTTTTTATGGACATTCGGCAAAAAGCTGCACATGACTTAAATGACTTAATATGTTTACTCCAAGTCTTCTCTAGTAATCCACTACTGAATCCAGCACATACTGTAATGGACGGATGACTTACCTCATGTTAAACACCCGCTGGACTGCCTGACTTTGGTTTTTTAGCTGTTTTTTTTGTTAGACTTATAGGTAGCTCAGCTGTTTAGATATTGACATGACTGGGTGTAAAGATCGTCTTAAAGGGAATGAATAGATTTTTAGAGGCCTCTTTCATGAGGACCTATCACTTGTCATTAATAGTTTGTTGTTTTATCTGGTGTAAATGCCGCTATTCTCCTGAATCTGGCAATGTTTGTCTTTTTTCCCTACGCCTCTCCATTCCTGAAATATAGCCCTCTATTTCCTTTACATAAATCTAGTCTTCGGAGCCAAGTGGGTGTGGTAATAAGGTCTTCTCTGTACACCACACCCATTTATCTAACAAATACAGGGAAGAGGAGGCCATATCTCAGGAACGGAGAGGAGCAGGAACAAAAGAAAAACAACTTCAGATTCAGAAGAACAGCGGTGTTTACACCAAGTAAAAATATTGCATATTTATGGCAAGTGATAGTTTGTAGAGAGAAGCCACCAACACCTCTTCTATGAGTCATATTCATGTAGCTAAGAATTAGCAGAGGCATCGATTGATTTTGATTTCAATGAGTTCTTTTCATGAATTTCTGGTCCTGATGTGAGATTTTCTTACAGAAAGACCTATGATCAGATGACATGGAGGGACCTTGATCTTAGATATTACACTGCCATATATACGACCCTTTTATATCTCAGTTCACCAGCGGCAGAGGGATTAGTAAGTAACATCACATTAAAAAAACAAAACTTTCCCTATAGATGAAAAAATCAGAAAGGTATTTTAGTTTTAGAAGTTGTAGATAAATTCATGATTAAATGCTGTAGGTGGTAACAAAAAGAAATATTGTCCCGGGGAAAGTTTTTGGACAGCAAGTAAATTGAAAGGAAACATGACTTCTGGGTCTCTATCCGTTTAGTCAGTATGTGTCAAGCTGCTTATCTGCGAAGGTGTCCTTGCACAAGACCGTTCTCCCCTGGCCCTGTTTTCGGCACTTATTAGGTCACGTCCTGAAACACTTTGGACTTTGGTGTAATAATTAACCTATTCAGAAGGGCCTGCACTCGAGAATCCCACTGCAGATCGCTAAATAAGTGGAAGTGTTTGTGGAAATAGCCTTTATATATATATATATATGTCTCTAATATATATATATTACTTTTGAATTAATCGTAATGAAAAGTTATCGTTAACTTAGAGTAAATGTTTGGATCACATTTATTTGTCATAACTTGAGTTTTTGGGAACAAAAATAAAACTTATAGCCTCCTGAGCCCCAATGCAAAATGTGTTAAGGGCCTCATAAAGGCCTTCCTCGTTTGGATCAGGGTGGCTTTTTGGACTCTTTCAGTCTCGTTGCACTTTTCCACCCCCTCAGCTATTCATAGTTGTAGTACTAACATTCAAGGTTTTATTTTTGCCCCCCCATCCAGAATTTTCTAAATCCCACCACTATTGGACCCTCAAATTTGATGAGATTGTTTCAGAAAAATCGGTATAGTTGGTATATATGGTTATGTAATTGGGTCAAGTATTGTAACGTACAGCGTTTGCCTATTCTCAATGAATTCTCCTGTGGCTGGCAGTATTAATAGTAGCTTTTGTGGGTGTTCTGGGGCACCTGTTCCCAAACTTTACTGGGGTTCTATCTACGCAATCCCAGTCTCCACTATAGGACAGTAGTACCGGCATCACTGAATGCCAACTCCAGCTACTTATCCAAACTGGCGACTGGGCTGGTATTGTATGATACAGTGTACTGCTACCAGTAAAATTGCACCACAACCCGCTTGCTTGGCCGCACCTTCATGGATCATGGGGTGCACCTCAATATTTGGGCAGTGCAGTTTCAAATGACTGGAGTTTAACACCTCTATCATGGCCGAAAGACCAAGACATGGTTCTTCTTAATCGAACTCATCTAAGATCAATTCAGCAAACTACCAGAAGCTCAGGTCTTGTAGCCAGAACACAGATTTTAGACTTAATGACTATCAACCTCCCGAGTCCCAGGCAAAACGTGGCACCAAAACTGCACTTGGGTTGCCTCTTGACTCTTCTTTGTAAATCAGTAGTTTGTACGGTAGTAATTTTCTAACCTGCCATTTAGATGTTTAAAAAAACTTTTAAGGTAGCGGTAACTTTTGTTATTGTAATATTTTGGAACTTGAGCACTTTAACGTTAAGGTGTAGGCATGTAGGCAGTTTTTAGAGCTCTGAAGATGTGGCTATCCAGCTAGTAAGAGACCACAGCTTCCAGTATAGGAGTTTTAATCTACCGAAAGCAGGAAATCCACAGGTTGTAGGTAACTGGAAAAGTAAATTCAGCATTAATATATTCGTGCCAGAGTAAGATCACCAAACTCCAGGGAAAGTGACAGATTAATGTCCAATCTCTAACCATATTTTCCGGCTGAATGATGAGACCGTCATGGTTCTCATAAACCATCGCTCCACCCACGAAAAAAAAAAACTGCTTGTGCGTTGCTGACTGATATTTAACATAATCTTTCCATTTTCCCAATTTGACTTTGAAGCGTGAAAATATATCCGTTTCATTACATTGCTAACCTGATATCTGCAATTTCCCTTCATTCTGCTGAGAGATTGAAACGCATCAAAGTAATTACTGTCAGCACAAAAAAAAGAAAGAAATCAGCTGACATCAGATTCATGAACACAATTGTATGATACCCTGTCATTATTGTGTACGAGTGTTAATGGAGTGAGTACAAAATTCTGTGGCGCAGGCAGTAGTGGGGGAAGCAAAGTTCATGCGTCGACCCGGCTGTTTTTGTGATTTTTAGTCATGTCTTATACTCTTATTTGCATTTTTATGGGTCTGTTGATTATAGTTGTAACTATGACCGGTGGTGTGTTATTAAAAATTGTCAGATCGTATATAAACATCACTGAGGAGCGCAGCTTATTTTATTGAACTTGTAGCACATGGGGTGCATGGTGCAAAACTGAGACTGTTCAAGGGGAAAAGCTGCCCCTCTTGACCTTAACATTGACCTTGACAGTCTTTCTTAGTCTACCCTAACTGATGGCTGTACTGCAATCTGTAGATGACAGTGATAGGACTGTTTAGGTCAGAGGAGGAACATGAGCCCCCAATGTAAAATGATATACACTGTAGCAATTTATAAAACTAATCTTATGGCAGAGTGACATTTTAGGCTCCCTCAGGCTCCATAACATGTATGATATCAGCATATGATTTCAATGTAGCATTTTACGAAGTTTATAGTAAATAAAAAACATTTTCAAAAACCTCATTCAGTAGTTAATGCCCAGTAATAAAACCCTTCTAATTAATGAATAGGTATAACCAAGATTAAGAAAAGAGATATAAAAAAAATATATCATCTGTTTTTTGTTTTACTGTAGATTTTTATTTATTCCATTTCTTGGACTGGGAACAGAAATCTTAGCTAAGCTTCTATTAATAGCAGTTAGAGATGCACTTTACAGCAGCCATTTGATCCATTGAAACTCATTGGTTTGAGAGTGTTGTGGGCATGCCCTGTGATCTGTGCAGAGGTACTGTGCAGGGAGAGGAGGAGGTGAACTGTGACCTCTCCTATTATGAATGCTGGATTTCGATATCTGCTGTATGTGGTGGTGATATCAAGTTGCTGTACAGGAGGGGGGAGATGAGCTGTGACATATCCTATTGTGGTTGGTGGATGCTGTGTTATCTACTGTATACAGAAGTGTTAGAAGCAATTGTACAGGAGGAGGTGAGCCGTGATATCATATATTGCCAATGGTGTATCGTGTGTTATCTACTGAATATAGAGGTGTTACCAGTCATTGTAGAGGAGTAAGAGGTGAGCTATGACATCTCCTATTGTGAATGGTGGATCCTGTGTTATCTACTGTATATAGAGGTGTCATCAGTCATTCTAGAGCAAGGGAGAAGGCGAGCTGTGACATCAACTACTGTGAATGGTGGATCTTGAGTTATCTACTGTATATAGAGGTGTTAACAGTCATTGTACAGGAGGAGGAGGTGAGCTGTGATATCACCTGTTGTGAATGGTGGATCCTGTGTTATCTACTGTATATAGGGGTATTGTCAGTCATTCTAGAGGAGGGGAGAAGGTGAGCTGTGACATCACCCATTGTAAATGGTGATTCCTGTGTTATTTGTATAGGTGATATCAGTCATTTTAATGCTACCTATGATGATAATGAGATGACAGCAGAGAAGAGATCAGTTTATTAGATTTTTAAGGTGGACATTTACTGTTCGGGTACGTGCACACGTTGCGGATTCGTGTGCGGATTTTTCCGCACAGAATCCGCTGGTCAAAATGCCTGAGTTTTACCTGCGAATTTCTAGTGGATTTAGTGCAGATTTCGCCTGCGTTTACGTACACCTGCAGATTCCTAGAATGGAATAGGTGTTAAAACGCTGCGGAATCCGCACAAAGAATTGACATGTTGCGGATAATAATCCTCTTCGTTTCCGCGTGGAATTTTCCGCAGCATGTGCACAACGGTTTTTGTTTTCCATAGGATGACATGGTACTGTACATCCCTTGGAAAACTGCTGCGGATCCGCAGGGCCAAATCTGCTACAGATCCACAGACGAATCTGCAACGTGTGCGCATACTCTAAAGCTAAAGCAAACACTTTCCTTCGTGTCACGTCACTCTCAATGGTTGGCATCATATGACTCAATCCTTGGTTTCCCCTCAGTTACCAGCAGATATCAGCAATAGAGCGACAATTGGTGCCGCTTATATATCTCTCTAGTTTGTCCTCAGCGTAAACGCTTCTCTTCTGAAGATTCCCCCCCTCCATGCTCAATCTGCAGCCTAAGAATAGATTAATATTTGAAGGCTGATGTGTCATAAATCTCTGTTCTGATAAGTTGGGCCTTTCAGTAACTAAGGTGATTTACAAGTGAATTACGTCTGGTTTGCCTGTGTGCGTATGTATCAGGCGGTGAATGGATGTGAGATATTAAGACTCCGGGCACAAGGGTTAAGACTGGAGATAAAACATGATTCTCAAGGTCATTGTGGATGATTTAAATCCTTGCATTGTACATGGTAATATTTCTACCTTCTCCTTTTAGGAATTATATAGTGATGTGTCTATAAAACTTAAACGCACCAGCAAATATAGATTTTATTGTGCACAGGTCCCCTCTTACGTCAACTTCAGTCTTGTGCCTTGCACACATTCGCTATAGTTTCCGATCTCTGGATCTCAAGATTTTACAAAACTACAGCTCCCAACGTACCATGATGGAAGTTGTAGTTTAGCAACAGCTAACGAGCCACAACTTAGATACCATCGGCTGACGGTTTCATTTACCTTTGAGTTGCACAAGATGACCAATTTTGGCAAAAATAAAACTTGGGAGATACTCGTACTATATGTGGCCGCCCAGTTGTTGGGCTGTTGTGCTAGCATGTCCCAATAATGTCTTGAATTTTTATCATGGGAAATTGGGAGTCCTTAATAAAATCACTGGAGGCTTGAAGCTTCTTCATCACCTGCAATCCGCACTATACGTTTTGTCTGTGTATTACCTATGCATATTTTTTTTGTGTTGTACAGAGGGGATTGGGAGGGTTAGTAGAATTTTTTGAAGAAAACTGTTGTAGGGAGAAAAAAAAATTACAATACGGTGATTTTCTTGCCCGTTTAGATATTTGAATTTTTTTTAAAGAATAATGGCTTAAAAAGCAATAGATAAAGCAATGATGGATGAGATTCATCATTTTTCTTCAGCATTTAATATGAGGTTTATATTTTTAAGGATTTTTTTTTTTCTTTTCGGCTAGTATGTCCCATTCTGGGGAATAGCTAGGGATTTAATAAGTTCTATGTAATTGTTAAAGAAAAGCAACCCACCCATTGTACCAACATAAGACATATTCAAGGTTTGCGAT
The DNA here is from genome assembly GCF_039654945.1 of Dendrobates tinctorius. NCBI lineage: Eukaryota > Metazoa > Chordata > Amphibia > Anura > Dendrobatidae > Dendrobates > Dendrobates tinctorius. Next base: position 6,909,760 of record NW_027361868.1, on the reverse strand, counting down.
AGGGTGTGAAAGTTCCCTCTATATCAGGGTTCCCCAACTCCAGTCCTCAAGGCCCACCAACAGGTCATGTTTTCAGGATTTCCCTTGTATTGTACAGGTGATGCAATTACCACCTGAGCAATACTAAGGAAATCCTGAAAACATGACCTGTTGGTGGGCCTTGAGGACTGGAGTTGGGGAACCCTGCTCTATATCCTCAATACATTGCAGGAGCCTCAGGGCTTTTTAATGGGCATTTAAGTCGTGAGGTCAAAGCAAAAATTACAGCTGTTCTAAAATAGACATACATTTATGAAATTATTCTAAAAATCTCTTTTTAATCTGAGGGTTCATCAATAATAATTTGTAGCAGTGAGCAAGAAAGTATGTAATCCCCCTACAGTGCCACCACAGGAGAAATTAAGTATTACAGTGTGCCAATTGAAAACAATAGTGAGTCCTCCAAAATAATCTCGCAATTAAACCTTTATTATTCTTTATCCTAGCAACAACATAATATATATATATATATATATATATATATATATATATATATAGCAGTCCTAATCCAATTCTCAGTCCTATTGGTGTTGATGATGTTTATATAATCCCCGATATTTCCCAGGTTCGTAAATGATAGTTCTTTCACACTTCTTTTTCCCCCCAAGAGTCATGCCTCTGAATATTATTACCGTAGTTTTGTGAAATATTTTGCTGGTATAACTTGTGACTGAATACTGTATATTTTAGGGATTTTTTTCGCCCTTAAGCAGGGGTGTTTAAGGGGCGGGGGTAGTTTTTTTAAGACCTTGTATATATTTGATGAAAAAGATAAACAAGCAAAAGAAAAGACTAAAACATTCAATTTCTATAGAAAAAGCGAAGGACAAAAACCAGCTATGTTGAATAAAAAAATTTTTTTACATTTTGAAATCGTTATCTTTCATTTCAGAATGTGCACAGTAAGGTGTAGATAACGAAATACAAAAGTGTTTTATACATATATATATATAATACAGAACGACTTGTGCTGACACAGACACCTACACGTGGTTGATCTATGGGCCATTGTGACAATGATGACGCTCAATAAATACATAGAAGTAATCATTTCTTTCTAAGGAAAAAAAAAAAGATTTTCACCAGCAACTATGTAAAAAAAAAAAAAAAAAGTTTTACTAAACAACTGGGATGTCATTATATATGAAAAGTCCAGTAAAATAAATCTATTTGCTTAAATGTATAATATATTACATGACAGTATATAAAATCCATTGTGTATCTATTGTCCTTATTTTATTTCTGCTTTTCGCTGTGTATTTAACATCTCATGATGAAGTAGGAAATTTTTTTTTCTCGTTCCAAAAAAAAAAAAAACCGCATTATGTGAATAAAATGGTTTTATTGCACTTAGCACAATCTCTTTTTATATTAAATACTAGTTATATTAATTCTGCCTATATAGGAGTGTAAAATAAAATAAAAAATAGATTTTTTTTTTCTATTTTGTTTCTGTAAACAATTGGTAAACTAATGTTTTAGTTTTTTATTTTTTTCGCCTTTTAAGAATTTAAGTCCCTTATATCTCAGCCAAATGAGAGAGGAAAAAAAAAAGTATAAAAATTGTTTATAAGAACTGTGTATTTTACACTGACTTGATATCAATCGCTTGCTCTTGCCGTTTTGATAAAGAAAAAAAAAATTCTAAAAAAAATGACTGGCATTACTCAGATGAGTGAAAAGTTATTATTACATGATGAAAAAAAAAATCTGAGTCTTTCTGTGTGTGTAAATAATGATAAAATTGTGATGAAACACTGCCTTTATATTATTTAGCAATATGTTGTATATAGCATTATTATGCTCGTTTTTGTATTGAAGATCATCTAATTTTAAGATAGTTACAAATAAAATGAATGATTTTTTTTTTTGTTCTTTTCTAGTTAGAGGCAATTTTTTTTGTGGATTTTCTTTTTTGTCAGTTGTTCTGAAAACTTTGCATAATTTATTGGTTTAATTTATCCTAATTTATTTTCATGACGGTGTACATTTTTTGTATTGCCAAGGATGTACTGTAATGATTTTTGATGACACTATTACAAAATAAAATACCCATTCCATTTCAAGGAAGAAACACATTAAAAAAAAAAAATAAATGTTAAAAAAAAAAAACGAAAAACAAAAAACAAAAAAACTTGTTGTGGTAGACAATTGATTTCCAAGTTTCCATGCTTGGCAGCTCCGGAATTATTGAAATAAGATGCAGATGAGGATGTAATATGATGGCGGTGATGATGTGGGTGGGAGGGGGCAGGGTATTTTATTGAGTGTGTTTTAAGCTTTTTGTATACTCTCCAGACTTTAACCTTTTCGCTTTGTACCACTTAAAAAAAAATTCAGTAGTTCAATTGCCTTGTGTGCCTTCCATCTTCTCTGAACTGAATGTATGTGCAGTATATATGCAAGCTTGTGCAAAATAAAATATAAATTGCAAGCTCATTGCAGTTCTTCAGGTTTATTTCTACTATTTTTGCACTTTTTGTGTTTGGGGTGGACTGCGACATACTGGGGTTTAAGGGGTTGTCCGGACATAAAGAATGTGGATCTGTAAAAAAATAACTAATTGATACTCGTGGTCTGCGCTGACACAGGAAGAGGAGGTGTCTCTGTTCCACATGTAGCATGACCACTACGGCCTGTGATTGGCTGCAGCGGTCAGGTAAATTAAGCAGCGCATCATTGGTTCTTTTTCCTGGTGATGCCTCCCTTTCCTGTGTCCGCACAGACCACAGAGCAGCCTGCACTGGATCCAGTTGGTTAATGTTCGGTGAGTATCAATTAGTTTATGTTATTACAGACCCAAGCCCTTAGGAAACTTTTTTTTTTGCCCAGGCAACCCCCTTCATGGACTCTATATGTGGTCTATTAAAGTGGATGCTCAGTACTAGCTGCGGCAAAAATATGGCAACCAGATTACTACTGTGCTTAGCATACTCCCTCTAGCAGATGGAAGACATGTAAAAAATATCTCACTGGCAGACACAGACTGAAAAGGGCCCTTCTGCAAGAACGATATATGGGCCCTTTGCAGTCCAATAGTTCATAATAATGCACAATTCCACCTATTTTGGAGGTAGAAATGGGCTCCCTTGCCTCTTGGACTCATTCATGTTGCACCAGTTGTATGTCTGACCTTGAAATATAAAATATTTTTTGTCTTCGATGGCACTTGGAGTTTACTAAGAGACCAGCTAAATGGGGGAAAAAAAACAAACCTGACAACCTCAAAAACTTTTAGGTATGACTTTCCTCCTTGTTATCGCCACATGTTAGTTTTACAGTCTGTGTAGAGACCATTATTTCCAAACCGGCCAAGGATCTCCTGATCCAAACTCAAGAGTCTCAGAAATGCCTACAAGGTTGTTGAGTTCAGGTCAAGAGACCATTGGAGAAATCATAGTCTGTACACAGACCATGAAATGTGGACCTGTGAAGCCTTTGATCCACATTTTAAAATGGCGGTAAAAGACAATGCCATGTTCTCCACTGCTCACTTCGACAACTCAGACACTCAATTAGTCCATTTATAATGCGATGCTTGGAAAGCTTACATCACTAGTCCCAAAATAAGGCCAGTGACTTCTGAAACTGCACTGCTATGTTCTTGGGCTTGAGATGTATAGACTTTGAAAATGAAAAAAAAATTGTGAAGACAAATACCCAAACCTATTTATTTTATGTAGACAATTTCATATAGTGTAGCTTGCCCCAATTCATCAAGACTGGTGTTGATCACACCTGTCATGATGAGGGGTGGTGCTAAAGTCAGAAAATTTTGACTCATGCTGGAGTAAGATTTGTGGTGTAGCAAACGCCACCACTCATCATCAATTTGACAAGTCACCATGCCACCATCCCATTTTGTCAGAGCTGGGAGAAAGTGTTGTGAGAAGACCAAAATTTAGGCGCAAGCGGAATTGCTCTTAAATTTTGTGACTTCGACATTTTTACGCCAGAATTCTGGCATGAAAACTTTGATGCATTGGGCCCATAGAGTAGATCTTAAAGGTTCTTCTCTCACATCTCTCCAAAAATCCTCTGAAACCACTAATATCCAGATGCTGTTTGTGTTAGCAATATCCTCTACAATCTGCCACCAGTCGTTGTTTTAGGGTTCAAGGAATCCAAAAAAGCCAACTACAGAGAAGATCTGCAGTTTATACCTAGTTGGTTGAAGGGAAAGTTTGCATAATTATTAGCAAGGAACATAATTTTGGAAGTGAGAGTCTCAGAAGTAAAAGAAAAACTGTTTCAGAATCGGTGGACAAATGGAGGCGTTGCTCAGCTTTGCTTCACCAACTGATCAGATCATAGATGAATTGGGTCTGTGCTAAAAAGATATGTTTACTACTTTAAGAAGACTTTTCTCCTAAATATGGTTATTTATTTTAGTTACAAAAAAAAAGCAATCTGCCTTCATAAAAATAACATCAAAATGTAACACTAAAAAAGTGTAGGATTAAAAAGTTTATAGAATGCATGCTCATTATGAAATTACTTAAGTGGAGTCTAAACTTCTCAATAAGCTTCTTCCATGTTCCTCCTGGCACCTTCACATTATGGGATTTCACTATTTATCGCAAGATGTCATGACTCTATCTAAATACAGTATGGATACATAGAGATAGATTAGATATGGATAGAAAAGCGGAAGCTAACAAAGGGATGCCAATCCTCTCAGGTATTTGCGCAGCCTGCCACATAAATAAATGGAGGCAGCACACCAACAAAGTAAAGCACTATGTAAGTGGACTTTTGTAGCCCATGTGGCCTTGGGCTGATAAAATGCACTTACTGTCACTTTATTTTGTTGGTGTGCTGCCTCCATTTATTTATTTTTTAGATATATATTAAAAATAGAGATTTAAAAACATGGAGAGATGAAAAAATAGAAAAGTACACCTTGCAGTGGCTATTGGGCTCTCTTGAATTGTCCTATTTGTGAATTAATGGCCTTCATATTATCAGCATTTTCTATATAGTAGTAATGAACGTCTAAATTTCATATATTCAAATAGCGCTTACAGTGGCTGCTGTATTCCCTTGTTTGTAGGTAGATAAATAGATATACACTGCTCAAAAAAATAAAGGGAACACTTAAATATCACGTCATTGTTTAAGTGTTCCCTTTATTTTTTTGAGCAGTATACATGAGATAGCTAGATAGATAGATAGAGAGAGAGATTTGAAAACATGAGTGGATTGTTTTATTACATTTTTAAGGAAAAAAAAATAAAAAATGTACCTATCTGCCCTTTATATTTGTAGCTTTTACCCCAGGTAAGATATGTCTGATAAATATTACATTTAGGGTTCCATCTAAAAAAAAAAAAAAAAAAGGTATGCCTTGTTGTGGCTGATGGGCTTTCATGAATTGGCTAATTTGAGTGCAAAGTAAAAATATATTCTATTTAGCAGTATTCTAAGCTCTAAAGGTACTGTCACACTTAGCGATGTACCAGCGATCCCGACTAGCGATATGACGTGGTCAGGATCGCTGGTACATCGCTAAGTGGTCGCTAGTGAGCTGCCACACAGGCAGATCTCACTAGCGACATCGCTGGGGACGGGGATCGCTACTTACCTGTCACACCAGGCGATCCTGCGTCCTCCCGCCCGGCTCCACGCGTTGCTCGTCCTCACAGCAGGAAGCGCCACAGGAAGCTGACGACGAGAAACAGTCCTGGACGTTCTCGCACGATCAACGATAACCAGCGGGGGAGCCGGTCGTAGGTAAGTATCAGACACAGAGATATCGCTAGCAATATCGCTATAACGTCACTAGTTATAGCGATATTGCTAGCGATATCTCTTAGTGTGACATACCCTTTAAAGAAGGCCAGTGTATTCTCTTATTTGTACATAGATTGGTAGATAGATAGACAGACAAAAAACGGGGACATCATGCTGATTGAAATGTATAAAAAACTTTAATAGCCCATATTGCCGATGTGCCAGTTCGAGATGAGAACCTTTTTCAAGCCTCTTCTTAGATAGATAATAGATAATAAATAGATGGATAGATAGATAATAGATAGATGGATTGTTAGCATTTCACCGAAATCAGCCGACCATCTAATGTATTGTGCATTGGGGTCAACAGATTGTCCCCTATTCTGGATGTCAGCAATAAGCTGCTGCCAGAAGTTATCGGCTGAAGGTCTTTCCTTTGCTTTCCTCATGCTTTTCACCTGCTTTGGTGCCTAATCATCCTTCAACTTGGGACACCTTTTTATAATGAACATTTATCACATTTTTAATAGAAAAAAATTGAAAATGTATTCCTACAAAAGGTTATAGGATAGTATTTGCAAATATATGCCGTAGGCGGAGGACCCATTACTGGGATAGGCCATAAATACCTATTTGACCCTTTAAGTAATTCAGCTCCGTTTGTGCATTTTCACATTCTCTCAGTTAATATTTCTATCCAAATGAATAAAAACATATTTGAGACGCATCCATCCCTAGGAAGGAAACAATTTATAACCATAGCAACTTGTAGACTTAAAAGGTCCCTATTCCTTTACCAAAGTGTTAACCCTTTAAGGAAGGGGCCTACTTTGGGTCATAAGGACACAACAATTTATATCATTTTTGTATTCAAAGAGCCTTATTTAATTTTTATTTTTCCGTTGCTTTAAAGTCAAGTTTGTATTTTCAGTGGCATAATTTGGGGGTACATATAATGTACTGTATAAATTTTTAATAATTTTACATTTAGAGAAAAGGAAAAAACAGTACTGCCAACATTTTGTATTGGGATTTGCTTTTATGGCAAATACAATTCTATTTGTAACCTTTTTTTGTAAACTTTATTTAACATTTTTAATTATTGCTTAGGTTCCATTAAGTGACTTGAATATGCGATATTGTACTGATATATAACACTATTAGGCCGTATTGAGACATCCTTGCAAGTTGGTCTGCGGCACATTTTCAACACTGGACATTTGAGGGGGTTGTCCGCCTTTGGTAAAAATTTATTTTACTTAGGGTCCCGCTACACGCTTCAATGTCCCAGCGATCCCACCAACGATCCGACATGGATGGGATCGCTGGGACATAGACAGACCCACCAGCGATCAGGACCAGCGAGCAAGCTGGTATCCAGGGTAAACAGCGGGTATCTAAGAGCCGCGCGGCTCTTAGTTTTCCGCTGTTTACCCTGGATACCAGCTTGCTCGCTGGTCCTGATTGCTGGTGGGTCTGTCTATGTGACAGCTCACCAGTGATCAGCTAACTATGCCCCAGCAATCCCATCCACGTCGGAACGTTGGTGGGATCACTGGGACATTGAAGTGTGTAACAGGACCCTAATGGCCCAGAGCATGTGCGTGAATGATCGCCACAGATTCTGACAGCTGACACCTGGCACCCAGTGGCTCTGTTCCTGGCACATTAATCCCCTAAATGCTTCGATCGCAATATTTAGCAGGCATGCAGAAGGAGGGAGCCCCCTCTGCTCTCCGATAGGCACCCCCCATGACTTCATCGCGAGGGGCAATCGTTGCCATGGTGACCTGATGTCATCATGATGACATCCGGGTCACCAGATCTAGCAAACTTGCCACACCATGCTCAGAGCATGGTGTATCAAGTTTGTCTGTCAGTGCAGTGCTGACAGTTTATAAAGCATAGCTCCTGCTTTGCTATACTTTGCACGTGATCCAAAAAGTGAAAGTCCCGTAGTGAGACAAAGTAAAAGTGGGAAAAAAAGCATTGTAAAAATATTTTAAAACAATCACAAAATAATTAAAAAAATAAAAATATATTGTACCCATAAATGAATGTTTTTATGACAAAATAAAAAATTTTAAAAGTTCACATATTTGATATTGCCGCATCAAGAACGACCCAATCTATAAAACGGTGCCACGAGTTAACCCCTTTAGTGAACAGTGCAAAAAAAATGAGGCAAAAAACGATACTATATCATCTTACCGCCGAACAAAAAGTGGAATAAAACGCTCTCAAAAAGATGAATGTAACCTAGTAACATAGTTATTAAGGCTGAAGGGAGACTTTAAGTCTATCTAGTTCAACCCATATCCTATCCTAACTTCCCCTAACATGTTGATCCAGAGGAAGGCAAAAAAAAACCCATGTGGCAAACAGTAAGCTTCACAATGGGGAAAAAAAATCCTTCCCGACTCCACATACGGCAGTCATACTAGCTCCCTGGATCAACAAAATATTAAGGAAACTAGTGTATATACCCTGTAATATTATACTTTTCAAGAAAGGCATCCAGTCCCTTCTTAAATTTTAGTAGGGAATCACTCATTACAACATCATATGGCAGAGAGTTCCATAGTCCCACTGCTCTTACAGTAAAGAATCCGCGTCTGTGATTGTGCTTAAACCTTCTTTCCTCCAGACGTAGAGGATGCCCCCTTGTCCCCGTCACAGGGCTAAGAGTAAAAAGATCATTAGAAAGGTCTTTGTACTGTCCCCGCATATATTTATATGTAATAAGATCACCCCTAAGCCTTCGATTTTCCAAACTAAATAACCCCAAGTGTAATAACCTGTCTTGGTATTGCAGACCCCCCAGTTCCATAATAACCTTGGTCGCTCTTCTCTGCACCCGCTCCAGTTCAGCTATGTCTTTCTTATACACTGGAGACCAGAACTGTACACAGTATTCTAAGTGTGGTCGCACTAGTGACTTATATAGAGGTAAAATTATGCTCTCCTCATGAGCATCTATGCCTCTTTTAATGCATCCCATTATTTTATTTGCCTTTGCAGCAGCTGCCTGACACTGGCCACTAAATGTGAGTTTGTCGTCCACCCATACTCCCAGGTCTTTTTCAGTGACAGTTTTGCCCAGTGTTTTACAATTAAGCACATAATTATACATCTTGTTCGTTCTACCCAAGTGCATGACCTTACATTTATTCCCATTAAAGCTCATTTGCCATTTATCAGCCCAAGCTTCTAGTTTACATAAATCCTCCTGTAATATAAAATGTTCCTCTTCTATATTGATTACCTTGCAGAGTTTAGTGTCATCTGCAGATATTGAAATTCTACTCTCTATGCCCCCTACAAGGTCATTAATAAATATGTTAAAAAAAAGCGGGCCCAAAACTGACCCCTGTGGTACCCCACTGCTAACCGTGACCCAGTCCGAGTGTGCTCCATTAATAACCACCCTTTGTTTCCTATCCCTGAGCCAGCTCTTAACCCACCTACACATATTTTCCCCTATCCCGATTGTTCTCATTTTATGTATCAACCTTTTGTGTGGCACTGTATCAAAAGCTTTTGATAAGTCCATGTACACCACGTCCACTGCATTCCCTTTTTCCAGTCCTGAACTTACCTCTTCATAAAAGCTTATCAGATTAGTCTGACAGGAACGGTCCCTTGTAAACCCATGTTGATATTGGGTCATGAGGTTATTCTTCTCCAGATACTCCAGTATAGTATCTCTTAGAAAACCCTCCAGGATTTTACCCACAGTTGAGGTTAAACTTACTGGCCTATAATTTCCAAGATCAGTTTTTGTCCCCTTTTTGAATATTGGCACCACATTTGCTATACTCCAGTCCTGTGGTACAGACCCTGTTATTATGGGATCTTTAAAGAATAAAAATAATGGTCTATCTATGACTGTGCTTAATTCCTATAACCTACTCAAAAAATGAATACACCAAACGGAGTCCAAGACATTAAGACTCAAATAAATTTATCACATAATTACCAATGAGTATACAGAACCAGACATAGTAACATACCATAATTACAAAAAAATACATATAAAAAATGCATATAAAAGGACAAAGTGAGCACTATAAATAAATAATCATGAAAAAATGATGAGGATAATAATAATAATAAAGTGCATAATATATATGAGCAGAAAAATCAGCTCCTAATAAAGTGCATAAAAGATGCGCAAGAATAATATATATAAATCCAAATCACATATACCCGTTGACACTCCTTGAAAAAGCCACGGTGGGCGAAACGTACGTTGGAGGGAGCCTGGACACATTGAGCCACACATTACGGGTATATATGATTTGGATTTATATATATTATTCTTGCGCATCTTTTATGCACTTTATTAGGAGCTGATTTTTCTGCTCATACAGTATATATTATGCACTTTATTATTATTATTATTATCCTCATCATTTTTTCAGGATTATTTATTTATAGTGCTCACTTTGTCCTTTTATATGCATTTTTTATATGTATTTTTTTTGTTATTATGGTATGTTACTATGTCTGGTTCTGTATACTCATTGGTAATTATGTAATAAATTTATTTGAGTCTTAATGTCTTGGACTCCGTTTGGTGTATTCATTTTTTGAGTAGGTTATTGTATTTATTATGAATATCCATTTATGACTTATTATCTGGTGAATTTTTTCATTTAGTTGTTGGCTTATGTGCTTAATTCCTGCAGTACTCGGGGGTGTATCCCATGCGGGCCCGGGGATTTGTCAATTTTAGTGATTTTTAGACGCCGACGTACTTTCTGCTGGGTTAAGCAGGTGACATTTAATGGAGAATTTTTATCCCTGATCATGTTATCCGTCATGGGATTTTCTTGTGTAAATACTGTTGAAAAAAAGTCATTTAGCATATTGGCTTTTTCCTCATCCTCATCCACGATTTCACCCAGACTATTTTTAAGGGGGCCAACACTATCATTTTTTAGCTTCTTACTATTTATGTAGTTAAAGAATATTTTGGGATTATTTTTACTTTCTCTGGCAATGAGTCTCTCTGTCTCAATCTTTGCTGTCTTGATTTGCTTTTTACAGAATTTATTTAATTTTCTGTATTTAATGCCTCACTACTACCTACTTGCTTTAATTCTCTAAATGCTTTATTTTTATCTCTTACTGCACCCCTTACAGCTCTATTTAGCCATAGTGGTTTCCTCCTATTTCTAGCATGTTTATTCCCATATGGTATATATTGTGCACAGCTCCTATTCAGGATGCTAATAAACGTCTCCCATTTTCTTTGTGTATTTTTATGTCTCAGGATATCGTCCCAGTTAATTGCACCAAGATCATCTCTCATCCGTTGGAAATTTGCCTTCCTGAAGTTTAGTGTCCTTGTAACCCCTCTACTACACATCTTATTAAAGGATACATGAAAACTTATTAATTTGTGATCACTATTACCCAAGTGACCCTCAACCCTTACATTTGATCTGCGGTCTGGCCTGTTGGTTAATATTAGGTCTAGCAGTGCCCCCCCTCTTGTTGGGTCCTGAACCAGTTGTGAAAGGTAATTGTCTCTCATAGTTGTCAGACACCTATTACCTTTGCTGGAACTGCAGGTTTCAGTTCCCCAATGTATTTCAGGGTAGTTGAAGTCCCCCATAATAATGACTTCTCCTTGAGTCGCAGCTTCATCTATTTTCTTTATGAGGATATTCTCTGTTGCTTCCATAATTTTTGGAGGTTTATAACATACCCCTATCAGTAATTTATTATTTTTCCCCCCTCCCCTTATCTCTACCCACAGGGACTCTACGTTTTCATTAGATTCATATATATTATCACACAGGATGAGTTTTAAGGATGATTTTACATATAACCACACGCCTCCCCCTCGCTTATTTGTTCGGTCATTTCTGAACAGACTATAGCCCTGTAAAGTAACCGCCCAGTCCTGGTTCTCGTCCAGCCATGTCTCAGATATCCCCACCATGTCATAATTATGTTCCAGCAACATTAACTCCAATTCCTCCATTTTGTTGGCGAGGCTTCTGGCATTAGTATACATGCACTTTATGTATCTCTCTGTACCTCTATTCTTTCTTAAATTTTTAACTGTTCTAACCCCACCCCTCATGCCACCCCCACCCCCAATGTCATTATTTGTGCCCAGGTCTCTTTCTGCACTGTCTTCCCCTCCTATAAAAGGAATACCCTCCCCCCCTTCCCTAGTTTAAACACTCCTCCAACCTTCTAGCCATTTTCTCCCCAGCACAGCTGCACTCTCCCCATTGAGGTGCAGCCCGTCCCTAGCGTAGAACCTGTAGCCAACTGAGAAGTCGGCCCAGTTCTGCAGGAACTCAAACCCCTCCTTCCTACACCAATTCCTGAGCCACTTATTAACCTCCCTAATCTCCCATTGCCTCTCTGGCGTGGCTCGTGGCACAGGAAGTATTTCCGAACATACCACCTTGGAGGTCCTTGCTTTAAGCTTACAGCCTAATTCCCTGAAATCATTTTTAAGGACCTTCCACCTACCTCTAACTTTGTCATTTGTGCCAATGTGCACCATGACCGCTGGATCCTCACCAGCCCCTCCCAGTAATCTATCAACCTGATCAGCAATGTGTCTGACTCGAGCGCCAGGAAGGCAGCACACCATTCGACGATCCCTGTCTTTATGACAGATTGCCCTATCTGTTCCCCTAATAAATGAGTCCGCCACTACCAGAACCTGTCCGGCCTGCCCTGCTCTCCTATTTCCCCCCTTACTGGAGCAGACACTCCTCTGGCGGCTTTCAGAGGACATGCCTTGCGGCAGCAGTGCTACTCCTGCACTGACACTCCCCTCATCTGCCAACTTAGCAAACTTATTGGGGTGTGCCAGATCAGGACTAGCCTCCCTTTAGCTCATCCCTCTACCCCGCCTTCTAACTGTCACCCAGCTAGCTGCTTCATTGTCCTGCAGCTCCAACCTAGCATTCCCCCCTCATCTATCCCATTGAGCGTCTGCTCAGTGAGCAGAAGACTCCTTTCCATATTGTCTATGGCTTTCCATATTGTCTATGGATCTCAGTGTTGCCAGCTACACATTTAGATCCAGTATCTGGGCTTCCAAATGCACAACATGCTCACATCTCGCACAGCAGAATGCACCCTCGACCGGCTGTTCAAGGATTTCATACCTGCGGCAAGACGTGCACTGTATGGCATTGGCAATAGTGGAGCACATCGTAATGGGGATTGCACCAGACAAAAAGATAAGCAAAAATAAATAAAAAGTATTAATAACATATAACAGCAATTCCGTAATACCTCCCTTCGAAACTCCCTGAATCCAAAGTCACTGAATCTCAAGTCACACACTTACCACAGTTCACACTTACGCTCAGGTCACACTCAGCTCGTTCACACTCGCTCAGGCAGAAGATTTAAAAGAGATTTTTTTTTCCCCCTTTTACCATCACACCACCCTGCTGCTCAATGCACTTCCAAAAGGAGTTAAGCCCCAACCAGCTGCCCCTTATAAACCCTTAACTATGCCTGAATGATACAACTTCCCACCTCTGCTGCCTCTATTTCTCTGCTGTAATATATCCAAATGGTAATCAACTGAGCCACCCTGCATGTATTTACTCCATTCACTGCCAGCAAGCAGCCTGAATGATACAACTTCCCACCTCTGCTGCCTCTATTTCTCTGCTGTAATATATCCAAACGGTACAACTCCATACTTCTGCTGCTTGACCATTTTGCTGCATATTTAAATGTGCTTGCTAAAGCTTTGGTATAATTCATTTGTTGCACTGTATGTAATACTTACTGCTTTAGATCTGTGACTGGGGCCTTTCTAGATCTTATCAGGTGGAAGGTGCTATAGCATTTTGCCACATCTTGGTCTAGTGCCTTTGATCATCTAACCATCCCCTGGTGTGCTGGCCCCAGCTGCCAAATTATACCCAACCATCTCCCACAATCCCTCTCTCCTGACCCTGTAGTGTGGCCTATATATGTAGTAGTTGCTAAGGGGAAGCACGCAGTGTGGGGTACAGCACGCAAGCATCCCATAAGCAAAGCATCACAGAAGATAAGCATCCAGCAAAACGGCAGTTATACATGGCAGTTAGTCAGGGCAGGAGTCAGGTAACCCACACCTTGCCTTCCCCTTTAACCATGTGCTTTATTTTTATCCTCCTGTGTTCCCTTGCCATCCACATTCATCACCCTATCCCCCTCCATCACGACTCATACACATCAGCCCCTCTATACTTCCCTCTCCCATGTACAGCTCCCACACACTCCTCACCTTCCTGAGAAACCTCAGCCCATCTTGCCCAAACACATCGCAGAAAAAAACTACTTACAATTCCAACAACTATTGGCTCTTTATCTTCCTTCTCCTACTGATTTCAGGGGACATCTCCCCCAACCCTGGTCCACCATCCCCCAACCTCGACCCCTACCCTACCTCATATCGAAACCACAATAATCTGATTAACATTACTTGCACTCCCTCATCTCAATCTTTTAATTGTGCCCTCTGGAATCCACGGTCTGCTTGTAACAAGCTTCCTTTCCTACACAACTACTTTCTGAACAACTCTCTTAATCTTGTTGGCCCTCACTGAAACCTGGATTCAGGATTCTGACACTGTCTCTCCTGTTGCCATTTCCTACGGTGGCTTACAATTCTCTCACTCCCCGAGACCCACAAACAGACCTGGTGGTGGAGTTGGCATACTCCTGTCCCCACAATGCACTTTCCAGGTCATCCCCCCAGTCCCATCACTCTTATTCCCTTCTTTTGAGGTCCACACCATCAGGCTCTTCCGTCCCCTCTCCCTCAGGGTAGCGGTCATATACCGGCCCCCAGGCTCACCCACCCTCTTCCTTGACCACTTTTCAGCCTGGCTGCCACACTTCATGTCCTCAGAACTACCAACCCTCATCCTGGGAGACTTCAACATCCCCATTAACAGCCCTAATTCCACATCTGCATCCCAGCTTCTATCACTAACCACCTCTCTAGGCCTCTCACAGCTTTCAACCTCTGAGACACATAAGGACGGTAACACCCTTGATCTGGTCTTCTGCCGGCTCTGTTCAATCTCCCACCTAAACAACTCACCGCTTCCACTCTCTGACCACAACATTCTCTCCTTCACGCTCACAAATCCTCGCCCACCCCAGCTCATTCCTACCTACCACACAGTCAGAAATCTACAAGCTATTAACCCTCAGACACTTTCAGATTCCCTACACTCATCTCTGTCCCCAATCTCCTCTCTTTCCTGTCCTAATCTGGCTGTTCATCACTACAATGACACTCTTAGAAGCACCCTTGACCAAGTAGCTCCCCTCACCCTCAGAACCTCCAAACACAGAGTAAAAGAGCCCTGGCTCACATCGCAAACTCAACTTCTCCAGCGATGCTCCAGGAGTGCTGAACGCCTATGGAGAAAAACCCGCACACCAGAAGACTTCATCCACTTCAAATTTATGTTAAGAACCTATAACGCTGCCCTTCACCTTGCCAAACAGACCTACTTCACCACCCTGATCTCCTCACTAGCCAACAACCCCAAGAAACTTTTTGACACTTTTCACTCCCTCCTCAGGCCAAAAGCACAAGCCCCTATCACAGACATTTGTGCTGATGACCTGGCCTCCCACTTTACAGAAAAAATAGATAATATCCGTCAAGAAATCTGCTCCCAACCACCAAGTGCTGTGACTCCCATCCCTTCCTACATCTCCCCTGGCTCACTCTCCACATTTGATCCCATAACAGAAGAAGTCTCCAGACTCCTCTCTTCTTCTCGTCCGACTACATGCACTACCGACCCCATTCCCTCACATCTCCTCCAGTCTCTCTCTCCAGTCGTCACAACCCACCTAACTACAATCTTTAATCTCTCCCTCTCCTCGGGCATTTTCCCATCCTCCTTCAAACACGCCATCGTTACTCCACTACTAAAGAAACCTGCTCTCGACCCATCCTGCACAAACAACTACAGACCAGTCTCCAATCTCCCCTTCATCTCTAAACTTTTGGAACGCCTAGTTTACTCCCGCCTTACCCGTTACCTCTCCATTCACTCCCTTCTAGACCCTTCACAGTCCGGCTTCCGCCCCCTACATTCGACTGAAACTGCACTCATCAAAGTGACCAATGACCTTCTGACAGCAAAACGTAACGGTGACCACTCTCTGCTCATTCTTCTTGACCTATCTGCAGCTTTCAATACTGTTGACCACCATCTCCTACTCTCTAGGCTCCAGTCACTAGGCATTAAGGACACTGCACTCTCCTGGTTCTCTTCCTATCTCTCTGACCGCTCCTTCAGTGTTTTGTTCTCTGGCTCCACGTCATCTCCTCTTCCTCTTGCTGTCGGGGTACCTCAGGGCTCAGTCCTTGGCCCCCTTCTTTTCTCTCTCTACACGGCCCCAATTGGACAGACCATCAGCAGATTTGGCTTTCAGTACCATCTTTATGCTGATGACACACAACTATACACGTCTTCCCCCGACCTTACCCCCGCTGTACTACAGAACGCCAGTGACTGTCTGTCCACAGTCTCCAATATCATGTCCGCTCTCTATCTGAAACTCAACCTCCCGCCGTCTACTAACCTCCCTAAATCTGACATTTCCTTCTCCGTGGGTGGTACCACAATAACACCCCGGCAGCAGGTGCGCTGTCTGGGTGTTATGTTTGACACCAATCTCTCCTTTACATCCCATATACAATCCCTTGCCCGCTTTTGCCGCTTACACCTAAAGAACATCTCTAGAATCCGCCCTTTTCTCACTATGGAAACAACAAAAACCCTCACTGTTGCATTGATCCACTCTCGCCTGGATTACTGCAACGCTCTATTAATTGGCCTCCCCGTCACTCGACTATCCCCTCTCCAGTCCATACTCAATGCAGCAGCCAGGATCGTCCATCTGGGTAATCGGTACTCGGACGCGTCCGCTCTTCGCCAGTCCTTGCATTGGCTGCCCATTCATTATAAGATCCAATTCAAAGTACTTGTTCTCACCCACAAAGCTCTCCACAGTGCGGCACCCCCTTACATTTCTTCTCTCATTTCTGTCTATCGGCCTAGCCGATCGCTGCGCTCTGCAAACGACTTTCGACTAACCTCTGCACTAATCCGTACCTCCCACTCCCGACTCCAAGACTTCTCCCGTGCTGCTAATATCCTCTGGAATGCTCTACCCCAAGAAATCAGGACTATCCACAATTTGCATAGTTTTAGGCGCTCCCTCAAAACACACCTGTTCAGAGCGGCCTATCACATTCACTAATCAAAGTCATTCTCTGTGTAAGTGTGCGTGCGTAGCCCATTCACTATCTCCATCCATCCTTCACTCCTGCAAGATGGCTGGACCTTCATTGTAAATACACCATTGTAAATACACACCTGTACTCTGTATCTCCCCCACCTCATTGTAGATTGTACGCTCTCACGAGCAGGGTCGTCTTATTTCGTCTTATTTTGCTTTAATTATTGTATTGTTAGCGTTGTTACTTATGACTTGTGTTTTGAAACTGTTAAACTGTAAAGCGCTGCGGAATATGTTGGCGCTATATAAATAAAGATTATTATTATTATTATTATTAACTCCCACCCTTAACCCCTTGTGAATATAGTTACACCTCAAGATTTAAATGCAATATAGTTAACCCTTAAAAACACAGATAGTAAAATAAGAGATTAACCCTTTAGAAAGAAAAAATAGGTTAAACAAGCCCCCAAAAATTGAACAGGTAGAAAGCACTCAGCAATCTACAATTCAGCAACTCACACAGGTATTTGTTATAGGTTTTCCAAACACCTCTTCACTGAATCACAAGTCACACACTTACCACAGTTCGCACTTACGCTCAGGTCACACTCAGCTCGTTCACACTCGCTCAGGCAGAAGATTTAAAAGATTTTTTTTCCCTTTTACCAGCACACCACCCTGCTGCTCAATGCACTTCCAAAAAGTAAATAAAATAGTATCACAGGCTGAAAATGTCATCATGTCCCACAAAAAACAAGCTGCCATATAGCTCCATCAGTGGAAAAATTAAAAGGTTATAGCCTTCAGAATAAAGCGATGCAAAAATTATTTTTTTCTATAAAAAAGTTTTTATTTGGTAAAAGTGTCAAAACATAAAAAAAACAATTTACAGGTGAGTCTCACAAAATTAGAATATCATCAAAAAGTTAATTTATTTCAGTTCTTTAATACAAAAAGTGAAACTCATATTATATAGAGTCATTACACAAAGAGTGATCTATTTCAAGTGTTTATTTCTGTTAATGTTGATGATTATGGCTTACAGTGAATGAAAACCCAAAAGTCATTATCTCAGTAAATTAGAATAATTAACAAAAAAACCCTGAAAAGGTTTCCTAAGCATTTGAAAAGGTCCCTTAGACTGTTTCAGCAGGCTTCACAATCATGGGGAAGACTGCTGACTTGACAGATGTCCAGAAGACAGTCATTGACACACCCCACAAGGAGGGTAAGCCACAAAAGGTCATTGCTAAAGAAGCCGGCTGTTCACACAGTGCTGGATCCAAGCATATTAATAGAAAGTGGAGTGGAAGGAAAAAGTGTGGTAGAAAAAGGTGCACAAGCAACCGGGATAACCGCAGCCTGGAAAGGATTGTTAAGAAAAGACCATTCAAAAATTGGGGGGAGATTCACAAGGAGTGGACTGCTGCTGAAGTCATTGCTTCAAGAGCCACCACAGACAGATGTGTCCAGGACATGGGCTACAAGTGTCGCATTCCTTGTGTCAAGCCACTCATGATCAATGGGCAACACAAGAACCGTCTTAACTGGGCAAAGGAGAAAAAGAACTGGACTGTTGCTCAGTGGTCCAAGGTGTTGTTTTCAGATTAAAGTAAATTTTGCATTTCATTTGGAAATCAAGGTCCCAGAGTCTGGAGGAAAAATGGTGTTGTGAACACTTTTGACCTGGCTTCTGAGTTTGGGCCCCCTCTGGTGGTTGCTGCTGTAATGGAGCTGGTCTGGCTGACAGAAGTCAATCACCTGAGGAGGATGATTGGAGGTCAGGTGTTAGAGACTGGAGAGATTTAAGTGAGCAACCTTCCCTCAGTTGTTGCTGGTGATTTGGTTTTCTTCCTGAGCTTTTTGGAAGTCTGCTTGCCTCCTGCTTTGTCCTGCATCTTTCAGATAAGTTATTTGTCTGCCTGAATCTTTTTGCATTTGATCCATTTTTTTTGCTTTTCTCTGATTTCTGCCTTGCTGGTGTGAGTTCAGCCTTTTTCCCTGCTTTGACCTGTCCTGGACTCTTTTCATTGCCACAGCTTATGTCAGTCTTTGCAGTATTTCTAATCCCCTGTTATATCAGTATATTTTGTTTTGCGTCCAGTTCACACCAGAGCTCTGATTTAGTGGGGGAGAGGCCGTGTGGCCTCAGTATTTTTGCATATCAGACGTGTTGGAAATTTTCTTAGGGTTTTTTGCGTGATTGCAGACAGTATTCTTTCCTGTCCTGCTCTATCTAGATAGTTTGGGCCCCATCATTTGCTTACTCTATTTTCTGCCTGTGTTTTGTGCCTCATCTTGTCTCACCGGCAATATATGTTCAGGGGCTATCTATTCCTTTGGGGTTCTACTCCGGGGCAGTTTAGCTTTCCCCTTTCTCTCTTTAGGCTTAGTTAATTCTTTGGCTGTGCTGAGGCGTATAGGGCTTCGTAGGTATGTCCCACGGCTAATTCTAGTTGTGTTGTCAGTTTAGGGGTCTGCAATCTGCTAAGTTCCCAAATTCTCTGGTTATCTGTTGCCTTGCCTATTCCCCTGCTATCCTCCTCGGTTACCTAATCATAACAGAGTGGAGAGGCACACAATCCAAGCTGCTTGAGGACTAGTGTGAAGTTTCCACAATCAGTGTGATGGTTTGTGGAGCCATGTCATTTGCTGGTGTAGGTCCAATGTGTTTTATGAAGACTAAAGTCAGTGCAGCCGTCTACCAGGACATTTTAGAGCACTTCATGCTTCCCTCTGCCGACAAGCTTTTTGGAGATGGAAATTTCATTCTCCAGCAGTACCAAAGCCTGGTGTACAAACAACAGTATTACTGTGCATGATTGGCAGCAAACTCGCCTGACCTTAACCCCATAGAGAATCTATGGAGTATTGTCAAGAAGAAGATGAGAGACACCAGACCCAAACAATGCAGACGAGCTGAAGGCTGCTATCAAAGCAACCTGGGCTTCCATAACACCTCAGCAGTGCTACATGCTGATTGCCTCCATGCCACGCCACATTGATGCAGTAATTGTTGCAAAAGGAGCCCGACCAAGTATTGAGTGCATTTACTGAACATGCATTTCAGTAGGCCAACATTTTGGATTTCAAAATAATTTTTCAAGCTGGTGTGTAAAGTATTCCAATTTACTGAGATAATGACTTTTGGGTTTTCATTGGCTGTAAGTCATAATCATCAACATTAACAGTAATAAACACTGGAAATAGATCACTCTATCTGTAATAACTCTATATAATACCCTCACATGACTGTCGGCCGAAATCTGGAAAAATTATGGCTCTCAAAATATGTCAATGCATTTTTGCACAAAAAAGCATCTTTTACTGTGTGACAGCAGCCAAACTAAAAAAAATATACATCTAGTATCGCTGTAATCGCACTAACTTGAAGAATAAAGTCATCTAATCACATACCACATGACAAACGGCGTAAAAAATAAATAAAACCAATTCTTCACGTGCTGTTGATTTGTTCATTCTGCCTCCCAAAGATCGCAGTAAGGCTTGGTTTACATTTGTCCTGTGCTCTGCACAGAGTGCTTACAAAGAGGTTTCCTTTTAAATCTCTGAAATACGTGATTCATATGGAACTCTCAGTGGAAGATTTCCTATAATGAGACAAATGGAGACACTGTGGACACAGTCTTGCTGTTTCCGTCTTTTTAGGCATGCATAAAAACGTGGTCCACCACAGTTTTGTGCACTTCTGAATAAAAGGAGGTCACTGAAAAAAGGTAGCTCTGCTGCCTCATGATAGTGAATATATCATTTAGGATTTTAATTTGAATCATGTCACTCTGAGATTTAGTTGGAAACCCCAAAGTAAGTGCTCAGCATAGAGCACAGGATAAACGTGATCACAAACGTTATGTAAAATGTTCCTAATAAAAGCTTCAAGTCAATCCAGAAAAAAAGCCCCCACTCAGGGCCATCATCTATCAATGGAAATATAGGGGGCTTCCATATTATTGGTAGCACAAAAGCTCTGGAAAATTGATATGGCTCCTCACCCCCACAAGAAATTCAGCAAATTCTGTGCTCCCAAATCCAAATACCTCCCTCCCTTCAGAGCCCCACAGTGTGCATTTAGCGTCCACATATTTGGCATTTAGGTAGCAATGGTAGCCCACCTAGTTTACGGGTGCGTGTCTTCAGAAGCATGAGCTGGGCATAACGAACTGGTCACTACAATGTACTGATCACTATAACGTACTGGTCACTACAACAACAGTTTGCAATTTTCACTCAACAACATCCACTGCTGCTTATTTCTGGAAAACACCCATGGAGTTAAAATCGCCACTGCAGCTGTAGATAAATTCCTAAAGGGTATAATTTCCAAACTAGGGTCACTTGAGGGGAGATTCTGCTCTTCTAGCACTTAGAGCCTCTGTATATAGAGTCCGCAAACTATTATAGCAAAATATGCACTCCAGGAGGCAAATAGAGCTCCCTCCCGAGTCTCGCCGTGTGGCTAACCAGTACTCTACAGCTATATATAGAGTATTTCTACATTCAGCAGAAATTGTGGGACACATTTTCGTGGCATTTTTACCCATTTCCCATGGTGAAAATGTAAAATCTGGGGCGAAAACAAAATTTTGGTGGTAAAAATGTAACTATTTTTTTCTTCTCTGCCCAATGGTTTATAATTCTGTGACCCACTTGCGGTGTCAATATGATCACTGCACCCCTAGATAAATTTATTGAGAGGTGTAGTTTCTAAAATCGTGTCTCTTATGTGGGTTCTGCTGTTCTGGCACTTTAGGGACTCTCTAAATGCCACATGACACCCGCAGACCATTTAATCAAAATCTGCATTCCCAAAAGATCACTCTTCCTTTCTGAGCCCTGCCGTGCGCCCAAACAGTAGTTTTCCCCCACATATGGTGTATTTGCGTACTCAGTAGAAATTGTACAACATATTTTGGGATCCAATTTCTCCTATTACCTTGTGAAAATAAAAAATGTAAAACTGCAAAAACATTTTTGTATGAAAAATGTGATTTTTTTTTTATTTTCACGACTTTATGTTATAAACTTCTGTGACGCACCTGGGGTTCAAGGTGCTCACAACACATTTAGATAAGTTCCCTGAGGGGTCTAGTTTCTACAATGGTGTCAAGTGTGTGAGGTTTTCGCTGCTAAGGCACATCAAGGGCACTCCAAATGCAACATGGCGTCCGCTAATTATTGCAGCATATTTTGCATTTAAAAACTCAATTGGCACTCCTTCCCTGACAAGTCCTGCTGTGCACCCAAACAGTAGTTTTTCTCCACAAATTTGGTATTCAAGAGAAATTACATACCAAACTGTACAGTGCAATTTCTCCTGCTACCCTTATGAAAATGCAAATTTGTGGCTAAATAACTTTTTTGTTGGGAATAGATGATTTTTTTTTAATTTTCACAGATCAGTGTTATAAACTTCTGTGGAGCACCTGGTGGTTCAAGGTGCTCACCACACATTTAGATAAGTTTCTTGAGGGGTCTAGATTCCAAAATGGTGTCACTTGTGGGGGTAACCTCTGTTTAGGCACATCAAGGACTCTCTAAATGCGACATGGCGTCCGCTAATTATGCAAAGTCATTTTACATTCAAAAAGTCAATCTACGCTCATTCAATTCTGAGCACTGCTGTGCGCCCAGACAGTAATTTTCCTCCACATATGGGGTATCGACGTACTCAAGAGAAATTGCACAACAAATTTTATAATGCAATTTTTCCTGTTACCCTTGTAAAAATGCTAAATTTTGTGGGAAAAAAAATTTTGTGGGAAAAATTAGATTGTTTTTATTTTCACAGCTCAACGTTATAAACTTCTGTGAGACAACAGAATGGTTCAAGGTGCTCTTCCATATCTAGATAAGTTTCTGGAGGGTTCTAGTTTCCAAAATTTAGTCTTATTTGTGGGGGTTTCCACTCTTTTTGGCCCCTTTGTGGCCCTTCCCAACGTGACATGGCATCCACTAATTGTTCCAACAAATTTTACATTCAAAAAGTCAAATGGCACTTCTTTCCTTCCGAGCCCTGCTGTGCACCCAAACAGTAGTTTTACTCCACATATGGGGTGTTGGCAAACTCAGGAGAAATTGCAAAACAAATTATATGGTGCAATTTCTCCTGTTACACTTGTAAAAATGCAACATTTGGGGCAAACAAATATTTTTATGGATAAATACATTTTTTTATTTTCACAGCTCAATGTTATAAACTTCTGTGAAGCACCAGGGGCTTCAAGGTGCTTTCCACATATCTAGATAAGGTCTCTGAGGGGTCTAGTTACCAAAATGGTGTCACTTATGGGTGGTTTCTACTGTTTAGGCACATCAGGGGCTCTCCAAACATGACATGGCATTGGCTAATTATTCCAGCAAATTTTACATTCAAAAATTCAAATGGCTCTCCTTCACTTCCAAACCCTGCCGTGCGCCCAAACACTAGTTTTTCCCCACATTCTGTATCGGCATATTCACAAGAAATTGCACAAGAAAGTATGGTTCCATTTCTCCAGTTATCCTTGTGAAAATGCAAAATTTGGGGGAAAAATTAAATTTTTCTATTTTCACTGCTCAATGTACTAAACTTCTGTAAAGCACCCGAAGGGTGCAAGGTGCTCACCACATATCTAGATAAGTTCTCTGAGGGGTCTAGCTTTCAAAATGGTGTCACATGTGGGGGATTGCCACTGTATGGTGCAATGTCTCCTGTTACCCTTGTGAAAATGCAACATTTAGGGCTACTTTTTTGGAAGGAAATTGTGATTTTTTTTTAACTTTCAAAGTTTAAACTTCTGTGAAGCACCACAGATCTAGATAAATTTCCTGAGGAGTCTAGTTTCCAAAATTGTGTCCTTTATAGGAGGTTTCCACTCTTTAAGCTCATTAAGTCTACCCTTCTGAGCCCTGCTGTGAGCCTAAACAATGTTTTTTCCCCACATATGAGGTATCAGCATGCTCAGGAGAAATTGCACAACAAATTTTGGGGTCCATTTTTTTTCCTGTTGCGAAAATAAAAAAAATTGGGTCTAAAGTAAAAATTTTGTCAAAAAAAGTTAAAAGTTCATTTTTTTTCCACATTTTTTTCATAAACTTCTTGAATGTGGTTTTGAGCACCTTGAGGATGCAGTTTTTAACCTCTTCACGACCGCCCACAGTAGATAAACGTTGGCGCTTGCTGGGCTTTGTGCAGCGCCGACGTTTATCTACTGTCGGCGGTTTTGTGCCCCCCGGGACCCCCACATACCTTCCAACGCGGAGATCCCGGTGCGCAATGCATGCTGGGACCCCCGACGTCATCGAGACCTGATTGGTTCAGGTCCCGATGACGTCAGCGTCACAGCAGCCAATGGGAGCGATCGCTGGGAAAGCTGCTTGTTTCCCTGCGATCTCCCTCATTGTAACGCGGCTTCTCCCTCTGATCTCACTGACAGCTGATCAGAGGTGAAGCAGCGTTATTGTGTGACTAGATCGCTGCCTGGCACAGCTGATCGCTGCCTGGCACAGCTGTGCCAGGCAGCGATCTTGTCACACAGTAACGCTGCTTCACCTCTGATCATCTGTCATTGTGAGATCAGAGGAGAAGTGGCGTTATTATGTGCCAGGCAGCGATCTTGTCACATAGTAACGCTGCTTCTCCTCTGATCTCACACTGACAGATGATCAGAGGTGAAGTGGCGTTACTATGAGTCAGATCGCAGTGCAGCGATCTTGTGACAAAAATAATAAAAAAAGTAAAAAAAAAAGTAAAAAAAAAAAAATGCAGGGGCTAGGGCTAGGGTTAAGGCCCCGTCACACTAAGCAACTTACCAGCGATCCCGACACCGATATCAAGGTGTCAGGATCGCTAGTAAGTCGCTATGTGATCGCTGGTGAGCTGTCACACAGACAGCTTCACCAGCGATCAGCACAGCGATGCCGAGCGCCCGGCATCGCTGGCCATCCCTGTAAAAAATAGAATCAAAATAAAAAATATAGTTATTCTCACCTTCCGACGTCCCGTTCAGCCATCCTGCCTCTCTCCACGCTCCGGTCCCAGTGATCCTTTGCACGAATGACCGCGAGATGTCACAGTCTCGCGGGATAACAAAGTCTCGCGGTCATTCGTGCAAAGGATCACTGGGACCGGAGCGTGGAGAGAGGCAGGATGGCTGAACGGGACATCGGAAGGTGAGAATAACTATATTTTTTATTTTTTTTATTATTTTTTACACCTGATCGCTGGTCTCCCGCCTGTCACACGCAGCGATGCGTGCTGGCCAGCGGGAGACCAGCGACCAAAGAAATGTCCAGAGATTTCTTCCAGCGATCAGCGATACCGGCAGGGGGGCCGCTCGCTGATCGCTGTCACACATAGCGATCTCGCTGGTGAGATCGCTGTTACGTCACAAAAGTTGTGACTCAGCAGCGATCTCGCTACCGAGATTGCTTAGTGAGACGGGGCCTTTAGGGTTAGGGCTAGGGCTAGGGCTAGGGTTAGGGTTAGGGTTAGGGCTAGGGTTAGGGCTAGGGTTAGGGCTAGGGCTAGGGTTAGGGCTAGGGCTAGGGTTAGGGTTAGGGTTAGGGCTAGGGCTAGGGTTAGGGCTAGGACTAGGGTTAGGGTTAGGGTTAGGGCTAGGGCTAGGGTTCGTGCTAGGGCTAGGGTTAGGGCTAGGGCTGGGATTAAGGTTATGGGTGTGTTGGTGTTAGGTTTGTGGTTAGGGTTATGGTTAGGGCTGAGATTAGGGTTAGGGGTGTGTTGGGGTTAGGGTTGGAATTAGAATTGGGGGTTTCCACTGTTTAGGTACATCAGGGGCTCTGTAAATGCAATATGACGCCCGCAGACCATTCCATCAAAGTCTGCATTTCAGAACGTCACTACTTCCCTTCCGAGCCCCACCGTGTGCCCAAACAGTAATTTTCTCCCACATATGGGGTACCAGCGTACTCAGGACTCAGGACAAATTGGACAACAACTCTTAGGGTCCAATTTCTCCCGTTACCCTTGTGAAAATAAAAATTGGGGGCTAAAAGATCATTTTTGTGGAAAAAAAATGATTTTTTTATTTTCACGCCTCTACATTATAAACTTTACTGAAACACTTGGGGGTTCAAAGTGCTCACCACACATCTATATAAGTTCCTTGGGGGGTCTAGTTTCCAAAATGGGGTCACTTGTGGGGTGTTTCCACTGTTTAGGTACATCAGGGGCTCTGCAAACACGACATGACACCCACAGACCATTCCATCAAAGTCTGCATTTCAGAACGTCACTACTTCCCTTCCGAGCCCCACCGTGTGCCCAAACAGTAGTTTTCTCCAACATATGGCGTACCAGCGTACTCAGGACAAATTGGACAACAACTCTTAGGGTCCAATTTCTCCTGTTACCCTTGTGAAAATAAAAATTGGGGGCTAAAAGATCATTTTTGTGGAAAAAAAATGATTTTTTTATTTTCACGCCTCTACATTATAAACTTTAGTGAAACACTTGGGGGTTCAAAGTGCTCACCACACATCTAGATAAGTTCCTTGGGGGGTCTAGTTTCCAAAATGGGGTCACTTGTGGGGGTTTCCACTGTTTAGGTACATCAGGGGCTCTGCAAACGCGACATGACACCCACAGACCATTCCATCAAAGTCTGCATTTCAGAACGTCACTACTTCCCTTCCGAGCCCCACCGTGTGCCCAAACAGTAGTTTTCTCCAACATATGGCATACCAGCGTACTCAGGACAAATTGGACAACAACTCTTAGGGTCCAATTTCTCCTGTTACCCTTGTGAAAATAAAAATTGGGGGCTAAAAGATCATTTTTGTGGAAAAAAAATGATTTTTTTATTTTCACGCCTCTACATTATAAACTTTACTGAAACACTTGGGGGTTCAAAGTGCTCACCACACATCTTTATAAGTTCCTTGGGGGGTCTAGTTTCCAAAATGGGGTCACTTGTGGGGGGTTGCCACTGTTTAGGTACATCAGGGGCTCTGCAAACGCGACATGACACCCGCAGACCATTCCATCAAAGTCTGCATTTCAGAACGTCACTACTTCCCTTCCGAGCCCCACCGTGTGCCCAAACAGTAGTTTTCTCCAACATATGGCATACCAGCGTACTCAGGACAAATTGGACAACAACTCTTAGGGTCCAATTTCTCCTGTTACCCTTGTGAAAATAAAAATTGGGGGCTAAAAGATCATTTTTGTGGAAAAAAAATGATTTTTTTTTATTTTCACGGCTCTACATTATAAACTTTAGTGAAACACTTGGGGGTTCAAAGTGCTCACCACACATCTAGATAAGTCCCTGGGGGGGTCTAATTTCCAAAATGGGGTCACTTGTGGGGGGTTTCCACTGTTTAGGTACATCAGGGGCTCTCCAAATGCGACATGGCATCTCAATTCCAGCCAATTCTGCATTGAAAAAGTCAAATGGCACTCCTTCCGTTCTGAGCTCTGCCGTGTGCTCAAACAGTGGTTTAGCCCCACATACGGGGTATTGGCGTATTCGGGAGAAATTGCACAAAAAATTTAGTGGTTCATTTTCTCTTTTTACACTTGTGAAAATAAAAAAAATGGTTTTGAAGTAAAATGTTTGTGAAAAAAAGTTAAATGTTTATTTTTTCCTTCCATATTCCATTCATTCATGTGAAGCACCTGAAGGGTTAATAAACTTCTTGAATGTGGTTTTGAGTACATTGAGAGGTGCAGTTTTTAGAATGGTGTCAATTTTGGGTATTTTCTGTCATATTGACCCCCCAAACTCACTTCAAATGTGAGGTGGTCCCTAAAAAAATGGTGTTGCAAATTTTGTTGTAAAAATGAGAAGTCGCTGGTCAACTTTTAACCCTTATAACTTCCTAAAAAAAAAAAATTATGTTTCCAAAATTGTGCAGATGTAAAGTAGACATGTGGGAAATGTTATTTATTAACTATTTTGTGCGATATCACTCTCTGATTTAAGGGCATAAAAATTAAAAGTTTGAAAATTGCAAAATTTTCTAAATTTTTGCCAAATTTTGATTTTTTTAACAAATAAGTGCAGATCATATCTAAAATTTTTACCACCATCATGAAGTACAATATGTCATGAGAAAACAATGTCAGAATCAGTAGGATCCGTTGAAGCGTTCTAGAGTTATGACCTCATAAAGTGACACTGGTCAGAATTGAAAAAATTGGCCCGGTCACGAAGGCAAAAACAGGCTCGGGTGCGAAGGGGTTAATATGTTTGTTTAGTGCAGTGTAAACGGCATTGAGAAGGCACAGATGTCATCCGCTCAATGCCGACTTTTATTTCCCATTGACTTGCATTGGGGTCGGGTTTCGGACGAAACTCCGACTTTTTTTGCCCTAGTCAGACCAGTTTCATCTGAAACAAATTTTGTTTCATGAAACCCGATCCGACCAAAGTCGCTCAACTCTAGCAGTGATGTTTTAGAATGTCACTGCAGATTAGGAGTGGGATCGCTGGACGTTTAATGTCTGTGGTTGGTTCAGAAGCAGTAAAGCAGTCCAAATTGTTAACAGGTTGTTGAAGAACCTAAATACACTTCTAAGGCACAGGAGAGGTAACAGACTGTTTTTTGCAGAAGCATGCATGTCACAGGCAATGACACAACTCCAGCCATGAAAGAGGCAGAGATCATTGGTTGGCAATAACTTAATATCATCAGTAGGAAGCAGCCTGAAGAAGATTAAAAGACAATAGTAAAATATACAGGACTAAGATTGCCCAGGACTTTTCTGATATGGCCCAATATAGTATCTCAGAGAATCCTAAATTAATTCACACGGGATGTCATGATTTTCATCAGAATTCTCATTTATTAATGATCGCTGTTTCACATACATTAGCAAGCTATCACAGACCGTGTACTAGGTACCCACCGGTATGTATGCGTCCTGTGCAGTGCAGACAAACGAGGTTTGCAGCATCCAGGGACAGAGATGGGACAGTATGCAACCACCAGCAAACAGGACCTGCGACATGTGACCACAGGGGGGCGGGACCGGGATGGAACCAACAGCAGGAGAGTAGTCAGGGCCAAGCCAAAGGAGTCAGGAAACCGGGAGAGGCAGTAACGGTACCAAGGGGACAGATAGAACGGATAGTCATACCCCCCAGAAGTCAAAGAAAAAGACGAGCAAACAGACAGTACCTAATCAGCAGGCAAATACAAAGCGGAAAACAGACCGGGTCAGAACCAAGTTATCACACACGAGAACAGGCACAAGGCACAGGCACACAGGGGTCAACTTAACTCAGCCGAGGGCAGGAGTATAACTGACAAGGATTTGAGCAACCTGAGGGTATAAAAAGCCTTCCCAGATCCAGAGAGAGGCCACAATGATTAACCGCCAGTACAAAACCTACCATAGGATCATGACATAAACTTAATAAGAACTGAACAATACCCATCTATGAGAATATCGGTCGTAAAATACAATATATATTACCAATTGTGGTATCTTGTACTTTTATTATATTTCTGTACTCGTTCACATGTTGCATTCGTTTTACAGTGTTGAAGATTCCACTTCTCGTGAAAAACAATCACTGACCCCCTCCTCCCGGTAAATTCCCTGGAAACAATGGCATCGTGTCCCAATTAACGCTATGAGGTTTATTAGTCCAGGATAATTATATGTGCATAATGTTTCATAATGACTCGGAGAAAACACACAATTCTCAGCGACCTTTCATTGCAATGTAAAGATTGACCCTTTGTTACTGCAGGTCCTCCGATTGGGGTCGAACAGATTTTTTTGCTTCATCAGCACCCTCTTCATCATCCAAGCTTTTTACCTTTTTGACCTCGGCAGGACTGAAGAGGTTAACGTCTTTTTTTTATTATTATTTTAATAGGCCTTTAATGAAATTTTTCTAATTGGGAACAATTTATTATGACCAATAATCGTGTGCCTGAACTTTGGGAAGTTAAGTGAGTAGTTTAAATTAATGGTAGAGGTAAGTGTCACCGCATCCACAGTTCAATAATCATAGACATTTTGATTAGGATGTGCTTAATTATGATAACTAACGGGCCTAGTGATGAGGGCAAAACTGCTGTTGCCTTCATATAATGTGCTAGTTATTTTATAATTAACTTCTACCAGGGAGATCCTGGCTCAAGCAATCTTACAATCAAATTGCTCAGTAGGCAGTTTCTCCGGCTGTAATTTCCATAAACCTATTTTTTTTGCAGCATTTTCGCCTGGTATACAATTGGTTCTAAATCAGCCATAGAAAAATACCTAAGTATTGCAATAAAGTAGCCGTCCACGTAGCGGTCGGTGACATTTACAATCTAATATCTATCTCAATGAGCCTAAATGATGGAGAAGTAAATGCAAATTACACATTCCATTGCTCCATCACCATAACAAGTAATAATATTATTGCCTAAAAAAAAAAAAGTATTGAAGGCTTAGCAATTATCAATATCATTTTTTTCCATTTTTCTTATTGCGGAAGCCAAAAATATTGTGATTTGTGAAAATGTTCATTTCGCAAGAACTCGGCAAAACTGAGTTTTACAATCCTGAGGTTTCTAGAAAATTAAAACAAACGGATAGAAAAAAAATATATAAGCTTGAAAGGTCAAATAAAAATATAAAAGGAAGCTACTATAAAGAAAATGCAAATAAACAATAAAAAAATTGAAACAGTGATAGAAATAATCACCGTAAAGTGAAAAAGATGTAAAAAAAAAATAAGTAAAAAGTACGTAATAAAAGTATATGGCCTATAATAAACGTATAAAAAAAGAAAGATGAAAATAATAAACAATGCAAAGTATAAAAATAATAAAAGTATTGCAAATCATAGCGCTGTGGAATATGATAGAGCTATATAAGCAATGCATAAAAAAATAAAATAATAATAAATAAATTTGCACAGTTCACTTTTTAATTTTTGCCTTTTAGCTCTATTTGATTCGCTGCTCTATAAAAGAAAAAAAAACTGATCAAAATACACATAAAACATTTTCAATGAACGGCAAGAATTACAAGTAAATATGTTGATTTTTTTTTTTTTTTGATCTGCCAAAACCGTGATCAATACAAATAAAGTTGGTTGTCTATTGGATGTTGACCCTATTTTATCTGCACATGAATGAAGCCTTCAAAGAACAAAACATCAATGGCTTTAATAACAAACACGCATTTTAACGTACATCAAATAACGCTGAGAATAAAGGGGACTCAAACTAGTGTCGAATCGGGAGAGAGAAAGAAAAAAAATACATAAAAACAAAGGATTAAAATGAAAAAAGAAAAATTGTAATCTAAGCTCTGCTGGAAAAAAAAAATGTAAAAGTTATCGCTGTACAAAGAACCTCTGGAACGGCCTCCATTCCAAAATTTCTATTGCACTCTCTCCGCTGTTACTTGTGCATGGCAGTAGAAGCATCTTTGTATTATACGAACAGTCTGCTTCATAATCAAATACCATCTGTCGCTACATCTGAACTTGTTTTCAACATCTGTGCGTTCTGGTCTTAACAAAGCTTTAAAAACCAATTCAAAAACTTTCACAGATCACTGACTAAATATGTACGTTTACCATTTTTCATGTTAGCTTAAAATATTCCTCCAGTACGAACATATCCCCATCCCTAGTCCATCCAACCCCTCCATTACCTCCTCGCCTTGACTGGGGGATTGCAAACAACAAAAAAAAAGATTTGCGTGCACTAGTTGCTTTAATAAAGCTTATTTTCTAATGGCCTTAGGCAGCCAAGTGTGAAAGAGGGACACTTGCTCAGACACCAAAAGGACCAATCACACTATTTTCTTTGGTGCCAACAGAGTCCCTATTTGCCAATGAGGAAGCCGAAAGTTGATAAGCAACCCCCTACCCCAATTACTCAAAATGACACTATGGATAAAAACTACAACCAAGGGGAGAATCAACTCGACGGCTTGTACGCTGCTTAAGTGTCTTTGAGCAAATGGCGAAGTAAAATTATGAATGTCCCCCCCCCCCATTGGGGAAAACTGGCACGGTAGAACGTAGTCACTTTGAACTGGCTTCGGTACGTCTTTTGTAGAACTTGTAGCCAGACTACTGGCAGATGTTCTTGACCGCTTCTGCTTAAGTATCGACATCGGTTATAGAACACTTAAAAATAAGAGAGAGAATGAAATTTTTTAATTTAGTGGAAGCATTTGGGCTAAAAAAAAAAAAATTATAGCTTTTCGCTGAAACCATTAAACTGGCCTGCCTAATGAAGTAGAAGACTGGAACACTGGATGATGATGAGATGTCGTCGCTTCCAAGTTTACAGGACGGCGAGTGAAGGCAAGCATGGCATCGTATCCTCCCTCTGTACTTGTATAATGAATGCGGGATGGCAGAAAAAGAGAGAAGGGAAAGTGAAAATTCTACAAACACTTCTCCCGTACAGAATTTCTTTTTCCTTTCTTCCAATTTTGATTTCGGAAAAGTCATTTTTCAATATTTTTTTTTCTTCTTGCGTTGCATTAACAAATACCCAAAAAACAAAGCGCTAACGATAAACAGTAACACACGGGGCTTCTTTTCCCCAATTTTGATTTTGGAAAAGTAATTTTTCAAATGTGTTGTTATTTTTGCATTGCAATAACGAGTAGCCAAAAAGCAATGCACTAACAATAAATGGTTCTAACGGGACTTGCGATATTGAAGGTGCGTTATAAAGGGCCGAGAGGCGTAAACGCTAATTAAATCTACGGCTAGGTTCCAGCATAAACATTGTTCTATTTATACGAGTACTCGAGGGACGTGCGGCTCTTAAAGGTGCACAGCCTATCATTTCCTCTTCCTTAAGGTCACTGCAAAGCAGAGGGAAAATCACCTATAGGTCAATGTAATAATACCCTTTGGGTTACTTAATGGATGACTTGCGAGAGGCACAGACCTCATGAAGAATAATTACTTTAAAAAAAAAATTATTTTCACTCTGCAAGGGATAGAAATGCAAAAATCATTTTTTTCTAATAACAGATTTAAACCTGTGTCAATAAGTGCCATTAAGTGAAAAAAAAAGGAAAGAACGAGGGGATAAAAGGTTAACGTTAAATGACATTCCCTGGACTGGATTATAATATTTTTATAAATATGTTATAGAATGATATATGCAGAAATGATCAATTTTACTAAGCTGACAGCTACATGTAGGGGATGGAGATTTTATTGTTACACTTAAAGGGGCAATTCCCATCCTATAAAGTGATGATATATCACTCTATGAATGGTGGGGGTCTGATGTTGCTCTCTGCCACGTTGCACTTGCATGGAGCTGTGTTGCAGTTCCCCTGCACAGCGGTGGGCGGATACTGATCAGCAGGTAGGTCATGATGGTAAGCACTATGGCCCCTTCAGAGGTCAGATCTCCAGTGATCATAAAATGATGGTGTATGCCTCCAATATGCCATTACTCTATGACAGTGTTCCCCAACTCCAGTCCTCAAGAGCCACCAACAGGTCAGGTTTTAAGGATTTCCTTTGTATCGCCCAGGTGGTGGAATTATTGCCTGTGCAGGTGAGCAGATCTCACCTGTGCAATTTTAAGGGAAATCCTGAAAACATGACCTGTTGGTGGCTCTTGAGGACTGGAGTTGGGGAACACTGCTCTATGAGATGGGAACCCCCCAGGTCCCCATACATGTTAGAATGTAGTCGTCAGGTAGTGCAATGTGAATGAGGGACTCTCACATCTCCCCGACAGATGATCCTTTTTGCTCTGGAAATATGCCCCCAGGAGGGTCTTACAGCGGCTCTCACATAGAAAACACAGGACCCTTTTACTAAGCCGAGTTGGTTCGAGGGGAGTCAGGTGAGATAGCTGTCAGACAAACAGCTATTAGCCAGACCGGTCCTCTGACAATGGTTTATCTACTACTTCAATTAAAACCTTCAGCCAACTAATTCTGGATGTCTACGGAAGTTGTATGAGATTGTTCTTTTTTTCCACAAACAGCCCTACCCTTGTCCGTACATTTTATCTGGTATTGAAACTCGGCCTGTTTCTGCTACATGCTCAATAGGTCTGTCCCACGAGGACCATCTCCCCATGGAAATGCCCTTTGTGCTAAGCTGATCACATTTTTTACTCACTTATATAGCACCAGCATACTCTACAACACTTTACAGGCATTATCTTCACGGTCCCCACTGAGACTCACAATCTACATTCCCTATCAGAATGCCTTTGGAGTGTGGGAGGAAACTAAAGAACCTGGAGGAAACCCACACAAACACAGAGACATTGGTCGTGTGCATGAGCGCTTAGAGATAGAGAGAAAGCCATAAAACACTGAATAAATATTACAGGTAGTGTGTGAAACTACACGGAAGAACGATTACCATCCATTTACCCACACCCATATATTCTTTGACATTACTATGGCTGCGTTTGCATTACATTTTTCAATACAGTCCAAGTAGACCTCAGAGTGTTACATACATCTTTTTCAGAGGCAATTGGAAGCTTTGCTGTATTTGTGATTATATGCAAAATTAATTTTGGAGAAAAATTTTTAGAATCTGGGGAATTTGAATTGTATACACAAGGAAATTTCAGTAGCAGAGCTACATAATACATTGGGTCTACTTGATTCATTATTGTGAATGTGCAAAAATTAAACTATGGTGTTGAGACTTTTTTATGGAATTGTGAACCCTTCCAGTAGAGGGTTAATCATGTAAGATGTTACTTAGACAATAATGACAGGAGTTAGATGGCTCATTGAGCTGGGTGATATTACAGGAGCTCATATGTCTACCACAGGCCCGGGAACAATGGACAGATAGACCTTTTGCCCCCTCGTTCCTTGCAAATGAGTCCATTGTTAGCACAAAGAGCCTCTTGGAGCTGACATACTTGTAATATCTTGTACTATCCTTCTGTCTTAACAAGGAGCAGATGCATAGCACAAGTACTATTCCCCAAAGGGCTGACCATTCCTTCTTGCGGGCGGCGGACCGCGCATGGGGAGAATTCCTGGTATGATGACAAATCTCTCCACATTCCATCCACCATCCATTGGCTCGCTCCACTACGACAACTGTGTCTACAAGATCTTCTTCTTAATGAGTCTTTACACTACAATGGACGCCTGATCTATTGTACCTTAAATATATCTGTGTTGATAAGTTCACGAATAGAAGGCATTAGCTCAAAGGTCACATTTGTTTCAAGTTGTCTGCGACCGATGAAAAAAAAAAAACGCCTCCGTCAGATTAGATCCTGCTTCATAGTAAAAAAAAAAAAAGAACATCAAGCCGTAAAATATTAGATTATATCGCCCGCGTGTTCTGCTCGTTAGCCGCCTGTCACTCAGGGCGAGAGACTATAAAGTCTGAACCTACGATATTCCTTAATAGTCATGGTCTTAAAGGGGGATTCCAGCTTCTTTGTATCAATTTTTCCAATATACTTTTTTATTTTCATTTATTTTTTAAGATCAGGTGTAGAACGGTGGCTCAGTGGTTAGCACTGATGCTTTGCAGCAAGGGGAACCAGGGTTCAAATCCCACCAAGGACAACATCTGCAAGGAGTTTGTATGTTCTCCCCGTGTTTGCGTGAGTTTCCTCCGGTTTCTTCACACACTCCAAAGACATACTGATAGGCAATGTAGATTGTGAGTCCCAATGGGGCCAGTGATGATGTTCTGTAAAGCGCTGTGGAATATGGTGGCGCTATATAAGCAATGCACAATAAATAACATAGTACATCTCTGCTTGCAGTCATTGAAAAGGACCCCTCATTACTTCAAGCAGATATACGGTAAATCTGTCCTGGGTGTGTAGTAAATGCAAGCGTGGTGGTAGATACACATATATGTCCAGTACAGAGCTCTGGTAACTTTGACTATCAATTGCTCAGGGCTTTCAGTATCTCTGCTTGTAGTCATTGAATGGGACCTTCACTGTTTCTAGTAGATATAAAACCTATTCAGGCCATGATGGACACACAGGCGTGCGGCTACTCATAGAACAATTTTACTGTGCCTTGTAACGAGCCGCGCCGCTGTGTGTCCATCTCAACAACAGGACAAGATTTTCTCCAATGAGAAGAATCGATAAACGACTAACAGCAAGCAGAGATCTTGGAACTCACTAGATCCTCACCCATTTTTACGAAATAGTCTCTAAAAAATGATAAAAGTGTTGCCATGCCGTGTTTCCAGGAGATCCTCTCACTGTCTTCTTGCTGAAGACAGGACAAGATTGTAGTATTAGGGGTACATACAGTTAGGTCCATATATATTTGGACAGAGACAACATTTTTCTAATTTTGGTTCTAGACATTACCACAATGAATTTTAAACAAAACAATTCAGATGCAGTTGAAGTTCAGACTTTCAGCTTTCATTTGAGGGTATCCACATTAAAATTGGATGAAGGGTTTAGGAGTTTCAGCACCTTAACATGTGCCACCCTGTTTTTAAAGGGACCAAAAGTAATTGGACAGATTAAATAATTGTAAATACAATGTTCATTTCTAGTACTTGGTTGAAAACCCTTTGCTGGCAATGACTGCCTGAAGTCTTGCACTCATGAACATCACCAGATGCTGTGTTTCCTCCTTTTTGTTGCTCTGCCAGGCCTTCACTGCGGTGGTTTTCAGTTGCTGTTTGTTTGTGGGTCTTTCTGTCTGAAGTTTAGTCTTTAACAAGTGAAATGCATGCTCAATTGGGTTGAGATCAGGTGACTGACTTGGCCATTCAAGAATATTCCACTTCTTTGCTTTAATAAACTCCTGGGTTGCTTTGGCTTTATGTTTTGGATCATTGTTCATCTGTAGTATGAAATAATGACCAATCAGTTTGGCCGCATTTGGCTGGATCTGAGCACACAGTATGGCTCTGAATACCTCAGAATTCATTCGGCTGCTTCTGTCCTGTGTCACATCATCAATAAACACTAGTGACCCAGTGCCAATGGCAGCCATGCATGCCCAAGCCATCACACTGCCTCTGCCGTGTTTTACAGATGATGTGGTATGCATTGGATCATGAGCTGTACCACGCCTTCACCATAATTTTCTCTTTCCATCATTCTGGTAGAGGTAGATCTTGGTTTCATCTGTCCAAAGAATGTTCTTCCAGAACTGTGCTGGCTTTTTTAGATGTTTTGTAGAAAACAGCAAGGAAGCAACAAAGTTTACCCGTCCAGGCCTCCAGACAAATGCACTATCAGGATGCAGTGGACCCATATAATTAAGATAACACAGGTGCAAAAATACCAATGAAACAACCGCTCGCAGCCTACCAATACATGGAGGGGGCGGTTGCCTGGTATATTGATGCACAAAAAACTTGTATGCGGCGCTGTTCACACCATGGCCCACACAGCATCCAGGCCAGCCTAGTAGTGACACCCTTCTATTAGCTCAGGCGGGCTGGCCCAGCACTATCAAAATGAAAGCCATGGGAACAGACACCGCAGTTTACAAGACCAAATGGGCCCAACTGCACCCTGAATTTTTTAGATGTTTTTTAGCAAAGTCCAGTCTAGCCTTTTGATTCTTGATGCTTATGAGTGGCTTGCACCGTGCAGTGAACCCCCTGTATTTACTTTCATGCAGTCTTCTCTTTATGGTAGATTTGGATATTGATACGCCTACCTCCTGGAGAGTGTT
The DNA here is from genome assembly GCF_039654945.1 of Dendrobates tinctorius. NCBI lineage: Eukaryota > Metazoa > Chordata > Amphibia > Anura > Dendrobatidae > Dendrobates > Dendrobates tinctorius. The sequence continues at coordinate 6,872,115 of NW_027361868.1, read as the reverse complement.
GGTCACTTGGTTGGTTGTTGTGAAGGGTTTCTCTTCACCATGGAGACTATTTTGCGATCATCCACCACTGTTGTCTTCTGTGGGCGCCCAGGTCTTTTTGCATTGATGAGTTCACCAGTGCTTTCTTTCCTTCTCAGGATGTACCAGACTGTAGATTTTGCCACTCCTAATGTTGTAGCAATTTCTCGGATGGGTTTTTTCTGTTTTTGCAGCTTAAGGATGGCTTGTTTCACCTGCATGGAGAGCTCCTTTGACCGCATGTTTCCTTCACAGCAAACCCTTCCAAATGCAAGCACCACCCCTCAAATCAACTCCAAGCCTTTTATCTGCTTAATTGAGAATGACATAACGAAGGGATTGCCCACACCTGTCCATGAAATAGCCTTGGAGTCAATTGTCCAATTACTTTTGGTCCCTTTAAAAACAGGGTGGCACATGTTAAGGAGCTGAAACTCCTAAACCCTTCATCCAATTTTAATGTGGATACCCTCAAATGAAAGCTGAAAGTCTGAACTTCAACTGCATCTGAATTGTTTTGTTTAAAATTCATTGTGGTAATGTCTAGAACCAAAATTAGAAAAATGTTGTCTCTGTCCAAATATATATGGACCTAACTGTAGAACTTAACTTAGTTTAGGAACATCGGACTAGTGCAGGGTTGTCAAACTCAAGTACACAGAGGGCCAAAATGAAAAGCTGGGACAAAGTCGCGGACCAACCTTGATATAATTATTAAAACAATGTCTACAATTGAGGAAGTTTTTCATTGTCATCAAAATATAACGGTGAGCCTTTTCATATAGAAACAAACTTAAAGGACTTGTCCTGCTAACAAAGTACATTTGCATTAATAATAAATCTTACAATAAAATGTATAATTACATATTGAGAGTACTGGTATAATATAATACGTTATTTAAGAGCAGTAAAACGCATATGGCCCAATGGCCTAATTTAAAGTAAGTAATTACAAAGGATACAAAATCTTGAATAATGCAGATAATAAAGTAGGATGCCAATAAAAGTGCCCCCTAAACACTGGTTGATATCCCCACAGTGAATTCCTCCACTTGCACGATATGATGACCCTACTGTACCCCTCACCTCAACCCCTCCGTCAAAGTATAGTGACCCCAACACAGTATGATTTTCTAACTGCTGCACGACCAGCTCTACCCTCGCCTACTGTATCCTCACCCATCCCGTTGTAGATTGTGAGCCTTCGCGGGCAGGGTCCTCTCTCCTCCTGTACCAGTCGTGATTTGTATTGTTTAAGATTACTGTACTTGTATGTATTATGTATACCCCTCCTCACATGTAAAGCACCATGGAATAAATGGTGCTATAACAATAAATAATAATAATAACTGTAATCCCCACACAGCCCTCCATACAGTATAATGGCCACAAAAAGTGCTCCATGCAGTAAAATGGCCCCACAAGGTCCTCCATACAGTATAATGGCCCCACATAATGTGCCATACTGTATAATCTCCTCTGCATTGCCTTCCATGCACTATAATGGCCTCACATAGTCCTTCATACATTATAATTGGCCCTGTATTTCCTTCCATACAGAATAATGGCCCCACATAGTCCTCCATACAGTATAATGGGCCCTTCTTTGCCTTCCATACAGTTTAATGGCCCCACATAGTGATCTAATAAAAAGCAGAATTTGTGTCCGAGAACATCCCCAGAAATGTTTATTGGGGACAGATCTGGGAAGGTTGTTGGCTGAATACGTTCCTGACAACCTTCCCAGATCTGGCCCTTCATAATATTCAAATGTTGATAACTTAGATATAAATATCATGCAAGTTGGTGAGAAAGTAGTATCCCCAGTCTGTCAGGGTGAGGTGAACGAGTTGCTCCCAGCCTATCAGGCTGATGGGAAAGTATTGTTATCCCCCAGAGAGACAGCCTAGAGGGTTCCTGTGAGGTTGGGGCCTTAACAATGCTTCTGGCCACCTCTAGCCAAGATTTTCAGATTGCAATACCCATAGTCTTGAGGCGGAGTAACCCCATGGAGAAGCCCATCTCTGAGTGTAAGAAGGAAAGGGTATTGCAGGATCCAGGGAGGCTGTGCTGTGGGTTTCAATGGAAGTGTCATAGATAAAAACTAAAATCCATAAAGACATCTCCGGAGAGGAGACATATCACCCTAAATTTGAATATATGGAATTAATTATAACTGGGGAAGTGAGAGAGAGCTGACACTTCAATCTCTATAGAAGTAGGAACCTCCTGCAGTGCTGAATTCTGATACAGTTGAAAGCGTGATGGGAAAGGAGACCTCCTGACATCGTGGGTCCCGCCTGGTGTTGCTGGCCAAACTTACTCACCCTGCATGCCTGATTTGGCCTGTGAGCCAGAGTTTGACATGTGTGGACTAGGGAAATATTACTCACCTGTGCATTACCCTGGCCTTTTGTGATTTAGGTTGGGTTAGGTAAAATCGTCTGTTCTTCATCCAGAATAAAATGGTTGATTTTTCATTCGTATGTCCATTTTTTACATCAACAATTTGAATTGAATTAATAATTGCAATGTATCCTTATAAAATGCATGTAATATGGATGGTGTCTGTAGGATATCTGTTTTTTTTTAACTTTTTTTTATTATTATTTATTATTATTATTTATTTATATAGCACCATTGATTCCATGGTGCTGTACATGAGAAGGGGTTACATACAAATTACAGATATCACTTACAGTAAACAAACTAACAATGACAGACTGATACAGAGAGGAGAGAGAACCCTGCCCTTTCGGGCTTACATGCTACAGGGTGGTGGGGAAGGAGACAGTAGGTTGGTGGGTTGCAGCAGTTCCGGTGTCGGTTGAGGTGATATCACCGGTAGTGGTGAGAGAGAAGGAGGTAGCGGGGTCATTGCAGGCTGTAGGCTTTCTTGAAGAGGTGGGTTTTCAGGTTCCGTCTGAAGGATCCAAATGTGGTTGATAGTCGGACTTGTTGGGGCAAAGAATTCCAGAGAATAGGGGCTATTCGGGAGAAGTCTTAGAGGCGGTTGGGTGAGGAGCGAATAAGTGTGGAGGAGAGAAGGAGGTCTTGGGAGGGCCGGAGATTACGTGAGGGAAGGTATCGGGAGATTAGTTCAGAGACATATGGGGGAGACAGGTTATAGATGGCCTTGTAGGTCAGAATTAGTAATTTGAACTGGATACACTGAGGGAATGGAAGCCAGTGAAGAGATTTGCAGAGGGGAGAAGCGGAGGAGTAGCGAGGAGAGAGATGAATTAGTCGGGCGGCAGAGTTAAGGATGGACTGGAGAGGTGCGAGGGTGTTAGCAAGGAGACCACAGAAAAGGATGTTGCAGTAGTCGAGGCGGGAGATGATGAGGGCATGCACAAGCATTTTAGTAGATTGAGGGTTGAGGAAAGGACGGATTCTGGAAATATTTTTGAGCTGGAGGCGACAGGAGGTAGAAAGAGCTTGGATGTGCGGTTTGAAGGACAGGGCAGAGTCAAAGGTTACTCCGAGGCAGCGGACTTCTGGTACTGGGGAAAGTGTGATGTCATTAATTATTATAGCTAGGTCGGGTAAAGAAGATCTGTGAGATGGAGGAAAGATGATGAGTTCAGATTTGTCTACATTGAGTTTGAGGAAGCGAGAGGAGAAGAAGGAGTATATGGCTGATAGACACTCTGGGATTCTGGACAGCAGAGAGGTGACATCTGGGCCAGAGAGGTAGATCTGAGTGTCATCAGCATAATGGTGGCAGTGGAATCCGTGGGACTTTATGAGTTGCCCCAGACCAAGTGTATAGATTGAGAAGAGTAGGGGTCCTAAAACAGAGCCTTGGGGGACTCCAACAGAGAGAGGGTGGGATGAAGAGGTGGTGTGGGAGTGGGAGATGCTGAATGTGCGGTTGGAAAGGTATGAGGAGATCCAGGATAGGGCAAGGCCTTTGATGCCGAAGGAGGAGAGGATCTGTAGTAGGAGGCAGTGGTCTACTGTGTCAAATGCAGCGGACAGGTCTAGAAGCAGGAGTATAAAGTATTGTCCATTTGATTTGGCTGTAAGTAGGTCATTAGTAATTTTGGTCAGGGCTGTCTCAGTGGAGTGATGGGGGCGGAAACCAGATTGTAGATTGTCAAAGAGTGAGTTAGATGATAGGTGGGAGGAAAGTTCAGCGTGGACATGCTGTTCCAGGAGTTTGGAAGCGAATGGGAGCAATGATATTGGGCGATAGCTGGACATAGCGGTTGGGTCGAGGGTTGGCTTTTTAAGGATAGGCGTGATTGTGGCATGCTTGAAAGCAGAAGGGAAGGTACCGGACGTTAGTGATAGGTTGAAGAGGTGGGTTAGGGATGGGATAAGTGTGGTGGTGAGGTTGGGGAAGAGGTGGGATGGGATGGGGTCAAGTGCACAGGTTGTGAGGTGCGATTTGGAGAAGAGGCGATTAAGTTCCCCTTCAGTGATGTTGGAGAGTGAGGTTATGGGGTTTGGGCATTGGTCTGGTATACAAAGGGGTTGTGGTGGTTGAGTGATGAAGACTTGCCTTGTTTGGTCAATCTTGTTTTTGAAGTGTGTGGCAAAGTCCTCGGCAGAGATGAGGGAGGTTGGAGGAGGCAGTGGTGGGCGGAGGAGGGAGTTAAAAGTTTTGAATAACTGTTTTGGGTTGTAAGATAGGGAAGATACGAGGGTTGTGAAGTATTCCTGTTTCGCAGAGGTGAGGGCAGATTTGAAATCGAGTGTTGCCTGTTTGAATGTGGTGAAGTCATCTTGCGAATTTGTTTTCTTCCAGCGCTGTTCTGCAATCCTGGACACTTGCCGGAGATTTTTAGTGGTGCTATTATGCCAGGGTTGTCTGTTGATACGTCGCATTCTGCCATGAACGAGAGGGGCAACCGTGTCAATAGCTGATGCGAGAGTGGCATTGTAGAAAGCAGTGGCACTGTCTGTGTCATGGAGTGAGGATATGGATGCCAGTGGTAGAATAGAGTCAGAGAGCGCGTGGGTGTCTAGGTGTGCAAGGTTTCTGCGGGGGTGTGCATGTTGCTGGACATGGATGCCAGGTGAGGAGGACAGGGATGAGAAAGTGAGTAGATGATGGTCAGACAGAGGGAGAGGGGAGTTGGTGAAGTTAGAAAGAGAGAAGAGATGGGTGAAGACCAGGTCTAATGTGTGTCCATCTGTGTGGGTGGCTGAGGAGGACCACTGAGTAAGTCCAAAGGATGAAGTAAGGGACAGGAGTTTGGAGGGTGCTGACTGAAGGGTATCAGTGGGGATGTTGAAGTCACCCATGATGATAGTGGGGGTGTCATTTGAAAGAAAATGAAGAAGCCAGGTAGAGAATTGGTCAATGAAGGCAGTGGTCGGGCCTGGAGGTCGGTATATGACGGCCACTTGGAGGTTGGAGGGAGAGTAGATGCGGACAGAGTGGACTTCAAAAGAGGGGAGGATTAGGGAGGGAAGAGGTGGGATTGGGTTGAAGGTGCAGTTGGAAGAAAGGAGAAGACCCACTCCTCCACCGTGTCCGTTGCCAGGGCGATGAGTGTGTGTAAAGTGGAGGCCGCCGTAACACAGCACAGCAGGGGAGGCGGTGTCCGAGGGTGCCAGCCATGTTTCTGTGAGTACGAGGAAGGCAAGATTGTGAGAGAGAAAGAGGTCATGAAGCACATGGAGCTTATTGCGTATGGAGCGGGCATTGCAAAGTGCTCCCGAGAGAGGGAGCAGGGGGTTGGGTGTCAATGGCACAGGTTTTAAGTTGGAAAGGTTGTGGTAGTTCTTATTAAAAAGGGAGCGGTAGGAAGGGGAAGTAGTGGGGGGTGAGAGCTGTGGGGGTCCAGAATTGGGAGATATGTCGCCAGCAGTGAGGAGAAGCAGAGAAAGGGAGAGCAGATGGGAGAAGGAGAGTGGGCAACTTGTTTTATGTTTCAATCGGACAGATTTGATTTCCAATGAGTTTAACGGACGAGTCTGATCTGAAAATCGTAAGAGGCTACTGCATGCTGCGATTTATTACACGTGGACCATCTATCCGTGTATAAAACTGTACTTGAACTACCCCACTGACTTGCACTAGTTCAGGGCCTCTCCATATCTCTGTGTTTTGCATTCATATGGATGTATAACACGCTTTTCTAAAACGAGTGCTTAAAGAAGCGCTCCTCCTCCTCCCATCAAAGTTTTTATCCTCTTAATATATTGCAGTCATCATATTATATAGCAGGTCGGACGTAAGTATCACACATAGCGATATCGCTAGCAATATCGCTATAACGTCACAAAACCAGTGACGGTTTAGCGATATTGCTAGCGATATCGCTATGTGTAAAACCCCCTTAAGACTTATACAGTTAAAATTGACCTCCTGTTTCTGCATAGAGCTTAGAAAGATTCAGCTATTCAATTTTTAATCATGGACCTAATGCAAACCAGAAGAATTAACTGGGTAGAAGGGGAAAATGAGCAATTGTATGTGCACATTGCTATATGATGACTGCAATATATTAAGAGAATAAAAATTTTGGTGAGAGGAGGAGTACTTCTTTAAACCTCTTTTGCACAAGCACATTATTATACATCCTTAATTCAGATGCAGAGTACAGATGTATAATCAGTATTACATCTGTATTTGATCAGTTTTTTCTGTATGTGCAGAATTAGGCATGGGATCCATTTTTCAACAAATGCAAATGATGTTCAAATAGTGATCAAATAGTTTACAGATACAATACTTATGAAAGATGCAATACTTATGAATCCGTAGTTTAAACACTTCCCATAGACTTTAGTGGTCGCATTCCATCAGTAAAATGGATCCAATTAACATATGCAGCATTTTTGAAAAATGGACATGAAAAATACATCCCTGTAAAAAGTCCTATTGGTTTACATTAGCATTATGTTTCAATCTGTATAAAACGGCTGATGTACGGATGACAAATAAGCTCCTAGGAATGAAGCCTTTGGTTTTTGGTGAGGAAACTCCAAATTTTTGAGGAGTTTGGCAATTTGAAGGAGGATTTGGAAAGTTTCTGCTTCTTGAAAAACTTCTCGTGTACGTACCCTTAGTATACCAGTGTTTTAATTTACTGGTTTCCAACTTTAGAATATAATTTTCTCTTTCTTTTCATTACAATTCACTTACCTACACCCTTTTAATTGCTGGTTTTAGCCAATGACTATATCTACCACCACTTATACACATGCTCATGGTCACTTATCTTCCCTGAGAACACTGAAATTCAACCTGCTTGACCCCTTTTTGTCCAGCATTACCCATCAGGGAGCCCCAGACACATGATAAGCTTCCCAACAAACTCAAAAAAAGATTCCAATCATCTTGTGCCGGCCGGTCTGTGTGTCCAACTGAAGTTCTAGACATTTTTGGAGGAATAGTTCTAAATTTATCTTAGAAAAGTTTATATTTGTAAATTGTTACTCACCACTCCAGCTCCATCTGTCTTCCTTACATTTTGTCCAGATCTCCTTGCTCCTGTGACGTCATCCCAGTTATCTAACCCGGCTATGATGACAGGATGACACCTGAGTATTCAGTTAGTTCACTTCCTGCTACTATTTAGTGTTTGGAACTCCCTCCACATCAACTGAACTAGGTCAGCCTTCATTGCTCCAGCACTGCCACATCACCCACTGCTGCTACAACTCTGTTATTCCAGTCATCATTGTTCCTGCTCTGCTACATCAGTCAAGGTTGTTCCAGCACTGCTACATCGGTCATCGCTGTGCCAGCTTTGCTACATCAGTAACACTGCTCCATTCTGCTATGTCAGTCATCACTGCCCCAAGTTTGCTACATCAGTCAACACTGTTCCAGTTCTTCTATATTGGTCATCGTTGTTCCAGCTTTGCTAAATTAGTCAACACTGTTCCAGTTCTGTCACATTGGTCATTGCTTGCTACATCAGTCATTGCTGTTCCATATCTGCTACATCAGTCAATGCTGTTTCAGTTCTGCTATATCAGTCAATGCTGTTCCAGTTCTGCTGCATCAGTCATTGTAGTTCCAGCTATGCTACATTGCTCAATGCTGTTGCAGTTCTGCAACATCAGTCATTGCTGATTCAGTTTGTCTCTCTGGAACCTGTGATACCCCTCCCTGATAAATTTTCAGGAGAAAAAGACCAGTTTAGGGTATTCAGGGAGAGCTGAAGGTCGTCAGCGGAGGAGTACCAGCGGGTGGGAATAATCATGTCCCTACTGCGAGGGAGTCCTCAGACCTGGGCTTTTTCCCTGTCCCCACAAACCCCAGAATGGTTTTCTGTTGTTGCATTTGACAGTTTAGGTCTGATATATGATGAACCCAACAAAATCCAGGTCTCTGAGGCTAAGACCATGAACTTGGCACAAGGGGGTCACAAAGCTAAGGACTACTGTACTGATTTCCTGCAGTGGTCCACCGAAGTTAAGTTCTATGGAACGATGCTGCTCTTAGGTGCCAGTTCCAAAAAGGCCTTTTCAAAACCCTCAAGGATGCTCTGATGCTTCACGACTAGAGTTGAGCTATACCGTCCGATACTTCAAAGTATCGGATCGGAATGGATCGGCCGATCTTAAAAAAAAGTATCGGTATCGCCGATTCCGATACCGGAAGTCCCATTCAAGTCTATGGGACTTCCGGTATCGGAATAAGAAAAACCCTGTTTTTGCCTTGTACAGCCTCTCTGGGGTCTGTACGGGCCTTTCGGGGGGCTGTGCCGGCCTGCCAGGGGGTCTGTGCAGGCTCCGGTGGTCTGTGCCGGCCTGCCGGGGGGCTGTGCCGGCCTGCCGGTGGTCTGTGCAGGCTCCGGTGGGCTGTGCCGGCCTGCCGGGGGGGGCTGTGCCGGCCTGCCGGGGGGCTGTGCCGGCCTGCCAGGGGGCTGTGCCGGCTCCGGGGGGCTGTGCAGGCATCGTCCGATGGGACTACAAGTCCCATCGGGAGATGCCTGCTACCATGACAGTGATTGACACATTAGCCAATGATGGGACAGTAGTAGTCCCATCATCCGGCTAATGTGTTGAATGTAAAAAAAAAAAAAAAAAATACATGCTACATACATGCTACATACATACAACATGCATACTACATGTAACATACATACTACATATATACTACATGCAACATGCATACTACATACATGCTACATTCATACTACATACATGCTACATTCATACTACATATATACTACATGCAACATACATACTACATATATACTACATGCATGCAACATACATACAACATATATACTACATGCATGCAACATGCATACTACATATATACTACATGTAACATACATACTACATATATACTACATGCATACTACATACATGCTACATACTACATGCATGCAACATGCATACTACATATATACTACATGTAACATACATACTACATATATACTACATGCATACTACATACATGCTACATACTACATGCATGCTACATACATACTACATGCATGCTACATTCATACTACATACATACTACATGCATGCTACATACATACTACATGCATGCTACATACATACTACATGCATGCTACATACATACTACATATATACTACATGCATGCTACATACATACTACATGCTACATACATACTACATACATACTACATGCATGCTACATACATACTACATGCTACATATATACTACATACATACTACATGCATGCTACATACATACTACATGCATGCTACATACATACTACATGCATGCTACATACATACTACATGCTACATACATACTACATACATACTACATACATACTACATACATACTACATGCATGCTACATACAATACATTCATACAATACATACATAGACATACAGTACATATAACATAGAGTAACATACTTACCAATACTTGTCACATTGTTCCCCGAAGCCATTGTCTTTTACGGAATAAATATTAACATAACAAACCACAAAAATACTCACCCATGATCCGAAGCAGTCCACGAGTGTGTCCCACGACGATCTTGGGTAGAGAACTGCAGCATCAGCTGATGCTGCCGTTCTCTACGGGCTGCAGGAATCCAATGACGGAAGGTAGGTATCCTTCCGCACTGTATTCCTCCGCCACTTAAAAAAAAAAAGTCCCTAGTCTCACTTTATGCCATTGCTGTGTGGGAATTTCCCACGCAGCAATGGCATAAAGTGAGACTAGGGACTTTTTTTTTTTTAAGTGGCGGAGGAATACAGTGCGGAAGGATACCTACCTTCCGTCATTGGATTCCTGCAGCCCGTAGAGAACGGCAGCATCAGCTGATGCTGCAGTTCTCTACCCAAGATCGTCGTGGGACACACTCGTGGACTGCTTCGGATCATGGGTGAGTATTTTTGTGGTTTGTTATGTTAATATTTATTCCGTAAAAGACAATGGCTTCGGGGAACAATGTGACAAGTATTGGTAAGTATGTTACTCTATGTTATATGTACTGTATGTCTATGTATGTATTGTATGTAGCATGCATGTAGTATGTATGTAGTATATATGTGGTATGTATGTATCATGTAGTATGTACTGTATGTAGCATGTATGTAGTATGTATGTAGTATATATGTGGTATGTATGTAGCATGTAGTATGTATGTAGTATGTATGTAGCATGCATGTAGTATGTATGTAGTATGTATGTAGTATGTATGTAGCATGCAGTATGTATGTAGCATGCATGTAGTATATATGTAGTATGTATGTAGCATGTAGTATGTATGTAGCATGCATGTAGTATGTATGTAGTATGTATGTGGTATGTATGTAGCATGTAGTATGTATGTAGCATGCATGTAGTATATATGTGTTATGTATGTAGCATGCATGTAGTATGTATGTAGCATGCATGTAGCATGTATGTAGAATGTATGTAGTATGTATGTGGTATGTATGTAGCATGTAGCATGCATGTAGTATGTATGTTGTATATATGTGGTATGTATGTAGCATGTAGTATGTATGTAGCATGCATGTAGTATATGTGTGTTATGTATGTAGCATGTAGTATGTATGTAGCATGCATGTAGTATGTATGTAGTATGTATGTGGTATGTATGTAGCATGTAGCATGCATGTAGTATGTATGTAGTATATATGTGGTATGTATGTAGCATGTAGTATGTATGTAGCATGCATGTAGTATGTATGTAGTATATATGTGGTATGTATGTAGCATGTAGTATGTATGTAGCATGCATGTAGTATATATGTAGTATGTATGTAGCATGTAGTATGTATGTAGCATGCATGTAGTATGTATGTAGTATGTATGTAGTATATATATATATATTTTTTTTTTTTAACATTTAACACATTAGCCGGATGATGGGACTACTACTGTCCCATCATTGGCTAATGTGTCAATCACTGTCATGGTAGCAGGCATCGCCAGATGGGACTTGTAGTCCCATCGGACGATGCTTGCACAGACCCCCGGACATCAGCACAGCCCCCCGGCAGGCCGGCACAGCCCCCCGGCAGGCCGGTACAGACTCCCACAGGGTGCACAGACCACCGGCAGGCCGGCACAGCCCCCCGGCAGGCCGGTACAGACCCCGGGCAGTCCACACAGCCCCCCGGCAGGCCGGCACAGCCCCCCGGCAGGCCGCAAGAGACCCCCGGAAGGCCCGAAATGACGGCGCATCATGATGCGCACACACCGCGCATCATGATGACGTCAGGCTGTCAATCAACTTTGAACTTCCGATTCCGATGCCGACTTCCGATATTGAAAAAATATCGGAAGTCAGTATCGGAATTCCGATACAGCAAGTATCGGCCGATACCCGATACTTGCGGTATCGGAATGCTCAACACTATTCACGACACCTCTTGTTCTCTAGTGGAGGCCATAACTCAGGCCTGGGGGTCTGGTGACCCCCCTAGAAGAGGGGGTACTGTCCCGGTTCCACCCCTCAGTGTGTATGGGATACAGTTATTGACAGCTCAGCCATCCAATCTGGTACAGGGGTGGGCTGAGCTGTCAGTTTGTTTATTGACAGCTCAACTATCCAATCTGAGACTGAGAGGCACTAGCTGTGTTCACTATCCCAGGTGATTGCCATGCTACTTAACTGAGCTGTTTTTCCCAGACCTCTGCCCGACGTATATTCAGCTAGTGTGGTTTGTTTCCTCTGTGCCTCAAGTTCTGTATTTTAATCTTTTGTTGCCTGACCTCATTCCTTCTGCTCTAATCCTCCATCCTCCTGGTATTCTGACTTCGGAACGTTACCTGACTATGCTTTTGTCTCTTCCTTCGGTTTATGACATATCCTCCTGGCTTGGACAGGCCTCCTAACTCTGCAATAGTGACACATATAGAAACATTATACATTGCATATACAGCATTTAAAGGGAAACATTCCAATATATTACAGGTACATAACACATACATTGAAATAATGAACATATCTATATAAAGTGCACGTGGGGGGGTTACAAGGAAGGAGGAGCGAGCACAACTGAGGGGACCGGCCACATCCTTACACCCCCACCTCTTTAACCTCTGGCTAAATGATGGTAGCACTCATCTGTCTATTTTGAAAAGACAACCTCTGGATATGATGCTGAGCATGTGCACTCAACTGCTTTGGTCGACCATGGTGAGGCCTGTTCTGAGTGGAACCTGTTTTGTTAAACCACTGTATGGTCTTGGACACTGTGCTGCAGTTCAGTGTCAGTGTGTTGGCAATCTTCTTATAGCCACCACCATCTTTATGTAGAGCAGCAAATCTTTTTTTAATCTTCAAAGAATTCTTTGCTATGAGGTGCCATGTTGAACTTCCATTGACCAGTATGAGATAGTGTGAGAGCGATAATACCAAATTTTACATGCCTGCTCCCTATGCACATCTGAAACCTTGTGACATTAATGAGTCACATGACACCGGGGAGGGAAAATGACTAATTTGGACCAATTTGGCCATTTTCACTTAGGGGTGTACTCACTTTTGTTGCCAGCAGTTTAGACATTAATGGCTGTGTGTTGAGTTACTTAGAGGACACACCAAATTTACACTGTTATACAATCTGTACACTGACTACTTTACATTGTATAAAAGTGTCATATCTGTAGTGTTGTCCCATGAAAAGATATAAAATATTTGCAAAAATATGAAGGGTGTACTTATTTTTGTGATCTACTGTATGTCAGACAATGCTGTTCTAGTTTCTCTACATTGGTCATCACAAACCTACCTTTACTACTTCAGTGAATGCTGTTCCAGTTCTGCTACATCAGTCATCGCTGTCCCAGATTTACTATATTAGCGATTGCCTTCCCACTAGTTCGTCATCTTCTTTTGCAGTGTTACATCATTAACACCACTTTACCATAACTTAACTTAGCTGCTCCACCAGCACCAACTGTCCATGTTCCTCAAGAACTGCTCTTTCGGACATGGATTTTTGATGATCCTCCTCACCAGGGAAGACATAACGTAAATAGTGGTTCAAAGAAAATTAGCAAATGAATTAGTGAAGTTATGGCCAATCCAACAAGAAGAACTGAGATAATTTTCAATATAGGTATTATATGGTGATGGTGCATGGGTCGGGTGGCAGATATACAAGATGCCAAGAGGCTCTACAACGAAGAGACAACAGACCTTGGAATAAAGAACAGAACACAAATAAATTCATAAACTCCATGTTTGGAATATATTTGCTGCTGAAGGTTGTTAGATTGGAGTGGGGCTCTTTTGCCCTTTGTTAAGAGCTTCATGGTCATTTCTCATGGTCCTGTGTAGTAATGTAAGCCCCCATGCATAACATAACTGTTGGCTAAGCAGTTATGCATTGTGGCTCCTTGAGGGGTTTGCTCGGCAGCGGCTCATCTCTCCGAGAACAAAAGAATAATGATGAGTGAGTATGCTCGTTACTCGAGATTTCCAAGCATGTTCGCGTGTTCTCCGAGTATTTTGGGCGTGCTCGGAGATTTAGTTTGTGTCGCCGCAGCTGCATGATTTGCGGCTGCTAGCCAGCATGAATACATGTGGGGATTTCCTAACAAACAGACAATCCTTACATGTATTTAGGCTGTCTAGCAGACGCAAATCATGCAGCTGCGGTGACACAAACTAAATCTCCGAGCATGGCCAAAATACTCGGAGAACACCAGGAGCATGCTCGGAAAACTCGAGTACCGAGCATACTCGCTCATCACTACAAAAGAATCATCAGTCTGAAATGGACATGACAGATCCTTCTTTCCACCAACATTATATGTTGGGGATGAGTCAGGAGGCCTCCATATACATTAGACTGGCTAAGCCTGCCGATATCAGATGGTTAGTCTAATGTGTATGGAGCCTTAAGAGTAGGGTGAGAGACTGTATTGGACACTGATTGTCCACATCTCTATCTTTTTTGGTATACATTACCTTTCTGCATGGGCAGATTGCTTTGAGCCAAGGTTTTTACATAACTGTTGGTGTTTAGAATCACTTTAAGCCTAATAAGATTGTGGGATTTGAAAATCAAGGCCAACATCTCACTTATTGGTAATTCTAGATCCTGAGCCTCTGTTCTCCAGGCAGGCAGAGATAATGGAGAGCAAACAGCTTCCCTTTCTAGATAGCATTAGGGAAGAGTAAAAAACCGGAGAAGGTAGAGGCGCTGTCATGTTAACTGAAAGCTCAGAGATAAGGAGGCTGCGAGGTCGACTTTGTTTATCACATGAAGTAATGAATCTTTGATGGGATATCTTACCTGTACTTTGTGAGCAATTGGATTCAATTAAAAATAAATCTCTCAGTGAAATGTTAATGTAGTTGGATAGAATAGTCTGGAGTCTACCTACAGACTTCTGCAAGAACATTGGAACGTTAGCAAACTTTCTAATGAAATACAAATAATTTATTAGTCAAGGGAATGGTGGACCATGTGACATCTATGAGACCATAGAAAGAGGTGGTGCAGTCCTTTTTCATCTCATTGGTAAAAACCAAGACAGGACTCCAGAGGAAGTGAAAATTGGCTCAAGCAATTGGGAAGTGGGGTGGAGGAAGACCAGTCTAAAATACTTTGATTGAAAACAATTTTGTCATTCTACTTGGTGTTTTGAAGACATCTCTGCCCATTTTTCACAAATTTAATTGCTGTGGGGAATAAGTAAAAGTTTTTGTTCAATGGAAATCTTCCATAGCCTACATGTCAACATGACCTGGTGTGGTTGAGATTTGGACGATCAGAGATACTTGTTATTGAAGATTGGAAATGGTCAGGATTAGGCATAATCTAAGGTTGAAGAGATTGGTCATGACCGTAGGTCATTGACGCTGGATGTTATTGATATTGGACACAATTTAAAGTGTTTGAGTTTGGTTATGATGATGTAAAGGCCCCGATACAAATTAGACCAAAGTTGTGCCAAATAGTTGTTTGGTTTAGATGGTAAACGATCAATTTTTTGGCGACAAACGTTCACAGTCATCTGAAAGATTGATCGGGCATGTCTGATATTTTCGTAGCACTATCTTCTTGATCGTTCAAACACCAAACAACCTGTTACTTGCATTTTCTATCAAGTTAAGATTAGGGAACATTTTCTTTAGCTGGAAATCAAGAATGTATGGCTTCATCGTAAAACTATTTACACAATGTAATCGGATATGTGTAGGGTGCGGTCATGTAAGCGAAATTTCGTATGAACAACAAACCACCATACTGTACATCTTTCTATTGTGATCTCATGTGTATGGTGGGCCTTAAGGTAATAAGGTGATTGAACTTTACCATGGTTGGAAGGGGTTGGCATTAGGTATGATCCAAGGCAGTTGGATGGGGCATGATCCTAGGTGGTTGAGATCAGCCATAATATGAGTCACTTGTTATTAGATATGATTTAAAGAAAAAAAAGAAATAAAGCACACAATGACAAGAATCACCTAACTGTAATAAATATTTATTGACACAAGCCACAACAAAGACATTTAAAAACACTAAAAAAGCACAAATGGCCATAGTAATATATCGAACCACAACACTGTAGTATTGGGGTCTAAAATACCTGTCTGTAAAATGGTACGTTAGAAACCAAAAAAATATATATTTGCCATATTAGAAAATGTGTAATAATACCAATTAATGCCAAAAAGTCAAGGGTTAATGTTTAAAGCCCCCAAAGAAATTTCAACTAAGGTTTTCGATAAATGCAGTGCTATGCAGTACATATAAATTACAGTTAGGTGATCACTGTCATTGCATACTATCTTTCTTCCTGTTTTCCTTTTGATTCTTATTTGGTATGTGATAAGTAGATCCTGACCTTATTTATTGTGGTCCCCTCTACTTTCTTTTGACACAATTAGATATGATCTGGGGTGATTGAGATTAACTATAATCTGAAGTGGTTGAAATTGGATATAATCTGAGGTACAGTACTTGAGATTGGACAAAACCTACAATGATTAAGATTGGGTATATTCTGAGGTGGTTAGGGTTAGCCATGATCTGAGTGGGTTGAAATTGACCATAAACTAAGCTGGTTGAGATTGGACACTATATGAACTGTTTGAGTTTGGTCTTGATCTGAGCTGGATAATATTAGGCATTACCTGAAGAGGTTGAGATTGTGCATATTATGATGTGGTTGTTATCAGACATGATCTAAGGTGGTTGGCCATAATATGAGCTGGCTAAGATTAAACATCTAAGAGGGTTTAAATTGGCCATAATCTGAGCAGGTTGAGATCTGGAAATGATCGGAGGTGGTTGAGATTGGACATTAAATTAGCTAATTGAGATTAGACAAGATCTGAGCTGGTTGAGAGTGGACATAATTTGAGGTGATGGAGAATGAACGTGATCTGAGCTGGTTAACATAAGGTTTTAATTGTGGAGGTTGGATTTGGGCATGTTCTGAGGTGGTTGACTTTAAACATGATCTAAGGTGTTAGAGATTGTCCATAATCTGCAGTCATTGAGATTAGCCATGACTAGAGGGGCTTGCAATTAGCCATAATCTGGATCGGTTGAGATTACACATGATCTGAGCTGATTGATGTTGGACATGATCTGAAGATGTTGAGATTGGACATGATCAGATGGGATTGGCAAAGAGATTATTTGGAGGAACGAGGGGGGGGGGGGCAAGTGACTGAGATTTTTTAAAAAAAGCAAAATCCTGTTCTGGAAATTTTCAAAACTGGCACAAACTGTGCAGATGGTTAGGATTCTGTTAAGTCGGACATAGAAAAAGCTACATAACAGGAAAATCTTATGTAAACTTGCCATGATAAAATGATAAAGGCCACCAAACATATAACATAAAAGTCTTCAACCATAATGAACTTTATATTAAACAAAGAGAAAAAAGGGTGACCACTAGTGATGTATATACCATAATTGTTTTATAGCTGCACACTCAGAAGCACCCTTTGCCTTGGTGAACACAGGACTGCGTCCAATGGAAAAGCAAAGCAATGGCTTCCTTACCTGTTCACATTATGCTGCAGTGATGCTCCGTCCTGGGTGTAGTATTATCGGCAACAAGCCGATGAAACAAGTCTTTCAGGCCGTGAAAATCCGCACTAAGTTTGCAGAAAAATTCTATATGCCTTGAGTAAAATTACAAAAAATGAGCAAGTCGGCAGAGAAGGCATTCAGGCTATCCTTTCCAATATTGTCTAAACATTCTTTAACAATTCTAGTTAGCGCATCTCAGATTCATAATGAAGTCTAGTCAGCTGTTTGTTTAGACTGTTGCTCACCAAATAATGATTATTATAATTCTAAACATCAATCGAGCATGTTGGATTCTTACAGCCATCTTACGGAGTTCAAGATGATTTTTTTCATCGTTTTATGTGTATGGGTGTCTTACTTGACTAGCTAAGAGGGATGAAAACCCTGGGGTGGATAGGATTTACTAAAATTTGTCCACTTGCTATAGATTCAGTAAGAATTGCTCCCACATAATAAATGTAATAAGTTACAAATTGTAAAATCTAGGAAGATATGTTGATTTATTAAGGGGTTGAATACTTTCCCAAATCATTGTCAATGACCATGGAAAAGTAAAGTCTCTGCCACCAGGTCAAATAAGAGAGTCCCGCTGTTAATTGGTGGAGGAGTCAATTGTGATATGACAACTTCTTCCACCCTGTGAAGTAATCGACCTCAATGTCCATATAATGCACAGTCAGTGGCGAATTAAGTGGACTATGGGCCCGGGGCTGTTCATAAAACCTGGGCCCCTGTACCCCCCTTCCCACCTGAGCGCTGCGGTCCCCGTGCGGGAATTGACAGCCGTACGGACCGCAGCACTTGGTTTGCTGCGGGTCCATACGGAAAACCCGCCACCATTCCACCACGTGTGGACATGGCCTAAAAAGACGTTGCACATAAGCTGTAGGCCTACGGCCAATACGCACAAAATCGCCCAACGTGATCCTGGCCATAGGGGATCCACTTTAATGTCCCCACTTTAATTTGAAGTCCCCTTACTTCATCCATTGCAGTCCCCTATCACCCACTCACTTCATCTGCAGTGCCGCTTCATCATTTGCAGCCCCTTATCCCCCCTTCCATTTTATCATGTGCAGTCCCCTTCCCCCCCCAACTTCATGTGCAGCCCCACTACCCCATCATCATGTGCAGTTAATTTTACCCCCACATCATGTGCAGTCCCCCTTACCCCCAATTCATCATGTGCAGCCCCACTCACCCCCCCTTCATCATATACAGGCCCCAGTCACCCCCCCTTCATCATATACAGGCCCCAGTCACCCCCCCTTCATTGTGTACAGCCCCCACTCACCCCCTCCCCCATTTAATTCATTTTATAAATAAAAAAAAATAAAAAAAGTTCCCCATACTTACCTCACAGCCGGCTCGCTCCCCAGCAGCGCCTCTGCTTTCAGCATCCTCCGGGACATGTCGGCGCGTGCACGATGACGTCATCGCGCACGCCCGACATCTGACCCGGAAGTACAGCCGGAGCTGAGCAGCCGTCAAGGTGACGGCCGTGCACAGCTCCCGGCCCCTCATAGAATGTGACGCGGGCGGCTGTCTGCTGCCGGCGGCGTCACAGCACAGGGCACGGCCGGCCCTGTACAGGTGCTGGGGGAGCGGTCCGGGGGGCATTTGCCTCTCTGCCACCCGGCCCAGCCCGCCCCTGCCCCTGGGCCCCTGCCCCTGGGCCCCCAAAAAACCTTGGGCCCGGGGCGACCGCCCCATCCGCCCCTATTAAGATCCGCCATTGTGCACAGTCACTGGTTGCCGCCCGAGCAAGAATGGATATTATAATTTATATAAAGGATATGTATTGATTGTGTCTTACATAGGAGAACAGATTGTTGTAAGCACTTATTGTAGGACAATAAAGTAATTATGTGGTAAAAGGAGAACTGCAGGGCTGGGAAGAAGTTCCTTTTATTTAGTTCCTTTTTCAGACATTCTTGGTGAAACAGATTTCCAATGAGTACAACAAACACTTTGCAGATTATCAGCCCACAATAAAAATGCTACAGCGCTAGGTCTTACCTTTCTTCTCATGCAATTATACACTTCCTCCTTCAAACAGGTCATCCTTCATCTGAAATTTCTAGCGTTGCTTGTTAAAGGTGTTTTTCACAAAATGCCGTGACTGATATGTTACGGTGCCACCACTAGGATTCCAATAAAATGAGAAAGAACCCTCTGGTATGCCCTAGGTGTGGTCACTGATGTGATGAGGTGGGTGCACATGTGTCTACGGAAAGACCTGAGCTAGCCTGTTTCTGCAACTCTTTCACTTCTACATTTTGGGTGCAAATTTTTTTACCTACTGGAAAAAGGGTTTAAGGTCGGCAGATGCAGAAGTAAACAAATAGGTCTATCCTTACCATTCGGCAAATCTTGCAAAAGACTTCATACTTTCTCATGGAGAAACGTTTAACATTAACAATGGCCAATAGAGTAACGCAAACTTATTTGTGGTGATGTCATATTCAATCTTTGAATATCTTGAGTGAAGTGGAAAAATAAGGAAGGACACATCTAAATGCTTCGGTCAGTTTGTCATATTCCTGATGGACAAATATCAGATCATGGTTTTAGGTGAGTTTTCACTTTGTTAAATGACTGCTGATTGGCTACATGCTTTCTGTTCAGACAGACCAACCACACTTCCAATACACATAATAATAGATCTTTAGCACTGGCGACTTAGCATGTGGTCCCTCTCCCCCTGCAGAGATGCCAGCATACTCACCACCGCGGCTCCTGTCCTGCTCCGTCTCCTCCTTTGCACTTAGGGCACACGTGCGTGCACTTTCCCTTTCTTAAAGGAGCTGCGCACATTCTCCTAAACTGTCCCCAGCCAATAGCTGGAGGACACTTACTATTTAAGGCACCTCCTCCAACATGGAGGTGCCTGTGCAATGTTCTGAGTTAGTTTCCTAACACATGTGAGTTATCAGGTCCCTGTACGCTGCACTTACCAGTACTTATCTCAATGTCAGTCCTGCTGCAACTGACAGTTCTCATCTCAACGTCAGCCGGTCCCGCTGCACCTGCCAGCGCTTATCTCAAGGTCAGTCATCTCGCTGCATCTGCCAGAGCTCATCTCAATTTCAACCGGTCTCGCTGTACCAGCTAGTGCTCATTTCAACTCAATCAGTCCTGTTGCACCTGCCAGTTCCGGTCTTGACACACGATTCAATGCCAGCCTGTCCCGATACACTTGCCAGTGCTCATCTCAATGTCAGCCGGACGTGTTACACCTGCCAGTGCTCACCTCTATGTCACCTGGTCTACTTTCACTTTCTAGTGCTCATCTCTCCATCAGCCAGTCCAGTCTGCAACTGTGGTTCCTGTTCTCTTACTCCTGCGACTGTCATTTCCTTGGGCTGCTTCACCTACCAGTTCCTAGGGGATCAGCTGCCACTTACCCAAAGTCAGTCCTGGAGTAGCACCTGGACCACTTTCCTTTTCTCTCCTTGTATCTCGGTATCATATGCTGCTGTATATTTGTGGTCAGATTAGGGAGGCTCCTTGTCACACCCCTTCAGGTTGTTTCTTTGGCTCCGGTTAATTGGTTCCACCACCCATCCCATTACAGTTTGCACAGGCCATGGAATCCGCTGGGCTTCCAGGCGTCTTCCATCTTGGACTTATACCAGGAGGACTCCTGCCAAAAGATTTTATCCTATCTATGGACTGTGAATACCCATCTAGACACGCTGGTAGTACTGGCCGCTTCAACGCCCTCTCAGTTGGCAGTTACCATGACGGTGACCCACCAGGCTGCCAGTCGGGGTTCATTAACCAGTGCATGATGCACTTCGAACTCTTGGCTAATCAATTCGTCTCAGACCGAGCCAAAGTGGCCTTCATCATGTGCCATCTATCTGTTGAGGCCCGAGCATGTCTCAATTCTCTGTGGGAGAGAGGGGATCTTTATTGTTGAACCTACGGTTGTTCTTGGAAGCCTTCTGTAAGTTCTTTGACAAGCCTGGCTGCGTTTCTTCTGCAGCTTCTTCTCTACTCTGACTGTTGTGAGTTCATTTTCCCCTCCGTCACTGAGGCCTGGTGAACTCCCTATTCTAGTGAAGGAAGGTAGTGAGCCTGATTATCAGGCACCTGGGACTAATGAAGACGATTGGCTGAGTGGAGTCACTGACTGGATTTAAGGCAGCCTACGCCCTTTCTGCCCTGTGGGTGATTTCTCTGTGGACTCTTGGACACCTGTCTGATTCCTGCTCTCCTAAAGCTAAGTTTTCTGTTTTGCCTTTTTGCATCTAAGATTTGTTTTTGTTTTTCTTGCTTTTTGGATTCTGCCACTCCCTGCTGGAGTGTGCAGTGTTCCTTGAGCTCTGTCTTCTGAAAGTACCTGAGTGCTGATTTAGTTTTTGAAGCTTAGTTGCTTCAGGGCCATTTTTATATCAGCTTGTTGGCTTTTGTCTCTGATAGGGTTTTGGCAGATTGCAGACAGCAGCCTTCCTATCCGTTCCTATCTAGGTAGTTTTTGGGCCCCGTCTTTGCTCAGCCTGTCTTTCTGTCTGTGTAAGTGTTTTCATCTTGCTTCACCGTCATTACATGTGGGGGGCTGCCTATTGCTTTGGGGTCTGCTCTGGGGCAGTTAGATTTCCCCTTTCCTTCTTTAGGCCTATGTATCTCTCCGGCTGTGATCGAGGGGTCTAGGTCATCGTAGGAACCCCCCACGGCTACTGCTAGTTGTGTTGATAGGTTCAGGGGTCTGCAATCTGATAGTTGCCAACTTCTCTGGTTTTCAGGACTTAGCTAGCATTTCTGTTTTTGCCTCCTACGGTGACTCAATCATAACATCTGACTACACCAAGGTAACATCTCCATGGGCCAGTATGCGGTCCTTATTCATACCTTGTCGTCCAATCTCGCTTGGAACAATGAGGCTCTGGTGGAAACCTTCTGGAAGGGCCTCTCCGGGGAAATCAAGGATGAACTGGCTGGTCGGGAGATACCCACCTCTCTCGTTGACTTGGTGTTCCTGGCAACCTGAATTGACATCAGGTTCCAGGAACAGACCAAAGAGATGAACCACGAGAGGAGATTAATGCGCTTAGCTCCCACCTTTCAGCGATCGATTATTAAGCAAGTTCCTGCTGCAACTTCTTTCCTCGAGCCCATGCCGATTGACTAGGTTAAGCTATCTAAGTGCCACCAGGAGGTTCATCCTGCTGAAGGAACATGTTTCTATTGATCCTGCCCTGAGAGATGCCATTGCCTAGGGTTGGTAGGAGAGGCTACCTTGGGCAAAATTCCTTCTTCTACATTGTTGACCCTGTTTGTATCGGTCCCTTGCTGCCAAAGGTCTTTTCTTGAATTGGCCTACCTGGACTCCGGCTCTGTGGGCAATTTTGCTCAAGAGGCTTCCGTCGAGCGGTATAAAATCCTGATCCTACGGCTTCCGGATCCGTTGGTGATTTCTTCAGTTGATGGAACGCCTCTTCCAGAGACAATCCAGTTCATAACGGAGCCCATGGAGCTTCAGGTGCAGATGCTACATTCTGAGAAGATTTCTCTCTATGTGTTGCCTGGTTTATCTTATCCTCTGCTTCTTGGTCTCCCATGGCTGCAAAGAAAAGAACCTGTTCTGGACTGGAAGTCTGGATTAGCACTCTGTTTGGGTTCAGGTTGTAACGAGAGGTGCCTTTCTCTCCTTTGTCCTGTCCTGTAGTCCAGCACAGTGGTTCCATATCCAGTCCGTTATCATTGTTCTCGATAGCACATGACAGGTTTACACAGGACAATGTGCTGCTGAGAACAAGCTACCGAAAAATTATTTCTCCCAGTAAATAGCGTTTTGTAGTTTGTTGGGTGATTGGCAACCTGTTTACACTGGTCAACAATTGGGAAATGAGCATTCCTTGGTATAATCTTTCATGATACTTGGCCAGTGTAAATCCACCCTTACTATGTACAGATATGATTTCAATCGAGTATGTACTGTATGCAGGGATAGGGAAGGAAGAGCAAAGAAGGTTCTAACCATGATTGACTCCTGGGAAAGCTGAGAGAAGAAAGGCCCTTTGAGACACTGGGTGCTAAAAAATAACCCCATAAGAACTACTGTAAGTTGGCCAGTAACAGTAGATGTCAGACAGCTACTTTTGTTCCAAAAAATAACTGATTAAGTCACATGCAATTTATAGTCAGGTTATGGCCAGTGATTGTCTGCAGTGCTCATGACGTTGTACTGAAAACAAATCACATCACAGAATCAAGACCATAGGAAGCAACCGGCATTCGCAATGATGTTTTTGAATTTTTTTTGACCAGTTTCTACCCTGTAAGAAACAAACACTTTTTAGGATCCCTAAAGGGAAAAAGAATAAATAAAAAAATTGGGGGCGAGTGAAATCCCAGAAAGCATAGCCACTAATTAAAGAGCTTCTCTAGTACTTCTCACTTCTGCATTGCTGGCACAAATGGTGTGTATCGTGTACCTGACGTGTCCTATTCATTAGGTGAATACCTCAGAAAAAAAAACCCTTTAACAATGTAATGTTAGGTAATTTCTTAAAGGGAATCTGTCACCTATTTTTAGCCCTATCAGCTGCCGGCACAGCCATCAGGGGCTTATCTACAGCATTCTGTAATGCTGTAGATAAGCCCCCAATGTAACCTGAAAGATAAGAAAAATAAGTTAGATTATACTCACCGGGGGCGCGGTCGGGTGCGGTGGGTGTCGCGGACTGGACCGGCGCCTCCCATCTTCTAGAGATGACGTCCACCTTCTTCCTATGACGCAGCTCCTGCGCAGGCGTACTTTATCTGCCCTGTTGAGAGCAGAGTAAAGTACTGCAATGCGCAGGTGCCGGGAAAGGTCAGAGAGGTCCGGCGCCTGTGCACTGCAGTACTTTACTCTGCCTTCAACAGGGCAGATAAAGTACGCCTGTGCTGGAGCCGCGGCAGAAGTAAGAAGGAGGACATCATTTTTAGAAGATGGGAGGTGCCGGACTGGACCGCGACACCCATCGGACTGGACCGGACCCAAGGGTGAGTATAATCTAACTCGTTTTTCTTATCTTTCAGGTTACATCGGGGGCTTATCTACAGCATTACAGAAGGCTGTAGATAAGCCCCTAATGGCGGTGTTGGCAGCTGATAGGGCTAAAAATAGGTGACAGATTCCCTTTAAAGGGCCTGTCACACTAAGCGATATCGCTAGCAATATCGCTATAACGTCACTGTTTTTTGTGACGTAGCAGCGATATTGCTAGCGATATCTCTATGTCTGATACTTACCTCCGACCGGCTCCCCCGCTGATTATCGCTGATCGCACGAGAACGTCCTGGACCGTTTCTCATCGGGCGCTTCCTGCTGGGCTTCCTGTGGCGCCGACGAGCGATGCGTGGACGCGGGCGGGAGGACGTCAGGATCGCCTTGTCTGACAGGTAAGTAGCGACCCCCGACCCCTGCTATGTCGCTGGTGAGATCTGCCTGTGTGGCAGCTCACTAGCGACCACTTAGCGATGCACCAGCGATCCTGACCACGTCATATCGCTGGTCGGGATCGCTGGTGCATCGCTAAGTGTGACAGTACCTTTAGGCTGGAAAACCCTTTTATGTGATTAAATCAGCGCCAACCTCTTTCATATTACAGACGTGGGATCGTGGAAAGGTGTATGGCATATAGACATAATAATGCATATGGACCGAGATTGTATTCATGACACAACACCAATAGTATGGATCTGGATCCATATAACGTCTGAACAAAAATAAGGAAAAAAAATACTAAAATGAAAATATTTAAAAAATATTAAAAAAATGACATAGAAAACAAACAAAAAAGTTAATTTTATATACCGTCTGAGTATGTTTCCTAGATATACACTTCAATAGTCAGTTATACTCTGAAGTCATCTTTTCCTACAGCAGACACAATTGTTTCCTCAAGTGCCGAGAGGCTTCTACAGTCTAGCACAGAACATCTACCTCTCTCTACGAGTACCTTATATTTCAGTGAAACCTTGTCTATAGCGACTTGCAGAAATCTTCATACCTTTGACCCTGTTTTTTTTCTAGTCTCTGGTATGAAATTTTGAGCTTCATTATATGCTAATGTTTTCTCATGAATAGAAATGTTAAGAGACAAAAGAAACTTTTAGTAAAATCTATAAATGTGAATGGCGTGAATGCATCACTTAGACTCCTTTATATCTATCTGCACTTAGATAGCTATCTTCTAGTGGTCTCGTGAAGGAAGAAGGACAAAATAGCTGCCAGGTAAATAGGAAACATCATTAGCTGCATATGTAAAATATCTGATAATGGCTGTGCTGATAATAAATGGGAGTTGGCAGAGTTTTTGAATAGCAATATTTCTGTCTCTACTATGGCCACTTCAACTATTCAAAACTTACTTAGAATGTGGAAGAGCAATTCATGGAGGAGAAAATTGTGTAGAATATGAGACATGAAGGAGAAAGTTGTGTATATCTTGAGACTCATGGAGGAGAGAGTTGGAGAGAATATGAGACATGGAGGAGAAAAGTTGACTCATGGAGGAGAAGTGTGTAGAATATCAGACTTAAGGCAGGTTTCACATTTGTGTTTCAGGGCACAGCGACGGCCTGCACTCGGCCGCCGCTAAGCCCCACCCCCTGCTGCGCCTCCGCCGGTAGCTAAGCCTATCGGCGCATGGCGCTACATGCGTCCTGCGTCCCCTATCTTTATCACTCGGGATGCAGGCCGTGCGCAGTATGCGTTTGGCGGCGCATGCGTCCTTTTGACGGTGCGCCGAGCGCAACCAAATTGCAACAGGTTGCGTTTGGCGCTGGTCGGCGCACCGTCAAAAGGACTCATGCGCCGCCAAACGCATACTGCGCACGGCCTGCATCCCCAGTGATAAAGATAGGGGACGCAGAACGCATGCAGCGTCATGCGCCGATAGGCGGAGCTACCGGCGGAGGCTGCGCCCTGAAACGCAAATGTGAAACCGGCCTAATGAAGGAAAGAGTTGTGTAGAATATGAGCCTCATGTAGAAGATTATGTAGAATATGAGACTAATGGAGAAAACTGTAGAAAATCAGACTGATGAAGGAAAGAGTTGTCTATATATGAGACTCATGGAGAAAGTTGTGTAGCATATGAGACTCACAATGGAGAAAGTTGTATAGAATATGAAAATCATGAAGAAAGTTGTGTAGAATATGAGACTTCCAGAAGAGAAATTGGAACTATAAGAAAGTAGCAATCACCCGCAGATATGCAACTCTTATTATATGTCTTTATATGCTGCATATACCTCATCATAATATTAATAATTATAATCTATTTGGTCATCTGTTATTGGCTCGTTCAAGAAATTCCTTCCCTTCTAAATATCCACGATAGATACATATATCATATGCTAGTGTACACTCTTGATCGAGATAAAGATAGACAGATATATATATATATATATATATACTGTATATGAGATATGTAGACAATATAGAGGGAAAGACCAATAGATATTAGATGGATAGATAGATAGATAGATAGATAATAGATAAATAATAGATAGATAGATAGTTGAAAGATAGATAGATAATAGATAGAAAGATAGCTAATAGATAGGAAACAGATAGATAATAGAATAGATAGATACTTAGATAATAGACAATAAATAGATAAAAGAAATGTATTAGATACATAGACTGATGCAGAGACAGACCAATAAATAGATACATAGATCACATTCTAGTGTCCATTCTCAGACAGAGCAATAGATAGATCAGAAAGACGGATATTAAATAGATAGATTGATAGATATATTCTTCATACGTGATTACACAGATCAGGTCAATTACTGCTCATATCTGATGTAAATGCCCTGCAGGTATTTGGTGATATTTCATCTTTCCGCGGCTTTGTTACCCTGATAACAAGCTTTCACCTTCCTCGCGGTGACCTCACAGACGTCTTCCGCACCATCCGCTGCCTTCATGAGACCTGTTAAGTAGAGAGCATATTTCTGCCAAATAATAATGAAGCACTTAGCGCCATCTGTTTGCATTTAGTTTGTTAAAACTGAAACAACTGCAATGTAGGGTTATTTGCAAACACAGATGAAGTTCACATGTGGTGTTGTCAGATCCGTGGCTCTAGGTGATATACAATTACACAACGAGGAGAGGAACATTCTCCAAGGACCTCCAACCCATAGCCCACCACCCGCTCCAACATCGCAGAACGTCCTTCCTAATCAACACCAACCTCTCACTTGTTAATAGGTGAAGGTCAGTGGGATTAGGACCTGTATGTTCAGGTTTATATGTTTTCTGACAAATCTTCTAGAAGTTTTGTTCACAGCAATGATCCGAAGACGGGACCCAGCAAATGGGAGATGGACGGAGTGTGATCAGCCGCAAAGATCGGAACGTTGGAGGGACTCCTTTCTTCATGGCTTTACCTAATGAAGCATGTTGTTCTATTAAAGCTGGAGATTCCTTTTAAAGCACTTAAAGGCAATACATCATTAGAAATTTACTTACCTATTATTTAAATTATTTTTGTCTTGTATTAAAATAAAAAAAAAAAGAAATCTTGCAATTTTCACACTTGTCCTGGAGATATTTTAGACTTATATTCCCTTTTCTTATCAGAAGACTTTTCAGAAGTCTCATTATCATCACAGACAGGATTGCAATGACAGGTATTACGTGTATAAACAGCTAACACAGGATCCACGGATCACAATAGGCGATGTCTCAGCTGACAATCCTCTCCCTTCCTTCACAATGAACTTTGCACATCCTCATTAGATGCTTCGATACAAAAGATAGGGCCAGAGGCTGTTCATTGCTTCTGATGTACATGTGCATTTACACATTAGCCACTCAGCCAGTGTGTTCTCTGTGTAATTGCACGGAGGCAATGGACACTGTTTGCAAATGTTCTTCATTTTTTGAACACCAAATTTCCTAGTAGGGTAAACTAAAATTAGTTTTCTAAATAGAACAACCTCTTTAATAAGCAGAAGGGTTTATTTTTTACAATTTTTGGTAAATTGGACAGAAAGAAAAAAATAGACTTTCTATTTCCTTAGTTTCTAATTTGTCAAAAGAAAATAAGTGCCAATGTAGTTTTGTTTTTTACATATGTAAAATATATAGTTATAGGTGATCAGCTTATGATTTAGTGATGTCAGGTTTTTTTTTCAATCTTTTTTTATTGCTATTGCACATTTTTTATATTATAAAAAAAACTTTTTTGAGAATGTTCTTTGTACCGTGCAGTTTTCTAAAGTGACAGGAGCCTCCATAGTAGACACTCGAAACTTGTTATTCATTAATTGTGATTTAAAGCACATCAGTTATCACGCTAAACTTTACCTATATGTTTTTCCCCTCCTTGGGATCCACTTCTGGCCTTCCATAAACACTTAAGGAGACTCAACCACATCATTAAACTGTGCAAGCAATTATTAGGAATTTGTATTTTTGAAGATTCATTTTATTACTGAACATCTACAGAGCTGTCGGTTAATCCAAAAGTTTAATTAACCTAAATATTTCAGAAAGTAGCAGTGTGATTTTGTCTTTCTTTGGAGAATAACTATGTGTGCAGACTTACTGGACAACTAATCAAAAAATTTAAATTTTACATCTCAATTGTTTATTTTCATCTGTTACAGTGAAAATTAGAACCAAACACCTCAAAATGTACAAAATACATTTCAAAACTATATATCAGCAACCATTATATAGTAATACAACTGCCCTTCTTCTCAATAGCAGCCCTAAGCTGTTAGAATCTGTTCAGTTTGTGACTATCCGCCATTTTCTTGTAGTGTTCTGGCTGCTGGTCTTTTTCCTCTGGTGCTGGGTTTCTCTTGGGTCAGGTGATTGTATCACCCTTTATTAACCTGCACCTGTCTCCCATTCCTTGCTGGACAACAGTGTTAATCCGCTTGAAGTCTGGCTTGGAGCTTTGCTTTGCCTTCTGTGTGTTTAATTAGTGCAGTTCTGGGACCTCTGGTTCTGCCAGTCTTAGTTTCTGTTTTCAGTTTGTTTCTGCAGCCTTCTCTTTGTTTTCTATTAGAAGGTGACCCGTTTTTGTACCCAGTCCTGAGATCTTTCAGGGACCTCCTTCCCCCTATCTATAGGTCTTCCCTTGAGATTTACCTAGGATCGTCGGTGGGTCTATTCACAAGGAAGGGGTCGCCCACTCCATCGTAGGGTATCAGCCTAGTCGCAGTGCAGGGTCAGTTTTCCCCCCTCTTACCCTAGTCCTGTGCTGCAGAACCGTAACAACCTCCATCCATAGAGACTGTCAGTTTCTTTTTCGGCAGCACCAACCAAAGCAACCCCAGACATTGATCAGAGAGGTGACTGTTCTCCTTCACCGTAAATCTACCATGTAAGAAGGTCCCACAAGTTATCAGTAGGGTTTAGGTCTGGTGAGGAATGGGCCGTGTCTTTATTCTTTCATCTTTAAGGCATTTACTGGTACCAAGCTCTGGAGACCTCAATGCTGTGATGAAGCCTTGTCCTGCAGAAAAATTATGGTTCTTGAAAGACGCAGGCTTTTTCCTGTACTACTACTAGAAGAAAGTGTCTTCTAAAAACTATCCAGAGGTTTGGGAGTTGATTTTGAATTCATATTCATCCCGAAAAGGTCCTACCTGCTCATCTTTAATATTCCCATCCCATAGCAGTGGTGCCTACCTCCACCTTGCTGGCATCTGAATGGAAGTGGAGGTCTGTGCCCGTTACTAATCCAGCCATGGGTCCATCCATCTGCTCCGTCAAGAGTCACTCTCATCTCATCATCAGTCCATAAAACCTTTGAGCAATCTGTCTCCAGATACTTCTTAGCCCAGTCTTGACATATGCCTCTCTGTGTCTTGGTCAGTAATGGTTGGGTTTCAGCCTCCCTTACCGCAGTCGTGTCTTTGAGCACTGAATACTTTGTACACCTGTGTCTTGCTCAGTGGTGGTCAGGTTTCAGTTCGTTACCTCAGCCGTGTCTCTGAGCACTGAACACCTTGCACTTCTAGGCCACCGGGGAGCTTGCAATTCTGGAATATAACATCATTGTAGGATAATGGCTTCTTGGTCACTTCACTTCTGATTCTTCTCAAATCATTGAAAGTTAATGTCATCCTTTTTGTTTCTCAACACGTTTTTGTGACACTATTGACTGTTTGCAACAAAACTTTTGGCTATGTTAGCAAGTTACCTGCATCCCTCTGTAAGACTTGTAACAATATGTGACTTTTAACAGTCAGTTCAATTTTTAATTGTCCCATTTTCCATGAAGAAAACTATCTGTCTAATAATTCTGCACAACTTGATAAAGGGTGTAGTATCCCTAGGCCAGACACCCCCTGATGACACAAATACACATCCCCTGATATGCTTCATGTAATAAGCATTCAACTTTGGAATCAGAAAATCTGAATGAAAATGATTATATGGTCAAAATACTCACCTGCCTAATATTTGTGCACTCAGTATAGTCTTCAGTTATTCAAGAGCGTTCTGCTTCTTATTTTGGTTCAACTCCAGCAATTTGTCTGTCATTGTTTTAGCTTCTTCTGGCTTCCATGCCACAGCCAGAGTTATTTCTAAGTTCAGTCCAGTTTACTTGGTGTAGTCCACATCAAACTCTCAGCAAGTTAACAATTTCTCACAACTTTTTTGGTCCTGTTCCCACATGACCTCTGCATTCAAGGTCACACATTTCTTCTAGAGTATCTTCAGTTTGCCTATGCTATACTGCTGTCCTGCAGTAAGCCATTTCCTTGCTCAAGTCACAGTTCATAAACTGCTGCTATTAACCATTTGTCTGACTGATGTTTAGATCCCAGACTGTATTTACTTGTATTATATCTGCTGGTATTTACAAGCTTCTTATACAGTCACTGTTCCCATTCAAATACCTATCTCTGCTTCGTCTGTGCTACCTGCTCGGCTTGAATCTCTGCCGTCCACTATACTCTTCCATCCTGGTCATTTGTTACCATTGCCTTTGGTCCATGTTGCTCATCTTGACCTACTGCTTAGATAATCCATCTTACCATGTGAGTTTCAATAAGCTGTCTCTCCCTGCCTGTCTCTTCTTCATAATTTCCATATAGCTAAAGACTCAGTAGAGATATTCAAAACCATATCTTCAGAATTATATGACATTCTTTAAAAATACATGGACCAGTCTGACCAGATGTGGATATAAGCTGGTGAGTGGCTTTCTATGAAATTAACCCATATACTGTAAGTACCAGGCGCCACCACACTGAATCTGCCCCAGTAATTACACATGCATTTACAGGCTTGTATTCTTTTATATGCTTTTTATCACTTTATGCTGTTTTTTTAGACTTTTTGTTGTACATGCACCCTTGGGCTGATATTCTATACTTACTGTTACTAAAGAGAAGATTTATTACTTTGCATATTTATTTTAGAAAGATTTCCTCCCTGTCGTTTTCATGATAAAGCTGTGAATGCCTTCACATATGCCGACGAGTGGAATTGTAAAGAAAATCTGCAGAGCACTTGTGACTCTTGTAAAATATAGAAAAGCCATAAAACTGTATTAGCTGTCCATTGTTGTGCCGGCTCCTGACACAGCGATTGTATTATGTCAGAAGCTTCTCCCTATTCACCGGGTCTAGAAGGACCTACTCTGTATTTTTGTAAGTGAGCTCATGATGTGATGCCATTTTCTAGGTGGGTGCGTTTGGTCCCTGTATGTCACTATTCGGAAGGGTTTAGCTCCGCGCAGCACATTCTTCCTGCATTACTACACACCCTTCCCGGGACGTTACTCAGCAGTTACTTTTATATTTATTTGTTTGGGGGATTTTTTTTTAGATGTAATCTCAGCTGGGGAGATATTTGGATTAATTTCGATTTACTTTAATTAACCCTATTAAACTTAAGAGAAAGTTCAAGGACCGAATGAGAGATTATTTCCCATATGATTCTGCATTGTTTAAAGTTACTTGAGAGTGTATATATATATATATATATATATATACAGTGGGTACAGAAAGTAGGAAAGTATTCAGACTCCTTTAAATGTTTCACTCTTTGTTTCATTACAGCCCATTTTTTTCTCATTAATGTACACTCTGCACCCCATCTTGACGGAAAAAACAGAAATGTAGAATTTTTTGCAAATGTATTAAAAAAGAAAAAACGAAATATCACATGGTCATAAGTATTCAGACCCTTTGCTCAGACACTCATATGTAAGTTACATGTTGTCCATTTCCTTGTGATCCTCCTTGAGATAGTTCTACTCCTTCATTGGAGTCCAGCTGTGTTTAATTAATTGATAGGACTTGATTTGTAAAGGCACACACCTGTCTATATAAGACCTCACATCTCACAGTGCATGTCAGACTAAAGGAGAATCATGAGGTCAAAGGAACTGGCCAAGGAGCTCAGAGACAGAATTGTGGCAAGGCACAGATCTGGCCAAGGTTACAAAAGAATTTCTGCAGTACTCAAGGTTCCTAAGAGCACAGTGGCCTCCATAATCCTTAATGGAAGAAGTTTGAGACCACCAGAAGTCTTCCTAGACCTGGCCGTCCAGCCAGACTGAGCAATCGTGAGAGAAGAGCCTTGGTGAAAGAGGTAAAGAAGAACCCCAAGATCACTGTTGCTGAGCTCCAGAGATGCATTAGGGAGATGGGAGAAAGTTCCACAAAGTCAACTATCACTGTAGCCCTCCACCAGTCCGGCTTTTATGGCAGAGTGGCCAGACGGAAGCCTCTTCTCAGTGCAAGACATATGAAAGCCTGGACAGTGATCAACAGTGACAATATAGACAGGAGCTCTGTATAAAGAGTCAGTGTACAGGTAATACAGTAATCACCAATGACCTTATACACAGAAGCTCTGTGTATAGTGTCAGTGTACAGGTAATACGTGAACACCAATGTCATTATACACAGGAACTCTGTAAATAGTGTAGGTGTACAGGTAATACATGGATCACCAGTGACTTTATACACAGGAGCTCTGTATATAGTATATCTAGGGGGGGCAGCTGTCCCCCTGCCCCACTGTGGGCACGCCCATGGCAGAGAGTCTATGTCTACATCACTCTCTGTCCCATAAGCCACAGATTAATGGTCTTCAGTAGAGTTGAGCGACTTTTGGTTTTTTAGGGTCGCGTTTCGTTTCGTGAAACCCGACTTTTCCAAAAGTCGGGTCGAGCAAGATCGTCCGATTATAGGGAAAAGTCGGGGTCGTCCCGAAACACAAAACCCAATGTAAGTCAATGGGGAATAAAAGTCGGCAGTGAGAGGAGGACAGGAAACACACCTACAGTGCCCATTTGAATGCCAAAAGCATCAATTCTTCTTTCTTAAGCTTGTCAACCTTAATTAACTTCATAATACAAGTTACGCACTGAAAAATGGGGGTTATTTGGCTACAAAGTGTGGGGGGGAGGGCTGGCTCCAGGTTTTCATGTGCCCTGGGCGAAAGAGCGCCCCTTTAACACATACCACAACTCATCATGCTCCGATACGGCAGAGAAATAGCGGTATAGTACAATGAAAAATACCTCACTTTTTACATCTCATGACGAGGCCCATCTATTTCTCCATACAGAATCATTGGTCCCATATAATGTTTGAAACAGTATATGATGAGCTCCACATAATGCTACAGTATATGTTGGTCCCCATGGATGAAGCTCCACTGTCTTATGGGCCCAAATAATGCTCCAAACATAATGGGCCCCATTTCTAATGCTCTAGTGTATAATGGGCCCTGTAAATGCTGCTCCAGTGTCTGATGTCCACCTTTGGAATGTTCCAGTGTATGGTGGGCCCCATCTATCATTCTCCAGAGTATAGTGCTCCCCAAAAATTGCTGTCCCAACATTGAAAACAATCAAATAAGTCTCCTCGCTAGGGAATCCCTGTACTTGTCTGGACAGGTGCTGTAGCTTGCTTAACAGCTCGCCAGCCGTTCTCACGCCCAGTATGGATTACACGTGATTGCACAAAGGTGAGAAAGGGTACCGTATCCCCAGATAACATGTATGGATAGCGTACACATTCAAAATATATGTCTCAGGAGGCAGGCTCAGACGGTGTTAGGCCCAGTATGGATTGCACGTGATTGCACAAAGGTTAGAAAGGGTACCGTATCCCCGGATAACATGTATGGATAGCGTACACATTCAAAATATATGTCTATACAGCATGAGGCAGGCTCAGACGGTGTTAGGCCCAGTATGGATTGCACGTGATTGCACAAAGGTTAGAAAGGGTACCGTATCCCCGGATAACATGTATGGATAGCGTACACATTCAAAATATATGTCTATACAGCATGAGGCAGGCTCAGACGGTGTTAGGCCCAGTATGGATTGCACGTAATTGCACAAAGGTTAGAAAGGGTACCGTATCCCTGGATAACATGTATGGATAGCATACACATTCAAAATATATGTCTCAGGAGGCAGGCTCAGACGGTGTCAGGCACAGTATGGATTTGACGGCCCAGATTACACAGCGGAGGAGCAGGGAGAGGTAAAGATTGCAAATGCTGGGGCCCTGCCCAAGCAAGGGGGGCCCACTCGTGGGCGTCGGTACTGGCACTGGGCCCCTCATAGTACAGCGGTGTGTCTGACGGCGGGTGTGCACCACCACCGTCAGAGACACTTGATTGCACTATGAGGGACCCTGTGCCAGTGCCCGCGCCCAAGAGTCGGCCTACCCACCTGTCCAGGGCAACGGCACTCGCACGGTGTCGTGCGGTAGGTGGTGACCCCGGCCATGGGGGGGGAGGCAGCACAGTTAGGGAGTTTTAGAAAGTGGCATATGTTGATGTTGGACATTCAGCTGATGCAAAAGGCGAAATAGGTGAAGTACCAGGAAGAGGTGGACCAAAGCAAGCCATTTTTCTGTCACCCTATGTGTCATCAGGGGAAGGTGGGACAAAATCCTTGGAAACCCATGCGTGGTTCATTTTAATGAAGGTTAGATCATCCACATTTTGGGTTGACAGACGGGTCCTTTTTTCTGTCAGGATTGATCCAGCTGCACTGAAGACTCTTTCCGATAGCACACTTGCAGCTGGGCAAGCGAGCTCCTGTAAGGCATATTGTGCCAATTCAGGCCAGGTGTCCAGTTTAGCGGCCCAATAGTCAAAGGGGAATGACCTGTGTGGGAGAACATCGATATGGGAGGAAAGTAGTTTGTTACCATAGTTGACAACTGCTGTCTCCTGTCACTTTCCATCGATGCAGTATTACCAGTTGTGTGAGCGGTATTTGAAAAATCAGTCCACAACATTGTCATGAAACCCCTGTCTCCAACGCCACTTCTGCTGTGTGCACCACGAACACCTCTGCCAAGCTGCCCCCGGCCCGTACGGCTCGTGTGAGAACCATCACCGCTGCTGTGTGCTGGGAATGCCTCAAGCAACCGATTTACCAGAGTTGCTTGTTTATTAGCCAATATTAGGTCAAGGTTCTCCTGTGGCATGATGTTTTGTAATTTGCCTTTATAGCGTGGATCCAGGATGCTGGCCAACCAGTAGTCGTCATCGTTCATCATTTTGGCAATGCGGGGGTCCCTTTTTAGGATCTGCAAGGCATAATCTGACATGTGGACCAATGTTCCCGGTGTCAATGATGCACTGCGAGTGCTGGGTGGAGGAGCACTTTCTGGCAAATCCACATCCCTCCAGTCACGCACAAACCCTGTACCAGACCTTGCCACGCCAACATTTTCACTTTCCCCACGAGATGCATCCTCCTCCCCTAAGTAATCATCCCCATCATCCTCCTCCTCCTCCTCTTCTTCCTCCACCTCGTCCAGGAGAGGTCCCTGAGCAGACAATGGCTGAATGTCATCAAGGATTCCCTCCTCCTCTTCCTCCTCATCAACATTGGCTGCAGACGCCTGCTCCTTAAGGTGCGTCAAAGTTTGCATGAGCAGACGCATAAGTGGGATGCTCATGCTTAGGATGGCGTCGTCTGCGCTTACCAGCCGTGTGCATTCCTCAAAACACTGAAGGACTTTACAAAGGTCTTTCAGCTTCGACCACTGCACACCTGTCAACTCCATGTCTGCTCTCAAAGTGCCTGGCCGTGTATCCTCCCACAAATGCATTATGGCCTGCCTCTGCTCGCACAGCCGCTCCACCATGTGCAGGGTGGAGTTCCACCTTGTTGCAATGTCGATAATGAGGCGGTGGTTGGGAAGGTGGAGCAATCGCTGCAGCTTCTGCATACGAACGGAGTGTACAGGCGACCGGCGGATGTGCGCGCACAGTCTTCGCACCTTCTGGAGCAGGGCTGTTAACTCCGGATAATTTTTGAGGAAGCACTGCACCACCAGGTTCAAGGTGTGAGCCAAGCAAGGTATGTGGCTGAGTTTTGAAAGGGCTATGGCTGCCACAAAATTACGGCCGTTATCACTAACTACCTTGCCTGCCTCAAGATGTACACTGCCCAGCCATGACTCAGTTTGTCGCTTCAAGTACTCGGCCAGCACCTCGGCGGTGTGTCTGTCGCCCAAACACATCATCTGCAACACAGCCTGCTGACGCTTTCCACTAGATGCTCGATAGGGGGACACATCGTGTGCAACAGTGGCAGCTGCAGATGGAGTGCTCGTACGACTGCGCTCTGTGGACGAGCTTTCGCTTCTGGAGGAGGTGGAGGAGGAGGAGGGTCGAACGCCTACAGCCAACTGTTTCCTATACCGTGGGCTAGGCAGCACTGTCCCACCACCGCTGTCCCCTGTGGACCCTGCATCCACCACATTAACCCAGTGCGCAGTGATGGACACGTAACGGCCCTGGCCATGCCGACTGGACCATGCATCAGTTGTGAGGTGCACCTTTCCGCTCACTGCTTGAGTGCATGGACAATGCGGTCTTTCACATGATGGTGGAGGGCTGGGATGGCTTTGCGAGAGAAGAAGTGGCGACTGAGTAGGTCATAGCGTGGTACTGCATAGGCCATGAGTTCGCGGAAAGCTGTGCTTTCCACCAACCGAAAGGGCATCATCTCAAACGAGATTAGTTTGGCAATGTGGGCGTTCAAACCCAGTGTACGCGGATGAGAGACTGAGTACTTTCTTGACCTACTCATAGTGTCTGGGAGGGTGAGCTGGACTTGAGAGCTGCATATGGTGGAAGTAGCGGTGGACAGGGCGGACTGAGAGAGGGTTGATGATGGTGATGGAGTTGGTGTTCTTTCTGATGGCCTAGAATCAGTCTTTCGTTGATATAACAGTGGGATTCCCTGACTGCTGTGGCCTTGCAACGACACCTCAACATTTGCTGCTGTGCTAACCGGTGGGCTTACAGTGGGGGAAACAATGTAGCGTTGCTGACTACCTTCGTTGTGATCAGTTGCACATGTGGCACTTGAGGTTTGGTGTTGTGTCCACGCTTGCAAGTGCATGCTGGTTAAATGTCTAAGCATGCAACTGGTATTCAAATTTTTCAGATTTTTCCCTCGGCTAAAGGTCTTTGCGCACTTCTTACAGATAACCTTGGCCTGATCATGAGGATTTTGTTCAAAAAAGTGCCACACTGCACTCTTCCTACTTTGGCAGACATTTTGCGGCCTAGCACGCTGTGATCTTTTGACCCTCTGGACAAGCTGTCCAGCAACTCTTTTGATGTTTGGAACCTGTCTTTGGAGTGCTCCGGGCCTGCCAGATAACAGCTGTTGCGATGTTGATGTCTGCTGTGGATGCTCCTCATCTGAGCTATTGGAAGCAGCACCCTCTTCCCCGAATGGATGCCAATCTGGGTCAACAACTGGGTCATCCATCACCTCCTCTTCTATGTCATGTGCACCTTCCTCTGTGTCACCGTGTATGGTGGTATAGTGTGCGGGAAGGGGCACCTGAGTCTCATCAGGGTCAGAATCTGGCTCTGTACACTGCGAGGACAATGTAGTGCTCTGAGTGAATGTACCAGCAGAATCATCCATCAGCGGCTGTGCATCAGTGCACTCCATGTCAGATTCATCTTGGCCTGGGTAATTCACCATTTCACTTGATAATCCAGGCATGGTATGTGAAAACAGCTCCATGGAGTAATCAGTAGTATGGCCTGCGTCATCCTTCAATCTTGGTTGGGGTGAAGGACACAAGGAAAGGTGTGGTTCATGAACATGAGCCTCCAACTCAGACGACTCAGTGCTTTTACTTTTTACAACTGAAGAAGAGGAGGCGATAGAGCTGGAGGCTGAGTCAGCAATGTAAGACAAAACTTTTTCCTGATGCTCTGGCTTTAAAAGCGGTTTGCCAACTCCTAGAAAACTAAGCGTTCGAGGCCTTATGTAGCCAGACGATGACGCAGGCTCAACACCTCCTGCATTCGGTCCTATTTTGCTCTTGCCACTACCATCAGATCCACCACCAACACCATCATTACCAGCTGCCAACCCCCGCCCAATTCCACGGCCTCTTCCACCAGCCTTCCTCATTTTTGGTAGAAATGTAGACAAAATCCAACAAACTATATAGTATGTAAAACAAGGTGTCTATAGGACAGGGGAGATTTTGAATTTCTGCACACACTTTTGGACACTGGACACTTTTGGATTGTGTGAGGCCCAATGAATATCTGAGCGCTATGTGACAAGCTCGATGGCACAGCTGTGACCTAAGTGACTAGAGGATAAGTGAGAGTTTGAATCTCTGCACACACTTTTGGACACTGGACACTTTTGGATTGTGTGAGGCCCAATGAATATCTGAGCGCTATGTGACAAGCTCGATGGCACAGCTGTGACCTAAGTGACTAGAGGATAAGTGAGAGTTTGAATCTCTGCACACACTTTTGGACACTGGACACTTTTGGATTGTGTGAGGCCCAATGAATATCTGAGCGCTATGTGACAAGCTCGATGGCACAGCTGTGACCTAAGTGACTAGAGGATAAGTGAGAGTTTGAATCTCTGCACACACTTTTGGACACTGGACACTTTTGGATTGTGTGAGGCCCAATGAATATCTGAGCGCTATGTGACAAGCTCGATGGCACAGCTGTGACCTAAGTGACTAGAGAATAAGTGAGATTTTGAATCTCTGCACACACTTTTGGACACTGGACACTTTTGGATTGTGTGAGGCCCAATGAATATCTGAGCGCTATGTGACAGGCTCGATGGCACAGCTGTGACCTAAGTGACTAGAGAATAAGTGAGATTTTGAATCTCTGCACACACTTTTGGACACTGGACACTTTTGGATTGTGTGAGGCCCAATGAATATCTGAGCGCTATGTGACAAGCTCGATGGCACAGCTGTGACCTAAGTGACTAGAGGATAAGTGAGAGTTTGAAT
The DNA here is from genome assembly GCF_039654945.1 of Dendrobates tinctorius. Lineage (NCBI taxonomy): Eukaryota > Metazoa > Chordata > Amphibia > Anura > Dendrobatidae > Dendrobates > Dendrobates tinctorius. The sequence continues at coordinate 6,832,403 of NW_027361868.1, read as the reverse complement.
CTCTGAAGACACTTTTGGACACTGGACACTTTTGGATTGTGTGAGGCCCAATGAATATCTGAGCGCTATGTGACAAGCTCGATGGCACAGCTGTGACCTAAGTGACTAGAGAATAAGTGAGATTTTGAATCTCTGCACACACTTTTGGACACTGGACACTTTTGGATTGTGTGAGGCCCAATGAATATCTGAGCGCTATGTGACAAGCTCGATGGCACAGCTGTGACCTAAGTGACTAGAGGATAAGTGAGAGTTTGAATCTCTGCACACACTTTTGGACACTGGACACTTTTGGATTGTGTGAGGCCCAATGAATATCTGAGCGCTATGTGACAAGCTCGATGGCACAGCTGTGACCTAAGTGACTAGAGGATAAGTGAGAGTTTGAATCTCTGCACACACTTTTGGACACTGGACACTTTTGGATTGTGTGAGGCCCAATGAATATCTGAGCGCTATGTGACAAGCTCGATGGCACAGCTGTGACCTAAGTGACTAGAGAATAAGTGAGATTTTGAATCTCTGCACACACTTTTGGACACTGGACACTTTTGGATTGTGTGAGGCCCAATTAATATCTGAGCGCTATGTGACAAGCTCGATGGCACAGCTGTGACCTAAGTGACTAGAGGATAAGTGAGAGTTTGAATCTCTGCACACACTTTTGGACACTGGACACTTTTGGATTGTGTGAGGCCCAATGAATATCTGAGCGCTATGTGACAAGCTCGATGGCACAGCTGTGACCTAAGTGACTAGAGAATAAGTGAGATTTTGAATCTCTGCACACACTTTTGGACACTGGACACTTTTGGATTGTGTGAGGCCCAATGAATATCTGAGCGCTATGTGACAGGCTCGATGGCACAGCTGTGACCTAAGTGACTAGAGAATAAGTGAGATTTTGAATCTCTGCACACACTTTTGGACACTGGACACTTTTGGATTGTGTGAGGCCCAATGAATATCTGAGCGCTATGTGACAAGCTCGATGGCACAGCTGTGACCTAAGTGACTAGAGGATAAGTGAGAGTTTGAATCTCTGCACACACTTTTGGACACTGGACACTTTTGGATTGTGTGAGGCCCAATGAATATCTGAGCGCTATGTGACAAGCTCGATGGCACAGCTGTGACCTAAGTGACTAGAGATTGGATTGCTTTTAAAAAAGCAGTTTGCGGAGCAGTGGGTAAACAGCAATGCCAGCCTGTCAGGAAGCCTTAAAAGGCAGCCCAACAGCCAACACCACTGATACACCACTATATAGCCTCCCCTTGCACTGCACACAGTGACTGGTGTGTTGTGCAGGCCAAATTGCTATCAGCAGCAGAAGCAGTTTTTTTTCTTCTCAGCAGGAAAAAAAAAAATATTGGGATTGCTTTTAAAAAAGCAGTTTGAGGCCCAATGAATATCTGAGCGCTATGTGACAGGCTCGATGGCACAGCTGTGACCAAAGTGACTAGAGGATAAGGGAGATTGGATTGCTTTTAAAAAAGCAGTTTGCGGAGCAGTGGGTAAACAGCAATGCCAGCCTGTCAGGAAGCCTTAGAAGGCAGCCCAACAACCAACACCACTGATACACCACTATATAGCCTCCCCTTGCACTGCACACACAGTGACTGGTGTGTTGTGCAGGCCAAATCGCTAGCAGCAGAAGCAGTTTTTTGGTCTTCTTCCCTGCCTAACGCTCTCCCTACAGAATCAGCAGCAACCTCTTCCTATACTGAGATCGGCAGAAGTAAGATGGCGGTCGGCGTGCACGCCCTTTTATACCCCCTGTGACGCCCACCAAAGCAAGCCAATCACTTGCATGCCCTTCTGAAAGATGGTGGTGACCCGTGCCTATGTCATCACGTTGCCCACAGTGTCCGTGGATCCTGATTGGCTGAAAAAGAGCGCAAAACAAACTTTTGAAACGCGACTTTGGCGCGTAAGTCGCCGACCTCGTGGCCGACCTCATCCTAGGGTCGGGTTTCGTTTCATGAAACCCGACTTTGCCAAAAGTCGGCGACTTTTGAATTTTTTCGACCCGTTTCGCTCAACTCTAGTCTTCAGCCTACAAGTGTCCCGGGTCAGGCAGCGCAATTACATCACTGCACTGCAGAACCTGTGCTGGTCCGTGCTATGTGCTAGAGAGAAGAGGACTTAGTTTTTTTCTCTCCACCTCCGAGAAAAAATGGTGCCACTCTGTAGAAACTGTGATCAAACTTTGATTACAATAATCGGAGAGAACAGTTGTGTGACCCTACACAGACACAGAGTTCTGAAGGTTGAACTGCTTCATGTCAGCACTTTGGGTATGTGGATAAGCCATTAATTAACCCAGTAGGGTGACACGTGGCCGTCTCTGGCCTGGGAATGCTCCAGGGGAGAGCAGGAAACTGCCAGGAAAGGTCCAGGGGAGTAAATGGGAAAGTTTATTGCTGATAATTTGTGTTGAACTATTACTGTCAGGTTCACATGTGCCTGTGTGTAATGACGGTTGTTCTCCCGCACTCCGAACATTAATTGTTTCTTTATTTTTAAAATACTGAATCTTACAGTAGGGAACATAATCTCACCTGTAGCAGAGCTCATTTACATCTATCGCCCATAAATCTTTGACTAAAAGTCTCGTTCAGTGATTCGGGACGGCTGCAAAGTGCGGAAACAAACAGGTGAATATTGGTTAAAGGGCTAAATTACTGACTAAATGCAGAGAATATTTCACAGATAAACTGGGTTCCCACATCTTAAATCTGTCATCTATCTATCTAAAAATTGGAAATGAAGGCAGCACTCCGTGTTCTTTAAAGTGAAAAAATGGTAGACTTTACTCAGACCCACATGTCTGGGTGACGTTTCGGCTCACACTGAGCCTTTCTATATATCTATTATATATTATTTATCTATCTATTATCTATCTATATAGCTATCTATTATCTATTATCTACACACGTGGTCAAAATTGTTGGTACCCCTCGTGTAATGACAGAAAAACCCACAATGGTGACAGAAATAACTTGAATCTGACAAAAGTAATAATAAATAAAAAATCTATGAAAATGAACAAATGAAAGTCAGACATTGCTTTTCAACCATGCTTCCACAGAATTTAAAAAAAAATAAAACTCATGAAATAGGCCTGGACAGAAATGATGGGACCCCTGAAAATAATGTGACAAAAGGGACAAGTTAAATCGTGGTGTGTCCACTAATTAGCATCACCGGTGTCTACGGTCCTGGAGTCAGTGAGTGGTCTGTATAGAGGCTACAGATACTCACTGTGCTGTTTGGTGACATGGTGTGTATCACACTCAACATGGCCCAGAAGAAGCAAAGGAAAGAGTTGTCTCCGGAGATTAGAAAGAAAATTATAGACAAACATGTTAAAGGTAAAAGTTATAAGACCATCTCCAAGCAGCTTGATGCTCCTGTGACTACAGTTGCACATATTATTCAGAAATGTAAGCTCCATGGGACTGTAGCCATCCTCCCTGGACGAGGCTGCAGGAGGAAAATTGATGACAAATCAAAGAGACGGATAATACTAATGGTAACAAAAGAGCCCAGAAAAACTTCTAAACAGATTAAAGGTGAACTTCAAGCATAAGGAACATCAGCGTCAGATCGCATCATCCTTCGTTGTATGAGCCAAAGTGGACTTCAAGGGAGATGACCAAGGAGGACACCATTGTTGAAAAAAAATCATAAAAAAGCCAGACTGGAATTTGCCAAACTATATGCTGACAAACCACAAAGCTTCTGGGAGAATGTCCTATGGACAGATCAGACAAAAATGGACCTTTTTGGCAAGGTACATCAGCTCTATGTTTACAAATGGAAAAATGAAGCATATCAAGAAAAGAATACTGCCCCTACTGTGAAACATGGAGGAGGCTCTGTTATGTTCTGGTGCTGCTTTGCTGCATCTGGCACAGGGTGTCTAGAATCTGTGTAGGGTACAATGAAATCTCAAGACTATCAAGAGATTCTTGAGAGAAATGTGCTGCCCAGTGTCAGAAAGCTTGGTCTCAGTCGCACGTCATAGGTCATGGGTCTTGCAACAGGATAATGACCCAAAACACACAGCTAAAAACACCCAATAATGGCTAAGAGGAAAACATTGGACTATTCTCAAGTGGCCTTCTATGAACCCTGACCTATTGAGCATCTTTGGAAAGAGCTGAAACATGGCATCTGGAAAAGGCAACCTTCAAACACGAGACAACTGGAGCAGTTTGCTCTTGAGGAGTGGGCCAATATACCTGTCGAGAGGTGCAGAAGTCCCACTGACAGTTACAGGAATCGTTTGATTGCAGTGATTGACTCAAAAGGTTGTGCAACAAAATATTAAGTTACGGGTCCCATCATTTCTGTCCAGGCCTATTTCATGAATTTTATTTTTTTTAAAAGTTCAGTGGAAGCATGGTTGAAAAGCAATGTCTGACGTTCATTTGTTCATTTTGATAGATTTTTGATTTATTATTTTGTCAGATTCAAATTATTTCTGTCACCATTGTGGGTTTTTCTGTCATTAAACGAGGGGTACAAACAATTTTGACCACGTGTGTATCTATTACGGTATCTATTATCTATCTATCTATCTATCTATCTATCTATCTATCTATCTATCTATGTATTATCCATGTGCCTATTATCTATCTATCTATCTATCTATCTATGTATTATCCATGTGCCTATTATCTATCTATCTATCTATTTTGCACCCAAAATCTGCTCAAGTTTGTGCTGCTATCTGTCTTTTCTATCTATCTATCTATCTATCTATCTATCTATCTATCTATCATCTTTCTATCTATATATTATCCATATATCTATCTTTTATCTATCTATCTATTAGAGTTTATTAGTGTTTTAGAAGCCCTATATAGAACAAATATAAAGTTTTGAATATCTTTCTTTCTTTCTTTCTTTCTTTCTTTCTTTCTTTCTTTCTTTCTTTCTTTCTTTCTTTCTTTCTTTTTCTTTCTTTCCCTCATAGTTATACATCTCTTTCACATCTGTCTACTAATCTAATCTATGTATATGTCGTCATCATCATCCTCCTTTATCTATCTAAGCTAGCTAATATCTACCTACATCTCTCTTCTACACATTTATCTACAGACATGCATATATCTATCTGTGCATTTATTGAGATAGTTGGATAGATGAATATATGGATAGACAGATGGACGAACAGATAAATAGATATCACAGAAGGATTAATAGTAGAAATTGTTGCGCACATTGTATGATGACTGTTGAACAAGTTTCACTTGAGAATATCTGTACACTCTCGCCATTCTCTGTCCTCGCAGGCTTGAATAGATGTCTGGCTGACACCTAGTGTCAGTGCAGGGAAATTGTCTGTTCTGGCTGCATCATAGTGCACAGTTCATATACACATGTTTATGTATAGGTACATATACTGTACATATACAGTGGTGTGAAAGTGTTTGCCCCTTCCTGATTTCTTTTTCTTTTACAAGTTTGTCACACTTAAATGTTTTAGATCACTAAACAAATTTAAATATTAGACAAAGGTAACACAAGTAATCACCAAGTGCAATTTTTAAATGATGGTCTTTATTACTAAGGGAAAAAGATATCCAAATCTACAGAGGGCCCTGAGTGAAAAAGTGATTGTCCCCTAAACCTAATAACCGGTAGGGCCACCCTTAACAGCAACAACTGCAATCAAGCGTTGGTGATAGCTGGCAATGAGTCTTTTACAAAGCTCTCGAGGAATTTTGGCCACTTATTGCAGAAGAATTGTTGTAATTCAGCCACATTGGAGGGTTTCCGAGCATGAACCGCCTTTTTAAGGTCATGCCACAGCATCTCAATCGGATTGAGGTCAGGACTTTGACTAGGCCGCTCCAAAGTCCTAATTTTGTTTTTCTTAAGCCATTCAGAGATGGACTTGCTGGTGTGTTTTGGATGATTTCCTGATTCATAACCCAAAACGCTTTAGCTTGAGGTCATGAACGGATGGACAGGCATTCTCCATCAGGATTTTTTGGTAGACAGCTGAATTCATGGTTCCATTTATCACAGCAAGTTTTCGAGATCCTAAAGCAGCAAAACCGCTCCAGACCATCACACTACCACCACCATATTTTACTGTTGGTATGATGTTCCTTTTCTGAAATGCTGTGTTACTTCTACGCCTGATGTAATGGGACATACACCATGTCAGTCCACAGAGTATTCTCCCAAAAGTCATGGGGATCATGAAGATGTTTTCTGGTGAAAATAAGACTAGCCTTTATGTTCTTACTCCTCAGCATTGGTTTTTGTCTTGGAACTATGCCATGCAGGCCATTTGTGCCCTTTCTCTTTCTTATGGTGGAGTCATGAATACTGACCTTAACTGAGGCAAGTGAGGCCTGCAGTTCTTTGGATGTTGTTGTGGGGTCTTTTGTGACCTCTTGGATGACTCATTGCTGCACTATTGTAGAATTTTGGTAGGCCGGCCACTCCTGGAAAGATTCACCACTTTTCCATGTTTTCTCCATTTGTGGATAAGAGCTCTTACTGTGGTTTGCTGGAGTCCCAAAGCTTTAGAAATGGCTTTATAACCATCCAGACTGATACATCTCAAAAACTTTGTTTCTCATTTGTTCCAGAATTTCTTTGTAACACGGCAGGATGTCTAGCTTTTGAGGAGCTTTTGGTCTACTTCACTTTGTCAGGAATGTCCTATTTAAGTAATTTCTTGATTGAGAACAGGTGTAGCAGTAATCAGGCTGTATTTGTGTGTCCCCAAAACAGAAAAAAACAAGACATGTCCCTTTTTCATATGAGTCACGGATCAAACTCATCCATTCGATAATTTGAAATGCAAAAGGTGAAATCTATGGCAAATCAGCAACAAATGCAGATATGGTGAGCAAAAAGTCTTTTACGTGTGAACATACCCCAGTTATATATTTACAATAGACTGTGAAATTGGCCATGTCAGGGGGCTGTTCTACCTGTAACTGCGACTCCTTTGGTTGAGAAAAGCTGCATAATAATAATAAAAATAGATAATGTTCGCCAGAAAAAAATTTGTGACCAAAGGGAAAACATTATGCAACAAATATAAATTCCTATAAAGTCTCACTTAAAACATTTCATTAGAAAAAGCACGCAAAAAAGTAAATAAAAATATATTTTATTCCAAATACTTTATATTTAAAAAATACACATATTAGTTCTATGTGAACAGAATAAAAATAAACCAAAAAAAGACCATTTCAATTTTGTTTTATATATATTTGCATGAAAACATGTATAGTACCGTAAATTACACAGTCATTTATATATATCCCTAAACAGCATCGAAAAGTAATACAATTCCTCCCACATAAAACAAGTCTTCAGACAGCCATGAAAGTCTGAAAATAAAAAAACAAGTTATGATGAAACGTGGATGAGCAAAAAAATTAAAGAAAAAAAATTGGCTGATCGTTAATGAGTTAAAAACAGACACCCACCGTGACCAACATATAAGGAAAGAAAGTGAAAAGATCTTTCATTCCACGGAAGGAGAGGGAAGGAAGCAAGGATGAGAATATTACAGACATCGCATCTGTAGTTTTGAAAGTGTAAAACTGCACCATGAATACCATGAGAATCCAAAATAGGTGCAAATCTCCACCACTTTTGAGCCCCACTACAAAGTAATAGCGGCACCTTTGTGCCCTCTAAAAAAAGATTAATTCTTCAAAACAGTAATAATAACAAATTTATACCCCACAGAATAAAGTTGTCCCCATATGTGCCTCCTATTAGAAAATAGTTCCCTCTGTTTTCTCCAGAAAATAATATTTATCCTTACCCTAATCTCACAAAAAGTGGTAAAGGTTGAGGGGGTCATCTGGCCTGTGCTTTTGGAAATGGTGCAGTAGGGATGCCCACCAGGGAAGAGTAAAGATGAGCTGAACAAACTCGTCCACACTCGTTATTTTAAAAAAATGACAATAAGATTTAAGCAAGAGGCTGATGATGGAGGCGAAGTTCCAGCAATATGCTGATCATTTTTGAGGACTTCCATCTGCAGGTTGCCTATTGGAGAAGAGCTCCAGAAATAGGTTGAATATTAGAGCGGAGCGCCAGAAATAGGCGCTGTACCAGGGAGGAGCTCCAGAAATAGGCTGTCTATTGACGAGGAGTCCCAAAAATAGGCTGTCTATTGAGGAGGAGCTCCAGAAATAGGTTGCCTACCGTGAAGGAACTCCAGAAATAGACTATCTATTGGGGAGAAGCTCCAGAAATAGGCAATCTATCTTTGTTGAGCTCCATAAATAGGCTGTCTAATGGGGAGGAACTCTAGAAATATGCAGTCTACTAGGTAGGAGCTCCATAAATAGGCTGTCTATTTGAGGAGGAGCTCCAGGAATAGGCAGTCTACCATGGAGGATCTCCACAAATAGGCTATCAACCAGAGAATGAGCTCCACAAATAGGCTGTCTACCAGGGAGAAGCTCCAGAAATAGGCTATTAGGGACAAGATCCAGCAACAGGCTGCCTATTGGGAAGGAGATCCAGCAATCAACTGTCTATTGGGGAGGAGCACCAGAAATAGGCTATCTACCGTGGAGGAGCTCCAGAATTAAGCTGTCTATTGGGGAGGAGCTCCAGAAATAGTTACTCTACCAGGGAGGAGCTCCAGAAATAGGCCATCTGTAGGGGAGGAGATCCAGCAACAGACTGCCTGTGGAGAAGGAAGAGAAAACACAGCACAGCGTCACAGAAAATGTGGCAACCACGGACACCCCATAATAGTGTACATGCAACAGATACCCTATATTAGTGTTAATGTAATACATGCCTCAGTAGCAGTGTGTCATCTACAGGTATCCCGATAATGCCACAGATGCCCACAAAAATGTCCACCTGTCACAGGTTTCCCCATAACAGAGTGCCAGCCCAATGGGACCTGATATTTAAAAAAATAAATAAACTACAGCACCCACAGACAGACACAAGTTTTTCTATATAGTTTGGTGGGGTTAGGTAATGCCATGAACAAGGACAAACTTGTATAGTACCAAAATGTGTACACAAACACACATATCCACTGTGACACGTACGTACGTATATCCATATATACACCCTCGTACATACTGTGCCAACAACACATGCACACAGCAATGGCTTTCTTTCATGACGAAGGATTCATTCCGAAACGTACGTCGGGCCTGTGTAGCTCATCCAGCAGCGTTCCTCTAAGGTATATATCCTCTATTCTTCCCTCCTTTCCCCCACACTCACCTTTTTATTTTTGGATTTTGCATTTTTTTGCACTTTATACCATCACATTGGTTCCTCTCTTTGTTGATTATTTTGCATCACCACATGGTTCTATGCACAGACACTTGTTTGAGCCTATATGGGCTCCGTATATTCTATGTCACTCCTTTAAGGAGCCAATGTATAGAGGGATAAAATATAGTTGTTTATTAATGGGGAACGCTGTGCTTTATTAACCTATATAGGTGTATATAAAATTCTTTTGAGCACACATCTTTTTTATATATATTTGTATTACTATTACTCAATAAAGGTATTTTAATCTTATATCTGTTTTATGACTTTTTTATTATTTATATATTTTATTTAATTTTTACATTTTTTGACCAAAAATTCGGGTCTTTCTTTTGATTCGGTTTACAAATCTTTTCTCGAATGGTCTACCATTCTTCCAGCGGCACACACTTATACACGTTGAAAAAGGTATATTAATGGAATTATAACCATTTTGTTATTTATTGTTATATATAAAAAATATTTTTTTTTTTTTTTTTTTTCTTCACGTGTTTTTTGTGGTATTGCTTCAAAATCAGGTTAATTTGAGTTAACCTTAAAAAACTGCAGTGAGTGCAACTAAAGTCCCCGTTACACATAACGATGTCCCAGTGATCCCACCAACGATCCAACATGATGGGATCACTGGGACATCATTAGGCTGATCGCTGGTGAGCTGTCACATAGACAGCCCCAGCGATCAGGACCAGCGACCATGGACGCTGGTTTCTAATGTAAACGTCGGGTATCCGCTCCTGGATACCCGATGTTTACATTAGAAACCAGCGTCCAGCGTCGCTGATCGCTGGTCTCTCGCTGCCACACGCAACGATGCGTGCTGGCCAGTGGGTGACCAGCCTCGAAAAACGGCCATGGCCAATGCTGCATGATCAGCGATAACCGGCAGGGTGGGGCCGGTCACTGATCCCTGTCATACACAGCGATCTCGCTGATGTGTCACAAAATCAGCGCTCTCGCTAGCGACATCGCTGTGTGTGACGGCTCCGTAACATTCACATCCTGCCGTTAGTCCCAAATATTTTAATAGAAATCAGAATCAACTTGTCTGAAAATATGTCCCAAATTATCTATTACACATCATCTGTCTTCTGCTAAACTTTGAAGAAGTTTTCTAACATTAAAATATCATTTTGAGTTACACTTTTTGGAAAATATAAGATAATAAAGAGCAGTTCCCAATTTAAGCTTTTCTGCCAGAGCATCCAAGCTTTACACAGACACTCAATTCATTTTAATGCGGGGCCATGTAATATTTCTATTCTCCTGTGGTGGTGCTAAAGAGCAAATGACCACTTGTTGGTGGATTGCCCAATATTTTACACCTGGATCACCAGGGGTCCTAGGAGCAGATTTTACCTTAACTAGATAGATGATCCATGTTTCAAAACGTGATTGTGCTAAGTGGGCAAATCCTTCAAAGACAATTAAAGGGTTTTATTGTAGTTGGGTCAAGGTGGCTCACCTCCCGGACTCACTCTACTCCACTGCACTTGCTCCTGGATCACCCACTGATCTAGGGTCTCAACTCTAGGAGTGGGCAAAACATGAAGCTGATTTTGCTGCTGTCATGTGACACCCACTCCAAATATTGATATCCTGAAACCTGCGGAGGACAGAGTAATGAGTCCAGAGGAGTGGCACCAATCCAGGAGGTGAGTACCTGATTTTGTTTTTTTACATTACCCCTCACTGGACTCCTTGCAATAGCTTTTAGAGTTCGGGAAACCCCTTTAAAGGTAACTATGTAATTCATTGGGGGGGGTTAATTTCCTTCAAGGGGTTGTTTACTTTTGAAAATTATTTTCCAAACAAAAGACTTCTTTCCACATTGTGGATCTTGTTGACAAGAATTTCCCCGATCATCTGATTGCTGCTTGTATTTACTCATTTTATGCACAGCTCCACCTACAGGGAAAATAAAGTATAGCGTTCCTTCCCTGCAATATAGTTTTTGAACTTCTCTTGAAGGGGTTAAAAATAAGGATGGGTGATAATTTATTGACCGGTGTGGGTCAGACTTATGGGATTCAAACTGATTGTCAGAATGGAGATCCCTTTTAGTATGAAGCATCAGTGAACATGCTGGACCGCCACTCCATTAATTCCCTATGGGGCTGCTGAGCGCTGTGCTCGACTTTTTTCCAGCTCTCCCATAGGGAACGAATGGAGTGGCAGTCTGGCATGCGCATTGTCACCCGACTGAATTCTTCGACCTACAGATGGTATATCTAGATTAAAAGGCTTTTTTTATGCCACTAAAGTAAACCAACTTTGCAAATAGTCGTGAGAAAAAAATCTCCTACCACTTTACATCCACAATTCCTATTTAGAACTATGCATCTCCATGGTAACAGACTACAATTACTCCTTTTGTAGTCGGAGCTTGCAGTTCCACTGCCTTTCATCTGTCCACAGGTGTATTAAGCTAGCAATAAGAATCAGAGAAGTGAGAGAAGGATCAGATTTCACAGGGGTCATTGTGATACGTTACCATAGAGGCACATATGTTTTCATAGGTGCTGTATACACAAAACGGCAAGGGATTTTTACACTGTTTGTAAAATTGCCTGGTTTGGATGAGGTTTGAACAATCAAAATAAAACTGGTTTTCCATGTGGACATAGAGGAAATTGCTGGCCCTTATAACAGAATTTAGTGCCCATATATACTGGTAATATTACTGAAAATAAAATTCCCTCTAAAATGTAAAAGAAGATATACATTAAAATTGTCAGATGCAGATTAACGCGGCTTAAGTACAGTAAGTCCTTAAAATACAGTTAAAATAAGCACTTGGATGTAAAAACAATACTCATGGGATTGAGTCCTTAGCAATGATTTACAAAGCGCTACAATATCATAAAAATATTAAGGTGATTTACTTGGAAGTAGCAGACACTGCAGCTAGATTTAATAACGTGCCTGTAAAGCCAAGACACTGGAAAATGCCTTTTACTACATGAATCTCACTGAAATTTCAGAACAGCTGGGGATTGAGTGTATGAATCATTAAATTTACATCATTCCAAAGAAATCTTTGTGCTGATTTACCTCTGTGGCAGCGACTCCGAGCGAGCAGATCTGTTGTCCAGATACCTACCCCTCCAGATTTCTATGGGTGTTATATGTATTTAGTGTTTGATTTTACTGCACGTCTAAATTATGTGTATAGCACTTTCGAAAGATTATCAATTAACTGAATTTCCTTTATGGAAGGGATAGAAGTTAGAACAGAGCAAGCAGGGAAGTGGAAAGTTTGGGGTTCATACAGGCAGGGCTGGACTGGCCATCTGGCAATTCTGGCAAATGCCAGAACGGCCTGTCTGGTCGTGGGCCGCCTTGTCTGCTACACTGTTAACGGAATCAGTGTTGTCAAGATACCCATACTGTTAAAGCCCCCGTTACACACTGCGATATCGCTAGCAATATCGCTGTAAAGTCACCGATTTTGTGACGTTACAGCGATATTGCTAGCGATATCGCTGCATGTGATTCTTACCTCCGACCGGCTCCCCCGCTGGTTATCGCTGATCGCGCGAGAAGCTGCTGGACCATTCCTCGTCGTCCACTTCCTGCGGCGCTTCCTGCTGTGACGACGAGCGACGTGTGGAGCCGGGCGGGAGGACGCAGGATCGCCGCGTCTGACAGGTAAGTAGCGATCCCCGACCCCAGCGATGTCGCTGGTGAGATCTGGTGAGATCTCACTAGCGACCACCCAGCGATTCACCAGCGATCCTGACCGCGTCATATCGCTGGTCGGGATCGCTGGTGAGTCGCTAGGTGTAACGGTACCCTAAGAGTTGTGACGGAGCACAAAGTCGTTGACTCCATCACTTACCCCAGCAGGTCATGGGAATCATTAGAAACATTGATCTTGTAGTAAATCTTCCTTTCCTCCATTCAGGGTAATATTAGTAATATATCCCCATCTGGTTCTTGGGGACAGGGACAGCATGGTCCTGTGTGATTTGAAATGCCAGGGCTGAATTTCAACCCCAGTCCGTACCTGCATACAGGACTTCTACTGTCCAGTACCGGACCCCAAACACAGACTTCTTACTGTATGTCCGGTTTTCTGTTTGGGTTAGTAATGGGGGTGTCTGATAAACGCCTCTCCATTACTAACCTCTGTGCTTGATGTCAGCAGACATTGCACAGCTGATATGAACCCCATAAACTATTACCCCGCTTGCTCTAATGGATGAGATGTACCGTTTCTGGGGCTTCCCAGCCAATAAGATCAGCCCACAGCTGTCTGTTTAACCTTTGCTGGTTATTAAAAATAGTGGGGCCCCGAAGTCATTTTTGGGGGTATCTCCCCTGTTTAATAACCAGTAAAGGCTAAACAGACAGCTGTGCGCTGATGTTAATCGGCTGAGAACCTTTATGGATATTGGCCCCTTCCCAGAATATGGCTCCCAGCTGTCTCCTTTCCCTTAACTAGTTATTAAAAATAGGGGAGATCCCATGTAATTTTTTGGGGCTCCCCTTTTTAACCCCTTTACCTCCCAAAGCTGTTTGCATATTAATGACCAGGCCAATTTTTATAATTCTGACTAATGTCAATTTATGAGGTAATAACTGGAATGCTTCAATGGATCCCACTGAATATGAGAATATTTTATTGTGACATATTGTAGTTCTTGATAGGTGTAAAATTTATTTGATATGATTTTCCTTTATTTGTGAAAAAATGGAAATTTGGCAAAAATGTTAAAAGTTTTGCAATTTTCAAACTTTTACTTTTATGCTGTTAAATCAGATAGCTGTATCACACAAAATAGTTAATACATTTCATTGCCTGCATATCCTGCATATCGACTTTACATCAGCACAATTTCTGAAACATATATTTTTTTTTGTTAAGAAGTTATAACGGTTAAAAGTTGACCAGTGATTTCTAATTTTTTCTACAAAATTTACAAAATCATTTTTTAGGACCACATCACATTTTAAGTGACTTTGAGGGGTCTATGTGACAGAAAATACCCAAAAGTGCCACCATTCTAAAAAAAACTTCACCCCTCAACGTGCTTAAAACCATATTCAAGAAGTTTATTAACCATTCAGGTGCTTCACAGGAATTTAGAATTTAACTTTTTGCCACAAAAATTTTACTTTAGACCCCAATTTTTTTATTTTCAGATAGGGTAACTGGAAAAAATGGACAATGAAATTTGTTGTGCAATCTCTCCTGAGCATACTGATACTCCATATGTGGGGGAAAACCACTGTTTGGGCACATGGCAGGGTTCGGAAGGGCAGGAGCACCATTTGTCTTTTTTTAATGTAAAATTTCTTGGAATAAGTAGTGGAGGCCTTGTTGCGTTTGCCTGATGTGCCTAAACAGTGGAAACCGCCCACAAGTGACACTATTTTGGAAACTAGATCGCTCAGGGAACTTATCCAGATGTGTGGTGAGCACATTGAACCCCCAGATGCATCACAGAAGTTTATAACATTGAGCCGTGAAAATAAAAAAACACATTTTTCCCTAAAAAATGTTTTTAGACCCAAATTTACCACTTTCACAAGGGTAACAGGAGAAATTGCACCATACATTTTGTTGTGCAATTTCTGTTCGGTACGCTGATTCATCATATGTGGGGTAAAACTAAAGTTTGGATGCACAGCAGAGCTTGGAAGGGAATGAGTGCAATTTGACTTTTTGAATGCAAAATTTGCTGGAATAATTAGCTGACACTATGTCACATTTGGAGAGCCCCTGATGTGCTTAAACCCCCCCACAAGTGACCCCATTTTGGAAACTAGACACCTCAGGTAACTAGATGTGTGGTGAGCATCTTGAACCCCCAGGTGCTTCACAGAAGGTAATAACATTGAGCCATAAAAATAAAAGAAAAATCACATTTTCCCCACAAAAATGTTTTTAGCCCCAAATTTTGCCTTTTTACAGGGGTAACAGGAGAAATTGCACCATACAATTTGTTGTGCAATTTATCCTGACTATGCCAATACCCCATATGAGGGGGTAAGCTACTGTTTGGACTCATGGCGGGGCTGAGAAAAGGAGTGACGTTTTGGAACACAGACTTTGATGGAATGGTCTGCCGGTGTCAGGTCTCTTTTCAAGAGCACTTGATGTGCCTAAACAGTGAGAAAAAACAATAGCGACACCATTTTGGAAGCTAGACCCCTCAAGGAATGTATCTAGATGTGTGATGAGCACCTTGAAACCCCAGCTCCTTCACAGAAGTTTATAACGTACAGCCGTGAAGATAAAAAAAATCCAATTTTTCTCACAAAAATATTATTTTAGCCTCTTTTTTTTATTTTTACAAGGATAGCAGGACAAAATGGACACCAAAATTTGTTGTGCAATTTCTCCTGAGTATGTCAATACCCTATATGTAGTCGAAAACTGCAGTTAGGTCCATATATATTTGGACAGAGACAACATTTTTCTAATTTTGGTTCTAGACATTACCACAATGAATTTTAAACAAAACAATTCAGATACAGTTGAAGTTCAGACTTTCACCTTTCATTTGAGGGTATCCACATTAACATTGGATGAAGGGTTTAGGAGTTTCAGCTCCTTAACATGTGCCACCCTGTTTTTAAAGGGACCAAAAGTAATTGGACAATTGACTCCAAGGCTATTTCATGGACAGGTGTGGGCAATACCTTCTTTATGTTATTCTCAATCAAACAGATAAAAGGCCTGGAGTTGATTTGAGGGGTGGTGCTCGCATTTGAAAGGTTTTGCTGTGAAGAAAACATGCGGTCAAAGGAGCTCTCCATGCAGGTGAAACAAGCCATCCTTAAGCTGCAAAAACAGAAAAAAACCCATCTGAGAAAT
The DNA here is from genome assembly GCF_039654945.1 of Dendrobates tinctorius. Classification (NCBI taxonomy): domain Eukaryota; kingdom Metazoa; phylum Chordata; class Amphibia; order Anura; family Dendrobatidae; genus Dendrobates; species Dendrobates tinctorius. The sequence continues at coordinate 6,816,279 of NW_027361868.1, read as the reverse complement.
TGCTACAACATTAGGAGTGGCAAAATCTACAGTTTGGTACATCCTGAGAAAGAAAGAAAGCACTGGTGAACTCATCAATGCAAAAAGACCTGGGCGCTCACGGAAGACAACAGTGGTGGATGATCGCAGAATAATCTCCATGGTGAAGAGAAACCCCTTCACAACAGCCAACCAAGTGACCAACACTCTCCAGGAGGTAAGCGTATCAATATCCAAATCTACCATAAAGAGAAGACTGCATGAAAGTAAATATAGAGGGTTCACTGCACGGTGCAAGCCACTCATAAGCATCTTCTCAAAAGGCTAGACTGGACTTTGCTAAAATCATCTAAAAAAGCCAGCACAGTTTTGGAAGAACATTCTTTGGACAGATGAAACCAAGATCAACCTCTACCAGAATGATGGAAAGAGAAAAGTATGGTGAAGGCGTGGTACAGCTCATGATCCAAAGCATACCACATCATCTGTAAAACGCGGTGGAGGCAGTGTGATGGGTTGGGCATGCAAGGCTGCCAGTGGCACTGTGTCATTAGTGTTTAGTGATGATGTGACACAGGACAGAAGCAGCCGAATGAATTCTGAGGTATTCAGAACCATACTGTGTGCTCAGATCAGCCAAATGCAGCCAAACTGATTGGTCGTCGTTTCATACTACAGATGGACAATGACCCAAAACATAAAGCCAAAGCAACCCAGGAGTTTATTAAAGCAAAGAAGTGGAATATTCTTGAATGGCCAAGTCAGTCACCTGATCGCAATCCAATTGAGCATGCATTTCACTTGTTAAAGACTAAACTTCAGACAGAAAGGCCCACAAACAAACAGCAACTGAAAACCACCGCAGTGAAGGCCTGGCAGAGCATCAAAAAGGAGGAAGCACAGAGTCTGGTGATGTCAATGAGTTCAAGACATCAGGCAGTCATTGCCAACAAAGGGTTTTCAACCAAGTACTAGAAATGAACATTTTATTTACAATTAATTAATCTGTCCAATTACTTTTGGTCCCTTTAAAAACAGGGTGGCACATGTTAAGGAGCTGAAACTCCTAAACCCTTCATCCAATTTTAATGTGGATACCCTCAAATGAAAGCTGAAAGTCTGAACTTCAACTGCATCTGAATTGTTTTGTTTAAAATTCATTGTGGTAATGTCTAGAACCAAAATTAGAAAAATGTTGTCTCTGTCCAAATATATGTGGACCTAACTGTACTTTTGAGGCACAGTTCAAAGCTCAGGCAGAATGAACAAATCAAAAGCAGGGGAAGAATTGGTTTTATTTATTTTTTACGCCATTCCTCATGCAGTATAAGTGATTAGACAACTTTATTCTTCGTACCATAGAAGAAAAGCAGGACGAAGGCACAGCTGTATGACCTCGGGTTAATGACGCTGCACACACATCAGGGAATACGGGTGCCACCTCCAAGGAAAAAAGCCTGTGTATCCATAGAGAAGAAATCGGATAGGCACAATCTGTCCCATGCAAAAAAATACTATATTGTGGCATCATATTACCAACAGCAGGCAGATAAAACAATGGAGCAAATACAGACAATGATCGTTTCGCGCTTACATTGCGCTTCAACAGGTCAACCTGTTGGTAATATGATGCCACAATAAAGAACTTTATTCTTCGGGTCTGTACGATTATAGTGATACCAGATTTATATTATTTTATGTTTGGCTGCTGTCACACACACACACAGACTGTTGTCACACACACAGTTCAGGGGCCCAACTGGAAATGCAGCCTCAATGACCAGTGGTAACCTTGATGATGACACCACTGGTCACTGCCGCTGCGTACTAAGAAGCTCATTGCTCTGTGATTGTCAGCCTGGATGGTTGCATCTTGGCACCTTCCAGGTCAAAAACTCTTTGCCCCCAGACTTGGATTATGGCGTGGGACACAACGACGAACAGGAGAGGGATATGGTTGTTTTTTAATTTTTGTTTCATTACAGGAGAAGAGGGCTTTAATGGAATTGGTGTTTGGTGAGTATAACTGCATTTGTTATTTTTAAAACAAAATGGAAAAGTGTATTTTGTTTTTATTTCAAATAAAGGACTTTATTCTGGCTCTTGTGTTTATTTACAGTATAGTTATAGGATCATTTTTTGGGGGGGATCCCCAATTTTAATAACCAGGAAAGGCTAAATATACAGCTGTGAGCTGATATTAATAGCCTGGGAACCTTTATGAATATTATCTGTTTCACCGGAATATTAACATCAGCCCCCAGCTGTCAGCTTTCCCTCAGCTGTTTATAAAAATTACGGGGATCCCACTCCATTGTTTTATTTATTTATTAACAAGTACAGTAAAATACACACCCAAGGAAACCTTAGTTCTCAGTCTTCAGGTGTTCCAGCAGCTGGAAGCTTCAGTAACCTTATAATGTCCCTCAATGCTTCAATATGAGATTTCCGAGTGGTAACCTGAAAGGCCGCCGGGTCTCATGGTAGCTTCAGTGCCAGACTATTGAATGCTGGAGTGCCGACTCGCGGGTGTTCATCATTCTGACACTCGCACTTGCAAAGCAACTCAGGTGACAATTGTTGACAATTAAAAAAGTAATTGAAAAAAATGTGTGTTAATATTTTGGGAAAGAGACAATATTCATAAAGGTTCCCAGGCTATTAATATCAACTCACAGCTGTATACTACACCTTATCTGGTTATTAAATTGGAGGATCCCCCCAAAAAATGACGTATATATAATATTTAGTAACCAGCAAAGGTTAGGCAGACAGTTGTGAGTAGCCTAGGAAGGGGCCATAGGATATTGGACCCCACTCAGACTGAAACCATCACCTCTCAGCCACCCCAGAAATGACGCATCAATAAGATGCATCAAATCTGGAATGTAGCCTCGCTCTTCTCACTTGTCCTGGTTCGGTGGCAAGTGGGATGATAGTTGGGGGGTTGATGTCACCTTTGTATTGTCAAGAGACATCAAGACCATAGGTTAGTAATGGAGAGGCATCTGTAAGACGCCTCCATTACTAACCCCACAGTCATATTGTATAAAAAACACACACACCCAGAATAAAGTCCTTTAAGTGAAATAATGACAAAGACTTCTTTAATGTATCTAAATTAAACGACACTCATATCATTGGACAGTCCACAGAAACCAATGTCCGGAGCTCACGCTGGCGCCAGTGAGTGTAACAGTGTTCATTGGCTGTGAGCTCCCAGCACTAGAGTTGAGCGATACCGTCCGATACTTCAAAGTATCGGATCGGAATGGATCGGCCGATCTTTAAAAAAAGTATCGGTATCGCCGATTCCGATACCGGAAGTCCCATTCAAGTCTATGGGACTTCCGGTATCGGAATAAGAAAAACCCTGTTTTTGCCTTGTACAGCCTCTCTGGGGTCTGTACGGGCCTTTCGGGGGGCTGTGCCGGCCTGCCAGGGGGTCTGTGCAGGCTCCGGTGGTCTGTGCCGGCCTGCCGGGGGGCTGTGCCGGCCTGCCGGTGGTCTGTGCAGGCTCCGGTGGGCTGTGCCGGCCTGCCGGGGGGCTGTGCCGGCCTGCCGGGGGGCTGTGCAGGCTCCGGGGGGCTGTGCCGGCCTGCCGGGGGGCTGTGCCGGCCTGCCGGTGGTCTGTGCAGGCTCCGGGGGGCTGTGCCGGCCTGCCGGGGGGCTGTGCCGGCCTGCCGGTGGTCTGTGCAGGCTTCGGGGGTCTGTGCAGGCATCGTCCGATGGGACTACAAGTCCCATCGGGCGATGCCTGCTACCATGACAGTGATTGACACATTAGCCAATGATGGGACAGTAGTAGTCCCATCATCCGGCTAATGTGTTGAATGTAAAAAAAAAAAAAAAAAAATTACATGCTACATACATGCTACATACATACAACATGCATACTACATACATGCTACATTCATACTACATACTACATACATGCTACATTCATACTACATACTACATACATGCTACATTCATACTACATAAATACTACATGCAACATACATACTACATATATACTACATACATACTACTTGCATGCTACATACATACTGCATGCTACATACATACTACATGCTACATACATACCACATATATACTACATACATACTACATGCATGCTACATACATACCACATACATACTACATGCATGCTACATGCATGCTACATGCATGCTACATGCTACATACATAACACATATATACTACATGCATGCTACATACATACTACATGCTACATACATACCACATACATACTACATGCATGCTACATACATACTACATGCATGCTACATACATACTACATGCTACATACTACATATATACTACATGCATGCTACATACATACTACATGCTACATACATACTACATATATACTACATGCATGTTACATACATACTACATGCTACATACATACTACATATATACTACATGCATGCTACATACATACTACATGCTACATACATACTACATATATACTACATGCATGCTACATACATACTACATGCTACATACATACTACATATATACTACATGCATGCTACATACATACTACATGCTACATACATACTACATATATACTACATGCATGCTACATACATACTACATGCTACATACATACTACATATATACTACATGCATGCTACATACTACATGCTACATACATACTACATATATACTACATGCATGCTACATACATACTACATACATACTACATACATACTACATGCTACATACATACCACATACATACTACATATATACTACATGCATGCTACATACATACTGCATGCTACATGCATGCTACATACATACTACATACATACTACATGCTACATACATACCACATATATACTACATACATACAATACATTCATACAATACATACATAGACATACAGTACATATAACATAGAGTAACATACTTACCAATACTTGTCACATTGTTCCCCGAAGCCATTGTCTTTTCCGGAATAAATATTAACATAACAAACCACAAAAATACTCACCCACGATCCGAAGCAGTCCACGAGTGTGTCCCACGACGATCTTGGGTAGAGAACTGCAGCATCAGCTGATGCTGCCGTTCTCTACGGGCTGCAGGAATCCAATGACGGAAGGTAGGTATCCTTCCGCACTGTATTCCTCCGCCACTTAAAAAAAAAAAAGTCCCTAGTCTCACTTTATGCCATTGCTGTGTGGGAATTTCCCACGCAGCAATGGCATAAAGTGAGACTAGGGACTTTTTTTTTTTTAAGTGGCGGAGGAATACAGTGCGGAAGGATACCTACCTTCCGTCATTGGATTCCTGCAGCCCGTAGAGAACGGCAGCATCATCTGATGCTGCAGTTCTCTACCCAAGATCGTCGTGGGACACACTCGTGGACTGCTTCGGATCGTGGGTGAGTATTTTTGTGGTTTGTTATGTTAATATTTATTCCGGAAAAGACAATGGCTTCGGGGAACAATGTGACAAGTATTGGTAAGTATGTTACTCTATGTTATATGTACTGTATGTCTATGTATGTATTGTATGAATGTATTGTATGTATGTAGTATATATGTGGTATGTATGTAGCATGTAGTATGTATGTAGTATGTATGTAGCATGCAGTATGTATGTAGCACGCATGTAGTATATATGTAGTATGTATGTAGCATGCATGTAGTATATATGTAGTATGTATGTAGCATGTAGCATGTATGTAGTATGTATGTAGTATGTATGTAGCATGTAGCATGTATGTAGTATATATGTGGTATGTATGTAGCATGTAGTATGTATGTAGTATGTATGTAGTATGCATGTAGCATGCAGTATGTATGTAGCATGCATGTAGTATATATGTAGTATGTATGTAGCATGCATGTAGTATATATGTAGTATGTATGTAGCATGTAGTATGTATGTAGCATGTAGTATGTATGTAGCATGTATGTAGTATGTATGTAGCATGCATGTAGCATGCATGTAGTATGTATGTAGTATGTATGTAGTATGTATGTAGCATGCAGTATGTAGCATGTATGTAGCATGTATGTAGTATGTATGTAGTATATATGTAGTATGTATGTAGCATGTAGTATGTATGTAGCATGTAGTATGTATGTAGCATGTAGTATGTATGTAGCATGCATGTAGTATATATGTAGTATGTATGTAGCATGTAGTATGTATGTAGCATGCATGTAGTATATATGTAGTATGTACGTAGCATGTAGTATGTATGTAGCATGCATGTAGTATGTATGTAGTATTTTTTTTTTTTTTTTTAACATTTAACACATTAGCCGGATGATGGGACTACTACTGTCCCATCATTGGCTAATGTGTCAATCACTGTCATGGTAGCAGGCATCGCCAGATGGGACTTGTAGTCCCATCGGACGATGCTTGCACAGACCCCCGGACATCAGCACAGCCCCCCGGCAGGCCGGTACAGACCCCCACAGGGTGCACAGACCACCGGCAGGCCGGCACAGCCCCCCGGCAGGCCGGTACAGACCCCCACAGGGTGCACAGACCACCGGCAGGCCGGCACAGCCCCCCGGCAGGCCGGTACAGACCCCCACAGGGTGCACACACCACCGGCAGGCCGGCACAGCCCCCCGGCAGGCCGGTACAGACCCCGGGCAGTCCACACAGCCCCCGGCAGGCCGGCAGAGACCCCCGGAAGGCCCGAAATGACGACGCATCATGATGCGCACACACCGCGCATCATGATGACGTCAGGCTGTCAATCAACTTTGAACTTCCGATTCCGATGCCGAATTCCGATATTGAAAAAATATCGGAAGTCGGTATCGGAATTCCGATACAGCAAGTATCGGCCGATACCCGATACTTGCGGTATCGGAATGCTCAACACTACCCAGCACCTTTCTGACAGCACCGCGAGCATGAGAACTTTCACATGGATGTCATCAGTGTGCTCGTGTGTAGGATCTTTTGCGGCTCGTGCTGCTAACGGAAACAGTGATATCTGAAAGAGCCCTTAGAGTACTCGATCATTTACTGAACTTTGAACGACTTTTGCAAAAAAGCTCAGGAGTCCGAACACAAATATGAATGTGCAATGTTCGTGCCGAATTTGAGATTGACGAATGCTTTTCCGAAAAAGTTCGCTCATCTATAAACCTTATAACATGTCATTTCTGCAGACACAAGTTAGTTAGAGCAAGCACTGCGCATTATCTAACCAACATGCTAGTGCCTGGTGACCCGGATGTCATCACAATGGCAATAATTGACAATAAGTGGGAACCCGCTATGACATTGCAGAGTCGCCAATCCAAGGGCAGAGGGGCTTTCTTCCCTCTGCCTGTTTGCTAAATGTATTTAGAGGGGGTTAAAGTGCAGGGAGCAGAGCGGACACCATTCCTGCAACTGAGTGCCGGGTGTCAGCTGATTGTGACAGTGGCGATCGCACAGCCTCTGTAAGGGCAAAATCGCCAGGACATATCCATACTTCCAAGGTTGTTAGGTACCAGGTGACCTGGACGTTTGGACACATCTAAGATCGTAAATTGGTTAGTAACCAGTAAAGGCTAGGCAAACAGTTGTGAGCAGTTATTAATAGGCTGGGAACCTTTATGGATATTGGCCCCTTCCCAGAATAATAACACTAGCTCACAGCTGGCTGTTATTACTAATGTGATTTAACTATGGGTGGGTTTCAATGAATGGATGTATGTTTACACATGACATTGATAAGAATAGTCTACACTGACTTGCATTGATTTTGGACTATGTGTTGTCAAGCCTCACATCATTCTATTGATTCCATCCAGCCTGTTGGGTAAACTAATTAACTCAATGTTTAATGACTAATTTAAGGGATTTAAGTCATTTTTCTATCCACACGTCTTTGCAGGAGACTTGCATCGAGAGTTTTTTTTAATTTTTTTTTCATTTTTTGGCAATTTGTGCTGCTTCATTTTTTTCTATTTACAGTAGATAGATAGATACAACATAATATATTTTAATCTTTTACATTTTAAAAATTACAAAAAGGAAAATGGGCCAATGCAAAAGTTTCAGTACCCGGCATGGTTAGTACCTAGTAGCACCCCCTTTTGTAAGTATCACAGCTTGTAAACGCTTTTTGTAGCCAGCCAAGAATCTTTCCATTCTTGTTTGGGAAATTTTCATTCTTCTTTGGAAAATTCTTCTAGTTCTGTGAGAATCCTGGGTTGTCTTGCATACACTGCTCTTTTGAGGTCTAGGCACAGATTTTCAATGATGTTCAGATCAAGGGACTGTGAGGGCCATTGTAAAACCTTCAGCTTACACCTTTTGAGGTCGTCTATTGTGGAGTTTGACATGTGTTTAGAATCATTATCCAATTGTAGAAGCCATCCTCTTTTCAACTTCAGCTTTTTTACAGATGGTGTTATGTTTTCATCAAGAATTTGTTGAATTTTCGTTGAATCCATTTTTAACTCTACCTATGAAATGTTCACCGTGCCACTGGCTGCAACACAACATCAAAGCATGATTGATTTAATTGTTGATGAGATGCTCTTTTCCTGAATTTCTGTAACCTATTTTCTCCACACATACCTTTGATCATTGTGGCTAAAGAGTTCTATTTTAACCTCATTGGTGCACAGGACTTGTTTCCAAAATGCATCAGGTTTGTTTAGATGTTCTTTTGCATATATCTAATGCTGAATTTTATGGTGAGGATGCAGGAGAGATTTTCTTCTGATGACTCTTCTTTGAAGACCATATTTCTGCAGGTGTCTCTCAATAGTAGACAGCTATCCTGACCTCCACCGTTCCTTGTTAATTGTCATTTCTTAATTACACTTCGAACTGGAAAGTGGGCCGATGGGTTGATGCAAAAGTTTAGGCACCCTAGGAGATTTGTGTCCTCAGATAACGTTGACTAAGGTTTCAGACCTTAATTAGCATGTTTGGGATATGGATTGTTTACTGTCATTGACAGGAAAGGCCAAATGATGCAAATTTCCCAGATTTATAAAAACTCAGCCTCGTCTAGCAGTGAGAGCTGCTCGTAGGATTGCTAGAGAGGCAAATCAAAACCCACGCTTGACTTCAAAAGACCTTCAGAAAGATTTAGCAGACCGTGGAGTTGTTGTGCACTGTTCTACTGTTGAGGGACACCTGTACAAATATGACCTTTATAGAAGAGTCAACAGAAGAAAACCTCTCCTGATTCCTCACCATAAAATTCAGTGTCAGAAGTATGTAAAAGAACATCTGAACAAGCCTGATACATTTTAGAAACAAGTCCTGTGGACCGATGAGGTAAAATAGAACTCTTTGGCCATAATGATAAAAGGTATGTGTGGAGAAAAAAGGGCACAGAATTTTAGGGAAAGAACATCTCATCAACTACTAAGCATGGGGGTGGATCAATGATACATTGGGGTTGTGTTACAACCAGTGGCACAGGGAACATTTCACGGATAAAGGGAAGAATGGATTCAATGAAATTTCAACAAAGTCTTGATGAAAACATAACACCATCTGTAAAAAAGCTGAAGTTGAAAAGAGGATGGCTTCTACAAATGGATAATGATTCTAAACACACATCAAAATACACAATAGGCTACTTAAAAAAAAGTGCAAGCTGAAGATATTTCACAGTCTCCTGATCTGAACATAATTGAAAATCTGTGGCAAGCTAGACCTCAAAATAGTAGTGCATGCGAGACAACCCAGGAATCTCACGGAACTGGAAGAATTTTCCAGGGAAGAATGGATGAAAATCCCCTAAACAAGAATTGAAAGATTCTTGTCTGGCTGCAAAACATTTACAGGCTGTGACACTTGCAAGAGGGGGTGCTACTAGGTACTAACTGTGCAGGTGCACAAACTTTTTAATTTGCCAGTTTTCCTTTTTGTAATTTTTAATATGTAAAACATCACTTTTACTACATGGAAGAACAGCGGGGCCATTATTACTACACGGAGGCAAAGTGGGGTATACAATAACTATATGGAGGCACAGAGGGGGGCACTATTAATATATGGAGACACAGAGGGGGCACTAATACTGCATTGTTGAACAGAAGGACCACTATTACTACACAGAGGCACAATGGGGCACATTATTACTGTCTGAAGACTATCTGAAGACATAGAGGGGCCACTATAACTACATGGAGTCACAGAGGGGCCACTTGTCACGGTGTGACTGTGGAATAGCAAATGGGCTCCTACACTGTTCCTTTGGCTAGGGGTCCCTAGCTTTACCTGTCCCCAGGATTACCTCTGATGTTGGGGTCTCATTCCTCACTTTTCTCCTGAGCAGCAATAATCTGTTACGCCTGTTTCACACATCAGTTTTTTTGTGCCAGTTCAAATCCGCCAAAATGGCGGAAAGCGGATCCGTTGCTAACTGATGTGAACGGATGCAAGCGGACCGTTTTTTGACGGATCCGCCGAATGAAGAATTTTAAAGGAATCGCTGCCGATAGAGAGAGAATTTTTTTTTTCCTGGCCGCCAGAAAGGATTTCAGGGTTAAATTTGCACCTGACTTCATTCCTCCGGGCATGCGCACTATGAAAATACGGATCCTGCAGCACAAAAAACGTTGCATGGTCCGTCCAGGCATCTCGGCGGACGCAAAAAAATTGACAGATCCACAAAAAAACGGATCCAACGGATGGCCATCCGTCAAGATCTGCCGGTAATGCAAATCAATGGGGAAAAAAACGGATCCGCCAAAAAAAATGGCGGATCCGTTTTTTTGCAAAAACGGCGGATTTTGACTGATGGGGAGACAACAAACAAGACAAACACGGCAAAACAGAAGCAGAGTCACACAGCACTCTCACAGGGAAAAACATTAAGGAACAAAAGTGTAAAAGCCAGTGAGGCAACAAAGCAGCATAAAGACGGATAGGGAAAAAGGAAAGGTTTCACCAGATACCGCTTGCAATAACTTTAGAATAACTACCGGTAAACCAGAATGTGTCCATCTCTCGAGACCAAGATAGACTAATTATAGCTGGCATTACCTAACCTGCCTAGCAGCTGCAGCACTTTGAGTTGATGCCCAAGTCACCCAGCACTGATCATAGCTATCAATGAAGTGAAAAGGAAGAGTTTAAGAATCTGTGGATTCCACAGACCCTGACGCCACCATGACAGTTGGTGATACTTGCAAAAACTTTCTTGTCACACCTCTATTACTATAAAGAGACACGTAGGTGGGCACTAGTACTATATGGAGGCAAAGAGGATGGCATTATTACTAAATGGACATAGAGGAGGCATTATTACTAAATGGACATAGAGGAGGCATTATTACTCTATGGAGGCACAGAAAATTGATTGAAGACAGCTAAATACCAGGAATAACTGAGATTGAAGAAAGGGACTGTGACGGGGTATACGACAGAGCAAGAAGGGACAACAGGTCGAGGGATGATCCAACGAGATTTATTAAGGCAGGGAGCATACAACATCAAATATCCATAATGTCCTTGGAGTCCATGAGAAGTCCACAATAAGTCCACACAATAGAAACAAATCCGGGCACCTCACGATAGTCCTTGTGCCAGATGCGATAACAATAATCCTTGCAATAGTCCACAGGATTCCACACAATTCCACGGACGTCACGAGCTGGCCTCAACTCAGTTCGTGACTCCTTCACGTCCGCACTCAAATCACAACTGATCTTAAAACAAGAATGTATTGTCAGGGCTCCTGGGATCAGCCCATCTGAAGGGGGGTAGGGGTCACACCTACTATTCAATGGTTTGGTCCATCAGAAGATTCTAGAAATGTAAGGGCTCCACTGAGTCTACAGGATGTGTATTGTAGGTTATCTTCTGCTTAGGAAACAATAGCCACAGTTCCACTAGCTGTTGACACAAGCCTAAATTAGATTATGGTCCAGGTACATCACAAGACATTGCAAAGTATTGGGGGAAGGAGACATGGTTAAATTACAGCAAATACAACCAGAGAAATGACATATTATACAAAATACAGGACAGGGCAAAAGTACAAATCATGACAGGGACCCTCTGACTTTGTTTATCCTACAGGTGCTCTGACCATTACTGACTTGGTCATCTGATGGGTTAGACAGCCATGATTGGAGCACTTCTTGATGCCAGTTGTTACCCTGGGAGTGCAGCTGTCAGTAATCTATACCTGTAGATATTGGGATGACATTGTCTTTCCTGCACCTTTCAGCTGTCTTCCTTCACAAATGGTTCGGAACAACATCAACTTGTTATGTATCTGAAATTTTAGACAGTAAGAACGTTCCTGAAAAGCAAAAGGGGCAAATGTTTTTAGAAAACACCTAAAATGATCTACTTGTACCCTTATGCCCCTATTGAAGCCCTTTGCCCCAATTTTGCATAGTCGTCCATAACTGAGCTCATTCTATGAGGATCCGCCAGTGATGGGGGGTGTATTTATTTCATTCATCAGCTAATGCAGATTTAATCAGAGAAGACAGAAGATAAATGCTGAATTAATATATTTGTGGGATAAGGAATGGTGCCAAGTTCCCACATGTGCTGGAGTGATGTCGCTTCTCTAGAAGGCTTTTGGTATTTAGCATAAAGCAGATGACCGGCTTAAATATTTTCAGATACAGATAGAAATCACTGGGTAGTTAATCTATATATTCAGATGTTTGGAAGGGTTGTAATACCGCTCAGGCTGATGATGATCATTTTGCATCCACTTAAGACAATCCAAAGTGAAAGAACATCATTATCATTGAGGGACCCGGTGCCGAACCCACACAAGTACATTCCTATACTTCTAAAGGTTAAAAGATGATTGCATGATCAAGTCAATTTAGAAAACATTGATACCTGACGGCTTCAGGCACATGACAGAGCTAGCCCGCCATAAACTGCCATACACTCCTCCAATTGTTTCCGTATTAGGGGAATTTTTTCTCTAGCAGCAATGCTCCTATAGGAGAATATTTCTGCATATACTGCGCCCTGGGCACTCCGCAACTTATTTTATGTCACAGCAAAGAAACCTGTGCATTTTTCCGAATGGCGGCACAGGCAGTAAGTGCCACAGAATAGGTGAAGCACGGGAGAAGTTTTGCAGAAAAATCAAAGAGGTCAAAAAAACTACGTGAGTTGCAGGTCTCTGACTAAGCAAACAAATAGGGGTCAAGATGATGTGATGACGTCTCTTCATAGAGGAGGACCTTGTAGCTCATCATAGTACAGGGGTTCAGTGAGTGACTAGTTTATCATTAAAAATAGGAACATGGGAGAACCCCGATACAGTCAAAATTATGGCATGAAAGCACAATGGGGGACATCATTATTTTATGAAGGCACAAAGGGAGTCAGAATTATAGTATTGGGACAAAAAGGGGACAGTAATTATTATATGGGGTACAAAGAGTGGCATAATTATTGTAGGTGGTAACAAAGGTGGGCATAATTATTACATAGGGCACAATGGGGGGCATCATTATTGTAAGATGGCACAAAGGAAGACCTCATTGTATGGGGACACAAAGGAGACATAATTATTGTGTGGGGTAACAAAGGGGAACATAGTTATTACGTGGGGCTACAAAGGTATCGATATTTGGTATAGTGGCACAAAGGGGACATTTTTATTTCGTGGAGGCATAAAGGGCGCACTGTTCATGCTGAAGGCACAAAAGTGGGGAACTTTTACTGCATATTGCAATAAAGAGTGGAATTATTACTGTCTGGGGCACTGTGGCGGGGCATAGCACTCTGGAGTTTGTGTAGAGATGTTAAGAAAATTGAAGAACTGAGGTGCAGAGAAAAGAGATTGCTTTAAGAGCCAAACATGTTTGTGTGTTGCATTCTGCAGAGGTGAGACGTAGAAAGAAGAAGTCTTAATGGGGTCTGGGCCGGATAGAGAAGAAAAGGAGAAATTAATGACTATGATGATAGAAGACATCAACTGCTGCTCCGGCAGCTGGTATCTACCACTATTTGATCACTGTTTGCTGGTAATATGGTTCTTAGTATAATGGTTCATGTTAAAGATCAGTATTGTGGTACTATTTGGTCACTATGTGGTTGTAATAGATGTGGTCATGTTCTTGCGGTATTTGTTTTTTGTATAGCAGCAATAATATTGATGCTAGCACATCGAGTACTTGTGACTTGTGCAATGGTACTTTTTACTAACTGTATGATTGTGTTGTTAAAAAAAATAGTACCCGCACAACTTTTGTATTAAAGTAATGTAGTGTATATACGTCTATTATTAGAGGGAATCTGTCAGCAGGTTTTTGCCACTTAATTTTGGAGCAGCATAATGTAGGGGCAGAGATCCTGATTCCAGGGAAGTGTCGCTATTGGGTTGTTTGCTGCAGTTTCGATAAAATCCCAGTTTTATCAGCAGGATATTATATTATCCTTCACTCCCCGGTGTTTACCTCTGTTGTTTATGTGTGTATATTTGTATGATTGGTATTTTTCTTTATCCCTGTTCGTATTACCTTGTTAGTCTGGTTGGTGTATTACAGAACACTACTACTCCCCTCTCCCCTGGGTGGGGGAAGGGTACAGACTGAGGGCGGATTCAGGAGCTAAGGCAAGGTACGCGGCCCCAATGTCTTCACCATCAGAAGTAATCCAGTGAGCAGGGTGAGCTAGGGTGCCCCTAGCGTTAGGGACAGGAAAGGTGCCCATGATCCCATGACAACCTACTACAGAGTCGTGACACATGCACAGACAATTATGTAATATAACTCACTTAAAAAAAGTTTAACGTTAAACAAAGTTTAGTAAAGTTATTGTTTATTGTTGCAGAAGCAGAGTTTGTTAAAAGAAAGTCATAACATGTAAAATACATTAATAAAAGCAAAAAATACCGTCTATCATCGTAACCCAAACTGCCTATAGCATACAAGCTACTCACTGTATCATTCCATGGATGTCAGAAAAAGAATCCAAAATTAAAATGCAAATTATGTCCTAATTTAGCCATATAGATGACAAATAGAAAAACCTATGGCTGTCAGAATATGGCGAGTTAGAAACAAACAAAAAAATATACGTAGGCAGGAGTGATGCTGTTTTGGCAAGAAAGCATACTTGTTTTTTCTGGACAAGCACTTTAGAAGCTTAAATACACCCTAGTTACAATGTATTGGCTCCAAAGAAATTTCTGGATAGAGTGGTCTTCTTCTGGAACTTCATAGTCTCTTCTGGGTCAATACACTGATAAAATCAACTCCATAATATCTGCCGTGTTATAAATTCATTTTCCTTGAATTGATTATTCCTTATATCCTCCTTAAAAATCTAATATCCCACAAACCTTCTTACAAATTCTTATCACTTCCCCCCTCCTACCTAATTCAATCATTCCTCATTTATTAAATCCCCCAAATTCCATTTGCGGAAAGGAAATGTGCGGATTACGGCTTAAGTAACTTCATAAAATTGTAAGATCAATTTCGTGATCAAATCCCAAACTTTATCCAGACCTTTAAAAACTCTCCCAGGCTTGGTCCTAATAACAGGAGATATGCGGGTAACGAAGAGCGGTCAAGGTCTGCGCCCGCTGCTAAGTCCTTGAGCCACCCTTCCAACAGCATCTGCAAAATTAATTCCTTCTCAGAAATATTCTCGTGTTTCTGCTAAAGAGGGAAAAGCTTTCTGATGCGGAGTGACGGGATTACCAAGTGACCGCTTAGGTTCAGAGAAGACTTTTTCTATCTCATCAAGGAAATCAATTTTTTATGTCCAAGTCTCTTAAAATAATATATTCTTGTAGCACGTGGTAATATATACATATAGATGTATACTTGTAATGGAAAAGAAAAGGAGGTAAAGAGGATCAGAGGTGGTGATGGAATATTATAATCTTGCACACTCACACATCAGTATGTCACTAAGTAATTCCAGATAAATGGAGGATTTACATATTTAAGATTAAGGGGGTCAGATAAAATAATGCAGGAGGAATTTGTGTTGCGGTGCCTTGTGTGATTTATTAAAGTCAGAGCTATCAACAGATGTAGCAGAGCTGGGTTGGTCACTTGGCACAAAAAAGTGCAAGTTCATAGGGTGATTGCCGATGTGATTTATTAAAGGGGTTGTCCACTTTAAAAATATATATATATCAATATATGTGCTCCTTACATAAATATACAGATGAGTGCTCATTTAAATAGCTAAGCCAGATTTATTCTATGTGTTCTATGTGTATGTCTTAGTTGTGAAGGGTTAACTCAAATTTTAGGCCTGTCATTTCATTAGAAAGACACTTGAGCCTTGTAAGAGGGTTAAAAATGACTCCATCACCCTCTTATTGAGACTGTCACAGAGACTGGCCAGAGTAAAGCTGAAGCTGCTGAAGAAAGTGCCAGCAGAGTAAGGCTGCTGAAAAGAGTGCCAGCAGCGTAAATTGTTGCCTGAGTAAAGGATAGGCTGCTGAGGAGAGGGTCAAAACAAAACCTAAAGAAATGAACTGGTATATAAGTTGGTATGCCTGCAAAGTGTTGGCACATGTTCACACTGGCCACTAAACAGATAAAACCTAACATAAAAACATAGTGAGCACATACCCTGATGTAAATAAATAGCAATAGTGCATGAAAATAACATAGGGTACTTGGTTAAATAATTTTGATTATAAAAAACCATAAAAACCATCCCAAAACATCACGGTGACCCTATTCGGGATGGCCTAACCTCTAGTATCAAAACCTTAGCATATGTCAAATGATGTAAATGTGAATAAGGGTCAAGAAGGACAGAGTCCCCGACTAATGGACACTGTTATGAATGAGTCACCGAGGAGGAAAAAACAAAAAGCAAGCTAAGCCCAGAAAACCGGAGGGGTTGGTAACTAGCGGATTGCAGACCCCTGATCCTATCCACAACAACTAGCAGTAGCCGTGGAGCGTGCCTACAGTGATCCTAGACGCCTCGTCATGGCCGGAGAACTAAATAAGCCTAAAGAAAGAAAGGGAAAATCTTAACTGCCCCAGAGCAGACCCCAAAGCAATAGACAGCCCCCAACATGTATTGTCGGTGAAACAAGATGAAAACACAGACACAGGTAGAAAGATAGGCTGAGCAAACGATGGGGCCCTCGCTAACTAGAAAGGACAGGAAAGAAAAGCTGCTGTCTGCAATCATGCAAAAAACCCTGCCAAAAAGAATGTCCAACACGTCTGATAGAAAAAGGCCCTGAAGTCGCTAGACTTCAAATCACTATATCAGCACTCAGGTATATTCTGAAGACAGAGCAAAAGAGATCAACTGATCAGAGACAAAATGGGGATTCAGCCCAGTCCCAGCCAGGGCTGGTTGAACACAAAAACTAAGTGAACCGGACAAAAACTCATATGAACAATAGCAAAGAAAACTTAGCTTTAGGAAGGCAGGAACCAAACTGGAAACCAGGAGCCAGAGTCAGGAAAAATCACCAGCAAGAAACTAGGGAGTCAGCTGCCTTAAATCCAATCAGAAACTCCCGATGTCTAATCGCAGTCCTCTTCCTCAGGTGGCCGGTCTCTGCCATTTAGATCAGCTTCATTACCTCCCTTCACCAGCAGAGGGAGTCCAGATAGAGAACTCACTACTCCTCTGTCAGCACAGCCAGCTCCATAACCCTCACCAGAAGCCAGAGGCAAACCCGAAAATGAGCTCACAACAGGACACCCAGCCATGGGAAGCTATATAAACATAATGCCCTTATATGTACAGAGTGCAAAAACCTGAAACAGAAACTTAAAGAAATGAACTGGAATATAAGTTGGTATGCATGCAGCATGTAGATGCCTGTTCATACTGGCCACTAAACAGACAAAACCTAAGATAAAAACAAAGTCAGCAAATACCCTACTGTAAATAAATTAATAGAAAATAACATGCTTGGTTAACATAATTTTGATTTAAAAAAAAAAGTCATCCCACTATTCGGGACGGTCCTAACCTCTAGTATTAAAACCGTACCATATGTTAAATGATGTAAATGTATTTAAGGGCCGAGAAGGACCGAGGCCCTCACTAATGGACATCCAGCAATGGGGCCTCCCTTTTCTTTAAGCTGGACATTACGTTTATATAGCTTCCCATGTCCTATGTTATTTTCATACAATATTGTTGTTTTTTTATTTATTTACTGCAGGGTATTTGCTCACTTTTTTTAACTTACAGTAGGTTTTAAGGAGAGAGCCAGCAGACTAAAGTGTTGCAAGAAAACCATTCTACCACCATGCTCCGCTATATCCTACTCTTAAAATGGTTGTCCGGTCCAAATCGATAAGTCTGCAGTCACTCTGAGTGACTGCACACTTAGGCATCCCCCCCAGTGCCCTCTAGTCAGACACGCCCACTGGTTGGCTGCATCACTATACCGGACGCGGTCTCGGCTCTATCCAAGTGTATGGAGCAAGGCCACGCCTACTGTCCGGGAGTATGTACAACTCATACATACCCTACATTCCCGGGGCAGAAACAGGCAAATCCCGCAGCACACAGTGCTGCAGACTTATTGATTTGGACCTGACAACCTCTTTAAAAGGACACAATACCATGAAAGCATACTCCATGCAGATAGGAGATAGATAAATAGATAGCTAGAAACCTTAATCACCCTTGATCTTAAAACAGAGATGTTTCTGTCTATTCCTTGTGTCTAAAATCAATATTTTGGACTTTTACAAGCTTTTACACTACTGAAAATGAGATATAGGCCAGATGTTTCTCCTGCAGGTTTTTTTTTCAGGGATTAACAATCAATGCAGAAGTGCAGTATGTTGCACTGAGCCTTCTCATCTTCACCTGCATGGTGTACAGTCCTTCTCAGCTGCATCCCTCAATCGAGCTCCAAAAATGCTACCATGAACAGGTGTTGCATGCACGCGAATTAGGATATGAGGGCGATGCAAAGGAAACATGAGTTATTTTTGAAATCCGGGGGAAATCTTACACAGGGAAACCATTAATCAGAATTCTTCACAGTAGAGGGGAGGTAACGGTTTACAGGTGCACAGCTATGACACAGTTCTGAGCTGGAGTTGATCACAGGGGTTTTATTCAAGCTTCTTTTCACAGAATCACTTCTCTTCACTCAATGCTTCATCAACATATATGAAACTCTCTTCACAGATAACATCTCTTCACAGATAACTTATCTTCACACACAGTGTCTTAACCTAAACAGAACTGTACCTTTCTCATGCAGTGGGGTGGGGAGGGGGATAATAATAATAATAATAATAATAATAATAATAATAATAATAATAATAATAATACATTTTATTTCTATAGCACCGACATATTCCGCAGCACTTTACATTTCAGAGGGGACTTGTACAGACGATAGACATTACAGCATAACAATAGTCACATAGATCATAACATGTCAGGGTAGCTATTTAGGGAGGGCTAAATTAACCCTTCACGGTTGAGCCAGTGATGTCCAAATTATTCCAGTGTTGCTAGCAACTCAAATGACCACACGGAGACGGGGGTCTCTGTACGGGAGGATCGAGGCACATCACTAAGGCCTCTTTCACACATCAGTTTTTTGCCTTCAGGCGCGATCCGGCTTTTTTTTGTAAAACCGGATCCGGCAAAATGCAATGCCGGATCCAGTTTTAACCAATTGACTTGCATTAGCGCCGGATCGTGCCGGATGGCATTGCGTTTCATCCGTTTTTTGCCGGATCCGGCAACTTGTCTCATTCCGGCGTCTGGAAAAAACTGCTACTGTAACGTTTTTTGTCTCCGGCGAAAAAGCCGGAAGCACCGGATCCGGCGCTTCCAGCTTTTTGCTACAATGAAAGTCTATGGGCGCCGGAATGCGCCGGATCCAGAAAAAGACGGATCCAGCCACCGGATCTGGGTTTTTTAAGTCTGCGCATGCTCAGATCCAATTGGCCAGCCCCCAGGAACAGATATAACCTGCTAGACGGATCCAGCAAAAAAACGGATCCGTTTCTACAGTTCTCCAAAATTTATGCCGGATCCGTTTTTTCTAAAAATAGCCGGATCCTGCCTGACGGCAAAAAACTGATGTGTGAAAGTAGCCTAAGCCCCTTTATTTTAGTCACTTCTTTTATAATCTTTTGCTTAATTATGCAAAGTTCTCAACTACCAATACCATCATTTCACTTTGTAAGCCAATAATATTGCAAGAAAACCAGAAACTACATATATGTCCGTATCCAAATAGAAAGTAGTATAATGGCATATTCTTCAGAGTTTTACACCCCGCCTCCCTTATCTTTGCACCTGATGAGAACAGTCTGGTTTCATGACAGTTTGAACTTTTAACTAATTACAAAATTTATCTTACAGCAACAAAAACGGAGAAATGAAACCTTCAGAGAATGGATAAAACGAAACTTCAACTCTGATTTTAGTATTAACCCTTCACAAACATATACCAAGAGGAATGGGGGCTCTGCTCGCAAGCTTACAATCTATGAGGGAAAAAGGTAGACACGAAAGGTGGGTGGTAACAATTGCCCTGAATGTTTGGACCAGCCATAATGTTAAGTGTGTAACAGTACAGACACAGAGGGCTAATGGATGCATAAAGCATGTGGGAACATGATGCGGGGAACCTGGTAATGGTAAAACTTTTGACTGTGCCACACAGGGATAGTTAGGTTAATGTGTTGAGGCAGTAGGTCAGTCTGAATAAATGCGTTTTCAGGGCACGCTTAAAATTGTGGGGATTGGGGACTAATCGTATTGACTTGGGAAGTGCATTACAAAGAATTGGCGCAGCACGTGTATAGTCTTGGAGATGGGATTAGGAGGTTCTGATTATTGAGGATGCTAACCTCAGGTCATCAGCAGAACGGAGGGCACGGGTAGGGTGGTAGACTGAAACGAGGGAGGAGATGTAGGGTGGTGCTGAGCCATGGAGAGCTTTGTGGGTGAGGATAATAAGTTTGTACTGGATTTTGTAGTGGATGGGTAGCCAGTGTAATGACTGACATAAGGTAGAGGCATCGGTGTAACGATTGGCGAGGAATATGATCCTGGCTGCAGCATTCAAGACAGATTGGAGGGGGGAGAGTTTGGTAAGAGGGAGACCGATTAGAAGAGAGTTACAATAGTCCAGACAAGAATGAATAAGAGAAACAGTAAGGCTGTGTGCACACGCTGCGGAATCCGCTGCGGATTAATCCGCACGGATTTTGCAAAAACCGCAGATAATCCGCAGGTCCTAAGACCTGCGGATTATCTGCGGTTTTGCCTGCGGTTTGGTCCTGCGGATTCACTATCTCCACAATGGTGGAGATAGGAACCCGCAGCGGTTTCCGCAGAAAGAATTGACATGCAATTCTTTCTGCGGATTCAAAACCGCAGCAAATCCGCGCGGTTTTTTCCGCAGCGTCGGCACAGCGTTTTTTTATTCCCATTCAAATGAATGGTACTGTACAACGCAGCTAAAACTGCTGCGTGTCCGCAGCGGCCGAAACCGCTGCGGAAACGCAGCGGAATCCGCAGCGTGTGCACACAGCCTAAGAGTTTTTGCAGAATCAAAAGTAAGAAAAGGTCGAATTCTAGAAATGTTTGTGAGGTGCAGATAACAAGAGCGAGCCAGTGATCGGATGTGGGGGGTGAATGAAAGTTCGGAGTCCAGTATGACCCCAAGACAGCGGGCATGTTGCTGGGGAGTAATAGTGGAACCACACACAGAAATGGCAATGTCGGGTATAGGTACATTAGTAGAGGGAGGAAACACAAGGAGTTCAGTCTTTGACAGGTTCAGTTTCAGATATAGTGAGGACATGATGTTAGACACAGCGTTTAGACAATCGCTGGTGTTTTCTACAAAGGCAGGCGTGATATCAGGAGAAGTGTATTGGGTGTCATCAGCATAGAGATGATACTGGAAACCAAATCTACTGATTGTTTGACCAATAGGGGCAGTGTACAAAGAGAAGAGGAGGGGGCCTAGGACTGATCCTTGAGGAACCCCAACAGTAAGGGGAAGATGAGAGGAGGAGGAACTAGCAAAAGATAAAGTAAAGGAGCGGTCAGAGAGATAGGGGAAGAGTCTTGAGGAGATCATTTGCATATTCCCAGTGCCTTCTGGAATAAGTGAAGAGTCTCCGCGAGCTCAACGATCACTGGGTTTTGGCCGTTGCAGCTGAAAAGAGGAAATCAGAAAACTAGGGGAAGAGTCTTGAGGAGATCATTTGCATATTCCCAGTGCCTTCTGGAATAAGTGAAGAGTCTCCGCGAGCTCAACGATCACTGGGTTTTGGCCGTTGCAGCTGAAAAGAGGAAATCAGAAAACTAGGGGAAGAGTCTTGAGGAGATCATTTGCATATTCCCAGTGCCTTCTGGAATAAGTGAAGAGTCTCCGCGAGCTCAACGATCACTGGGTTTTGGCCGTTGCAGCTGAAAAGAGGAAATCGGAAAACTAGGGGAAGAGTCTTGAGGAGATCATATGCATATTCCCAGTGCCTTCTGGAATAAGTGAAGAGTCTCCGCGAGCTCAACGATCACTGAATTTTGGCCGTTGCAGCTGAAAAGATGAAATCGGAAAACCAGGGGAAGAGTCTTGAGGAGATCATTTGCATATTCCCAGTGCCTTCTGGAATAAGTGAAGAGTCTCCGCGAGCTCAACGATCACTGGGTTTTACCGTTGCATCTGAAAAGAGGAAATCGGAAAACCAGGGGAAGAGTCTTGAGGAGATCATTTGCATATTCCCAGTGCCTTCTGGAATAAGTGAAGAGTCTCCGCGAGCTCAACGATCACTGGGTTTTGGCCGTTGCAGCTGAAAAGAGGATCATTTAAGGAAGCTAGGAAGGATAAACACTGAACTTAAGCACATGCTAAAAAGGAAGAAAAAAATGTTTATAAAATGGAAAGAGGGAGGCATATCTAAAGAAGAATATAACGCTGTCTGCAGAACCTGCAGGGCGCAAATCAGATTACTAAAGCTGAAAATGAATTGAGGCTTGCAAGAGATGTCAAAAGCAATAATAAAGGATTTTGGGGATATGTCAAAAGTAAAAGAAAAGTCAAAGATGCTATAGGATTTTTACAGGATGAAAATGATGAAATGGTAAGACAGGATGTTGAGAAGGCTGAACTTTTAAATTCCTATTTTGCATCTGTTTTCTCTCAGAAAGGAAATGTAACATCAACTGTTCTTCACTGTCCTATTAAGGGAATAGAAGAATCCAGGATATCTATAAACAGAAAGATAGTGAGGAAACACTTAGCTAACCTAAATGAATTCAAGTCTCCAGGTCCAGATGAATTACACCCCAGAGTACTGAAGGAGATAGCAGAATAAATTTTTGAACCCCTCTCCATAATCTTTGAATATTCTTGGAGAACAGGAGAAGTGCCAGAAGACTGGAGAAGAGCAAATGTTGTTCCTATCTTCAAAAAGGGGAAGAAGGTGGACCCAGGCAACTATAGGCCGGTGAGTCTGACTTCTATACCAGGAAAGATCTTTGAACAAATTATTAAACAACATGTATATCAGTACCTGGATAAGAATGAAGTGATTAAACAGAGTCAGCATGGGTTTGTAACTAATAAGTCATGTCAGACTAACTTAATTTCCTTCTATGACGGAATCACTGATTGGGTGGATCAAGGAAATGCTGTAGATATAGTATATCTTGACTTCAGCAAAGCATTTGACAAAGTCCCTCATACAATCTTATTGAAAAAATGACTAAGTATGGAATGGACAAGGCAACTGTTAGGTGGATTCATAACTGGCTTAGTGATCGGACCCAAAGAGTGGTCGTAAATGGCTGCACATCCAGTTGGAAGAATGTCTCAAGTGGGGTACCACAGGGCTCTGTCCTGGGCCCTGTATTGTTCAACATCTTTATCAACGATTTAGATGAAGGAATTGAGGGTAAACTGATTAAATTTGCTGATGACTAGTGTTGAGCATTCCGATACCGCAAGTATCGGGTATCGGCCGATACTTGCTGTATCGGAATTCCGATACCGACTTCCGATATTTTTTCAATATCGGAATTCGGCATCGGAATCGGAAGTTCAAAATGATTGACAGCCTGACGTCATCATGATGCGCGGTGTGTGCGCATCATGATGCGCCGTCATTTCGGGCCTTCCGGGGGTCTCTGCCGGCCTGCCGGGGGGCTGTGCCGGCCTGCCGGGGGGCTGTGTGGACTGCCCGGGGTCTGTACCGGCCTGCCGGGGGGCTGTGCCGGCCTGCCGGTGGTCTGTGCACCCTGTGGGGGTCTGTACCGGCCTGCCGGGGGGCTGTGCCGGCCTGCCGGTGGTCTGTGCACCCTGTGGGGGTCTGTACCGGCCTGCCGGGGGGCTGTGCCGGCCTGCCGGGGGGCTGTGCTGATGTCCGGGGGTCTGTGCAAGCATCGTCCGATGGGACTACAAGTCCCATCTGGCGATGCCTGCTACCATGACAGTGATTGACACATTAGCCAATGATGGGACAGTAGTAGTCCCATCATCCGGCTAATGTGTTAAATGTTAAAAAAAAAAAAAAATACTACATACATACTACATACATACTACATGCATGCTACATACATACTACATGCTACATACATACTACATGCTACATACATACTACATGCATACTACATGCATGCTACATACTACATACATACTACATATATACTACATGCATGCTACATACATACTACATGCTACATACATACTACATGCTACATACATACTACATATATACTACATACATGCTACATACATGCTACATACATACTGCATACTACATACATACTACATACATACTACATACATACTACATGCATACTACATACATACTACATGCTACATACATACTACATGCATGCTACATGCATGCTACATACATACTACATGCTACATACATACTACATGCATGCTACATGCATGCTACATACATACTACATGCTACATACATACCACATACATACTACATACATACTACATGCTACATACATACTACATATATACTACATGCATGCTACATACATACTACATGCTACATACATACCACATACATACTACATACATGCTACATGCTACATACATACTACATATATACTACATACTGTACATACTACATACATACTACATACATACTACATGCATACTACATACATACTACATACTACATACATACTACATACATACTACATGCATACTACATACATACTACATACATACTACATGCATGCTACATACATACTACATGCATGCTACATGCATGCTACATACATACTACATGCTACATACATACCACATACATACTACATACATACTACATACATACTACATGCTACATACATACTACATATATACTACATGCATGCTACATACATACTACATGCTACATACATACCACATACATACTACATACATGCTACATGCTACATACATACTACATATATACTACATGCATGCTACATACATACTACATATATACTACATGCATGCTACATACATACTGCATGCTACATGCATGCTACATACATACTACATACATACTACATGCTACATACATACCACATATATACTACATACATACAATACATTCATACAATACATACATAGACATACAGTACATATAACATAGAGTAACATACTTACCAATACTTGTCACATTGTTCCCCAAAGCCATTGTCTTTTCCGGAATAAATATTAACATAACAAACCACAAAAATACTCACCCACGATCCGAAGCAGTCCACGAGTGTGTCCCACGACGATCTTGGGTAGAGAACGGCAGCATCAGCTGTTGCTGCCGTTCTCTACGGGCTGCAGGGATCCAATGACGGAAGGTAGGTATCCTTCCGCACTGTATTCCTCCGCCACTTAAAAAAAAAAAAAGTCCCTAGTCTCACTTTATGCCATTGCTGCGTGGGAAATTCCCACACAGCAATGGCATAAAGTGAGACTAGGGACTTTTTTTTTTTTTTTAAGTGGCGGAGGAATACAGTGCAGAAGGATACCTACCTTCCGTCATTGGATTCCTGCAGCCCGTAGAGAACGGCAGCAACAGCTGATGCTGCCGTTCTCTACCCAAGATCGTCGTGGGACACACTCGTGGACTGCTTCGGATCGTGGGTGAGTATTTTTGTGGTTTGTTATGTTAATATTTATTCCGGAAAAGACAATGGCTTCGGGGAACAATGTGACAAGTATTGGTAAGTATGTTACTCTATGTTATATGTACTGTATGTCTATGTATGTATTGTATGAATGTATTGTATGTAGTATGTATGTAGTATATATGTGGTATGTATGTAGCATGTAGTATGTATGTAGTATGTATGTAGCATGCATGTAGCATGCAGTATGTATGTAGCATGCA
Source organism: Dendrobates tinctorius (assembly GCF_039654945.1). Classification (NCBI taxonomy): domain Eukaryota; kingdom Metazoa; phylum Chordata; class Amphibia; order Anura; family Dendrobatidae; genus Dendrobates; species Dendrobates tinctorius. The sequence continues at coordinate 6,790,031 of NW_027361868.1, read as the reverse complement.
TGTAGTATATATGTAGTATGTATGTGGTATGTATGTAGTATGTAGTATGTATGTAGCATGCATGTAGTATGTATGTAGCATGCATGTAGTATATATGTAGTATGTATGTAGCATGTAGTATGTAGCATGCATGTAGTATATATGTAGTATGTATGTAGCATGTAGTATGTATGTAGCATGCATGTAGTATATATGTAGTATGTATGTAGCATGTAGTATGTAGCATGCATGTAGTATATATGTAGTATGTATGTAGCATGTAGTATGTATGTAGCATGCATGTAGTATATATGTAGTATGTATGTAGCATGTAGTATGTATGTAGCATGCATGTAGTATATATGTAGTATGTATGTAGCATGTAGTATGTATGTAGCATGCATGTAGTATATATGTAGTATGTAGCATGTAGTATGTATGTAGCATGCATGTAGTATGTATGTAGCATGCATGTAGTATGTATGTGGTATGTATGTAGCATGTAGTATGTATGTAGCATGTATGTAGTATATATGTGTTATGTATGTAGCATGTAGCATGCATGTAGCATGCATGTAGTATGTATGTAGTATGTATGTAGTATGTATGTGGTATGTATGTAGCATGCATGTAGTATGTATGTAGCATGTAGTATGTATGTAGCATGCAGTATGTATGTAGCATGCATGTAGTATGTATGTAGTATATATGTAGTATGTATGTTGCATGTAGTATTTATGTAGTATGAATGTAGCATGTATGTAGTATGCATGTTGTATGTATGTAGCATGTATGTAGCATGTAATTTTTTTTTTTTTTTTTTTAACATTTAACACATTAGCCGGATGATGGGACTACTACTGTCCCATCATTGGCTAATGTGTCAATCACTGTCATGGTAGCAGGCATCGCCCGATGGGACTTGTAGTCCCATCGGACGATGCCTGCACAGACCCCCGAAGCCTGCACAGACCACCGGCAGGCCGGCACAGCCCCCCGGAGCCTGCACAGACCACCGGCAGGCCGGCACAGCCCCCCGGCAGGCCGGCACAGCCCCCCGGAGCCTGCACAGCCCCCCGGCAGGCCGGCACAGCCCCCCGGCAGGCCGGCACAGCCCCCCGGCAGGCCGGCACAGCCCACCGGAGCCTGCACAGCCCCCCCGGCAGGCCGGCACAGACCACCGGAGGCTGCACAGACCCCCTGGCAGGCCGGCACAGCCCCCTGAAAGGCCCGTACAGACCCCAGAGAGGCTGTACAAGGCAAAAACAGGGTTTTTCTTATTCTGATACCGGAAGTCCCATAGACTTGAATGGGACTTCCGGTATCGGAATCGGCGATACCGATACTTTTTTTAAAGATCGGCCGATCCATTCCGATCAGATACTTTGAAGTATCGGACGGTATCGCTCAACTCTACTGATGACACAAAGCTAGGTGGGATAGCTAATACTAGAGAAGAGAGAGAGAGGATTCAAAAAGATATAAATAAACTGGAGAAGTGGGCAGCAACTAACAGAATGGTTTTTAACAGGGAGAAATGCAAAGTACTACATCTGGGCAATAAAAATGAAAAAAGCATATACAGAATGGGAGGAATAGGGCTAAGTGACAGCACATGTGAAAAAGACTTGGGTATACTAATAGATCACAGACTGAATATGAGTCAACAGTGTGATGCAGAAGCAAAAAAGGCAAATGTAATTCTAGGATGTATTAACAGAAGCATACAGTCTAGATCACGTGAAGTCATTATTTCCCTCTACTCCTCTTTGGTCAGACCTCATCTGGAATATTGTGTCCAGTTTTGGGCACCACAATTTAAAAAAGACATCAACAAACTGGAGCAAGTTCAGAAAAGAGCGACCAGAATGGTGACCGGTCGGTAAACCCTGTCTTATGAGGAAAGGTTGCAGGATTTGGGAATGTTTAGTTTGCAAAAGAGAAGACTGAGAGGAGACTTAATAGCTGTCTACAAATATCTAAAGGGCTGTCACATTGTAGAAGGATCAACTTTATTCTCACTTGCACAATGATAGACTAGAAGCAATGGGATGAAACTGAATGGGAGGAGACACAGATTAGATATTAGAAAAAACTTTTTGACAGTTAGAGTGATCAATGAGTGGAACAGGCTGCCACGAGAAGTGGTGAGTTCTCCTTCAATGGAAGTCTTCAAACAGAGGCTGGACAGACATCTGACTGGGATGATTTAGCGAATCCTGCTTTGAACAGGGGGTTGGACCAGATGGCCCAGGAGGTCCCTTCCAACTCTACGATTCTATGATTCTACGATAGGAGGAAAACCAGGAGAGAACGGTGTCCTTGATGCCGATGGAGCAGAGCATAGTGAGGAGCAGCTGATGATCAACAGTGTCGAATGCTGCGGAGAGATCCAAGAGAATTAGCATGGAGTATTCACTATTAGATTTAGCTGTTAGTAGATCATTAGAGACTTTAGTGAGGGCAGTTTTAGTAGAGTGTAAAGAGCGGAAACTGGATTGGAGATGGTCGAGAAGAGAGTTATCAGAGAGATAGCGGATCAGACGGGAGTGGACCAGGCATTCCAGGAGTTTAGAGATGAAGGGAAGATTAGAGACAGGTCTATAGTTAGCGGCACAGTTTTGGTCGAGGGATGGTTTTTTTAAGTAGTGGATGTATGATGGCATGCTTAAATGAGGAGGGAAAGATACCAGAAGAGAGAGAGAGGTTAAATATTTTAGTTAGGTGAGTGGTGACAGCAGGGGAAAGGGACTGGAGGAGATGTGATGGAAATGGGTCACTGGTGCAAATGGTTGGGCGAGAAGATGCAAGGAGCCTGCTTACTTCTTCTTCTGTGACTGGTTCAATATCAGAGAGTGAGATAGATGCAGTGGGGGAGGGAGGACAGTGCATGGTATGAGGTGATTGGGAGATAATTTCCTGTCGGATATGGTCAATTTTTTCTTTGAAGTAATTGGCCAGATCGTCAGCTCGAAGTTCTGTGGTTGGGGCCTGCATTCTTGGGTTGAGCAGGGAATGAAAAGTGTCAAAGAGAGGTTTAGGGTTATTGGACAGTGAGGTGATGAGGGTGTTGAAATAGATTTGTTTGGAGAGGTGAAGGGCAGTGTTGTATGTTCTAAGCATAAACTTATAATGGATCAGTCCGGTGCTGTAGCTCTCTTAATTCTATTTTGAGGTAATAAAGATGGTCCTGGCTGTCCTACTCCTGACTGATTTTATGATTACAGCAAACACTTCCCTGTAAGAGCTGGTCTATACAGCTTGTCTGATTTCAGTCTGACAGGAGACTCCCTAGCACACACCTTACTCTAGGATGTCCAGGACACAATAACAACTTTTCCAGCATCTCCTGGGGCTGAGCTAACCACTCCCTGTCTGCTATAACCATTTTAACCCTTATAGTTGCTGGATGATTTTAAAACAACAGTGCGGCATCTACTTGTCACACACTTTCCTCCTATTTTAATGTCATCCTCGACACTCGTCTTCTTTCTAGTCGGTCTAACAAACTCCTAGGAGCTATTCTTCCTTTAGTGTCCTTTATGAAAAGGTGGTGACAGTCATGTAACACTGTGTGTATATTAAACACTAGATGGTGGCCCGATTCTAACGCATTGGGTATTCTAGAATATATATGCAGTTTATTTTTGAAGATTTAATAATAATGCAATAATACACCCCCCAATCCTGATATGTATGGTTCTCTCACCCCCAATCCTGATATGTATGGTTCTCTCACCCCCAATCCTGATATGCATGCTACCCCTCAACCCCCCTATCATGGTATGCATGGTCCCCTGACCCCCCAATCCTGGAATGCATGGTCCTCTCACCCCCCAATCCAGGTATGCATGGTCCTCTCACCCCCCTTTCTTGGTATGCATGGTATCCTCATCCCCCTTTCCTGGTATGCATGGTCCCCTCACCCCCCAATTCTGGTATGCATGGTCCTCTTACCCTCCTTTTGGGGTATGCATGGTCCCCTCACACCCCTTTCTTGGTATGCATGGTCCTCTCACACCCCAATCCTGGTATGTATGCTCACCATCACCCCCCTTTCCTGGTATGTATGGTCCCCTCACCCCCCAATCCTGGTATGCATGGTATCCTCATCCCCCTTTCCTGGTATGCATGGTCCCCTCACCCCCCCTTTCCTGATATGCATGGTCCCCTCACCCCCCAATTCTGGTATGCATGGTCCTCTTACCCCCCTTTTGGGGTATGCATGGTCCCCTCACCCCCCAGTCCTCGTATGCATGGTCCTCTCACCCCCCAATCCTGGTATGCATGGTCCCCTCACCCCCAATCCTGATATGCATGGTCCCCTCACCCCCCTTTCCTGGTATGCATGGTCCCCTCACTCCCCTTTCTTGGTATGCATGGTCCCCTCACCACCCTTTCGTGGTATGCATGGTCCCCTCACCCCCCAATCTTGCTATGCATGGTCCCTTCAACCCCCGTATCCTGGTATGCATGGTCCCCTCACCCCCCAATCCTGGTATGCATGGTTCCCTCACCCCCCAATCCTGGTATGCATGGTACCCTCACCCCCAATCCTGGTATGCATGGTCCCCTCACCCCCCAATCCTGGTATGCATGGTCCCCTTACCCCCCAATCCTGGTATGCATGGTCCCCTCACCCCCCCTTTCCTGGTATGCATGGTCCCCTCACCCCCCTTTCCTGGTATGCATGGTCCCCTCACCCCCCTTTCCGTGTAGCCGCGACCAATCAGCGTCGCGGCCCTCTGTCCGCGACCAATCAGCAACACGGCCCTGTAGCCGCGACCAATCACTGCTGTGGCCCTGTACAAAAATAATATTAAAAAATAAAAAAAGTTATTCTCACCTTACGACGGCCTCCTGTCTTCTTTTCATGCGCTCGGCCTCGCGTTCCCAGTAATGCTTTGCGGCTTAGACTTCTGATGACTTCGGTCTTCTTTCTCGCTCTCGAGAGAGTGACGTCGGTCTTCTTTCTCACTCTCGCGAGAGTGACGTCATCAGCGGTCTAAGCCGCAAAGCATTACTGGGAACGTGAGGCCGGGCGCGTGGAAAGAAGACAGTCGGAAGGTGAGAATAACTTTTTTTTATTTTAATTCTCTTTTTTACAGATTAAGGCCTGCACCTGCCGCTGATTGGTCGCGGCCTGGCGGGGGCCTGGTGGCCGCGACCAATCAGCGGCAGGCGCAGCTTACCGTTACAAACAGCTGCACCTGTCGCTGATTGGTCGCGGCCTGGCGGGGGCCTGGCGGCCGCGACCAGTCAGCGACCCGCGATTTCGGTTACAGACAGACACAATAAGGCGTTTATATATATAGATTGTTAATTTAGCATTCAATTTTAAAACATTAACAACAATCTTATCCTAACTAACTCTTGCTGGTAGGTCTCCTGCAAGAAATAGAACAACCTAAACAATCAGCATCTCTTCAGCTGGAACTTTTTATCCGTCTTCAGTTAGCTAAAGCTAACTAGTCTCAAGTACTTTTATCATTCTTTGGTAATGTCAATTCTATTAGTTTAAGTTAAGGGCAAGAGTCTATTCACTCAGGTAAAGTCTTTTGTAAAGTACATCACTGGGAGATACCACTCAGGTTGGCTTACCTGGTCCGTAGGCAGCAATACCTGTTTCACCTCGACAGTCCTTGGTACTTTACTCGGTTCACCTAGTGTATCATAGGTCAGCATCAGTGGTCTTCTTACTTCTAGAGTCGAAGTCCTCCTGCTGGGTTGTTCCTCTGGTACTACAGATTCTTCTGTTAAAGGTGTTTCTTTCTTTGCATTCAATCCCAGTACTTCCTCCGATGCTCTTGGAACTACATCCGCAAGTTCCTGTTCTTCTGTCGGACCATCAATTTCTGTAAAGTTTGGTGATTCCTCTAACCCTAGGTCCCTATCGATATCTTCAGCCACTGGTGTTTGATCATCAGATCTGAAATGAACCTTGGTTGTGGTTTTTGGTACGTACTCTGGAGCTTCAGGTCTTAGTTCACTTTCACGAGGATGGTAAGTTTCATTTCTTGACGGTATGTGAAGTACAAACATAACTGAAATAAAATGCGTGGGGGTCCCCCTGTAATTTTCAGAATCAGCAGAGGGAAATCCGATGGCTGGGAGCTGATGTTAATATTCTTGGAAATATTCTGGAACAATAGTGTACTGTATACTTAGCATTTCCAGATTATTAAAATGAGCGACCCCTCCATCCCCCAAAAAATGACATAGGATCCCCCTATATTTAATAACCAGCAAAGACTAGGCAGACAGCTGCGGGCTGATAATAATAGCCTAGGAAGGGGCCATGGATATTGGCCCCTCCCAGACTAAAAATTGATCTCTCTCAGTCACCACAGAAATGACACATCCATAAGCCGCGCCAAATCTGGCACTTAGCCTCTCTTCCCACTTGCCCTGGTGCAGTGGCAAGAGAGGTGATAATTGGGGGGGTTGATTTCACCTTTGTGTCGTCAGGTGATATCAAGCCCATAGGTTAGTAATGGAGAGGCGTCTATAAGACGCCCCTATTACTATCCCTATAGTCATATTGCATAAAAAAACACACCCAGAATAAAGTCCTTTAATTGAAAAAATGACGCAGACTCCTTTGATAAATCTAAATTAAACCATACTCACTCCATCACCCAGTCCACAGAAGCCAATGTCTCTTGTAACAGAATTAAAATAATAAACAACAATATTCCTCACTTGTTCGTCGAGAAGATAATAATCCATTTGTCCCACGACGGGTCTAGCTCTACTACATCTAGATGGCAGGCAGCATTGTTGCATGATGCAATTATACAGTCTACATGTGTGTCATCAGTGTGCACATGTGCAGGACATTTGGCAGCCTGTGCTGCTACCAGAAACACTGGCATCTGAAAGAGCCCTTAGTGAACTTGGTCATTTACCAACCAAACTTTGGCCAACTTTTGCCGATGTTTAGGAAAAAAGCCGGGGAATCCGAACACAAATCTGAACATTTTCCGAACAAGTTCGCTCATCTTTTGAAGTAACCATCTGCCAGTCTTGTCCCTTACAAGCTCACTGATTGGCTGCTGCAATGTTGATGTGACGTGACCACTGTAGACAATAATAGTCACCGGGATGTGTAGTGCAGACCCAGGGAGGGGGAGTAAAGCACACTTTGTTTTTTAAATGGACTGCGCCTGGGAAGTGTGGTTTTCGGAAATCAGAAAACCCTTTTGAAGTATCAGGCAATGAATACAAAAACAGTCATAAATAACAGTGCAAATCATCACATATCAGTAGTCCAAGTCAGCAGGCACTTGGATGGTGTTTACCCGGCGCTGCCAACAGAGCTTTACTGCCCTTACTGGCTTATGGGGTCAGTCGAGCAGAGGTGCATTATACTACTATAACTATAGGGGTGCATTATACTACTATGGGAGTGCATTATACTGCTATGGGGTGCATTATACTACTATAGGGGTGCATTATACTGCTATGGGGTGCATTATACCACTATAGAGATGCATTATACTCCTATGGGGGTACATTATACTGCTATGGGGTGCATTATACTACTATAGGGGTGCATTATACTACTATGGGGGTGCATTATACAGCTATGCTGTGCATTATACTGCTATGGGGTGCATTATGCCACTATAGAGGTGCATTATACTACTATGGGGGTGCATTATACTGCTTCGGGGTGCATTATACTGCTATAGGGGTACATTATACTATTATGGGGGTGCATTATACTGCTATAAGGGTGCATTATTCTACTATGGGGTGCATTATACTATTATTGGGGTGCATTATACTACTATGGGGGTGCATTATACTGCTATGGGGTGCATTATAGTGCTGTGGGGGTGAATTATACTGCTATGGGGGGACATTATACTGCTCAGGGGTGAATTATACTGTTATGGGGTACATTATACTGCTATGAGGGTACATTATACTGCTATGGTGGTGCATTATACTACTAATGGGTGCATTATACTATTATTGGGGTGCATTATACTACTATGGGGGTGCATTACACTGCTATGGGGTGCATTATACTATTATGGGGTGCATTATACTACAACGGGGGTGCATTATACTACTATAGGGTGCAATATACTGGTATGGGGGTGCATTATACTGGTATGGGGATACATTATACTGGTATGGGGATGCATTATACTACTATTGGGGTGCATTATACTACTATGGGGTGCATTATACTGCTATATACAACTATAGGGTGAATTATACTACTATGGGGGTGCATGATACTGCTATGGGGGTGCATTATGCTATGGGGTGCATTACCCTGCTATATACGACTATGGAGTGAATTATACTACTATGGGGGTGCATTATACTACTATGGGGTGCATTATGCTACTATGGGGTGCATTATACTGCTATATATGACTATGGGGTGCATTATACTACTATGGGGGTGCATTATACTGCTATATATGACTATGGGGTGTATTATATATGACTTAGGCCGGTTTCACACTAGCGCATTTTCAGCGCGCGCACGGCCGGGGGTAGCTCCGCCCCCGAGCCGGCTCTCTGCCCGGCGTGCCCGCCCCTTGCCTGTAGCGCCGCCTCCTAGCGGACGGCGGCGCCTGCGATCGGCGCACCCTATATTTAGCATAGGGTGCGCCGATCGTGCGCAGGTCGTGCGCTAGTTGCGCTTTGACCTGCGCTGCGCACTTTTGACGGTGCGCCGTGCGCGCCAAAATCGAACTTTTCGGATTTTGGCGCGCACGGCGCACCGTCATAAGTGCGCAGCGCAGGTCAAAGCGCAACTAGCGCACGACCTGCGCACGATCGGCGCACCCTATGCTAAAGATAGGGTGCGCCGATCGCAGGCGCCGCCGTCCGCTAGGAGGCGGCGCTACAGGCAAGGGGCGGGCACGCCGGGCAGAGAGCCGGCTCGGGGGCGGAGCTACCCCCGGCCGTGCGCGCGCTGAAAATGCGCTAGTGTGAAACCGGCCTAACTGGTGCATTATACTACTATGGATGACTATGAGATGCATTATACTACTATATATGACTATGGGGTGCATTATACTACTATGGATGACCATGGGGCAATATGGAGAGACATGCGGGAGTATGGAGAGACATGAAGCAGAATGGGAGGACATGTGGGGTCCAGAATGGGAGGACACGTGGGGTCCGGAATGGGAGGATTCTTGGGGTCCAGAATTGGAGGACACGTGAGGTCCAGAATGTGGGATATTATTATTCTACGGACTAATTAACGGATATTATTTTTGTGGATACTGTTTTCAGTTTGGGGGAAGAAAGGTCCTGTTACTGTGCAGGATGACCCGGTCGCTTTTTTTCTTCATCTGGCGTAGTGTAGAGTTGGGGAAAAATTGGGGAATGTGCTCTAGATAACTGTGTTATTTTCTGCAGAGACAAGTCCTGGCTGGAAGAAATGATGGTGGTCTGCTCTGGATGAAGATGAAGGACTTCAACTAGAGACATCACTGGTGAGTCAATGTGTTACCTGTACACTGATACTATACACTGTATACTATATACAGAGGTCCTGCGTATAATGTCACTGGTGATCACTGTATTACTTGTACACTATACACTATATATAGAGCTCCTGTGTATAATGTCACTGGTTATCCCTATATTTTCTGTACACTGACACTATATACAAAGCTCCTGTGTATAATGTCACTGTTGATCCCTATACTACCTGTACACTGACACTAAAATACAGAGCTCCTGTGTATGATATCACTGGTGGTCACTGTATTACCTGTGCACTGACACTATATACAGAGCTCCTGTGTATAATGTCACTGGTGATCACTGTATTACCTGTACACTGACACTATATACAGAGCTCCTGTGTATAATGTCACTGGTGGTCACAGTATTACCTGTACACTGACACTATATACAGAGCTCCTGTGTATAATGTCACTGGTAATTTCTATATTACCTGTACACTGACACTATATACAGAGCTCCTGTGTATAATGTCACTGGTGATCCCTATATTACCTGTACACTGACACTAAAATACTGAGCTCCTGTGTATAATGTCACTGGTGGTCACTGTATTACCTGTGCACTGACACTATATACAGAGCTCCTGTGTATAGTCACTAGTGATTACTGTATTACCTGTACACTGACACTATATACTGAGCTCCTGTGTATGTCACCGATGATCACTGTATTACATTTACACTGACGCTATATACAGAGCTCCTATGTATGTCACCGGTGATCACTTGATTACGTGTATACTGACACTATACACTGTGTACTATATGCAAAGCTCCTGTGTATAATGGCACTTATGATAAAATTAGTATTGTATTTTTTGTATTAATGATCAGTATTGTAGTATTCGATCACTATGTGGTTGTAATCAATTTGTAGTGAATTGAAAGTACTCTGAAGTCTTCAATTGCCCTGAAAAGACATGTATACAACATCTTCCAAGCTCTTTAATGCAAGCCCAGTCTTATTAATGCTAAAGTGACCCCAAGATACATGGCAATGGGTATATGTATGTTAACTGGTGGTAATGAACAGCCTTTTTCTTTACACACTAATCTTCTTCACTGATGTATTGTCACACACTATCTGTACAGTTTCGTCAGTGTTTTATGGATTTCTCTCCCTATCTCTATGGCTAATCTATGAGCTTTGACGTCTCCGCACTATCCATATTCATGGAAAAAAATGGCTTTTGCGTTCCCTGTCTAGACTTTTATACTGGTTAGTATATTCCTTTCTGATTGGTTATGCTACACCATGTGATGTGATAGCTGCAATGCATTATGGGAAACCTCCTCAGCCACGCCTGCGGTCATATGATCCTTCTATGACTGATGTAATCTAGCTGTTTTTTAAACGATTTGAGAATCGCAAATGATTTAACTTCCCGGGTTCAGCGACTTCCTAAAGATTCAACATGAATTCTGTTTGCATCTAATCATTTCTTATGCACACCCTTTAATAATGTTTTACAACCTACTGATTTGAAATTCATAAACAATCATTAGAGACGATTTTATTTTAATTTTTGCATATGGCCACCCTGACTCCTAAGAGTTTGAAATGCATCTGTTTCTTTTGAGAGCGTCAAGTGATCACAAAATGCTTTTTTTTCCCTTTATATTGACAAGGATTGCACGAGCCGTTTCATCTTTTCCTTCATGGGGTTCGTGTTTTATCACTAAATCTGAATGTTTGATCCACCAGGAACATCACCCCTCGCTCGAGGCGATTTTATATCTGACTCAATGTAGTGGTTGGTGCGTGGGGACGATATCGCGAGTAAATCTCCTAAACGCTCGCTTGACCCTAGCAGTAGTTACACTTCACACGGAGAATTAGCTTCCAATAGTAAGTAGCAATCACAACGCAAAGATGCAGAAAGGGAGCAGATGGAAACCAGAAGGAAACCAGCTGGAAGTATGTTTCTCTTCGAAACTGTTTTAACAGCCTGCACACAAATACAGTGCCGGCAATGCACAGATAACATAAAACATAAATACAGGCTACTGCTAGAAAAGACAGCACCAACTGAGCAGCTTATGACATGGCACAGGTCGCAGAATACGAAAATATTATCAGTATTTAAAGAGTAACTAAACTTTCGTTTTTATGTATATATAAAATAATGTCAAGCATGGAAAGTTAGGAAACTTTGCTAACTCACTTTATTAGAGCATTTGTCTTCATTCCTGAAAAAAAATACATGTACTGTAGGCGGTTTCCAAACCCCAGCTTATCCTTCACTTGCTTTGATATCAGAACATATTGATTTGAAGTACAGATGTCAGCCCCTTGTCTCCTCTCAGTGTTGTGCTTATTAGAACAGTCACCTGCGGCAGCTTATCACCACAGTTAGTGACACCCAGGTGCTGACCCAATACTGCCATCTTCTGTACTCCAAATGAGTACTGTGGTGAACTCTCTTAATCCGACTTCTGAGGCAAGGCTCCCTCTGGTGGATACTGCTGGTAGTGGAGCTGGTCAACATGATGTTAACCCAACAGATGCAGAGGATAATTGGAGGAGTGGGGGTAGTGACTGGGACTACATAAGCGAGCAGACTTCTCTCAGTGACTGCCGGTGATACTCCTTTCTTTGCTTACTGAGGATTTCTGTCTCCTGCCTGATCCTGCATTTTTTCAGCTAAGTGTCATTTGCTAAAACCTTTGTATGTGATTTTGCCTTGCTGTCAGGGGTCAGCTTGCTCCCCTGGGGGCTGCTGGCTCCTGCCCTGTATTTTTGTATCTTGTGTTTGTTTGCTCAGTCCCCTGCTGTATTAGCCTGTTGCTAGCCGTCAGTTCACACCTGAGTGCTGATATAGTGGGGGGGGGAGGTTGTGCACATCTCAGTATTTTTGTACATCAGTCGTGTTGGAATTGTTAGGGTTTTTGCGTGATTGCAGACAGTGCCTTTTCTGTCCTGTCCTATCTAGTCAGTGTGGGCCCCATCATTTGCTCAGTCTATTTTCTGTCTGTGTTTGTGCTTCATCTTGTCTCACCAACAATATATGTTTGGAGGCTGTCTATTCCTTTGGGGATCTGCTCTGGGGCAGATTCGATTTCACCTTTCTGTCCTTAGGCTTAGTTAGTCCTCCGGCTGTGACGACGCGTCTAGGGCAACGTAGGAACGCTCCACGGCTACTGCTAGTTGTGTTGTTAAGATCAGGGGTCTGCAATCTGCTGAGTGACCAACCTCTCGGTGTTCTGGTGGCATAGCCTATTGCGCTCTCCTCCTCGGTGACCCATTCATAACAGAGTACATTCTGATATCAATGCAGCTAAAGGCATCAATTAGACTGGGGAAAAGCCGGGGTTTGGAAGCCACTTACATGGAATTTATTTTACAGGAATGAAGACAAAGTCTCTAATCAAGCGATTTACAAAGTTTCATAACTTTCCGTACTGGACAAAGTTATAACAAAAACAACAGCAAATATAAAAGTTGAGTCACTCTTTGAGGAGCACCTTCCTTTTGAGACCTGATGTAACCTGATAATCTTCTCATTATTGGTTTAGTTGGTAATTATTCTATAGATGCTGTAATAAAAATGTTTTCTCCATTGTTACGCTCCTGCCTGGACTTGGCCCAGCTCCGCTCCCTTCCCTTATGGAAACTTCCTTTCCCTGTGCTCCACGTCATGTTTTACAAGTTGCCTAACGTGTTCTAGTGACATCACCTACTCTAGGCCCAGTTAGAGACTCACCTGTGTCTTAATATTGAGAATCTAGAGTCCAGTTGTTTGGAGAGTGTTACCATATGTTCACACAGTGCATTCACCTTACCATACTCCTGTGATTCTGCTAGCCACCTTCTAGATTAAAGCCCCCGTTACACATAGCGATATCGCTAGCAATATCGCTGTAACATCACCGATTTTGTGACGTAGCAGCAATATTGCTAGCGATATCGCTATGTCTGATACTTACCTCCGACCGGCTCCCCCGCTGCTCATCGCTGATCGCACGAGAACATCCTGGACCATTTCTCGTCGGGCGCTTCCTGCTGGGCTTCCTGTGGCGCCGACGAGCGACCCGTGGACGCGGGCGAGAGGATGTCAGGATCGCCTCGTCTGACAGGTAAGTAGCGACCCCCGACCGCTGCTGTGTCACTGGTGAGATCTGCCTGTATGGCAGCTCACTAGCGACCACTTAGCGATGCACCAGTGATCCATATCGTTGTCGGGATCGCTGGTGCATCGATAAGTGTAACGGTACCCTAAGTCAGTAAGTATTCATTGTGTGCATTCATCTTGCAAAACTCCTGACTGTGTAAAGTGGCCAAGGCTTTTAGCCTTGGCTGAACTGCTTCTCCATAACGCTCTGCACCTTACAAGAAAACTGTGTCCCAGTCCCAGCGTGCTGTCAAGTGTGGGGTGCATGACACATACTCGTAGGCCACTTACCTCTTCCGTCTCCAGACCTCCATCTTCAGGAGCAGCCGCACACAACTCAGGGGACGACAAGTTCATTTCAACTAACAGAAGTTTACAGGGCAGTTCAAGTTCATCAGATTGTAACATATGGGATAGGGCACACCACTTCTGGTTCCTTATTTCCTTACCACAAGATGTCTTCAGTCCTACCCTTCATTCCTCCTGGACTATCTCTATGCCCACTGTCAGCCTCAGGGATTTCATGTCGAGTCCCGCACGGCACCCGGGATCCACTACCTTCCCTTCACACGGTTCTGCGTCCATCTCCCCTTGTGTGCCAGAGGACACGATGAATCTTTTACCACCTATGCTGGGCCCTGATCTCCTGACTTTGCCAGAATGTCTGCACGGGATTCTAGTACGGCCTCCCAATGCTTTGAACGATAGGTACATGCTGGCACTAGCAGCCCAATGCACTTGAACTTGACATTGGGACTCTACTTCCCTATCTTACAAGCATCAGGAAATGAGTCCCTTTCCTAAACTTACTAACATCCTCCCACTGTGGACTAATCCCAAAACCTTATCTGTATCATAGACCTGTACCTTGAACTAACTACAGATAGTATTCTATGAGTATGTACTAAGCCTATTCTTATCTTATGTCCTAGTCTATCTCTTACCCTATGCTGGTCACTACTATATCACAGTTTATTTACAAGGGAAACTAAAACCACAGTACGTAGTTCACATTTCACATGACACTATAAGTATATATAAAACGCATGACAATATCTACTGTGACGAATCGCAGGGGGGGATATATTTGGGTATCCCTGCTGCCACCAATATGTCAGGAACCGGGGTTGTTTCATTGCCCCCCGGTTCTTCTCAACAGGGATTTATGTATATCCCGCTTTCCAATTTCTGGTTTGGAATTTGCAGCTTTCCGGCGCCCCCTTACCTTCAGGTCAGTAAGGGAACTGCACCTAGGATAAGTAGTCGCCGGACGGGCTGCCTCACCGTGTATGGGCTAATGGGAAGGCTGCAGTGAGGGAGATGACTAACCCCAGTGCTAGGCGGGATGTACACTTATCAAACTCCGTCCATCACTGCCAGGGTCTCTCCCTAAAGCCCAGAACACACTCTAAGCTGCCATCAGCTCCTATTCCTATGATCAGTAACGGGTCAGGAGCCAACCAAATCAGTTGCGAATTTAGCCTCAGAGGACGTGAAGATATGTTATAGGGCAAGGAGAAACAAAGCTAGTAATTTTATATTTTACTCCAAAAAGTAGGCAGTGCTTACAAAAGGTATAAAAAGATATTATAAAGGGAGACAATTGAAGTATGTACAAACAATTACAAAATAGCAGGGATTAAAAGGAGAAAACACTTACAGTTGCTTAAGTCATTTCCTAGCAGACCATGCGGTGCGGGGGAGGGGCGATACATCACAGTGCATCACAGAGCCTCTCAGTATCAGGGTTCCAGGGCAAAGACCCTGTGAAATGAGCTCCCACTATCTTATACCCCCTGGTCGTGACATCACTGAGGGGGCTGAGTTATGGAAGCACTCCTCGTTTCTCAGAGGGGCTAACACGTACTGAAAACTCATAAGTATCATATCTTGGGGAGGGAACCTCATAGAGCAACAATCAAAGTATTACTTTCCCCAACATGACGTTAACGTTAATTTGAGCCCGAATACGAAGTACCTTTATGAACCGATTAAGTAGAAATCCATTTCTTGGATTCTGCTGAAGTATGAAAAAAACTAAAGGGGGTGGTAGCTCTAACGAAGCACATGCCAGATATGTAACTTTCATACCTATAACACCAACTACACCAACTAGGGTCAAGATATGCCCTAATATTTAGATCTTAGATCAACTCTATCTTAGACAACAGAGCACATGTTTCCAGACAAAGAATTGTATTCTGATCCCCCAGCACATTCTTGAGGGAGGGTCAGGAAGGAGTATAGGATTACACAGGCAGGCAGAGGGAGAGAGAAGGAGGTGGAAGAGAGGGGGTCAAAAGCCCACAGCATGTGTCTGTAAAGCCATGTAACCTTCCAGAAGTATACTCAGAATATGGCATAGTAGTAGGATCATTACATCTACATTAAGCGATTTTTATCTTCAGGAACAGGGCAACACAGTCCACACCATTACTACTGCATACTTTTACCTTACTCCTGCTGGCTAGCCCTCTTCTTGCTACCACCTGGTTAATCCATTGATTGCAGTATAGCACGAGATGTTATTGGACTCTGTTTATATTGTGGATTGATCTTTGCAAAACTCCTGTGTTTCCTCTGCCTTCCACTGTGTGCAGGTTTGGAATTGCCATTTCCTTCTTGGTGTGTCCTCCTGATCCTGTGGTCTTCAGTGTGTCCAAGTCCTCACTGTTCCACGTGCCCTGCAGCCTTCTGCACCAACGCACTTGGTTCATTTATTGTGAATCCACCTAACTAGGAGACCATGCACACTACCAATTTTGCACTTGTACCTATGATATTCTATGGGCAAGGCAGTACACATGACCGATTATTTTTCTCGGACTGAGTAGTCCATGGAAAAAATCAGAGACTTGTCTGATTTTGATCCAAGTGTTGGATCAGAATCACCAATCCAAGTCTATGTGTTAGGAATCTGTGTCCTGCCATACTACTGCAGAGATCCAGATCCTCACATTCATCTCCAGAGGCTAAGTCCTTTATGCCAGCTTGTGAGCATGCTCCTGGAATGAGCTCCCATTGGAGTTCAGGAGCCAGGTGCTCAGGTCCTGCTCCTGATTCCATTGGTTCAGCTCAGGTCTCTGGAGATTTCCGGAAGGTCCCGATCACTATAAAAAGTGCGCATGGCCGTTATGCCATGTGCTAGTATTTTCTGATACTTGCTGCTGTATGTTTGTTGATGGATGCTTGGTCTGGTGGATGATTTATTATGAAACCCCTTCCCTCGGTTATTACGTGTGTGTGAGTGATTGGGTCAGCCAGTAGCAGCACTAGCGCCAGCGCGCTGAAGCTTCAGCCATCTCAGCAGCAAAGCGTCCTGCATCGCACTTGCGTTATTGCGGTTGAAGACTTCTGTGGCGTTCGCAGTTGCGACGCCGTGCACACGCTCATTCACGGTAAGTCCGTTTGGTTGTAGTGCCACTTTAACTACTCCTGTGCTCGGCTACCGTACGTGTGCCACTGTGTCCCTGTGCGTTTAACAGGCTCAGCGTTACCTTTTCTTTATTATTTTTCTGTGCAGCTCTGTGTCCCATAACAGAGACTGTCTCTTTTGCACTTGGGTGATTTAGAACCCTGTGCACACTACCGCTGTAGTGCACTGCCTCCCTTAGCAGTGGTTTTGCCATCTGCCGCACGGTGGACCCCGAGTGGCGAAGGCACTTTAATTTTTTTTTTTTTTTAGTGCCTTCCGCCACTCATAACATAATACTAGCGCCAGGGTCTGGCTAGAGATGGCGGATCAGCAGCAGCTGTTACAGCTTGTGCGTCAGTTCGAGGTTCGTCTTGCTACCCTTGAGAGGTCTCTCGCAGCTGCGCAGGCTACAGATGCTGTCATCCAGGCACTTACGGACGCGGTAGGGCGTATGTCCATGTCCGCCCTTGTGCCGACAGTTACCCGCCTCCCGTTGCTCGATAAATATGCTGGGGATGGCGCCTCCTGTAGGGGTTTTATCAGCCAGTGCTCGATACACCTAGAGCTGCTGGCTGCGCAATTCCCTATGGAGCGGGCTAAGGTGGCTTTTGTCATCTCCCTACTGTCGGGCAAGGCGCTGGAATGGGCTACACCTCTGTGGGAGCGTGGAGACCCTGAGATTCGGTCCGCGGCTAACTTGCTGACTGCCATCAGGCAAGTTTTTCTCGGTCCTCGGGTCACACATGATACGTCCCTGCAGCTACTCGCCCTTACTCAGGGGTCACTCTCGGTTAGCCAGTATGCCGTCCGTTTTCGGACACTGGCGTCCGAGTTGGAACAGTCTGACAAGGCCCTAATCCCCGTTTTTTGGCGAGGTCTAGTGGAGCATGTGAAGGATGCTCTCTCTACTAGAGAGATCCCCACCAGCTTAGAGGAGCTAATCTCCATCTCCTCACGGATTGACCTCCGTTTTTCGGAGCGCGGTATGGAGCGGGCGTACTCCAAGCGCAAATCCGTTTCAGCTCCCAAATTTTTTGAACCCCTTGAGCTGGCGGAGCCAGAGGTTCTACCTCCTGAGCCCAAGGAGATATCTCGCACCAACCTTAATTCAGACTCCGACCAGGAGTCCATCTGCGGTTGTCATCATGTCTGTGCGGTTTCTCCGGAAGCCGGCTCCCCGCAAAGGTTGGAGTCTGAACCGGTTATCGAGACCTTTGTTCTTCCTCATCTTAGGGCTCAGGTGCTCGCCTGGGCGCATGCCCCTAACACGCACCACCATCGGGGCTATATGCAGGTCTCAAAACTGTTGGCTGGTGCGCATTGGTGGCCCCATAGAGCTCGGGACATAAAAAGATTTATTCAGGCTTGCACCTTGTGTGCTCAGCCTAACCCTCCTAGACAGAGGGTGGCGACATCTGCCGACACGCGGCAGCGTGCCTCTGTCACTCCCGCTCCTACTATCTCCCAAGTGTCCCTCTTGAAACCTGGTGACCTCGGTTCTTCTGATGCCTTCCAGGTGTCTCGGGTTACTGTAACTCCTACCAGGGCACGGGGAGGAGGGGCCTTGGGGGGGGTAATGTTAGGAATCTGTGTCCTGCCATACTACTGCTGGAAAAAATCAGAGACTTGTCTGATTTTGATCCAAGTGTTGGATCAGAATCACCAATCCAAGTCTATGTGTTAGGAATCTGTGTCCTGCCATACTACTGCAGAGATCCAGATCCTCACATTCATCTCCAGAGGCTAAGTCCTTTATGCCAGCTTGTGAGCATGCTCCTGGAATGAGCTCCCATTGGAGTTCAGGAGCCAGGTGCTCAGGTCCTGCTCCTGATTCCATTGGTTCAGCTCAGGTCTCTGGAGATTTCCGGAAGGTCCCGATCACTATAAAAAGTGCGCATGGCCGTTATGCCATGCGCTAGTATTTTCTGATACTTGCTGCTGTATGTTGGTTGATGGATGCTTGGTCTGGTGGATGACTTATTATGAAACCCCTTCCCTCGGTTATTACGTGTGTGTGAGTGACTGGGTCAGCCAGTAGCAGCGCTAGCGCCAGCGCGCTCAAGCTTCAGCCATTTCAGCAGCAAAGCGTCCTGCATCGTTATTGCGGTTGCAGACTTCTGTGGCGTTCGCAGTTGCGACGCCGTGCACACGCTCATTCACGGTAAGTACGTTTGGTTGTAGTGCCACTTTAACTACTCCTGTGCTCGGCTACCGTACGTGTGCCGCTGTGTCCCTGTGCGTTTAACAGGCTCAGCGTTACCTTTTCTTTATTATTTTTCTGTGCAGCTCTGTGTCCCATAACAGAGACTGTCTTTTTTGCACTTGGGTGATTTAGGACCCTGTGCACACTACCGCTGTAGTGCACTGCCTCCCTTAGCAGGGGTTTTGCCATCTGCCGCACGGTGGACCCCGAGTGGCGAAGGCACTTAAATTTATTTATTTTTTTTAGTGCCTTCCGCCACTCATAACACTATGTTTCCGATAAAAAGACGGATGGTGCTTGGATGACATCCAAGTGTGTTCCAATTTACAAAAACTGCCAAAAAAATTCTCTCCACGTCCGAGAAAAATTGATTCCACTCTGATCAAAGTCTTATTAGAGTAATCAGGCCGTACTCATTTAAAAGGGTTTGGTCATGTTCGTAAATGAGTAAAATTGCAAAGTGCTAGTGCAAACAAGCAAAATTATCTCTTATTAAAAATCCTCCCCTTATTCAAGAAAGGATGGAATTTTAATTCCTTGGTTTACTGCTCCTTGTCTTTTGCCTGGATTCAGATGCATTGATATCAGAACGTATTCATTTGGAGTACAGATGATGGCAGTGGTTGAAGTACAGATGATGGCAGTGGTTGGAGAACAGATGCTGGCAGTGGTTGGAGTACAGATGATAGCAGTGGTTGGAGTACAGATTATGGCTTTACTAGAAGGATTTTGGCTTACATACATTTTGGCAAACTGTAGTCTAGCTTTATGTCTCTATCAGTAGTGGAATCCTCCTGGGTATCCTGCCATACCGTTTCATTTCAGAACAGCTTGAATTTCTTTGGAACTTGATTGGGGATGCCTCTCCACCATCCGGACTATCCTGCGTTACAACCTTTCATCAATTTTTCTCTGCCGTCCACGTTCAGGGAGATTAGCTATGGAGCTATGGGTTGTAGATTTGTTGATTATGTTGCTCACTGTGGACAAAGGAACATCAAGATCTCTGGAAATTGGCTTGTAACCTTGAGATTGTTGATATTTTTCAACAATTGTGGTCCTCAAGTCCTCAGACAGTTCTCTTCTCCTCTTTCTGTTCTCCATTGTTAGTGTTGCACACACAGACACACAATGTAAAGATTGAGTTAACTTCTCCCCTTTCCATCTGGTTTCAGATGTGATTTTCATATTGCCCACACCTGTTACTTGCCACAGGTGAGTTTGAATGAGCATCACATGCTTGAAACAAAGTTGTTTACCAAAGGTGCTAACAATTTTGTCAGGTCCATTCTTTTTTGTTTGCAAAATTATTTCTAATTTGTCTTTTTTCTGTTTTTTGTGAAGTTCCAAAACACACAAAGGAAATAAACATGTGTATAACAAAACTTGTGTAATTGGAATACATTTATGGGAGAAATACTTCATTTTCTAGAACAGCTGCAAGGGTGCCAACAATTTCGGCCATGACTGTAACATCTAAAAAAAAAATCTATGTTCTTAACCAGGTCTTTCCATGACAATTAGATGAAATACAACTATCAGTAGAATACATATTTTATCCATATTTGATTAGGTGACTTCCTTTTCTTATCACAGGCCGACGCTATCTCATCTTTATTGTGTTATTTACAGTTCCTTTCTCAAGTAAGTGTCAAATTTGTAAGAAAAACATTTTTGGGGGAGAAAATTAAATTAGTTGCATATTTTTATAATTCCTAAAGTGAGGAAATTGACAGTTGTGGTTAGCTAATTTTCTTATCGTTTTTCTATTCATGGAATTCATATATTTTAGAAGTTGTAAAATATCCTGCAGACAGTCTAAGGGGGTGAGATATAATGTCTTTCATGCTTCCCTTCCCTATGATTGTCTTCCAGTTCTTAATGTGTACAGACGTGTTTTATGATTGCCTGCAGTACTGCTACATGTATAACTATGCATTACTGCTCATTGTTTATGGTATTGCCACATGAATGTGCTACCATTTTATAGAAAACATAACAGAAAATATATTGCCTGGTATTCCTGTATTATAGTATTGCAGATGTTATATGCCTTTTGTACATGTACAGTTAGGGAAAGTTAGTGCATCCTTTCTTGGGACATTAGAGGAGGGCACTCTTAGTACATAGTCTCTCCATAGACTGGGTAGATGTAATATGTTGCGGGCCACTAGATGGGATATACTAGTGAGGCCTGATAGGATGTTCATAGACAGTTAATTTTAGGAGGGGCTGCTGAGAGTTAAGGTTAGTGCTGAAGAGTGGTTTAGTTAGACGGGACCAAGGCGCCCAAGTGTCCACTTGGGCTATAGGCCTGGACAGCTCAGCAGCCACGTAACGTTAAGTCATTATAGCCCACGTTACCCACGGCCACTGCGGGTCTTAGCAATGGGCCAGTACAGGAAAAGGAAGATGTGGCGTCTGATCGCCTGGGCCAATGCTTTTAGGGCAGAAGTTGGCTGGAATAAGGAAATAAAGGGAGTTGGAGCTTCAACGAGATCGGTACAGACGGGCCGGATGCTTCACCAGGGGCCACCAAGCGTAGTGCCTGATGAATTAGTGTCTGGGTCGAAACAGGCTGAAGGAAATGTCATTATAGCAAGGTCAGGCCAGGAAGGAACTGGGAAGCAGTCTAGGACGGTCCGGTCCGGGCATGTACTGCACAGAAGTGACAGCAAACAAGGGAAAGATGAGGAATCAAGCAATTGTTATAATGTACCAACTGTGAATGTAACGTGCAAAATCCTAAGTAAAGAAAGTGTTAAAGTTGTCTCGGACTGTGTCTCCATTGATGGGGGTCACCTAGAAGAGCACCATTATGGCCTGGGAAGTGCCCGGATGAAGCTGAATCTGGAGATGAGGTATGCAGAGAAGTGTTGTTTCATGTAGGGGAAGGACAGGACACAGCTGCTACAGTAATACAGGTCATGGCTACAGTCCTGTCTCTCCCTTACAACAGCATACCATAGTTCTGGGCCTTTGTCTTATATTTTTGTGAGGGAGCACCAGGGCCGTAGTCATGGCTGATAATACCTTCTCTTGTGTGCCCTGGTCTCCCGTCACATACAAAGAATATCCCATTGTCAGTGTACTTGCCTCCCTGCTCTCCACACCTTCAGGGTCTTCTCTATGCTGCTTAAAACCCCCTCCGGTCGTTTGCTCACAAACAGAGACACAGTCCAGTTGCAACTTAAAATGTAGAACTTTACTTTTTTCTCTTTGCAGCACATCCTTATTAAATACAACATCAGCATAGGATTCTATACAGTTCACATTCTTCACTTTCCCTGTACTCTTTCTTGCGTCCTTCAATATGTGCCCGAGTCGTACCGTCTCATGCGGTACTGCAGCGTCATCCCTGTTCAGACTCACTACTCTTAGGAGTTCTGCCCCGGACCTGAGGGCATCTGCCCATGCAGTAAGCTGCCACATTTTAGAGCGATCTGCGTCCCTGTACTGTTGTGACCTCTGCTGTAGCTTCTGTTCCACCACTGCTGTCACCGCTGCTGCCTCAGCTGCACTTCTGACCGACTGGGCCCAGGATGGCTGGGTTCCTTGCTTTTAACATTACAGGGATGTCCACTCTATACGGGCTCGAGGGCCTTACTGGCTAGGATCAGGAAAACCCTCTATCTTACACACGGTTAGCTCCTCCTATGTAAACTATCTACAGGGCTCTTGCTACTGAACTATAGTGTGCCCCCTCTAGTGCCTTAACTAAGGTACTGCACTTTCCCTATGTTACAACATTATATACACCTTACAGCAATGCAGTATACAACGCTATTTGCAATTATGTACATTACCCCACAATATATACATAGCAGCATAACATTTAGTACACCCCTTACATATTTTCATCCTATCAGATTTTTATGATGAGTAGAGTTGAGGTACAGATCAGTTGTGGCTCAGTTGTGGCTGGACAGTATTCTAATTTCTGGTGTTTACCCGCTTGGTTCACTAACTTTGATATGCCTAAAGTATAGAATATAACAAAATTTACAATAGCAATGGAACCTGGTGCCTGTTCACACCTCTACCGTGACATTCATCTTACAAGAGTAGGACATCAGGACCTTGGGCAACAGTCCCCATTCCTTGTTTAAGATTATTGGGACACTTTTACAGGTGGAAGAGACTTCTGCAGGTTTACACTACACTTGAGAAAAGTGGATTGATAAAACAAGACCTGGTGCCTTCTGTTTTCTGATTTCAAATGATAAAATAGTAAAATATGTGTGAGATACCTGTCTCAACTCCAGGGTTGGGCTCCACTCCCCTCCCCTACGGCCATCACCACTTTTTGCTGTGCTCCAAAAGTTGCTTGTTGTGTCTTCCTAACATCATCATCCAAGGCCAATCTGAACAATGGAAATTAATAGACTTTATGGTTATTGGAAACGTTCAGTGTTATGTAACACGTGAATTGGGAGTATGGACCCCTGTGGATGCAATCAGTTTGGTGATGGAAGCCAGACACTCTAGGCAGGGACGTAACTATTATAGGTGCAGAGGTTGCAATTGGAGCTTAAGGGGGTCGTAAAGGTTCCTTTGGCCCATATGAAAAGACTATTACTATTAGTAATCTGGTAATCTGTGATAGCTGCGGGGACTAGTAGGAGCTTTGGATTACACCATTGAATCTAGGGACTAGAAGACACAAGGTTGAAGTGAGGTTAGGTAGAGCCCAGATTAAAGCCAGTTAAGTATTACCTGGTGTGGTATCACAATGGCAAGGTGTGTACCATGTCTGGAGTAGAACAAGGCCAGATTTAGATGTGGAATTTCAGGTATCAACAGACAAATCCAATGGGCTAGTCAATGGGCAGAGTCCCAGAGTCCAGGAACAGAGTTAGATCATGCACAAGTGATCGTAAAGTAAAAGTAGTATGACTGCCTGAAGGTAGACACTGAACTGAACTGACTTGACACGCAAGCACTAAATAAATGGGCTAATAGTGTGAACACTTCATAGATGGGAGAAAAATTGTCTGTGCCCGCAAATTTCAGTGGCTGACCATCCAGTGCATATAGGGGTATCCCTACTTTCCCCATCAGATGATGTCAGGGTAGAGAGATGATGTTTAATGTCAGTAGCTTTTGAATTATAAAGGCTCATACTTTTGTGCAGTGCAAAGATAAACCACAGCAGATTACAGGTTGAATGTTTTTATGTATGAAGTAGTCGGAGGAGATTTAAGGGCCTGTCACACTAAGCGATATCGCTAGCAATATCGCGGTAACGTCACTGATTTTGTGACGTAGCAGCGATATTGCTAGCAATATCGCTATGTCTGATACTTACCTCCGACCGGCTCCCCCGCTGGTTATCGCTGATCTCGCGAGAACGTCCTGGACCATTTCTCGTCGTCAGCTTCCTGCTGGGCTTCCTGTGGCGCCGACGAGCGACTCGTGGACGCGGGTGGGAGGATGTCTTCATCGCCTCGTCTGATAGGTAAGTAGCGACCGCTGCTATGTCGCTGGTGAGATCTGCCTGTGTGGCAGCTCACTAGCGACCACTTAGCGATGCACCAGCGATCCTGACCGCGTCATATCGCTGGTGTATCGCTAAGTGTGACAGTACCTTTAGCCATATTTTAGCAAATGAAGGCACTGCTGTTATGGAACAAAACACACCCCAGAAAGAGGTTAAACACAAATGCAAGGAAGTCAGGGAAGCATAGCACTCAGTGAGTAAAGTTTCAGGATTCAATGATGTCCTATCGGTGCCACCAACAGCACAAACTGATCACCTCATAGTATGGCGTGACCACCACAAGGACATGTGAATATGGCACTAGAGCTCAGAAAGGGGATTAGCTGCACAACCAGCATCGTTTGTAACACTCAGAAAGATTGAATGAGATTTGAATCCACTGATGAACATTATCCTTCCGTTTTCGACAAGCAAATTCCAATATTGACCACTAAGAAGGTCCAAGATTGGTAACATCACCAGCCATTGCTGTCAGCGGCAGTTATCTGGGTGTTGCTAATTGTTTTTTTATCATTATTTTCAGAAGAGGAGAAAAGTTAGTGATTGACTTAAAAGTCACAACTTAATTGATTAGTTGTCTTTTGGACCCCTAAGATCCATTATTGAGTCAGAGAATGGGTCAACCGGAGACGCTTCTGGTACTCTGTGGGGCAGTGTAACCCCAGTTTCACCTTTTATAAATTTATGACATTCCTAAATACCAAACATATTTTGCAGGTGTTATTATTATTATTATGCATTTATATAGCGCCATTTATTCCATGGTGCTTTACATGTGAAAAGGGGAATTATAGACAGGTACAATAAACATGTGTAAGACAAGGGACACACAAATACATAAGGAGAGGGGACCCTGCCCGCGAGGGCTCACAGTCTACAGGGATGGGTGAGGATACAGTATATCCTTACAAATAAAAACTTAAATGGGCTGTCTAGTTTATTAAACCCTTCTTGAAGAGAAAAGTGCAAGCCCCTATAAGTTGTTTGAAGGGACCAAGGTTTTTCCTATGAGCGCATTTTCCCCAATCTTGCTGAACAGGAACAGCTCCTTAGAAGGGAAGCAGGTAGCAGATGTACTGGAGGCTGTGGGCAGACAGGACACAAGTAGGCAGATAGCAGAGGTAATGGAGGTTGCATGCAGACAGGAAACTGGGGAGCAGATAGCAGAGGTATTGGAGGCTGTGGGCAGACAGGAGACCGGGAAGCAGATAGCAGATGTACTGGAAGCTGCGGGCAGACAGGAGACTCGTAGGCAGATAGCAGAGGTACTGGAGGCTGCGGGCAGACAAGAGACCGGGAAGTCGATAGCAGAGGTACTGGAGGCTGCGGGAAGACAGGAGACTGGTAGGCAGATAGCAGAGGTACTGGAGGCTGCAGGCAGACAAGAGACCGGGAAGCCGATAGCAGAGGTACTGAAGGCTGCGGGAAGACAGGAGACTGATAGGCAGATAGCAGAGGTACTGGAGGCTGTGGGAAGACAGGAGACTGGTAGGCAGATAGCAGAGGTACTGGAGGCTGCGGGCAGACAGGAGACTGGTAGGAAGATAGCAGAGGTACTGGAGGCTATGGGCAGACAGGAGACTGGTAGGCAGATAGCACAGGCACTGGAGGCTGCAGACAGACAGGAGACTGGTAGGCAGATAGCAGAGGTACTGGAGGCTACGGGCAGACAGGAGACTGGTAGGCAGATAGCAGAGGTACTGGAGGCTACAGGCAGACAGGAGACTGGTAGGCAGATAACAGAGGTACTGGAGGCTGCAGACAGGAGACTGGTAGGCAGATAGCAGAGGTACTGGAAGCTGCATGCAGACAGGAGACCGGGAAGCAGATAGCAGAGGTACTGGTGGCTGCAAGCAGACAGGAGATCGGTAAGCAGAAAGCAAAGGTACTGGCGGCTTTAGTGAGACGGGACTCAGGAACACTAAAAGTCTTGATGCCAAGACACAGGTGTGTGTCTTGGTGAGCCTTATATAGGCATAGGCAGATGATCACATGGGTGCACAACCCAACATGGAGCACAACAGAGGTCAGCGAACCGGGTTGAGGGAAGCAAAGCCTGAATCTGGGACAGGTGTGTAAAAATTGCTGGTCAAATATTATTAGTCTTTCCTGAGAATAAGCAAAATTTAAAAAAAACAAGATAACTCCTTTACCTGCGCAATCCTTATAAACTTCTTGTCTTCTATTTTCTTATACATAAAATTATTATAGGTAGCAGAAGAAAAGAAAATAATGACATCTAGCTCCCAAGGAGTCAGTAATTGGGATCAGGGTGTGATCTGAGGATCTTCAAAAAGTACTCGTCTCAGGTAAAGGACAATATCTCCATTCAGCAGATTAACCAGACGGGAATATCAAAAGCAAGACACCAGCCACGACCAAGATGTTACACTGAAAATAAGCCAACAAAGACCAATTATTACACAATGGTAGAACACAAACCCCTGAAACGAAGACACATACCACATTGTCTTCTCAATACCGAACCTTGGAAACCCCACTTAGTATATATTTGATTGATTCTGATAAATCAGAACCTAAGATCAAGCTGATGAAATGTTGTCCATTCTTCAGTGTGATGAAAGGTACATCTGTCCTTTGTATGTCTTCTGATTAGCTTGGCTGAAAAGGCCAGATTGTGAAAGGGCTAAGCATTTCTGAATCCACGTGGGGCCACTTCATTTAAAGTGTCGGATGTGGAGTTGACCAAGATTCTTATGGCCCTTTTGCCGACACTTACTGTTCAACAGGTTCTCCAATTAAAGAGAAGGCTTTGATAGCCCCTAAAAGAATGGACAGAGCAAGCCCTATGTTCCGGACACATGGAAGCTATCAAAGAGCCCGGAACACAAAAGGCAAACCTTCATATCTAAACATTCCCAACGGTGGACCTGACCCACTGTTTAACTTTAAAGGGTCCCCTTTAGCAGCGAGTGCAAAAAAAAACCACATTATTCCTTTATTTTATTTTTTTTACATTTTGTTTCAGAGATCTGTATGGATGAAAGCAATAAGTGGGAATGTTTAAGAAATACCAACACATCTTAAAGCACCTTGCAGAGTCAAGAGCCTGACCTGACGAAGGCGTGGACTCTGTTTCTACAGCGCGGCGTGTCCTCCTGATTGATACCGGTGCCTATTGTGTAATGCTACAAAATACTGAAGCACAACAGGGCACTGAAATCACACAATTACATTTCTCAGATGTGATGAGAAGCAGAAAATCGATGGATGTTCAATTTGAGGGTAATAATACGTTCCCCAGAGTTCATTGTTACTTCCATAATATTATTTTTTTTAATCTGTCTTTCACCTCCTATCCTGAAAGCTTTTCCAAGCCGAAATTCAATCAGCGAATGACTTGATTGGGAAAATTGCGTACAATGTGATTGCCGGCTAATGGTTTTTATTTTTTGTTTTGTCCTTTTTTGTCATTATTTCAAAATATATCATGAGAAGAGATGGATATAGGGTTTCCTAATGAAAGGAGAGACAAGGCTGAGAAAATCAGCCGATGACTTGAAAACTATTAGAATTGTGTTTTTTTTAAAAAAATCTTCTAATCTCCCCAAATGTGTAAATAACTCACTTATCCCCGTCCACGTCTGTTCTCGGCATCAACCGCAAGATCTTTTACTCCGAAGTAGAGCCTTCAATTATCTTTGGACCGTCTTGAGTGTTTGTTTATGTCGGTAAATATTAGGTTTTGCGAGGAAATAGCATTTTATTTGTTTCTGTAGAAGTAAACAAACTGAAACAGGACCTCACCCCTGTCACCGCTGATACTGCTACCTACGTGACCTCAAACAACCTGTGATCCCAAGATATCACCAGCAAGACAAATTAGAAAGGAGGGAGATGGGAAGAAGCTATCTAACATTTTCCAATATCAGCCAGGAGACATGCAGCCTTGGGGACTCGAACATAGTATTCAAGCACATCGAATATACTCCATTAGCACACGAGCATGCTCAGAAAACACCTTAATAATAATAATAATAATAAATTTTATTTTTATAGCGCCGACATATTCCGCAGCACTTTACATTTCAGAGGGGATTTGTACAGACAATAGACATTACAGCATAACAATAATCACATACAGTAGATTATAACAAATACCAAGAGGAAAGAGGGCCCTGCTCGCAAGCTTACAGTCTATGAGGAAAGAGGGAGACACGAAAGGTGGGTGGTAACAGTTACCCTGATTGTATGGACCAGTCATAATGTTAAGTGTGTAACAGTACAGACACAGAGGGCTAATGGAGGCATAAAGCATGTGGGAACATGATGCGGGGAACCTGGTTATGGTAAAACTTTTGGCTCTGCCACACAGGGATAGATTAGGTTAATGTGTTGGGGTGGTAGGCCAGTCTGAATAAATGCGTTTTCAGGACACGCTTAAAATTGTGGGGATTGGGGACTAATCGTATTGACCTGGGAAGTGCATTCCAAAGAATTGGCGCGGCACGTGTAAAGTCTTGGAGACGGGAGTGGGAGGTTCTGACTATTGAGGATACTAACCTCAGGTCATCAGCAGAACGGAGGGCGCGGGTAGGGTGGTATACTGAAACAAGGGAGGAGATGTAGGGTGGTGCTGAGCCATGGAGGGCTTTGTGAGTGAGGGTAATAAGTTTATACTGAATTCTGGAGTGGATGGGTAGCCAGTGTAATGACTGGCACAAGGTAGAGGCATCGGTGTAACGATTGGTGAGGAATATGATCCTGGCTGCAGCATTCAAGACAGATTGGAGGGGGGAGAGTTTGGTAAGAGGGAGACCGATTAGAAGAGAGTTACAATAGTCGAGACGAGAATGAATAAGAGAAACAACCTTATCGTAGCATGCTCGCTCATCACTAATAGTAACTCATATGTCATCTGTTTATTGCCTACACATTGACTTATAATGGGCGAATCTGATCCAAAAAATGGTTCAAAGCTGTGCATTCTGCAATTTTTTTTACATGTAGACCATCGGTCCATGTGTAAAAAATGTTCATGTGACCAACAAATTGTCTTGTATTGGTCAGTGTGATATCCGTATGCTGCCCTATTTGCGATTATATGCTAGTCTGAACAAGTCCTAAGGACATGTGCACTTAAGCATCTTTAAGTCAAACTTTCCAAGGCAAAAACGCTCAAAGGGGTGAGGGCGTCACTTACGGTGATGGGGCTGGTCTCTGCTTGCCAGGTTTTCTCCTTTCCATGCGTACTGACAGTGCACTTTATTGACCTGTTCATCAGTTCCGATCAGAACCAGTAAGGGAGCGCACTGTCACTGTGCATATAGTAACTGTGCATGTGCAACCTCTTGATGCTTTTATATTACTGTGCGTTAGGCTCATTTTTTGCAGTGGGTTTGCAGTGCTTTTTCAGGTGGGCTTCACCTGAAAAAGATGTCGTGTGCACATACACTCAGCGCTGTAGACTAGTGGTTAGGCCGGGGTCACACATGCGAGAAACTTGCACGAGTCTCACATCTCAATACCCGGCACTCGGGACCGGAGCGCTCAGCTGCATAGAATTACATGCAGCCGCACACTCCGGTCACGAGTCCCGAGTGCCGGGTATTGAGATGCGAGACTCGTGCGAGTTTCTCACATGTGTGACCCCGGCCTTAAGATCACTCCTGTGCACAACCAGCCCTATTATGTGATTGTAATAGATGGTCAGGTGGGTTCCAGATCCCAGTGATGGATCCTTCACTAATATTCTATATCGATAAATGGAGGAATCTGCAGAATGAAACACCTCCAAGGAGATTTGTGAATGACCCCCTTAACTCATATTTGCCATTGGAGTGTAATACTTATGGATCCATCTATAGGATAATGTGCGGACGCCTTTTACATCACCAAGTACATTAAAATAAATGAGACGCGATACGATTTGCAATTTTATTCCTGCAATGCGCTGAGAGCTGCCATGTGAAATGCTTTAAAAAAGTATCACTGCACTTAATCCAGATGATAATGGCAGAATGTGCTGTTCTCATCCGCGTCCTGCTCAATGCCTCATTGTGGGAGATTACATAAGAAGAGGTCAGATGATGAGGATGAATTAAGGTGGGAGCTGCAAGTAATTAGAAGACAAACGCCGGAGAAATTACCCACGTCAGCAGTCGCCTTCTGTGGGGCTGTATCAAGACTTCACACTATTCAATTGTCGCGGATCTTCTGTCTGGCATCTTTCATCTACGGTCTTGTTATATGCAAGAGAATAATATTATGTACTGCTTTCATAGAGAAGCCGTGTCATGGAGAGATGTTTCCAATTAAACCGGGGCAGGGGAGTCTTTAAAGAACGTCTTTTTTTTTTTTATTATTCTTTTACAGAAGAAAAATGAGCGGCTTTCATCTTACTCCTGACTGTTTCCTTTTTCCTCCTTTCACATATTTTCTTCCCTGGGGATTACTTGCTTTTAAACAAATCCACTGGTAAATCTTGTCCTACACGAGCAATCTGAGGATAATCAAGACAAGAAATGACAATTTTACTCATCAAAAGCCATTGTTGTGTCTCTTTTAACACCGGTTAAGACAAATTAGAGGGGCAGTCCTAGCCGAGAAATGCAGTCATTGAGACGATATGTTTTAGGAAGCTAGAAAAACTACGGCCGCAATTCTATGGGAAGTTTTCACGCCATGTAAAGTGGGGCACAAGAAATACCACGGGTCTCCGATATTTCACTCTGCCCCCTGGAAACGCAAGTTTCAGAGCACACTATAGTTTCTTAAAGGGGTTGTCCACTATGTGGACTTCCCCTTTATAAATGAAGCACTCCCCTTTGTAAAATAACATAACATAGACTCACCTCCCAGCAATATTGGCACCTGGTCTCCCGTGCCATTGTTATGTCATGTGAGCCCTGTAGCCAATTAGCGGTCACTACTGGGCTGCAGCACTGTCACTTCCTCGGACAAGCAAAATAAGCGAGATCACAGCAGCCCAATAGCGGGATAAATAGATAAAGAGCTAACTGAATTTTTACCCTTGATAAAGGAAAGCCTAGATAATACTTGTCATATATCAATCACTGATTCTTAACCGCTCTGATTTAAAGGCAATATGTCAGAAAATGAAAAAGTGTCCAGTTTTTGCTTTTCTTTCATTCTAGCTTCTCCCCTGAGTAGTACGCTCTTTTCTTTTTTAAAATCCACCATACCGTTCCGGAGATATGAACCTTTTTATTTAGTGACATTTTTTATGGTCATTACAAAGGGGGCGTGGTTAATGGGATTATATGGGGGGGTGTCTTGAGAATGTTCCATATTATGAGCCACGCCCCCTTAGTAAAGACCATAAAAATTTGTACTAAATAAAAAGGCCTATATCTCTGGAACCATATGAGACAAGAGAAGAAAAAAAAAAGCACAAAAAGTCCCATAATTTATTCAAAAAACATGTAAAACAAAATAATAATAGCAATTAATTAAAGTACCAAGTTGAATAGTTGATACCACAGGTGTAGTACACAGAAATCACAATTAATCTAAGTGGATGGGAAGCAAAATGTGGCAGCAAGCTAAGAGAAAGTGCCAGTGCAATAAATAAGTGAAAACAGTCCCCATGTAAAAAACGCTGGTGGAAAACCTAGACTGCTCAGGATCTAATGCTCAATAATATAAAGTTTCTAAAGAACAAGTAACAAAAAATATAAAAAATATATAGCAGAAAAGATATAGAGCAGTATAGTTAATCCTAACCGGCCTATACAAAGAGTTAGAAAATATAGTGCATGTCACTTTAAGGGAACGATATTATCACTGATAACACCAGAAAATGCCCTTACCCATTGTCTCCACTGTGGTGGCCTATGTTCACAGCCCCGACGCGCGTTTTGCGTGGGCTTCCTCGGGGGGCTGCGCACATAGGAACCGTATGGCAAAATTTAAAAAAATGAAAAAGTGGAATACTCACGGGAGCAGCAGGAATAAAATAAGAGCAAAAACTGGACACTTTTGACCTGGTGACAGGTCCCTTTTAAGCTATAAGGGAATCTTACAATACTTTCTCTCTGGGCAGTACTAACAATATTCTGCACAGTGCACTATTTTGTGATATGTTATGGGGGTTTTTTCAGAGAAACTATAACCTGGGCCTTTTACTGTAACAGTAAAAATTAGAAAATCTGGGAGGCAACCACAATGTTTTGGTCATTGAAGTTCTTATGGGATTGTTACTCAGCTAGTCACAGACCCTGAGACACAGACACCTTTCTGGCTCTACTATAACGGTAAGGCCCCCATTAGATTAACATCAGCTGAACATGTAGGGCTCCTCCAACAGTCTAATGTGTATGGAGGTCTCCCGACTTGACCGGTTGGAGGAGATAATGATCCACCATCTCCGAGCAGGTCTCTCATAGAGAACATAGGAGCGCTCCTGTGCATGGAGGAGACTGGTATGATACCTCCTTGCGGAACCATTGTTCAGACGATGGCTATCTATTGTGTATGGGGCCCTTGCTTTGCTTGTGCGTCAGTCTTTACTTTTCTTAGATGTCAAGGTGAACAGCGACCTTGGCATCTAAGTGGTTAGATGAAGTGGCTCACTGTCAACCCTATTAGGTTCCTCCAACGGGATTGTGCAAACTCAATAGGCTGTCTGGGGGTGCGCGGTGGGGGTCCCAATTCAAACCTCCCTTATGGAACCCTAGAAATTTTCTAGATGGCCCAACATCTGTGGAGGAATGAAAAGGTGTACACTGTTTTTTTTTTGTTTTTTGTAATATTTGCCACTGTTTTTAAAAATGGTTTAAAAGTTTAATATTCTTTTGAAATGTTGCAGAGGTAAAATCAAAGGTGCCCAGGAGAACGAAGGGCTGATGGCCTTAGGTTCTTGTCTAAATTGGCACCTTTGGAACTTCTTTTTTTACTTAAACGCACCAAGGAAAACATCTGCAAGGAGTTTGTATGTTCTCCCCGTGTTTGCGTGGGTTTCCTCTGAGTTCTCCGGTTTCCTCCCACATTCCAAAGACATACTGGTAGGGAATTTAGATTGTGAGCCCCATTGGGGACAGTGATGATTATGTGTGCAAAACTGTAAAGCGCTGCGGAATATGTTAGCGTTACATAAAAATAAATATTATTATTATTATCGTCTAGGACTTAAAAAAAAAATCACTTTTTAAATTGGATTTCATTAAAAATGTTGCATCGTTCGGTTTTTCCAGGCTTTTTTCCCCCTCGCGCATGTAACTTTGATGTGTTCTGCGGTCATAAATCAGCAGAGAGTAGCTCAGAAAAAGACTGACAAGAGAGTTACAAACTCTCCATCAGATTGTCAGAGTCAGCTCACTGATGGATTCTCAGATAACTCATTGTGTAGCCAGCAAGTGAAAGTACAACGCAGAGGCTGTAGTGGTGCACAATTTTTTACAGAAACACAATATAAACCCCAAATAAAAGTTTTTAAACATGAAAAAAAAAAAATAGCATCTGTAGTCCGGTGGGCAGCGGCACAGTGGGCTAAACGTCATACAGTTGGTATCAATATGAAAGGGGTCTGGTCCTGCTAGGATACTTTGGTGAGTACATCCTTACAATAAACTTACAAGAATGGTTGACTTTAGTAAAGTGATTAAAGACCCTTAAAAGACAGAAGCCCCTACTGCAATAATGTGTATTACGACTAATAGGATACAATTACTGACTTCAATGGATTCTGTATAAAGATATATGCAGGGAGCTCCCCCTAGTGGTGACTGCGAGCAGTGAGAATTTTAGCATTGAGTTCTTTTGTGCCTTTGGTCAGGGGACACTGTGCTGTTGTGATTTAGTGAGAAAGCAATCTTGGCCCTATATGTTGCTTTCTACTGACACTAATGTTAATTCGGCGCACTCTGTTGCAGTTGTCCAATGGGGGGCACTATTTAGTGTCTGACACTCTTAGTTAGACACTTTATTTGTAAAAGGAACTATTCGGGCATTGTTTATGGGGTTAATGGATTCATTCTAATGGCAAGTTATTGGAAATAGAGTTGACATAGAAAAAAAGTTTCATCTCGAGTGTTCTTAAAATGAAGTGAGTTTTCTTATAATTTAATGGGGTACTTAAAAAAGGGGATAATCCCTACGAGTCTTACCTCAAAGATGAAGGCTCTCGCGCCCTAAGAACAGGATTTTGCAGCCACGTAATGAATGGAGCGGAGGCCATGCTGAGCCCTGTTTTTGGATCTCAGGGGGTCTCAGCATCCAGACCCCCAGTGATCGGCAAGTTATCACCTATCCTATGTATACGAGATAACTTGCTTTTTGGGGGGGAATAAACCTTTGTTATTAATGACCTACACTTATCATAAGTCATCAGTAGCAGATCAGCTGGGGTCTAAATCCCGACACCTTCACCGATCAGATGATTGATGTGACTGTGACGCACAGGAAGTTGCACAGCGCCGTACATTGAGTAGTGGCCATGGATGGTACTGCCAGCTCCCTCTCGTAAAAATGACAAATTATTTTGTGAGTGCTCTTTCAGTCTCTGTATTGGATATACAGTTTATCGAACTGTTTTTAATGCAAAAAAAAAAGTAATTTCCTAAGACGAATTCAGGGCTTTCTCCATCTCCTTATTAAAGACGACTAAGGCGCGGGTGCACTCTGCGCGGCGTAATCTATGGTGTTCATTACAGATTTAACATGTGTCTAATGCTTGTTTAGAAGAATAAGCTGGGAGGTAATCTTCATTTATGCATGGTCCATTGGCCTTCACAGCTGGAATTTATGGAAGATCACTTCTGGACCTGAAAAGGTTAATTGATAACCCGCTGCGCGGCAGAAACTAAGACGGGCGCCGACACATTTGATGTGAATTGTTATTGGGCTAAATGAGGTTTTCTTTCTATGGAGGCTCGCTCTGAACATGCTGAAAGGGCACCGGTTCACAGTCACTTTCTCTGAAATTACCAAATCTGCTCGGGAAGCCTTCATTAGGATATTAAATACGACTTAATAAGTGAAAGTGATTTGCATCACTGATAATCGGCCGCATTAATCATGGCAGCTTCTGGCTCCTATCACAATATGTTTCATGTTCCATTGTAAAGCCTCTTTAATTCTGTAGGGCTTCTTAAGAGGGGAAAACGTTACATTTTAGAAAGCCA
This sequence comes from Dendrobates tinctorius, assembly GCF_039654945.1. Taxonomy (NCBI): domain Eukaryota; kingdom Metazoa; phylum Chordata; class Amphibia; order Anura; family Dendrobatidae; genus Dendrobates; species Dendrobates tinctorius. The sequence goes on along the minus strand of NW_027361868.1, from coordinate 6,754,208 downwards.
TTTTTAAAATGATTTACTTAGCAAAGATCACTATAAATAATGTTCAACTCACTTTGCAGCGCCGTGCATCAATATAATTAATACTGGGAAGCCCCGCGTTCGACGCCGTGCGCAGCAGATGTGTTTCCATTATCAGACTTACGCTGCACTTACCCTAATACGAGGCCTTTTATTCCCCCAGTAAGTTTTCAGAACCAAATGTCTGGGATTTGGCACATCATTTCCAAGTCAGGGTTTTAAGGTTGCAATTTTGATTTTATTATTTTTATTTATTTATTTATTTCGGCAGATTTGATGTTGTTTTCTCTTTTTTTTTTTTTTTTAAGCCTTTTACTTTATTTTTTTATTTTTTGCAGGAAATTAAAAATATGGAAATAATCAAGTTATTATATAAAAATTATAAAAATCCCATATTAAATGGTAATAAATTGAAATAGAAAATTATACATTGAAGACGTGTGTTAGGGCAGGTGCAGACGAGAATATTTTCGGTCCAAGTGCGTTCTGACAAAACGTTGAATAAACAATGTCATATTCTATCTCTGATTTTTCGCAACTTGATTTCACATTCAGATCGCACTCGGCCGTGCAAAATACATGTGAAGGAGAGGAGAGAGCAAACCCAACTGACCATAAGAGCTAACACTCTACAGGAGAGAAAGGGAGAGAGGACCCCGCTGACCATAAGAGCTAACACTCTACAGGAGAGAGAGAGGATCCCACTGACCATAAGAGCTTACACTCTACAGGAGAGAGAACCTCACTGACCATAAGAGCTTACACTATACAGGAGACAGAGGACCCTGCTAACCATAAGAGCTTACACTCTACAGAAGAGAGAGGAGCCCGCTGACCGTAAGAGATTACACTCTACAAGTGAGAGAGAGGACCCCACTGATCATAAGAGCTTACACTCTAGAGGAGAGAGAGGGACCCCACTGACCATAAGAGCTTACATTCTACAGGAGAGAGAGGATCCCATTGACCATAAGAGCTTACACTCTACAAGAGAGAGAGGAACCCACTGACCATAAGAGCTTACATTCTACAGGAGAGAGAGGATCCCATTGACCATAAGAGCTTACACTCTACAGGAGAGAGAGAGGACCCCACTGACCATAAGAGCTTACACTCTACAGGAGAGAGAGAGGACCCCACTGACCATAAGAGCTTACACTCTACAGGAGAGAGAGGACCCTGCTTGTCATTAGAGCTTACACTCTACAGGAGAGAGAGAGAGAGGACCCTGCTTACCATAAGACCTTACACTCTACAGGAGGCAGAGTGAGAGGACCCCACTGATCATAAGAGCTTATACTCTACAGGAGAGAGAGAGGACCCCACTGACCATAAGAGCTTACACTCTACAGCAGAGAGAGGACCCTACTGATCATAAGAGCTTACACTCTACAGGAGAGAGAGAGGACCCCACTGACCATAAGAGCTTACACTCTACAGCAGAGAGAGGACCCTACTGATCATAAGAGCTTACACTCTACAGGAGAGAGAGAACCCCCGCTGATCAAAAGAGCTTACACTCTACAGGAGAGAGAGGACCACACTGACCATGAGAGCTTACACTCTACAGGAGGCAGAGAGGACCCCACTGATCATAAGAGCTTACACTCTACAGGAGAGAGAGAGGATCCCACTGATCATAAGAGCTTACACTCTACAGGACAGAGAGGACCCCACTGATCATAAGAGCTTACACTCTACAGGAGAGAGAGGACCCCACTAATCATAAGAGCTTACACTCTACAGGAGAGAGAGGAGAGAGAGGACCCCCGCTGATCATAAGAGCTTACACTCTACAGGATAGAGAGGACCCCACTGATCATAAGAGCTTACACTCCACAGGAGAGAGAGAGGACCTCACTGACCAAAAGAGCTTACACTCTACAGGAAAGAGAGAGGACCCCGCTGATTATAAGAGCTTACACTCCACAGGAGAGAGAGAGGACCCCACTGATCATAAGAGCTTACACTCTACAGGACAGAGAGGACCCCACTGATCATAAGAGCTTACACTCTACAGGAGAAAGAGGACCCCCACTGATCATAAGAGCTTACACTCTACAGGAGAGAGGACCACACTGACCATAAGAGCTTACACTCTACAGGAGAGAGAGGACCCCCGCTGATCATAAGAGCTTACACTCTACAGGATAGAGAGAACCCCACTGACCATAAGAGCTTACACTCTACAGGAGAGAGAGGACCCCACTGACCATAAGAGCTTACAATCTACAGGAGAGAGAGAGGACCCTGCTGACCATAAGAGCTAGCACTCTACAGGAAAGAGGACCCTGCTGACCATAAGAGCTTACACTCTACAGAAGAGAGAGAGGACCCCACTGATCATAAGAGCTTACACTCTACAGGAGAGAGAGAGGACCCTGCTGATCGTAAGAGCTTACACTCTACAGGAGAGAGAGGACCTCACTGACCATAAGAGCTTACACTCTACAGGAGAGAGAGAGGACCTCACTGATCATAAGAGCTTACACTCTACAGGAGAGAGAGGACTCCACTGACCATAAGAGCTTACACTCTACAGGAGAGGACCCTGCTGACCATAAGAGCTAGCACTCTACAGGAAAGAGGACCCTGCTGACCATAAGAGCTTACACTCTACAGAAGAGAGAGAGGACCCCACTGATCATAAGAGCTTACACTCTACAGGAGAGAGAGAGGACCCTGCTGATCGTAAGAGCTTACACTCTACAGGAGAGAGAGGACTCCGCTGACCATAAGAGCTTACACTCTACAGGAGAGAGAGGACTCCGCTGACCATAAGAGCTTACACTCTACAGAATAAAGAGGACCCCACTGACCATAAGAGCTTACACTCTACAGAAGAGAGAGAGGACCCTGCTGATCGTAAGAGCTTACACTCTACAGGAGAGAGAGGACTCCGCTGACCATAAGAGCTTACACTCTACAGAATAAAGAGGACCTCACTGACTATAAGAGCTTACACTCTACAGGAGAGAGAGGACTCCGCTGATCGTAAGAGCTTACACTCTACAGGAGAGAGAGGACTCCGCTGATCAGAAGAGCTTACACTCTACAGAATAAAGAGGACCTCACTGACCATAAGAGCTTACACTCTACAGAATAAAGAGGACCTCACTGACCATAAGAGCTTACACTCTACAGGAGAGAGAGGATCTCACTGACCATAAGAGCTTACACTCTACAGAATAAAGAGGACCTCACTGACCTTAAGAGCTTACACTCTACAGGAGAGAGAGGATCTCACTGACCATAAGAGCTTACACTCTACAGGAGAGAGAGGACCCCGCTGATCATAAGAGCTTACACTCTACAGGAGAGAGAGGACTCCGCTGATCATAAGCGCTTACACTCTACAGGAGAGAGAGGACTCCGCTGACCATAAGAGCTTACACTCTACAGGAGAGAGAGGACTCCGCTGACCATAAGAGCTTACACTCTACAGAATAAAGAGGACCCCACTGACCATAAGAGCTTACACTCTACAGAAGAGAGAGAGGACCCTGCTGATCGTAAGAGCTTACACTCTACAGGAGAGAGAGGACTCCGCTGACCATAAGAGCTTACACTCTACAGAATAAAGAGGACCTCACTGACTATAAGAGCTTACACTCTACAGGAGAGAGAGGACTCCGCTGATCGTAAGAGCTTACACTCTACAGGAGAGAGAGGACTCCGCTGATCAGAAGAGCTTACACTCTACAGAATAAAGAGGACCTCACTGACCATAAGAGCTTACACTCTACAGAATAAAGAGGACCTCACTGACCATAAGAGCTTACACTCTACAGGAGAGAGAGGATCTCACTGACCATAAGAGCTTACACTCTACAGAATAAAGAGGACCTCACTGACCTTAAGAGCTTACACTCTACAGGAGAGAGAGGATCTCACTGACCATAAGAGCTTACACTCTACAGGAGAGAGAGGACCCCGCTGATCATAAGAGCTTACACTCTACAGGAGAGAGAGGACTCCGCTGATCATAAGCGCTTACACTCTACAGGAGAGAGAGGACCCCGCTGACCGTAAGAGCTTACGGTCTACAGGATAGAGAGAGCCCCACTAACCATAAGAGCTTACAGTCTACAGGAGAGAGAGGACCCCACTGACCATAAGAGCTTACACTCTACAGAAGAGAGAGAGGACCCTGCTGACCATAAGAGCTTACACTCTACAGGAGAGACAGGACCCCGCTGATCATAAGAGCTTACACTCTACAGGAGAGAGAGGACTCCGCTGATCATAAGCGCTTACACTCTACAGGAGAGAGAGGACCCCGCTGACCGTAAGAGCTTACAGTCTACAGGATAGAGAGAGCCCCACTGACCATAAGAGCTTACAGTCTACAGAAGAGAGAGGACCCCACTGACCATAAGAGCTTTCACTCTACAGAAGAGAGAGAGGACCCTGCTGACCATAAGAGCTTACACTCTACAGGAGAGAGAGAGAACCCTGCTGATCGTAAGAGCTTACACTCTACAGGAGAGAGAGGACCCCACTGACCATACGAGCTTACACTCTACAGGAGAGAGAGAGGACCCCGCTGATCATAAGAGCTTACACTCTACAGGAGAGAGGACCCCACTGACCATAAGATCTTACACTCTACAGGAGAGAGAGGACTCCGCTGATCGTAAGAGCTTACACTCTACAGGAGAGAGAGGACTCCGCTGATCAGAAGAGCTTACACTCTACAGAATAAAGAGGACCTCACTGACCATAAGAGCTTACACTCTACAGAATAAAGAGGACCTCACTGACCATAAGAGCTTACACTCTACAGGAGAGAGAGGATCTCACTGACCATAAGAGCTTACACTCTACAGAATAAAGAGGACCTCACTGACCTTAAGAGCTTACACTCTACAGGAGAGAGAGGATCTCACTGACCATAAGAGCTTACACTCTACAGGAGAGAGAGGACCCCGCTGATCATAAGAGCTTACACTCTACAGGAGAGAGAGGACTCCGCTGATCATAAGCGCTTACACTCTACAGGAGAGAGAGGACCCCGCTGACCGTAAGAGCTTACGGTCTACAGGATAGAGAGAGCCCCACTAACCATAAGAGCTTACAGTCTACAGGAGAGAGAGGACCCCACTGACCATAAGAGCTTACACTCTACAGAAGAGAGAGAGGACCCTGCTGACCATAAGAGCTTACACTCTACAGGAGAGACAGGACCCCGCTGATCATAAGAGCTTACACTCTACAGGAGAGAGAGGACTCCGCTGATCATAAGCGCTTACACTCTACAGGAGAGAGAGGACCCCGCTGACCGTAAGAGCTTACAGTCTACAGGATAGAGAGAGCCCCACTGACCATAAGAGCTTACAGTCTACAGGAGAGAGAGGACCCCACTGACCATAAGAGCTTTCACTCTACAGAAGAGAGAGAGGACCCTGCTGACCATAAGAGCTTACACTCTACAGGAGAGAGAGAGAACCCTGCTGATCGTAAGAGCTTACACTCTACAGGAGAGAGAGGACCCCACTGACCATACGAGCTTACACTCTACAGGAGAGAGAGAGGACCCCGCTGATCATAAGAGCTTACACTCTACAGGAGAGAGAGGACCCCACTGACCATAAGATCTTACACTCTACAGGAGAGAGAGGACCTCACTGATCATAAGAGCTTACACTCTACAGGAGAGAGAGAGGACCCCGTTGATAATAAGAACTTACACTCTACAGGAGAGAGAGGACTCCACTGACCATAAGAGCTTACACTCTACAGGAGAGGACCCCAATGACCATAAGAGCTTACACTCTACAGGAGAGGACCCCACTGATCATAAGAGCTTACACTCTACAGGAGAGAGAGAGGACCCCGCTGATCATAAGAGCTTACATTCTACAGGAGAGAGAGAGGACCCTGCTGACCATAGGAGCTTACACTCTACAGAATAAAGAGGACCTCACTGACCATAAGAGCTTACACTCTACAGGAGAGAGAGGACCCCGCTGATCATAAGAGCTAACACTCTACAGGAGAGAGAGGACTCTGCTGATCATAAGCGCTTACACTCTACAGGAGAGAGAGAGGACCTTGCTGACCATAGGAGCTTACACTCTACAGAATAAAGAGGACCTCACTGACCATAAGAGCTTACACTCTACAGAAGAGAGAGGACCCCACTGACCATAAGAGCTTACACTCTACAGGAGAGAGAGAGGACCTTGCTGACCATAGGAGCTTACACTCTACAGAATAAAGAGGACCTCACTGACCATAAGAGCTTACACTCTACAGGAGAGAGAGGACCCCGCTGATCATAAGAGCTTACACTCTACAGGAGAGAGAGGACTCCGCTGATCATAAGCGCTTACACTCTACAGGAGAGAGAGGACCCCGCTGACCGTAAGAGCTTACAGTCTACAGGATAGAGAGAGCCCCACTGACCATAAGAGCTTACAGTCTACAGAAGAGAGAGGACCCCACTGACCATAAGAGCTTTCACTCTACAGAAGAGAGAGAGGACCCTGCTGACCATAAGAGCTTACACTCTACAGGAGAGAGAGAGAACCCTGCTGATCGTAAGAGCTTACACTCTACAGGAGAGAGAGGACCCCACTGACCATACGAGCTTACACTCTACAGGAGAGAGAGAGGACCCCGCTGATCATAAGAGCTTACACTCTACAGGAGAGAGGACCCCACTGACCATAAGATCTTACACTCTACAGGAGAGAGAGGACCTCACTGATCATAAGAGCTTACACTCTACAGGAGAGAGAGAGGACCCCGTTGATAATAAGAACTTACACTCTACAGGAGAGAGAGGACTCCACTGACCATAAGAGCTTACACTCTACAGGAGAGGACCCCAATGACCATAAGAGCTTACACTCTACAGGAGAGGACCCCACTGATCATAAGAGCTTACACTCTACAGGAGAGAGAGAGGACCCCGCTGATCATAAGAGCTTACATTCTACAGGAGAGAGAGAGGACCCTGCTGACCATAGGAGCTTACACTCTACAGAATAAAGAGGACCTCACTGACCATAAGAGCTTACACTCTACAGGAGAGAGAGGACCCCGCTGATCATAAGAGCTTACACTCTACAGGAGAGAGAGGACTCTGCTGATCATAAGCGCTTACACTCTACAGGAGAGAGAGAGGACCTTGCTGACCATAGGAGCTTACACTCTACAGAATAAAGAGGACCTCACTGACCATAAGAGCTTACACTCTACAGGAGAGAGAGAGGACCCTGCTGACCTTAAGAGCTTACAGTCTACAGACCAGAAAGACTTATTCAGTGACTCTGGAAATGGAAAATTGCTCTGCTCCCATGTGCTCTGTGATAACCCGGATACTGACCACAACTGTTCAAGATATGATCATCCGCTAGATGTCATAGCTGCAGGACATCATGGGGACTCCTGCACGGCAATGGAAAATTATATTAGCCGCTCTCTGATGCTTCAGCAGTGTGGGAAATGGTGCCGGGTACGTTTTTCTTTTTTTTTTTTTTGTAAACCGTGAGTCAAATCTCAAAGTGTTAGAATTTGCGTAAAACTTGAACTTGATCCTCCATGAATTGATCGGCTCATCTCTGAATACTGGTATTAGTAAGGAATGTTACAGACTTAGTCCCCTATATAAATGATTATGTTGCTGAATTTGCATTTTGGGAGACGCCCTTTAATCCAAGGTCAAATAATTTTTTCAGCAACTTTTTCTCTGACAAGAATTCCTTGTAGAGAGTCTGACAGCGGCATAATGTCAGATACCTGGAGCCCCCATCACTGCCTGTGGAGCGGATGTGTGATCGTTCCATTCAGAGGGATACAGATGTAGTTCTAATCCATGGCAGCTGTAGGTGTAAAAGACAGACAGGTTGCTATACGGTACATATGCTTCACACTAGGCTTTCAGTCCTTTTTTTGACTTGGCAAAGGAAACCTTATGAAGATGAGTAAATGTGACAAATTTCACCTGAATCATCTGCAGAATGAGCTCAGGTATAAAATGCAGGAACTTTTAACCAATTGTTTCCAAGAAGGCTCAGAATATCACATGCGTCTCAGCAACTTTGCAAATTTATTAATTCAATGTATGCCAATGACAAATCCAGGAAACTAATTTACTACATCTCTAAAGGCTTCATGCACAAAAAGAAAAGGGTCTCACAGAATGGACCCCACCCTCATTGAGATCTCCCAAAAATGTACTGCTTTTGTCCTCCTTGTTTGATATAATTCTGACTGTATGCAGCCACCACTAGGTGGCGATGATATAATTGTGACTGTATGCAGCCACCACTAGGTTGCGATGATATAATTGTGACTGTATGCAGCCACCACTAGGTGGCGATGATATAATTGTGACTGTATGCAGCCACCACTAGGTGGTCATGATATAATTCTGACTGTATATGTTAGACTCATGAGGTGAGGTTGATCTACTAAGCCCAATGTTCGGGTGGGCACACGGGCCATGGGCATCAGTGCAGTATGTAGATGGGGCACGCAGGATGCGAATAACCGAGGAACAGGCAACTTCAGGAAAGTGGAGGACGTTACTAAACTGCAGGCAGGCAGAATGCAGGAAAGCACAAGTGGGTAGAGGATGTCAGGAAACTGCAGGCAGGTGAAGGACACCGCAGGCAGAGGGAGGATATTAGGAAGCCGCAGGCAAGCAGGTGGAGTGCAGGAAACTACAGTCAGGTGGAGGACGTCAAAAGACTGCAGACAAGTAGTGCAACGCTGGAAAACACAGGCAGTTTAGCAGATGACACTCTGGAGTAAAGCGAATGGCAGCAACCAAGGAAGCAGCACACAGCCAGGAAGATGACCTGAAAACCACAGGTGGACAAAGAGAAGAGGTCTAGCAGACCTGGGGACAGGTAGCCAACAGAACTCTGGAGTCACAAGAAGCTGTAGACAAGTTGGAAAAAGTACTAGAAGCCGCTGGTCTACAGGAGACGACCTGCAGCCAGATGACTGTGGAATCACAAACTGCAACTTTAGTCTCAGATTCAATACCAAGGCATAAGGGGGGATTAGAAGACTTAAATAGGCCCAGGCAGTTCATCACATACAGTAGAAGCACACCAGACCACTTGCAAAGTCCAACATGGTGCACCAAAAAGTTCATTGGATTGAGGCAGATGAAATAGACAGGTGTGTAACAGTATACAGCCACCACTAGGTGGCAAAAATAAAATTCTGACTATATGCAGCCACCACTAGGTGGCGACAATACATTTGTGACTGTATACAGCCACCACTAGGTGGCGACAATATATTTGTGACTGTATGCAGTCACCACAAGGTGGCGATAATTGCATATGAATTTCTGCAGCATTAAAAGGGTATGCCAATCTCAAGGAATGAAGCTGCATTGCTTGGATATGCTATCACTTTGCAAGAAGCAACCCAAACTCTGTTGGATACAGTTTAACTTTCCTTATAATTAGCACAATATATCTTTTCTTGAAAAAAAAAACGCCACCCTTGACCAAAAGATGTATGCAGTATAGAAGTAAACCGCATTCTCAATAAACTTATTCTGCAATACCAGACATGGCCCATCCACAGGTGTGGCACAAGTCCTAGAAGAAAGCAGCTATAATTTTTAAACTCTGTTCAACCCCTTTTACCAGACTCTGGACTCCACTGCACTGGGGTTTTTTTAATTATTCATTTGATTGCTAAATGCAAAAGGAGACAAATTTTCAAATACTTTTCTTTCAAAAAATATACTACCATTTTGCTGTAGAGTGGTGGGGGGGAGGCAAAAATGGAGGTGATGGGCAATGATGGCGGTGGGGGAGGCAATGATGGAGGTGATGGGCAATGATGGTGGTGGGGGAGGCAATGATGGAGGTGATGAAATGTGCAATGATGATGGTGGGGGGAGGCAATGATCGAGGTGATGATGGAGTTGATGAAATGGATAATGATGGTGGGGAAGGAGGCAATGATTGAGGTGGTGGAATGGGCAATGATGGGGTGGTGGGGAGAATGATAGGGGTGGTGGGGGAGAAGGCAATGATGGAGGTGGTGATGAGGACAATGATGGGGGTGGAGAGGGGCTGCATTATACTTTATGAGGGGGCTACATTATATTCTGTGGGGGGACTGCATTATTCTCAGGGGACTACATTATATTCTTAGGGGCTACATATTACTATATAATGGGGCTATAATATATATGGAGGCAGCATTATATTCTGTGGTGGGGCTGCATTAATCTCTCAGGGGACTACATTATAATCTGGGGGGCTACATATTACTATATGAGGGGGCTACAGTATACTCTATGGGGGGTGGATTATATTCTGTGGTGGGGCTGCATTATACTATATGAGAGGGGCTGCATCATACCCTATGAGGGTGCTACATTATATTCTATGGTGGGAACTGTATTATACCTTATGAGGGGGTTGCATTATATTTTGTGGGGTGCTGCATTATACCCTATGAGAGGGAGCTGCATTATATTTTATGAGGGGGGCTAAATTATTTTATGAGGAGGGCTACATTATATTCTATGAGGGAGACTACATTATAGTCTATGAGAGAGGCTACATTATAGTTATGAGGGGGCTACCCCTCTATGATTCTACCCCAACCCCTGCTACATAACTAAGACGTGTACTACCTTATATTATACCCTGATATTAGTGCATTTTACCGCACAGTTGGTGGTCTTGTATTTATTTCTATGTAGCTACATAGTGGGCCCCAAGAATGATTTTCTCTGATGGGCCCAAGGTGCTCCAGTCTGACGCTGCTTACAAATGCCGATGGAGCTGTTGAGTTTGGGTCAGTAGAGCCATGGCCAGTCGCAAAATCATCGTCCGTACATGGAATGGGAAATTCAGATGGGTGAAGCTCGCCATGTCCATATTTTTTTTCCTTTTTAAATCAATTTTTAGCTTTTAGATCATCTTTTTTCTGGATTTAGTTAATATAAAAATTTAATATTTCTTATTCTGTTACCCAATCAAAAATAATTGTCCCCTAATATCAGAAATATTTCATGTTTCTAAGTATTTTTACCGTGGCTACAACACATCCCTCACATCTGAATAACATCTATTATTAAAGCAAAGAAAATCACATCTGCAATTCATCCAGCGGAGATAATGACTAGTTTTGACTTATTTAATAGCTGTTTAATTCTTGATTTTTTTTTTTACTTTTTTTTTTTTTTGCTAAATAAAGTTTTCTGACCTTTGGAGGAAATTCTAGCTTCTAGCTATGTGTATAAAACACCTTCTTTCTCTGCCGTGTTAAGAGTCTTTTCTTATGAAGATGGCAGCACAGTGGTTTGTAACCGCCATAAAAGCTTACAGATTCTTTTGAGGTTTAGCTGCTCAGCTATTCAACTCTTACCACAAGAACTTTGAAATTCAGAAAGAAAAAAATAATGTAAGTTTTTGAAGGACATGTGTTGCTGTAGGTGATCCCATTAATTAAAGTGATTGCCTGCTAGGAAATGATACTTCTTTTTTTTGCAAAAAAAAAAAAAAGTTTTATGAATTTGTTAGAAGCCTGAAGGTAGCTTTGTATGCACGAGGCTTTATATGCTACTTATGCAATTTTTCCATCTGATCTAATAAAAAAAAACCCTACGTGAACGCTCCTGGAGCACGTAACGGCAGCGCTCACAAATGTATGTGTTTATATTAATTGCATTGTGTGACAAAACATACTAATGAAGCTTATCCGTGGGAAGTTTTTGGACATTCATAAAGGGGTTCTCAAGTTTGAGAAATTTATCTTGAAATGCGTGTAAAATAGCATTATATACAACTTACTCATATATTTCAATTAGCAAAGGTGCCTTCATTTCCCGATACCAGCAGCAAACCCAATTCCCAAAAGCTTTCCTTCCAGCTGTGGTTAACACTGTAGAACATTTATCTGACTGGGTCATTTCAATAGCTAAGCCAACCTACTCCTCCTACTAATGCGCTAGACTCTGTTGTTCTCCACGTTGGGCTTTGCAGATGGCCCATTGTGACAACATGTGAGCACCCTTCCGGCCTTATATCAGACTCTACCATTGCTCTAAGCACCTTGACCTGCTCTGCTGCCTGTTTACATACAGTCTCCTGGACGTCTTCTGCCTGCCTGCAGTTTCCAGTTTCACAGCTGCCTGTCTGCAGTCTCCTGGATGTCTCCCGCCTGCCTGTAGTTTCCAGTATCCCAGCTATCCGTGTCCTTCATGCCTCACGTGTTTGCTGTACCGATGTCTGAGGCCAATGTATCCACCAAGACCTTGGACTTGGAGGATCCACATCGCCTGGTGAGCCTAACATTGGGGCTGGCATGTTTTGCCAATTTCTTGCTTTGAATTCCTGTTTCCTCACTTTAATTGACTATTTGATATCATACTCCAGATATCAACCTTGGTTTTGGTTTCTGGCTTCGCTTTGAATAATCCTTGCTACTTCCCCATGACTCTGACAGTATTTGTGGTATTAATGCTTGTCTATCGTTTGATGTTAGCCTCTGTAGTCAATGCTACATCCCTTCCCAACATCGGTATTAGCATATATTGGTTACTTCGAGGTGTATGACCTGTGGATCTCATGCAGAAAGTCCATATTTATCAGAGGGAGTTAAGGGTTATATACTGAAGGGTTCATGCCCTAGTTTTCCAAATGTGCTTCCATCAGACTATACTAAATAGCCACTTGTCAGTGCAATGACCACTGCAAGTGATCTATTAGGCAGCCCAGGGCTACACTAATGATGCAGTGTTATGCAGAAGAGGGCACTATAACTAGAGAGCTGTTTTTCAGGTAAAGAGAGTTTGGGAGACTCGGAATAGTCAAGGCCATTGTGGCTGATGGGCTTCTCCTGTGTATTGTCAGTGCAATATTCAGGATTTGAAAAAAGAGAGGAAATTATTTTGGTGACAGAGAGGAAGTTGTGACCGCTCAGGAAAGAAAGGACAGCCAAAAGAGGAGTGAGGACACGACTGTAGAGGAAGACACCTGGACTTTGGTGTTTTTCCACCAAGAGAACCAGTTACTGGTCAACAGCTTCTTTGTCTTGAGAGGGCACCTGGTGTACTGACATTATGAGTAACAGCAAGACTTAAAGATTGTTCCAATACTTTACTGCACATTGTTACTAAAAGTTGCTCACGCCACTGGTACAATCCAGCTGAGTAACTAATATCTTTGCGTAGAGACTGTGATTTGAGAGTTGAGCCTCACAGTGGATAGAGTCTAATGCCAGTCTCTTCGTTACTCAGTGACTTGACATCTGAAAGACCCCTGCCTATTGGACTTAATTCATTTTCATTCAGTATATACTCATTTGTCAGAAATCTTGCAGCCACAACTCTTTGGCTACTCAACATCATGGTGCATTTGTTTATAGACTATCTGAAAGTACCATCTGGACAAACCCTTCTTACAGTGAAGTCAACCTGATGTTAGACTGATCGCAACGACTTCAACTTCCCTAACCAGACGGATCTACACTCCCGACATATTAACCACTCAAATGAATGAGTGATGACCATTACAATATGGTTGCACTGCAACCGCCAACACAGTAGATATTTTCTCCAGCTCATCGAGTGACACCTTAAGCGGTATACTCTTATTTATAATGGTCCCATGCCCTGATAGGATATCCAGTAGGAGAGTCCACTTTAAAAATAAGGCAATTGTAAGATGGCTTAGCTATTTACCAGCGAACTGTTCATTATAACTCCACTTTTGTATTATTATCCACCTCTAGAATATAATGTTACCTCTGCAATTGTTACAACTGTAAGAGATTCCAATCATAACCCATTACGCAGTGATTCCAAATACCTCCACGGCCAGTGTCAGACTGGGTTGGCAAAGGTTCATCAGTAACATTGAGTGTTGGGGCCCACTGTTCAGCTACATGTAAAAATAACCTGTCCCTAGTACACAAATTTACTTTTGCTTCTATGTAATATTTACTTGGCTAGCTTGTGTTAGGAGTGGTGGAAAGCACCAAATAAAAATATAAATAAAGTGCCTTCGCCACTCGGGGTCCACCGTGCGGTGGATGGAAAAACCGCTGCTAGAAGAGGCAGAGCACTATGGCGGTAGCGTGCACAGGGTTAACTGCACCTAGTGCACTGTAGCAAGCTCTGTTATAATTCACGGAGCTGCGGGCATAAAGCATACAAAACGCTGAGTCTGTTCAAGGTCACAGACAGCCAGCGATACAGACACGGTATTCCGGGTCACAGGACTAGCCTTAAATAACAGGACTACTCCATCTAGACCTACCGTGAAATAAGGTGCGTGGCGTCGCAACTGCGAACGCCCGACAGGACTGCTACCACAGCGCGGCGTGAACTGAGCCGCAGAGAAAGCACCGCTATGTCGCAAGTGCGATGCAGGACGCTAGCTGCTGAAGTAGATGGTGCTTAAGCGCGCTGGCGCTAGCGCTGCTAGTGGCTGATACCCAAACACTCACACAGACGTATTATCAGAGGGAAGGGGTTTCTTAATAAGTCTGTCACCAGTCCAAGCATCCATCACAATACACACAGCAGCAAGTATGAAAATACTAGCGCATGGCAGAACAGCCATGCGCACTTTTTATAGTGGACGGGACCTTCCGGAAGTCTCCATAACCCTGAGCTGGACCAATGGAATCAGGAGCAGGACCTGAGCACCTGACTCCTGAGCTCCAATGAGAGATTGTCCCACAAGCATGCTCAGAGGATGGGATGAAGGACTTAGCCTCCGGAGAGAGTTGCTGAAAAGCAATCTCCTCTGCAATCTCTCCTGCAGTGTACGGAGAGCAGGAGACTGCAGGATGTAAGGGTCTAAATCTCTGCGTAGACAGGGCAGAAATCTGACTCCTAACATTACCCCCCCTCCTAGGGCCCCCCTCGCTGAACCCTCCGATCCACCAGCCTATGCCCGACAGTGGCACAGGCCTCAGACTCGTTAAAAGGTGAGCCTGATGTCCTGGTAGATGAAACCGAAAACCGGGACATACGGACAGTATCAGCGGAGGTCAGGTCGCCAGGTGTCAGGAGGGATACCCGGGAGATAATGGGAGCAGGAGTTTTAGGAGAATGCCGCCGTGTGTCGACGGCCGTCGCCACACTCCGTTCGGGAAGACTGTCCCGAGCACATAAGGTGCATGCCCGAATTAATTTTTTCACGTCCCGAGCCCTGTGCGGCCACCAATACGATCCGGCCAGAGACTTCGTGGTCTGCATATAGCCACGGTGGCCGTCCGCATTGGACGCGTGTGTCCACGCGAGAATTTTTGGCCGCTGGCGAGGAGGGACAAAAGTCTCGCCTACCGACTCACAGTCAGAGCATTGCGGGGCGCTGTGTTCCTGGGAAGCAGCGTGTAGATGGTGACAACCGCATATCGACTCTTGAGCCGGACGTGTCTCAGAAATGACGCGAGACACTTCCATGGGCTCGGGAGGTAGAACCTCTGGCTCGGGCAGCTCCAGAGGCTCAAAGAAGTTGGGAGCCGGAGTACCTCTCCGTTTGGAGTGAGCACGCTCCATACCGCGCTCCGAAAAACGGAGGTCGATACGGGAGGAGATGGAAATTAGCTCCTCCAGAGAGGTAGGAATCTCTCTAGTGGAGAGAGCATCCTTAACGTGCTCCACTAAACCTCTCCAGAAAACAGGGATCAACGCCTTGTCGGACCACTCCAACTCGGACACCAGTGTCCGAAAACGGAGAGCGTACTGGCTAACCGGGAGGGATCCCTGAGACAAGGCCAGCAACTGTAGAGAGGTGTCATGGGTGACCCGGGGACCGAGAAAAACTTGCTTGATGGCTGCTAGCAAGTGAGCAGCGGTCCGAATCTCGGGGTCACCATGCTCCCACAGGGGCGTAGCCCACTCCAACGCCTTGCCCGACAGTAAAGAAATAATAAAGGCTACCTTGGCCCGCTCTGTAGGGAATTGCGCAGGCAGCAGCTCCAGGTGTATTGAGCACTGGCTGATGAAACCCCTGCAGGAGGCGCCATCCCCAGAGTATTTATCGGGCAACGGGAGGCGGGTAACTGTCGGCGCAAGGGTGGACATGGACATATGCCCGACCGCATCTGTGAGTGCCTGAACAGCAGCATCCGTGGCCTGCGCAGCTGCGAGAGCCCTCTCAAGGGTAGTCAAGCGAGCCTCGAGCTGTCGCACACACTGCAAAATTTGCTGCTGTTCTGCCATCTCCAGCCAGACCCTGGCGCTAGTATTATTTTAGGAGTGGCGGAAGGCACCAAATAAAAATATAAATAAAGTGCCTTCGCCACTGGGGGTCCACCGTGCGGTGGATGGAAAAACCGCTTCTAGAAGAGGCAGAGCACTATGGCGGTAGTGTGCACAGGGTTAACTGCACCTAGTGCACTGTAGCAAGCTGTTATATTTCACAGACCTGCGGGCATAAAGCATACAAAACGCAGAGTCTGTTCAAGGTCACAGACAGCCAGCGATACAGACACGGTATTCCGGGTCACAGAAGTAGCCTTAAACAACAGGACTACTCCATCTAGACCTACCGTGAAATAAGGTGCGTGGCGTCGCAACTGCGAACGCCCGACAGGACTGCTACCGCAGCGCGGCGTGAACTGAGCCGCAGAGAAAGCACCGCTATGTCGCAAGCGTGATGCAGGGCGCTAGCTGCTGAAGTAGATGGTGCTTAAGCGCGCTGGCGCTAGCGCTGCTAGTGGCTGATACCCAAACACTCACACAGACGTATTATCAGAGGGAAGGGGTTTCTTAATAAGTCTGTCACCAGTCCAAGCATCCATCACAATACACACAGCAGCAAGTATGAAAATACTAGCGCATGGCGGAACGGCCATGCGCACTTTTTATAGTGGACGGGACCTTCCGGAAGTCTCCATAACCCTGAGCTGGACCAATAGAATTAGGAGCAGGACCTGAGCACCTGACTCCTGAGCTCCAATGAGAGATTGTCCCACGAGCATGCTCAGAGGATGGGATGAAGGACTTAGCCTCCGGAGAGAGTTGCTGAAAAGCAATCTCCTCTGCAATCTCTCCTGCAGTGTACGGAGAGCAGGAGACTGCAGGATGTAAGGGTCTAGATCTCTGCATAGACAGGGCAGAAATCTGACTCCTATCAGCTTGTTTATTGAATGATTAGATGATACCTTTTTCTGCAAATTGTGACTCAAGTGTAATAGCACTACTCACAAGAACTTCTTCACGGGGCGGCCTACCGGAGGATTCTCCTGTTCCCCGGTGGGCCAGTCCGAGTCTGCCCATGGCTGATTGGCAGGTACCATCAGTAGAAAACCTGAGCCATTCTTGGCAGTATGTACTCTATGACTGGAGTAATCATGACGTTGTTACAAAGTCCTTCACAACATCACAATAATAACTTGTTCTATTCAGCAAGTGTTACCTTTATTGTACAGTATATTACTATAAACATAGAAGCAGCCTTATCACACCGTAACATCACACCCACTGCTTACCCATCATGCCAACCAAGTGTTAGCCCTCATTTCAACTTCTGGCTAGTTAAATTTACATTTTAAAAAAAGTCACTTTTTACATGAAAAAAAAAATCACAGTTGGAATTTATCCAAAAAAAGATAATCAGAACATAAGGATTTTACTATAATCAGCAACATCTTCGGTTGTATATATAAGACTCAGGGGAAAAAAATTCCATGCAAATACGACATTATATATACATGCACATCTGCATTTGCCTGGATACAGATTGATTTTGTAATAATTTTTTTCTATAAATCTATATTTTGTGCATAGATAATAAACTTTGTAATTTATGTTTTTAAAGGGCACTTTAACTGATCAGAATGCAAAATGGATGGATGTGGCCCCTTACCCACCTTATAGGTTGCACCAATGGTATATCTGCCCCGCTTATTTCACCCTATACTTGGATATCATATTTTTTTTGAAACTTCACAGAATCTCTGCACTCACTGAAAAACAACAACTATGAAGGTTGAAGGATCTTATTAAAGACTGAGCAGAGCTGGTGAGAGAATCTATAAGAAAAGTTGGAAGACACATCCATGTGGACCCATCTTCTGGTAGTATTAGATTATTTCATACTAGACATTTTCTCATAGTCAGTTTTTTTTATACAAGGTCCTATATCCTATATCTAGCACAGGGTCCAATGTAGCATTGCATGTGTCATGCATTATCTCTCATAATTTCTACTAGCCATAATCCAAAGTGTCAACTTTGCCTGTAATATTCCATTGCATAAAGAACATTTCCAAATTGTTTTGTAAAGTTAGTCACCAGCCATAAACTAACTATTTTTTTATGGTCCATGTGCAACTGATAACGCACATCATATTGTATTTACGCATATGCATAATGTCTCATACTCTAGATGACCGATCATGTCTATGAATTACATGAACCTCCCAACTGTGTAATACCTCATTTCACCTGCGAGAATGCTGTAGGCCTGGACTCCCCCACAGTTTGCAGTTGATTTCTGAAGGTCACAGAAGCAGGATACCTGCAATCAGCCTATCCAGTTGTCAAGAGCAGCGTACAGAAGAAGAAAAGGAGGTGCAGATCTCTAGAAAGAAAGAAGAGGAGGTGCTGAGCACCAGAAAGGAAGAAGTGGAGGTGCTGAACACCAGAGAGGTAGAAGAAGAAGAAGAGGTGCGGGACACCATGTGGCGAGCTACAGCAGTAGAGCAGGTAAGAGGCAAGGTGAATATTTGTTTATTCTTTGTTTTTTCAGCCCCAGAGCATAATAAGGAGCATTTAATTAGCATTGAGAAACTTCAACGCAAATCAAATTTCCCTGCCAAATTCGAGTGATCTGCCGAATCTGAATCTCAGCAGATTTGCTTATCTCTACCGAACTTCCCTATAAAGTGATTGTCCCATGAACAAAGTCCATTTCAATCAAAAGATCTTGGAATAATAACAAGTTCCACAATTCGATGTATTAAAAAAATGTTCCTATGCTGAAATATAATTATAAATATGCCCCTATTATGTACAATGTCTTATTTTCTGTGGTTAACCATGCAGAACTACTGCAGCTCATGATCGACATATACCGTAGCTCCTGGCCTGGGGAGGAAGCATAAATCACTTATGATAAGTGAGTACACAGACACACAGTAGGGGCTCACAGCTGCTGCCCCGGTGATAAAACAAGAAAATGTTACCTCTGGAAGTGTTTCTGCTATGTCTCTATTCCGCTGAGCTAATCATAAAACAAGTCAGTGGCATAGGAGTTCCAGCAACCGCTGAGCTCCTACATCACTAACTTGATTTATGATGAGCTCAGAGGGCGGTAAACATAGTAGTAACACCCACTCCTGTGATAAAACAGGAATGAAAATGTGTTACCTTACAGAATTAAGCAAATGAGAGTTCCTGTTTTCTGAATATACAGTTATCACAAGTGAGTTGTGCGTCCTCCCCTGTCCTGGAGTTGTGGTATGCTTCGACCATGAACTGGATGCTTCGACCATGAACTGGAGCAGCTCTTCATGCTGGGACACAGCAAATAAGACAGTACATAGCAAGTAATTATCTCAGCACAGTAATATTTTTTTTAAAATCCAGTTGTAGAACTTATTATTATTCCAAGATCTATTAACTAAAACGTAGCCTACTTAGTTACTGTACTTAGCTTGTGGGATATTCCCTTTAAACTTTTTTCTGTTCTTTCCAAATAGAACATGATTTGTCTTTTAAAAATTTCTCTGAAATCTATAAGGAATAACTTAAAGACTTCTGCTAAAGCAAGCCTGAATATTGTGGTACGTGGTAACTTATTAGTCACTTATTTACCGTGTAAAAGACAATGAGGGAGTCTTGACTTCTCACCTTCACTTCCTCTTTATGAAGCATTCTCTCATCACACAGGTATCTTCCCAGAGTTGAAAAACAAGCCGTGTGGTTATAATGCATCTCTTTACAGATGAAAATATTCCCCTGACTCTTGAGGGAAAAAAAACATGATATCAGAACTATTTTGCGCTTTGACACAAATTTGGCAGAAATTTCGAGCAGCACAGCAGGTGTGAAAAGAAGCGTTAACACGGATTTCCATCTTCCTTCTACAAAACTACAAGTCACAGAGCCATTACATCTGATTAAAGCGACATCCTGATCATTTCCCGGCTTTAAAGCCCTGGGTTCAGTTCTTACAGTTCTCGGAATATTTTATATTTTCTATATTCAAATATGGCAGTAGACCTTGTGTCACTCCTCAATGATGGTTCAAGTGGAAAAACTGGAGACATTGGCCAAAGTTATGGTGGCAACACCATTCCAAGGTAGTCAGAACTCTCTTAAAGTGAGAGTACAGGTCCAGCTCAGCAGTTAGAACTGTTGCCTTGCACTGATGGGGTCCTGTGTTCGAATCTAACCTCTACATGGAGGACTGATTGGTTAAATTTAGATTATGAGCCTCAGAGAGAGAATAGTGCTGCAGAATATGTAGATGTTAGATAAATGAATACAACAAGTGAATATCGACCTTAGAATGCCAATTTTTCATGTTATCTAAATGAAAAAAATGATGCCGATTAATTTTTCATACACCATTACATCAGTTGGAACTTGTTTTTTAATGCTACAAAGTCACATATCACCTTCACAGACAGAGATTTGCAATACATTATTACATACTAGAAATAGGCCCTATGCTATCGCATCGGGAGTGCGAAGAAATTAACATCTGTGTATGCTTAGTGGTGCTGACAGGAGCAGTGGACATGTCTCACACCACTTGCGCTTTCCAACATATCTGTTCTATATCATCCCTCTGGATTTTTGTATTGCTGTTACTGCGCCTGCGTAGGAATAGTGGAGTAATAAAAAAAAAAAACATGTCGCTAGCTCAAAATTGTCACCTAGTGGTGGTCGAAGGCAGCTTAACATTTTTCACTTGATTCTATTTCTATGCAAAAGTTTTGGAGCTCAGAAGCCGAGAAATACAGGTGTGACCATTATAAAAACCTATTTGGAAATCGATCAGCACTGAATTTAGACTCTTATAAGAAGACAATAAAAAAAGTGATGATTTAACCCCTTCACGACGGACCAATTTCTGTTTTTGCGTTTCCGTTTTTATCTCCCCTTCTTCTCAGAGTCATAACGCTTTTATTTTTCTGCCCACGCAGATATATGAGGGCTTGTTTTTTTGAGGGACAAGATGTACTTTTGAATGACAACATTCATTTTACCACATAGTGTAGTGGAAAATGGGAAACTGGCGTTTTTAACGTCTGAAGGTCTATTTAAAAATCTTGTGGGTGTGATACCTTTTAATGGCTAACAAGTTCTAGTGAATGATGTTACAAAGCAAGCTTTCGAGACAACTTACGTCTCTTCAATAAATAAGGTTTCTTCAAATATTTTGTTATATCAGCCTGATGAAGCCACAAGATTCCTATTTTGTTTCTCTTACTGAGAGCGCTTTATAGATTTTTTTCTACTGGCTAACACGGTACCAAACCACTTTTTTCTTTTTTAAAAATCTTGTTATGCCAGCAGTGTTTCAAAACTTTAGGAATATTGTCTTTTCTGATTGTAATAGGAAATGTATTGTTATTTACCATGATGATATTTTAATTTTCTCTTCTGATTTGGATTCTCACCAGGAACTTGTCCGGGTTGTATTACAAAGATTGAGGGAAAATTCTTTCTTTGCGAAAATTGAGAAATGTATTTTTTCTGGTCAGGAGGTTTCATTTCTGGAATACATTTTGTCAGCTGATGGTTTTAAAATGAATCCTGAGAAGGTGCAAGCCATAATAGATTGGGTCCAACCTACTGACCTGAAAGCATTGCAATGTTTTCTAAGATTCGCCAACTATTACAGGAAATTCATTAAGGGGTTTTTCTCAGATTATTAAACCTCTTAGTTACCTCACACGTAATGGGGTGGATCTCAAAGTTTGGTCACCGGATGCTATTGGGGCTTTTGAAAAATTGAAGAAGTATTTTATGTCTGGTCCTGTTCTAACCCAACCCAATCTTCGGAAACCATTAATTGTAGAGGTGGATGCTTCAAAGGTAAGGTAGGGACCAATTTATCTCAGGGGCTCAAAACTCTGATTAATTTGTGGCCATGTACATTTTTTTCAAAGAAATTTACCTCTGCTGAATGAAATTATGATGTCGGGAATCGTGAGTTACTCGCTGTTAAATTAGCTTCTAAAGAATGGAGGCACTTTTTGGAGAGGGCAGTTAATCAAATCACTGTGGTCACTGATCATCCTAGACATCCCAGATGGTTCTTATTTTTCTCTAGATTCAAGCTCTCTATCACATTCAGTCCAGGGTATAAGAATGTGAAGGCTGACGCACTGTCACGCAGTCTTGATTCAGTTTCACCTCCAGAACCTCCATACTCCATTCTTCCTAAGGGCATTGTGGTTTCTGTGGTATCCTCTGAGTTGAAAGCGGAGATCCGTAAAACTCAGTCGTCGGCCCTGTCCGCCACTCCAGGGTTCAAGCTATTTGTACCTGTTTACTTAAGATCACACCTATTACAGGAGTTTCATGATTCCGTCTTGAGTGGCTCCCTGGTTTCATAACTACACAGAAAGCTATTTTCAGACGCTTTTAGCGGCTTTTAATGAGTAAGTATATTAAAGATTTTGTATCCAGCTGTGAAATCTGCGCTAAAGTCAGTCATATTGGAGTATTCGTTCTGTTGCCAATTCCGGAAAGACTGTGGACTTATCTGTCCATGGATTTCATCACTGATTTGACTGTCAGATGTAAAAACTGTTGTCTGAGTGGTAGTTGACCGTTTCAGTAAACAAGCTCATTTTGTTCTGTTGTCAGGTTTACCTAATATAGAAACACTGTCCAGGTTGTTTATCCTTCATGTGAAGAGGTTGCATGGAATTCCTCTTAACATTATGTCTCATAGGGGAGAGCAACATGTCCCCAAGATCTAGAGAGCTTCTTGTAAGAAACTGGGCATTGACTAGTCTTTTTCTTCTGCTTACCAACCTGAAACCAATGCTCAGACGGAGAGTACTAATTATTTTTGGAGCAAATTTTGAGGTGTGTTTCATTGGTGCTCAGCAGGAGGACCGGCCCTCATTCCTACCTCTTGCAGAGTTCGCCTTTAATGGTTGGGTCAATGAATCCACTGGAACTTCACCATTTTTCTGTAAATATGGTTTGCATCCCCATTTTGGTGAGTGTTCCAGGAAATATTATGAGTGTCCAGAGGTGGAGGTCACTATACAGAATCTTGGGCTTGGGGATGTTTAGAAGGAAGTTGAAAAGGAATATTGGGGTTGCTCAAGTTCACCAAAAACAGAGGGCTGATAGAACCGCCGAACGTGTTCTGTCTTTAAGGTGGGAGATAGGATCTGGCTATCATCCAGAAACAATAAACTTAAGGTACCGTCAGCGAAGTTAAGTCCGAAATTCATCGGTTCCCATGAGGTCCTGGAAGTGATCAATCCAGTGGCATTTAGGTTGAAGCTTCCTCCATCTCTCCACATCTCTAATATCTTCCATAGAGACTGTTGAAGGCATTTGTTCCCTCAGTGGAGTCACCATTGTCCTCGCCTCCTGTCGATGACAGTCTAGAGTGTTGTGCATTTTCAGATGATCTGAAATTTCCTTCAGTACCTTATACTTTGGAAAGGATATGGTCCAAAGGAGAGACCATGAGTTCCATCTCTATCGTTGAGGGCCGATCGACTGGATAGGGTCTTTCATGCTAGGTTTCCTTGGAAGCCTTTGGGTCTAGTGGCCCCCTAGAACAGGGGGTACTGTCACAGTTTCTTAAGTGACTGTGGTCTAAGGACTCTGTGAGTGACAGCTCAGCTACCCTATGGAATCTGGAGTGTGCTGGACTGTTGGTTGTGTGAGTGACAGTCCAGTTATCCAATCTGATCCTGGGGCGTGCTGGGCTGTCAGCATTTTGGTTGACAGATTTGCTGCTCTATCTGATTTAGATTGCCTCAGGCTCCTCCCATGCTTAATCATTTGCAAGGTACTTAGCTGGCTAGTTTTTAGCAGTCAGCGTCAGTTGTAGTTCTGCTTATGCTGGATGTGTTTGCTTACATCTGTGTCTCTTTTCTCTGACCCTGTTGCCGGACCTGGAATTTGTTGTGACTATTCTTGTGGATTCTCCCTTCTGCTTTTGATACTGCCTGACTTCAGGTATCTGAACCCGGACTTAGCCTTTTACTATCCGGTTGTTGTACGCCCTGATTTTGACGCACTATCCTTGCTTTTGACCCCGGACTGTTTCCTAACCACACCTTTGGCTTACCCCTCTGTACTACGAGCCCTCCCAATATCTGACCTTGGAGGTCCTAACTACCTTGTCTCACAGCTTTCCCGTGAGTAGTGACTCAGCATTACAATTGGGTTTCCTATGACCCAGCAGTTCCTGCTCAATCTCTACACCCAGTGATCACATGACCGTGCCATTAGTGCTTCCTGTTGCTGTATAGACAGTGCTAGTTGAGCACTACACATACAGTGATCAAAAAGGTGGAGACAGTAAACAGGACTTGTCACTTGTCAAAATTAAGTAATTTTTTTCTTTGATAAAAATGCCACTGTTTTTCTATATTCCGCATTGTTTTTCTTTTTCTTCCTGCACCTCACCATTCCCAAGATATGGCCTCATCTTTCTTGTGTATAAATCTAGTCTTTTAGACAACCAGAAGATATCCACAAAGAAGAGTTAAAGGCCACACCTATTGTATAATATAAAATGACTAGATTTATATACAAGGGAGGACCATATCTCAGGAACAGAGAGGCGCAGGAAGAAAAGAAAAACATTGCCGGATTCAGGAGAAAAGCGGCATTTACACCGGGTAAAAAAAAAATGCATTTATATTGTTCTCTATTTATGGAACAGTGGTGGGTATGTTACAGGCAGAAGTAGAGGGAGATTTATCTGTAGGAAATAAAATACACTAGCTGCTTATTTTATAATAACCAGATGAACCAGGTTTTCTCCGCTGCCAAATGGGACCTGCTTTAATAAATAACCCTCTGTGCTTGCATAATGTAATTGAGTTAGCCAGTGATTCCCGCACCTTGCTCCATGCAGCGAGGTACTGAAAACATGACCTGCTGCGGATTGTGAGCAGAGGGGGCTGCTGCGCCTCCGCTTTATGATATTTAACAGCCATTCTGGTTGTAGCAGCTGAATACCTGGTTATAGCCGTACACCCGCTCGTGTCTTGTCACTATCCGCAGCTCTTCAGTCATTGCACCTGCCGCACAGATGGTGATTTTATTGGCTGCTAGTCTGGAGAAGCGTAACATATGTCCTTGTGAGACATGAGACAGAGCCTAAAATAACTTTACCTGCTTCCCTTATGGAGTTATAAACCTCCTAAATGCAGCTTTCTAGAATGCGCAGTATTTTACGCACTTTTTACTGACCTCTCTACCTGTGTTATATAACATGCATCTGTTCCCTGCTGGGAACCTGCTTTACCGCTCCACCTGGCAAAAATTGCTCTTCATCTAGTTTTTACTCTTTCCATTTAGATTAACATTAAACAGGTTGTCCAGGATTAGAAAACAAAGGCTGTTAATTTTCCAGAAGTACAGTGCCACCTTTGTCCAAAGGCTATGGCTGGTATTGCAGGTTAACCTCATTGAACTGTAATACCAGATGAATCCTATGGCAAAGAGTAGCCCTTTTTTTGCTTGTTTGTTTTTTTTTATTCTTTTTTTGTAATCCATTAAAGGAGCCACCAAACTTAAAGAAAAAATGCTAAGAATGCTCTACAGTAATAAATGAGGAAATACCTCAGAGATCCTCCGCTCCTGCTCTGATGGTTCCTGAGCCCATGCCAGTCTTTGTTCTGCTTTCTCCAATGATGATTTATCATCACAGACATGTGACTGTTGCAGCCAATCATTGGTTGCACAGGTGACCTTAGTGGTTGTGACATGTCACTGTCAGAGACAGTGGTCACACATCTTGCTTAACAGATTAGTGGAGAAGAAAGTGCAGCAATTGTTGGAGAACCTGGAAAGAATAAGAAAGATATCAGTAGTGGGGAAAATCAGTAAGATTTTTTAAAGATTAGGTGGATGAACAATCCCTTTAAATTATAGCAATCATTATTATTGTTACTACTACTAATAATATATTAATTAATTAATTAATTATTGCAGCCCAGAAAACATAGGAAGATTTACGTTTTCCCTAACTTTATGAGAGCTTCCTCCATGCTTAGTTTTGGTGTAGATCCTTCTTCATCCAAAGTATCAGTCAGCAACCTATTTCTCAATTAAAATAATTAAAATTAATAGACAGAGTATCATATTGCTCACTTCTCTCTCCATTAAGGGTACAGGAATTGATGGCTAAATTTTATGTCGGATGGGATTACAGGACAGTACTTTTCCCAATAGGTGAAGTTTCAAGTTGTGAGACCTGGAACTGTCTAGAATTTATCGCATATAAGATGGGAATAGCCCTTAAAATTGCCTTTCTATGAAATGGTTATAGTAATGTCACATAGAAAGATACATGACGCTGCATGATGGGATTACTGTGCCAAAAGCCTCTGTGTGTACTCTGCACCCCTGTTTGTATGAGTACTGTTGTTAAATCGCTTTCTGGCCTACCTCTGATTACTAGTGAAGGTAGTGGAGCTGATTGTATTGACAGAGGGGTCACGAGTTCTCTTTCCGGGCTCCCTCTGGTGGTTACTGGAGGTAATGGAGCTGATCTAATTAACAGAGGCCTGCCAACTGATAATGAGGAGCATGACTGGAGATCTGGAGTTTCTGACTGGATTTAAGACAGCCGACTCCCTCTATCCCTGCTGGTGATTTTTCCTGCCTCCTGAGGTCTTAGATTCCAGCTCAGTCCCTGCATGCTCAGCTAAGTGTTCTTTTGCTATTGTTCACATTTGATCTGGTTTTGTCTATTTCAGTTTTGTGTGTTCAGCCAGCTCCGGCTGGGGCTGTGCTGAATCTCCATCCATATGTTACTGCTTGTGCCAGTTTGTTTTTGTCCCTTATTAGATTGGCCTCTTTTTGCTCTGCTTTCAGAATATACCAGAGTGCTGATATAGTGGGCGAAATCTAGTGACTTCAGTATTTTTCTATCAGACGTGTTGGGCATTTTTTGAACCAGGGTTTTTTGCGTGATTGCAGACAGAGTCTTTCCTTTCCTGTCCTGTCCTGTCTAGTTAGTGTTTGCCCCTTCATTTGCTCAGTCTATTTTCCTACCTGCATTTGTGTTTTCATCTTGTCTCACCGACAATATATGTTTGGGGGCTATCTATTCCTTTGGGGTCTGCTCTGGGGCAGTTTAGATTTCCCCTTTCTTGCTTTAGGCTTATTTAGTTATCCGGCTGTGTCGAGGCGTCTAGGATCATCGTAGGTATGCTCCACAGCTACTGCTAGTTGTGTGGAAAGGATCAGGGGTCTGCAATTCGCTTAGTTACCAACCTCTCTGGCTTAGCTTGGTCTTGCTTTCCTCATCGGTGACCCAATCATAACAGAGTACTGTGCCAAAAAGCCTCTGTGTGTACTTTGTAACCATCTGTATGAGTACTGTGTCAAAAAGCCTTTGCGTGTTCTCTGCACCCCTGCCTGTGGGAGTACTGTTCCAAAAAGCCTCTGTGTCAACTCTGCACCCCTGCCTGTGGGAGTACTGTTCCAAAAAGCCACTGTGTCTACTCTGCACCCCTGCCTGTGGGAGTACTGTGCAAAACAGCCTCTGTGTCCTCTGCACTCCTGCTTGTGTGAGTACTGTGCAAACAGCCTCTGTGTACTCTGCACCCATGCCTGTGGGAGTATTGTGCAAAAAAGCCTCTGTGTACCCTGCACCTCTGTCTGTACGAGTACTGTGCTGAAAAGCCTCTGCGTGTCCTCTGCACCCCTGCCTGTGGGAGTACTGTTCTCAAAAGCCTCAGTCTGTACTCTACACCCCTGCCTGTGGGAGTACTGTGCAAAAATGCCTCTGGGTATTCTGCACCCCTGCCTCTGGGAGTACTGTTCTCAAAAGCCACAGTGTGTACTCTGCACTCCTGCCCATGGGAATACTGTGCAAAAATGCCTCTGTGTTCTCTGCACCCCTTCCTGTCAGAGTACTGTGCAAAAAAGCCTCTGTGTATTCTGCAACCCTGCCTGTGGTAGTACTATGCCAAAAAGCCTCTGTGTACACTGTATCCCTGCCTGTGAGACTACTTTGCAAAAAAAGCCTCTGATTACTCTGCACCCCTGTCTGTATGAGCACTGTGCAAAAAGCTGTGTGTCCTCTGCACCCCTGTCTGTAGGAGTACTGTGCAAAAAAACCTCCTTGTACTCTATTCCCCTGCCTGTGGGAGTACTGTGCAAAAAATCCTCTGTGTCTACTCTGCACCCCTTGCTGTGGGAGTACAGTGCAAAAATGCATCTATGTGTACTCTGCACCCCTGCCTGTATGAGTGTAGGAGAGAGAACCCCACTGTGTAACCGTGTCGGAACTAAGGGGCTGTCACTTAGGTTCCCCAGGGAGTGTGATCCCGGGGAAGCAGTTACAGGCCGGGACAAAGACTCTTCTGGAAAGTGCGGGGCAACTATTAAAGGAGAACAGGAGACCAGCAGGGGGCACTCGATGAGGAGAAAGACAAGAGTCAGGAAGGAGGAACCTAGGTGGCCCTGGAGAGCAGGAGGGAGCCCTTTTTTTCCAGAGACACAGAACAGGGGCTCACCTGATCCAGGGAGAGGACGGTACCAAGCGACGCCAGGAAGAGACAGAATGCTGACACGTGCGGCTGCGGCCCCGACGCTGAGACCCGCGGCCGCCACTGCTCCATTCCACACAGCGGCTGTGGCCTGTACGCTGCCACCCACAGCCACCGCTGCCCCGTTCCATCCCGCGGCTGTAGCCTTACGCGGCCACCCATGGCCACCACTGCCTCGCTCCACTCCGCGGCTGCGGCCTGTACGCTGCCACCTGCGGCCGCCGCTGCCCTGCTTCATCCCGCGACTGCGGCCTATACGCTGCCACCCGCGGCCGCCACTGTCATGCTCCACACCGCAACTACGGCCCAGACCCTGAGCCTCGTGGCCACCACTGCCCGGCTCCATCCCGCTGCTGCGGCCTGTCCATCAAAGACCGCGGCTGCTACCACCTCGCCCCCAAGAAGGACGGTCTCGATGCTGGGAAACTCTTCTGGGGCCTGTTACGCCCCCGCTGCACCTAGGCGTAGGAACACCTGAAGCCTCCGACAGCTCTTCATTGGCTGGGCCCAGCGGCTGAGATGCCGAACGGACACCTCCTGGACAGCAACTCTGCAGGACATCAGACAAGGATAAGTGACACTCCGTTGGTTGTTAATTATAGTTTGAGGACTCACAGCCGGCCATATCGTGCCGTCTAGTTGCAGGCACTTGCCAAGTAGTCTTATATCGAGTTATTTGTGTATTATTTAACCTCCCTGCGTGGAAAACTATTGTCAGCTTACCCGTTATTCTTACAATCCATATATAAAAGTTGAATATAAGCTTGCTCCATCTCCGGCTAGTCACTGCATCCCCCGTGCATGCGAGTACCACATGAGTACTGTGCCAAAAAGCCTCTTTGTCTACTCTGCACCCCTGCCAGTGGGAGTACTGTGCAAAAACCTCTGCACCTCTTCCTGTGGGAGTAGTGTGCCAAAAAGCATCTGTGTGTACTCTGCAACCTTGCCTGTGGGAGTACTGTGCCAAAAAGCCTGTGTACTCTGCACCCCTGCCTGTGGGAGAACTGTGCTAAAAAGCCTCTGTGTCTACTCTGCACCCCTGCCTGTGGGAGTATTGTGCCAAAAAGCCCCTGTATATTCTGCATCCCTGCCTGTCGGAGTGCTGTGCCATAAAGCCTCTGTGTACTCTGCAGCCTTGTTTGTACGAGTAGTGTGTCTAAAATATAATTATGCTCTGTAGCTGTGTCCTGAATGACAGCATTTCCAAATTACTGTATTTTGAAATACTGCCATTCCAGTTGGTGGAGACATGCAGTTTTAAAAAACAGATGGCGGTGGCTGGTTTGCAGTATGTTTCTCCCATCTTCTACTACTTTTCCAGGTGGGCCATCTCTGTCCTGCACACACTCAAAATCAGGTGTGAACTGTGCAATGCTTTCAGTGGCAAGGTCCAAATAACCACCGATATGTAGACCAATAAGCATAGTCAGGAAAGTTACATCTCCCTAGCTTCCCATTGGGTAAATGTAGTGGCAGCTGGGACAAAGGCGGAAGGCGTTCTAGCGCATGTCCTACCACCACCGAGGATTGCTCAAGGTTCTTCTGTTCAGGTTGCCTCTTCCTCCTATTTCACCTCCTTCACTGCCTCCTCATCCAGTCACAGTAACACCTGCACCACCAACTTCCGCACATCCAGGGGGAAATAACAGCAGGCTGTTCTGAAACTAATCCGTTTGGGGGACAAATGCCACAGCAGGCCGGAGCTGTGGACAGGGATCAAACAGCAAACAGATGAGTAGTTGGTGCTAGTGAACCTCAAGCCCGGTCTAGTGGTGTGCAATAACGGGAGAAATCTTGCAGCAATTCTAGGCCTACCCAGTTTGACGCACATGCCTTGCCTGGCACATGTGATAAATTTGGTGGTGCAGAGCTTCCTTAAAAATTACCCACTTATTTCAGAGCTGCTGCTGAAACTGCAGCCAGTGTGTGCGCGTTTTCGGCATTCTCACCCTGTTGCTGCTCGCCTGTCTGCACTGCAGTGCTACTTCTGCCTTCCTGCTCATTGCTCACAGGCTGATATGAGATGTACCAACAAAGTGGAACTCCACCATGCATGTGCTGGAGACACTGTGTGAGCAGCAGCAGGCAATATTGGAGTTTTAGATGCAGCACACCCAGCTAAATCCGCTTCGCAGAACAATATAACTTCATCACCAATGAGTGGGCCTCCATGCGGGACATGTGTGCTGTGTTGTGCTGCATCGCTTTCTCAGCATGCCACAACATCCAGCATCACCATCTGATACGGTCCGTTAAAACAACATGGTGAAAAAATACCTGTCCACACGTCTCCACGTACTAACTGATGGGTCTGCCCCTTTTAATTTTTGGGTGTCCAAATTGGACACATGGCCGCTATGCCTTGGAGGTGCTGGTCTGTCCTGCGGAAAGTACACTGTCAGGACATGTGTTTAGCTCGGCAGGAGGTGTGATCACAGACAGGCGCAGTCGAGTGTCCACAGCCAACGTGGGGAAGCTAACATTTATTAAATTGAACCAGGCGTGGCTCCTACAGGACTTGCCCATACCTTTGGCTGACTAGACAACTATATCAATGGAAAAATAAACTTGACACTCAAAGTTGATTCAAAAGACGTGGTCCTTTTATTTTCCATCCAGTGATTATGTAGTTTAGTTAAACGTTCTACAGCCCACATCAGGACCTTCATCAGAACTAACATTTGCTGGTTCTGTAGGAGAGCTGGAGGGATGTGATATCCTAATAAGTAAATCCTGTTGTGTTTCAGGATGGATTTCAGAGAAACCTGGATGCTGGAAGGAGTCGACGAGCCTCAGTGCTTGGTGAATTGCGAGCAATGTCGCCTGGGGATTGTGCTCTCCTAGAGAACCAGCAAACATTAGTTCT
Source organism: Dendrobates tinctorius (assembly GCF_039654945.1). Taxonomy (NCBI): domain Eukaryota; kingdom Metazoa; phylum Chordata; class Amphibia; order Anura; family Dendrobatidae; genus Dendrobates; species Dendrobates tinctorius. The sequence continues at coordinate 6,722,650 of NW_027361868.1, read as the reverse complement.
GATGAAGGTCCAGATGTTGGCCACAAAAATTTAACTAAACTACATAATCACTGGATCCGAAATAAAAGGAACACTTGTTTTGCATCAACTTTGAGTGCCAAGTTTATTTTTCCATTGCTACTATGGGCTGGACACCCTACTTGAGCACCACTACCAAACTCCCTTATGAGTGCCGTGTCCATTCTTCTGTAGACAACTACACCAGCCACACACTGCTATTGTTGAGCACTATTTGCCATTCATTTCATTTTGGGGTCTCCACAAATTAAAAAAAAAAGTGTTGAATACCTCCTTCTCTACCTGTCCCACCTTCACCGCCACATCCACCTCCACTTACTCCACCCCCTCCTCCACTTGTAAATCCACCTCCTGATTCTAGATTGTTATTTTTTTGCTTTAATTCTATGTTCTTTTACGTTAGTTCTATAAAAAATAAAACATGAAAAAAAAAACACAAAAACAGTGTTGGATAACTACTTCTTTGCCTCTTCTACCTACACCACCACTTCCACCTCTACTTCCTCCTCCACTTGGATGTCCACCTCCTGGTTCAAGATTAATATTTAATTATTTTTTTAATTCTATGTTATTTTAAGTAATTTCTCTGTCCACATTTGCAAGGCAAATGTTGTGCTCTTACTCCCTTTTTTGCTTCCCTTTGCAGCCCCCAATCCATTACTAGTATGACCATTTTATAGCCATTTTAAAGCATTGAAGATCAGGTCACCATTGACTTCTATTCGGTTTGGGTTCTGGGTCATAATTGGAAGCCGAACTGAACTTTAAACCATGGGGCTGCTCATCCCTAATTATAAGCCCATAGCATTATCCTCTTTCACCAACTTTACAGTGGGCACAATGTAGTCAGGCCGGTAACGTTCTCCTGGCATTCAAACCCAGACTCCTCCAACAGACTCCAGACAGAAAAGTGTGATCGGTCACTGCACAGAACACATCTCCTCCAGAGTCCAGTTGTGGTGGCTTTACAACACTCCATTCGACGCTTGGCATTGTGTTTGGTGATATAACTCTTCATGAAGCTGCTCGGCCATGAAGCTCCAGGTGGGTGCGCACTGTTTGTGCTGATGTTAAACCAGAGGAGGTCTGGACTATGCAGCTATGGAGTCAGCAGAGCATTGGTGACTTTTCTATCCTCTGCCCCTCAGTACTCAGCATCCCCACTCTGTATCATTATGGGGTCTCCACTTTGTGGCTGAGTTACTGCGGTTCCTTCCACTTTCAGTAATATTACTCACAAGAGATGGGAGAAGATTTAGGAAGAAGACATTTAATGAACTTTTCAACTAGCAAGAATTGTAGTGAATAGATTCGTGGCACCCAGTTCATTGGCAACGTCAATAATTTGTAACTGGACGAAAGCCCTGAAAACCACCCCTTACATGATGGCATCTGTGGCTCTTCTTTTAATTTGAAGGTCTGACGCAATGTCACAAGTGCATCATACTGCAACAATGACATTGCGCCATGATGGCTAATCAATAGAAGAGCCATCAAGTAAGTATCGGTTCTCAAGGCTGCTGTAGTGACAGATTTCTTAAGTGACCAATGCACAAGGTCCAGCAATCAATTCACACCAACTTTAGAACGGACGGCTCCTACTACAGACTGCACTGGTATCAGTGAGCTCTTTACCACCGGCCATTTGTCCACACATAATAGTAAAGGCAGAGGGCATGGAGAGGGACTGGAAGTTATACAATTGGAGCAATGAGGCTAAAGCCTGATTTCAAGGATTAAAGCACCACACCGGTGGGTTTGTTTTTCATTTTCACCCCTGGAGTGGTAATACTAATGTCTGTTCCCTGACTGTATTAAAATACAAGCCGCTGTCTTCAGCTCTTTCCAGCTCCACTCCAGTCCCATTCCGACCATCTACTAACCGCAGTTCCTAAGTGATCAGAGAAGTCAGGGATAACGGTCACAAGCTCTCAATGCAAGTCTATGATAACCTAGTTCTGTCTCTCTTAGACTTACATTGGCTTCCAGCTCTCCCAGCAAACAATGGAGCCATCCAGTAGGTCTCAACCAGAAGAAGACAACTGGAACGGCAGAAGATGGCGACCAGTAAGTATTACTAGGAGCAGGGAAAATGCATTAGTGATACCACTCTGGCGATGAAATATTAAAGAAAAACTACCAGAGTGGTGTTTTCAAGATTTATGATCATATTGTGTAAGGTTTCCAACATGCTCATATGTAGCAGATGAACCGATAGTACCCACATATAGACTCCAGCTGCCGCTCTAACCTCTGACCGCCACGGTTCTACCCCTATATTTACCAACCTCTAAACCCCCCAGTTATTTAATGTAAATTATCCTGCTCATCCAAGCACAACACTTCATATGTATTCCGAGCAGACACCGGCAGAAACAAGACTTAGTGAAGAAGAGCAGCAAATCCTTACCATGCCGTTTACCATAAACTGCACCTGCTCATTTCCATTTAACTTGGGGAGGAACAAAAGGAAAATGCATTTGCCGTCCAAGGAATCACAATGTGCCAATATCATTAGTCAAATCTGTTCCACCTCTAATACAGGGAAGGCTCGGCTCCTTATTTCACACAAGTCCAAAAACTTTGCCAGACTTTTGCATTAGCATCTTAGCTGTGCACACAGATTTCTTTGACGCATGGTGTTTGTCACAACATGAATCACGTTGCCCTCCCTTTCCCTGGGCTCCGCACTACACACTATCTTCATAACAACATTTGCTGTGTAGGACTTCTTTTTTCTTTCACCCTTCTTGAGTTCCAAGCTGGCAGAAGACTTTTGGACAAGCCGATCTTCTGTAGGCACGTCTTCAAGCTTCTCCGATGAGCGCAGAATTACTCAGCCTTGGCAACCATTCCATCTGCAATTCGAAACCCATGAAGTCTAAATTGGTTTTAAATCCTTCCAATACCAATCCTCAAAAGACTATTTATCGAATTAACTTTGTAGACTTCTAAATTCTCCGACTCCCCCAATATTTGCTTATTAATTAATCATCGTTAAGGGACATGAAACTCTAATGTGATTGGATGGAGGTTGTTATAAGTTTGTAACCTCTCGCTGATATGATTACGTTGATAACCGAGGTTTAATGTTTCCAATTATCTCGGGATTTTTTCCTTCCAAATTCTTCCAAACATCAAACTCCACAACAAATTTTTTGGACCCAACTTGCCAGGAAGATGTGAAAATCTAATTCATGATTGATAACAAAGGTAAACTTGGTGTTTCTGTAATCATTAAGCCAGAGAAAAATATTCAAGTCGCCAAATCTTAATTACGGCTTCACTTATGAAACATAATAAAGTAGTTAATGCTTAGATTTAATAATCTGGGCAAAGACATGAGATCTAGATGAATAATAAAGTGAAAAACATAAAAAAAAAATAGCATGTGAGGTAGGGATGCACAAAGCAATTTTGTCTGGTATTATAGTAAGTAGGGGAAAATCCATGGCTTTTAAATCTTTCCAACAATGTGCAGTGGTAGAACGATATGGTACTTTCTGCATAACGGAGCAATATTTTGGACATTACAGGTAAAGATCTCATACCCACAATGATCTTAAGACAGGAGTCACTATATTTGACCACCACTCCACCCAAACTCTGTCTATTCGAAGTCCTGTATGTACAGGAAATGGAGGGCGAGAGTTGCCCAATCCAGCGATTGGGGTCCGAGAAGTCAGAATCTGACAGATCTAGCAATTATTATCATGCATTCATATGAGTGTTAGCACTCATTCCTATGACAGCTGTTGACATGTCAGTAACTTTGCCAACCGAGTGGCCCGAACAAAATCGCGTACCCATATCCAACATTGATTGAAGAGTTGGATCAAACTTCATAATGGAAGTCTATGACTCTGTGGAAAATTTTGCACTACACTCGGATGACATCCCTTTGCAGTCTGTTTTTCACTGACAGATAGGAAAAAGTGGAGAAACTTTTTTTTTCTCGTCAGTGTATAAAACTGATTAATCTCTGACCAATCACTGATAAAACTCGTACGTCAAAAAACAGATGTCTGAATGAGACCTTAGGGCTCATATTCATCTGCGTGAGAAACGGACAAGTGCAATCCTATAACAAAATCGGATTGCACTCTGACTAATGCTATTCTATGATTCCTTGTTCATTTTCAATTTTCTTCTCAGCTCAGATCAGACTGAGAAAAAAATCGCAGCATGCTGCAATTGGCTGTGTATATATCGGACAAGACTTGCCAATGCAAGTCAATGGGTGCGAGAAAAAATTCAGACAGCACTAGGACTGACTCCTAGATAACCTGAAATTTCATCAGCCAAATGCAACAAATTCACTGTATGACCCATCAGAATAGAATAGATAGAATAGATATATACATTGAATAGATAGAAAGATGTCAGTGACATATATAATTAGTGCAGTGCGTGTGTAGTTTAATATTCATGTATTTAGTTAATAATTCAATAGCAAAGAAAATAATGGCTTGGGGTCCCCGAAATTTTAATAACCAGCTGAGGGAAAGCCAACAGCTGGGGGATATTTATAGCCTGGGATGGGGGTAATAAACATGGATCTTTCCAGGCTATTAATATATCAGCTCATAATTGTATGGTTAGCCTTTACTGGTTAAAATGGGGGACTCCCCACCCAAAAAATGCCATAGGGTCCCCGTATAATGAATAGCCAGCAAAGGCTAGGCAGACAGCTGCAGGCTGATATTAAATAGGCTAGGAAGGGGCCATGAATATTAGCCCCCTCCTGGACTAAAAACATCAGCTCTCAGCCGCCCCAGAAATGGTGCATCCATAAGATGTGCCAATTTTGTCGATTAGCCTCCACTTTTCTCACTTGACCTTGTGTGCTGGCAAGTGGGGTGACAGTATTGGGGTTTAAGTCACCTTTATATTGGCAGCTGACATCAAGCCCAGGGGTTAGTAATGGAGAGGCATCCATAAGACGCTCCCATTACTAATTCCATAGTCAAATTGTAAAAACAACCACAGCCTAAAGAAAGTCCTTTATTTGAAATAGAAAAATATTCAGAATTGAGAGTCCTCAGCGGTTGATACCTTTTAATGGCTAACTGAAAAGATGGTAACACATTGCAAGCTATCGAGACTACTCAGGTCACTTCATCAGGCATTGACTAATGCAAAATCTGAAGAATCACATATTTATACACAACACAGCACAGAAAAAATGCAATAGATAAGACTCTTGTCTTATGAATGGACAAATCGGAAAATCAAATAATAAAAAACGAAAAAAGAAACCGAAAAAAAGTCCAATATTCAATGTAAGAAAAAGTTTTTTGGTGGAAATTACAGAAACCATATGGAGGGGTGGGAACAAAATACCAAAGAAAGGGGGGCAGTACAGGGGACAACAATTGCACAACGTATTGCACTTAAATAAATAAATTGTAGCCAAGAATAATTATAACTTGGAAAAATTGTATGACATCATCAAATGCAAATTTCAATGGGCCACAGCAATATAAGATAAGTAAAGTGCTAGAGTGCAAATTTGTAAACAGGCAAATAATAATCACATATAAAGTGCAAATGCATAAGATAGGTACAAAGAGGAGGCTAAGATAGAGCAGTAGCTGCAAAGATAGGGCTGATAACACAACATATGTTTATATATATATATATATATATATATATATATATAAGATAAACTCAAGTGAGTCCACTCAATAGCAGAAAAGTTAGGGCTGATGGCACAACATATGTGTATATATATATAAGATACACTCAAGTGATTCCGCTCAATAACCGTCCAATATTACCTTATTGCCTGAAAATGCAGGGTCCCCTGGATGCGCCCAACCCCAACGTGCGTTTTGGCGTCTGCTTTCGTCAGGGGGTGGCGTCATCCAAGGGAGAAAAGGTATTTATGGGGAGAGCAGCCAATGGGAGTGGGAGCAAATGTGGGATGATGCACCACCGCATTCACGTCACCAGGCAAGGCAATAACGTAATATTGGATGGTTATTGAGCGGACACACTTGAGTTTATCAATATATATACACAATGGTTATACACATATAATGGTCAGATATACAAATACAATAGGGGCAGGACAAAGGGTAAAAACAGGACATATAGTCAGTTTCTAGTTAGATGAAAGGCCTGGCTTGCGGGGGAGGGGCTGCCACATGGGAGGCTTCTGTTCCCCTTGGTGTGTGACTTGTCCTCACACAATGTTTTTTGTGACCTCCCAGAGAAAAAGCAAAAGTAAATGCTGCCCACAAGCATTTAACCATTTGAGTCACTCCTGCCCTCTGGTCTGAATCTAAATCTCCTTCCCTGGAGGATTGAAGATAAATCTCCCAAAACCTATGAAAGGTCATAACTCCCTTCTGGGCAGTTCTAGGGCAGCGGTTCTGGCACCATCAGATCTGACTGGGCCCCTGCTACTCATAGAGACTAAAGACAATTTTGCTACCTAGCTGCTAGTGGTTGTTCTATATATCTCCCTTCCCGTGCGTGTTAGAATGAATTGAGACACAGGCTGGAGCTGCCCTAGTCTGGGGATCTCAGAAATATATACAGCTAGGAAGTATAATATTTCCAGAACTCCTTTATGAAATCCTACCTTCATAAAGAGAGAGATAGGATTAAAAAATATATAAATAAACTGGAGCAGTGGGCAGCAACTAACAGAATAGTTTTTAACAGGGAAAAATACAAAGTACTACATCTGGGCAATAAAAATGAAAAAAGCATATACAGAATGGGAGAAATAGGGCTAAGCAACAGCACATGTGAAAAAGACTTGGGCATACTAATAGATCATAAACTAAACATGAGTCAACAGTGTGATGCAGCAGCAAAAAGGCAAATACAATTCTGGGATGTATTAACAGAAACATACAGTCTCTAGATCATGTGAAGTCATTATCCCCCTCTACGCCTCTTTGGTCAGACCTCATCTTGGATACTGTGTCCAGTTCTGGGCACCACATTTTAAAAAAAGATATTGAAAAACTAGAGCAAGTTCAGAGAACAGCTTTGATAAAGAACTTCATGTAGATCGAAACACATTGCTATATACCTCCTTTTACCTTGTTGGTCCACATTGGAGGAGTTTATCACTATTGTTATTTTAATATGGGTAAATAAAGTTTCAAGATTTTATAGGAGCTGGAATGCTAACTTTTTTTCTTCTTTGGTGTTGTTTTGGGCACCACATTTTAAAAAAGACATCAACAAACTGGAACAAGTTCAGAGAAGAGAGGCCAGAATAGTGACCGGTCTGCAAACCATGTCCTATGGGGAACGGTTACAGGATTTGGGAATGTTTAGCTTGCAAAAAAAAAGGAGAGGCGACTTATTAGCTGTCTACAAATATCTCAAGGGCTGTCACATTGTAGAAGGATCATCTTTATTCTCATTTGCACAAGGAAAGACTAGAAGCAATGGGATGAAACTGAATGGGAGGAGATACAGATTAGATATTAGAAAAAATGTTTTGATAGTGAGGGTGATCAATGAGTGGAACAGGCTGCCACGAGAGGTAGTGAGTTCTCCATCAATGGAAGTCTTCAAACAGAGGCTGGACAGACATCTGTCTGGGATGATTTAGTGAATCGTGCTTTGAGCAGAGGGTTGGACCAAATGACCCAGGAGGTCACTTCAAACTCTACTATTCTATGATTCTACCTGGCTGAACAAAGCACTCAGGCTGCATGGCTTGGATCCACAGCGGGTCTTCCTTTAGAAGGTTGCATTGCATACCAGCTGCTAGTGGGGATGTGAATCCTTTGTCTGAGGAGACCAGGTATCATGTTACCAAGAATGTGCGGAAGGATTTTTTATAATTCCATGCGCAATAGTAAAGTGTGATTAATGTGCAATTATGTCTCCAATATTCTTCACAGAGCCCTAACTGATAAACACTTCAGGCTGGAACACCCCTATAAGTTAGCTTGGATTAGGTTCACCAGAAGTTTCAAAAAGTTTTAGAGGGAAACCAGAAAAAAACTGCAAGACAAAGATGTAACTTAAAACTACTTTGCCCTAATACCAAATTAATAAAAGGTCTTCCCACCTACCATGTAGAAGAAAGGGGTATTTTGGTCCCTGTCTAAACTAGGTGTAGTGATGAGCGAGTATACTCGTTGCTCGGGTTTTCCCGAGCATGCTCGGGTGTCCTCCAAGTATTTTGGCGTGCTCGGAGATTTAGTTTGTGTTGATGCAGCTGCATGATTTGCTGGACAGGCTGAATGCATGTGAGGAATGCCTGTTTGTTAGGGAATCCCCACATGTATTCAGGCTGTCCAGCAACTCATGCAGCTGCGTCGACACAAACTAAATCTCCGAGCACGCCAAAATACTTGGCGGACACCCGAGCATGCTCGGGAAAACCCGAGCAATGAGTATACTCGCTCATCACTATCTAAGCGTAACTTACCTCGACACCCCCTAAAAAAGGTCTAGGACATGGGTTACTTATAAGTAAAAAATAAATGGACTGTGTTCTCATCTATGGTATGTCCGTAGTAAGAATTTATTTTAACTTGATGGTTTAACTGAACCATTCTTAAAGGGATATTGTCATCTCTGACATGTATGGCATCCACATAGGTTATATCATAAATATCTGAAAAAAAACAAAAAAACAAAAACTGAGCTGGACTATAAACTTGTATACATGCAAAGTGTAAGAGCATGTTTACTCCATGGCCATTGCACAGGCAAAACCCAATTAAAAAAATTAGCATATACACTACAAGTAAATAATTAAATAGTAATAGCACATGTAAATAACATAGGGTACTTAGTTTAGCGCTATTTTGCTCAAAAAGCCATAAAAGCCATCCCACCACAACAAGGTGTACCCATCGGGACAGTCCTATCCTGTCTATAGTAACTCAAATGCTTATTTTGATGAACGAGTATAATGGGAGTCAATGGGAAAGTCGAGCTTTTTTCTGGCAAACCCTACAAAGAGGTATGGAGGCAGTAAAAACCCTTGGTAAAGGATGTCTGGGACTTCATAAGCACCTGTGAAGAACAAAAGAGTAAAAAGACATGCCTACAAGATTGGGAACACCCAAAATTCAGTAAAGAGTTGATTTTTATTGATCAGAAAAACAGCACATGCAAAAAACAAAGCAAGACTCAATAAAAACATTTAAAAACAATTAGATGTCCAGTTATGCCCATAATGTGGCAATAACTAACCCACAATAAATCCCCAACAGCAATGTGAGTGACCACATGTGGCTCCAAACAAGAAACATGTTGTATAGAAATAAAATACAATATACTCAAATACCAATGGGACCAATCATATGAATGCAGATAAGTAAGACTGTTTGTACCTATTCACAGCACCATATAAGTGGCTGAATACCAACCGCCAATGACCTATAAGAACAGGAGGCACAATAATGTAACAAGATGCACATATGCAATCATTGTAAGCCAAGGTGGGCTGATACACTGTGTAACCACAGAAGTAATGAATGTAATATATAAAAAGTATTGAATAAAAGTCAAACCATTTCTTGTAGTATATCAAAGAAAGGCAGCCTGAAGGTTAGACCCGTAGGTGGAGGAAAAGAGACATGGAAGCTGGAGGAGATTAGGGGGATACAGACCCCACGTGTATCACCACAAACTTGTGTGGCTTCTTCAGGAGAAATGGTCAGGAGGAGCGTCAGCACATCATTCACTAATCCCAGCCAGTATTAGTGAAGCAGGACCAGTCCTTTTAAGAAACATTCCTTTGGGCAAGACTTTTGTTTCTACTTCTAAGAGTAGGAAAATTCTGTTTTGCAATCACAAATCCAAGTTGAGCTTATTGTTCACCGTTTCTGATGGCTATTACTGTAAAGGATCATGATGTCTGGGACTTCGTAACCGCCTGTCCACAGTGCGCCAGAAACAAGTCCTCCAGGGACAAGCCTACTGGTCTCCCTCTGCCATTGCCGATTCTTTCTGCTCCCTGGCAACAAATAGCCATTTCATCAGGGATCTCCCTTTCTCTGAGGGTTGCACAACTATTTTGGGTTGTGGTGGATCAGTTTTCCAAATAGGCTCATTTAATTCCTCTCTTCAGTCTACCCTGTCCTCATAAGCTTGCCACACAGTTTTTCCAGCATGTTTTCAGCTCCACAGCCTTCCTATCCTCATAGTCTCAGATCGTGGGGTTTAGTTCAATTCTAAATTCTGGAGAGCTCTTTGCAACTTACTGCATATACAGATGGATTTTTACTCTGTGTTCCCTCCACAGACTAAAGGGCAAGTGGAACAGGTAAATCAGATTCTTGAGAACTACCTTCCCCTGGGTACTACTCCCATGGGCAGAGTTTTCCTACAACAACCACGTTGGGGAGACTGCCGAAGCATCCCCATTCTTGGTTGTTTATTCTCAGCATCCTCATGTGCCCTCGCCTATGTCTGCTTTCTCTGGAGTAACAGCGGCTGATTTTTGTTATGGCAACTTCCTTCAGATCTGGCAGCTGACCCCGTCCTCCCTCCTTAAGGCCATGTACAGGATGAAATCCCAAAATCCCATGCAGACAAGAAGAGAGGCTCTCTGCCCCATTGCTGTCCCGGAGATAAAGTTTGGCTGTCGTCTCGTAATATTTGCCTGAAGGTGCCAGCTTATAAGTTCGCTCCTTGGTACCTTGGGCCATTCAAGGTTCTCAGGGAGATCAATCTGGTGACCTACAGACTTCAGCTTCCGGTGAGCCTACGGATCCCTAATTCCTTCCATGTCTCACTCTTAAAACCGGTGGTTCTAAACCACATCTCTTAGCCACTAACTCCTGCCTCTATGCTTGTTCCTGAGGGTCCTTCGGATGTGCCTTGAGATGAAGGAAATCCTGGATTCCAAGATGGCTTCTGGTCAATTGGAAGGGTTTGGGTCCTGAGGAGAGGATTTGGGAGCCTGCTGACAACAGCTACGCCCCTGCTTTCCTTCAGCATTTTCTCTGTCAGCTGGCATAAAGAAGAGGAGAGTACTGTGACGGCGCTAACTCACATGCCTCCTCAGCGCCACCCTTCTCACCATGGTCATTATGCTTCTCCTCATGTCAGACAGCCATCTCGCTAAGTTTGCCTCTGTCAGCACTCCTCAGCACTGCAAGAGGTTTCCATTTGGCTTAAGGGGATCATGGCTGGTCTCTGCAGGAATTTGACCCTGCTGTGACCTGCAAACATTAGGTTCCCTGGCCTATCCCAGCAGGGTCTATTTTAGGCAGTTCCTCTTACCAATCTCTGCCCGAACATTGGTTCCTAGCCTGCTAGCACCATGTTTTTGCATAACTTCATATTCTGTCTCCCGTTATCGACCCAGCCTCTTTACCCTATTTGACTTCTTCATCCCTGACTCTGGCTTTGTACTGTGAACCGGTGCTGCCAGCACCGACCTTGGACCGACTGACTATGCCTCTTTCTCGCTCTCCTGTACCTCTTCCTAGGGACTGCCCTAGAGTGGTGCCTGGTACCTACAGGCAGCATAGCCTATTCTCACCATCAGAGTCCCTAGAGAAGGCACAGTAAACACTTAGTCGTGCCTCTCCAGGGTAAACTGATAAACCTGTCATGTGACGCTGTGGGTCCACACTCACCAGTATTACAAAGCCGTCCCTTCTTGCTAGGAGAGGAAGATCTGCCATTAATAGCCAGAAAAAAAGAATAGAGCTGGCCATGGTGTCTTGGGGATAGGGAGACAGAGCCTTGAGGAGGGCAAGTAGAAGCTGACCACGGAGGGATTCAGAGATGTGTAGTTGCCAGGAAAGATTGATGAGTGTCTGCCTCGTCAACAGGCTGACAAGTGGAAGTCCAACTGAAACGAGTTGCAGTCTAGGAATAACTACTGTCGCTGAAGTGTAAGCCACTTTTCACAATGATTTTGTAATTTTGCATGTATGATCAACTGAGAAATATCATTGTAAAATTTTTGGTAAGGCCGGTTAGCTATAAATGAATGGTAATAAAGGTTACATTGGATGACTTTTTATAGGATTCAAAAACAACATTTTTTTTTACGGTACCTACATCCCAAATATTAAACACTTTTTTATAAAGTAATGCAACATTGACAACCATCAACAATTACAATCTATTCTTTTGACTCTGCATGGATGTTATCCAGTACTTAAGAATAGTATTAGATGTTTTTTCTTCTGTTGCTCCGCTCTCTGGACACATCTGCTTGGCCATATGACCACTTCCTTTCTTGATCCGGACTGAACACCGGGATTAGGGAAGTGACCCTTGGACACGGCTGCTTCCTATCCAGGTTGCCTCTTGCCAATCATCTTATTTTAAGCATTTACTTGATGAGGAGAATGAGCGATGCTTCCTACAGAGGGTGAATCCTCGCTTATTCATTCCTGTCTTTTGTTCTTTACACTTCGGAGGAATCATCGCTGTTATCACCTCTGCCTTGGATTGAATGGGTCATAAATTTCACCTTTCCCATAAAAGCATAAAGTCACCCGTCTGCCTGATGTTTGTTATTCCTACTCTCTAAGTGACGGTTTTGAAATGCGTGTGAGTGCCAAAGTACTCACCAATCTGTCAGTACTAATTGTGAGGATCTTCCGAGCTGTAAGGCTGCTGGAAAGGAGGTTTTGGTAATAGGTCATACATTTATAGACACTGCAAGACTAGTGAAAAACACTTGGTATCCCATTGGTTTTGTTAAAGGGCCACTAATCCTAAACCTGCAGTCAGTTTGTAATCACGAGCAACTGCCCATGTAATAAATCATAGAGAAAGTTAGCTTAAAGGGGTTGTCCAGAACATTTAAGTTGATGGCCTATCTTTAGAATAGGTCATCAATATCTGATCGGTGGGGGTGTGATACCTGGCGGCCACGCCAATCAGCCAATCACGAAATGCTCACTTGTGAAGCTGTGCCCGAATAGGAGGCAGATATGTAGTACCTAGCTGGGCACCACCGCCAGCGGCACCAATTAAGCACCACCGGCATCGGGAACAGCAGATCAGTTGAGCTGCCGGGTATCGCATATTGATGATCTAACCTAAGGATAGGCAATGAATATAAAAGCAAAAAATAGTAGAAAAGAACAGCACTCACCGGGTGGTATAGTCAAGGCTTTATTATAAAAGCATATCAGCGGGAGAACGGGTGCAAAAAGGAGATAGCAACGACGATCGTTTCGCGCTGCAAAGGCGCTTCCACAGGTTACATGGTGAGCTGCAGCCGGCCAAGGAGGAAATACAAACAACGAGAAGTCAGGACCCCTCCCACCGGTGCCGCTCACCTGCTGAGCAATCAACAGCAAGAAAATATACAGTGGGGAAAAAAAGTATTTAGTCAGTCAGCAATAGTGCAAGTTCCACCACTTAAAAAGATGAGAGGCGTCTGTAATTTACATCATAGGTAGACCTCAACTATGGGAGACAAACTGAGAAAAAAAAATCCAGAAAATCACATTGTCTGTTTTTTTTTCATTTTATTTGCATATTATGGTGGAAAATAAGTATTTGGTCAGAAACAAGCAATCAAGATTTCTGGCTCTCACAGACCTGTAACTTCTTCTTTAAGAGTCTCCTCTTTCCTCCACTCATTACCTGTAGTAATGGCACCTGTTTAAACTTGTTATCAGTATAAAAAGACACCTGTGCACACCCTCAAACAGTCTGACTCCAAACTCCACTATGGTGAAGACCAAAGAGCTGTCAAAGGACACCAGAAACAAAATTGTAGCCCTGCACCAGGCTGGGAAGACTGAATCTGCAATAGCCAACCAGCTTGGAGTGAAGAAATCAACTGTGGGAGCAATAATTAGAAAATGGAAGACATACAAGACCACTGATAATCTCCCTCAATCTGGTGCTCCACGCAAAATCCCACCCCGTGGGGTCAGAATGATCACAAGAACGGTGAGCAAAAATCCCAGAACCACGCGGGGGGACCTAGTGAATGAACTGCAGAGAGCTGGGACCAATGTAACAAGGCCTACCATAAGTAACACACTACGCCACCATGGACTCAGATCCTGCAGTGCCAGACGTGTCCCACTGCTTAAGCCTGTACATGTCCGGGCCCATCTGAAGTTTGCTAGAGAGCATTTGGATGATCCAGAGGAGTTTTGGGAGAATGTCCTATGGTCTGATGAAACCAAACTGGAACTGTTTGGTAGAAATACAACTTGTCGTGTTTGGAGGAAAAAGAATACTGAGTTGCATCCATCAAACACCATACCTACTGTAAAGCATGGTGGTGGAAACATCATGCTTTGGGGCTGTTTCTCTGCAAAGGGGCAAGGACGACTGATCCAGGTACATGAAAGAATGAATGGGGCCATGTATCGTGAGATTTTGAGTGCAAACCTCCTTCCATCAGCAAGGGCATTGAAGATGAAACGTGGCTGGGTCTTTCAACATGACAATGATCCAAAGCACATCGCCAGGGCAACGAAGGAGTGGCTTCGTAAGAAGCATTTCAAGGTCCTGGAGTGGCCTAGCCAGTCTCCAGATCTCAACCCTATAGAAAACCTTTGGAGGGAGTTGAAAGTCCGTGTTGCCAAGCAAAAAACCAAAAACATCACTGCTCTAGAGGAGATCTGCATGGAGGAATGGGCCAACATACCAACAACAGTGTGTGGCAACCTTATGAAGACTTACAGAAAACGTTTGACCTCTGTCATTGCCAACAAAGGATATATCACAAAGTATTGAGATGAAATTTTGTTTTTGACCAAATACTTATTTTCCACCATAATATGCAAATAAAATGAAAAAAAAACAGACAATGTGATTTTCTGGATTTTTTTTTCTCAGTTTGTCTCCCATAGTTGAGGTCTACCTATGATGTAAATTACAGACGCCTCTCATCTTTTTAAGTGGTGGAACTTGCACTATTGCTGACTGACTAAATACTTTTTTTCCCCACTGTATATACATAGTTCACATAAGTAAAAACAAAAATATATAATACACATAATAGTACCATAAATACAAATGGAAAAAGAGAAAAAACCACATGCCAGAAAGAGGCGAAAAAATAATGATTTTTCACAAAAAAAAATGACTTCCCTTGCAAAAAAAATTTCTTGCAAAAAAAATTATTTCATTTCACAAAAAAACAGACATATCAATCCTCTCATTGAGTCCCGTACGCTCTAAATCACGGGTTTGCATAATCCACCTGGCCTCTCGTTTCAATAAATTCCTATTCAGATCACCTCCCCGTGAGGGTAGAGTAACCCTTTCTATGCCAGCAAATGATAATGCATCGGGATTGGCACCGTGTGCTTCTCTCACATGGTTAATAAGTCTAGGGACCCCTTTGCTTGTCAAAATAGAATTGAAGTGCTCGCGCGGGGATCTGTGCACAGGATTATTTACACCTGCATAATCTGGTCTAAGGTAATTATCAGTTTGATAGCTCTTCTACCTTGTCATTTTATGTGTTATAAGTATATTTTAGCCCATGTTGTATCGGTGCTTTTCACAGCGGGGTTAGATTAATCCTCCCCGATTTTGTCGATATGAAGGCTTTATATGGTGCTGGTATTATGTCGTATCTCTATAACCTCATAGGATTTCTTATTACCCTGAATTTTTATATTTAGAGTGAGACTTATGATTGCATACTATAAAACTTAGTGGCGTCTTATAACGGCAAGGTTAGATTGATTCCTATTTAGGATTATTATAATATTGGTCTTGTTGCCTTATTCCATGAATTGTACAGGAATATTATGATTATTAACAGAAGGATTATTTATCCGTGTTCATGGTCTGTGCATTTTTCCCCGTTGGGGTATGTTATGAGTAAGGTATTATGTAGTCTGTAATTTGTATTAAAATTGGAATATTTTTGATATTCAATAAAATAATATTTTTTATATATATGGTGTGTTGGTTCGCTTCTTTTGGGGATAATTAGTGAATTCTTTTTTACCCCTAAGTGTATTATTGTGTTTGAAGTGCCAAAAATTGATCTTAAGGACATTTTTAGTGTCTTCAATTGTCCCAAACAGTCTGAAAGGGGTTTTATCAGATAAAATAACATTGCAGAAAGGACAGGGATTGTACTGCAGAGAATTGGGGTAATGTTATTTTCTCGGATGAAGCCCCCTGTCACAGGTTTACCGGGATAGTTTCCCTTGATCATTATCTAAGGGGCATAGTGTGTGGGTCATTGTATTTATCTAGCTTAACTATTAAGCTGTTTTTGACCCTTTGTATTGTCCTCTCTGCATTGCTGACACGGACATATGCACAAGTACCAATAACAAACACCAAGTAATAAAATGTGTAACACACTGCCCCCGAGGAAGCCACAGCAAAACGCGCATCAGGGCACTTGCGCTTTGGTTATTCATCCACCATGGGTAAGCTCTGCATGAGGTAGTCCTAGTGACCATTTATAGGCTGTTTTCTTCAATGTGCGCACAGGACCTGTGATGAGGTCACAGGTGGGGAGGAGTCAGGGATCACATGATCAGGGGCCTCAGTGTCTGCAGGACTCTGCTGTGCAGGTTGTCATGGTGCTGGATGAGGTAAAGCATATGTGCGGGGTCAGGAAGGGTTTACAGTGTGGATGTAGCAGAGCTGTGTGTACGAGGTGTACGGAGCGGAGCTGTGTGTACGAGGTGCATGGAGCGGAGCTGTGAGTGTACAAGGTGCACAGAGCGGAGCCGTGTGTGTACGAGGTGCACGGAGAGGAGCCGCGTGTGTACGAGGTGCACTGAGCGGAGCCGTGTGTGTACGAGGTGCACGGAGCGGAGCCGTGTGTGTGTACGATGTGCATGGAGCGGAGCCATGTGTGTAGGAGGTGTATGGAGCGGAGCCATGTGTGTAGGAGGTGCATGGAGCGGAGCCGTGTGTGTACGAGGTGCAAGGAGCGGAGCCACATGTGTACGAGGTGCATGGAGCAGTGCCATGTGTGTAGGAGGTGTACGGAGCAGAGCCGTGTGTATGAGGTGTACAGAGCGGAGCTGTTATGAATGGGTCACCGAGGAGGATGGAGTAATAGTTTATGCCACCAGAAAACCAGAGTGGTTGGTCACTCAGCGGTTTGCAGACCCCTAATCTTAAAAAAAACAACTAGCAGTAGCCATGGGGCGTACCTACGATGCCCTAGATGCCTCAGCACAGCCGGAGAGATAACTAAGCCTGAAGTAAGAAAGGTGAAATCTAAACTGCCCCGGAGCAGAACCCCCAAAGACTAGATAGCCCCCAACATATATTGTCGGTGAGACAAGATGAAGCACAAACACAGACAGAAAATAGAATGAGCAAATGATGGGGCCCAAACTGTCTAGATAGGACAGGACAGGAAAGGCACTGTCTGCAATCACGCAAAAACCCTAAAAATTCCAACACGTCTGATGTACAAAAATACTGAGGTTACATACACAACCTCGCCCCCACTATGTCACGGTCCAATTCTTGGATCCGTGTCAGAGTCTGGGTTCCCTCATGTAAACCTTTATTTTCAGGCTTCTGGGGGCTTAATATGGGTTTTTGCCCCCCGGTGGCCACAAGTGTCATTACATCTGATGCTTTCTTTGTTTTACCTTTTGCCCCCGGTGGTCACCGGGGTTATTACATGTTTTTGGTCCCTGCTGATGTGTCCACTCCTCTTTTGCTATATGAGGTCAGCTGGTCTATCAGCAGGGGTTGGTGATAGCAGCGTTTCCTTTGTGGATTCCAACCATGGTGAAGAGAGCAGCTGGCTCTGAGATGTAGAGCCACTACTGAAACTGGTGTGAACTCTGCCTACCCGGTGTCCCCAGCAGAGTGAGATGGTGAAGTGGCAGCTGGCTCTGAGGTGTTGAGCCACTGTAAAAGTTTATCTGGTGCTGCACTCTGCTGTCTGATGACTGCAGCAGAGCAAGATAAGTGTTTTGGTGTTTTTCCCTTTTTTTCCTTTGTGTGTATTAGTGCAGCAGTGGGAGTAGTGTCTGCATCACCCAGTTCCCTAGAAAGGGATAGGTGCAGGGTGAGTTAGGGACTCAGGTATCCTGCTCGGCGACAGGTGAGGAGCCTGTATAGGGATCGCTAGGAGTGCTTAGGGACACTGCCTCAGGGGAGTGCAGCAGGTCTCCACGTCCCCGTTCCCTTTTGCAGGGCCCACTGTTGTAACTGTTTCCCCTTCCCTCTTGTCTTGTTGTTTGAGTTACCGGCCTGCGGGTTGTGTCACACAGGACAGTTACACGTGTTGGTCTTGTTGTTTGAGTTACCGGCCTGCGGGTCGTGTCACCCAGGACAGCACATGTGACACACTATATCAGCACTCATGTGTGAACTGGCAGCAAGCAACAGGCTAATACAGCAGGAGACTGAGCAAACAAACACAAGGTGTAACATACAGGGCAGGAGCCAGCAGCCCCAGGGGGAGCAGGCTGAACCCTAACAGCAAGGCAAAATCAGATGCAAAGGATTTAGCAAATGAAACTAAGCTGAAAAATGCAGGATCAGGCAGGAGACAGATATCCTCAAAAATGCACAGAAAGAAGTCAATCACCGGCAGCAACTGTGAGAATCTTGCTCGCTTATATGCTCCAAGTCACCACACCCACTCCTGCAATCATCCTCTACAGCTATTGGATTACCATCAGCCTGACCAGCTCCACTACCAGCAGTATCCACCAGAGGGAGCCCTGCCTCAAAAGTCAGATTAAGAGAGTTCAAAACACGGAGCCGTGTGTGTACGAGGTGTACGGAGCAGAGCCATGTGTGTACGAGGTGTATGGAGCAGAGCTGTGTGTGTACGAGGTGTACAGAGCAGAGCCATGTGTGCACGAGGTGTATGGAGCACAGCCACGTGTGTACGAGGTGTACAGAGCGGAGTCGTGTGTACGAGGTGTACAGAGCGGAGCCGTGTGTACGAGGAGTACAGTGCAGAGCAGTGTGTGTATGAGGTGTACGGAGCGTACGAGGTGTACGGAGCGGAGCCGTGTGTGTACGTGGTGTACGGAGCGGAGCCGTGTGTGTACGAGGTGTACGGAGTGGAGCCACGTGTGTACGAGGTGTACAGAGCGGAGCCGTGTGTGTACGAGGTGTACGGAGCGGAGCCATGTGTGTACGAGGTGTATGGAGTGTAGATGTGCATGTATTTTGGAATGGGAGGCCCCAACTGAAAGTTTGCACCGGGGCCCATAACTTTGTAGTTGCGTCACTGGCCGCAGCTTCTGATTTCTCTTACTCCTGCACTGATTAGAAATACTTCACCTTAATATTAAAAGATGCAGGTTTCTTTTAGCAGTGCATGGGTTAATCTGCTCATGTAAAAGCTTTTGGAAGCTTTCCTGCATTAAGGGTCTCAGCTCTTCACTGTTAGCCACTCCCATCTCCTATATATTCTGGGCCCTGACAAACACTCATTGCAAGAGCTAGCTTCATGCTGCATGGTTTTGGAGATGGTGGTTTGTTGTTGTTGTTGTTTGAGAAGGCATTTGGTGGATTTATCCAAGACTGTTGCAAGGTTTTGGTTGTGTGCTAATCCCCTTCTTCTCCTACTTTAGTTTGTCCCCATCCTCCACTCCTCAGTGTTTACCTCTTTTGTTTGAATGAGTATATTTGTATGATTGGTATTTTACTTTATCCCTGTTTGTATTACCTTGTTAGTCTGGTTGGTGTATTACGGTATACTACTACTCCCATCTTCCCTGGGTGGGGGAAAGGCACAGACTGACGACAGATTAAAGAGTTGAGGCAAGATACGTGGCCCCGGTGTCTTCACCATCAGAAGTAATCCGGAGAACAGGGCAAGCCAGGGCACCCCTAGCAGTAGGGACAGGGAAGGAGCCCGTGGTCCTGGAAAACCCGACAACAATCGTGATACCCTCTTTCTGGATAAGGCTTAAATGTTCTTAACTGGAGTAGCACTATAAAATGGTGGTCCACTACTAGGGCAATCACTTCTTAAACTAAATGTTTGGCCCTGACAAAATAAAAAAGCCTACACTAACCTGACGTGATGGCGCCGTTCCAGCGGTGTCAACACTCATGGTCCCGGGGTCCCGTGCAGTTGTTGTGATACATGAGCCAGGTGTCCAATCAGCGCTGGGGTCACTATCCCCATCTTTGTACGATTGAACTTGTAGAGGAAGTCCATGCTGCAGCTGATCTCTGACTTCCTCTTCATTTTCAATCCGTACGAAGGCGGGGACAGTGAAGCCGGCGCTGATTGCGCGCCGGGCACCACGTGCCATTCGACCAGAGCTCCGGAACTGCGAGTGCTGACACCGCTTGAACGGTGCTGGCACAGGACTTGAGTATAGGTTTTTGTACTTTATCGGGCCAAACATTTAGTTCAAGTAGGGGTTAGGCCGGTTTCACATTCGCGCTTTTG
This sequence comes from Dendrobates tinctorius, assembly GCF_039654945.1. NCBI lineage: Eukaryota > Metazoa > Chordata > Amphibia > Anura > Dendrobatidae > Dendrobates > Dendrobates tinctorius. The sequence goes on along the minus strand of NW_027361868.1, from coordinate 6,702,342 downwards.
AGTGCAGCGACGGCCTGCGCACGGCCGTCGCTAAGCCCCGCCCCCTGCCCCACCTCCACCGGTATCTCCGCCTCCAGGCGCATGACGTTGCATGCGTCGTGCGTCCCCTATCTTCATCACAAAGGGCGCAGGCCGTGCGCAGTCTGCACACAGTCTGCGTTTGGCGGCGCATGCGTCCTTTTGACGGTGCGCCGAGCAGCGCCAAACGCAACCTGTTGCATTTTGGTTGTGCTCGGCGCACCGTCAAAAGGACGCATGCGTCGCCAAACGCAGACTGTGCGCAGAAGGGCACGGCCTGCGCCCTCTGTGATGAAGATAGGGGACGCACGACGCATGCAACGTCATGCGCCCGGAGGCGGAGATACCGGTGGAGGCGGGGCAGGGGGCGGGGCTTAGCGGCGGCCGTGCGCAGGCCGTCGCTGCGCTCAAAAGCGCGAATGTGAAACCGGCCTTATCCTAGCAGTGGACGACCCCTCTTATGGGTTAGTTCAGACATGATGAGTCTGAGGTTTATTGTATAATACGTGTGCGTTTCATGTCAGGGGGGGGGGAAATGAATCTGTGAAAAAAGCCTAAATTAATTTTCCTAGGATATAAAGGATTGCCTCCTGCCTACTCATGTGTCCTGCGCAGAATGAGTAAAAAAAACAATGGGGTAAGGACAGCAAAGAGCATGAGGCACCATTCAGCCTAAGACTGGTGCTGTCTTGGTCCACCTGGTGCTGTCGTCAGCCCTGGCTATGAAGCCACTGTCACTGGTAATGTTAGGGTATGTGTCCATGGGCATATTGGCAGTAGCGGATACCCAGCTCCGCCCAAAGTGCTGCCCCCTTTTGAACGCGCAGTGATTCCGCATGTGTTCATTGAACACATGTGGAATCACCGCATCCTATACATAGACTATGTTATTTATCTTGCGGAGATGGAGCGTCTCCGCAAGATAAATAGACACGCTGCGGTCTATAAAGACGCGCTGCATGTCCGGTTACGCGGGTGTGCTGCCTGTGAGTTTGCACGCATAATGGAGATGGGATTTCATAAAATCCACTCCACTACGCTGTAACATCTGGACGTTGCGGATTGGACGCTGCGGCTGTACGCAGCGTTCAATCCGCAGCAAATACTGAAGGAATACGCCCCGTGGAAACATAGACTTACGGTGTTATGGTGGCATGTAGGTGTAAGTAATTTAGGGCATTTTGGTTAAATTTGATATGGAGCACAAACTGGCACGCCTTCAAGGCGTTGTGATTAATTGCCACTATGCTTGGTGGTGTGATGGCTACTGCCAGGCTACAGGGCACTACGACTGGCTGTGTTATGTGACACTAGCTGTCACTGTTTTGATGTCACTGAAGCTGCCACTGTTATTGGGGCACAATGCCATCTCAAGCAGAGACATGTAGCAAGTGGCTGTAATAGAAACTAAATGCCCAAATGATAGAAAATACAGGATTTGATCTATCATTCCATAGAAGTGAGAAGATATAACCCAGCGAAGCAACGTTGTGTTTTATGGAAGTGTAATATGTGTTACATAATCAGTTTTGTGGCTTTGTATCCCGTCCCTTCCCTCCGATGGTTGCTGGATGCTGTGGGCTTTTTTCTTTTTTTTTAAATGTAATTTGAAAGCATCTCCTGGCAAGGACATGTGGGCTAGAGATGGGCAACTTACACAACTTAGAGGTACTGCCAAATCACAGCCACGCCAAGGAGCTTACTTGGCTTTTAGAGCCAAGAAGTAGATGAGCCAGATCAAACACTCAGTGATTACAGATCAGTTGAGGAAAATACTGCATTGCAGCAGCACCCACTGCAGAATCTTCTAAACCTCCTCGATTCTCATAGGGACATAGCAATGGAATATTCTGTACCTTACAGACTTTGTAGAGATTAAATATTACATTATCTGGGTGCTGCAAAGTTTAAAAGTAATTTATTTATTGAAAATTGTAGTTATTCTATTATTCCACTCTACAACTTGGCCACTAGGAGGCACTGCTGCTCTGAAGTCTTAATATCTATGTATTAAAGAAGACCTGGCACTTGCGTGTATATATATATATATATATATATATATATATATATTTTTTTTTTTTTAACTTGGTTAAATACCACTGTTCTCCTGAATCCGGAGTTGTTTCTCTTCCGTTCCTTCGCCTCTCTGTTGCCGGCTTCACTGTAAATAAATCTAGTCTTTCCAGCCAAGTGGGCCGCGTGACCCCCAACTCTTCCCTGTGAGAGTCATTACCAATTGGTTAAAAAACTAGATTTGCATAGACGGAAAAGGGGGCCATATCTCAGGAACGAAGAAGTGAGGAAACAAAAAATAATTCTGAATTCAGGACAACAGCAGCATTAACACTATGCAAAAAATGTCATTTTTGGCAAGGTACATGTTCTCTATCAGTAACTGCAATTAATCTAATTAATCAATACTACAAGCAAAGAAAGAAAAAACTATGTAAAATGTTTCTTTCCCCACTTATCAGTCAATATACTTTAAACATTTAGCTAGGGACCATAGCCGGAGACAAAACTAGTCTGGCATCGCCCATGGCTGGCTCTTCGCAGCACTGCTGCAGGTTATTGACAGGTGTGTGTACAAAGGGGGGGTGAGACATGTCAACCATCTCTAGCAGCACTGAAAAGAGTTGTCTGATTATGGTCTCAGGCTGGATTTTTAAAGTCGAACTTGAAGTCCCTGAGACACAAGAGCATTTCATAGAAAAATATGCCTGACTTCATTCGTGCAGCAAGAATCTACATCCTGCCTGCAATTTAGGCAGCATAAATCAGATTACAGGTTCCCTTTAAAGAATATCTCCAAACAATCAGGTGTAAAAAATTGGAAAAGACAGCCGCCATAATTGTCTAGTTTTAAAATGCATCACCTATTGTTATCATAGTGTAGCAACACACTAAAATAGGTAACACACTAAAGACTGCAACTGACCCTGCTGATTCCTGTACAGACTAGAGATACTGACTCCACAGTCCCTACTGGTTCTTGCAAGAGTTGAGATAGCCATAACCACAGACTAGATGATGTCAAATCGGATCTATGCTGCTTGAAGGGCTGTCGAGCGCTTCATGTCCCTCCTAAATAACCAGCAGTAAAAGCAGAGTGCAAATTACCTACAGAAGGGAAAGTGTGCTGAAAAAAGAAATATCACAGAGTGAGTAAAACGAACCATGAAATTCAAGGCCAGGATCGGAACTTCCCCTGATCCCGCTTTACAGAGCTCACGGCTACTTTAAAAGTGTAGTAACAGCTTATTCTTAAAAAAGAGTGCACAATGAACCGGTCACTCCTCTCCATGCTGCAATGCCAAAAGATAACCCGCACCACACACCTTCAGAAGTCGTTAATGCTATGTTCCCATGATGAGCTTTTGGTGAGTTTTTGATATTGCAGATTTTCTGCACAATTTCTGCACCCACTAAGTAAAATAGGTTACTTGCATTTTTTTGAAAATACGCAGCGAAAAAATACTCATCGTGGAAATGTAGCTTAAGGAGTTAAGCAGGTCATTGAAGTTCTATTTACCTAAAGGGTTATGGGCTCGAGATATTTTGGTATTGCCTATAGACTTAAGATAAGCTTGAACAATAGGCAGAGACTAATAGAATTGTATTTAACAGGGATAATTGCAAAATTCTACATCTGGGCAAGAAAAACAGAAATTACAGCTACAAGATGAGAGGAATAGAACTAAGCAACAGCAGGTGTGAAAAAGATTTGGGTATACTAATAGATTACAGACTTCACATGAGTCAACAGTGTGACTGAGCAGCAAAAAAGAAACAGTTCTAGGATGTGACTGCTTTTTTTCTTCTACCTCTTTTCACTCTTTTATTGACTTACTATGGGACGAGATGGGTGCTGGAGAAATTGCCTTATTCTAAAATGTCCACCGCTGTCCTTTCCAGTAGTGAAGATGGTGTCATTCATGTGAGTGCGCATGCCTGGTGGGCACAGCTAAACGAAGCATCACCGAAAGTCTCTTGATCCCTGGTGCAGGCTGGGTAGTGATGTCCCAGGGGATTTCCCCAGCCTGGCCACACCTAGGATGAGACCGGATGTGATGTAACAGCCGGGGGTGCGGGTGACCACACATGCACCAATCTAAACACATTGAGTATAATCCCTATATAACAGCCATAAGAACACGTTACCGCCCCCTGTGGAGGTCAGGTACTCAGACCATCCTCATGGAGTCGGTTTCTAACCATTTGTGCAGACACATGCACATTTGTAGCCTGCTGGAGGTCATTTTGCAGGGCTCTGGCAGTGTTCCTCCTTGCACAAAGGCGGAGGCAGCAGTCCTGCTGCTGGGGTTGTTGCCTTCCTACAGCCCGCTCCACATCTCCTGGTGTACTGGCCTGTCTCCTAGTAGCGCCTCCAGCCTCTGGACACTACGCTGACAGACACAGCAAACCTTCTTGCCACAGCTCGCATTGATGTGCCATCCTGGATGAGCTGCACTACCTGAGCCACTTGTGTGGGTTGTAGAGTCCGTCTCATGCTACCACGTGTGTGAAAGCAAAATCAACATTCAAAAGTGACCAAAACATCAGCCAGAAAGCAATGGTATTGAGATGTGGTCTGTGGTCCCCACCTGCAGAACCACTCCTTTATTGAGGGTGTCTTGATTATTGCCAATAACTTCCATCTATTGTTTATTCCATTTGAACAACAGCATGTGAAATTGATTGTCAATCAGTGTTGCTTCCTAAGTGGACAGTTTGATTTCACAGAAGTTTGATTTACTAGGAGTTATATTCTGTTGTTTAAGTGTTCCCTTTATTTTTTTTTAGCAGTGTATCTATTAGCACAGTTCTGCATCCCGTCCTCCGCGCAGTTAGCTCCCTCCAGTTTGCTCTTCCATCTTCACAGTGGTCTTCAAAGCTTCTGATGCTCACGATTCCTTAAATGACATCATGATATGCGTCATCCCGCAGCATCCTGACTAGCGATGAGCGAACCCGAAGTGTAAAGTTTGGGGTTCGTACCAAAACTCCAAACACGGAAGAGAAATAGACTTTTGCAGCCCCCTACCCCTTACTACGACCATTTTCAGCACCAAAGTTCGGATCCCCATTGACTTTTCTGGGGCCGATTAGACTTCTGGTACCCGAACTGAACTAAAGTTTGCTAAAACCCAAAAAAACAGAACATCCACAGGTTCCCTCATCCCTAATCATGACATCACATGAGGCCTAGTGAGTGACAGAGCACTGTAAAGATGAAGGCCGAGCTAGGAGAGTGTGAACTGTGCAGGAGGACCAGGCGAAGAGCTTTATGGATGGGCATATGGGGTCTGGGTCGACCCCATATGTTCCTGTTCCTAAAACGAATCCATCCGGCTACCATTTTCTTTTGATTTGAACACATCAAATGTCAATTCCAATTCTGGCAAATGTAAAATTTGAAGCGAGTTTGATTCAGTCATCTGTAGTAAAAACTCTTCTCCTTCTAAGGACATGTTCAGACGGGCGTATTTCACTGTCCGTATATGGACCGTAGGTCTCTAACCCAAACTTACAGCCGCAAAACGTTTCTGTAAGTTCAGGTCAGGTGATCATTCCAGTCATTGCATTTGGCTGTAAATTTGGGTAGGGAAATCTGCGCTCAGTTTGGGAATTGTGGTCCATATATAGACCGTGACATACGCCCATCTGAACTCGGGCCTAACAGCTGTTCCTTTCTTCTCCATTATGGGGCCTGTTGTGAGCTCATTTTCTCGATCACCTTTGATGTCTGATGAACTCCCTCTGCTGGTGAAAGGAGGTGGTGAAACTGATTTGGATGGGAGAAACCTGTCACCTGAACAGGTGGATTGCGATTGGACATCCGGAATCTCTGAGTGGATATAAGGCAGCTGACGCCCTGTAGGGTTGCTGGTGATTTCTCTGCTCTGAGCTCTGGCCTCCAGTTCAGTTCCTGTCTTCTAAAGCTAAGTTTTGCTCTGTTATTGTTCCATGAGATTTTGTCTGATTTGCTTAGTTTTGTGTTCTGCCAGCCCCAGCTGGAGCTCTGCTGAATTTCCATTTTTGTCCCTGATCGGTTAAATCTCTTTTGCTCTGTCTTCAGAATATATCGGAGTGCTGATATAGGGATTTTGAAGTCTAGTGACTTCAGGGCCGTTTTTCCTATCAGACGTGTTGGGACATTTTTGGTGAGAAAATGAGCTCACAACAGGGGCCGTAGTTAAAATATAGCATAAACAGTTTTTCACCATGTTAGACAGTAAATATAAATGATAGGGGAGTTTTAAGAATCCATGTTGTTGCTCTTAGCAACCAATCACAGTGCAGCTTTCATTTCATATTGGGCCCTTGAAAAATGAAAAGTGAACTGTGATTGGTTGCTATGGGTAACAAGGATAGTAGTTTACCTTTTAGACCCTTTTCATCTTGCCTGTATGTTTAGCTTTTTTTTTTTTTTTTTTTTTTTTTAAATAAAAGCCATAGAAAACTAAAAAGCATTTCCACTCAGTGTGCTATTAGTCAGCGATTAGTAAACGCACTGAAGACACACATTCTTTGGCCATGAATTACTCGTGACCTAAGGAGGATACAGGACATCGCCTGAGTTCACCTGCAGTACAAATAAAGGTTTAGCAAGACTTGGTGACCCTATACTGTCTGCACAAAGAACAAATAGTTCAGGCACATAAGACATTTGCTCAGTTCTGCCTTGTGAGAGATTAGGAAGATCGATAAGAGGGGGCATATTTCTATGGCACAACCTGGCATTAACCACTTACCGACCAATGACGAAAATTAACATCTTCCGTAACAAATCAAATGTGTTACAAATTTCCCCAAAACTTAGGAATTTGGCAAATCTAACATTTTCAGAATTCAATTTTACGCGAAGTCAACAGAATGGCAGCCATTTTGCTTGGTCCTCACATCCTTATGCCACTTCCGTGGTCCTCAGCTCGGATCTTTGTTTTTTCCGACACTTGATGACATGGGAGGGCAATGCATGTCATTGAAGTCAACGATGGGCATCATTCCCTACATGACCACATGGGTCTCTGCATCGGAAGAGCAAAAGACCTGTGCTGAGGACCGGGAAGCTGCAGCGGTGGTGATGGTGGCGTAAGGAGTCAGTTGAGAGCTTAGGACGGGATAATGATTTTTTTCTAACCCTTTTCCCTCTGATTTTGCTTTGGGCCTAGAGAGACTTCAGAGTATAAGTAGAAAGTTATTCTCATCTCCAAGATCCTATCCCAGCATGTAGTAATATTAGCTAATACCTCCAATTAGAAATGTAGTATAGTTCTTCTGTTAAGCTATCTCGCATACCCCATGTGTAGAGCATTGCAGTAGCTTAGGTATCCATGGTTGCGACCACTAACAACTAACTGTCACTATATGAGTGGTCGTAACCATGGATTCCTAAGCTACTGCAATGCTCTGCACATGGGGTAAGGGACGTAGCTTATCAGAAGAACTATACTACATTTCTAACAAGAGGTATTTGCTAATATTATTATAATTATACCGAAAACATATTAGGGTAGGATCTTGGAGATGGAAATACCCCTTTAATGTCTTTTCATGGCAATCAGGGTACTTTCGATTAGGACAAAATCGAATCTGATGGCTGATTCTAGCGAATCTGCCTGAAAAGAATTTTGGGGAGAATTGTTAATCGCTAATCATGACATACATTGTTATCATGATTACTTCAAGGGGGCTGCACCTGCAAGATCAGCTGCAGGAGAGTACTGCAAACAAACTTGAAGATTTACTGGTGGGATCTGCGTTTTCTTAAATCCTGGCAGTAAACCTCCAAGAATGATGGCAACACAAGAGGGTCTGTCCATGTGCAGTGCTGTTCACACATATCGGCAGAGAAGTTACATTCATCCACTTAACATGATGATGTGTATGCCTATTAAAGAGGGAGTCTGGTCTCAGAAGAAAAATCTACAGCTACTGGGCTATTTTTTTTTATAACCTAACCCTGCTTTCCTCTTCTCCACAACTTTATCCCTGACATGTCTGGTGTGTTCCTTGGTTTCCATGATGCTGTGTGATCCCTTTTGTTTTCAAACAAATCTCTGAGGCCTTCACAGAACGCCTGTAGTTATACTGAGAATAAATTACATACAGGTGGACTCAATATACTAATTATGTGACTTCTGGAGTCACTCAAGATTTTATATAGGTGTATTAGACTACAAGGGGCTGAATACAAATGCAAGTCACAATATTCAGATTTATATTTTTAAAATATTTAGAAAACTGTGTATAATGTCTTGACACTTCACAAATACTGACTACTTTGTGCTGGTATAAAATAAAATTTAAATAAAATACATTTAAGTTTGTGGGTATAACATGAAAAAATGTGGAAAAGTTCACAGGTTATGAATACTTTTTCAAGGCACTATGTACAGTATACAGACTGTGAAATGCAGTATGCTTGTGTAAAACCATCCTTATCTGTCTTTTCTGAGGTCCTCTTAACTGATTTATGACCAGTGCCACTTCAAAATTGAATGTGCTGCTAAACAAAGAGCCTGTGAAAGCCAACTGCAAAATTTGTATTAACGGCAAATTGCAAAAATTATTTTTTAGCCCCAAATTTATGCATTTACGTAAAGATAAACATTACCCAAACCCTTTAAGAAAAAGAATACATTTGTAACTACGCGAATAAACTTTTTTTGTTATTACATGGCCAAAATTAATCCTGTTAAAATTAATCAGTTAATCCTGAATGCTATATATGTGTTTTCAACTACGCAAACTTATATCTGGTATATAGTTTTTTCAACTTACTCTGCTTGTCCCCTTATGTTGTGAGGTCAAGAAACTTTTCAAAGTGCTTTATGATCCATGTAGTGCTGGACATCTGTTTATCTGACCACAGCATTTTATTGGGTCCTGCTGTCTCAATTTAGTTTGATTGATTAACGAGAAGAGAGAGAGCACAAACAAAAAAAAAAATCTAAGCCTTAGCCTCCTATATATTCAGACATAGCTTGGGGGAGCATCTATGCAGGGGGCATTTATGCACATGTAATCGAAGTACATGTATCAAAGTACTGGCAGTTATAACATGGCAGTTAGAAAGGGCAGGAGACAGGTAAGACATTTATATACATCTACTCCCTGTACAATAGGAGTACAACAAATATATACCATATGCATTTGTGTAATTTATATCCTGTCCGCTGCATTCACACACATCCACCGCCCTGGCATTAACTCTCTACACTCCATCCATAACAGCCCCTCGCTCCTTTCCTCTCCTATGTATAGCACTCACGCTCTTTTCACATTGTTAAATTGCACAGATCCAGTCAGTCCCACCATTCAACATAAGAGATGCTCTCACAAATCACTTAACCATCTGCTCAGTCTTTCTATCCTCCTTCTCCTAGTCGCAGGAGACATTGCTCCCAACCCTGGTCCCCCATGTTATAGTAAGTCAAACCCCCCCAACTGCTACACTCAGAAACCCCTCTAATCTTATTAATATTCCCTGCATGCCATCTGTCTCTCTTAATTGTGCACTTTGGAATTCTCGCTCAGTGTGTAACAAACTCTCCTTCATTCATGACTTTTTCCTTTCTAATTCTCTTAACCTCCTGGCTCTTACTGAAACCTGGATCCAGCAGTCAGACACTACAGCTGCTGCTGCTCTTTCATACGGGGGACTGCAATTCTCTCATACCCCAAGATCAGACAATAGAGCAGGTGGAGGCATTGGTCTGCTCCTATCACCAAAATGTACCTTTCAGGTTATCCCTCAACTACCCTCACTTGTCTTCCCTTCTTTTGAGGTCCATGCCGTCAGACTCTACACCCCCTTCTCCATGCGAGTGGCGGTGGTGTATCGTCCTCCCGGCCCCTCCCATCAGTTCCTGGATCATTTTGCCACTTGGCTTCCACATTCTCTCTCCTGCGACATCCCTACCCTCATCATGGGAGATTTCAACATCCCCATTGCTCTTCCCCTCTCCCCATCTGCTACTCACCTTTTATCTCTATCCTCCTCATTTGGCCTTTCGCAGCTTACTAATTCTCCAACACATGAAGACGGAAACTCCCTCGACTTGGTCTTCTCTCGGCTTTGTGCAGTGGATGATTTTGCAAACTCCCCTCTCCCGCTCTCTGACCACAATCTTCTTTCATTCTCTATCAAGAACTGCCAGGCTGCTCACGTCATCCCGTCCATACTTATAGAAACATACAGGCCATTAACACCCAGAAACTTATGAAGAACTTGTAGTCTTCATTGGCCCCTATCTCCTCCCTCTCATGTCCTGATTCTGCATTGAAGCATTACAATGAAACACTTCAAAGTGCCCTGGATGAATTTGCACCCCCTATAAATAGAACACCACAACACACACGGCGACAACCCTGGCACACCCTGCAAACACGTTTCCTGCAGTGGTGCTCTGGGAGCGCCGAACGTCTGAGGAGAAAATCCAATCTACATGAAGATTTCATCCATTATAAGTTTATGCTTAGAACATACAACACTGCCCTTCACCTCTCCAAACAAACCTATTTCAACACCCTCATCACCTCACTGTCCAATAACCCGAAACGTCTCTTTGACACTTTTCATTCTCTACTCAACCCAAGAGTACAGGCCCCAACCACGGAGCTCCGAGCTGACGATCTGGCCAATTACTTCAAAGAAAAAATTGACCAGATTCGACAGGAAATTATCTCCCAATCACCTCATACCATGCAGTGTCCTCCCTCCGCACTGCATCTAGCTCACTCTCTGATTTCGAACCAGTCACAGAAGAAGTAAGCAAAGTAGGCTCCTTGCATCTTCTCGCCCAACCACTTCCACCAGTGACCCATTTCCATCACATCTCCTCCAGTCCCTTTCCCCTGCTGTCACTCCTCACCTAACTAAAATATTTAACCTCTCTCTCTCTTCTGGTATCTTTCCCTCCTCATTTAAGCATGCCATCATACATCCACTACTTAAAAAACCATCCCTCGACCAAAACTGTGCCAACTATAATCTTCCCTTCATCTCTAAACTCCTGGAATGCCTGGTCCACTTCCGTCTTATCCTCTATCTCTTTGATAACTCTCTTCTCGACCCTCTCCAATCCGGTTTCCGCTTTTTACACTCTACTGAAACTGCCCTCACTAAAGTCTCTAATAGTCTACTAACAGCTAAATCAAATGGTCATTACTCCATGCTAATTCTCTTGCATCTCTCTGCAGCATTCGACACTGTGGTTCATTAGCTCCTCCTCACTATGCTCCGCTCCATTGGCCTCAAGGACACCGTTCTCTCCTGGTTCTCCTCCTATCTCTCTGACCGCTCCTTTACTGTATCTTTTGCTGGTTCCTCCTCCTCTCACCTTCCCCTTACTGTTGGGGCTCCTCAAGGATCGGTTCTAGGCCCCCTTCTCTTCTCCTTGTACACTGCCCCTATTGGTCAAACAATCAGTAGATTTGGTTTCCAGTACCATCTCTATGCTGATGACACCCAATTATATGCTTCTTCTCCTGACATCACGCCAGCCTTTCTAGAAAACACTGGCGATTGTCTAAACGCTGTGTCTAACATCATGTCCTCACTATATCTGAAACTGAACCTGTCAAAGACTGAACTCCTTGTGTTTCCTCCCTCTACTAACGCATTTATACCCGATACTGCCATTTCTGTGTGTGGTTCCACTATTACTCCCCAGCAACATGCCCGCTGTCTTGGGGTCATACTTGACTCCGAGCTTTCCTTTGCCCCCCACATTCGATCACTGGCTCACTCTTGTCATCTGCACCTCAAAAACATTTCTAGAATTTGACCTTTTCTTATTTTTGACTCCGCAAAAACTCTTACTGTTTCTCTTATTCATTCTTGTCTCGACTATTGTAACTCTCTTCTAATCGGTCTCCCTCTTACCAAACTCTCCCCTCTCCAATCTGTCTTGAATGCTGCAGCCAGGATCATATTCCTCACCAATCGTTATAGCGATGCCTCTACCTTGTGCCAGTCACTACACTGGCTACCCATCCACTCCAGAATTCAGTATAAACTTATTACCCTCACCCACAAAGCACTCCATGGCGCAGCACCACCCTACATCTCCTTCCTTGTTTCAGTATACCACCCTACAGGCGCCCTCCGTTCTGCTGATGACCTGAGGTTAGCATCCTCGATAATCAGAACCTCCCACTCCCATCTCCAAGACTATACATGTGCTGCGCCAATTCTTTAGAATGCACTTCCCAGGTCAATACGATTAGTCCCAATCCTCACAATTTTAAGCATGCCCTGAAAATGCATTTATTCAGACTGGCCTATTGCCTCAACACATTAACCTAATCTATCCCAGTGTGGTACAGCCAAAAGTTTTACCATAACCAGGTTCCCCGCATCATGTTCCCACATGCTTTATGCATCCATTAGCCCTCTGTGTCTGTACTGTTGCACACTTAACATTATGGCTGGTCCATACAATCAGGGCAACTGTTACCACCCACCTTTCGTGTCTCCCTCTTTCCTCATAGATTGTAAGTTTGCGAGCAGGGCCCTCATTCCTCTTGGTATTTGTTACAATCTATGTGATTATTGTTATGCTGTAATGTCTATTGTCTGTACAAATCCCCTCTGAAATGTAAAGTGCTGCGGAATATGTCGGCGCTATAGAAATAAAAGGTATTATTTATTATTATTAAAATTAAATGATTAAAAACTAAACATTAGTTTATGCATTCCATCAAAATAGAAAACTTAATGATCTGAAATGCCAAGATGAAAGAGTCGAAAACCCAAAAATGTTCTGGTTATTGTAGATCTTCATTGTGTAGATGTTATGACTGCCAAAGCACATTCACACAGGTAACATATAAACAAAGGAGACAAATACCTGAATCTGACAGGTCTCTGTTAAGACTAGGAAAAGCCCTTCTCTGACCCTTGTCTGTCCCTGCCTGACTGCAGAGGTTGGCACCTAAGATAATGCAATGGCGCCCCACTCGACGGCGGCTTACTCTGAATGGCAAATTCCTGGACAAGTGGCAGGACCCCTATGAAGTAGCTGAAAAGGTTGGTGATGTCAACTATAAAGTCCACCAACCAGGGAGAAGGAAGACCCACATCAACCTGATTAAGCCATAGCGAGTTAGGGATCCCGTGGAAGCTCCGTGTTTGGTGGCTAATTCTGAAGCCGATGTGAAAGAGGTCACGGTGGCAAACTCGCTGTCACGTGCCCAAAAGCAACAGTGCCGAGAATTGCTACATCAGAAAAGAGATCTGTTATCAGAACCACCAGGTTGTCCTAAGATCATAGAGCATGAGATTCTCATGGAGCCTCATTTCAGGTGAACTTGAAGCTGTATCGGATAGCCTAAGACTGCTAACAGGTGATCTTGAAAGAGGTGAAGTGGATGCTGAACCTGGGAGTAATTGAAGAGTCCATTAGTGGCTGATACAGTACCATAGTCTTAGTACCGATACCAAATGGAGAAAGGCAGTTTTGCAATGACTATATGAAGCTGAATGAGGTTTCTAAGTTCGATACGTTCCCAATGCCCCATGTCGATTAACTGACTGAAAGGCTAGGGCCAGTACATTACCACCCTTGACCTCACAAAAGGATATTAGCAAATTCCCAACTCCCAAGACGCCAAAGAGAAGAAGACTGCCTTCTCAATGCTAAATGGAAGCTTCCAGGACATAAGGACCCTGTTTGGGTTGCAAGGAGCTCCAGCCACCTTCTAAAGAGCCATGGACTGGATCCTAACTCCACACAAGAGGTACGCAGCTGCCTACCTGGATGACATCTTGATCTTCACCCAGGATTGGGAAATCCATCTGAGCAAAGTCCAGGCGATACTTGATGCTCTAAGGAAGGCAGGATTTTCCATAAACCCAAAGAAGTGTGCTGTGGAAATGGAAGAAGCTAAATACTTGGGCTATGTTGTAGGCAGGGGGCAAATAAAGCCTCAAATAAAGTTGACGCTATCCACAGTTGGCCACAACCCCTCTCAATGAAGCAAGACAGAGCATTCCTGGGCATCAAGGGCTACTACCGCCGGTTTATCCCCAACTTCGTCATGAAAGCTGCCCCTCTGAGGGACTTCCTTAAAGTGACAAAGTCGGCTATGGCTAAGTCGTCTCCAGAAGCTGAGATGGTCTGCCAGGAACTGAAGCTAGCCCTTTGTAAACAGCCAGTGTTGTTGGCACCAAACTTCTCTAAAGAGATTGTGGTCCAGTCAGATGAATCAGATGTCAGCCTGTCTTATCACAAGAGCTGAATGGGGAAGAGCACCCCATAATGTATCTAAGTTGGAAGCTGTCATCCTGCAAGAAGAATTACTCCATAGTGGAGAAGGAATGTTTGGCCTTCAAGTGGGCGTTGGACACTCTATGGTACTACCTCTTTGGCAGGAAATTCAAGCCAGTGTCAGAACATCCTCCACTGAGGTGGACGAGGGAGAAGACGGGGAACAATGTCCAAGTGACCAGGTGGTTAGTTTCGTAGCACTTCAGGATTTTAGCTTCCATGTAGAGCAGTGGATCCCAATCTTTCTAACCTTGAGAGTCACATCCAGCTTTGAGCACCCCTCTAACAGGTAGTACCATTCTCCAGCGTACCATACCTAAAACATCTCTAAACCCCCTAAGACCAGTAAATGTGCAACCAGTTCTGCACTTCTGTGCAGGGCTACTCACAAAATTCACCATTTTGAGATGTACTATTCATACCTTTTGCTAGACCTGGACCTAATGCCCCAATCTGGCAGTCAGTTGCGAGCCACAATTCATGGGACCGCGAGCCACATGTGGCTCCCGAGCTACAGGTTGGGGACCCCTGATGTAGAGCATAGACCCAGGAAACTGCATGGCAATGCTGACACCCTGTCGAGGTCCACTGTTTGGTGGAAGGTGCCAATCCCCTCTGCTTTACGCAGAGAGGGGGTTATTTATGTTGGCCGCCAGACAGATCCTTGAGGGGAGATATGCATCGTCATAAATGAGCCCCAGAGCAACGACAAAACAATACACACGCATTGACTATCTCCCCTGGGTTAGGTAGATACCTGTCAAAATAGTGCGGTAATTTTACCTTAGCCTCGGATAACTGATTACGGTGGAAAATGCAAGCTCTTTTTGCTGCTTGATTTGTGCCACTTCCAAAGGCTACAAAAGTGCTGTCAAGGCGTCCATGATGATTTCTCAGCATACAACAAACAACACATTCACACAGGTAACGTATAAACCAGGGAGACAAATACCTGAATTTGGCAGGTCTCTATTCAGACTAGGAAAAGCCCTTCTCTGACCGTGATCTGTTCCTGCCTGCCTGCAGAAGTTGGCACCCTAAGATAATGTAATAGTGCCCCCACTCGACGGCAGCTTACCCTGAATGTCCTTAGCAGATCCTAGGATCGCTAGAACAGCAGTTCCCTAAGGAGTAAAATAATAAAACACAAAACAACTGCAACCAACAAAACTACAGCACAGTAAATGAATCCAAGAAAGTCTATCGCCATCAGGAAACACAAGTAGGGGAAGGTATTTAAAGCTGCACCCGAAAGGTGACAGGACAGACAAACAGAGTAATTGAAAAACATCTGCTACTCAAATACGATAGAAACAAAGATAACAGAACTGAAAAACTCAAAGAAAAGGTGTATCTGCTGTGGCAGAAAGAGACGCCGACCACAGAATCAAGGTTTCAAATCCTGAAGCATGAAAGTAGATGAGAAAAAAAAAACTATTTGCTTTATTACATACTGTTTAAAACAATGCAGTAAGAAGATTTTTAATTACATAGCATGGTGCCACTTTGTGTCCAAGTAATATAACAACGTGTATGTCCGCCTAATGAGCTAAGTGCTGGTGGACACACATGCTCAGTCACTCTCCCCACAGCCACGTCTCTGCTTAGTGATTCTCTGTTCACTGCAGAATAGTCAAAATAAGAGGCTTTCTATGCTCATGTCAGGGAAGGAGCAGAGTTTTTGTAGTACCATGCAGTACGGCTGAGAAGACTCCTTCTATAACCGAACTAAGAATAGGCTATGGTGTCAGCTGCCAGAGGGGGAAGGAGACTATTTCTGTCCACAGCCCTATCTACATAGAAGAGCACCAAAAGGGACTCAGGAAAGCAAAAGTGATGGAAAAGCTAATTTTGTGTTACAAACACTACAAATTATTTTAAAACTAGACTTGGGCAAAACAATTTGCAGGAAACTGATCCAGCCATCACATTGGTACTCTATGGCAGTCATTCCAGAGCACTGCGAATTTCCAACTACCTGTTAGCATACTGAGCGCGTCTTCTGATTACACCTTCATGATGTCATGAAGGCTTATTAGTCAAAAGAGATACTCAATATACCGTCAGATAGCAGGAAGTATTCCAGGATCTGGTCCAATTGCCATGGAGTACCGACGTGGCCACTGTATGCGAGCCATGGTTACATTTAGAGAGGTCACTTCACTCCTCTGTTCTCTGAATCAGTGGAGGTCCTAGCTTTGGTGCCCCCAAGTAATTAGAAAGTTATCAGAAAGTAATTATTTTTCTCGTGGATAGGTAACACAGCATCTCTGGGTCCATAATAAACACACTAACGAAATGTGCTGTAAAATAAATAAGAAAAAGGAATTATTTATGAGATTTAGATTTTTTTTTTCAAGAGCATACAAAAAACATTGCAGCATGATGTCCTACGTAAAGTTAGTGACTGTAGGTGATCTAATCCCACTGCATCTCCAGCAATCCCCCACTAGAGGGCATCATACTATGTAAAATAAATAAATAAATAGATGATTAAATAAATAAAATAATAATTCTGAATAAGTTTTTATTTTTGTTTTACTCATCAGTAGAAAATGGCTTACAAGGATCTAATCAGAATTTGATATTTGCTTGAAATATTTTCCTATTATCTTTTACATTTTCTACAGCATCAATTATGAGTGTTACGAACGATCCATGATGTAATAAAGAATTTTTTTTTTTTTTTTTTTTAAAAAGCAAATTTGGAATCATCAGAGCAATCATAATATAAATAGTGTAGCCCATAAGGTAAACACTGTAAAGAAAATAGAATAGATACGCTCAGATTATTTTTTTTTTGGGGGGGGGAGAACTGCACCTCTCCCAAAAAAAAACGCAAAGACAACTTGTATGTACCCCCAAATGGTAAGCCACTAAAAACTTCAGCCTGGCACCCAAAAAACAAGTCCCCACGGGTCCAGCTAAGGAAAATTGAAAAACGTTTCGTGTCTCAGAAAATGGCGACGCTGAGCAATTTTTTTTTTCAAGTTTCTGAATTTTTTTAGAGAAAAAACTGTACTAGTTTCGTATCGCTATAATCACACTGGCTGCAGAAAAAAAACAGAGCAAAAATGCTGCATGTGAACATAGTCCTAGGCTGTAATTGAGTAGTTTTTGTGCATGTGTTCGTCATGCTTCTTTCAATAAATTTGTAATCAAGGCAAATCCAAGTCATTTTTTTAAAAAAAACCTTATCAGTTTTGCAATAATGCGTGTAAATCGCCTCTTCAGAGAGAAAGACGTCTTGAACTCTATAGCGCCACCAAGCAGCAATCCTACAAGTCTCTATCGATCCTTTAACGAGCCTTGCAATATGACTTAGGATAAAAGCCAAATCAGAATCTCAATTTGCAGACACGGTGCTTCGGGGGTATTGCCCCTCATCAGTGCAAAGTACGAGATCTGATTTGGCTAGGTGAGAGGCTCTAGACTGAGGTCTAAGGGGTAAAGTTTCTCCTTGTGCAGAGTGACATACCTGCTCTGGCATGTCAAGGTAAGGAGGCTTATTTGCCGTGCAATTCTCCTCTGGGAAAATAATATGCAAATTACCTCTTCAGAGAGGAAGAGGACTTGAACTCTCTAGCGCCACCTGTTGGTAGCAGCGATCCTACAAGTCACAATCACCCCTTTAATGAGCCTTGCAATGTGACGGGATAAAAGCCAAATCAGAATCTCAATTCACAGACATGGTGTTTCGGGATATTGCCCCCTCATCAGTGCAAAGTACGAAAACTGATTTGGCTAGGTGAGAGGCTCTGGACTGAGGTCTAGGGGGTAAGGTTTCTCCTTGTGGAGAGTGACATACCAGCTCTGGCATGTCAAGGCTTGTTTGCTGTGCAATGCCCCAAATTACTTCAAAGAAAAAGAGGACAAACTCTATAGTGCCAGAGCCTCTCATCTAGCTAAATCAGCTCTCATACTTTGCACTTATGAGGGGCAATACCCCGAAACACGGTGTCTGCAAATTGGGATTATGATTTGGCTTTGATCCTAAGCCATATTGCAAGGCTCGTTAAAGGGTAGCTTGCGACTTGTAGGATCGCTAGTGCCAACAGGTGGCGCTATAGAGTCCTCTTCTCTCTGAAGAGGCAATTTGCATATTAAATTTCCCAGAGGAGCATTGCACGGCGAATAAGTCTCCTCCTTACCTTGTCGTGCCAGAGCCGGTATGTCACTCATCAGAGGGAAAAAAGCAAAAATTCTGAAAATTGCTGATACAACTGCTATAAGAAAAAAAAAAAAGAACAAAACCAGGAGTAAATCCAAGTAGAAGGAAAAGGATACAGGGCGGTCTGATATTTCTCTTTTTTTTCGCATTAACTTCTGTATTTGGCTCTGATTCCAGCCCAAGGATATGTGCACATGACGTCTGTTAAACTTGGGCAAATCAGCAGGGTTTTTCAAGAGGAAGACGTTTCAGGAAACACCAGTGCTTTTTTCCCTAAAGAGTATTTTTAGCATTTTTTTTTTTTATTTCCTGAGCGATTTTTTTTTTCAACATTTTTGAGTGTTTCTAGCTTTTTTGTTGTTGCATCTTTTGTACGGACATTTTTTGTCATTTTTTTTTTTTTAACTCCACTCGACAATGCAGAAAGCACAGTTTTCAAGTAAAAACCTCAGAAAGTCGCCCGCGCCTCCCAGGAGTCTTTTGAGTCTTCCCATTAAGTTATTTATTAAGTATAGCGCATCTTCAGAGCAGAAAGAGCCTGAAAAATGCGCAGGTCCGTTCTTTTAACAGATTGGCGCATTTGGAAACCTGAAGAGATTTAAAAAATGCTCAAAAGCCTGAACGTCGGAACGAATAGTAAGTCAACTTTCTATAGAAAGGTGTATGCTCATTCTTTTGAGCCATTTCAGGCGGGGTTCACAGATCGATTCTGCTCCAAAATCCACAGAAAAAAAAAACAAACACGTCAAGCGCTCTTTATGTGCGCACCATGAGTATTTGAGTATTTTTCCAAAAATTCAGCTGAAAACACAAAGTTTTTGAGACTTTTTGAGATTTGGAGCAGAATTTGGAGAGCTTCCGCTCAGTTTCTGCTCCAAAAAACTCCTCGAAAAACTTTGTGTGCATATAGCCCAAATAATTGTCCAACTAATTTAAATGGGAGACCTTATTGCCGGGTGTATTTTTACATTGAAAAGTTAAAAAAAAAAAGTTTTGCAACTGTAGTTATGAAGATGAGTCAGTTGTTGCTAGTTCATACTGTGGCCACCAGATGGCGATAAGTGATAAGAGAACAGTCATGACTTAGTTAACCCTTCCAAAACCCGACAGTGTTCTGCTTTCATTTTTTTTTTTATCCTCTTCTGTTCTTTCGAGAGCCATAAAAAGTCGATATAATCATGTGAGGGTTTGGATTTTATAGGAACGAGTTGTAGTATTCAATGACACCCATTCATTTGACCATAAAAACGCAATGAAAAATGTGAAAAAAATTCCAGATGTGATGAAAAGGAGGAGAAAAAACACAATTCCACCCTTGCTTTTTTTGTGACATTCATTGTGCGGTAAAGATGACCTGGCAATATAATTCTATAATTTATATTTTGATAGATCAGCTTTTTATGAACATGACATACCAAATATTTATTTTTTTATTTTTGAAGGTGAAATAAGGAGCAATAAATATATATACACAGTGTATATATATATGTATAAATTGCTCCCATTTAAAAATAAAAATGGAGAATAAAAAAACATTCGATTTGTCATATATATTTGTCCTTTTCAAAAATAAAAAATAAATAAATGTAAATATATATATATATACAGTATATATATATACAGCTCTGGCAAAAATTAAGAGACCACTGCAAAATGTTCATTTTGTCTGATTTTTCTCTTTATAGGTAGATTTTCGAGTAAAATGTAAATTGCTCTTTTATTCTATAAACTACCGACAACGTGTCTCCGAATTTCCAAGTACTAAATTTTGAATTTATTTTCAGAAAATGAGAAATGGTCAAAAAATGCAGTGCTTGCAGACCTCAAATAATGCTAAGAAAACAAGTTCATAATCATTTAGAAACAATACTAATGTTTTAACTCAGGAAGAGTTCAGAAATAAATATTTTGTGGAATAACCATGATTTTTAATCCCAGCTTTCATACGTTTTGGTTGCTTTCCTCCAGTCTTTCACACTGCTTTTGGGTGACCTTATGTCACTCCTGGTACAAAAAATGTAAGCAGTTCTTCTTTGTTTTATGGCTTGTGACTATCCATCTTCCTCTTGATTACATTCCAGAGGTTTTCAATGGGGTTCAGGTCTGGAGATTGGGCCGGCCATGACAGGGATTTGATGCGGTGGTCCTTCATGCACACATTGATTGACCTAGCTGTGTGGCATGGCGCATTGTCCTGCTGGAAAACCAGTCCTCAGAGTTGGGGAACATTGCCTGAGCAGAAGGAATCAACTGTTTATCCAGGATAACCTTGTATGCGGCTTGATTCATACGTCCTTCGCAAAGATTAACCTGCCCAATTCCAGCCTTGCTGAAGCATCCCCAGATCATCACCGATCCTCCACCAAATTTCACAGTGGGTGCAAGACACTGTGGCTTGTACGCCTCTCCAGGTCTCCGTCTAACCATTAGACGACCAGGTGTTGGGCAAAGCTGAAAATTAGACTCATCAGAGAAGATTACCTTACTTTAGTCCTCTATGGTCCAATCCTTATGGTCTTTGGCAAACTTCAGCCTGGCTCTCCTTTGCTTCTCATTGATGAAAGGCTTTTTTCTAGATTTACATGACTTGAGTCCTGCCTCTAGGAGCCTTTTACGAACTGTTCTTGTCATGCACTTCACCCCAGGTGCCATTTGCCATTCCTTTTGTAGGTCACTTGATGTCATCCTGCAGTTGCTGAGTGACATTCAAATAAGATGACGATCATCCCGGTTAGTGGAGAGTCGTTTTCACCCTCTGGCGGTCTGTAGCTTTGTTGTCCCCAATGTCTGCTGCTTGACCTTGTTGTAATGGACTGCTATCTTAGAAATTTTAAGGATGGAGGCTACATGACACTCACTGTATCCCTCGGCTAGTAAAGCCAGAATTGAGCCCTTCTTTTCATCATTCAATACTTTTCTTTTCAACTCCTTTGGCTTGGTTTTTTAATTCCTATTAATTTTGGGATATTACTGGCACTTGTTTTGCCATCCAGCTTGTCCTATTTCAACAGGATTGTGAACACCACAGCAGGGTTTTTATACTTTCCTTCATTATATACGATTTGGCTCAGGTGATCACCTAATCAGAAGCACATTAAGTAGAATGAGGTGTACTCTGGTTGGAATGCAACTGACACTGGAATGGAATGGCTGTCAGACATGGAGAGAAGCTGATTTTAATAAAACTGTGCAGTGGTCTCTTAATTTTTGCCAGAGCTGTGTATATGTATATGTGTATATATATATATATATATATACACTCACTGGCCACTTTATTAGGTACACCTGTCCAACTGTGTGTTAAGACTTAATTTCTAATCAGCCAATCACATGGCGGCAACTCAGTGCATTTAGGCATGTAGACATGGTCAAGACAATCTCCTGCAGTTCAAACCGAGCATCAGTATGGGGAAGAAAGGTGATTTGAGTGCCTTTGAACGTGGCATGATTGTTGGTGCCAGAAGGGCTGGTCTGAGAATTTCAGAAACTGCTGATCTACTGGGATTTTCACGCACAACCATCTCTAGGGTTTACAGAGAATGGTCCGAAAAAGAAAAAAAATCCAGTGAGCGGCAGTTCTGTGGCCGGAAATGCCATGTTGATGCCAGAGGTCAGAGGAGAATGGGCAGACTGGTTCGAGCTGATAGAAAGGCAACAGTGACTCAAATTGCCACCCGTTACAACCAAGGTAGGCAGAAGAGCATCTCTGAACGCACAGTGCGTCGAACTTTGAGGCAGATGGGCTACAGCAGCAGAAGACCACACTGGGTACCACTCCTCTCAGCTAAGAACAGGAAACTGAGGCTACAATTTGCACAAGCTCATCGAAATTGGACAGTAGAAGATTGGAAAAACGTTGCCTGGTCTGATGAGTCTCGATTTCTGCTGCGACATTCGGATGGTAGGGTCAGAATTTGGCGTAAACAACATGAAAGCATGGATCCATCCTGCCTTGTATCAACGGTTCAGGCTGGTGGTGGTGGTGTCATGGTGTGGGGAATTTTTTTCTGGGCACTCTTTGGGCCCCTTGGTACCAATTGAGCATCGTTGCAATGCCACAGCCTACCTGAGTATTGTTGCTGACCATGTCCATCCCTTTATGACCACAATGTACCCAACATCTGATGGCTACTTTCAGCAGGATAATGCGCCATGTCATAAAGCTCGAATCATCTCAGATTGGTTTCTTGAACATGACAATGAGTTCACTGTACTCAAATGGCCTCCTCAGTCACCAGATCTCAATCCAATAGAGCATCTTTGGGATGTGGTGGAACGGGAGATTCGCATCAGGGATGTGCAGCCGACAAATCTGCGCCAACTGTGTGATGCCATCATGTCAATATGGTCCAAAATCTCTGAGGAATGCTTCCAGCACCTTGTTGAATCTCTGCCACGAAGAATTGAGGCAGTTCTGAAGGCAAAAGGGGGTCCAACCCCTTACTAGCATGGTGTACCTAATAAAGTGGCCAGTGAGTGTATATATATATGTATATAATTAAACTATCATTACTACAGTATATCGTGTAATATTCATCTTATGGACTGCAGTTTGCTGGAGGATTAAGATGGCAGCCATGGGGCCCAAAGCAGACATACAGCCTCAGGAGGGATGATGGGAGCTGAGAGAAAACAGGCCATTTAAATGCTGTGGTCAGTGATTGACAGCGGCATTTAAATGGTTAATTATCAGCGATCAGAGCTAGCTCCATTCACAGTTTTGCAACACTGGAGTCTGGAGTATGAGTAGGCTTTGCACGTGAACACACTCTATACACCCCGCACATGTACATTATAGGTCATTATGGGGTTAAACACTTTTTTTCAAATCCTTTGGCCATCCCATAAATGTTTGATTATTTGAGATCCCTGGAGCATAATAAGTCATCAATATTATGAAGAAGGTGGACTCAGAGATAGGAAGAGAAAGCGGTTGGCAGGTGATCACATGTATGCAGGGCTGCCACTAGGAATTTCGGGGTCCCATACTGGCAACATTTTCGGGGACCCTTTGAGACTCTGCCCAGGCTCCACCCCAGCCCCGCCTCCACCCCTCAAACTGTCCACAGTCCCACCGCTCTCTCTTGGAAAAACTTCACTTCTCACCAATCACACATTAACAGTTCCCATCACCAGATCACACATATAGTCGGCAGCTTTTGCTTTGGACAAAAGATTTTTTTAAGCCGCCACCATAACAGGGTAGACACTTTTGGCCAGGCCCTACTCTACTGTAACCTATTAAATATTTGTTAAAATATGCAATTCAATTTAGGTATATTTTTATTTATTTTTCAACTTTTAAAATGACCAATAATATCACATACAAGGAACAAATACCGCTACACCATGTCCAGACCACATATTACCACCACATAGTGACCTATAATACCACATACAAGTAACAAATACCGCCACACCATGACCAGACCACATATTACTACCATAGTGACCGAATAATATCACATACAAGGAACAAATACCACCGTACCATGACCAGACCACATATTACCACCACAAAGTGACCAAATAATAGCACATACAAGGGACAAATACCACCGTACCATGACCAGACCACATATTACCACCACAAAGTGACCAAATAATAGCACATACAAGGGACAAATACCACCGCCCCATGCCCAGACCATATATTACCACCACATGGTGACTGAATACTACAATACTGATCATTAATAAAAAAACATAATGCTATCACCATAAGTGGCATTATACACAGGAGATCTGTACTTAGTATGCAGTGTCTGTGTACAGGTAATATAGTGATCAATGACATTATACACAGAGCTCTGTATATAATGTACAGGAAGCACAGTGATCACTGGTGACATTATACACAGGACTGCTGTATATAGTATACAGTGTATAGTGTCAGTGTATAGGTAACACACTAACTCACCAGTGATGTCTCTAGGTGAAGTCCTTCATCCTTGCTTTTCATTCATCCAGAACAGATCGCCATCACGTCTTCCAGCCAGGGCTCGTCTCTGCAGGAAATAACACAGTTATCTAGAGCTCCGCTTGCAGAACACATTACTTATTTTTTCCCAACTTCTACATTACACCACATGAAGAAAAAGGTGACATAGTGTCGCTCTGCACAGTAACAGGACTGCCCCCCCCATTTAAAACAATATCCTCAAAAAATTAAATACATCACTGCAGTAATAATATCCCTTAATTAGCCCCTATGGTAATAATATCCCCCATCCTGACCCCCGTGTGTCTCATTCCTGGCTTTAGCCATATGTTCTCCCATCCCGCCCTCATGAGTATCCAATCTGCCCCCATATGATCTCCATCGTATCCATCCTGCCCCATGATCCTGTGCGATCTGTCTCCAACCCTGCCCTGTATCTCCATTCTGCCCAGTGTCTAAAATCATGCCCCGTGTCTCGCATTCTGCCCCGTGTCCCCAATCATGCCCCGTGTCTCGCATTCTGCCCTGTGTCTCGCATTCTGCCCTGTCTCGCATTCTGCCCCCAGTCTCCAGCATTCTACCCCATGTCCAGCACTCTGCCCCAGTCCAGCATTCTGCCCCATGTCCAGCATTCTGTCCCATGTTCAGCACTCTGCCCCAGTCCAGCATTCTGCCCCATGTCCAACATTCTGCCCCCGGATCGCCGCTGTAAAAAAAAAACAAAAAAAACCCAAGTTCTTCTTACCTGGCCGCGCTCCCCCGGCGGGCGAGGCTCGGGCTCCGTCCCTCCAAGCTGCTGAAGCGTGCTCTAGCCGGCGACTGACAGTGGCGTCAGACGCCGGCGATGTGCACGCTGCGGCTGACGTCAGCTGCCAGCCTCCAATTGGCTGGCGGCTGTTGTATGCATCACCTGATGACCGCCGGGTGTGTGAATCCGAGCTCAATCCTACCAGTGTGTATGGTACTCTCTGTCAAGACTCAACATGGCCAAGACAACCACTTTAAGGTCAGAGATTGCTTTGCCACTCTTGTGGATTATTCCATAAGAGGTCTTCTGGTACCCACTGCAGCCAATCAGCAGCCACAGATTGCCTGCACCGGTCACTTTCCATTCAAGCCCGAAGAAAGACCTAAGAGCTCTGATCGCAGCGGTTTATCTCGCTAGATGGCCTGGAGAGCAACAACCTTGATATCTAAGTGGTTAGATCAGGATTCGGGAGGTTCCTTTTGTCACCCGAGAATTTGGGAACCCGTTGGGTTGTTTAGTGGCAGCCGGAACCCATGGGCACTTTAGAGCTGCCCGTGTACTTTTGTTTGTCCCTGGTCGCTCTTCTTTGTGAAGGAATGATATTGACCTCTTTACAATGAAGGACGTGTCTGATGTGCGTCTTAAAGGTGGTGACAGGTGCGCTTTAAGGATTTCATAAAAATATCAGCAAAGGAAGTCAAAAATAAACGAATCATCTAATTAAAAATAAGCCGCTGTTTGGGGAAGATTGATAACTTTCTTCTAGTGCCAGCCCGGCAGGATTTCTGGACGGCGTCTCGGAGTTGTGTTCATCTCCGCTGAGAAGTAACAGTTGTTGCACCGGTAGTCACGGACAATTAAATCTTCTCCTCTTGTAGAAATAATTCTCACCAGCTGAAGACAACAGCCACAATCTGGTGTGGAGCTGTCTCTATTAAAGTCCCACACATGCTACTTACTGTGACACCGCTCTTAACCCCCGCTATGCCAAGGCAGCTGGCATGTCCATTGGCACAATGGAAGCTGCTCTACCATCCTTACATGCCTGGCAGAGGACGCTTCTTTCCGTGATTAAGCTTCTTACCACGGAAAAACAAAGCTTGAAATTACCAAGAACCATCGATAACGGGACGGTTAATGAATGTAAATACTTTATTGCTCAACGGGCGATAAAATTGGAAAGAGGCGCCAATGCATAGGGGACCGTGTGATGGGTGAGGAGGTCAGGAATTGTAAGTCCTGTACATCTATGGCGTATACACATCTCACAATTAGGGCTCGTGCAGACGACCGTATTTTTCATCCGTGTGCGATCCGACAAAACATTGGACCAATGATGGTCTACGCTAAGCCCAGATGCGCAGTCGTTATGAAGCATGGACAGGTGATGTTGGTGCAGCAGAGAGGATGGAACAACAGAAGCAGTGGGAGGAGCAGACAGGAACCGCTGGATCCGACAAAGCAGAGATGACAAAATGGCAACAGGTATGAAAGAGTTGTAAGCTGTAAGACATCAAGACTCAGTGATAAGAAACTGTTAGAGCAGAGTTGAGTTGTACGACGATATAGGAACTCAGCAATATAGCAGGGCTGAGTTTGTCACAGTCGAGTGCAGAGCTAACCGCAGAGTAGACAGAGTACAGCAGAGCTAGGTTTGACACAGAGTCCAAAGCAGAACTCATTATGACTTCAGTGTCTCCAAAGTGGGGTTCCTACCTCTCGTTCTCCCACTGTTGACTAGAAAGAAGTGGCTGAAGCACCTTTTATACCCACGCCACGCCCTCCCCCTACAACACTGCAACCAACCTAAGCATTTTATTTTAGAAAATCTAACTTCTAATTCAATCAGCCCCTTTATGCATAGATGTGCCAGGGATTGGACCCGATCAATCAGACATGGAGTTCTTATCTATAAAATATCAATCAACGGTATATGGATGTTTATATAGGACTTTTATATACGTATACCCCATCACAGAATGATACAAATCATGGGTTTACTACCAATTATGGGTTGACACAAAAGCATATTTACCTAAAAAATATCAATATCTCCTTAGGGAGAAAGTAGATGCGTATTGGATGCACTGCAGACAACATAAATGGGGTAATTTTTCATTCCCTCTACACTAGAAACCTGGCTTCAGAAAGTTGCAAAATTTCTAGTTGCATCTTTTTGCCCTTTTGCATTGGTGTGGCTTAGCAAAATGGAGTGAGTGCAGCTCTTAACAAATTTGAAGCATTATAGAAAATGCTAATCAGGAGAAATTTCCGCCAGTGTGTATAACCTGCAGATTTTGGTTCTATTGCCTTATTTTTTCACTGGTTTTACATTCCAGGAGTGAAGGAATTGCTATTTTGTGCTCTTTAAGCTAATCTGATTGCAGATACACTTTTTAGAAGCTGCAGCTGCATCTCCCTCTTCTCCCTCCAGCTTAGTATTTATTGTTTTCCACTAGATTAAGATTTGGAAGCTGAGGAGGTTCCTGAATGATTTCTTAGATGTAACTATAAGACTGGGTAATAAAAAAAAGTCTCATCCACGAATTGCGGATGTGGACGGTACCATGTGCAGCTCCTTGTGCTCATTTGCCTTCGCGGACGGTGCAGAATCCGCTTTCTATAGCATGCACTTTGTAAAAATGGAGCAGAATAGTGCATACTGCAGTTGATGGACCACATGGAAAAATTATTCTTGGGCACTAGCTCATTGACTACAATTGGGTCATGTACTGTTCGTGTGCAGTCTGTGGTGCACAGACAGCACATGGACTGAAAATATGCCCATCTGAATGAGTCCTAAGCGTAGACATTTCAACCAGATTCCACTTGGGGGTAAATAGTCCATCCATCTACATATATAGTAAAGGACTACCGGGTCATCCATACTGACTGCACGAAGACTCAAGAATAGAATTTTTCACTTTTTAAAAAATATCTTACACCAACACACCACAGCCGGGTCTAAAGCTCCTCTTGGAACAAGATTACTCTTGTTGATAACTCTTCGAAAATCAACAGAATCAGTTTCTATTAGTTTCAACAATAGTGACAGATATGTTTGAGTAAGTTATGAGTTATTCATTCTTCTGTTTCCCAATCTAATTTTTCAACCCTAGATGTGGAGAGAAGCAGAAACATTTTGGATGAAGACAGCGGATCTATCTGGAGCTCTCCGAGGAAGCATGTGCACAAGAGGTGACACGTGAACTCAACAGGTGGTTCCTTGGCCAGAATCAAACCAATGTGTCCCATGTGCGATCCAAATTACTATTGCAGGTGGTTAATGTACTGAGTCCACTTTTCTTAGTAGACCAACTCATCCAATGACTGTACTGGAGACTTTACATAAAAAGAAAATAAGGAATGACCAAAATCTGAGAGATACCAAAAAGTGATGTATTAAATGATATTTATCCACCCTAAGATATCGAAATGACCCATTTAATCACAATTCATATAGCCCCCAGATCTCTCTAAACAAATACAGTCCCTTAAAAAATACAGACCAACACCATGTTAACAAATAAGCAAAAACAGAGCCAGACCAGACCCCCTAAACAAATATGCACCCCAGAAATAAATTCTGAATCCAAACCAGCTCCTCTAAATAATGAGCCAAGACAAAACTCCTTTAACAAATGAAGAAACCTGACAGCACCGCATAGACAGATACGGATTTCAGAGTAGATGCCTTAAAATAAATACAAACCCCAGATCTCTTACAAAAAAAGACAGACACACCTCAAAACAAATACAGATCCAGATCGAACTCTCTAAACTAACACAGACACCAGAACCCAATACGGATATGGGTCGCCCTCCCAGGGCCGAGGGATACTCGGTACCGGACCGGTGTCAGCGGGATGTGTCACAGCAGCAGTGACCCGGTCTGTGGCCCTGGGCGCCCAAGTATTAGGGGAGATTGAATGGTGGAATGTAGTTAATGGAATAGTTTGTGACGCCACCTGTGGTGTTCGTCAAGTGAGATGTTGAGCCGACGCTGCATGCAGATCCTCTGGGGCTGGTGGTGTGTTGCAGCCAAGATGGTGAAGCTCCCCACAGGTGGAGCTGTAGCCCCAGGGCAGTGTAAATGTAGGGGGAGAGGAGAGGCACAAGCGGTGTAGATGCTGGTACCCAGATGTAGCGGTGCTGGGTAACATTGGCGCAAGAATGAATGGAGGACACTAGGGCTTGTAGTTCCAAAGCTTTACTCACAAGTCTGTAGTACACATACAGGTGCCTGCCTCCGTGCCGTGTCCTCCGGGTCAGGGACTCAATCAACTTCCAGGCCAGATGGAATGCTCCCTTCCAACACTCCGCCAACATGTGCCTTTCTGAACGTCTCCTCTTACAGCGCCTTTAAGTGTGAAGTACTCCTAGTACTGAGCTACACTGGAGTGCCTCCTGATAGATGTTCCCAAGAACTCTACTTGTACAGCAGACAACTGTAGCCTGCTTTGGGGACTCCTTACTCCTGAGTCCCGGCTCACTATCAATGTTGCTGTTGTGCCCCCAAGTCTAAGATGGGAGTAGTGCATTTACAGCTCACTACTCCACCGGTGTCTGCTGTAGAACCATTAGTTCATAGTCCATACAACCTCGGGAACCGGGCCCCGGCCTTGCGCTTAGAACTTCTAGGCAGGGTTCTCTCCTAACCCACGTCCTCTGTTCCCTTTTACTCCTTCGTTCCATACTAGTCTCTCCTTCTTATGAAAGATCAGGTTTCGGTTCAATGTCTTTCTCCTTCTTTCCTTTCCTGTGCCAGCAGACCCAGGTCACTGAGGTCTGCTGCAGCACCTCCTTCCTCCATCCCTCTCTCAGGGATCTTCTCTCCTCACTCCTCTCTGAGTGACTCTCTGACTGACTGACTTACTGACTGAAATCCTAAACCTTCCCGCTCTTTTATGTATTCTAACTCCACCCGCCTCCCAGCACGTTTCGTGTTCCAAGCAGGGAGCCACCAAAGGTGCTCTGCTACACACACTCCAAGCAGGGAGCCGCAATGTGGCTTTGCTGAACTACTGTGTTGTGTGGGATGCAGGTGTTGGAGCGTTGTCAGGAGCCTCCAACAGGGCACCACACCTCAGGAGGAGGTGCAGTACCTCTGTGGCGACTGAGCCTCAAGGGCGCCACAGATACTCCCCTAAACAAATACATCATATCCCCTTAGCAAATACAGACCCCCAAAGAAGACCCCTATACAAATACAGACCCTGTAAACTAAGTCAGATCCAAGACAAAATCCCTAACCATATACAGACCCAGACTAGACCCACTAAAATAATACAAATATATATAGACCAAGTCCAGACCCCTAAATAATAATTACAGACCCCAAAACTAGCCTGCCAAATAAATGATGTCCCCCTACAAAGATATAGACCCCAAAAATAACCAAGAGGACTGCAGAATGAGTAGAGGTGAGCATTTAGCACCCAGGAGACATGACAGCTATTCCAGGAACTTCTCACACAATTCGAGAGGCATTGAGAGAAATTAGGCAGAATCTGAACCCCGTACTGTGGATTATAAGACAGTGCCATGACAAGGCGTATTTCAAGATATCTTCCTGTTTGTCTTCAAAAGAGTGGGAAAACAAGGAGCCGAGCGACGTCAGTCATCGCGACCACCAAACTGATTTGCTTATGTTTTTGATAACATTCCAATCAGCACTTATCCCGGGTCAATGTGAATCACCTCTACCTCCTTCCTTCCACGGTTCCGTCATCTTGATGGATCCATTTCACTTCACCTTTAGCCTCTCACGCAGAAAAAAATATGTTTTTTTTTTTTTTTTTTAAAGAAAAAAACCTCCATTGTCTTTGTCTCCTTTATCCGCTTCGATGTCTCATTTTCCAAAAATACCTGGCACTCTTATTCCCACAACATTGTTCCTTTTGTTTCAGGAAAGAGATAATGTCAGGAGGCAACAGAAAAGCTGCTGAAGAGGCCAGGAGGTGACTTCCTTGCTCACCTGATCTCCATTCACTTCGGTTGTTAATTGCAATTTATTTTTTTAAATTCCTAGAGCAACATGTTCCTCCCTTCCTCCAGCACAGGAAGGAGGACTTTACTGCTCTTACTAAATCTTTTCCAGTGAACTTTTTGTTCTTCAGATACCAGAGGATTTCATTTGCTGTCCATTCCATTCAGTCTACTCCTTATTTTTGGCTTTTCTAAAAAGTCAGTCGTTCCACAAATCCATCGATGAATCTAATGTCTAATGTCATGGTCAAACCTGCATGTTTTTTTATCCTCCATGAGGTTTGACCAAGAGTGATCGTAAACTCCTGAGCCCCCTCCCTTTGTGTATCCTCTGGATCTCCAGTTCTGGTAGGACAGAGTACAGAGTATGTCACCCAAGGAGACTCAGTGTCGGACCTGGGTGGGTGAGCAAAACACAGTTTCTTTAAAACAAATTGTACCTTGGAAAAGTTTTCCAAAACCGTATTACACTAATTGGATTGGACATCCTAAGGCCTCATTCAGACAAATGTGGGTGCATTTTAGTGTCTGTGTTGTGACGGACATTCCCCATCCAACCAGAAGACCCAAACTACCACCATCTATCACTGTGAAAGTCCAGATCATGAGACTCAAGGATATGTGGCCATAGATGTCAGATAGATGGAAGGACAACTGGTAAATGATTCAAATGCAGCTATACAAGCCATAGTCCATATTGGCCATTAAAGTCATTCAAATTGGCCAAAAAATGACGCCGGGGCAAAGGAAGAACAATCTTTTGGGTAATGTTCTTTAATGGAAAAATCTTTCCTGGGCTTTTGGAAGATAATTTTAAACACCCCAAACTCCTTTCCAGATGATGATGGTCTATCATTGGTCAGCCAAAATGATTGTTCCTCGGTAAACTTCATCCAATGTTTGATCGTCTTTTTTTGACCAACCTAAGGCTAATGTGTATGGCCATGTTAAAATGTTGCCAGGTGAGTACTGAATTCTCACTTACCTCCATTATTAAAAGACTAGAATAGTGAGCTTCTAATCTACTGAATCCCTTGAGCCTCTTGACGTTGAGGACTCTATATTGTTAAAACTGTTAGGAGCCGACGCAAAAATATGATGTCTATGCCCAATTACTTAAACGATTGGGATAGCCAAAGACCAATGGGGTTGCCAGACATTACTTAAAACTTGATATTGGGGGAAATAGACATCACATCAAATTTTCTCTTTTGTGTACAACTGCTACAACTTGGGTAAGCTAAAGCAAAGCATGTCCTTCCACCACCACCGCAGTTATTCTCATGGTGGTGCAAGCAGATATATTGCGTAGTGCATGGGCATAGCAAGCATCCTTATGGCCAATCAAGTTAAGAAATTACTTCTTGAACCTCATAAAGACCACATGCTGTAAATTTATGGTGATTGGTTTTGGGCTTTAAAACTGAAACGTGAAAATGTATGACATGGGGGTTATTAAAGTTCCTACAATTGAGGAGGTCGGGTCAGACACAGCTGGGAACCCTGAGGAGAAGATAATGCTTCTGTCTTCTATTTTGCTGGCTATAGAATGCTCAATAAGCGCTATGTAGTGTAAGGAAGCATCAACATCACTGATGTTTGTATAGCACCAATTATCACGTGTCTGCACGAAAAAGCAGAGCTGCTTGGTCCTAGCAGACAAAGACCAACTCTGAAAGTGACTTGTGTTTACCACTGGGCTGTTGTAACTTGGACAAATATGAATGCACAAGTTACAATGGAATAAAAAGATCAATAGAAGAAAATAAAAATGTTTCTCCAGAGATCTTTTTCATCATGTAAAAAAAAAAAAAAAAAAATTATATATATATACACACTAGTTGGCCCGTGTGAAATTTTCACACATTGGTCGTCGGGGGCGCAGGCAATTTCAGAAAAAGTAAGCTGGTCAAATGTAAATGTATTTCATGAGATGATGAACACAGACAGGTATTTATATATTAAGAGAGGGGGGGAAGAAAAAACTGACCAAAAGATCCCAATGTAGTAATAATAATATAGTCTTTATTCCGTCCTGCGACCACACAATACTGGGGGTTCTGCAAATTTATTCTCTCATCTCTAGTAAAAAATAAGTTCCCTCAAAATGATGCCACTGGCAAACACAACTGATTCTGAAAAAAAAAGAGCTATCATCCAACCATGTAGACTAAAAAAAAAAAAAAAAAAAAGTTATGGCGCGTGTGACAAATAAAACAATAAAAAAGGGAATAAAAAAAAGGTTGTCGTAAAGGCCAAAATTAGCTGCAAAATCAATGACCACCAAAAAGCAACAAAAGCTGTTCATATTGTGAATTGGGAAGGAACAGTGATGAGGAGTGAGTGTATAGTGAACCCACAGCGCTTCTTGTGTGGCTCTATCCTAAAAATAAAAGACTGGGAATTTCAGAAATGCTTCTTTATCACTCTTGCAGTAGGCTGTGTCATGTAAGATATAGGCCAGAACGTAAGGAATCTACAACTGGAGGTATGTGTAGCTCTACAAAGGTTCTCGATGTACGGCACAATCTTTGTAAAGAGATTAGGACGTCCAGTTGTGGCCAAAAGTATTGACACCCCTGCAATTCTGTCAGATAATACTCAGTTTCTTCCTGAAAATGATTGCAAACACAAATTCTTTGGTATTATTATCTTCATTTAATTTGTCTTAAATGAAAAAACACAAACGAGAATGAAGCAAAAAGCAAAACATTGATCATTTCACACAAAACTCCAAAAATGGGCCAGACAAAAGTATTGACACCCTCAGCCTAATACTTGGTTGCACAACCTTTAGCCAAAATAACTGCGACCAACCGCTTCCGGTAACCATCAATGAGTTTCTTACAATGCTCTGCTGGAATTTTAGGCCATTCTTCTTTGGCAAACTGCTCCAGGTCCCTGATATTTGAAGGGTGCCTTCTCCAAACTGCCATTTTTACATCCCTGCACAGGTGTTCTATGGGATTCAGGTCTGGACTCATTGCTGGCCACCTTAGAAGTCTCCAGTGCTTCCTCTCAAACCATTTTCTAGTGCTTTTTGAAGTGTGTTTTGGGTCATTGTCCTGCTGGAAGACCCATGACCTCTGAGGGAGACCCAGCTTTCTCACACTGGGCCCTACATTATGCTGCAAAATTTGTTGATAGTCTTCAGACTTCATAATGACATGCACACGGTCAAGCAGTCCAGTGCCAGAGGCAGCAAAGCAACCCCAAAACATCAGGGAACCTCCGCCATGTTTGACTGTAGGGACCGTGTTTTTTTCTTTGAATGCCTCTTTTTTTCTCCTGTAAACTCTGTGTTGATGCCTTTGCCCAAAAAGCTCTACTTTTGTCTCATCTGACCAGAGAACATTCTTCCAAAACGTTTTAGGCTTTTTCAGGTAAGTTTTGGCAAACTCCAGCCTGGCTTTTTTAATGTCTCGGGGTAAGAAGTGGGGTCTTCCTGGGTCTCCTACCATACAGTCCCTTTTCATTCAGACGTCGACGGATAGTACGGGTTGACACTGTTGTACCCTCGGACTGCAGGGCAGCTTGAACTTGTTTGGATGTTAGTCGAGGTTCTTTATCCAACATCCGCACAATCTTGCGTTGAAATCTCTTGTCAATTTTTCTTTTCCGTCCACATCTAGGGAGGTTAGCCACAGTGCCATGGGCTTTAAACTTCTTGATGACACTGCGCACGGTAGACACAGGAACATTCAGGTCTTTGGAGATGGACTTGTAGCCTTGATATTGCTCATGCTTCCTCACAATTTGGTTTCTCAAGTCCTCAGACAGTTCTTTGGTCTTCTTTCTGTTCTCCATGCTCAATGTGGTACACACAAGGACACAGGACAGAGGTTGAGTCAACTTTAATCCATGTCAACTGGCTGCAAGTGTGATTTAGTTATTGCCAACACCTGTTAGGTGCCACAGGTAAGTTACAGGTGCTGTTAATTACACAAATTAGAGAAGCATCACATGAGTTTTCCAACAGTGCCAATACTTTTGTCCACCCTCTTTGTTATGTTTGGTGTGGAATTATATCCAATTTGGCTTTAGGACAATTCTTTTTGTGTTTTTTCATTTAAGACAAATTAAATGAAGATAATAATACCAAAGAATTTGTGTTTGCAATCATTTTCAGGAAGAAACTGAGTATTATCTGACAGAATTGCAGGGGTGTCAATACTTTTGGCCACAACTGTACAAGCCTTGGGAGAACAGACTGTGCCAGCAGGGGCACCGGAGTACGAGGCGCACTTCCTGCTTCACTGCAACAAATACTCAGCATTGAGGGCCTCCCACTTCCAGAGACTTTCCATTCACAACCCGGACTTCCCATCCATGGATGAGGAGAGGAAACTCTGCATCCTACTGGGGGAAGAGGAATCAACAGTGGAGATGGCCGCCCAATACGTCACCATATGTCATAAGCTGAGAGGAACTTAAAACCCTCAAATGGACTATTATTTCCCAAATTGTGCCCCCAATCCCCTCCCCTGTCACATCTATTTTCCTTCCTTTGGCAACACCTAAATGTATTTTGGCCCTGCCAATAAAGCCTATTTGAGTTTGAGTTTTCTGATGATTGCCTCTCGATGGCGGTAAAATACAATGATTGGATCCTACACAGAGCAGAATGGGTTGACACAAAACAGCTGGACACTATAGAGAGCCGACCATCTCAGAACTGCAAGACAGCATTTACAGGGTCTTAGATAGGCTCCGAATGATCAATAAATGAGCAAGTTAGGGTTCTTTCACTGGACGATGAGTAATAATGAGGATAAAACAATTGATAATACAATGGTCCTGCCACCATATATAGCTAGTTTTCGGCAGCATCTTGTCCTTTAAGCACTGCATAGACAAATAACCCTTCTACGGAATCGATAAAAGGTAAACGACTTTCCGATGAGCAATGATGATCGCTAATACTGCACCCCTATACCATCCTGGAAGTAAACTACGTACGGAGCCGGAACAGAACAGATCTGTGCACTAGTACTGACAGTTATCGGGCATTGCAGCTCAGCTCTTTATGAAGTGAATGTCAGCTGAAGTGCAGGACCTGATTGTATGGAGATGTGATTTCATGGTCCCATACACTGTGAACATCCAGCTGCCGCGAGACCTAATAACAGCTGATCTCAACTGAACTTGATGGACATTTGTCTTTTCTCAAGCAGATTAACTATATAATTGTGGTGGGGGTTCAAAGGTTTTTTTTTATGATGTTAATACATGACATAGGACACACTAAGACTGCTGTGTTTATCACATAGGAGACATTGAGACTGCTGTATACATTACATAGAAGACACTGAGATTGCTATTATACATCACATAGGAGACACTGAGACTGCATTAAATAAATCACATAGGATACACCGAGACTGCTGTATATACATCACATACGAGACACCGAGACTGCTGTATAAACAGTACATCACATAGGAGACACTGTGGCCACTGGCTATATCACATAGGAGATACTGAGACTGCTGTATATACATCAAATACAGTTGTGCTCAAAAGTTTACATATCCCGGCAGAATTTTTGCTTTCTTGGCCTTTTTTAAGAGAACATGAATGATAACACCAAAACTTTTTCTCCACTCATGGTTAGTGGTTGGGTGAAACCATTTATTGTCAAACTACTGTTTTCTCTTTTAAAATTATGACAACCTAAAATATCCAAATGACAATGATCAAAAGTTCACATACCCCATTTCTTAATACCATGCATTGCCCCCTCTAACATCAATGACAGCTTGAAGTCTTGTGGTAGTTGTGGATGGGTTTATTTTCTCAGATGGTAAAGCTGCCCTCTCTTCTTAGCAAAAGCCTCCAATTCCCGTAAATTCCTGGGCTGCGGAGGTATGTAAATTTTTGAGCACAACTGTAGACTATTGTATATACATCACATACGACACACTGAGACTACTGTATATATGTCACGGGTTTACCAATTTGTCCAATTTCTCCTACTCCTGCACTGATTAGAAGCACTTCACCTTGTTTGAGGAGGCTTTTAGTGAATTTATCTGGAGACTGTTTGATTTTATTTGTGTGCAATCCTCTTTGTCTCCTACTTTGATTTTTCCCTTCCTTCATTCCCCGGTGGTCCCCTCTGTTGGAGGTGTGTGCATTTCTTATGATTGGTATTTTCCTTTATCCCTGTACTTATTCCCTTGTTAGTCTCGTTGGTGTATTACCATACACTACTATTCCCAGCTTCCCTTGGTGGGGGAAGAGAAAAGACTAATGGCGGATTCAGGAGCTCACTAGTGTCTTCACCAGTAGAAGTAATCTGGGAAGCAGAGATAGCTAAGGGACGGGGAAGGAGCCACTGGCCCCTGGATACCCGACAACAGTTGAGACATTAACTCTGGTCATAACGTTTCTTTTTTATCCATCATGAATGCAGTGACTGCTTTGGCAGGGCAACTGCAGCAACTCAGCCTGGAGGTGACAAGCGGGAGTTTTGTAGCACCCTAACTCCTCAGGTTTGGAGAGCATGACTCCCAGGCAACCCCTAGTGGAGCCCAAAATCGCTTTTCCTGAGATTCTCTAGGGAGTGGGACATGTTTTGTTTTCAGGGAGGTCTGTAAGCTTTACTTTAAGTTACATCCTCCCTCATCAGGAACCGTGGAGCAACGGGTAGGGATTGTATTTTCCCTCCTTCAGGATGACCCCAGGACAGTTGAGGAATTTTGTCAGGATCTATCTATATAGTGGGTACGGAAAGTATTCAGACCCCTTTAATTTTTTTCACTCTTTGTTTCATTGCAGTCATTTGGTAAATTCAAAAAAGTTCATTTTTTTCTCATTAATGTACACTCTGCACCCCATCTTGACTGATAAAACAGAAATGTATAAATTTTTGCAAATTTATTAAAAATAAAAAACTGAAATATCACATGGTCATAAGTATTCAGCCCCTTTGCTCAGTATTGAGTAGAAGCACCTTTTGAGCTAGTACAGCCATGAGTCTTCTTGGGAATGATGCCACAAGTTTCTCACACCTGGATTTGGGGATCCTCGGCCATTCTTCCTTGCAGATCCTCTCCAGTTCCGTCAGGTTGGATGGTGAACGTTGGTGGACAGCCATTTTCTGGTCTCTCCAGAGATGCTCAATTGGGATTAGGTCAGGGCTCTGGCTGGGCCAGTCAAGAATGGTCACAGAGTTGTTCTGAAGCCACTCCTTTGTTATTATAGCTGTGTGCTTAGGGTCATTGTGTTAGGGACGGCGGAATGCACTAAATAATAGGAAGTGCGTTCGCCGCCCGGGGTCCACCGTGCAGTAGGTGTAACAACCGCTGCTGAGTAATGGCAGACTCGCTATATGGCAGTATACTGCGCTCGGGTTAAATGTCACCAGAGGTGCGCAGAGCGGACTCTGTTAAACTCACAGAGGCGCTTTAGTACAAATAAAGCATAAACGCTGAGCCTGTTAGCTTCACAGTTCTCAGCTGGCGTGCACACACGGTATATGGTCACAGGACACGGCCCAAGGCAGAGGTCGGTGTCCGTCTTGACCTACCGTGCGTCTTGACCTGCCGTGCGTGCGGCGTCGCTACCGCGGACGCCAGTAAGTGCTGTTAACTGCAGCGCGGCGGTAACTACTGCCGCTGTACGACAGTGCCGTGAGGCACACACTATCGGACGCTAGTGTAGCGGTGCGGTATGCACTGTGGCGTATGGCTTGCCACTGACTGGCGCTGACTATAACTCTAATTCCCTATCCACATGCGTAATATCAGAGGGAAGTGGTTTCAAATGAGTCAGTCACCAGAATCATACATCCGTCACCATTCACACATAGCACGTATAGTCTATACTAGCGCATGGCCGCTCGGCCATGCGGGCCTTTTATAGCCATGCACTTCCAGGACCTTCCAGACCTCTGAGATGGGCCAATCAGATCAGGACAAGGACCTGAGCACATGACCCCCGATCTCCACTAGGAGATCATCTCATGGGCATGCCCAGTAGCGCGGCGAGAGGACTTAGCCTCTGGAGTGGTTTCCTACAAAGCAGGTTGCACTACCATTGCTGGTCCAAAGGTGGCAGCAACATCCAGACCCAGAGAGCTGGTCTGAGCAGGGCACCTGGATCGCCGAGATTGCTGTGCAGGCCCCTGAGTGGTCGGAAAGGAATGGGAGACTGCTGGATGTATGGCTCTGGATTCCTGCTGTGCAGATGCAGGAATCTGACGCCTAACACATTGTCTTGTTGGAAGGTGAACCTTTGGCCAAGTGTGAGGTCCAGAGCGCTCTGGAAGAGGTTTTCATCCAGGATATCTCTGTACTTGGCCGCATTCATGTTTCCTTCAATGGCAACCAATCGCCCTGTCCCTGCAGCTGAAAAACACCCCCATAGCATGATGCTGCCACCATGTTTCACTATTGGGCAGGTGATGAGCAGTGCCTGGTTTTCTCCACACATACCGCTTAGAACTTTTTGGTGATAATTCTATCTTCGTCTCATCAGATCAGAGAATCTTATTTCTCATAGTCTGGGAGTCCTTCATGTGTTTTTCTAGCAAACTCTATGCGGGCTTTCATATGTCTGGCACTGAGGAGAGGCTTCCGGAGGGCCACTCTGCCATAAAGGCCCAACTGGTGGAGGTCTGCAGTGATAGTCGACTTTGTGGAACTTTCTCCCATCTCCCTACTGCATCTGTGGAGCTCAGCCGCAGTGATCTTGGGGTTCTTCTTTACTTCTCTCACCAAGGCTCTTCTCCCATGATTACCCAGTTTGGCTGGACGGCTAGGTCTAGGAAGACTTCTGGTGGTCCCAAGCTTCTTCCATTTAAGGATTATGGAGGCCACTGTGCTCTTAGGAACCTTGAGTACAGCAATTCTTTTGTAATCTTGGCCAGATCTGTGCCTTACCACAATTCTGTCTGAGCTCCTTGGGCAGTTCCTTTGACCTCATGATTCTCATTTGTTCTGACCTACTGTGAGCTGTGAGGTCTTATATAGACAGGTGTGTCTTTACAAATCAAGTCCTATCAGTTTAATTAAACACAGCTGGACTCCAATGAAGGAGTAGAACCATCTCAAGGAGGATCACAAGAAAATGGATAGCATGTGACTTAAATATGAGTGTCTTAGCAAAGGGTCTGAATACTTATGACCATGTGATAATTCAGCTTTTCTTTGCTAATAAATTTGCAAAAATGTCTACATTTGTTTTTTTTTTCAGTCAAGATGGGGTGCAGAGTGTACATTAATGAGAATTTACCAAATGGCTGCAATGAAACAAAGAGTGAAAAATTTAATGGGGTCTGAATACTTTCCGTACCCACTGTATATACGATGACTCCGATTGAGTCTTCCTGGGCAAGTCCACACTATGTCAGCTCCAGAAGGGAGATCAGCCAGCAGAGAAGTATTGTTCTGAGTTTCGAAGGTGGTCCTCAGATACTAAGTGGAATGACTGCACTCCATAGTCACTTCTGTCAAGGTCCAGCTCTAAGGGATACCTTTGCTTTGTATGAGATTTTGGTTTCCCTTGAGGCAGCCATGTCACTGGCTATCTGAGAGGATCACCATCTTCACCCGAAACATAATGAGAAACCCCAATTTGCAGGGGGTTTGGGGTCAAGGGAATCTTGGTCTAAGTCAACTGAGGAACCCATGCAGTTGGGTGGGGCAACGTGTTCTATTGGTCCAGCTATAGTTTGACACAAAGGGGGGCTGCGTTTTTACCATGGTGGAAAGGGTCATTTTGTGGGTGCATGTTCTTCCTTAACAAACCGCAAACAACTGTAAAACGTAAGGAGCCCGGGTTGCAGGGAGGTTAGCAACCTGGGTATAGATATCTCCTCCGTAGGTAGGTCACAATTTTTTATGTAAAAAAAGGAGAGAAGCCAGCGCTGCTTGTGGTCAGAACGCAATACATAAAGTGCATATGCACATATTCATTTCTAGCTGTATTCAAAATGAGATATTTGGCAAAAAATTGATCAATCATTTGAGCCACCCCGCCGCACCAAGGCAATCTCATGTGGGGCAGTCCTACTCTA
Organism: Dendrobates tinctorius; assembly: GCF_039654945.1. Taxonomy (NCBI): domain Eukaryota; kingdom Metazoa; phylum Chordata; class Amphibia; order Anura; family Dendrobatidae; genus Dendrobates; species Dendrobates tinctorius. The sequence goes on along the minus strand of NW_027361868.1, from coordinate 6,661,176 downwards.
CGTTTTTTATATTCGCTGAGCCATTGTGGCCTCCTATATGCATTAAAAGCAAGACCATATTGAATGCAATCTGTACCAGAAACATTTCTGAATCACTCCCATGGAGCCAGAAAGAGCAAGTGCAGATAAAGGCCAATCAGGTCTGGATATAGACATGTCCAGTTTAACCTCCACACCTGCCTGACCAGCAAACACAGATGAAGGGCGACACAGGTCCAGATACAGGTGCATAATTAAATAGAGCTTGGGGCAGGCCACCCGTGTCTGGACCTGTATCACCCTTCATCTGTGTTTGCTGGTCAGGTGAGTGTAGAGGTTAAACCTGAGATGTCTATATCCAGACCTGATTGGCCTTTATCTGCGTTTGCCTTTTCTGGCTCCATGGGAGTGATTCAGTAATATTTCAGGTACAGACTGCATTCAATATGGTCTTGCTTTTAAAGCATATAGGAGACCGTAATGGCTCAGCGAATATAAGAAACGTAGAGTAGGAATGCCCCACATGAGATTGCCTTGGTGCGGCGGGGTGGCTCAAATGATTGATCAATTTTTTGCCAAATATCTCATTTTGAATACAGCTAGAAATTAATATGTGCATATGTACTTTATGTATTGCGTTCTGACCATAAGCAGCGCTGGCTTCTCCCCTTTTTTGCACAATTATTTATACTGGCTCAAATCCACTGGGGCAAAAATAAGGTGGATATCTGCCTTTCTGGACAGTGGGGCGAGGTTTAATTCAATTGACTCTTGATTTGTCCAGGGCCTCAAACCACATACACTATCTAGACATATACCCGTAATCGCCATTGCCCTGACAACCTTGAGCCAGTGGTATTTTACTCAAGTCGTCCGAGGGACACATCCACAGGTAGGGGCCATGCACTCAGAATGTATTTTCTGTTATGTGCTAGAGGGTCTGCCCTCTCCTGTGGATCTTGGACTACCTTGGCTTACACTGCACAAGCCTGTGGTTGATTGTCAAATTTGGGAGGAGGTAAAGTGGAGCGAGTATTGTCAAGGACACTACTTGGGCACCTGGCTGGCCAGGGTGGATACTCAATCTGTGCCTGACTACCTGTCTGACTTTGGGGATGTTTTCAGAGCAGGGGGCGCCAAGAACATCCTTCCCATTGTCGTTATGATTGCGCCGTTAATCGTATTCCTGGGGCCAAGCTGCCAAAGAGCAAACTATATAATATCTCTGGTCCAGAGAGGCCAGCCATGAAGGACTATATCGCTGAAAGTCTAGCAATGGGTCATATCTAGAGTTGAGCGAAACGGGTCGAACAATTTCAAAAGTCGCTGACTTTTGGCAAAGTCGGGTTTCATGAAACGAAACCCGACCCTAGGATGAGGTCGGCCACGAGGTCGGCGACTTACGCGCCAAAGTCGCGTTTCAAAAGTTTGTTTTGCGCTCTTTTTCAGCCAATCAGGATCCACGGACACTGTGGGCAACGTGATGACAAAGGCACGGGTCACCACCATCTTTCAGAAGGGCATGCAAGTGATTGGCTTGCTTTGGTGGGCGTCACAGGGGGTATAAAAGGGCGTGCACGCCGACCGCCATCTTACTTCTGCCGATCTTAGCATAGGGAGAGGTTGCTGTTGATTCTGTAGGGAGAGCGTTAGGCAGGGAAGAAAAAAAAACTGCTTCTGCTGCTAGCGATTGTGCCTGTACAACACACCAGTCACTGTGTGCAGTGCAAGGGGAGGCTATATTGTGGTGTATCAGTGGTGTTGGTTGTTGGGCTGCCTTCTAAGGCTTCCTGACAGCTGCATTGCTGTTTACCCACTGCTCTGCAAACTGCTTTTTTAAAAGCAATCCCAATTTTTTTTTTTGTCCTGCTGAGGTACTGAGCATGCATTTTTTCACACCATACAGCGGTGTACGCTCCTCACACAGTACCGTGTAACGGCTGTTATCACAGCCACAGTGAAGCTATCTGTGTCACTCTGTGAGAATAAGTTGAGGACATGTTCCGTTCTTACAGACCTGCACTCTAGGGAGATTCCTACTCTGCCCAATTCTACATACACCTTGTAGTTTGTGATACACTAGCCAATTTCTGCCTGTGACATAGCGCTCAGATATTCAGTGGGCCTCACACAATCCAAAAGTGTCCAGTGTCCACAAGTGTCTGCAGAAATTCAAAATCTCCCTTATCCTCTAGTCACTTTGGTCACAGCTGTGCCATCGAGCCTGTGACATAGCGCTCAGATATTCAGTGGGCCTCACACAATCCAAAAGTGTCCAGTGTCTGCAGAAATTCAAAATCTCCCTTATCCTCTAGTCACTTTGGTCACAGCTGTGCCATCGAGCCTGTGACATAGCGCTCAGATATTCAGTGGGCCTCACACAATCCAAAAGTGTCCAGTGTCTGCAGAAATTCAAAATCTCACTTATCCTCTAGTCACTTTGGTCACAGCTGTGCCATCGAGCCTGTGACATAGCGCTCAGATATTCAGTGGGCCTCACACAATCCAAAAGTGTCCAGTGTCTGCAGAAATTCAAAATCTCACTTATCCTCTAGTCACTTTGGTCACAGCTGTGCCATCGAGCCTGTGACATAGCGCTCAGATATTCAGTGGGCCTCACACAATCCAAAAGTGTCCAGTGTCCACAGAAATTCAAAATCTCCCTTATCCTCTAGTCACTTTGGTCACAGCTGTGCCATCGAGCCTGTGACATAGCGCTCAGATATTCAGTGGGCCTCACACAATCCAAAAGTGTCCAGTGTCTGCAGAAATTCAAAATCTCACTTATCCTCTAGTCACTTTGGTCACAGCTGTGCCATCGAGCCTGTGACATAGCGCTCAGATATTCAGTGGGCCTCACACAATCCAAAAGTGTCCAGTGTCTACAGAAATTCAAAATCTCACTTATCCTCTAGTCACTTTGGTCACCGCTGTGCCATCGAGCCTGTGACATAGCGCTCAGATATTCAGTGGGCCTCACACAATCCAAAAGTGTCCAGTGTCCACTAGTGTGAGCAGAAATTCAAAATCTCCCCTGTCCTATAGACACCTTGTACCTTGTTTTACATTACTATATAGTTTGTTGGATTTTGTCTACATTTCTACCAAAAATGAGGAAGCCTGGTGGAAGAGGCCGTGGAATTGGGCGGGGGTTGGCAGCTGGTAATGATGGTGTTGGTGGTGGATCTGATGGTAGTGGCAAGAGCAAAATAGGACCGAATGCAGGAGGTGCTGACCCTGCGTCATCGTCTGGCTACATAAGGCTTCGAAGGCTTAGTTTTCTAGGAGTTGGCAAACCGCTTTTAAAGCCAGAGCATCAGGAAAAAGTTTTGTCTTACATTGCTGACTCAGCCTCCAGCTCTATCGCCTCCTCTTCTTCAGTTGTAAAAAGTAAGAGCACTGAGTCGTCATTGGAGGCTCATGTTCATGAACCACACCTTTCCTTGTGTCCTTCACCCCAACCAAGATTGAAGGATGACGCAGGCCATACTACTGATTACTCCATGGAGCTGTTTTCACATACCATGCCTGGATTATCAAGTCAAATGGTGAATTACCCAGGCCAAGATGAATCTGACATGGAGTGCACTGATGCACAGCCGCTGATGGATGATTCTGCTGGTACATTCACTCAGAGCACTATATTGTCCTCGCAGTGTACAGAGCCAGATTCTGACCCTGATGAGACTCAGGTGCCCCTTCCCGCACACTATGCCACCATACACGGTGACACAGAGGAAGGTGCACATGACATTGAAGAGGAGGTGATGGATGACCCAGTTGTTGACCCAGATTGGCATCCATTGGGGGAAGAGGGTGCTGCTTACAATAGCTCAGATGAGGCGCATCCACAGCAGACATCGACATCGCAACAGCTGTTATCTGGCAGGCCCGGAGCACTCCAAAGACAGGTTCCAAAAATCAAAAGAGTTGCTGGACAGCTTGTCCAGAGGGTCAAAAGATCACAGCGTGCTAGGCCGCAAAATGTCTGCCAAAGTAGGAAGAGTGCAGTGTGGCACTTTTTTGAACAAAATCCTCATGATCAGGCCAAGGTTATCTGTAAGAAGTGCGCAAAGACCTTTAGCCGAGGGAAAAATCTGAAAAATTTGAATACCAGTTGCATGCTTAGACATTTAAACACCATGCACTTGCAAGCATGGACACAACACCAAACCTCAAGTGCCACATGTGCAACTGATCACAACGAAGGTAGTCAGCAACGCTACATTGTTTCCCCCACTGTAAGCCCACCGGTTAGCACAGCAGCAAATGTTGAGGTGTCGTTGCAAGGCCACAGCAGTCAGGGAATCCCACTGTTATATCAACGAAAGTCTGATTCTAGGCCATCAGAAAGAACACCAACTCCATCACCATCATCAACCCTCTCTCAGTCCGCCCTGTCCACCGCTACTTCCACCATATGCAGCTCTCAAGTCCAGCTCACCCTCCCAGACACTATGAGTAGGTCAAGAAAGTACTCAGTCTCTCATCCGCGTACACTGGGTTTGAACACCCACATTGCCAAACTAATCTCGTTTGAGATAATGCCCTTTCGGTTGGTGGAAAGCGCAGCTTTCCGCGAACTCATGGCCTATGCAGTACCACGCTATGACCTACCCAGTTGCCACTTCTTCTCTCGCAAAGCCATCCCAGCCCTCCACCATCATGTGAAAGACCGCATTGTCCATGCACTCAAGCAGTGAGCGGAAAGGTGCACCTCACAACTGATGCATGGTCCAGTCGGCATGGCCAGGGCCGTTACGTGTCCATCACTGCGCACTGGGTTAATGTGGTGGATGCAGGGTCCACAGGGGACAGCGGTGGTGGGACAGTGCTGCCTAGCCCACGGTATAGGAAACAGTTGGCTGTAGGCGTTCGACCCTCCTCCTCCTCCTCCAGAAGCGAAAGCTCGTCCACAGAGCGCAGTTGTACGAGCACTCCATCTGCAGCTGCCACTGTTGCACACGAGGTGTCCCCCTATCGAGCAGCTAGTGGAAAGCGTCAGCAGGCTGTGTTGCAGATGATGTGTTTGGGCGACAGACACACCGCCGAGGTGCTGGCCGAGTACTTGAAGCGACAAACTGAGTCATGGCTGGGCAGTGTACATCTTGAGGCAGGCAAGGTAGTTATTGATAACGGCCGTAATTTTGTGGCAGCCATAGCCCTTTCAAACTCAGCCACATACCTTGCTTGGCTCACACCTTGAACCTGGTGGTGCAGTGCTTCCTCAAAAATTATCCGGAGTTAACAGCCCTGCTCCAGAAGGTGCGAAGACTGTGCGCGCACATCCGCCGGTCGCCTGTACACTCCGTTCGTATGCAGAAGCTGCAGCAATTGCTCCACCTTCCCAACCACCGCCTCATTATCGACATTGCAACTAGGTGGAACTCCACCCTGCACATGGTGGAGCGGCTGTGCGAGCAGAGGCAGGCCATAATGCATTTGTGGGAGGATACACGGCCAGGCACTTTGAGAGCAGACATGGAGTTGACAGGTGTGCAGTGGTCGAAGCTGAAAGACCTCTGTAAAGTCCTTCAGTGTTTTGAGGAATGCACACGGCTGGTAAGCGCAGACGACGCCATCCTAAGCATGAGCATCCCACTTATGCGTCTGCTCATGCAAACTTTGACGCACCTTAAGGAGAAGGCTTCTGCAGCCAATGTTGATGAGGAGGAAGAGGAGGAGGGAATCCTTGATGACATTCAGCCATTGTCTGCTCAGGGACCTCTCCTGGACGAGGTGGAGGAAGAAGAGGAGGAGGAGGATGATGGGGATGATTACTTAGGGGAGGAGGATGCATCTCGTGGGGCAAGTGAAAATGTTGGCGTGGCAAGGTCTGGTACAGGGTTTGTGCGTGACTGGAGGGATGTGGATTTGCCAGAAAGTGCTCCTCCAACCAGCACTCGCAGTGCATCATTGACACCGGGAACATTGGCCCACATGTCAGATTATATTATGCCTTGCTGATCCTAAAAAGGGACCCCCGCATTGCCAAAATGATGAACGATGACGACTACTGGTTGGCCAGCATCCTGGATCCACGCTATAAAGGCAAATTACAAAACATCATGCCACAGGAGAACCTTGACCTAATATTGGCTAATAAACAAGCAACTCTGGTAAATCGTTTGCTTCATGCATTCCCAGCACACAGCAGCGGTGATGGTTCTCACACGAGCCGTACGGGCCGGGGGCAGCTTGCCAGAGGTGTTCGTGGTGCACACAGCAGAAGTGGCGTTGGAGACAGGGGTTTCATGACAATGTTGTGGACTGATTTTTCAAGTACCGCTCACACAACTGGTAATACTGCATCGATGGAAAGTGACAGGAGACAGCAGTTGTCAACTATGGTTACAAACTACTTTTCCTCCCATATCGATGTTCTCCCACACAGGTCATTCCCCTTTGACTATTGGGCCGCTAAACTGGACACCTGGCCTGAATTGGCCCAATATGCCTTACAGGAGCTCGCTTGCCCAGCTGCAAGTGTGCTATCGGAAAGAGTCTTCAGTGCAGCTGGATCAATCCTGACAGAAAAAAGGACCCGTCTGTCAACCCAAAATGTGGATGATCTAACCTTCATTAAAATGAACCACGCATGGGTTTCCAAGGATTTTGTCCCACCTTCCTCTGATGACACATAGGGTGACAGAAAAATGGCTTGCTTTGGTCCACCTCTTCCTGGGACTTGACCTATTTCACCTTTTGCATCAGCTGAATGTCCAACATCAACATATGCCACTTTCTAAAACTCCCTAACTGTGCTGCCTCCCCCCCCCATGGCCGGGGTCACCACCTAGCGCACGACACCGTGTGAGTGCCGTTGCCCTGGACAGGTGGGTAGGCCGACTCTTGGGCGCGGGCACTGGCACAGGGTCCCTCATAGTGCAATCAAGTGTCTCTGACGGTGGTGGTGCACACCCGCCGTCAGACACACCGCCGTACTATGAGGGGCCCAGTGCCAGTACCGACGCCCACAAGTGGGGCCCCCCTTGCTTGGGCAGGGCCCCAGCATTTGCAATCTTTACCTCTCCCTGCTCCTCCGCTGTGTAGTCTGGGCCGTCAAATCCATACTGTGCCTAACACCGTCTGAGCCTGCCTCCTGATGTATAGACATATATTTTGAATGTGTACGCTATCCATACATTTTATCCGGGGATACGGTACCCTTTCTAACCTTTGTGCAATCACGTGCAATCCATACTGGGCCTGACACCGTTTGAGCCTGCCTCCTGATGTATAGACATATATTTTGAATGTGTACGCTATCCATACATGTTATCCGGGGATACGGTACCCTTTCTAACCTTTGTGCAATCACGTGTAACCCATACTGGGCGTGAGAACGGCTGGCGAGCTGTTAAGCAAGCTACAGCACCTGTGGTTTGCACACGTAAGTTTTTCATTTTTTCAGGAATGATGGTTAGGCCTAATTCCGGAACTGCGGTTGACCTGCACATACTGGGAAATCATTGTTCGCGGGTAATAATTGTAATCAGTGATCCCCATCACTAACGTTGTTCAGCGGGTTATCTGCACCTGTAAGCGACAAACGCTGGCCTTTTCAGTGTAGCGCACATGCAGCCACGGACATGTAAGGGCATGACACACCAGTTATTGGCCAATCTCATGTGCCAGAGCCTCACGTGTCCCTCTAGTAAGCCGGACTCGGACCGCGGGGCATGACGGAGTCTCGTTCGTTAACGGAATTAAGCTTGCAATGTGTGCATCTGTTCTGTAGCTGGCATGGTTGAGGTTTCCCAGGTGGAGTCGAATTTAACCGTAGGCTCCACTCCTGGTGGTGCCCTTCTGGACATTCCTTTAAGGTTCAGCTTTGCAACCATACTGCCCACGTAAAACAAACACTTTGCCTTCATGAACGCTGTTTGGAGGGTCATGACTCGTGGGAATAACGCCGCCCAATCAGTTAACCTGCTAGAGAGATCCTTCGTTGCTCCCAAGCATGACATCACACTCCCTAGGAGGAAGGTAATGCCACTGTGGTGACCGTACTCCTGGGGGCAACACAAGTGCACTGATGCCCAGCCACTGCTCGATGAATCTGCTGGTACATTGACCCAGACCACTACCTTCCCCTCGCACGCTACACGGCCTGAATCTGACCCTGATGAAACTCAGGTTACCCTTCCCATATACAGTTCCATCTTACACGGTGACAAAGAGGAAGCTGCAGATGAAAGTGCAGGTTCGGCCCACCCGCCATCAGACACACCACCGTACTATCAGGGGCCCTGTGCCAGTGCCGTCGCCGAGTGGGCCCCCCTGCTTGCTCAGGATCACAGCACTTGCAAAGTTGAAATACTGTGCAGTGAGATGGAAGATGGGGACGACGAGGAGTCCAGACAAGTACAGGGATTCCCTAGCGAGGAGACTTATTTGATTGTTTTCAATGTTGGGACAGCAATTTTTGGGGAGCACTATACTCTGGAGAATGATAGATGGGGTCCACCATACACTGGAACGTTCCAAAGGTGGACATCAGACACTGGAGCAGCATTTACAGGGCCCATTATACACTAGAGCATTAGAAATGGGGCCCATTATGTTTGGAGCATTATTTGAGCCCATAAGACAGTGGAGCTTCATCCATGGGGACCAACATATACTGTAGCATTATGTGGAGCTCATCATATACTGTTTCAAACATTATATGGGACCAATGATTCTGTATGGAGAAATAGATGGGCCTCGTCATGAGATGTAAAAAGTGAAGTATTTTTCATTGTACTATACCGCTATTTCTCTGCCGTATCGGAGCATGATGAGTTGTGGTATGTGTTAAAGGGGCGCTCTTTCGCCCAGGGCACATGAAAACCTGCAGCCAGCCCTCCCCCCCCACAACTTTAGCCAAATAACCCCCATTTTTCAGTGCGTAACTTGTATTATGAAGTTAATTAAGGTTGACAAGCTTAAGTAAGAAGAATTGATGCTTTTGGCATTCAAATGGGCACTGTAGGTGTGTTTCCTGTCCTCCTCTCACTGCCGACTTTTATTCCCCATTGACTTACATTGGGTTTCGTGTTTCGGGACGACCCCGACTTTTCCCTATAATCGGACGATCTTGCTCGACCCGACTTTTGGAAAAGTCGGGTTTCACGAAACGAAACGCGACCCTAAAAAACCAAAAGTCGCTCAACTCTAGTCATATCAGACCATCCTCATCTCCTGTTGCTGCAGGGTTTTTAGTTATAAAGAAAAAAGATGGGGATTAAGCCCCTGCCTAGTTTATTGCGAACTCAATCAGATCACGGTCCAGAATCCATCAGACCTCTTTAACAAAATTGTATGAGCAAAATGGTATTTTAAACTAGATCGCAGGGGGCATGTAATCTTATTCGTATTAAGGAAAGGGATGAGTGGAAAACTAACTTCAATACAGCAGAGGGACACTATGAAAACCTTGTGATGTCATTTGGTAATACAGTAATTTTGGAGGTGGTGGACAGATTTATCAAAACGTCACATTTCATTGCGCTGACTGCTTTAACTAACGCCAAGACCTGGGTGTAAATTTTCATCAGAGAAATTGTAAAATTACATGGGATCCCTACCGATATTCTCAGTGCAGGGTACAATTTTTTTTAAATTTTCTGTGCTGTATACAGCAGGGGGCGAGCGCTCTGTGCTGTATATTGGAGCAGGGGACGAGCACTCTGTGCTGTATACAGCAGGGGACGAGCGCTCTGTGCTGTATATTGGAGCAGGGGACGAGCACTCTGTGCTGTATACAGCAGGGGACGAGCGCTCTGTGCTGTATATTGGAGCAGGGGACGAGCGCTCTGTGCTGTATATTGGAGCAGGGGACGAGCGCTCTGTGCTGTATATTGGAGCAGGGGACGAGCACTCTGTGCTGTATACAGCAGGGGACGAGCGCTCTGTGCTGTATATTGGAGCAGGGGACGAGCGCTCTGTGCTGTATATTGGAGCAGGGGACGAGCGCTCTGGGCTGTATATTGGAGCAGGGGACGAGCACTCTGTGCTGTATACAGCAGGGGACGAGCGCTCTGTGCTGTATATTGGAGCAGGGGACGAGCACTCTGTGCTGTATACAGCAGGGGACGAGCGCTCTGTGCTGTATATTGGAGCAGGGGACGAGCGCTCTGTGCTGTATATTGGAGCAGGGGGTGAGCGCTCTGTGCTGTATATTGCAGCAGGGGGTGAGCGCTCTGTGCTGTATATTGCAGCAGGGGGTGAGTGCTCTGTGCTGTATACAGCAGGGGACGAGCGCTCTGTGCTGTATATTGCAGCAAGGGACGAGCGCTCTGTGCTGTATATTGCAGCAGGGGGTGAGCGCTCTGTGCTGTATACAGCAGGGGGTGAGTGCTCTGTGCTGTATACAGCAGGGGGTGAGCGCTCTGTGCTGTATACAGCAGGGGGTGAGCGCTCTGTGCTGTATATTGCAGCAGGGGGTGAGCGCTCTGTGCTGTATATTGCAGCAGGGGGTGAGCGCTCTGTGCTGTATATTGCAGCAGGGGGTGAGCGCTCTGTGCTGTATATTGCAGCAGGGGGTGAGCGCTCTGTGCTGTATATTGCAGCAGGGGGCGAGCGCTCTGTGCTGTATATTGCAGCAGGGGGCGAGTGCTCGGTGCTGTATACAGGGGGTGAGTGCTCGGTGCTGTATACAGGGGGTGAGTGCTCGGTGCTGTATACAGGGGGTGAGTGCTCTGTGCTGTATACAGCAGGGGGTGAGTGCTCGGTGCTGTATACCGGGGGTGAGTGCTCTGTGCTGTATACAGCAGGGGGTGAGCGCTCTGTGCTGTATATTGCAGCAGGGGGTGAGCGCTCTGTGCTGTATATTGCAGCAGGGGGTGAGTGCTCTGTGCTGTATACAGGGGGTGAGTGCTCGGTGCTGTATACAGGGGGTGAGTGCTCGGTGCTGTATACAGGGGGTGAGTGCTCGGTGCTGTATACAGGGGGTGAGCGCTCGGTGCTGTATACAGGGGGTGAGTGCTCGGTGCTGTATACAGGGGGTGAGTGCTCTGCACTGTATACAGCAGGGGTGAGCGCTCGGTGCTGTATATTGCAGCAGGGGTGAGCGCTCTGTGCTGTATACAGGGGGCGAGTGCTCGGCGCTGTATACAGGGGGTGAGCGCTCGGCGCTGTATACAGGGGGTGAGCGCTCGGCGCTGTATACAGGGGGTGAGCGCTCGGCGCTGTATACAGGGGGTGAGCGCTCGGCGCTGTATACAGGGGGTGAGCGCTCGGCGCTGTATACAGGGGGTGAGCGCTCGGCGCTGTATACAGAGGGTGAGCGCTCGGCGCTGTATACAGAGGGTGAGCGCTCGGCGCTGTATACAGGGGGTGAGCGCTCGGCGCTGTATACAGGGGGTGAGCGCTCGGCGCTGTATACAGGGGGTGAGCGCTCGGCGCTGTATACAGGGGGTGAGCGCTCGGCGCTGTATACAGGGGGTGAGTGCTCGGCGCTGTATACAGGGGGTGAGTGCTCGGCGCTGTATACAGGGGGTGAGTGCTCGGCGCTGTATACAGGGGGTGAGTGCTCGGCGCTGTATACAGGGGGTGAGTGCTCGGCGCTGTATACAGAGGGTGAGTGCTCGGCGCTGTATACAGGGGGTGAGTGCTCGGCGCTGTATACAGGGGGTGAGTGCTCGGCGCTGTATACAGGGGGTGAGTGCTCGGCGCTGTATACAGGGGGTGAGTGCTCGGCGCTGTATACAGAGGGTGAGTGCTCGGCGCTGTATACAGGGGGTGAGTGCTCGGCGCTGTATACAGGGGGTGAGTGCTCGGCGCTGTATACAGGGGGTGAGTGCTCGGCGCTGTATACAGGGGGTGAGTGCTCGGCGCTGTATACAGAGGGTGAGTGCTCGGCGCTGTATACAGGGGGTGAGTGCTCGGCGCTGTATACAGGGGGTGAGTGCTCGGCGCTGTATACAGGGGGTGAGTGCTCGGCGCTGTATACAGGGGGTGAGTGCTCGGCGCTGTATACAGGGGGTGAGTGCTCGGCGCTGTATACAGGGGGTGAGTGCTCGGCGCTGTATACAGGGGGTGAGTGCTCGGCGCTGTATACAGAGGGTGAGTGCTCGGCGCTGTATACAGAGGGTGAGTGCTCGGCGCTGTATACAGGGGGTGAGTGCTCGGCGCTGTATACAGGGGGTGAGTGCTCGGCGCTGTATACAGGGGGTGAGTGCTCGGCGCTGTATACAGGGGGTGAGTGCTCGGCGCTGTATACAGGGGGTGAGTGCTCGGCGCTGTATACAGAGGGTGAGTGCTCGGCGCTGTATACAGGGGGTGAGTGCTCGGCGCTGTATACAGGGGGTGAGTGCTCGGCGCTGTATACAGGGGGTGAGTGCTCGGCGCTGTATACAGGGGGTGAGTGCTCGGCGCTGTATACAGGGGGTGAGTGCTCGGCGCTGTATACAGGGGGTGAGTGCTCGGCGCTGTATACAGGGGGTGAGTGCTCGGCGCTGTATACAGAGGGTGAGTGCTCGGCGCTGTATACAGAGGGTGAGTGCTCGGCGCTGTATACAGGGGGTGAGTGCTCGGCGCTGTATACAGGGGGTGAGTGCTCGGCGCTGTATACAGAGGGTGAGTGCTCGGCGCTGTATACAGAGGGTGAGTGCTCGGCGCTGTATACAGGGGGTGAGTGCTCGGCGCTGTATACAGGGGGTGAGTGCTCGGCGCTGTATACAGGGGGTGAGTGCTCGGCGCTGTATACAGGGGGTGAGTGCTCGGCGCTGTATACAGGGGGTGAGTGCTCGGCGCTGTATACAGGGGGTGAGTGCTCGGCGCTGTATACAGGGGGTGAGTGCTCGGCGCTGTATACAGGGGGTGAGTGCTCGGCGCTGTATACAGGGGGTGAGTGCTCGGCGCTGTATACAGGGGGTGAGCGCTCGGCGCTGTATACAGGGGGTGAGCGCTCGGCGCTGTATACAGGGGGTGAGCGCTCGGCGCTGTATACAGGGGGTGAGCGCTCGGCGCTGTATACAGGGGGTGAGCGCTCGGTGCTGTATACAGGGGGTGAGTGCTCGGTGCTGTATACAGGGGGTGAGCGCTCGGCGCTGTATACAGGGGGTGAGTGCTCGGCGCTGTATACAGGGGGTGAGCGCTCGGCGCTGTATACAGGGGGTGAGTGCTCGGCGCTGTATACAGGGGGTGAGTGCTCGGCGCTGTATACAGGGGGTGAGTGCTCGGTGCTGTATACAGGGGGTGAGTGCTCGGTGCTGTATACAGGGGGTGAGTGCTCGGCGCTGTATACAGGGGGTGAGCGCTCGGCGCTGTATACAGGGGGTGAGTGCTCGGCGCTGTATACAGGGGGTGAGTGCTCGGCGCTGTATACAGGGGGTGAGTGCTCGGCGCTGTATACAGGGGGTGAGTGCTCGGTGCTGTATACAGGGGGTGAGTGCTCGGTGCTGTATACAGGGGGTGAGTGCTCGGCGCTGTATACAGGGGGTGAGCGCTCGGCGCTGTATACAGGGGGTGAGTGCTCGGCGCTGTATACAGGGGGTGAGTGCTCGGCGCTGTATACAGGGGGTGAGTGCTCGGCGCTGTATACAGGGGGTGAGTGCTCGGCGCTGTATACAGGGGGTGAGTGCTCGGCGCTGTATACAGGGGGTGAGTGCTCGGCGCTGTATACAGGGGGTGAGTGCTCGGCGCTGTATACAGGGGGTGAGTGCTCGGCGCTGTATACAGGGGGTGAGTGCTCGGCGCTGTATACAGGGGGTGAGTGCTCGGTGCTGTATACAGGGGGTGAGTGCTCGGTGCTGTATACAGGGGGTGAGTGCTCGGCGCTGTATACAGGGGGTGAGCGCTCGGCGCTGTATACAGGGGGTGAGTGCTCGGCGCTGTATACAGGGGGTGAGTGCTCGGTGCTGTATACAGGGGGTGAGTGCTCGGTGCTGTATACAGGGGGTGAGTGCTCGGTGCTGTATACAGGGGTGCTTGCTCTCTCCTCTCTGCAGCAGGTGACGGGCCGGCTCTAGGACCCCGCGGCTGCCGCAGCTGCACAGCTGTCCGCCCCTGTCTGCCTGTCCCGGGGAGACATTAATAGCTGCTCCCGGCACGGCGGCCTCTTTCTCTCCGTCGAGCATCCCTGTGCGGACACCATGGGACCCCCTGACGCCATCGAGCGCTTCATAAGCCCCGGGAAGGGCAGAGGGATGCGGGCGTTACGTGACTTCAGGCTGGGGGAGCTGCTCTTCACCTGCCCGGCCTATACCTGGGTCCTGACTACCAATGAGCGGAGCAGCCAGTGCGACCACTGCTTCTCCAGGTACCTCCCCGCCCTCTGCGGCCCGGGCACCGGCTGCCGTGTCCCCCCGCCGCCCCTGTCCGGGTCCCCCGGGGCGGAATCATTACTGCTGCGCCTCTATTACAAGGAGTGCGGTGGCGGCAGTGCCGCTGCACGTGGGCGGAAGCGCTGATTCCTGCAGGGCTGCGCGGTCCTAACGCCGCCGGATATCTGCCTGATAATAAGTTCCCTGCTATGCTCCAGTGTGTGAGGCCTGTGCTGCTGCAGTGTCTGCGGGGAATCTGCCGGAACACTCAGAGATCTGCTGCACGGAGAGCGCACATGGAGCCTTGTCTCCCAGCATAAACCAGTCACAAGTAGCAGCAGCAGCATGTCTGACAACGGCACCGGGTGGGAGAGAGAAATGTCAGGCAGCTGCCACCCAGTGGGATCGCACAGCTGTCACAGCCGGCAGCAAGTGGCGCAAATCTCATCCGTGTGACGCCGCCGATTTATCACCGTAGAGGCCTAATCAGGGGCACTTCTTTTTTGGGGATGTCCCAGTGGTGCCCCTTTTTTGGGGATGTCCCAGTGGTGCCCCTTTTTTGGGGATGTCCCAGTGGTGCCCCTTTTTTGGGGATGTCCCAGTGGTGCCCATTTTTTGGGGATGTCCCAGTGGTGCCCATTTTTTTCCCAGTAGTAGTACCCCTTTTCTGAGTGGGGTCACAGTGATGCCCCTTTTTTATGCCCAGTAGTTTTCCCCCTTTTCTGAGTGGGGTCACAGTGATGCCCCTTTTTTTTTCTTAGTCGCAGCGCACTGAAGCGGACCTGTTGCTCAGTTGATCATTAATGACCCTCAGGTTGTCGCACGGCCCTCCTATCACGTCCTCAGAGCTACAGCTGTTACACCCCCCGCAGTGAGTTTCCCCCCATCTTATGGGCAGGGAATAATGTAATATTTTTGCAAATCACACACAAAAGTACTGTGTTCACCACTATGACAGTTCTTCCTGGCATTAGAGGTAGTCGCGTCTCGGAAATTGAACACAATGGCGCTCCTGGTGCAGCTGCTATGAAAGGTCGACACTGATTGGTGGGGATCCAAAGTGATGGCCATGTGCGATTCCTGTATGGGATCAGATCCCCTGTAAGTATCTCCGGCCGCACACGGAGGGTGTGTGACGTCTCGGCGGCTTTATTTAGGATGACATTTTCTGTGGGGCGTCGGAGCCTTGAAGTCTGATAACTCTGGGTAAGACGCTTCACATCTGCGGATTCCATGACGGTTCTTGCACCAGTGGGGCCCGATGGATCCAGGAGAGAAAATAGTTATGTACAGCTCTAGGGTAGATCCTGCATCGATGTGAACAAAGCTTTAAGGGGATGTCCAGTTGTGAAAATGGGGCTCATACTGGATAAACATAATACATAAAATGATCCCCTCCTTCACTGATGCCCCCCAGCTCCTATTCTAGTGCTAGCCTGATCAGCACCGGTCTGTGCTGCCTGCTTCTGTCATCGATGTACCGGCTATACTGCAGTGGCCAATCACAGGCCACATTGGTGATACGCCTTAGTGATTGGCTGAGCCAAGGACCAGGAAGCACAGACCAGAGGGGATCGGTAAGGGGAGATGTAGTTGAGAACAGATCACACTTCCTGTTTGCTCAACTCTGGTCTAACAGCCTTTTATAAGAAACCCGCAGTCCGTACTGAGACTGTAAAATACGGTCGTATGAACTCGGCTCATAGGGGTTATATTGCTACTTTTTAAAAAATTGTTTGAATCCGTGTGACCCCTTTTAAAGGGCATCTCTCAGTAGGATCAACTCACCTAAGTCATCTATGTGGGCATTTAGGTCATAGGAAGCTGAATAATATGATGCCTTGATATTTGTGATCTGATGTCTTATTCCATAGAAATCCACACTTTTTTTTTTTTAAATATGTAAATGAGCTGTTAAGATCTATGAGCCGGACGTAGATCTCCCTGAGCTTCTGCCTGCAGAGCTTATTGTAAATACGCCAGTGTGAGACATGTGAATCTGGAGAGAAGACTAAGTCATTACAAGTCTCACCCCATTTCATTTACAGTAAGCTCTGGAGGCAGATTCTTGTGGAGATCTATGTCTGGCCCATAGATCTTAACAGCTCATTTATATATTTAGAAAAACGTGGACTTCTCTGGAACAAAACGTTGGATCACAGATCTGAAGGCATCTTTTTGTTCAGCTACCTATGACCCTACATGCCCCTATAGACGGCTTAGGAGGGTTGATTCTGCTGGCAGATTCCCTTTTAAGACTAAGGTGGTGATCTTTGTGGCAGAACTACAGGAAAAAGAAAAAACCCAGGCCGAGTTCACACTAGCCCCAATATTTATTCCCCCCCCCCCCCCCCCCCCCTGCAAATATTATGGATGGGGGAAAAAAATCACTATTGGGGCTCGTAAGATGATAAAGGCCAGATTCACATTAGTAATATATGAATCGGTCGTAGAATTTTTTAAAAAAAGTGCGAAACATCAAACTAAGTCTGTCTGAATTTGGATATAGGCTTCTATATACTTTTTTCCCCTTGATCTTTTGCTGGTACAGGAAGAAAATCATACCCGTGTCAGTATATCCAGAGAATACACCGTAAAAGTGTGACCCAGCCTGACACAGCACCTGTGGAAGTCTTGCGTTTTTCTCCCCCAAAATTTTATTTTTATTTTTTCTTGGTTCCATCTATTTTTTTTTTTTTTTCTCGTTTATTCTCTCTTTTTTTTTTTTTTTTTTTTTTTTTTTTTTTTATTTTGTTTTTTTTGAGCTCTCAGCCAAGTTTATGCATGTTGTTGGCCATTAGTCCTCCCGTCTTGCCACGCTCGGTGTCGTACAATTAATAGACGTTCCGTTCGTGCCATGTAAAGCACGCAAAGACCTCGAAGCAGTCGAGGTTCTCGGCTGGGGGTCACAACAGATGTTCACGTGAAATCCTCTTGCATGTCTGGGGGAAGGAGGGATGGAGAACGGCCAACAATCAGTGCCAGGGCCGCTGGGTGGCAGGAGGGGGACGGGCCACGGAAGACACGCTGGTGACAGATACAATGGGCCGGGATTCCGGTGCTCTGTGAGATTGCGTTCTCGCCACATCCACACTTTTTTCAGCTGTTCCTTTTGACATTGGCACCTGTCGTCACTTACTTGTGTAATTACGTTTCTCATGTCGGAGCTTCTTTTTATAAACCGGCCCCTCGGTGTTAAGCCCTCCAGCTATTAGCGGCGTGCCTTGTAGGACTTGTCTTGACTCACATAATTAATCGGCGTTATTCTAAAGTCACCTGTGCTCATTTGTGCCTTCATTACACACCGACCAGCGAGTGCTGATCATAGCTCGGTCTATGACCTCCCTAGGGAGTGTCCTCTTTTTAGTCATCCAAAATAAGAGTTTTTCCATTTAAGGGTTGCCTATTTTTGGATGACCTCTAATGACCTCCGTCCCAAGGGTTGTCGTTCAGCTTTTCCAGACTCCTAAATGTCAAATATCCGTATTGGTTACTGCACCTTTTCCTCTGGAAACTTTAAACTTGACAGGCCAGGTGAAGGGGAAGGTGTAATGATGGCCAGATAGGTTAACTTTTTGGCAAGCTGGATCAGGAGAAGAGAAAATGGTGTAAACCAGTGTAATTTCACCCCCCAAAAAAATTCTGCTCTAGCCAAACGCTTGTTTCAGATCACACCCATCCATGGCCTTCCTGTGCCCCCACCATAGCTCTACTCTGCCCTTTCCTTGAAATAATCATTCCAGAAGCTTTGAAGGAGTTTTCGGACTGTCTAGGAGATTTTACCAAGTCCTTCAAGAGTTTTGGAAATTCTTCCCCGCTACCACCACCACCACCACCCTTACCCCCCCCCCCCCCCCCCCCCCCGGTATGAGCGCTATACTTCGGACCAGAGATGAACAATTTTTTTAAAATAGTTTTTAGCGTTTTGGGTTTGATTTATCCAAGGTGTTCGGAGCAAAATTTGGACCTATCGTAATCAAAAGTGGCCTGAAATTACATTTTTGTCTTCTGAGATTTCTCCAGACCCCAAAGCTGAATAAAAGGAGTGGTGGAGGAGGGGGTAAAGAACAATAGAAGAAAATTCTCCATGTCCGGTTCCTCTGGTCGTCTTTGTGCTTTAAGGCTACATTCCTACAATGTCTCTTTGAGGTTTATTTAAACTACGTTTTCGCAAAAAAAATGCAAGTAACCTATTTTACTTAATGGGTGCAGAAAATCTGAAACATCAAAAACGCACCCAAAGCTCATCATGGGAACGTAACCTAAATCTTCCAATGCTGTATTAGCCTCATGTGGTCATGACTTGTATGAATGACGTGCCTCTTCTCGTGACCACACGAGGCCTACTCAACGCCAGGAGATGTGACGCCGCTGGACTGAGGGGGGAGCTGCAACTGCAGGAAGGTTGGGCCTCTGATAGGGGAGGGTCTTCATATTTTTATTTTTTAACCCTTCCCAGCCTTTAAGCTGCCGTTTGGAAGATGAGCAGCGCTGATGGCCTGTCGACAGTTGCCAGCCAGGAAGCTGAGCATGGTCAGCAGGTATGGTGCACATGTCCTACCTTGAATAAGACGTGTCCATAATGCCTGCCATCTAATGTGAGCGTCCTAGCAGGTGCCACTCAGCGAGACCTCCTCCATGCTGCTCCTCTCCTGATGCAGAAGTGCTGCCGGAGTCTCCCTTTAGTTTGGTTACACATTTCCGTTAATGTCAAACCAAATAAGTCTGAGGCTGCATTACTGAGAGGTGCCAATGACGTCTCGTCCACTCTTAGGAGTCCAGTTATGACCACAGACCACATCACAGATCGTGATGATATAGCATAGCTACAGTTGTGGCCAAAAGTATTGACACCCCTGCAATTCTGTCAGATAATACTCAGTTTCTTCCTGAAAATGATTGCAATCACAAATTCTTTGGTATTATTATCTTCATTTAATTTGTCTTAAATGAAAAACCACAAAAAGAATTGTCCTGAAGCCAAATTGGATATAATTCCACACCAAACATAAAAAAGAGGGTGGACAAAAGTATTGGCACTGTTCGAAAAATCATGTGATGCTTCTCTAATTTGTGTAATTAACAGCTCCTGTAACTTACCTGTGGCACCTAACAGGTGTTGGCAATAACTAAATCACACTTGCAGCTACTTGACATGGATTAAAGTTGACTCAACCTCTGTCCTGTGTCCTTGTGTGTACCACATTGAGCATGGAGAAAAGAAAGAAGACCAAAGAACTGTCTGAGGACTTGAGAAACCAAATTGTGAGGAAGCATGAGCAATCTCAAGGCTACAAGTCCATCTCCAAAGACCTGAATGTTCCTGTGTCTACCGTGTGCAGTGTCATCAAGAAGTGTAAAGCCCATGGCACTGTGGCTAACCTCCCTAGATGTGGACGGAAAAGAAAAATTGACAAGAGATTTCAACGCAAGATTGTGCGGATGTTAGATAAAGAACCTCGACTAACATCCAAACAAGTTCAAGCTGCCCTGCAGTCCGAGGGTACAACAGTGTCAACCCGTAATATCCGTCCGCATCTGAATGAAAAGGGACTGTATGTAGGAGACCCAGGAAGACCCCACTTCTTACCCCAAGACCTAAAAAAGCCAGGCTGGAGTTTGCCAAAACTTACCTGAAAAAGCCTAAAACGTTTTGGAAGAATGTTCTCTGGTCAGATGAGACAAAAGTAGAGCTTTTTGGGCAAAGGCATCAACATAGAGTTTACAGGAGAAAAAGAGGCATTCAAAGAAAAACACACGGTCCCTACAGTCAAACATGGCGGAGGTTCCCTGATGTTTTGGGGTTGCTTTGCTGCCTCTGGCACTGGACTGCTTGACCGTGTGCATGGCATTATGAAGTCTGAAGACTACCAACAAATTTTGCAGCATAATGTAGGGCCCAGTGTGAGAAAGCTGGGTCTCCCTCAGAGGTCATGGGTCTTCCAGCAGGACAATGACCCAAAACACACTTCAAAAAGCACTAGAAAATGTTTTGAGAGAAAGCACTGGAGACTTCTAAGGTGGCCAGCAATGAGTCCAGACCTGAATCCCATAGCACACCTGTGGAGAGATCTAAAA
The DNA here is from genome assembly GCF_039654945.1 of Dendrobates tinctorius. Taxonomy (NCBI): domain Eukaryota; kingdom Metazoa; phylum Chordata; class Amphibia; order Anura; family Dendrobatidae; genus Dendrobates; species Dendrobates tinctorius. The sequence goes on along the minus strand of NW_027361868.1, from coordinate 6,640,867 downwards.
ATGGCAGTTTGGAGAAGGCACCCTTCAAATATCAGGGACCTGGAGCAGTTTGCCAAAGAAGAATGGCCTAAAATTCCAGCAGAGCATTGTAAGAAACTCATTGATGGTTACTGGAAGCGGTTGGTCGCAGTTATTTTGGCTAAAGGTTGTGCAACCAAGTATTAGGCTAAGGGTGCCAATACTTTTGTCTGGTCCATTTTTGGAGTTTTGTGTGAAATGATCAATGTTTTGCTTTTTGCTTCATTCTCTTTTGTGTTTTTTCATTTAAGACAAATTAAATGAAGATAATACCAAAGAATTTGTGTTTGCAATCATTTTCAGGAAGAAACTGAGTATATCTGATAAAATTGCAGGGGTGTCAATACTTTTGGGCACAACTGTACATTGGATGGCAAAACTGATTAAATATAATGTGCTGGGACTACAGAAAGGTTCCTATTGTTCCATGGAGCTACTCAAAAAAGTTATTTGGGGTGTTGGCAATTGGCATGTGGCTTGGCATTGGTTTGGTTGGTGTTGGGTTGTTTGGTTTAGTGTTGGTTTGGTTGGTGCTGGGTTGTTTGTTGGTTTGGTGCTGGGTTGTTTGTTGGTTTAGTGTTGGGTTGTTGGTTTAGTTGGTGTTGGGATGTTTGGTTTGGTGTTGGGTTGGTTTGGTGTTGGGATTTTTGTTGGGTTGTTGGGATGGTTGTTGGTTTGGTTGGTGTTGGGATGTGTGTTGGTTTGGTTGGTATTGGGATGTTTTTTGGCTTGGTGTTGGGTTGTTTGTTGGTTTAGTGTTGGTTTGTTGGTTTGGTTGGTGCTGGGTTGTTTGTTGGTTTAGTGTTGGGTTGTTGGTTTGGTTGGTGTTGGGATGTTTGATTGGTGTTGGTTTGGTTGGTGTTAGGATGTTTGTTTGGTTGGTGTTGGCATGTGGCTTGGTGTTGGGATGTTTGTTGGTTTAGTGTTGGGTTGTTGGTTTGGTTGGTGTTGGGATGTGAGTTGGTTTGGTTGGTGTTGGGATGTTTGTTGTTTTGATTGGTGATTGGATGTTTGTTTGGTGTGGCTATTGTTTTGGGAGGTGTTGGTTTGTGGTTTTTTTCTAAATTCTTGCTCCTAGAAGGAAGGTATATCACTGTCTGCTATGAGTGATGTTCCCCACCTTCCCTGCCAGTATTCTGAGTAGGCCCTCACCTGTATAAGAAATTTTTAGCCCAGGCATCTGTACAAAACGTACATAAAAAGCTGGCTATTTTTTTTATTATACATTTTGCTTGCAATTTTTGTTCAGATTTGGGCCCATAATGCGGTTCAATACGCAGAGTCTTCTGGACAAGGGCCACTGGGCACTGCCTCCGCTCCTCCATTACCATCTCATATATTTATTTTATTTTTATATATTTATCTTGGATCTAATGATCAAACGAGCAGATTTTCCTTTTCCGGCCAAGTGTTTGTAATCTTCCAGCCAACTTAAGATAGCCGGTGTTATTTGCTGCGGAGAGGCGTCCGACACAAACCAGATCCCTCTTGCTGCGTCTCAGATGCCGTCTTTGGATGCAGAACAATGACTGATAAAGATATGAGGATAGGGAACATTGGAAGTCCTTGGTGTGGGAACGTTTGTGTCACAGCAAACCTTCTAGTGTTTTTTTATTTTTTATTCTACTTGTTTGATTTTTTTAATCATTTATACACTGGATGGAAAATTCCTTTTATATTAATATAGATTAATTGTATCAACTTTTTTTTTTTTTATAATTTGATTTTCTAAAGCTAAATAAAACTACTATAGCTAGGAAGTCTTAAAAAAAGGCAACATACAATAAAAATAAACAAATGAATAAATCTAGATTCGTTGCATTATTAGTCTCCACATCAACTTAAAGGGTTTTTCCATCTACCACAATTATTTGAGGCTAAAAATAATTTTTGCAATTGGGCTTCATTAAACATTGTGCGCCATTAGATCGATAGCTCGCTTCTCTAGACGCGTTTTCAAGGGCAGAGTCAGTTCTGATCGAATGTCGCATTATTCATGTACACTATAATGGCTAAATCTAATTAATACATTTCTAATAAACAGCAATTACAGACTAATATTTTTATTTTTTTTTTTTTTACTTTTAAGGAAAGAAGGGCTTTCAAAATGTGGCAAGTGCAAGCAGGCCTTTTATTGCAATGTGGACTGTCAGGTAGGACATTATTATTATTTATTCTTTATTTCCATGTGTTCAAAGAGGATCCCGTCTCCTTAAGAATCACAGTAGAAATCATGCTCGTGAAGCGCCAGATAGGGCCGGGGGACTTGGTCCGGGCCTTAGTCAGTTCTTCAGGGGTTTTGTCACGGCAGCGGTGACCCGGTCCGTGACCCTGTGCGTCCAATCAAATAACGATGGGTAAGTTAGTTGAAATAAAGTCGTGAAGCCACCCGTGGTATTCGTCAATCAGGAGATAGCCGACGCTGCTCGAGGAGGCCACTGGGGCTGTTGGTGATGCAGCAAAGTTGATACAGCTCTCCACGGGTAGAGTTATGCCCCAGGGCAATTATAGTGTTAAAGATGTTGGTAATGGTTGTAGTGCAGGGAAAATGACGCAGTAAATAATCTGAGGACACATTGGAGTGCAGTCTTCACCGTTTTACTCACAGGTCTTCCAGTTACAATCCCTAGCCGGAGTGCTGTGTCCTCCAGGTCGGTGATCCAGCCAGCTCTCAGATAGCTTGGGGTCCTCTGTACCAGCACCCCTTTCTGATTTTCCTTTCCTCTCTGCGCTGGCTCCTTCCTCTCCTGCCCTGCGCCTTCACACAGTGCCCCAAGCCTGCAGCCTCAGATCTGTTGGACGACGTCCTCTAGGTCCCCTTGATCCTATATGGTTGCCTTTTCAGTGAATGTGTAAGGCGTTGGCTGTAGCACATACAGTCGCTACAGCCTCCGGTTTGCTAGGTGAGTCCTTAGTTTCTCCACTAGTCTGGGGCCGGTCCCCTACTGCGACCTGGTCCCTGCACCCGACTACAGTCGGCGTGGATTTGGGCGCCACGGGTGGATTCCTTACTTCCCGTGCCCCAGGACCCCTTCTTTCTCTCCTCTTTTTTTTTTCCTCACGCTGCGCTAGTCTAGGGACATGCTCCTCTCTCCTTCAGTCCCCAGCACCAATTCCTTCTCCTTCCTGACTCCTCCCTCCTCCATTTGACTCCTGTTCCCATGACAACTCTCCACTCCCAACTTCTGGCTTTCTCTCCAGCTGTCCTTCCCTTATCTACTTCCTACACTCACACCCTCTACCTAGGTTCCTCCTGGCCTGGAGAGGTCCAGTGTTGGGTGCTAGTGTGTGGGTCCTGGGTTGTGCCCCTCCTTACCTGAGAGTGGCGACTGGACCCTCAGGGTTCACTTCACTCATAATTGGGAATCTCCCTCTTTCATCCCCATTCCGCATTCTAAAAACTGACACAAAATCATGTTGCTAAAGTCTTCACTAAGAGCTGGGCAGCCTGTCTTATGGTATATCTGTTGCTGCCTATGCAGAGTGCCAATGTACAGATTATCATACTGCGGCACTCTGCATAGGGAGTGTAGACTTGGATGACAAAGCATCCAGTGTACCGTAATCATTATACTGGTCACTGTCATCTGTCATTGCTTATGCAGAGCGCAGCTGTATGACAGTCATCTCTACTATTGTGCTCTGCATAGGTAGTGCAGCTGGTGATCACTGTGCAGTTTTACTTTGAGTGAAGCTTCTGCCTGCTGGGCCATCACTGCTCCCGTACGCTGCTAGAAGCGGTGCTTGCCATCCACTTAGTGAAGATTTCCGAGGGGTTGATTCTAGATCTTATAGACCATAGTAGGAGTCTAAAATGTTGACCCCCCCCCCCCTTCTAGAATTTGGTGTCTGGGGCAACAACCCCTGTGACCACTGAATAGCATAACTTCCTCCACACCCTTTGATTTTAATGGAAGAGATGTATAGACGACAGTTCCACTTCAGTGTCAGATGTCAGTGATCATCACCTCGGGGGCGGTGCCTCGTGTAAGAGGGGGTTGTCTCAAGGTGCTGTCTAATCTGCATAAATGCAATCTGTCGGCGCATGGTGCTGCAATATACTAACTTAGCAAATTTGTAACTGAAGAGTTTTCCATGACTCATTAGGCCTTGTTTATCCATAACGTTGGAAGAAGGAACAAGTCGTTCTATTTGGTGTCAGTTGTGCCAAGTGCATATGTCGCATGCTGAAAAATACATTTAAGGCAACTAGCGGCATAATGGTTGCGCCTTTTATAAATATGGTGGATGTCTCCTGCGCAATTTCCAAAATGTCATTTAATTTTATAAAATATACCGAAGTTATGTCAGATATACTGTGAATGTTACGGAGAAGATCGCAGATTTTGAGTTTTGGATTTTTTTTTTTTTTTCTCCATTGGTTTAGAAGCCCTCTTTTCAATAGTTTTGGGTGGTCGCTGCAAAAAAAGTTCTGTTTCATTTTTTTTTTTTTTTTTTTTTTTTTTAAATCTTTTAATCATCCAAAATTTAAAATGCCGGTCACTTTTTCTTCAACTCTGTGTGATCCTGCCTGAGGATAGATTTTAATTAGAAATGGCTACAGGGGAAAAGCCCAATTCAGTAATACATTTTTAGATATTTTTTATTTTATTTTTTTTTTTGAAAATTGAGATCCAAAATGCAAAAGAAAGGAAATTTTAAGTTCTGTCCAAAGCATTAGTTGATTGTTTTTTTTTCCTTTTTGTTTTTTGACAACCCTTTATTGTCTTTTGATTAGTGGGACTATTATGATCTGTGGAACCCGCAGCGATCAGCAGAACAGGCCACTTTTGTCCACTCTAGAAATGAGGGGCATTAATTCCTTATGTGGCTGCCGAGCGCTGCACTCGCTTTTTTTGAGTAACCCCATGGTCCCTCAATGCCACCCCAGACTGCCTCTCCCATTGTATAAAACTTCCCCATCCGATTTTAAAAAAAATCTCTCCATGTTCAGCTGCAGCAAACCATAAAATTAGGAAGTGTTTCTTATGAACAGATTACAATTTACTTGTTAAAAATAAAAATTTTTACAAGAAATTTGCAAGTTTTCCCATTTTCAGATCATGAGTATGACCCCTTAATTTCAATGGCTATTGTGTAGGTAGGGGCCCCGACCGGGGGGGTCCGCTTCTTGCCGCAGACAGACATGAGACGGAGACAGAATATGTTCAGCAGGCTCATTTTTATTGGCCGTCCTCCTGACGACCACAGCAGCTTCACACTTCTTCGTATACAGGCCCGGGTACCTCCACTTTCCTTTCCTGTAGTCGTGGCGTCCCTCGTGACTCTTTTCACTGTGGCTGCCCTAGGCCTATCCACCACAGCGCTTCACCAACCCGAGTACGTCATCCGTTTGGTACCCCCAGGCTGTCTCCGTCTGCGGCTTCTGTCGTGTGGGCCACCCCCCGTGACTGTCTAAACTGTCGGTCCCCTCCAAAGCTTCTTTCCTGTCTCCACGAGACTTTAAGGCATTGCTTGTAAGCCGAGGCGTAGCTAGGGATTCAGCTCAAAGGGGGCGAAACGTCTGAGTGGGCCCCTAACCGGCAACCCTGATTTCTAACATTTCCAGCCCCATCTATTCCCAACCCATAATAATGCCTCGTTTGTGCCCTCTAGATGGTAAAATTGCCTCCTATAAACCTCCTTCACCCCCCCGAAGCCTGTTTTTCACCTTCCTGACCAGGCCAAATTTTACAATTCTGACCACTGTCACTTTATGAGGTCATAACTCTGGAAATCAGTCATGCTATACAAAATAGTTAATAAGTAACACTGCCTACATGTCTACTTTACAACAACCCAATTTTTGAAGCATATATTGTTTTTTTGTTAGGATGTTAGAAGGGTTAAAAGTTGACCAGCCATTTGTAATTTTTCCAACAAAATTTACAAAACTACTTTTTTAGGGACCACATCACGTTTTCAAATTACTTTGTGGGGCTTATATGACAGAAAATACCCTAAAGTGTCATCAATCTAAATACTGCACCCCTCAAGGTGCTCAAAACCACATTCAAGAAGTTTATTTTTAACACTTCAGGTGCTTCACAGGAATTAAAGAAATGTGGAAGAAAAAGGAACATTTTACATTTTTCTCACAAAAATGTTCATTTAGCCCCAAATTTTATATATTTTTACAAGAGTAACAGGAGAAAATGGACCATGCACTTTCTCCCGAGTACACAAAAAAAAAAACCATATGTGGGGGGAAAACTACTGTTTGGGCGCACGGCAGGCCTGACACCATATCGCGTTTGCATAGCCCCTGATGTGCCTAAACCCAGGTATTTCATCGAATTGGGGTTCAACTAGTGTCAGAAAAATTAGTAATAAATTCATTGACTTAAACACCATATAGAGATATTTAAAATAAAACTTAACCTTTAATTACTGTATACTCCTTTTTAAAATTAGAAAAAAATATTTAAAAAACAGTACCGTCTGGCCAAAAAGTCCTACCCCAGTCTGAGTGATATCTATAAACAATTGGCAAAATTAGCCCTTCTATTATGTTTAGATATCACACAGCCTGGGACCAACGCAATGTCATAGCGCCGATGGACGCACAAGACGTCGGAGTGCCAGTGCGGCGCAATGACGTCACCACACCCAGGACTCTGTGCGTCCGTCGTTGCCTTGGCCATTCTTTAGACCCCATGCTTGAAGTGACCCAAGGTCTAAAGAACAGAGTGGTAGTGCAGGGAGACCGTGTCTCCATGCTCTACCGTGGGAATTAACTGTGCAGTTGAGGGTAGCGTAACTTTGGGTGGGCATCTCAGAGCGCGGGGCCTGGGGCGCCTCTGCTTTTCCCTTCCCCCAGTAGCTATGCTACTTCTTATAAAGGTTGTTTGCTTTGGACAATCCCTACATGTTGGAGTTCCTTCATACTGACCTAATCAGTGTCCCCCTTGCTGATGCCCTTAGTGATCCACTATGATCTGAGGGAAAACTTACAGTAGCACTAAGCATTTGATTTTCCTGCAGCACCCCCGCAGGTGAAATGAATCATTACACATTCGCATCAATGGATTCACTGTATAATACAGGACAAGTCCTGCTGATGGAGCCAGAGATGCTCTTTAAACCCTCTGACCTAGACATGAGGCTCCTAAACAGAGGACAAGTCAACATTTTTTATTTTTTTTTTTGGGGGGGGGGGGGGTACAATGTACTGCATGATAAACCTGTATGGTTATATGGTTTAAAGAGTGTCGTTTTTTTTTTTTTTTTAACTGTTACCCTCTGAGTTTTACTATGGGACCCTATGTCTGTTGTGTAAGGTGACTGTCGTCCAACTTGTTCATCAACACTTCTCATCCATCCTCCTAAATAAAGCCGTGTTTGTCATTTTATGGATGTTCTGAAGATTTTATTTTTTTTTTCCCTCTTGTAGAATCTCATCCTCTTATTTGTAAAGGAAACATATTTCCCTTCACCTTTTGTCTATGGAGGAGATCACAATATCCTTGTTTTTCTTTTCTGCTGATGTAGAAAGGCGACTGGCCCATGCACAAGTTGGAATGCTCCTCCATGTGCACGTACGGACAGAACTGGAATCCCTCGGAAACCGTAAGACTTACCGCAAGGATACTGGCCAAACAGGTGAGGGCCGCCGAGGAAGTCCCCGCTTCTCCTGCTGTGGAAAGATTTACGGCGTATCTGTCGTGGGGTGGGGAAACTCTTATTTCGGTATTTAAAATCCAGGCTTATTTCCAAGGTTACAGTAAAAGACAAAGTTAGCGTGCGGCCGCCACTATTTGCAGGAACGTTTTACTACTGCTGCTGGAGAATGTCAGCCGTAAAGACTTTTTTTATTTTTTATTATTTTAATATCATTTAAAGTCCATCTACAAAAGAAAGCCGATTTGTCGAGTGGAGCGGCTCTGCCTGGAGCGCACTGTCATGAAGAGAAAGTCTTACTGTGCACAAGCAAATGATCTTTTCTAGGGTAAAACTGACTGGCAGGACTCAGCGATGGCGGGTGTGTAGGAATAGACAAACACCGTAGACTTTGTCAAAGCGGAATATGCAAAATCCCATCCTCTTAACCTCAGCTGCCGAGCCACCTGCAAACCCATATTTAATGGGCAAGATGACAAAGTACTGGCCTTAGGCCAACAGCTGAATGGCGCGTTTCAACTCTCAACAGCGAGCGGATTCACTTACCTCTAAGTCCAACCTGCCGCTTGCACTTAATCGGATGCATCGGAAACAAAGGGAAATTACATATTTAAATAAACCCTGCTATTATTCAGATCATCATACATGCAGATGGAAGAAGATCATAATACGGCCTCGTGGCAATATAGTTTAGATAAAAAAAAATAGAGCACAGGAACTTGAGGAGGGGGGATCGTCAAAATATGTTTTTGTTTTTTTTTTTTTTCTTTATTTTTTAATATATCTATATATATATTCCCCCACCCACCTCCCCAAAAAATTGTTTAATGTTTTCTTTAAATCTTAGAAATTGCACCCAGAAAGAACATCATCGGAGAGGTATCTGTCGGTCAAAGAGTTTGAATCGCGTAAGAATCGTTCTAAAACTTGAAAATATAATACCATATTTATTTATTTTTTTTTTTACTTTAGGATGCACCCCCAAGCTTTAGACAAGTGAAAGTAGTAAATACAACTATTTCATAGTAAATAAAACTTTTCTAGAGTATTAAGGAAAAAGGCGCTAATATCACTGTCAGGTTTAGTCTGTTTGGAGTATTTTTTACAGTCAGTAGTAGGAAAGCCTGGAGGGAGGGTGGCTCCCTCGCTGGCTGTAGGAGGAGGGAGGGAGGGTGGCTCCCTCGCTGGCTGTAGGAGGAGGGAGGGAGGGTGGCTCCCTCGCTGGCTGTAGGAGGAGGGAGGGAGGGTGGCTCCCTCGCTGGCTGTAGGAGGAGGGAGGGAGGGTGGCTCCCTCGCTGGCTGTAGGAGGAGGGAGGGAGGGTGGCTCCCTCGCTGGCTGTAGGAGGAGGGAGGGAGGGTGGCTCCCTCGCTGGCTGTAGGAGGAGGGAGGGAGGGTGGCTCCCTCGCTGGCTGTAGGAGGAGGGAGGGAGGGTGGCTCCCTCGCTGGCTGTAGGAGGAGGGAGGGAGGGTGGCTCCCTCGCTGGCTGTAGGAGGAGGGAGGGAGGGTGGCTCCCTCGCTGGCTGTAGGAGGAGGGAGGGAGGGTGGCTCCCTCGCTGGCTGTAGGAGGAGGGAGGGAGGGTGGCTCCCTCGCTGGCTGTAGGAGGAGGGAGGGAGGGTGGCTCCCTCGCTGGCTGTAGGAGGAGGGAGGGAGGGTGGCTCCCTCGCCGGCTGTAGGAGGAGGGAGGGAGGGTGGCGCCCTCGCCGGCTGTAGGAGGAGGGAGGGTGGCTCCCTCGCTGGCTGTAGGAGGAGGGAGGGAGGGTGGCTCCCTCGCTGGCTGTAGGAGGAGGGAGGGAGGGTGGCGCCCTCGCCGGCTGTAGGAGGAGGGAGGGAGGGTGGCGCCCTCGCCGGCTGTAGGAGGAGGGAGGGAGGGTGGCGCCCTTGCCGGCTGTAGGAGAAGGGAGGGGTGGCGCCCTTGCCGGCTGTAGGAGAAGGGAGGGGTGGCGCCCTTGCCGGCTGTAGGAGAAGAGAGGGGTGGCGCCCTTGCCGGCTGTAGGAGGAGGGAGGGAAAGTGGTGCCCTCACTGGCTGTAGGAGGAGGGAGGGGTGGCGCCCTTGCCGGCTGTAGGAGAAGGGAGGGGTGGCGCCCTTGCCGGCTGTAGGAGGAGGGAGGGGTGGCGCTCTGGCTGCTCAGTGTCTGTACGAACAAGGTTTAAAACAACCCAAGCCGTCAGTGTACAGAGGGAGGGAGACATCATCAGAACATGATTAGCATCATTGACCGTTGAATAGCTGATCTGCACTCTGACCCTTTGTTGTCTGCGATGTGATGACCTCTGTGCTCTGACTGGTCTGGGCTAATGATGACTTATTAGTGTTAGTGTTGTTGAACCGGCCCTGACTCAATTCATTGTCTACCTCGTCCCTGTGACTGTGCCGAATGCAGGGCAGCAGGAGGAGGCGTCTATGAAGAGGGTGATTGCAAAATGCTGTTAATCTGCAGGTTAAGACTACATTAACAAGTATTTGGTGATTTCTTTTTTTTTTATTATGTTGCAGATTTTCTGCACCTATTTTAATTACTTTTCATTGCTTTTTTTAATGCGCTTATCGTGTTTTTGACTCCACGATTTGTCTTTTTGGTATTTGATCTTTTAAACAAAGCTGCTTTGTTTTTGATATTTCCATCTATTTGGCTTTGACAAATTTTGACAACTTCACATGTGGACTATATTCATTTTTATTTATTTATTTTTTTTAACCTGCAGATTTTCCACTTCTAATTCAATTTTGTGTGGAAAGCCAAACACAAAACTCCGCATACTAACTAGAGAAAGTAACAGATTGTGGATTTGCTACCCACACTACAGGTCAGCTTGCACTTATAGAAGGAGAGTTCTATAAATCCCATTTCACTTTGCTGGATCTGTAAGATGCTGCATTTCTGACGCAGTGAAAACATGCAATGTCAAATACTCACTTAAAACTTGTGGGCACAAAGCCTAATGGCGTTCTAAAGTCGTTTAGCCTCTGTACTGAGAGCTCCATTGTCGGGAGGAAATGAACTTTTTTTGCTCCGGTTTTCAGTCATGGGGCGGAGCCAGAGAAACTCCAGCTTTCAGTCAGAGGTGTGGCTTTACAGCTCAGTTTATCTGTACAGAGCTGGCTGCCAGTCAGTGCTGGGGAGCAATGACTGAAGCTGCCCGAAGGATTTAAAGTTTATTTTTTTTCCCGGTAGCAGGGCTCTCAGTCCTGACTGCTTTAGAACGCTGTTAACTCATAGATTAACACTATATCTTCCGGTTAATAACGTTTCGGTTCCCTTTTACGAACCGTAAGTTGTAACTGCTAGATTAACCCGTATGTGAAATAGAAGATGCAGGCTCTTTTTAGCAAGATATTTTTCTTGGTGCGCTAACAGATCGGCGTTACATTTGGTGGAGGAACCAGTGGTGCAGTCATTTCTCCAAATTGTCCCAGGAGACGTTTTATTTTCTATTACATTATATTTTGGACTCTAATCCATTTTTTTTATAGACCTTGACAAGCTAGACAATGAAAAGAGAGAACTTATCGAGACTGATATTGCTGCCTTGCATCATTTCTACTCTAAGAATCTGCCCTATGCTGACCATGCGGCGCTTGAGGTGCTCTTTGCACAGGTAACTGCTCCTTATTCCGTTTGCTCCTACTGTTTGCAAATACTTCTCTTTAGACCGGGGTCACACTTGTGCGTGTGTGTGTCGCAAGAAACTCTCACGAGTCTCTCGCATCAATACCCGGCACTCTAGTCGCTTCCAGAGCTGCGGTCCAAATTTCTAGTTTCTTTCTGATAAATTTTCAGTTTGCATCAGCTCTCGTCTCTGTACTGCCCCCTGCTGGTTCGGGGGCTGTACGGAGCATGTCCTGCTGTATTGCAATGTTTAGAAAGTGTACAATTTATGGTTTGTTGCAGCATAAATAAAAATACTAATCCAAAGTGCATTGTATTGTGGAGATGTGGCCAAATTATTAGGAGTGCATCTCTTCGCCACATACAGAAAAGAATAAAAAGGTAATACAGCTTTGGATGTGACTGGAGAGGAGGACATGAGTAGGGATTAACTATAAGATGCAGATTATGGGTTCACATACTTTTGTAAACTAGGCAGGCAATAGGATTTCTTCTTAAGGGGACTTGCACATGGTCAGACAGTTTTCCACATAATGATGGAGAGCGGTGTCAGCCGTCCCTACTTGTCGGCATCGGCTGCGTTGAGTTCTGCTCCTGTTCTGGCACTTGTTGATTTGTAGTGATGGTGGTCCGCTGTCGCCTGAGCGGTGATCTGCAAAAACCTCGATCTGTGACAGCTGCGGCTTCCCGGAGGACTGGAGTGGGCTTCATGAGCAGAGCTCTATATGGCCAGTCATTAGCGGGTCACTATTGGGGGGTGTGTTTTGTTTTTGGAGCAGAAACCTTCCAAAAACCATGACTTATGTTGTAGAGTTTCTGCACGAAACCTTTGAAAAAGAAAACTGTGAACACACCCTTGGACCCCCTTCACACAACCATATAAAACTGGTACTGTAAAAAAAACAAAACAAAAGGAAATCAAACCATCCCGCTGTCAGGAACGTTGGTGTAATAATTTAGGAAGTTGCCATTTCTTTTATGCTTTTTTTTTTTTTTTTTTTTTTTTTGCAATTTTCAAAAATTAGTTGAAACTTAATAGGCCATCAGTTATCGATGGAGGAACTACATGGATTGGTGCGGTTGTTGCCCCGTTAAGGTGCTGCTCCTTTGTTGCGCTGACCATTGACCAGTCCTTGGTTGGTTGGATCCTTGCCGATTTCGCATAAGGATGGACCCATAATCTGGTATCCAGAAGAGTGTTAATGTTTTGAATAACTACATGGACATCTCTCCAGTAAAATTAATAGGACAAATTGAAACCTAGATGTTTTTTTTTCCAGTACTGTGAGTGTTCGGACTTCCCGTACATCACCAATGTCTCCTTTATAAACCTTCTTGTAAGGGATTAGAAAAAAAAAAGCACCTGTCCTGTGTTTGGTCCTGCAACTTGGCCCCGTTAGCGTGCACAGGTGTGGCACAGTTTTCAAGGACAAAGCAGCCATGTTTAACAATTAATTTTTTTTTAAACTTCTAAGGGAGATGATTTCTGAGCCATGTGTAGGGAGATCAGTGTAAAAAGTTATAGGAAGAATTATAATAAGAAGCATTATGGAGAGCACGGATCTCCTCTAATTCCTCTTTCTTCTTGTAGGTTAACTGCAATGGCTTTACCATTGAAGACGAGGAGCTGTCTCACCTAGGATCAGCGATATTCCCGGAGTATGAGATTCTCATGTCAATTATGCCACACATCAAGATGAACACCTTGCGTGCAGGGACGTACATGGCGTAGGGGCAGTGTGGGGACTGGGGCGTACATGGCGTAGGGGCAGTGTGGGGACTGGGGTGTACATGGCGTAGGGGCAGTGTGGGGACTTGGGCGTACATGGCGTAGGGGCAGTGTGGGGACTGGGGCGTACATGGCGTAGGGGCAGTGTGGGGACTGGGGCGTACATGGCGTAGGGGCAGTGTGGGGACTGGGGCGTACATGGCGTAGGGGCAGTGTGGGGACTGGGGCGTACATGGCGTGGGGACTGGGGCATACATGGCGTAGGGGCAGTGTGGGGACTGGGGCGTATATGGCGTGGGGACTGGGGCATACATGGCGTAGGGGCAGTGTGGGGACTGGGGCGTATATGGCGTGGGGACTGGGGCGTACATGGCGTAGGGGCAGTGTGGGGACTGGGGCGTACATGGCGTAGGGGCAGTGTGGGAACTGGGGTGTACATGGTGTAGGGGCAGTGTGGGGACTTGGGCGTGCCTGTCATCACCGGGTCTTATGTGCAGCATTGTGATGACATCACGTTACTGACCTCAGCACACTACTACCTGCATCGGTGCCGCGGAGGAGCAGAGACAGCAAGGGCAGTAGTAAGAGCTCCAGGAGGAGCTGAACATTGAGGCAGTGTGTGGGGATGGGGGTCGATTTATTCAGTGGGATAGTGTGTATATGTTGTGAAGAGTGTGTGTGTGTGTGTCCCTGGGAAGGAACAACCACGGGAAGGGCAGTCTCCAATGAAGGAAACCACCTTTGCCAAAACATGGTATCCATCCACAGACAGCTGTTTCGGGGTGTTGCCCCTCTTCAGTGTGGAGTAGGAAACTGGCTAGTAGGAGCAATGCCTAGTTCATAATCTACAGAGGGGCAGTGTGTGTATTTTGCAGAGGGCACGCAGTGTGTGTATGTGCGTGTGTATTTTGCAGGTCTTCTGTGATGTCTGCCTCAGGATAAATTAGTATGTTGGCACTTTGTGTGGGTTTTGGGTTGCCTTTTGGGCACTCTTGTCTCTAAAAGGTTCGCCATCACTGCACTAGACCCTTCTATTGCAAAACCAGACGCCGTATTGAGGGTACAGGTTGACCTTTCATGTGGATCCCCTACTCTTCTCCAAACCTTTTGTAAGTTAGAGATAAGCAGTTTTGATCTGGCTGAGGACCAGTTGCTCCTCCTGACTTGGCATTTACAGTTGCATGTAAAAGTTTGGGCACCCCTGGTCAAAACTACTGTTATTGTGAACAGTAAAGCAAGTTGAAGATGGAATGATCTCTAAAAAGGCTAAAGTTAAAGATGACACATTTCCTTTGTATTTTAGGCAAAAAAAAAATATATTTTCATATTTAACACTTTAAAAATTACAAAAATGAAAATGGACTTGCTCAAAAGTTTGGGCACCCTGCATGGTTAGTACCTAGTAGCACCCGCTTTTGCAAGTATCACCGCTTGTAAACGTTTTTTGTAGCCAGCCAAGAGTCTTTCAAATCTTTTTTTGAGGGATTTTCATCCAATCTTGGAGAATTCCTCCAGTTCTGTAAGATTCCTGGATCGTCTTGCATCCTCTATTTTGAGGTCTATCAACAGATTTTCAGTGATGTTCAGATCAGGGGACTGTGAGGGTCATTGTAAAACCTTCAACTTGCACCTTTTGAGGTCGTCTGTTGTAGATTTTGACGTGTGTTTAGGATCATTCTCCATTTGTAGAAGCCATCCTCTTTTCAACTTCAGCTTGGCTGCAACACAACCCCAAAAGCATGATTGATCCACCCCCATGCTTATTGGTTGGCGAGATGTTCTTTTCCTGAAATTCTGTGCGCTTTTTTCTCCAGCATGCCTTTTGATTATTATTGCCAAAGAGCTATACAGCACAGTAGCAAGATATCCCAGGGCCAGAGGTTTCTTCCATATCCCTAAAGCTAGGGGAGCCAAGCTATCCCTGCTGCTCAGATTACTTCTGATGATGAAGAAGCTGGGGCCATGTGCCTTACTGGGCATCTCAATCAGCCCTTATCTGGCCCCTCCCCCCACCCAGAGAAGTGGGGAGTTGTGTATATAAATACACAAAACCAGACTAACAAGGGAAGACGTACAGGGATAAATGATAAATATCAATTGTACAAATATGCACTCAAAACAGTGGAACACTGAGATGTAAAGGGAGGAAAAATCAAATAGAAGAGGATGAGGATATGCACACAAATTGCCAAGCAAGTCTCCTGAAAAACTCTCCAAAACACCTCCACACACAACCAACACCTCCAGCTCCAAACAGGCAGTATAAAACGAACTCTAGCAATGCATGCGAGAGAGTGTGTGTGTGTATGTATAGGAGAGGGGAGTGGCAAACACTGAACGGCTGAGCACATCAAAGTAGAAAGCCCTGGTGTCCGTAATGGAGAGGCGTCTTATCAGACTCCTCATTACTAACCCAAAAATAAAAAGGAGAAAAAAAAACAAAAAATAATCAACATGACATCGGCAAAGGCGTCTGCTCTAATTACGTGATGGCAGAAGGCGCAGAGATCAGTACCAGGCAGATCAGGCGGGTAGTTGGCGACTACCAGCTGCTTACGTTTTGCTATGGGAATAATAACTAAGTCCAGGATAACCCCCTTTTTAATAGCGGGGTCATCTGTTTTGGGGTCCTCCTCTCTTGGCTAGAGTAGCGAGTGATTATAAAGAGCGTCTCTCTATTGGAGGACCGTCCTGTCCTGTATTGCATAGGCAGCACATTGATCTAAATCAGCACTGTGTAATACTTTGTTTCTCCTTTGGAGGCGCCGCAGGGAACTAGAATACATTGCGATCACATTGCACTAGGTATAGAAATGAGTTCACACCAGCAGATGCCAAATTCAAGGATAAAGGCAAGGAACGATGGGGGGAAAAATGCTGAGGTGGACGGATTCTATCTCCTACCGGAATAAATGTTGGATATCGGCATCTTCTATAGCAAATCTTTTAATTTCTTTCCCATACAAATACTTCACTTTTCTGATTCTAGGTTGTATCAGGTCTCGAGCTTCATTCACAGCGAAAAAATAAGAAAAATCTAGGATTTAATACTGTAATTTAACCCTTTCTAATGCGTTTTTCTTTTTTGCAGCGTTGCACTAATGAATCACAGCTGCTGCCCCAACGTGATCGTGACCTACAAGGGCACCGTGGCCGAGATCCGGGCCGTGCAGGAGATTAACGCTGGAGATGAGGTGAAAGGCTCAATTATTTCTCATCCTCTAGTAGACTCTTAATTACCGCACCACCACCCTTTTGTAGGCAATTGTGCAATCCTAATAATCTGATTTAAAAAAAGCAAAACTAAATCCCACATGTTGGGAACAGGACAGTTTGGAATATTTTATCTATTTTGTTTTTTTTTTTTTGTCCAAAGGGTCCTTTTTGCTAAGGAAGGGTTCTTGAAGACCAACAAGGGCCAAATTATGTCAGGACAACTGGGTTAGAACATTCCCAAAAACTATAGGTCTGGTGGGTGTTTCCAGGGAGGTGGTCCCAGCATGAGGTGGATCTTATAGGGGGAGTGGGATTCCAGAATGTGATGGGTCATGTTGATGGTGGGGTGAACCCAGCATGTGGCCAGTCCAGTAGGGTGTTCACCATTATGCGGTATGTTTTTTCGGGGGTTATGGCATGCGATCGGTCACGTCGGGAGAGGTTCCCAGAATGTGGCTGGTCTAGTAGGGTGTTCACCGTTATACGGTAGGTTTTTTAGGGGGTTAACAGTATGCATTATGCAGGTTCCGGTCGTGTTACATAAAGTGGGTGTTGTGGAGGGTTCCTGGTATATGGTGGTTCCCAGTATAAGGTTGGTCTTGTAGTGGGGTGGTCGTAGGATGGGGTGGATCTTGAAAGTGAGGGGTTCCCAGCATATAGCAAAAAATTGGTTCAAGGAAGAACTGCAGGTGAACATGTGATGGGGTCATAGATGCCCAAGGTTCAGTGATTTGTGTGCGGAGTGAAGTTGGACCCCTCTGGTCCCACAGAAGAGCTACAATGGCAGACATTGTATCATAGCCAGAAAGAACTTGGGTCAGCAAAGAACATCGAGGCATGCTGTGTGACTTTGCCAGATGCGGATATTTGAGCATCAGACCTGGACCATGGAGTATTGGAAAAAGGTGGTTTGGTCTGAATTACATTTTTCCATATGGACGGGCGGGTTCATCACTTTCCTGGAGAAGTGGCTGCACAAGAGTGAAGACCATTTGGTGGTGGGAGTGTGATGGGGCAATGATCTTCTGGGAAACTGAGTCCTGGCATCATGGAGGTGATGCCTACCACCTATCTAGACATCGTCCAGACCAAATATCCCCTTTATAGCAGCGGTAATCCCTACTGTTAGTACCTCTCCAAGGATGCGGAGGGCAATAGCCGGTCAAAAACCCAAATGTGGCCACCACGCACGTGAGAAGCGCTGCCTGTGAATGACTCGTAGCAGTCGCCCTCCACTCCAGACTGTAGTGCCTGGAGCCGGGCTGGGGCAGGGTTTATCTTTCCATAGCAGGAATATATCCTGACGTTCTGCCGGAGGTATTTGTGGGGAGTGCTGGGAAATTCTTTACATTTGAGGACACTCGAGTAACAGCAGCTATATAAAGCCTGGACCTATATGGGGTAGAATTCTACCACGCCGTATAGCCTGCTGGATAGTAAGAGGACGTCGTAGCACACCAGGCTATAACTAGCTGCAGGCTTATCCGGATACACATGACTGCATGGGACGGTCATACTTTGGCAGCCTGATCCTGTCTTTTTGAAAGTTGGGGTTAATGCTTGGAATCTTGATAAGATCTACAAGACGACTATGAATGTGATGAAATGGTGTCCCCTGAAGTGTGTGCACGCCGGCCCCCCAGATACTGCCCCCCACCACCTGCTGCAGTGCAATGTTACCTTGTCCTGTGGGTCCATCTTGTGGCCAGTAGTGGTAACTGCATCAGGCTTTTTCCAAATGCTTTTTTTTTTTTTTTTTTGTAGATCCAGTATCCGCATAAAAAGTTCCTTTTAACAGAATATGATTTTATAATGTAACCATTTGTTTTATCTCTTATTACTGCCGAAAAATGTAATACTACATGCTGCTTTTTAAAATGACGTATGGTGACCCCAAAACCTGTTTTCTGCAATTTGATAATTCTCAGTCTTTGTTGCAAACATTCATCTGCTAACATGCACCCTAGCCAGGGTTATCTATGATGAGAAACCTTTGTAGAGAATGGGTCCCCCCACTCTATTAGCCACTAGCAAACAGCTCTGCCTCTGTCACATGGTCGGCCATTCATTTAAAGGGGTTGTCCGGGACTTTAATATTGATGGCCTATACTTAGAATAGGACATAAACGTCTGACCAGGGGGTGCAACTTTTGGCACCCCAGCCGATCAGCAGTTCTTGGTGTCGGCGGGGGCCAGAACTGCTCAATTACAGAGCTACACAGCTCTGACTGCGTAATGGCTGTGGCTGGGTACGCCACATCCGCTCCCTATAGATTTTAATAGTAACTGTCCTTGTGCAGCTCCATAACTGAGCAGTTCTGACTGCCGCTGACTTCGGGAGCAACTGATCAGCGGGGGCACTGGGTGTCGCACCACCACCGATCAGACATTGATGCCCCATCCTAAGGATAAGCCATCAATGTCTGAAGTCCCGGCCAACCTGTTTAAAGCAGATTTGTCACCAGACTTCACAATACAATTTAGGTATGTTATTAAATAAATCTCCTAGACCTGATGAGACTGGTGTACTTGCTTTGAGAATCCATATCAGAATAGCTCATTAATCCTGATTGAGTCCTGTTACAGCTGGAATCATAAGGTCAGTGAAACTTTAAAAAAAAAAAAAAATTGCACTGCTTTTTCAAAACAAGTACAGCAGCCTCATCAGGTCCAAACCATGTTTTAAACAAGTATAAGCCTTTTTAATGGTGACATTTGGTGACCGGTTTGCTTTAATTGCATGTCATGTAGCGGCAGATGGTTTGCTGGTGTTCCAGAAGTGAAACTTTGGCAATTAACTGTTTAAGTGGTTGACTGATCTGTGGACCTTATTCTGAGATGTTGATAGTTCCTTATGAACCTTTCTTCTTTTTCTTCTCAAATTCCAGGTGTTCACCAGCTACATCGATTTGCTGTACCCTACAGAAGATCGAAATGACCGACTTAAGGATTCTTATTTTTTCACCTGTGACTGTAAGGAGTGCACCACCAAGCAGAAGGTAGAGGGGGCATTTTCTCGGGCGATGCCCTTTCTGTTGGGTGGTGGCCCAGACACTGACGGCCATATGGTATGGACAGAAGCCGAGCGCGCTTTCCTGTGTCTGTCCCAGCTCTGTCATCTGCATTCAGTGCACTTAGCAATAGTACCGATGGTGGGGGGGAAGCTACAAGAATGGTGAGCAGCCGATGACGCTGTTTATCAAAGCTGACTTTAATGCCATATTCACATCACGACTGAACGATTGACCACAACTGAACCTGACCTCATGCCCTGGTCTTGCAGAGAGGGAGGCAAACAATCCGCGACAACAAGAAGGAAAATGTAATTATGTTCACTTATTTCTTTCTGTACAGGATTCATCAAAAATGGAGCTCAGGAAACTTAACGACCCCCAGAATCCTCAGACCATACGTGAGATGATCAGATACGGCCGTAACGTGGTGGAGGAGTTCCGTAGGGCGAAACATTACAAAAATATCCTTTTTTTTTTTTTTTTTTCTGCTGTTCTATGACTTTATGCTTTTAGATCTCCGACTTACAAAACTCCGTAGGCTGTCAGGACATACTGAGAGTTGTAGTCTCCCTACAGTAGGGTCACACGACTGTTTTCTCTACAACTGAGAAAGTTGACGGTCCAGTTATGTCAATCAGAGTGGAATCAATTTTTCTCGGAGGTGGAGAGGGGGGAAAAAAATCTCCATTTTTGACCATTACTCTTGGATGTCATCAGAGCATGATCCATTGTTTTCCACGGACCCATAGACCCGCATTGCCCCATTTTGATCTGACACTCGGATGAAAAGCCATATCAAAGATATATATTTTTTTTAATTTATTTATTTTATATAACATTCTGCGCCGGCCAATCACACTTGGCATGGCTGTGATGGGGCCGGACGTGCTCACACCGTAAAAGCTGGCTGGTTGGCTGCGCTGCGGCCTTTCAACAAGCTTTATTCGGTCTGTCTAACTCGAACAGTAACACGGACCTCTGGGAGAAGTCAGAGTTTGGGGTTCATTTGGGATCACCCATCACTAATCACTAAGGGTTGGAACACTGGACCCCCAGCGATTCCTGAGATTAGGGCTCTTCACCCTGGCCCTGAATGAAGTGGAGGTGCAAATGCTCAGCCTCTGCTCCATTATTTGTCTGTGAGGCAGTAAAGTGCATATAAACAATGCATGTGCGGGGGCTGGGCGCGTGTGAACCTGCGCCGGGAGGCTGGGCGCGTGTGAACCTGCGCCGGGAGGCTGGGCGCGTGTGAACCTGCGCCGGGAGGCTGGGCGCGTGTGAACCTGCGCCGGGAGGCTGGGCGCGTGTGAACCTGCGCCGGGAGGCTGGGCGCGTGTGAACCTGCGCCGGGAGGCTGGGCGCGTGTGAACCTGCGCCGGGAGGCTGGGCGCGTGTGAACCTGCGCCGGGAGGCTGGGCGCGTGTGCCATTCAGGACAGGCATGCGGAGTCCCATTCTTGGGGTTTCAATGACACGATCTCTGGGTTGTTGGGGGAGTGGGGGATCCTAGCAGGTGGACCCCCGGCAATTAGCAAGTTGACATCTATCCTATAACTACTCGCCCCTTTAATACGTGGTAGGATCTCTAACCTTGCCTTTCTCTCCTTAACTACGCCACCTCCTAGCGAGCTGCTGGAAATGTGTGAGCTAAGTATGGAGAAGATGGGAGCCGTGTTTGATGAGAGCAATGTGTACGTTTTGCATATGATGTACCAAGCCATGGGAGTCTGCCTGTATCTGCAGGACTGGGATGGGGCCTTGAAATATGGTCAAAAAATTATCAAACCATACAGGTAAATGATTACGCATTCCTGAACAATCTCTTGAAATAACATGGATGCCTGGTTATTAGGAAAAACATGGTTTGAAAGAAGAGCTGTATTTTTTTTTTTTTCCCCATAGCAACCAATCACAGCGCAGCTTTCATTCTCCCAGAGCAAGATATGAAATTAAAGCTGTGCTCTGATTGGTTGCTATGGGATACAGGTGCAGATTTCTGAAACTGCTATGGAAAACCAAAACATTTCTTTCAAAGCAACCAATCGCAGCACAACTTTCAATTCATATTTTGCTCTGGGAAGAATGAAAGCTGTGCTGTGATTGGTTGCTATGAGTTTTAAACTCTTAATGGCCGCCAGTACGTCTTTTTGCTGAAATGAGATATAAGAGAATAGCATCCCCCCCCCCGTAGAGATGACAGTCCAGCAGCTGTCGGCTGTACACTGTAGCTGACAACTTGCTGGCATCGTCCATATCTGTTTAACCCCTTAGATGCTGCTGTCAATAATGACCACATTATATAAATGGTCAATGTTGGGGGCTTCCTCCTTAACCCCATCGGCACCCTGTCATCAGGATTGTCACACCCCCCCCATAGTGTTCAGAGAGTGCGCCACACCTGGATTGTGTTTCGTACTGTCGCTCGGCTTAAGTTTTGGTGACGTGCGCCGTACATGTAAGGCAGAAGTTCGCCATCACTATACGGAGCGGATCC